>NC_136878.1:19037194-20522194 GCF_949152265.1 Phoxinus phoxinus | reverse complement strand
TTCTGTTTTTTTTATATAAGTTTGTCATATTCTGTGTGGTGGTCAGTTTGCAGCAGTGACAAAAATCAGTATCAACAAAATCTGTCTTTGCAATGCAGAGGAAACAGAAGCTGCATCTGAAGTGGCATTTAAATCTACTGGCTCTTTCATTCAGCTCAGAGGTGACATGAATACATTTAACCTGCTGTTACAAATGCATAAATGTTCTGATGTTTTAAAAAATAAAACATTGATGATATATGAAATTATTTTAAAACTGAAAAAAATACTTTAAATATGAAACCAAAACTGGCAGTAGGTGGCGGCAAGTCACTGTTAATTGGCGAATAATTGAGTCATTCATTCAACCGATTCGTTCAAATGAACTGATTCATTCAGGAATGAAATACCTCTGGCTCTGTGTGTTGCTCAGAGACACAAAACAGTTCTGTAGTAGCGCTTTGTTTGGAACTATTTTCATCTGTGAAATAGAGCAAAACGGACAAAATTGTGTCTAAAATGTAAGTCACTTAATTGTTTATTAAACTAGTATTAAATCAATATCGCATTTGCAATCGTTTATATTTTGGGGAAAAAACAACACTTTTTGTGTGATTGCTAACTATATCATATGATATAAATATAGCCTAAAATACTGCATTTTAATATTGTAAATCACGCAGTGAGAGGGTGCACTCTAAATGTGCACGTGAAGTAGTCTAACCTAAACTGAAAAGGCAGTGTATGAATAGGCGTGTTTTTGTTTGTTTTTTGCTAAATGAGGGACATACTCGATAATGTCAGATTGCGCATTGTTAAAACTTCAATTAAAATATTATCATAGATGATATATATATCGCACACCCTTACCTATAATATGGCTGATAGTTCTGGTCGTCAAATTTAGCCAGCGGAGCGATTTTTTTGTATTAGCCTACTCATCTTGTCCATGTTTGCGCATTCTAGACAGACTCTCAATCTGTTATTTAGTGGTGGAGATTGTTCAGAGACCCTTTCTGCTGGTTGCATAATTATGCAAGAGTAGCCTATGTGGTGACAAATTGAATCGTTGAATCATTCATTCCAAAATAATTCATTCAAATCACTTATTCATCCAGGAACAAAACAAGGGACTGCCTTTATGAACAAGTAATTGAATCATTTACTCAACCAAGTTGTTCAACAACACTGAGTCTTTCTAAAGAAGTGACTGACTGCATCCGAATAAGCATACTTCCCTACCGTATAGTAAGCAAAAAAATTGTATGTGAAAATAGTAGGTGAAAATGATCTACTCTTCTGGTGACAGTCTGAAGTGCACATCTAATTGGCACTTTACTATCCCATGAGGCCACAGGAGAGGATTTGTGAATGGCAGTGAACTGAACTGACATTGGTAAGTCACATGACAATGACAAAATTATGCATTTAGTACATCTGGGTTACATTCAGGACACACATTCATACTATATAGAACACACATTTTAATGTTCTTATTCAGAAAAGTACCTACTCAATGAGTATGCGATTCTGAATGTCATTGAATCATTCATTCAATTATCATTTATTCAATCATTCAGAGTCAATTAATTCAAGAGCGAAACTCATGTGTATTGCTCAGATACACAATGGCTACTTCTACTGTAGCTAGTCTGGCTACATTTTGAATTATTTTAGTTTGTGGTCCAAAATTAGACAAACTGGCAATATTGTGTCTAAAATGCAAATATTAACTTATTGAATATATCAGCTGTGATTGAAGCACTTGCAGGTAATTAATTACACAAAATACACAAAAACAAAAAGTCTGTAAAGTGTGACCAACAATAGTTTAATATCTTCAATAAGCTTCATGGAATGTACCTTATTTCTATAAAAGCTACACAAATATAAACTTCCCATATAAACCACAAATGACTTGCTCCCCAAACAAGCAGAAAATGACTCCTGCGGACAGACTTATTGTGTTCAGACAAGGGCATTGATGAGGAGGAGAATGCATCAGCCCCTAACGTCATGTAGGCGAGAGGCTCACTGCTTTCATTTTATTCCTCCATATATTTTATCAAGAAGACAGCTTTTTCTCAAGTGGCAGAGTATAACATGATCATTCAATTGTTTTGAAGGCCACACACAAACACATATGCACAGTACTGTATGTCTCTTTACAAAGAATGTGAAATTGGTGAAGGCTGTTATAGTGACAAAATAGTGCTGTCCATTATGGAGTTCTGCCGTATTCTATGGTATGTCTGTAACAGCTTTTTTCTTTCTGTACTGAACACTACCTGAATGACAAAGTCCTCCTTTCTCTCTCTCTTACTTACTAGGTCCTTTCTGTGCTCATTCATGCACCATTTATTTTGCTCTCGCTTATCTACTTTCTTTTGTAGCCTCTCTGTCAAGAATCAGTTGTAAACACCTCTAATGGGACTTTAATTTCCTCAACATTATAAATCATTCAAGACACAAAGATACCTGTTGTGTATTGTTGTCTTTTTCAGTCATTCAAAACAAATAGTCAAACAAACTAATATAATAAAAAGTAAGAAATTTAAAATCATGAGAGAATTAATTCCAGACTCCCATCTATTAAAAAAAAAAAAGATTTATATTTAATTACAAGACATTGTATTACAGACATACTTTAGTACAATAACAGAGCCTCATTGTGACCATAGAACGTATAAAGCAAAGCATTTTATAGCCATTTTTTTTTTTTTCATTTTCACTATAGAGGAAAGAGAACTAATGTATTCTTGTGGATTTGACAGTTGGTTTTGTGTTACCTACCTCCTTTGTAATGTCGCCATAAAAAAAGCAGAAATAACAGTGGACTGCCAACGCTCTCCACAGGACAATACAAGAAAGGATCACTGCGAATGTAGTTAAACACAAATCTCCACATGCACAAACACGCCATAACTTTAACAAAAAAATTGAACAATCCATCAATCAATCCTGAATTTCAGAAGTTACAAAGAAATGACATAGAATAATTGAAATACTTGTGTACACTTTATTTGACTGTGTCCTTGATGCACAGCTTGCATGCACTGTATACTACAGTAGCCTAATAACAATAGTATTATCAATTAATATTACTTATTTAAATTACACTGTAACAAGGACACCCTAAAATAAATGTTCATGCTACATTTATGCCTTGATTTGTTCCCGTCCTTCTGAATTTGAGCACTCATTGCTAAGCAATATACAGTTAATAAACAAGTTATCAAACACATGCCTGCCTCCCCCTGCATTCTGTAGTTATTACTGAGAGAATGGCGAACATAGAAATGAGAGTGAGAAAGTTCATGGCACCATTTAAACTGTCAGGGTGGAGATGACACTATGACTCACACTGAGTTCATTTGTGTTTGAACGTGTGAATGTGTGTTGAGCAGCTGAAGACAAACTCATCCAGTAACCTGAGCATGATCCTGTATAGTATCTTATGAATCTCATTTGAATCATTTGGATTGTGCCTGCAAATAGACTAAAGAAAAGACTAAAGTTCTGGCTATTTTCAGCCATCTCTCTCTTTCTCTCTTTGGCTTCAGAGCAGCCAGCCCTGCAGTTCGTACCAATCTGATAATACTAGCACTACAGCTAACACTAATCACTCTCAGCTGTGCGGTCTGCATGTGCTCGAGCACAACCTCCTCATTTGCAGAGAAAAATAGACGGAAATCAAGCAGAGGAATAAAAGAAAGAGTCCCGCTCTGATTACAGCCCTATGTAAACTTTCATTCCTAGCCCACATATGCTTCCATTTAAGGTTTAAAGACGCATACCTACACATTAGTGTTTTTCGCTCCAGGAAGCCTCACTAGGAAAGACTCTCTTCCCGTTATAGCAACCCTGGAACGCACCCAGAGTAGGATGGATGGAGCTTTTTGGAGTTTAGCCTTTTTAAAATACTGGTGGTTAGCTCCCCACCACAAGGGCATTCACATTGGGTGTGTGTAGTGGTATAAATTTAGCAGTGTGGGTCTGTGTTAGGATGGCTAGGGATCTTTAAATTGGTTAACGTTAAGTTTTTCTATCAAAAAAAAGGGGGAGAAAACAAGAAATGCAATCATTGGAGGAAGTGATATACTGTATGTGTAATGCCCTCTGACATAGTGTTATATGAAGGTAAGCCAATTTAATTTGACTGAACAGAAGTAAAGGAAATATTTTTCACATGTGAAGTTGATGACAATTTTATTGTTTATTTAAACAAAGTTATGGGGTAGGCCCTATATTAAACTGTAGTCAATAATTGTATCCCTAAAAACTCATCTTTGATCACCAAAATTACATATTTAAAAGGTTTTTTTTCCTGTCAAAAAAAAACATTATTCATGCCTTAAAATAGCTTGAATGCAACTCTACACCTTTGCTTCATTTAGTATACGCGGAAACGTGAATATGCTAATTAGCCCCGTCTCCACTCACGCAAGCTCACTGATTCATTCGGCCAACTTACTGAGGTAAACACTGCACAATGGTACTGCTCTTTACAACGTCGGACACATAACGGTAATTCATATGATTAGCCTTTTAATTGACTATGTTATCAAACAGGTAATAATGTGTTGTTGTTAATGTTATCATCAGAAACTCTTTGAACTACTCAGAACGTCAGTGGAGAAAGGCATAGTTCACCGTAACATTGCAATATACATCATACACCCGCTATATTGCTCCACCTGGTTTTTCATGTAAACAAAAACAAAATATCGGGATAACCTGCCATTTCTCGAGACTCCCCTGCTAGTTCGCTGTTAAATATGCTGTATGTAACTTTTTCACTCTACTAAAGCATAAAATTGATTGGAGATATTAAGGAAACATGCTGAATTCACATAATCGTTTCTCTGAAAAACACTTCTACAGCAAGTTATTTTACTTTGAAAAGTGCGTTCCGTGTTGGAATGTCTGTTTTTGTTTTGGTCTGTGTGATCTCGCCTACTGCCAGTTGACCTAATAACAACGATCTTTTGAATTTGGACTGCAGTGCCGATTTGGACCACTAGCTGTCATTCTTACAGACTGCACCTTTAATGATATGCTTAAGCCCGTCGGCACGTTGACGTGATTGGTTACAAGATAGTTTGGGACATCAGAAACACCAGCGATTTCAAACCGCGTTTTTGAGTCTTTTTTCACAGCAGTTTAAATGAGAAAATGCTCAGCAATGGTGTTGACTTATGAATTTGCTCAGTGTTTGTCTTAAAGCACATTAAAAACACAGAATAGATATATATAAACAACATTAAAACCTTTATTTTCACCACATGGGGACTTAAAGGCAAAGATTGTGTGACTGGTGTGTTAGAGCAGGTCTGGAATGGAGAAAGGTTGAGCTCGAACCAGCTAGTCTATTTATGTATATAGTTTATCCAGTTTGCACCATCTGGTGGTCAGTGACCACCACTTCTGATTATAAGATGTAATTAATATAGCAGCAACATGTTTTCATATTATATATGCAAATAATTAATGTAAGTATATAGTCACATCATATTTTTAGAATATTCAGATACAAATTTTCCATTTCTGTTACATATTTATCTAATGGAAATTATCAACATTTCAGTATTTTCAGTTGAATAGAATATCCCATAATTTTATTTCAAAAACATTTTTGTTGAAAAAGCCTACATTATTATCTACAGTAAGCAAAAAGTGACTGAGCGTGATGGGAGTCATTGGGTTGGAATAAAATAAATAAAAACTATGTGAGTCAAAGTACTAGCTGCTTTTAAAGGGATAGTTCACCCAAAAAAATGTAATTATGTAATTTACTCACCCTCAAGTTGTTCCAAACCTGTATGAATTTCTTCTGAACACAACAGAAGATATTTTGAATAATATTGGTAACCAAACAGTTGATGGACCCCGTTGACTTCCATAGTATGGAAAAAAATAAAATACTATGGGGCCCATCAACTGTTTTGTAAATGACATTCATCAAAATATCTTATTTTGTGTTCAGCAGAAGAAAGAAATTCATACAGTTTTGTAACAACTTGAGGGTGAGTAAATTATGTCAGAGTTTAGATTTTTTGGTGAACTATCCCTTTACATAATTGAAGATATTTTCTGTAATTCCTGTATATTTTTTTGGATGGTCACTCACAAAAATCTTAGAGCTTGCTGCATTTGGATCCCTTCGCTTGCTGCCTTTCTTGACAGTAGTGAATTACCTCTAAATTTGAGGGGGAAAGCTTAGAGATACCTTTTTAATGCAACTAGTCAAAATACATTGTAGATCACATTGCAAACTGTATCTTGTTCTGCAATAAACACATATTACCACTAGAGGACACTGTGGTCAAATATATGGAACCCATTGGATTTTAAGACGCAAGAACCATTTGGCTGTACTTTCCAAGTCAGTTGATATTTTTGGACAGATTTGTAGCCTACTTGACACAAAGCATTTCAACAAAATAAAAAGTACAAAAGAAAGGTAAATGGTCTGATGAATTTACCTGTCAATGGTCTTGTAATAGCCTCGCCTATATGATACACAGATTGAGGCACAATACAAATGGTGGCTGGAAGTTTTGCTTTTAAGATCCAGCCTATAGTATCCCTAAAGGGCATCCAGCCTATAGCCTAGTATTCTCTAAAGGGTATGGAGCATTGGTTTAATACGATTGCACTCTGTTCATCCAACAGCATTATTATTAGGTTTAGATTAGATCACACTGATCATGCTGAGAATTTTGTATTTGCAAAAAAAAAAATTAAGGAATATTTGCTTTGGGACATTATTCTTTCCTCAGGGAGAGTTTATCCCTAACATCTGCCCTCAGTCTGATCTGCTCTAAAATGCCACCAGTTCACAGACTGGGCTCTGAAAATGTCACCCTGTCAGACACACACCATGACGAATGACCCCAGTCTTTATCATAATCAAAGGACACAACCTTTGTGCCACAGCTGCCCAGCTGCCAATATGTGCATTTATATGCATGCTCATGTTTGTGTCAAAGTCATGATTTTTCGGATCATCTATTCTACATCCAAGTTTAAAAGGGAAAAGGTTGCTGTCCTGTCCAATCTGGTCAGAAATGCTCTTTTCTTGTCCTCATGTTCTGTGTTCATTTAGAAAATTCTCTATTATTTCTTATGTTTTACTGGAAGTTGTTATGGCTACTGTTTCTCTCAAACTCCCATGAGATTTTAACAAAACAAAAGGCACTCCTAATATAGCTTTAACACATTATTTGACGTTTACAGTGTATAATAATACAATAATAATGATCAAACAAAACAAAACAATTTAGTTATGTCTTATGTAATCCGCTTCAGCCAATAAAATTAAAATCTATTTTCCATGTGATTGACATATTTGGCAACAAGAAAGTAAAGGATACATTAGAACATGTTGGTCACATACTATCAAGGCTCCATAGTGAGGTCATTTTAGATATGAAAATACATATTACATTTTTTTGTAAATCATTGTACATTACATTACAGTATAATAGTCTTTTTGCTTGTGTTTTGGGTTTGATATTAGTAAGTTTTATAGAAGACAGAGTGGAAAAGCTGTATCTTTTCCAGGAAGTATTGATGATAGTGACGGCAGTGCATCAGAAAATAAGGGTATAGTAAAAAAGGAAGAAAATCAAAGAGGATAGAAGAAGTGAGGTTAATGGCAGAGATGAAGAATATAAGTCATAGATTGTTGTGGAAGTCAGGCATTTGGGTACATTATCCTATGCCAGTTTGGAAGATGTGATCCAGACTACAAAGGTCAGATGCCCTTGGTCAGATGTCATTGCCTATTGGCCTCACTACACTGACAAGCAGGGATGGTCCAAAAATTAGTCTGTTATGTAGCTGTTTGCGCATGTATAAGATCTGCAGAGTTACAAAGCTCAAAGTCTCAAACCTAAATAGATATTATTTATAAAAGTTAAGGCTCAGCCACGCCTTCCTAAAACGCTTTGTTCAAACACGCCCCCACAAATCTACGTCAGTGTAGTGTCATAACACCGCGCAAATGTAAACGCAAAGAAAGAAGACGTAACTTTTAGACGCTGCGTTTTCCGTTGCGAAAGCCAAACTACTTTTTTTGTCCTCCCAAAGGACACAATTAGAAAAGAGTAAGCTTTATTTATATTTACAACACTGTTCCACAACAGTGCAACAAAAATATTCGACTGTGTACTGCGCATTTTTCGGAGGACTGTTTCCAAAATTTCCAATTCCATCTTTGCAAGTACATTCTGGTGCATGCTTCAGAAAGGTGGGGCATAAAGGAGCAACAATAATGTACGGTATGTGTAAAATAGGTAAACTGGGAAAATAGCAAACTCGCCCCCGTGCAGAGGATCTCCTTTCTCGCTATGGAGCTGGACTCCATCAGACGGCATGCCTCACAGAGGAACGTATCTGGTCAGTGCTGAACTGCTTGAATACTGTCAAGAGCAGAACAGTGGTCCCACTGAAACTTTTTTAGAGGCTTCTGGGGCATATGGCATCCGCAGTAACGCCACTGGGTTTGCTTCATATGAGACCGCTTCAGCACCTTCATATGAGTCCCGAGCTAGGTGTGGTAGAGCGGCACGCTCCGTGTGACAATCACCCCAGCCTGCTGCCAATCCCTCAGCCCGTGGTCACGTACAACGGGCATGTACAACACTGCGACCGTTGCGTACATCAACCCCTCGCTCCCCTCTACGCTCCCCTCTCATGTCACAACTCGCCCGCCATCTCCTCCTATTGAGTCAGAAGCATCTGAGGTTGCTTCGTGCCACTTATTCCCCGGCCTGCTCAATTGTTCCCCTGACAAGCTCTCACAACAGCCTGTGGCCAGACTGAATCCGCCAACAGCACTGCAGAGACCTCCCTTTGGACCATTGCAGGCAGCTGAGTTAAAAGTTCTCTCTACAAAAACAGTTCTCCTGCTTGCTTTGGCCTTATCAAGAGGGTATAGGGGACATTTTCGGTCGACGAATCATGCCTGGAATTCGGGCCAGCTGACTCTCATGTCATCCTGAGCCCCCGGGCTGTATATGTGCCCATGGTTCCAACCACTCCCTTTCAGGACCAGGTGGTGAACCTGCAAGCGCTGCCCCCGGAGGCAAACCCAGCCCTGGCTTTTCTCTGTCCCGTCCGTGCTCTGCGCCTGTACATGGACAGAACGCAAAGCCTCAGGACCTCAGACCAGCTCTTCGTTTGTTACGGAGACCAGCAGAAGGGAAAGGATGTCTTCTATAGCAGAGGTTGGCCCAATGGATAGTGGATGCCATCGTCTTGGCTTACTAATCCCGAGACGCACCATGCCCCCTCGGGTTGTGAGCCCACCCACTCGGAGTGAAGCTTCTTCCTGGGAGGTGGCACAGGGTGGCTCGCTGACAGATATCTGTAGAGCTGCGGGCTGGGCAACACGAAAATGTTTTGCTAGATTCTATAGCCTTGGTGTCGAGCCGGTAGCTTCCCGTGTCCAGTTACCGTAGGCCCAGCTCGAAATGTCGGCTTACTGCACCATTTCCTTCCTATGGACTGGATATGCGGCATTCTTGCTCCAGTTGAATTCCCCATTAGCCGAACCCTGTTGAGTTACTCCACACCCACCAGGCCTAGCACTCGTATGCATTGGTGGAAGCTGTGCTAGGCTGGGTTCCATATGTTGTGTTCCCTACGGCGATCCCATATGTGTATTCTAAGCAAGACAAAGCAGTCAGGAGAGTTAGTAGATTAAAGGCCATGTTGCAGGTTAACCACCACTGTCGATAAATGGGTACATAAATCACTCAAGATATGTATATCATTTTTAAAATGTCTCAAAAATGGTCTTAAATACCATTTTTTTACGTTTTTGGTATTAACGGTTTTTTTCACGCAATTCGGCGATGACGTCACGTTGGGGAGACGTGGAGGAAAGGTAGCCTGATGGCCGTCAAAGCCAGTGAAATGCATGGTCCGAGGAGAATGAGTGGAGAGTTGGTGAAGTGTCCTGGTGAGTTGCTATCATTTAGCAACGCAGCAATGAGATAACGACACATATTTTTTTTTACTGTCATTGACAGACTGAAAAATAAACTTTTCTTTATAGTGGCGGTGATCATGACGTTAGTTCAGATAAGTAACGTTACCGGTAGCCTTTGTCATAGTACTGGTAAACTTTGTCTTTGTCATCTATAAATAGAAGGCTTCGTGCTAGCTATAGGGGCGTTTCTAAGCGTTTCTCTTCCTCCGGTGAAAATGTTGTTGCAAACGTAGCCGCCGCGTGTCTGTCGCGGTGTTTGGCAGGTGCTCGCGCGGGCGGTGCCGTCCCGTGGAAACTGCGCTGGAAAGCTTGTGCTGTAGGGCAGTGAGTGCGTTCTGGTCGCTGGTCGAGGAGCTCACCCCGCGACCAGATGTGACTGAATGCTGAATGCATGCTGCCTGAACCCGTTTGTGCTGAAGAAGCATACACACATCTCAGGCAGGATCATCCCCTTCAAGCCAGCACGCACGAGTAGCCTATGTTACTTGTTTGTTTACTTTTTTCACGAAGTCTTATGAACCAACTTATACAGTTATAGGTGACTATAGATGTGTTGTATAGACAATGATCATGTTCTATAATCTGCGCTATCTGAATACTCTCGTCTACTACTCGTCTCTCTAGTCGCTCTCAACGCTCTCCAGGCGGGCTTTGGTAAACTCTCTCTCCAAGGTGACGTCATGGAATGCATTGTGGCGGAAAGGAGAATCGTTGGCGCTGTAAGATAGTACCTACTTTTTCGTATTATATTCCGTTTTGTGATACCCAACAACATAAAATACAATTGATAACAGTTTAAATGTTCATTACCAACAAGCAAATTGCACAAATTCGTTGAAAAATTTAACCTGCAACACGGCCTTTAACATGGGAGGATGTGAACTTGAAAAACGAGTGTACTGACGCCTTTCCGCGGTTAAAACAACATTCCTTCTTATGTTCATTCATGTTTATTTGATGCAATAAATTAACTAGAAGAGATGATCGGTTCACGAGCAGCTTTAACTGAGGCTCTACAGAGATCTGTCAGACACATTAAAGAGCCACAAAACGGTATTTATTGTTTCAATTTCTTTAAAAAATGACCAAATTTGAAAGGTGAGACTTTGTTTAATATCAAAAGTAACCCAAAAGTAACCTGGGCCCGGTTCCCCAAAACGTTCTTATTGCTAAGTAGTTCTTAACCTATTCCTTAACCTCTCTCTTAACGTTATGGCACGATTCCTGACACGTTCGTACGCTAAGTATATCTTCTGTAAGTCACACTTTCGTAAGGTTGGTCTGGACCACTCTTAGCTTTGCCTTATCACTGTCTATACGAATATAATTCTGAAGTTTTAATACACCCAGACAGTATTCAGTTAGGCTAATTCAAGTGTTTTCATGCAAAGAATAAAATTGTCATTGTTGTTAGATTTTTAATTATATTATTATTATTATTAATTTAATTAAAAAGCGCTTTTAAAGGCCACTGAAAGCATAGCCTACTGTCAGTTAAGTCCTATTCGGAAGCTAATATTGTTTCTCATGGGCTTGTGGTATTTTAAACATTTATAGCCTAGGGGTGAGTCTGTGATTTTAGTGCCGTCCGAATCCATAATATCAGTGTTTTTTCTCACCCAACCTGCGTAAAAATCCCTGGCCAAATTAGTACCTACTGTTTTTTGACAAACAGGTCGTGTGATAATTTAATTGCCGTCTGAATCCACATCTCTGAGTTTACAAGAAGAGATTCAAAATCCACTGTTTAAACCCTTTTTGATCACTGCCGAGCACCGTACTTAAGATGTACACTTTTATGACTGAAATGCTGGAAAGTATTTAAAAAGCAATGTTTAATCGCAGCTCCACCTCAGCGAACAAAAATGGGAAAGAGAAGAAAGCTCGTACAAATTTTAAATGGTTATTGTGGCAGCAATATATGATACAATTAAAAAATATGTAGGCTAGGCTATTATAGGCTATTATAGTTTGGATTATTTTTTATAATATCCCATGAGTCCTAATAAATGCAATTTCAACTATTTATGAAGTGCTTCTTTTATAAAGAACACCGCTTTCTCACATAAACAGCCCCTGCACGAGAGAATAATTGATTCTCGAGCCATCGATGTCAACAAATTCAGCACCATCGCCACGGACAGCACCAGGTAACGTCGCACGTAAGAAGGTATATCTCAAGCAGCTTCCTATGGTATAGTTCGGGGAACACACTTAGGAACATAAACTACTTTGGTAAGATATATCTTTCGAGTCTTCTTAGCGTGCTAAGAGTGAGCGTTATCGGGGAACCGGGCCCTGGTCTGTCCTATCTGTCAGCGCGTTGTAAGTGTCCTCTCTGCTCCACGATGTATTTTTCACTGCGTGAGAACATGTTGTGGAGAGAGTGCAGCGTAGCTTGTCGGACATAGCAACAGTAACTAAAGGGGGCGGGTCTTTGCGAACGGTTAATTGGGATCCCCATCAGTACGGTACGTCCGACTCACGTCGAACGTGACCAAACTGAAAGGGAACTTGAGTCCCGTCGCCACCATTGCTGGACCACCGCTAACCCCAGGCTCCGCTGGGCTCCTCAGCGGAAAAACAAATATGCGACACACCTTCGGCTCATTATATGCTCATGCTGCGAGGCAGAGCAGCTGATGCAATTGTCGCATGCCAATGTGCATTGGCTCGTTTTGTTACACTCGAAGTAGATTGTTCTCTCAAAGCGATCCCACGGTACGTCCGACTCACATCTCCGTTCCCTCCTTCAGGGAACGAGGGTTAAATACGTAATCGAGATGCGGATTTCAAGATTTCAAGTGAATGAAAACATCCTGCAAAGTTATAAATCTGAAAGTGCACCATACTGTATATAAAGTTATCGTGTCTCAAAAGTAAGAGTCGACTCTGAGTCAATTAAAATATTTGGCTTAGGAGTCCTAAGCCATTTTGTTGTGACATCAAGATGAAACATTAGCATATTATTGCCCGCCCCTCTTATTGCGCATGCAGACACCAGGAAAAACTTGAACCCCCTCAAACACTGCAGCTGATTCCACAGCAGTATAGCTCGAAACTTGTGCTGTATTCCCGTCATTTTACTGACGACTGCTTTTTCAACTTAAAGGAACACGCCGACTTTTTGGGACTTTAGCTTATTCACCGTATCACCCAGAGTTAGATAAGTCCATACATACCCTTTTCATTGGCGTTATTTTGTCACTTATTGGGAGCAGTATGCTAGCTGGAGCCGTTTACTTCCAGTCTTTGTGCTAATCTAGACAAGCAGTGGGTGCGTCAGACAGAGTTACGGAGATGAAAAGGGTATGTACTGTATGGACTTATCTAACTCTGGGGGATACGGTGAATAAGCTAAAGTCCCAAAAAGTCAACGTCTTCCTTTAAATGCGTTCAACGGTTCGCAAGCCGGTTATTATTGAAAGATGGGTCATTACATGTACTAAGTGTCAAAAGCACAAGTATTGCAGAAACAATACACTTCCTTGCAGCAAAGATTTTCAGCCTCGCTTGGCATTTTGATACAGTTCCCACACGTGCACCTCAAAACTGCACACAGTATACCAATCACAACTGACTGGGTCATCTGACCAATCACCGCAGATTAGCGTCAAGCAAAGGAGGGAAAAATTCATTGTTGAGCGAATCCTTTGGGAGTCGTTGAGCAATAAGTAAAAATAGTAAAAAAAAAAAAATGCATATTATAAGACAATGAAAATGTTTTTTTGTCCTTGCATGCATGTAAACCTGCTGTTGGGGACTCCCAAAACAAAATAGGAACCTTTCATATGCCATAATAGTGGTACTTTAATAGAGGTTAGAATGGGCTTTTTTTTAATACAGTACCTTTTTACTACTTTTCAGACAGTGAAAATGTATTTGAAAGTGTGTGACATTTCAGACAATTTGCCAACAAGAATTTACCCTAATTGGACAAAGTCCGTTATAAATGATGGCACCCTTAAAAAAGGTAAAAGGTCAGATTTTAGTCTTAAAAATATGTTAAATATATAGTAATTTATTTTGTGATTTCACCATAACTCCCATAGAGGGTTAGCTAGCCACTGTTAAACAATTTAACACATTTACTGTACACTCAAATATCACCCCTTTATTGATATTTCTAAATTACTGGATAAATGTTGGTAACATATCATAACTAACTAAATAACAAAAAATTACAAATGAATGCAAAAACGTTTAGGCCTATATAATCATGCAATATTATTAGCATATTATTCAAAAGCTGTTTGATTGCTAATTAATTATGCATTTGCATTGTTTTCTTACACTAAAAGGAAAGGGTCCTAATGAATTTGGATGCATTAGTAATGTTTTATTGTGCTTTGTACAAATAGAAAATGTAAACATACATTCATTCTAAAATCAACCTATAAGCAAATCGATTTTAAGCTTTAAATAGTCTAAACATTTTTTAGTATTGATGCAGTTATTCTGTCTGTTTTCACCCAAAAATTCAAATTCTGTCACCAGTTCCCATGAAAGCCAGCATTTAGCAAATGATTGGAATACTCAATATGGAAAGTGTTTTTGTTGATGGTGCAAAATGCTGATTTTGTATAGCATGCTGTCAGTGAGTGTGCTTTACATCAAGGCTGATCTATGTGGGAAAAGATCGTGCTGTGCTTAAGTCTGTACTTGGCAAGGAAACACACAATATGTTCATGTGATTTTGGGCCCACTCGATCTTTGCTCTCCAAGGTGTGTGTGTGTGTGTGTGTGTGTGTGTGTGTGTGTGTGTGTGTGTGTGTGTGTGTGTGTGTGTGTGTGTGTGTGTGTGTGTGTGTGTGTGTGTGTGTGTGTGTGTGTGTGTGTGTGTGTGTGAGAGAGAGAGAGAGAGAGAGAGAGAGAGAGAGAGAGAGAGAGAGAGCAGAGGATCAGTGGTGTGGTATTACAGGATTATCTATCAACACATTTCTAGTTCTCAGGTATACAGACAACAACAAATACTCACAGAATTCTACCAGACAGTTATTTCTGTCGCTCTAGCGGCCTACTTTTATTTACAAAAAAAAAAAAGTCTTCTGATGGTCCACAACATTCATGATGGGAGCAGTGAAAGGGTTTAAGTCGACTTACGAGGATCTTGTTGATGATGAGCAATGAGGATTTTAATAATGCTTTTGTTGTTTCAATGATTGACATCTTTACTTTTGCAAGGATTTCAACTTTGCCATTTTGAGCTTATTTTCCTGCAACCCCCAGAGGTCAAAGACTCACTCACCCATGATCTGCTTAAAGTATCAGAACATCGATAGGTAAGGTTGGGGGGGGGGGGGGGGGGGGGGGGGGTGCATAAACTAGCTGATGCCAAGCAAGTCTCTGCGTATGAAAATACAAATTCTATTTGTATGCAAATAGAAATGTAGTTTCAGAAAGATTTATTTTTAAGGCATGTACTTAGATCAGCGTTGTGTCTGATAGTTACAAAGCAGCAAGAAGAACCAGGGACAGTTGTGCTTTCCCAGCCATCTGCTGTTTTTGGAAAGTCCTGCGATTAGTACTTGTCTTCTGCAAGTTGTTGCTGCAAAGCATTTAAACTGACGTAAGGTATATTTTGGTTTATCAAAAGGATCCTATTTTACACAAAAGAGAATTGCCAAGGATCTTGCTGTAGTACATATGATATATGTTGAGGCAGAATAGAAATGTTGGCTAGAAGCTTTGCTGTGGAGCTGATATTGCCTCAAGGGGAAATTGCTGTTTTAGTTGTGTGATATTGTTTATTTTATAATATAACAAAGTCTACTACTGATATTCAAGGTCATGTCATACATTTTAGTGTTAATGTTACTGTATAGTGGTTTGCACTAACAAAACTTAGAAATTTGTTATGACCATTTTCCACCTTCTCTCTAATGGATTATTATATGCACAACGACTTACATACAGTATTTCCGCTAAAATCTCAGCTTCGTCATATTTCTAAAAACTTTTAATATATAAATATTCAAAAAATATTAGTCAATATTTTATTATAATTCAGTGTATATATATATTATTGACTATAGTAAATATAACTATTTAATATATTAAAACATGAGAAGCTTTATCATATCAATATTGCTTTGTCCTGTTGTGGGACAATTCTGCAATATATACATTTGTGCTTCATTTTTTTTTTTTTTTTCACTCAAAATTTCTATACCCTGCACTCCACCAGATGTTGCAGTGCCCACTGAGGCTAAATGCAGAAGCTATAGTGCATCGTACATTCATAGAATTTCATGCTTCTGTGCCTCTAAGACTTCAACAGTAGGCTATGTAAATGTCCTCTTACCATGTGAAATATACTCACAAACTATAGTTACATTGCTGTCAATAACAACAACATCCTCTTTGCAAAGTCTGAAACACTGTTTCTAACATTTCATTTTTTATTAAGAAAGTTTTGGCCAAGTTTCTGAATAGTGAACAGGTAGTGTTGACGTGTAAATGTAGGTGGGCAGGTGAGTGTATTTGTTCAATTCAGTCATTGGACGTCAGAAAGTTGTGGAGACATTTTTCTACTGTTAATATGTTTTACATTCTGAAAGTATGTTTTTAGAGTTTTAAAACTAACAAAAGTGTGATTATATGTGTCCATTTTAAGTTTTTATAATAGTATAAGTTCAGTTCAGTATAATAAACATGTTGTGAAGAGAATAATGTGTTTGCATGATCCACATTTCAGTTAGAGAGATTTGTTTTTCAGCTTGCTCACAAGATCCACGCATACTTTGAAAGATTGATATGCTTCAGTATTCAATTGCTTCACTCTTCCTGACCACACATTCAAAGCATAGCTCTTTAACAAGGACACAACTACACAAACACAGTCCTGTCTAATGTGCTATTCAGCTGGAAGAGCCAATGTGAGATGAATGCTGTTGTTCTCTCTGTGATCGTGTGCTGAATTTTTCAAAGACTAGCTATAATGTGACTACCGTGCACCTGTCTGTTGTTTATAGTCATTAGCATCTGGATTTTGCGTGTGCGACTTTAGTCGAAAAATGTCACTATGGTTTAGACTGTTGTGTAATATTTTTTTGTAATGTATATGCGTGTGTATTGCTGTGAAGTGTGTGTGTGTGTGTGGGGGGGGGGACCTGTATGTGATTACTGCATCTGTAATTTGAACTCTTTTGTTGACAATGAGGTGCTCAACCGCACATTTCATTTGGTGCTATAATACCCACAAGCCTCGAGACAAAAGAGTTTAGGTTACAAACACACACAAAAGCCTGTGCACTCACACACACACACACACACACACACACACACACACACACACACACACACACACACACACACACACACACACACACCTGAAAACAAACTATTCAGCACACAAACACCACATGCATGCTCAGCTAGATTTTATGTACAATTCTAAATATAAATGATTTGATTTTCTTCTGTTCATCAGTTTCCAGACAAAATTTGCAGTTCGTTTATAACTTTACATGTTTTCAGTGCTTTTCCCCCCAAGTGGATTGCATAAAGTCATTCAAATTCCCTTATAAATTGATTAATTGAATAATTAATTGTGTTGTCCTTACACTTCAAAATATCATCTCATGAAATATCACATAAAACACACGGTTTCCAAATCTATTCATTGCCTCTTTCCAATCATCCCATTGCTGTGATGTCATCAGGGAGGGACTTGCATAGATACACGCTGCTTATATTACTTTTGTGTTGCAGTTTGTTCACTGCAAGCCTCAGGGCTTGTCCACACTAATACGATTTCGTTTGAGAACACTCCGTTTAAGCCTTCTGTGTTCTTTCCACACTGAGACTGCGTTTTTAGCAACAAAAACTAAGCGTTTTGAAAACGCTCTCCAAAGTGGATACATTATCATTTAGAGGTATTTAAAAAAGAGGACGTAAGATATTCATCTTTATACCGGTATTGTGCCTATGTGCTTTCACTTTCACACAGTTGCTAAAATGTTACTTTGCACACTCTTCATATCACAGTCCTGCGGCAAAACATGAGAGCAGTTTTAGACCAAACATAATGGTGAGTGAGTGCGGCCTGGACGCATCAGTGAATGGTGAGATATTTTGCTAAATAAAATGATCCTGCCAGAAGAATTACGTAACTTGATTATGTCTTGTTCTGTCTGTATCATCTGAGCTTTTATGAGGGTTTACACATGCGCTGTAAGATTCATTTAGCGTTTTATGACATTCACAAGAAACTTTTGGAAAACGCTTGAAAACGCTAGTGTGGACAGAGAGCGGTTTGAAACTAAAACTCTGTTTTCAAATCTATCCGGATTAATGTAGACGTAGCCTCAGTTTGGCTAATAACATGCTGTTCTCCTTGTAATAATTATGAAGAGTAATACACAGTCTGAAATTAAATCTCTGCTCACTTGCATATCTCAGGATTGTTATATTCCTTAATATACGTAAGTCTTTCTCTCTGTCTCGCTAACTCAATATAGCATTTCAACTATGTGTGACATCATCAGACAGTGAGGGTGAGTCAAGAGAGAGAGATTAAATGAGAAGAAAAGGTTATTGTGTGAACAATGACCTCATTGCACCCCTTACTTCTGTGCTAGACAGGAGGATTATGGATAGACAGTGGAAAAAAGAATAAAGGTTATGAGATCATAAGGGCAAAAAACACTGTCTAGAAACACATAAACATCAGATTCAGGAGGGATGCTTTTCATTAGTGGTTGGTGTTCTCAGTCCATTTTGTGAATGCAAAGTGCGTAGCGTCCTTGGAGACAGATGTCAAAACATGCACACATTCACATCTCACATGCATGCAAACACATATGGCTATAATGATCTGCCTTTTGAAATAAAACCCAGTGGAAAAATTACGGTTATCCTCATTTGCATGGACGCAAAATGTGTTTGCATACAGAGCTGGTGACAACAGTTATTCCTTTACATGATAAAGCAGCTGTAAGTCACAGTGACATCCTTTAAAATCATGACATTATTTAAAATTGAGACATTATTTAAAATCATGCAAGTCGGAATCTTTCTAATGTAAATGAGTGTCATGAGGAGAAGTCATCTAGCTCAACAGCATGATGATCTCGGGTACATGTTGTTCAACACACCATAGGCAGTGCCTGTGTAAATGCCTCAGAAATTATGTTGACAGCAAAACTAACAGACATGGAAGGAAATTGTGCTAATAAAAAGATGCTCGGAATGCACTCAATTAATAATAATCTTTCACCCTTTAAATCACTTTGCCACAAAGGCAATTAAATATTCCAATTAAAATATTTCACCAAGTGTTTCTGTAAGAGAGAGAGAGAGAGAGAGAGAGAGAGAGAGAGAGAGAGAGAGAGAGAGAGAGAGAGAGAGAGAGAGAGAGAGAGAGAGAGAGAGAGAGAGAGAGAGAGAGAATTGGCATTGTCTATTTCTACAGATTAATTGGTTAACTCAAAGATTCCTTTTCAAGTAAACAAAAAATCAAGAAATGAATAATTTTAAATAAGTAATTTTAAATTTAGAAATAACACAAAAAATAAGTATTTTAGTTTGTGTAAAAATAAAATGTAGCTATACTTTACTTAACAACTAAATAGGCTTTCATGGTGAATTATTGTTAAAAATATGTTTTAATGCCTATATAAATTAGCCTTTGTATGAGTCGCCATGAATTCACTGCATGAACCATCACATTTATTTGTATTTTATTTTAAAAGTTTGTTGTTTCTGTTGTTGTTGTTTGCATTTGATGTGTAGCATTAATCTGGTGTGGTGTGTTACCCTGATGATGTGTTGTGTCCGTCGCTGCTCATT
This sequence comes from Phoxinus phoxinus, assembly GCF_949152265.1. Classification (NCBI taxonomy): domain Eukaryota; kingdom Metazoa; phylum Chordata; class Actinopteri; order Cypriniformes; family Leuciscidae; genus Phoxinus; species Phoxinus phoxinus. The sequence goes on along the minus strand of NC_136878.1, from coordinate 20,502,423 downwards.
TTATTTATTCAATGTTTTTTCGTCTTTTATCATTTTGCAACGGGTCTAGCCTATACTGCTGCGAGAATATTATGCGGTTGACAAGCTCCCCACCTGACTTTCTCGGTCACGAGCACGGCGCGCGGCGTGAGGGGACTCCAGTCCAGGAGAATCTGTTTCTTGAATGTTCAGTTACGCGTGAGGTGTGTCCATATGAATCTAACCACTGCGTCCATCAGGTGTATTAAAGAAAGCTACCGCCGACCGGCAGAAACGCGCTACTACCAAGCCCACTAAAAAGGCAGCGCAATGAATGGATACAGCAGCACCCGCAGCTGTAGGGAAAATGATGGTTCCTAATCTGTCTCTTTGAAAGAGAAGAATAAGAAAAAAGGCGAGGGACAGAAGAACTTGGACTGCGGGAAAAAAATAACATCGCATGGGGCCATGAGCGCTGCAGACCCTGCAGCGAACAAACTGTTGAGTTTCAACCAACGGTAAAGCATTCTGTATTTCATGTTTATAAATATTGATATTTAAAACGTGATATTCAAAATCAGATGTTGGTTTGTGGGGGTTATGACAGTCATTGCAGCAGTAGCATATCAGGGGTTATACTACTCAACGCATCTCATTTCAACGTGCAACAAGCGGCTCCCTCCCAGGAGTGATCAATCAACATATTAGATGCGGATATTGGAAATGTGCACTTGCAACTTAAACCATTCATTTTTCTTTTTGCAAACTGTTATTTCAAGCTTATATTTTAATTATTCTTTGTGTGTGTGTGTGTGTGTGTGTGTGTGTGTGTGTGTGTGTGTGTGTGTGTGTGTGTGTGTGTGTGTGTGTGTGTGTTAATAATAATTGCGGTCTAGTAGCCTAATCTTAAAGGAACACTTCACCGAAAATTCTGTCATCATACTCACCCTCACCCTCATTGTTCTAAACCCTGTATGACTTTTTTCCCCTTCAGATGTAAAAGCAGAATGATAGTCTCAGTCATAATTCACTTTCATTGTATGGAGAGTCGCCTAACTCATTTTGTTTAACATCTCATTCTGTGATCAGAAGTCAGATTTGAAACAACACAAGAGTGAGTAAATATATAACAGAATTTTCATTTTTGTGTGAACTGTCTCTTTAAGAAGAAGCTGCTCTTCAGCACCACAGTAATATTTGTACATAGTCCACACAAGCCTTTGCATCGCAAGTGTTCAGAGTAAATTTAGGTGGGGAAGAGGAAAAAGTCACTGTTTTGTCTTAACCTGTAGGATACAGTCCTGATGAAACACAATGTTTTAGACTTTCCCATGTGTAGTGGGATATACTAGTGCGGAAAAACAGTAAATTATTCATGTGAATGCCTCGGTAGAATGGACATCCATGCGCCACAGTGACTGGTGTCACCGTAAACTTGATGTTTTCTCTGATTAAAATATGAAAGAAAAGAGGAACGACCTAAATATTGATTTGCTGTTCATTTTAAGATGGTATAGTGTATTCCTTGTCATGGTAAAGTGTTGTGACATTTGTGAGGCATTCGCAATCATAGCAGGTGGTTTTCCTGAACACCGCATCGAATCTGAGGTAATTTGAGTGCGAGTGTGATGTCACTCTGCAATTATTTACATGACAACTAATGTAACCTCAAATGAGTACAGGACAAAAAAAAAAAGCACAACTCCACCTGTTGACATGTCCCAACTAAATGCGGCAGAAGTGTATCACACATCTTTACAGTAACAGCATTTTTTCACAACACACATAACACTCATAACACTCAACACAGAATGTGTCAGCGCTCTTTAAACTCACCATATCATTCATATGCAGACTCATATTTCAGCTAGCCTGCTACTGAATTACCGTATCACCACCAATCCCATGAAAAATACTTTACGTTTGTGTTCATCTTTCAATTAAAATAAGTGACTTTCTCTTACATTATTTCTTTCTCTCCAATACTGTATGTTTATCTCTGTTATCCAGATTTATCACACATATTCTCCAAAGGCAAGGTCCCTGAACTATCGCAGTTATTGGTGACTTAATTATAATAATCTGTTTTAACAGTGCCATTGCTTTTTCCTACTGCAGTGTTGGCGCATAATAAGAAAGTTGGAGTGCAATTTGGTTCTTAATGATTGCGATGTCAGATGTTCGTTGTCAGACTGTCTGTGTCAGCATCACTTGTAACCTTTTCTTATGACAAGACATCAGAGATGCGGGGTCTGAAAATGTCTGAGGCATTGAGCTGTGCATCATTGGAAACATGATATCATGCCAGATCATTATCACTAAATTACTATTGCAGATGCATAACAGGAGTGATTACTGTTAACAAACTTGACCGTATTTGGTTTCTAAGTATCACCAGAGGGTAATGGCTACGCTAATTATGTCATGCTGTTGCTGTCATCATTATCATAATCTCAAACACGGTCATCTGCCGGTCACTACCACTTAGGATTTCTTTTCGTAAAAATAATCTCATTTTTGTGACATCTTTCAGATTATTCTTTTTATCAACAGAACCATTCAATTATGAGCGACTTTGAAAGGTTTGTTTGAAGATATGAATGAAACAATAAGACGTTCTGCATCTTAAGACGTCTTCATGTTCTCAGCTGTTAACTGTATTCTCATCCAGGGAGGGTAGTGTTTCTGAATTTAGTAAAGCAGCTTTCTTTCAGCCCTGTGCCACAGTAAATCATCTAGTGATGAGCCACTCCTTTCTTGTTCTCTAGGATCACTGGTGCATTTGTCTTTAAATGCTCTGTCAAAGACATGCTTCTAGTAACTGACTGTAATTCAACAGTGGGTCAGTCTGACAGGATTATGAGGCCATTTCTGAAGTCGACCTTTAGAATTAATAATCGAATTAAAAGTCGATCTCATTTCATTTTTCCCCCTCTTTCAATTAACCATCTTCCTTACCCCATCTGAGAGCCATTGTGCATAGCGGAGGTGGATAGGAAATGAGGCATATATGTTTAAACTTCTTCTGAAGCCACATAAAGAATCCATGTGCACTTGCAATTTCAACATTGTGTATAACCATGACCGCACTGGATATGCAGAATTCAGGATTTAATTTATTATTTAATTTCTTAAATGTTTTGGCCAATTTTAGCCACAAATAAGAGTTGTTAAACACATTTCTCCATATTTAAATCCAGCTCAAAAATGCAAACCATCTCTGCAGATTCCACCTGGTTATATCTTATCACAGCATGCGCAGTATCTCTTCTGTTGCCCGTAAAGACATTCTTAGGTGCATTCTGCACTAATGGAAACATAATGATAGCCCTCACACAGAGGAAATGTGTTTGCTCAAATGCACTATTTACATTGCACTTGAAGTGAAATGGCTATAATAAATGTAAGCATTCATGTGGCTCAGCATATACTGTACATTCTTTAAACTTTAGTCAGAGGAGATGTTGTCTTCGATAAAGCACATATTAGGAAAAAGAAAATATTTTGAGGTGTACTGCATATCAGTTTGCCAGAATCACAAGTAGTTAGCTTAAACTGCAGCATTATTAAAGGTGGTTTATATTTTTCAAATACTTTTTCATATCCCAGTTTAATATACAGATACATCTAATATGACATTCGTAGGTTGATTCATAGGTGTGACTATGTGTTTGTCCAGCCAATTGAGGTGTGTGTGTGTGCGTGTGCGTGTGTGTGTGTTATATATATATATATATATATATATATATATATATAGTTTAAAAGTTTTTTAAAGGAAATATAACTTTAAATAATGTAATATATATATATATATATATATATATATATATATATATATATATATATATATATATATATATATATATATATAATTACATTATTTAAAGTTATATTTCCTTTAAAAAACTAAACTATTTAGTATAATTGTTTATACTAGTTTATATTTGAAATAATAGCTGGAAATAATGTAACTCCATAAATGCAATGCACACACTTTTGTTGAAAAACAATGGCTTATAAACATTTGTTTTGTTGCTATCAAAAGGCAAGATGTTGTTCTGCTAGTGGCCCATCCTTATTGGCAGGGAAAATGTGGAAAACCTGTTTGAAAATATTACTATTTTTGCTATTTTATTTGGTGATGGTAGTGGCACAGAAATGATGACACACCTTTAGTGTCTTTATGGTCTTCCTGTGAAGTGGTTTTCAATGAGAGAGATCCTCTTTAAGGTTTTGGGAAGATGTGTGATGTCTAGTCGTCAGCTGAGTCACTGAGCATGTGGTTCTCGCTCTAATAATCTGAAACAACCTCACTCAAAAAGTGTCAGACTGCGACATCACAGGGTTGCGAAGTGGAGTGGGCGGGGCTTCTACTTTTGGAATGCAGGTTTCTGGTATTAAAACTAAATGCTGTATCTGTGTGTCAAATAGCAAAGAATTTATTTATAAGAAATCACATTTACAATAACAAACAACACACAAACATTCAACATTTCTTTCCAAGAGAATGAAAAGATCTTTTTGTGCACAATGAAACATCATGAAATCAGTTCGAATTGTTATATGCTCTGTTTTTGCAGCTCAGCATCAGAGGATCTTGGGTGCAGGAGAGGAGAGTTCAGCCGGAAACACTATGGATCAGTTGAACTGGTGAGGACTGTCATATATTAGCTCTTCTATGTACATATTCCTCCTCCTCCTCCTCCTTCTTCTTCTTCTTCTTCCTTCTAATATATTTGTCTTTGCCTGTGCACTGCTGTGAACGCAGAAGCTTCGTGTTGCTCCTTGATTTCTTATATATCTGTGTTATACATCTGTGGTTTGGTCTGTTACTGTACATCAAATGAGATTTGTACATCTTTGTTAACAAATTGTTCTTGAGATGAAGTTCACTTAAACATAATCTCACCCTAGCAGGAGCTTTGCAATAGGTTAAATAGCCACAAGTATAGCATCATTTATATTATTCAGTATTTCGACTGGTCAAACACATGTGCTGTATTAAGTTGGTGTGGGTGTGTTACTTTTCAGAGGTGTCTGTCTCTCCTAGATATTGTTGCATGGAGGAAGTGGCTTAATACCACACTAGATGTTACTTCCTATGTGAAACGTGCAAGAGGTTTGTGGGTAGAAGGAAATGGGTGACCTTGTGTCAGATAGAACCATGTCACAAAACCACATGCATTATCATGCGCGGCAGATGGAGAATGTATATGTGTGTGAGAAAAGGAGAGAGAAGGGCATTTGTTACTGCAAGTGCCGTTGTTCTAAAGTTTCTAAAGCTAATCTGAGGCCACTAATGAAAATGCATTTATTGTTATTATAAATTGTGTTATCAGCGTAATAACTTAATTGTTTAGAAAGTTTCGAAAAACGCACATGAATCTTAGAATTTCGTAGTATTTGGAGTGTTTTGTTGTTGTTGTTGTTTTACTTTTTTCAAAATCCCAAAACTTTATTTTCGGGTTTAAATTAGGTTATGAATCCTAGATTTTTGAACACCACTTTGATTATATGACCATGATGTTATGACATTAGTATTGGTAAGAATTTGTTTTGTGTGTTGAAGATAAAAATCTAGCATAATCTTGCATAAGAGTACAACCTACATTGCGCTCTGTAATACTTGATTCGGTTTGGTCAGTCGCTCATTCTGATATTTCTGTCCAGGGCAATACTGACCACTCTGTGAATGTGTTCTGTTTCTTCACAGTTTCTACAAGGCAGTAAAATATTACATCTCCAATTGTCATCTCAAATCAATATTTCATGTCCATGTTTTTTTTTTATAATTTACATAATTATTCAGAAAGTCATTACCACAAAAATAAACATAGAAAGGTCGATCCTGGACTCTCCACGCTCTCTTTCTTCTCACATAATAAAATAATTTAAACAAATCAATATTTCATGTCTGTTTATTTAGTATTTAGTAAGTCGTGTAATATGTTTCACATCGTGGCCCTCTTCTCTCTGTTGGGGTTTATTTTGCGGTAATGACCGTCTGATTGCACATTGCCCCTTTCTTAAACAAGAAATATCCAGTTCATTTTTTTTTTTAATGAATGCATGCAAGCCACATTTACTTTTGTCTTTATTTTTCCATATGATTGTTTTGTTTTTATTCTGTTTCTTACTGTTTGTTTTGCTTTGCCGCATTGCTCTTATTAAACCAGGCTGAGGTTACTATGCTTGTACTGTTTATCTCTTTTTCTCTAATGATTGCTGTGCTTAATTACATTAATTATTCCAGAATGTGTGCAAGTCTCTTATTTTGGTTGGAATGTGTGTATTTATCTGTCTGACAGTGTTATTCGGTTATATCAATTATTATGTTATACTGCTGATTGATTCCTTTATGGTTTTCATGCAAGTGTTTGCATCATTTTATATTTAGACTTGCGTGTGTGTGTTTTGCAAAGTGTATTAGTGTAATCATCACGAGGGGAAAATATCAGTATTGACCGCCATCATCACATTACTATACAATTATACTGTGCAAACATACATAAGGTAGTTAGCCACACATACAGATTACACACAGACTCTGATTGTTTGAATTATGATCAGAGCATGATTTATTGGGACATATATTGTGTCTATATACTTTTTCATTGGCTGCAACCTGAGAACCAAGGAAATGCTCTTGATGTTTTAGTAGATGTAATATCTACATGCATGGCTGGCTATCTGTATGGTTCAGTCAGTTTATGTAAGTGCATTAGCTCTAGGATCCTCTTATAGGTGATTTTATGACCTCTAAGTGCAAAGTGTGCATGTTAGGGCTGAAGTATGTAACGCGTGTGTGTCTGTGAGGGTTTTAAGTTAAAAGCTTCTTAAGTGCTCCATTCTCTCATTATTTTATGATTGCCTAATGTAAACATGACTGATGTTTAGACACTATTACATGCCGATCAACCATTTCCAGAAGTGGCTAGACATCATCTAGAAACTCTGTAACCTAATCATATGGCAAACTCAACCAAGACATTAGACCTGATCATAAATCAACACCCAAAGCCAATGCAATATTTTAGTTGGAAACCAGAATATGTGCTGCATTTGATGACTTCTCCATCGTTAATTAAGTATGTAACATATGCATGTGTGTAGTATGAGAGTTATAGAATTTTGTTGATCCTGGAACAACATTCCTGTCTGTAAATTTATTAAGTAAATTAAAAAAATTGTAAATTTACCCCTAAACCTACCCATAACTTCTCCCTAAAACCAGAGGGAAGTGATAGGTGAATAACACTGGTGTAGAAGCACCTAACCCTGTTTTTAAGTTTAAAATTGACATAAACTGTAAACTTGTCCCTGAAAAATCTGATTGGTTGATTGAAACGTTGTCCCAGGCCAGGGTCAACAAAGATGTTGATCCAGGAACATATCGCAATTGGTAAAATCAGGTTCTGCATTGTATGAATTAATCTGGATGAAATGCATCAGCCATGTTGACTTTGGACATGCTACTCATTTTGACATAATGCTTTTCGTATAGTAGACATATGTGGACACAGGGACTGCAATGCCAAAGGTTGACTTCTTAATTAACATATATGAGATACCAAGAAGATACGATTCCAACCGAGGCTGTAACCATATCTCGAACATTGGAGGGGGAGACAAATGTCACAAATGTATGGTCATTTTTATTTATAATATTTTCAGTTTAAAATGTGCTCACATTCACTCTTAATCGTATAGCTATGCGGGTAATGGCTGTTAATTTTTCTTGTCTTTAACATTCAATTACGAATTACATTAAAATAATCACATATATAGGACTGTATATAGTCTATGTTCAATTCAAATCTGAAATCTGACAAAAAAGTTAGTATAGTCTAGAATAGTTTGCATCACTGGATATTACTGTCAGTCACTTAACATTTATATCGTAAAACGGTTAAATAATAAATGTTTAGCTATTACCTTGTACTCTTTTACTGTCAAAGCTGAATTGTTCAGCATCTGCGAAGAGTCCACCTTCTTTGATTCGATTGACCATCACTATCATTTTGAAGGGGGCGGGTGATTTTTTTTGCATCCTAACAACTATGAGAGTTATGTGTAATGGAGTGCAGGACAGCAACGTCAATAATATCCAATATTGGTGGGGGCAATTTGGCCATATCTGATTATTGGGGAGGACTTGTCCCTTCAATGTCTATGGTGGCTTTACAGCGGTGGCCCGTTTCCAGCAATATGCATGATTTTTAACGTTTATAGCTGCATTTTGTAAATACCTAATGTTTCTAATCAATCTCTAATCCATGTTTGATGTTTAATATACTGGTGTTGAATGTTGATTGTTGAAAAACTGGGATTGACATGGAAGAGGTCTTGTTACCAGAGCTTATCGCTTCACACCTGGTCACCTGTGATCACCATATGAAGCATTTTCAAAGAGAGCAGATGAAAATGCTTTGTCATCATCACTGAAGTCTATGACAGTACTTACTCAGCATGAGTCTGTGAAAGCAGATGACATCAAAGCTGAGAGAACAAAGCTGACCTGCAGTGCACACCTGTATACAGGTTGAAGATGTGTTGAAGAACCTTTATAATCCCAACAGAAATCTGATATGGAGTGGCTTGAATGCCCCCCTTTCATTTCATCATCTTTTCTCCATTCAGACACATTGCTGAATGTGCTCTTCAATGCCTCAATGTACCTCATTCAATTTCTCTTTCTCTGTCACTCACCATTATATGTATTACTTTTGTATGCATTTAAAAAGTTTATGTGCGGATTTTCCCTTCCTGGAGCTTTGTTTGATTGTCAGTCATTCTTATAGCTTTCTCAATGAACATTTATAAATACCTTAAAAAACCAACTAGATAAAGATATCTTGTTTGTTTTTTATTGCACCTGATGGAGCAATTGATAGGAGTAAATTAATTATTATTCCATTTCTATTGAGAAATAAGCATTGTAGTCATTAATAGTCACATTTCTGCCGTTCTGTCTAAAGCATACATTGACTGAGGGGACATGTTCGGTTCACTTTTGAACGTGGCCACGACATATTAACTTGTGGGAATGTGATAATATGTCATGGCCATGAGAACATTTTGTCGAGGTAACGACATCCTTATGTTGTGGCCATGTAATGTGAAGCCTTGGCCTTGAGATCCGTTGTTGAGGGAATGACCACGTGAACAAAACTGCATGACCTGGGATTATCAGAAATGGATATTATTGATAAATGATCAATTTGATTTTGAATTAAGGATGACAAAAATCTCACATCCCTCAGTAATCATAATTTGTTTGAAAAGGAATACAAGTTGTTGCCGTTTTAACGTCTCTACTGGTCATTTTAGCTGCAAACTGCAGTAAATTGGATATACAGTAGGTGCATTTTTTGATTTTTGCAGAAATGTAGAGGCATGTTATTCAAATGAGTCTATGTTGCAACCGCCTTATGTTTCAGACACAACCATCTTATTTTGGCTTACAAAAATGATTGTGGCCTACAGGCTTAAAAATGCTGGTGAATATTCATATAAAAAGATTGTATTTTATATACAGTATAGACAATATACACAATAAATATGAATACAATTAATATAAAGGACGGAGTTGGACCTCCATATTTACATGCTGGCCTGGCACTGTGCGGTTTAGTAGGTAATAATTCATTATCATTTCTGATACTATTTCTTTATATATACAAATATCTCTTGAATATTATCCCCTGATTTTTAGAGATCGTTTGAATGAACTTATATTGATACTTGATACAAATATAATAACAGATAGCTGACTGGAGAATTAAACGTGTGTAGTCACGAGGGCCTCCCTCTGGTCTTATTGAAATTTTTAATAATGCTGCATGACGTACACATCTCACAGTATGCATCTTCTGCCTGTGACTTATTGCTCTTATTATAATAATTTGATTCTAAGCAAGTAAAAACGCCTTCAGACCCCACACACATATGCTGAGCAGAGGGAGGGTTGGCTGCAGAGCGACTGAGGTGTAAAATTAGCATGTTGGGATCAGGGGAACATGTTGCCTGCAGCTCTATCATTAGGAGTGACTCATGCTTACTGTGTCCAATGTTGTGGGAGGGTCACTTTCTCAAAGATGGGACAAAATGAAGCAATGTTGAAGACATTTATTAGTTTAGTTATGGATTGTCTGGAGGTTGTCAAAGGCTTTGTGTGTAGTTCTGGTGAGAAATTGCTTGCGGGGGAAAGAACAGCACACTTATACACATCAAGTCATTATGATTTGTTCATTTACAGTATGTGTGGGTGTGTGTCAGAGGGAAACCCTTTGTTTTGTTAACAAAACTAAATTAAAACTAATTTTGTTCTTTTCTCACTCTCCCTCCCTCCACTCTACTTTGTATCTCTCTAATACCACAGGTTCATTCAGTTGTTCATTCAATCCTGTTCTGTATTTTCACAATTCACTCAAAGCTCAGTTCCACTGTGTAGACTGATTTAGATTATGGAAATGTTTCCTTTTGTTTTCCTCTCAGATTCAGATGCTTTGCTTTCTCCATGTGTGTGTCTCTCCATATTCTTTCCTCATCTCACCTGTCTCTCTCTTTTGCTCTAAAGCTCTATTGTGTGAGGCATGATAACACATACAGAAGCTCTCTAAAAAGATCAATGTTACAATAGCATTGATTGTCTTTCTCTCTTTCTTGCACTCTCTCATGCTTCTCTGTGTGTGTGTGTGTGTGTGTGTGTGTGTGTGTGTGTGTGTGTGTGTGTGTGTGTGTGTGTGTGTGTGTGTGTGTGTGTGTGTGTGTGTGTGTGTGTGTGTGTGTGTGTGTGTGTGTGTGTGTGTGTGTGTGTGTGTGTGTGTGTGTGTGTGTGTGTGTGTGTGTGTGTGTGTGTGTGTGTGTGTGTGTGTGTGTGTGTGTGCAGGCGTGCGTGCGTATGTGCGTGCTTGCTTCCGTGCGTGTGTTTTGAACTTTTGGTTGAGTTTGGTAGACTGTCCTGTCATCCTGCTATCATTAACCTCATGGCATTTATCGAAACACCTTAATAGCATCGCAGAATGCCACTGAGCAAAAGAAGCAAAGAAAAAACTATCTCATGAGACAAGTAATTGTGTCTCTGTGTGCTTAAAGTAGATTCCTGGGGTGTGCAAGTCCATTAGAGGGAATGTTGTTTATCAAAGGCCTGTGTCATGGGTAAATGTCAAGTTGTCTCAAGGGTTTTGATCCAGCTGCATCTATTTTCAAACAGTATGAAATATATCCACAGAACCTTTTAATAATTTACCTACAACTGATTTGCTGTTTTGCAGTCAATGTAGATGCACTGTGCTGCACATTAATACAGGCTGAAGTTTTCCACTGCTCAAACCCAGCTAACAAAATATGCTCTAAGAATTTTGCCTTAATGTCCCCATTAAGTTAAGAAAACGTTTGCTGAGTCCGAAAGCTTCAAAATTCTGCTTCAGAGGTAGAAATGCTTCAAGGCACGTCTAAATCTCACTTCCTGTCTCCTGAGATACCTTCATCTGATCAAATTTTGAAGGCAGCATAGATGTATCCTTCACTGCCTTTGATATCCCACACTTTACTCTCCGTTTCTTTGGCAGTTATGCTAAACAATCAAGATGCCATCTGAAAGTTGTGTTTGGTGGTCAGTTTGTGAGTAAATGTAAGTTTTTTGACCAACTTTTCCCAATTTTGATGTCATTTCTAGCAATACATTTTTATTGTAGTAATTAAATATTCACTTTGTTTTCACCAAAGCTCTGTATTGTGTAAACCGTTATGCTGCCGCAGAAGTCTGTTCAAAATCAGTTTGGTGAGGTACCAACGTTGCCTACAAAACCTAGTAAAAAATAAACATACCGAAATGTATTTGAAATACATTTATTTTATGCTACAGTAAGTAAGTATACTACAAATACATTTACAGATTTATGTACTTAATATAAATACCCTGGAATTATCATTTTGGTAAACTAAACTGATATACTTAAAGTCTGCTAAATATGAACAACTAATTTAGTACTTAATGTAATTTAGTTATCCAGAAATAGATCTGAGGTCCTAACAAAGATATAGTTAAGTATATTTGATTCTGCTAAATTGGAACTATATTGCAAGTAGATACATTTTAAATATCTTGAATTTGAAGACTGATATTATACAGAGATCACACTATCCTTACTACTAGTGATATCAAACACATTTTAGTCTTAATATTAAGAAATGTGCATTTGGCAATAAAGAAGTACTCCAAATAAAGTTGAATTCTAATATTTATATCAGTAAGTCTTAAGCGATATGTCAGTAAATATGTTAATGGTTTTGTAGTATACTTATGAAATAAATGTACTAAGTATTAAAGATCAGATAATTTAGTATTAAAGATCAGATAACTTTGAACAAACATTCTATTAACATTACTGGAAGAACATTTATTCATAACTGCGAGAACCTTGCCAGAATGTTAGGGAAGTTCTGATGTTAGCTGGGAATATTGGACCTTTGGCATTCTCAAGCCAAGGCTGACCATCTGCCACACACACACACACATACACAACACACACAACAAACTCGCACCCTTACAGCTAGTCTCTCTAGCTGCAGTGCAGCTGCGGTCTGTTTTTAGCAGTTTGGTCTGCCAGATACAAAGGAGAGGGAAGAGCAAGAGAGGGAGGCCGACCAACAGGTGGAGAAGAAAGGTGAGAGAAATGAGGAGGAAAACAAGGTGACTGAAGAAAAAGGAAATGGGAGAGGTTCTGTGTTCTGTTGCCTAGCAACCAACATTGTTCCATCTGGGGGGATGTTGCAATTTTACTGCACAGACCAGATTACATCGTGTCAGGTGCAAGTGATTGTCCCACATACACACACAATATCTGAGCATATCTGATAGACTTTTCACTGAAACTGTGTGTGTGTGTGTGTGTGTGTGTGTGTGTGTGTGTGTGTGTGTGTGCGTGTGCGTGTGCGTGTGTGTGTGTGTGTGTGTGTGTGTGATGAAGTGACTGCACACAGATAGACCAGACACAGGCATCATTAGTCTGATTCTACATTGAAGGGTTTTTATGATTCAAACTCATCTATCTGTATGTGTGTTGAGTGCATGTCACAGCAGATTAGGTATATGCTGCCTTTTCGCTGTCTCTCTTGTGTCTTTTTATAGGCATTTTTAAAGCAGTCTTAAACTGCTTATGCTGCATGTTTCTTAACCAAAATAATTGAATCGTTAAAGAGAAATATTCAACAGCAAAGAGAATGAATAGAAAGGGAGGCAAGTCTGAGGTTACAATACATTGATACTACCGAATGTTTTTTTAGGACAAGTTATTTACACTATAGTGTTCAAAAGTTTATGTTTTTTTTTTTATGTTTTTGAAAGATGTTTCTTATGCTCACCAGTGCTATATTTATTTGATCAAAAAGTAAAAACAGTAATACTGTGAAATAGTATTACAATTTTAAAAAGAAAATTCTAAAAAGTAATTTATTCCTGTGATGGCAAAGCTGAATTTTCAGCATCATTACTCCACTCTTTAGTTGCACACGATCCTTCAGAAATCCTTGTAATGTGATGATTTGTGGCTCATTTGTTATTATCATCCGTGTTGTAAACCGTTGTGCTGCCTAATATTTGTGTGGAACTGCATTTTACTAGACTTTTGGACTCTACTGTGTAGCTCTTCTACTTGATGCAGGTGGTCTCACGTTCATGATGTATTCTGTGTTTCTCCTCAGCTCATCTCCAGTGATGCAGACGGGGCCATACAGAGAGCTGGGAGATTCAGAGTGGAGAACGGTTCAATAGATGAGGTAAGATACTCATTAAATATTGTGTGGTCTGAAATGTGTGTGTGTGTATGCGCTGGATTGTAATAGACCACCAAGTGTTACAAAACTATTATGAAAATTACCAGGGTAGAGGTTAAACAGCCCTTCAATTGTTGAAGCTCTCATGACCATGGAGAGATTCAATAAGGTTTTGAACTCATTCACATGCATACTGATGGCTGCGGGTTCAAGTCAGTGCAGTGCTGCATGAACGGGGGCGATACAATGTATTTAAAGAAGAAGAAAAGAGAGAGAGAACAAAATATTCATCTTCTGGCAGTGAAAAACAAACCAAAACTGCCAGCTTTTATGTTTTTCCAGTGTGTCTGTAGGTGTTTCAATGAAACACACATGCATCAGCAAAAACAACAACCAAAGCAAAGCGATTCAATCAATCCCCAATGTTCTCGCTCTCATTTCCTCCCCTCTCTCTCTCTCTCTCTCTCTCTCTCTCTCTCTCTCTCTCTCTCTCTCTTCCCTCCATCCACTTGTCCTTTTCATTTCAAGCACCAGACTGTAGCTATGACAACCTTAAATGCTTTATCCCAGCAAAACAGACCTCTGATTGGTTGTTAATGATTTAGGGTGGACTGTCACCACCGAAAGCGCTTGCTTACACTGAGTGTTTTTTTGTTCTTGTTTGTTTTTTATACAATTTGTCAGCATGAAAATATCAATTGAAATTTGTGCTGGAATATGATGGGATTGATTATTGGGTGAGCAGAGGTATAACCAGACGTGTTATGTGTTCACATGAACATATGTGTGTTCCCTACCACAAATCTCTATAAAAATAGTCCTTATTGTATTTTGAAAGTAAACTTAAAAAGTAAAATTGTATGATATATTCTATATTATTGATGCAAATTCTGTCCTCAGTATAATGCTGAAAAAACATTGTCTCCAGGATAATGTTATCTAGCTGGCTAACAGAGTTTTTTGTCAAATCTGCAAGAATGACTTGTGATAGTCTAGAACAAGTGTTGAAACTACAAACCAATCGGAAATGTGGTTATGAAGTTACACTACAGCTGTAATCGTTTTGCAAGCTTGTTACAAACTGTCTTTTTGTAGAGATTAAAATATCTTTGTGAAAAATCTAAAATTGTAAATAAAACCTTTTTTGTGAGCGGGGGGTGAAATTGTTACAGGGCAAGAACAAAACAAATCTTTGCTGTTGAGTCCTGTACCTAGTTAAATTCTTGGTGGGGCTTTTCTGCAGACCTCTGACTACACACCTGGAACATGGAGGAGAACTGACGTCCATTTGGAGAACCCAGAGTACCACACCAGATGGTACTTCAAGTACTTTCTGGGAAAAGGTGGGATTCTACTGACAAATATCGAATTTGCACACATACACGCACATATTTACAAATTCACTTCTACTCTATATGCATAATGTACAGTACATGTTGAGATTATATTCAACACATGGAGAGCATAAATGTGGAATTATTTTGAGAAATACTGTTCTGTGAAATTTTGGAGTTTATGGGAAAGAAAAAGTTGAATTATGTAGAAAATAATTTAACAATGTTTAAAATTAGTCAGATTGGGTTGGGAATTGAGTTCTTATTCAGAACCAGTTGCATTTTAGTAAAAAAAAAAGTGGAAACAAATACATTTTATTACATCTGGTACCGTTAACAACTACCAACGATACCAACGTGGTACCGTTAACAAGTTTCCAATGTCTGCATTCTCGTGCTGAGGATAAAGCCCAAATTAATGGTATTTTATTCTAGTGTTTTATATTTTATACTAAAATACTGTTTTACACCCTGCCATACACTTCATCACTCTCTTTTTCTTTTCTCTGTCTTTCTTTATTTCCCTTCCTCACACACAAATACAAACACTGTTGTTCCCACACACATTCCCGAGGCAGATTCTGCATTATGTCTCTTTAATTGATTTAAATCACTGCAAATAGCTTTCATTCAATGAGAGAGAGATTGAAAGAGAGAGAGGGAGAGAGACAGAATATTCTACAGAGGAAGGGTGGAGATGCAGAGACAGACCAGATCTTGTCTTCTAATTGGATTTCAGCCTCTTTTCATTTGTCTTCTTTCTGTAAACCTGCACTGTCTCAATCCAAAATATTTCCCCATAAACAGAAGGCTTCCATCCGGTCTTTTCTCCTACCCTCTTATTCTGAGGCTCCAGGAATAGATCTAAATAAACAGGCGTCTTCACAGTCACGTCTCTGAGGACAGTTCACATGGCCACAGTGCTTTGGTGTGGCATCTATCAGCATCATTGTGCAGGCAGCACGTCAAGAAGGCTCAAGTTACAATATTCAGAAAAGAAAATAGAGAAATAGAAGTTAGATTCACTCTTATTGATGCATTGATTCAAGTCTTAAAATGTGTAAATTGTTAATCATTTGTTAAAATCAGAGTGTCACATTTCTGAAGATGATAGAAGATGATATATACAAATATATAGCTCCTGCCTGTAGTTGGTTAATACCAGCAGTAACGTTCTACAATGTTGTACGTAGTCATAATCACTGTCCCAGTGTGTAGTGATGAAGGGTCCTTACCAGTGGCCGGAATCATATACACGGTTTACTGATTTCCTTGCTAGGGAGCTACTGTAATTGAGACACACCCATTGTCTGTTTTGCCTGAGTTCTAGTCATTCATTCGTTGTCATTGATTCTAATTACTGGTAGTCCACACCTGTTCCCTGTCAATCATCATCCTCTGTGTATTTAAGCCTTCTGTCTTCCTCAGTTTATTGTCTTGTGTTAATGTTTATTGATTATTGTGTTTGAGTTCTCGTCATGTTTAATACAAGTAGTATATCTTCGTTCATTTTGCATCACATCACACAAGCAATCTATGCCACAGCAAGGATGCATTCAATTGATCTCAAGTGTCAGTAAAAAAATTCTAATAAATGCTGTTCTTTTGAACTCTCTATTCATCAAAGAATTATAAAAAAGGAAATGTTTCTCTAGCAGCAAATCAGCATATTAGAATGATTTCATGATTCATGTGACACTGAAGACTGGAGCAATGGCTGCTGGAAATTTAGCTTTGCCATCACAGGAATAAATTACATTTTACTTTTCTGTCCCTTTTTTTTTTTAGTTCATCAGAACTATGTGGGGACGGATGCGGAGAAGAACCCCTTCTTCCTGTCTGTGGTTCTGTCAGACCAGAACAACCAAAGGGTCCCACAGTACCGAGCCATCCTCTGGCGCAAGACGGTGAGTCGTGTGTGCGTCACTTTTGCTCCGAGCAGTGACTCACATAACAGATTGACCTCATCGTAAAAGTGACTACACTGTTTTGTTCTGTTGTCTCAAAGGCCAGTATGTGAAGACTAAATGCCTAAAAACCCTGAATGCACAGTGACACGGTATTAAATGTCACCTTATGAACAAGAAGGTCTCGGTTATAAAACCTTGTGACGTAACCTCCAGCATTACTGGCTTGCTGTCTTGTTATGCCAGGTCACATTTCGCTTTAGATTTGTATAATTTGTGAAATGTGTCCATCTCTTTCAGGGTACTCTAAAAATCAGCCTTCCATACAGTCCGACAAAAACACTATCAGTCAAATCGATATTAAGGTAAGTCTGTCTGTAATGCACCCTATTCACACATACGAAGATTTGATTTGAGCGAAATAAATTAAAACGCATTAATTTCCCGCTCTTGACCCTTTCACCCACCAGTGCCATGAATGTGGATCGTTTCGAAAAGGGCCCGAGGGAGATCCTTAACCCAGAGATTCAGAAGGTGCCCACCCACACTTGTCAATCAACATTACATGTCCGCTGCTCTGTTAATTACTGTCTATTTTTGCTCTGGTTTGTTGTTCTGCTTCATAATCACTTTAGGATTCAAACACAGACGCTGTCTGAGCTGCTATTGCTCCAGAGAGCTTGGCTTTTGTGGAAATGTGTGCCGCTAATCAAAGGCCATTGTCAGTGGCATTCAGATATTTGAATGCATGAACATGCTCTCTGTAATGTTTGTGTAACTCGCACTATTAGTGCTCCTAACTGGTGTTTAGAAATTTAACCTTGATGGAAACTGATTGTTTTATTGTACTGGGGGATATAATGATTTGATTTGAGCTAAACTGTTATTTATTTATTTATTGTTGGCAGGACTTACTGGTGCTGGAGGAACAAGAGGTTTGTACTGTCAAATGTGTGTATATGTTTGATTTAGGTATGCAAATAAATGACCTTCTTAGTGATTTCTAAATCAATTTCTTTGTGAATTCCCCCTGAACGCTCCTCACATGTGTTTGTATGTTCTTACAGGGCAGCGTAAACTTTAAATTTGGTGTTCTTTATGCCAAAGATGGACAGTTGACAGATGATGAAATGTTCAGCAACGGTGAGCACAGAATATAACATACTTATAATACTAAATATGTCTAATAATAATAACCAATAACCAAATAAAAGAATATCTTATTTTACTTGGAATTACATCATATTACGGAACTACAATGCAATTCATTATAATTCACACTGATTTTAAAATATCTGTGAACAGAATAAGGTGGCTCACTCTTGATGTCTGTTAAATTTATTATTGCTTTACAATGAAGTAGATTTTCTGTTTTTGTTCTTTTTTCAGAAACAGGAAGTGAGACCTTTGACAAATTTCTGAATCTCCTTGGCGACACAATCTGTCTGCAGGGCTGGGCAGGGTATCGAGGAGGACTGGACACTAAAAGTAGGACAAATACACATATATACGTTTACAAATCAACAGGGATTTTTTTTACCTTTTAACTGTATTTGACTAATTCGTTCTCTCTCGCTTTCTTTCTCTCTCTCTCTGTTTAGATGACACTACAGGAATGAATTCCATCTACACAGTCTATCAGGGTCATGAGCTCATGTTCCATGTTTCCACCATGTTACCTTATTCTAAAGAAAACAAGCAACAGGTAAGTTGTAGAACACATAAGCTATATTGGCATATTGGTTACGGGCCGATATTGGTGGTTTATTCTAATGTACAGTGCTTTTCCAAAGTTTTTGGGGTCTTTACATTTTTTTAATGTTTTTAAAAAAGAAGTCTTGAATGCTCACCAAGGCTACATTTATGTGACACAGAATACAGTAATAAGAACATTATTGTGAAGTATTACAATTTAAAATTACAGTTTGAAATGTAATGTAACTCTGTGTAAGTCCATGTAAACCTACCTTTGATCAATTTAATGTGTCTTTGTTGAATTAAATGATTAATTTCTTGTTTTGTTTTTAATCGTACTGACCCCAAACCTTTGAACGGAACAGTAGTTTACATGTATTGAATATTGTAACAGCCAATACTGAATGTTTACTTTTAATGGTACCCTTTTTAGTGTTTGATTACCTTTGTCATCATTTAAAGTTTACTTAAAGTTAACCTTTAAAAACTCTAATAATTTAATTAAAAACACTGTCAAATGAAATCTTAGCATGTCTCAAAATACCAATTTTTCATACTGTACATTCTAATGTTGTGATGCCTAAATTGCAGCATTTAAAATGAGTGACTTTACTTTTTAGTGTTTAATTTTTAATTGATTTAGACAAAATAGTATAAAAGTTTATTATCAGCCATAACATGAAAATAATTATGAGATTATCATATTATCAGTATCATTATCAGCCCATCCCCGGGATTCATTTTCTAAAACCAGTCCTCTCTGAATAGGACTATAGAGAGACACCACCGAAAAAACAACAACACATCCATGTAAAACTACAAATAGAATGAGATAAAGACAAATAGAGAGCAGAACAAATACACAGAGAACGGGAAATGAAAGAGAAATTTGAATGATAGAAAGAAGGGAGCTGTGTGTGTTTGTTGAGGCAGAAAGGAGCCAGTCTGTAGCTCAGTAGGTGGTGAGGGGAAAACAGGCTATATTTAACATCCAAAAGCGCTGGACATCACAGCGGTCAGTCTCTCCCTCTCTTTTCTCTGTTGCTATTCCCATTTCCCCCCTCAGCTCCATATCCTGATTACATCAAGCGTCAATCACTTCACTCTCTCTCACTTCATATCCCTCTCTACTCTTGATTGTATCATCACACCGTAATCCCTTTTCTCTCCCTCACGCTCTCCTTCCGTTTCTCACTTTTTCTCTTTCACTCTATCAGATCATATGATTGAGTACGAGTAGAGCTCTTGTGCACTGGAGCGCCTGTGGAAGCATTCACAATAGCAGGATTTTCAAAGTATTTGTGTCGGTTCAAGGTCTTGGCACTCCACAGCCGAGAGCCTCTTCAGCCCTCCATGTCAATAACCACCTTTACCAATGCTGAACCACTCATGGGAAGAGCAGAAAAGCTCATACACGCTTAAAGTCTCTTGCTGACCCTAAAAGCATGCAGACACACTGAACAGGTGAAATACTTGACTGGAAGGAATCAAGTACTGTTCACAAGGGAGAGTGTTTTTTCTTGTAAGAAAACTGTTCTTTAAAGGTGCACTTGGTAACTTTTTCAGCTTAATAAATCCGTTTAGAAATCATTTGGATGGTTAAATAATCTGTTCTGGTGAGAATGGTTACTTTCCCCGCTCCCCCCAGCGTTCCCAGGCGGAAAACCAGCCTTGCAACATTGGGACTAACGTCCCGGTAAGTTGAAAATAGGAAGTCTCGTGAGAAGCGAGAACGAGCGAGAAAGAACGAGAAACACGAACTGCTTTATGATACTGTGTATGATGTATTACCCACCTCGGTAGACATAGCTCCACACGATAAAGTTGGTGCGTCTGGGACTCATTTGTTCACCACACCGGCTCCGACCATAACAAAAGCACATGAGCAGCGGTAGAAAGGGGGAGGAGGGCGCCGGCGCGCCGCAAGTGACTTTACGACAGTGATGTGAAAAATATACGCACCGCAGCTGTAGGGGGAGCTCGTTGAGAAAATCAGCAAAGCGGTGGCTAGAGTTACCGAGTGCCGCTTTAACCAAAAATGAAACTGTTGTCATCATTTTTCTCATGTCATACTAAACCTGAATGACTTTCTTTCTTCTGTGGAACATAAAGAACGATATTAAAGAAGCATAGCTATTTTCCATCAAGGACAGTTCATAGGGACTGCATGAAAGATATAATCACTATGGACTGTTGTATGGAGAAGTTTCTTTAAAAATTCTCCTACTTTGTTCTAAAAGAGAAATTAACAACATATGGGTTTGCAAAAAACACGAAGGTGAGCGAATAAAGTTTTTTGGTGAATACTATCCCTTTCAAATAATCCTAGAAGGCTTAACCATGCTTGACCCTGTCAAACCGCTGGAAACATGTAAGAGTCAGTCATGAAAGCCTGTTGGTTTTGTTCAAGAGTTATGCATGTCACTGGAAGGATGTTCTGTGTGACGGGGATGGGGATGTGGCAGAGAATCATAATTAAGCTCTCAGTGGAAATGAATCTGTCTCTGCAATAAGTAAATACTTATTCCTGTCACAACCTGTGTGTGTGTGTGTGTGTGCGTGCGTGCGTGCGTGCGTGCGTGCGTGCGTGCGTGCGTGCGTGTGTGTGTGTGTGAGAATGAGAGATAGATACTGGCGGAGAGGGGAAGGTGAAAAAGAGCCATGTAGTAATTGAGCTTTAAGAGGTTGTGTGCGTGTGTGTGCGCGCTCTTGAGACAAGAGATAAAAGCTCCTTTTCAAGCATAGTGGTCCAGACTCATTAACAAGCACAATTATGCTTCCTGGCTAACAGGCGTGCGGTGTCAGAGGGCATTAGGAATGTCCAAACTCTCAACAAACACACCTAGGAATGTACAAAGATTTTTTTTTTCATTTAATACTGGAGAGAAAAAAAATGATGCTTTTTGAAATGTGCTTCATGCATGTATGATATTTCGCTCTGTGCAGGTAGAGAGGAAGAGACACATAGGGAACGACATCGTGACCATCGTGTTTCAGGAGGGAGATGACGCCTCTCCGTCCTTTAAACCCTCTATGATTCGCTCCCATTTCACACGTATCCTTCATCCTCAAACTGAGTGAAACTGCTGAAATGAGTCACTAAGTGGCAGTGATTAGGCTTTTTATGGGCGACTTGTTTTTATAGGGGGGAAAATGTCTAAATGAGTTATGCATGTGTAGCTATTGTATGGATGATTTCCTTTACGTACCCCACAGATATTTTTGCCTTAGTTAGATATAATAGCCTGAATGATAGTTACAGGTATGTGTGTGCTTGGAGGTTTTACTTTTTGTGCATAGCATATATGTGTAGAAATGTGATTTATTTAATATTATATTTATTAAATTGTATTTGATTGATATATTAAACACTGTTATATTGTATATACACTACCATTCAAAAGTTTAAGGTCAGTAAGATTGAAAAAATAAATTAATACTTTTATTCAGCATGATTGAAGTGACAGTAAAGACTTTAATATTATTACAAACATTTCTATTTAAAATAAATGCTGTTTTAATACTGCTTTTCGTGTATTTTTTCATCAAATAAATGCTTTTTAAAAATCTCTCTGACCCCAAATGTTAGTGTATATTTGTATCTTAATCATGTTATGTTGCAGGTTGAAGATTTTCTCAGAGGAGAGTGTGCCACTATTTGGCCCACCCCTCCCTTCCCCTCCAGTGTTCACAGACCACCAGGAGTTCAGGGACTTTCTACTAGTTAAATGTTAGTAAACTCACCAGTACATAGTCATTTTACAGACACCATGAAATCAGTTGTTTTCATAGTCATTCACCAAAATGTAACAACTTGCCTCTGGAACAACACTTTTCTGCTGATGTAACCAAAAAATACAAGCAATATCAAAGCCTATTAATACTGATTGAAATCCCCTCTCCAGAACCGAATGAAATCCCATCCTACTAAATGGGTTTCCTACTGAATGTCCCGTTTCAGTCAAAAATAGATTCATGCAGAATTTAATTTCATTCCAAATCCAATTTCATGACATTTCAGTACACAGACCTCCTGTTAGAATACACACCTGTGTTTTTCTGTTGCCAGCTTTGATGATTTGATTTGGCTCATGAACTCTGTAAAGCAGATGCTTTACCCAAGGTTTTAAACAGACCTTGTAAAATGTGTCATGCTGTTTCCTAAGGGTGATTCTGTTACATAACACTATTACCTTTATCCTTCTGTCTCCTGTAGTAATAAATGGAGAAAAAGCCACTCTTGAGACCCCCACTTTTGCTCAGAAACGTCAGCGTACGCTGGACATGCTGATCAGATCCCTGTACCAGGATCTCATGCCTGACATGCACAAGGTATGGACACATAATCTAGAACAGTGTAACAGTGTTCTCAACCAAGGGGCCAAGGGCATATCAGGGGGCTTCAAGATGATTTGAAATTATTTAAGATAAGCCAAAACAACAAAAAATCTAAATATTTCTTATTTTAATATATCATAAAAATATTTTAACCCCTATCAATGCCTTGAAAACCCTGGATATACTGTATGAGGAAGCCTAATTTAAAAGTGTAGTGTGTCATTTCCAGACATAATAAATTATGTAAATTAATAAAGTATTATAATATCATTAGCATTTTTATAATGAAGACACATTTTTCTAGTTATGCTTAAGTTCTAAAATATTTTATCAACCTGAAATTCTGAATAAAATATATTTAAAAATCCTTAACCAGTAAATCACAGAAAAAAAGTCATGGGGTCACTAAATATATTTGTTGACAATGAGGGGCTTTTTGGAGTCAAAAAGGTTGAGAACCACTGATCTGCACAATACTTTTCTATATTGCTCTACATTTACCCTCAAGCTATTACCTCACTTCCGTTTCCTGGTCGGATGAGCTGGTCCTATAGCTGGATACTGTCTTTATATTGTTGTCTATTCCTGTTTCTATTCCTGATTACAAGGGTTAGAAAAATCAGGAACCGGTTGTGCAGAGAAATGTGCAGTTTTTAAATTTTAATGAGAAAAAAAGACCTGCAGCAAAACAATACGAAGACAATACAATCTTCTTGTTGTGTTGGAATCAGAATGTGAACCGTCATTATTTCCTTATGATTCTGAACCCATTGTGCAGTATTACAACTGAAAAGGTACAGTGGTGTAAGAATTGTTAGTCTCTGCTTTGCTCTGGCTTTCTGGCTGTTTCTGGGTCAGTCTCTCAGACCCATATTCATCTCTACCACTCCCGTAGGTTCCCTTCTCTCCGCAGAACATGCTGAACCGACGCTCATTCAGTGATGTACTGCCAGAGTCGCCCAAATCGGCCCGTAAAAAAGAGGAGGCACGTCAGGCTGAGTTTGTACGGGTGGGACAGGTATGATGTATACATCTATGCAAATATGACATTCCACATAGGAATGAAAGAGAATGTTACAATACGAGGAATGTTATTAATAAATATAATATTGTGTCCAGGCCCTGAAGCTGAAAACTATAGTTAGAGGGGATGCACCCACCAGTCTAGTCACTACTGGCCTTTGCAGGAAAGAGGTGAGGGGCAAGAGGAAAAAGCGAGGGATGCTGTTATTTTGCATACGGTTCATCTCTAACAGTGTGTTCCTATGTTTTCTGCAGCCATGGGAGTCACAGTCGTTCTGCAGCAGCTTCCCATATGAAATAGTCTGTGGAGACTCATGGGGACAGTCATTACTGGTCGCCACAGATTCAGCAGGGGTCATGCTGCTGGAGGGTGAGAATGCTTTTTCATGAGAAACAACACAGCTGGACAGAGTAGCGGTTTTTATAAAAATGACATGTAAAGTCAGACTGACTGTAACTTTTACCAGCGTCTACATGGATAGATCTACACTACATGGATCATATCAGTGGACATAAACACTGAGCTGAATTGAGTTCCATTCTCAAGGTACAGTTAAAGAAAAAAAAGAAAAAATTCAGCACAAAAATATTAAATTATGTATTCCGTTGAACACAAAAGGAAATGTTGATGCTGCTTTTTTATGGGATGAAATTAGTATCTAAATGATTAACTCATGCAAGCACAATTATCAATGAACTTGATACATGTTGCAAATATGTTTTATCCATGTCTTTCATCTTGCGTGTGCAAAATTAAAAATTGAATGAATGTGTAACAATTTGTACAAATGCAGACATTTTTGTGAATACAAATGTTTTCTTTTGTATTAGTGTATCATAATTTGCGCATGCAAAAAAGAAGATGTGCATGTGTGGATCAGATGACACGTGTGCATTCATTGACGTCTTTTCTGAGTCGATCTCATTTGATTCATTTGGATTTTGAGACTTTCTTTTCGCTGTTTTTAAGCATTTCACAACACACACACAAACAACTACACATGAATAGGCCTGGTGCTAATAATTAATGTGTGCACAACTACCCTTCTATTTAACAAATTCACAAATGTGCGTTGCTACATTTAAACTAATACAATACAACTTGTGTGTGCAAAATCCAGAATCACAAGAATGTGCAGCATTTTGTACAAATAGAGACATAGTTGTTAATACAAAACATAAATTTTGTATTAATGTAGGTCAGAATGTGTGCATGCAACAAGTATAATATGCATTTGTGGATGAGGTGACACGCGTGCATTCATTGACTCGTTTCTGAGTCGATCCTGTTTGATTCATTTGGATTTTGAGACTTTCATTTCGCCGGTTTCGCCTGGCACGATCCACACACAGCTGTCTGAGAAAACCTGCTACCACTAGATGGCAGTATTCTGCTAAATCCGACAACGGCAGTGTAATCACGCGTTCTTCCCCATTTAAGACGCTTAATGGATTTGAGTGATATTGAAGTGATATTTAGTACAATATAGGCCTACCTTATTAATAAAGCATAGCCTACTTTATAGAGGCAAACAGATTAAATCAGATTATGAACAACCCATATTGCTAACGTGCAATAGCGCGTTGCATGTTCAATGAGGTGTATCGGCTACTGAGTTATAATATCAGCGTCTTACTGCATTGATGTTAAGCTTTTTCGTAATAATCGGCTCTATGGGAGGAAAACTTTATAGCCTACAGACAAGAGCCTATATGAACGCGACGCGCAACGTTTCACGTTTATGGCATTTTCCTTCCTGAGCCTGTTAAAATTAAAAAGCTTAACATGAAATTCTGCAGTTGCGTTTAACTTTGCATGTGTATGGGAGAGCAACCGCTCCGAGGGCGCAGTGAGGTAGGTTTTAGGTTTGATATTCGCTGCATTTTCTAAAGGGACCATCAGCAAATTCCACTCACAGTCAAAAAAATATAAACGTCCAATCATTCATTCAAATGAACGATACTTCCAGTGTTATAGTCAATGCCTGGTGGGCAGACTGACTTAAACTACTGTATGTCCAGCCAATATCTCGATTGAACAGTACATTGTTTTTTTTGTTTTTTATTACTGTAAATTGTTTTTCTATTCATGTTCCAAAGTTTTAGTACGTTCCTAGTGATCGTCAGGTGAGATTTTGCATTATTCACCTGTAGTAAGTCACCAAAAACCCTTTTGGTGAATTACAGTAATTTTTTATTTTAAAAAAATTGTTTACTGTTTTACATTAAGGGTGGTATTGGGACCATTTCACCTGTAGTAAGCCAGTCTAGTCACTAGGAACATACTACAACCATTTTGAACATGAAAAAACCCTTTTGGTGAATTACAGTATTTTTCCTCAGAATACAGGCTACATACATGAAGGGAAGTATTGTATACATTTTACTTGTAAGTCAGTCTTACAGGAACCTTCTACGAGCTTTGGAATTTGAAAATGTGATTTTAAATATTAAAAGTAATTTTAATGAAAACAAATGATACGTTTTAACGCAGTTAGTGTAATTGGCAGACGTTCCCTTGTGCATCATGAGCTGTGGTAGCGCGTCAAAGCATTCTCATGCAGCGATACACACGTAGGGCCTAGGTGATTTTCAATTAATATTTCATGTCGATATACAATGGTTGCATATTGTTAAAACTCATCGTGCTATAGTAAGACTATATAACAGTGGCAAGGGTCAAGGGAAAACAAATGTCCTGCGAAAATCGTCTTTTAACATTTAAAAACAGACATTTTCAAATTCCAAAACTTGTATACAATGTGTAGTCAGATAAAAATAAGCCTATAATATGAACTCGACTGCGAAATTTCACGTTCTTTTTAACAGGCTCAGGAAGGAAAATGCCATAAACGTGAAACGTTTAACATCAATGCAGTAAGACGCTGATATTATAACTCAGTAGCCGATACACCTCATTGAACATGCAACGCGCTATTGCACGTTAGCAATATGGGTTGTTCATAATCTGATTTAATCTGTTTGCCTCTATAAAGTAGGCTATGCTTTATTAATAAGGTAGGCCTATACTAAATATCACTTCAATATCACTTAAATCCATTAAGCGTCTTAAATGGGGAAGAACGCGTGATTACACTGCCGTTGTCGGTTTTAGCAGAATACTGCCATCTAGTGGTAGCAGGTTTTCTCAGACAGCTGTGTGTGGATCGTGCCAGGCGAAACCGGCGAAATGAAAGTCTCAAAATCCAAATGAATCAAACAGGATCGACTCAGAAACGAGTCAATGAATGCACGCGTGTCACCTCATCCACAAATGCATATTATACTTGTTGCATGCACACATTCTGACCTACATTAATACAAAATTTATGTTTTGTATTAACAACTATGTCTCTATTTGTACAAAATGCTGCACATTCTTGTGATTCTGGATTTTGCACACACAAGTTGTATTGTATTAGTTTAAATGTAGCGACGCACGTTTGTGAATTTGTTAAATAGAAGGGTAGTTGTGCACACATTAATTATTAGCACCAGGCCTATTCATGTGTAGTTGTTTGTGTGTGTGTTGTGAAATGCTTAAAAACAGCGAAAAGAAAGTCTCAAAATCCAAATGAATCAAATGAGATCGACTCAGAAAAGACGTCAATGAATGCACACGTGTCATCTGATCCACACATGCACATCTTCTTTTTTGCATGCGCAAATTATGATACACTAATACAAAAGAAAACATTTGTATTCACAAAAATGTCTGCATTTGTACAAATTGTTACACATTCATTCAATTTTTAATTTTGCACACGCAAGTTGAAAGACATGGATAAAACATATTTGCAACATGTATCAAGTTCATTGATAATTGTGCTTGCATGAGTTAATCATTTAGATACTAATTTCATCCCATACTTTTTCCATAGAATAAAAGGGAACAGCAAGCCAAGCCAAACAATTTGTGCTCCAGCTTTCATTTAAGTGATGCCAAATGTCATTGGTCGCAAGATGCAATACATTTAAATGTAAATTCAAATTGGACTTTCAGGGCTATAGTAAAGGGGAAACCAAGTAAAATCAGAAACCAAGGAAACCGAAACTAAACCGAGCAGGGTAACAGGAACTAAGGGAAACATCAAAAAGAGTCGGTCACCGAGACCGTACTCCCACCATCCCGCCCCCACCCCCCTACCGGAAGGCGCATCCTCATGCCGAATCAGATAGGTAGAGTGTGGAGGATTGAAGGGGGCTTTGGAGGAGGGCGCAGAGCTGGTGATGGACAGGGATGAGACGGAGTCAGTGGAGAGAAACACCATGGTGGTGCCGACGGCAAGAGGATCCAAGGTGGAGCTTTGGAGGTGGAACGAGGGTTCCTTAGGAGGAGAGAGGCTGACGGACCAGGGCGACAGCCACAGCCCGGAAGCCCAAGGTGGAGCTGCTGGCTTGCAGGAACGAGACGGAGACGGGGGCTCAGCAGACCAGGGCGTCGAAGGAGGGAAGCCCGGTGGAGCCGAAAGGGTGGAGGGTCGAGGCGCAGCCTGACACTTGGAAGTCCGTGGCGGAGGCAGAGCGACGACTTACTGAGGCTGGGCCATAGGGACAAGGAGGAATCTTAGGGCTGATGGACCACGGTGATGGACCATGGAGAAGTTCGAGGTGGAGATGGGGACTCAACCTCATGCCGGAAAGGTTGTGAGGTCAGAAAGCACGAGATGGAGCCAAAGAGCCGCACGGAGTTAGCGGCGGGGACAGAGCCGAGGAGCAGGAGTTGGGACCAGGAAGTTAAACCATAGAAACAAACAAGGACATAATCAGAAACCAAAACTAAACAGAGCAGAGAAATAGGAACTAGTCCATAACCGTGACAAGGGGAGCATTTTCTGTAAATAATCATTTGAATTTCCATATGTTCCTCACATAAAGCTATCACATGGCTTCAGAATACTGGAAGAAAATAAAATACAGCCAAATGGACTAGTGTTCAATAATACATTAAGATACTTATGGTTCTTTTTAGTCATTGTTGGAGAACCCTGGTCATCATGTACTTTCAATGAAAATAAATATGAAATTAATATGCTAAACATTTCCTTTTGTGGTCTATGGAAGAAAGAAAATCACGCAAGGTTAGGACATGATGGTGAAAATATTTTGACAGATTTATTTCTTTTAAGGTGAACCATCTCTTTGAATAAAAGTACACATGTGAAACGCTTATAATATTTGTGGGTCTATTATATGTGGGAGCTACCACAATGAAATGTACACAATCATTTAAAAGGGGGTTCCTAAAAATGTTGTTAGGCTGCATTTATTTGATCAAAAATACAGTAAAAACAGTAATATTGAAAGTAAACTACAATTTAAAATATGTTAAAATAGAAAAGTTAATTTATTTCTGTAATGGAAAAGTTGAATTTTCAGCATCATTACGCCAGTCTTCTGTGCCACATGATCCTTCCGAAATCATTCTGATAGGATGATTTGATCCTCAAGAAACATTTATTATTGTCAATATTTAAAAAAGTTGTACTGCTTACTGCAACTTTGATACTTTTTTCAAGATACTTTTATGAATAGAAAATAGAAAATTCAAAAGAAAAACATTTATTCAAAATAGAAATATATTTTGTAGCATTATAAAGGTTTTGATAAATCTAATGTGTTGTTGTCGAATAAAAGTATGGAAAAAAATTTTTTAAATCTTACCAACCCCAAAACTTTGAACAGTAGTGTTTGTATGGTGCAGGTGGCACTTTCATTTAACTTGCTGAATCTGATCAAATCTGTCCTCCCTTTTAGCCTCAGATCCACTGTTCTCCAATGCAGGTATGTATAGCATGCCCACAACATATACATGCTTACAAATATTACAAAGTATTTATACATGTTTCCAGTTCATTTTTGCAGTGACAGTTAACAAACGTGTCTGTTAATCAAAGCAAGTGAATCTCATTGGGGGATTTTTCCATGCAAACCACAAACAAATCTTTATTTGCATGCTGGTCTAGATTCACCAACCCTGCCTCCGGTGCAGGTATTTGACAAGACCTTAACAGTCAAACAATTGCACGTTCTTGAACCTCAGGACCTCCTCATTGCAAGAGCAGATAAGGGTAAGATATGTTTGTTTTTATATTTATATGAGCAATAAATATGGCACAGTTCTTATGTGGGTAGAAAAAGGGTATGGAACAATCTACCAAAAAAAGAGAGTGTAAGAAAAAAAGACACCAAAGCAAAGTGGTAAAGGAATCTCTTGGAGCTCTAATGAGCATCTTTATCCAGCTGGGAATAGCACAAAATATGCTAGTATTCAAACACACACACACACACACACACACACACACACACACAAGGGCATTACCTTTGGTTCGCATAGTCTAGACTTATAGCTCATTATAAAAAGAACCAAGAGTAGAGATGCATGTAATTTAGTCTCAACCATCATCTTCTACATTGATCATTAGTTCAAGACGGTGTACAGCAAGCTCTCACACTTGTTGGGAAGCACAGATTCTGCAGAAGGAAAATAATGAATCCGTTATCAACTCCGTCACCAAGCAACTTTCATTCACTATGACAGGCATTTGAAATCCAAACATGTTGCATTAGCTGAGACGTCATTCAGTTTGATGAGACGGGTCTCTCATTTGTTGCCAGGCTATTATCATATATTAATGGTACTGAAAGCTTCATTTGTAGAATTCACTAAACAGCTGAAGTAGTCAAGCTCATTTGAATAACTGTACCAGGAATGTATAAGAGTGCTTGAAATTTGGTTTAATTTCAATTACTTTATGTCCTCTGTTGCAGGGAAAGACGCTCGACTGTATGTTTACAGACTGAGTACTCTCAAACGAGGGATAGAGGAGCGGCAGCTTGTCCGCACCAAGTATGACAGTCGGGAGAACAAGCTTGAGAAAACCAAAGGTACAAAAGACTTGTCTATATATATGTAAGCAATAAGGTACGAGATCTCGATCCTCTGAGGCCATGCTGTATTGTCAATAAATCATGGCTGAAGTGCGCTGTTAGGCACTTCGCGACGCTTCTGCTAAATAGTTCCTCTCAGTGACAGTAAATGGCAAGAGAATGTTTTTAGGTGTAACATGCCTCATCTTGTGGAGCTCAAATAAAAACAGAGAATAGGAACTGTTCTCATCCACTGTGTCATTTTTTTTAACACCATATATGATATTTTCTCACACACATATCTGCTTATCTCTCAGCATGAGGAAACATCTGTTTTTCGTATTTTAGTTTAGTTCGGACCGATCCACAGCACAGCGCGAGTTTGCAAGCGTCATTACAGTGTAAATTGATGGACATTCAGTACCATACCTAAAACAGAGAACTATTAAATACAGTAATATTCCCTCCGCACTTCGGAAACTGTGGGCTTCCACACAGACATGTCCCTCGCATAATACATTTAAGTATATATGTTACATTTTTAAATATTAAGGTTCAATATTTGCACAGTTGTAAGGCTCTGTGCGCAATACAAAGTGTCTTAACAAATAGCATCACTGCTACCATATCTTGGTTTTTGTGGCATGAAGTTTTTAATAGTTAGCTATGATTTCCAAGGTTGTCAAAATCAGGAATACACACATTGCATACATTTGAAATGAAGAGAATTGTGTTTCCTCAGGTTGCCATCTCTACTCCATAAACACACATCATGGGGTAGAGCTTAGAGTCGTTGCGGCGATAAGAAACAAGCTTCTTCTGATCACCAGGAAACAGTCACGCCTCGATTGCCTCAGCTCTATCGCTACAGTCACAGGGGCTACTGACTCACCTGTGGAAGAGTTCCAATACATACGGGTAGGACACGGATTTTACTGTCATTTTGTAGCTCATAGGGAATATTCGTACAGACATTTAGCTACTTTTAAGCTCTCAACATGTTTGATGTCGCTTGTCTTAGGAGATATGCTTATGTGACTCCCCGGTGGTCATGGCTCTGGTTGACGGCCCAACAGGAGAGAATGACCACATGATCTGTGTGGCCTACAGACATCAGTTTGACCTGATCAATGAGAGCACAGGAGATGCCTACAGACTACACCATGTAGACTCCAACCGGGTGAGAATACCAACATTATCATTCAAAAGTTTGAGTTCAGTAAGATTTTAGAAGAAATTAAGTTTTAATCAGCCAAGAACGCATTAATCAAAAGTGACAGTAAATATTTATACTGTCACTAGATAAATTAGTAATATAAAGTACTGTTGTGGCAAAAAAAAAACTAATTAAACATCATCACTGCGTTAGAGACACTCAGGGCCCTATTTTAACGATCTGAAACGCAAGTGTCAAAGTGCAAAGCGCAAGTAACTTTGTGGGCGGATCCCGGCGCTGTTGCTATTTTCCCGGCGGGATAAACGACTCTTGCGCCTGGCGCAAATCTAAAAGGGGTTGGTCTGAAGTAGCTTCATTATTCATAGGTGTGGTTTGGGCGTAACGTGAAATAAACCAATCAGAGCGTCCTCTCACATTCCCTTTAAGAGCAGGCACGCTTGTTCCATGGCGGATCGCTATTATAACGGCGGATTTGCCAGCGCACACCAGGAGCAGTTCACAGCCAAAGAGACCGATGTTCTCGTCAGGGCCGTAAAACACAGAGAAGTGACATTGGGGATGATGGGAGAAACCCACCCAAATTAGCTTCGGTTAAACAGGCGTATAATTTGGGTAAATGTGTAGCCTAATCTAGATTTTTTTTTTTTAAATAGATAGATCTTTTTCACATCTTCACGGACACAACAATGATTTCCCTTGTGTGTTAATATTTTTCCTTGTAATAATGTATGATTTGCAAAAATGAAAACTGCTGCGTCTGTTTATAATTATTAGAGAATCAAAGTGGATGCGCGTTAACACACTACATTATGGCCAAGCACCCGCACGCGTTTTTTTCCTGGTCAGTAGCGCAATTGCTTTCTAAAACTGGAAAATAGCACCAGGGAAGTTTTGCGCCTGAACACGCCTCCTCTTTGCGCTGAACCGCCCCCGCGAGCGCAAGTTCATTCCCTAATTTACCGACGTGCGTCTGTGGAGGGAAAAGTCCGCTGTGCGCGGGTGCAAAATAGGAATGATACATGCGTCGGTGTACAAAGTCAATTGCGCTGGGTGCAAGATAGGGCCCTCAGAGTCAAATTTATAAAAAGAGAAGTATTTATTCTTGCAAGAAGGTTCAGTCGCCACACAGTTGTGTTACGCTGCAGGGTGAGTGAGACATTAGACAGGAAGCAATGGGCAGCCTTTATACCATATTCAAGGTCTTTCTCCAGCAGGTTTATTTCTGACATGCCCTCTATAGATAAGAGACCCATTGTTATATAAGTTTCTGTTTATCACTAAGTTGTCAATTAGGACCACCAAAAGTCAATAGGGTCAAAGGTCCTGTCCCATATGCTCCTAAAGTGTCACACTCAGCCACTTCCCCAGGTACCCAAACATGCATACAATAGAAACATCAGAATCAGAATCAGAATGGGGGGTTATTCGCCATGAATGCTTGTACAGACAAGGAATTTACTTTGGCAGGAAGGTGCATACATATAACATACAACATATAAAATACAGAATATAAGAGCACAAAAAATACACATCAAATACCTTTTGAAGCAATGGTGCAAATATGCAAAAGTGCAAATATTGAGCTACGTTTATAATTTAGGTCAATGCAACTATGACAATGTTTAAGAAGTTATTATAGTTTATAATCAGTGTAAAATATGGCAGGGTTAAAAGTTAATAGTATCAGTTTACGTCAGTGTCAATGAGAGCTCCAGGCCTTATTAAAGAGGCCAGTAGCAGAAGGAAAAAAACTGTTCTTGTGGCGTGAGGTGATGGTCCTAACGGCCTAACATGTGACACAGACTACCTTGTAATATCTACTACTGATCAATGAGAATCAAAAATTGCCATAACAGTCCACATTCATATAGAGCATACAATATAACAGAATCCAAATATCCTTCCCTATGTCAGTTTTGTACACCACTGTATTTTACAGTAAGTTCAACTACTTTCAGTTTTTAATTGGTAACAGTAGTGTCTATTATTGACATGGACACTTTACTTTTTTCCAGGTGAACTTTGTTGCTGCCATAGATGTGTATGAAGATGGAGAGGCTGGACTTCTTCTTTGCTATAACAGTTAGTGTCAATTTAAATGTCAGTGATTGTATCTGTGTAGTCAGATCCTCTAATGCTATATTTCTTTTTTTTACAGATATTTGCGTATATAAGAAGGTTTGTCCGTTTAACGGAGCCACACCCATGATTCAGCCCAACTCTTCAGACTTCCATTTCAGCTGGAACCAAATGCCCAACGCTATTGGTCAGTACCTTTAGGGCATGCATTTCAGCCAGTGCATTAATATTCTTTATTATTACTACTTTATCTTCATTTCAACACTCCTTTTGCATTTGTGAAAATAATTGAGATATCACCCTATTATGTCACTTCCTGTGTCACAGTGTGTGCGTTCCCATATATCCTCGCATTCACCACCGACTCCATAGAGATCCGGCTAGTTGTTAATGGCAACCTAGTATATACAGCTGTCGTTCCAGAATTGCAACTGACTGCGTCCAGAGTAAGTGTTCAATTTTTTTTTTTTTTTCAAATACATTATACAGCTGAATATCTATCAACAGGTATACAGTATATACATTGGGGTCCAAAAGTAAATTTTATTTATTTGTTTAGTCTTTAATAGACTGTTTAGACCGTATTTAAAATCTGATGTAGATCTGCAAATGACCAGTTTTACAAGAATGAATAAAAACACAAATTAGAAATACTTAAGATGTACTGATAAAATAATTAGTAGTGAAAAAATTTGATGTTGAACCATTTTGGACCTCACTGTATTTGATTTATGTATTTATTTGATATATGAGGCTTGTCTTTTTATTTCAGTGTATAACTCTAGACTCGTTATACAGTACTTTTCAAACATTTTGGGTCTGTAAGAATTTTTTTAAATGACTCATGCTCACCAAGGCTGCATTTATTTGATCAAAAATACAATTAATAATATTATTATTATTTAAAATAACTTTTCCATTTTAATATAATTTAAAATGTAATTAATTTCTGTGATGGCAAGTTTATTATTATCAATGTGGATAACAGTTGTTAATGTTAATATTTTGTGGAAATTGGTATTTTCAGGATTTTTTGTTCAAAAGAACAGAATTTTTTTTTAAACAATATAAAAGTCTTTACCTTAATCAGTTTAATTAATAAACCTTACTGACCCTAAACTTTTGAACGGTAGTGTAAGGAAAAAATTCTTAACTGAAAATATATTGATGACTGTGTCATCTCTTTTATATAATGTATTCCTCTGTCAGTCACGTCTCTCACTGTTTTATCTTATGTCTTCCTCTCTTTTTTCTGCAGTCTGATATCTATTTCATCTCGTCAGCACCTATAAACTCTGCCTCTAACTGTAGCTCCAGGGACACCAGTTCCCAGAGTTCCCCTCAGACTCCCACCGGCTATGAGATGCCCGTTTTCCCTTCACCGCTTGGAGATGGTACGCTTCTGCTCTTGACGGAACATGTACACAATTTACCTTATCAATTTCCTTAAACTGAATTCCCATGCTATTGAACTTAGGTATTTGTGTTTAGGATTTGAGAGAGTGTGATACTGGGCAAATTCAGTGTATGATATGTTGCTCTTTTTTTTTGCTGTTATAGGGTAGCGAGTTACGTACATGCGAGTCGTCTAACTGTCTTTGTGAATTGTCTTACGGTGTTTTTGTCTTTTAATCTGTGCGTGGGTTGGGTTGATATATTGCTCTTTTCCATCCCTGGTCCAGATTGTATTCGGATCCCCTACGGAACCAAGCTATCCCTCTACATGTCTAAAGACTCTGAAGGTACTGCAGGCACTTCTGTTGCCTACATTTCCCATGCTGCCTCACTAATGCACGTTACCATGGAGACTCACCCTGTCTATTATTCAATTAACAAACGCATGCAGACGGTGTTGAGTGAAATGTGCAGCTAACATAATGTGTCCCTTCCTTTTTGCAGTTTCACAAAAAGAATAACAAAGACAGATAGAGAAATGGTGGCATGAGGAGTCTTTGGGGGGGGGGGAAGGCTGAAGTGAACGAGATAGAGAGATGGCAGAGGAAATCAATAGACAGAAAGAGACAGATACATAGAGACTTTAGGGAAATGGGACACATTTGCTGCAGCATGAGTTACAGATCGCTGTGTCACCATGGATACTTTTGTCAGAGCCCCTCTTCTCTTCATGCACACACACACACACACACACACACACACACAGTCTGGACGGCCCTCCAGAGCTTAGCACTTCTGTCTAAACACGCGGCCTGAAGAGGGCCGTCAAAAGGGGCTGTGACAAAATACACATCCTGGTGTTTTGAAACATCCAGCCAATTGTCTGTGGCTGCCATTTTTGTACCATGGGAAATAGACTGATAGCATACCCTGACTTATCTCAACATAATCCGCATTTATTAATCTGTTCATTTCTATTTAAAGGGGTGGTAAAATGCCATTTTCACAAGATGTAAAATAAACCTCTGATGTCTCCAGAGTGTGTGTGTGAAGTTTTAGCTCAAAATATCCCACAGATATTTGTATATAGCATGTTAAAGTTGTCACTTTTTGAGGGTTTGCAAAAACGCACCGTTTGTGCCTGGCCCTTTAAATGCAAATGAGCTGCACAGCGGGCGGGGTTTCAAGAGCGCGATTGTGTTAGCAGCTGCCATTACCTGCCAGAAACTGTTCTGCCTTTAATGTTAAAACGGAGTCAGACAAAGATGGAGAGACTCAAGAAGAAGTGACAACATGTAGAATGCAACAGGACGTCTCTGAATGGTTAGCTGATGAATTTATGTTGCTGATGTTAGTGGTAGAGAATTTATGTTAACTATCTATAAATCGCTCGTATAGGAACTGTTGTGCATCTCACAGAGTGACTTTCTATTGCATGTGAAAAGATGGATGCTAAAGTTTGAGCTGACTCACAAATGTACTCTTATATAACCACTTTTCCTCTTCTCAACATGGATTCCCGGGGGTGGTTTATGTACATTTTAGGGTTGCTGATGTCACTAACCCCGGAGGAATGTCGTGTAGTCCCTACCAGCCGTTTGTTGTAGTCCTTTTCTTTAAAAGCAAATATCTTCCTTTGCTTTGAACTTTGAGCATTGTAACTTTGCAGGTGTTGTTTATGCTCAAACAGCAACATACACTAACTAGAGTTAGAAAAGTGAAATCATACTTTACCACCCCTTTAAACATTAAAAAAAATGTCAACAATAAAAGTATTGTTAATTCAACAAACATGAATTAACAATAGGCTACTATATTTTTAAATGAACATTATTCTGGATTAATGTTCATTGTTAGTGCATTGTACCCAATGCATTAGCTAATTTGAGTGAATTTAACTCTAAAGCGTTACCATTTCTTGCTGTATGTGTTTGATATACTATTACATTTTGGGTCAGTAATTTTATTTTTATGTTTTTATGTTTTTTTATTTCTTATGCTCAGCAAGGCTGCATTTACGTGAACAAAAATATAGTAAAATATGATTATAATTTAATTGAGTTTATTCCTATGATGCCAAAGCTGAATTATCTTCAGAAATCATTTTAATATGCTGATTTCATGCTCATGCAACATGTTTGTGCTATATACATATAGTGTATTTATGTGCTGTCCCATGGAGCAAAGATGTCTGTGGAATACTTTCAGTGTATTCCAGACACACGCATGGATTCATAAACGAAATAGTCCTGTGTTTGATTATAACTCTCTAATTATTCTAAATGAACTTAAAGGGGAAGCACTCTTCCCTGCCTGGAAATTTGTATATGCTGTTGGACATTGTCATGTCTCTAACCAGATCCTTGCTCTTTTATATAACATTACTATAATTTTCAAGATTATTGTTTGTTGCTACTAAATATATGTGTGAATTATTTTCTCCAAATTACCATGCCTGTGACAAATATCCAAAGCATAGTTAAAAAAGGTTTAAAAAGATTAACAAAAAAAAGTGAATACAGTCAGTCATGCAATCATGCTTGTGCACTGGTATCACCAACATACTTCATGCATAATAGCATGTATTATTTCTTATTTTTCTTATTGAAGCATCTTACCCAGACAAAGGTAGCATTTTATTTTTTTAGGTTTATGATTTTTATTGTTGTTTCTTTATTATCTTTATTCATATATTGTTGTTGCTAGTTTAGTCTTCTTTTTTTATTGAGAAACCGTTGAAGGTTCACACTTCATATTGATATTAACCATATTTTGTTGCAGTGTGCCATTCCATAATTTCCTGCTCTCACTCTACCAAAAGTTTCCCAAAACCAAGTGATTTTTTACATGGAATTGTTAATTAATATGCCAGCACTGATCAAGTGGTTTCCCTTTTAAACACCTGCCTTTCCTAGTTTCTGAGGAACAGAAATTAGACACTCATTTTCTCAACAAGTCTTTAAGCAGTCTACATGATGTCAAGTCATTGTATTTTAAGACTGAGTCAAGAGTCAAGTCTTAAACTTGAGTCTCAAGTCTAGTGGATAAAGATGAGAATCAAGTGTTGTACATTTGTGGTGCTGTACATTTACCCTATATACTGTTCTTTTGTTTGTTTTCATGCTAATAGATAGCATTTAAAAAAAATCAATAATGTAACCGATCAGACTTTTCTGACAATGAAACGTCTTAAAAATCTCATTCCTGTTCTGACTCAGTGGGCTTTATTTTGTCTATCGGGTTAAACTAACTGCATTACTGCATCTGGCTCAGAATGTTTGAGGCAGCAGACAAATGTAAACGCATAAGATTAGGCTCAATACCCAAAAAACGACTATGTCAGTCTGTGAATAAATAGCTAAACCAGAGTCAAGTTTGAGTTGAGTCACAAGTAAATGCTATGACGTCTAAAAACAGACACAGTCTGACTCGTGTCCAAGTCATGAGTCTGAAGTCCACACTTTGGAGATTGGAAAAAAATACTCTAATCACTGTCCTAACCAGACGTGATGTGATGCGTTTCTTGGTACAAGTAATTTGTGTGTCTGAATGTGGAAAAAGCAGTGCGACAGTCAAAGCAAATCAGAACATACCTAATTTGTTTAATTTATAGTGAGAGAGAGATTTTGGAACAATGACATTTCACAAAAAGGCGGGACTCCATAACAGTGCAATGCTAATAGAGACATGGAATAGTTCGGTAGCAATGTTGCAGGACACATGGGTGTTGTGTGTGTACATATAGTCAAAAGTTTCGAGTCAGTAAGATTGTATTTTGTTTCTTAAGAAATTAATACTTTTATTCAGCAAGGATGCATTAAATTGATCAAAAGATGAGTAAATAAATGTAAAATCTTCTATTTAAATTCTATTTATTTTTATTTTTATTTTTTTTGGACTTTCTATTCATCAAAGAATCCTGAAATGCGGTTTCCATCAAAATATTAAGCAGTTGTTTTCAACGTAATAAAAAGTTTCTTGAGCACCAAATCATCATATCAGAATGATTTCTGAAGGATCATGTGACACTGAAGACTGGAGAAATGATGCTGAAAATTCAGCTTTGCCATTACAGGAATAAATTACATTTTAAAATGCATTAAATAGTTATCTTAAATTGTAATAATATTTCACAATATTACTATTCGTACTGTATTTTTCATCAAATAAATGCAACCTTGGTGAGCATAAGGGACTTGTAGTGTCAAAAACCAAAAAAATGATCTTACTGACCCCAAACATTTCAAAAGTAGTGTGTGTTTACTAGACTGCTGTGTCTGAATTGGATTAAACTGTGTTTTTAGTTACCACACTAATACAGATTTAAAATAGGCTTACCTAAGGGGACGAAACAGTTGTTTTCATTTAAGCTAATTACAAAAGTGTGGCACCATCCTGTATTTCTATATGCGTGTCTTTAAACACAAGGCAATGTGTGTACATGTTATGTTTTATTCTGTGCAGAGTAGATATTAATGTGCCTAACTGCAGCTCTGCTCCTAGATCGACCACTGTGGTAGTTACACAATTTATTCTAAAGTCTCATTCTTTAGCCTTCCCTCTCTTCTTTTCTGCCCCTTTCCAACCATCCCTTTCTTTCTTCAAGGTGAAGCTCCCTCAAAACACATCTATAAGATTCCGTTGAGTAACCTAGTTGGACGGAGCATAGAGAGGCCCCTCAAGTCTCCGTTGGTCAATAAAGTGCTCACGGCACCTGTCCCAAGTGTAATCGGCTCCGCTCCCCTGATCGCAAGCACAACCTCGCTCTCGCTGTCTCGCATGGAGATCAAAGAGATCGCCAGCCGCACACGGAAAGAACTGCTGGGTGAGTGTCTCTGTATTTGTGAGCTCTTGAACTGAACGCTATCATTACGTATGTGTGGCGCAGTGGGAGGCTGGCATGAAATGTACCGAAGGAAATTGCCACAGGATAAGTGCCTCTCTTTGGATGTGTTTCTAGGGTTGGACAATAAAGCTCCAAGTGGTGCAGCTCAGTACCATTTATTAACGTTTTAATTGCGTGTGATAAAAAAAAAACGGCAATGATACTTGCATACTTGATCTGTTGTAATGCTTGTTCTGCAGTCAAATTGAGATGAGATAGACATTTTTCATTATGAAGTGTTGGAGCGAGACATCCTGATCACACATTAGATAAGCTGCTAGATCCACTAGGCTGCCACACTTCACACCCCACATACACACACACACACACGCACAAAGACATGACAAAGTGGACTATAGGAAGTACTATTGCACCTCCTGCAGGTGCATCTTTAATGTCATCTTAAAAATTCTGCGTAAAATACTGTAGCATAAGAAATCTGAGTTTGTCTAAACTCTGTACCTGTTGTAGGTTTAACTGAGGAACCCAGCAGTAAGGCAGACGGTAACTCAGTGAAACAGAGAAGAATGAGCAAAAAGAACAAGGAGGAAGAGCAGAGGAGAACAGCGGAGATCAGCACCACTGAACAGTAAGTGTTTGCGTGTGCGTGTGTGTGTGTTGGGTGTGTGGTAGCGCTGGGAGATACATATTGAATATTCATTATACAAATAGTTTGATTTATTCCATTGATTTATTCAATTAATTTGAAATCATGTATTGAAATTATATTACTAATTAATAGCAATATTTACTGACATATGCCGTAAGTTTGGGGTCAGTAAGATTTTTTTAATGTTTAAAGTTACATTTCAGTTCAATTCACATTTATTTGTAAAGCGCTTTTCACAATACATATCGTTTAAAAGCACGTTTACAGAAAATATTACAAGTTATCTGTTATCAGAGTTTGCCTGTGTCAAAGTACTGTAATGTTCATATGGCAAAAATGAACATTTCTTATTAAAAACAGTTGTGCTGCCTTATACAGGTGAAACGCGAAAAATTTGAATATCGTGCAAAAGTTCATTTATTTCAGTAATTCAACTTAAAAGGTGAAACTAATATATTTTATAGACTCATTACATGCAAAGGGAGATATTTCAAGCCTTTATTTGTTATGATTTTGATGATTATGGCTTACAGCTTATGAAAACCTTTTCACAGTATTCTAATTTTGAATTTGGGGTTTTCATAGCTGTAAGCCATAATCATCTATATTTTTAACAAATAAAGGCTTGAAATATCTCACTC
Source organism: Phoxinus phoxinus (assembly GCF_949152265.1). Lineage (NCBI taxonomy): Eukaryota > Metazoa > Chordata > Actinopteri > Cypriniformes > Leuciscidae > Phoxinus > Phoxinus phoxinus. The sequence goes on along the minus strand of NC_136878.1, from coordinate 20,460,732 downwards.
TGCATGTAATGAGTCTATATAATATATTAGCTTCACATTTTAAGTTGAATGGGCTTTATGCACAGCTGCACTACTTCCTGAACTTTAGCCAGCTCCTTTGATTCCTGTCTGCCATTATTGGACAAACTGATTAATCCAGGCGTGTCTGATTATTGTTGTTGGTCAGGCACACCTGGATTAATCAGTTTGTCCAATAATGGCAGACAGGAAACAAAGGAGCTGGCTAAAGTTCAGGAAGTAGTGCAGCTGTGCATTAAGTAAATTACTGAAATAAATCAACTTTTGCATGATATTGTAATTTTTCCAGTTTCACCTGTATTTTTGTGGAAACTGTGCTGCATTTTTTCATGGATTATTTGATAAATAGAAAGTTCAACAGAACATAATTTATTTGAAATAGAAATCTTTTGTAATATAAATATTTTACTGTCACTTTTAATCAATTTAATGCATCCTTGCTAAATAAAAGTTAATTTATTCATTTTAACAATAAAACAATTTTTAATCCAAACCTTTTGAACAGTAGTAGATATTGCATAGGCTGAAAATATGTAAGGGATTATGTATAGCGAGGCGGTTGTTATAGCGAATACAACCCCGACAGGCTTACGTCGGGGTCTTGAATCAGCCTGAAGGGGTTGTATTCGCTATAACAACCGCCTCGCTATACATTATCCCGCTTATTACATGGCTACCTACCAAATAAATCAATAATTTGACATATATTGATTTAAAAAGGATTGTATTGCTTCCGTTAAAGAACACCGTGTCCATGGCAACGCTGTGTTTTTCACGGCAACGATGTGTTATTACTTAGCAGCGGTCTGTTATCAAAAAGTAACAGACCGCATTCTGCATTAGAATTTAACCAAGCCATGTAATAATGAGCTATATTGTTTTCAGCTATATGCAGATAAGCTTTATTCTGCATGTTAGATGCAAGTATACCAGTATGTATACTGACTCTGAGATATCTCCAATCAGAGTGGGGATGGAGTCTGTAGAGGGAGAAACTGACGTCCAGAGGATTGGCTCATCTGGCTCTGAGGTGGAGCCACGAGAAGATAGCCCACCCACGGCCAGCCCTTTTACCATATCCACATCTTTTGAGGAGGATATTTTGGACCTTAAGTGATGACAATCACAGTCTGTGGATTAAAGTGCACCTCTCACCTTACAAATCATCTTACCTTTTACTTTATATCATTCTTTTTTATCATGTTACATTGACTTTTGTTTTTTTCCTTAGTCTGCCCATTCATTTCTGTGTGCAAATGAATCCCCAGAGCTTTAAACTAATAGTTTACAGTATGTCAAAATTCACTCCTAGTGGATGTGTGCGTGTGTGTATGATCCTGTGTTTACTCTAAAAGAAAGATACTGGTAGAAATACAACAAAAATGTGATTATCTGCGATCAATTCAGAATTCTGCTGACCAAAAATGTTACAAAACCCCCAAGAATCTGAGTTAGTCAACGTTTGATTTAGTGTCTATGATTAATGAGACACATTCTTCATCAGCTTTGGGACAAATATGTAGCTTTGTAGCAAACCTGAAGCCATATGAACAGAAATAGAACATTTTAAACAATTTTGGCGTGAAAGGTTTGAGCCAAAATCTAAGGTCAAGACAAAATAATATTACTTTTTACTCGAAGACCTGATTGTAAGATTGACGCTCCTAAAATCAATGACACATATTTTTTAAATCCTTATTTTGTGTTTTTAAATGTTTTCTATGTTTGTGATTTGTACATTGTGTGATTATTTCAAAGTTGTAAAAAAACTATATGCATCTCGGACCAGATGCACATGAACATATATATATATATATATATAAATATATATATACCTTTCTCGTTCTGTTGTATTATTGAGAAATAAAACTCACTTCTTGTGTATATCAATGTTATGGTCTAACCTGCCTTCACCCTTACCATGCTTTTAAACCCTGACATGCAAACCCTTGGCAGAAACGGCAGGAGTCTCCCACAAGTGCCATTTTCTACTGCACACGTCAACCACTAGCGCCCTCTATCAGACTGACCATGAATTACATGTCATGAGGCAGAAGCCAACAAAAATCATTAAAGAACACAGTTTGGTCACAGCTGGTAAATTTGCTGCTGTTTACTATGCTAACAACAGCATCCGCATTTACAGGTACACAGAAAAGGGCTCTGGATCACCTGCATGCCTCCCTTCAATCCCACTACAAAAATATAAGGGATTTTATGTATTAATGGGTTAGAATTAGGATGTATTATCTTTATTTTTCTCATGAATTTGGTACAAATTGAAAGAAACCGCCTGGAATTCAAGCCAGGGTCAGGCTCTGGGTTACTCAGCAAAATATATATATAAATATATATACACACATTTTAATATTTTGACTGGAGAACAATACAAAAATCAGAAAAAATATTGCTGGTAGAGAATACTGATTCTGCTGTTTACAGTTCAAACTCAGATATGTTTAAGAATGTCAACAAAGTGACACCAGAACACAAGAGCCTCAGGAAGCACAAGAGGAGGAGGAGTGTTAAACTGCTTAGCTGAATGCATGCCCCCCCCCCCCCCCCACACACACACACACACACACACCCACCACACACACACACACACACCTCAACCTTTCTTCATCTGAATGTGAACCACTCAACACTAGAAGCATTCTGAACTAAAAAGGGAAAACTTGGAAATATTTTTGTAAATGATACGTTTTACATATTATGTATTAGCTTTTAGTTGTTCTTTGAGGGGTCTAGAGTGAGCTAAAAACTGATGGAATATATTTTTCTGTTTGTTTGTTTTCCTTTGGCATACTGTTGTCTTTCCTTCTCCTTCTGTTCACTCTCCTAACTCTTTTCGCAGTGGTTTTGTATCTATATCAATATTAACTGTTTAGACTGTTGCAGAAACTCTGTGATATCGGAAAATAAACAAAAATGAATATAAAAAAAACACCAAGTGTCTTAAAATATTGTATTGCCATTGTTTTTAATGCCAAGTATTACTTGTAAATGTTTGTGTTTCAGATGTGGCCTCAAAAATATTATTATTATTATAGCATTTATTTGAGAAAGTGCTGTAGCCCACTGCTGTAGTTAATATTGTTCATTGAAATTAAATAAATATTTATGAAATTTGACCATGCAGTTTGTGTTTTAACGAGAGTAAACAGCAGACAACATTTAGATCATATATTGACTCACATATATCTTAAAAATTTTGTTGTGTGGTTTTCCAATATTGAACAAATATGATTGCATAGTAATGCTATCTAGGTAGGCAGCTCAATGGGTTGTCAAGGCTGCAGAGAGTTAGGGTCAGCAATTTATTAATACCAATTTAGGAACCTGTAGTTTATGTAATTTAGTCATTTAAAAAAGTGATTGTATACCTCATTTTGCAGAGTAAAGAAATTACAGATATTATCACCATTCCTTCACTAAAAATGCTGTCAACATTAAAGTGTCATCCCTGCTTCAGCAGTGTTTTTTCACAACTCTGATTTGAAAAGGGTTCCAAAAAGTTATGTTTTACATTGACGTGTAAAATAGGTGGTAGTATTGTTGAATCAAACTGGTCAGTGATCAACGGCCCACATGGGTCACATAACGCAATGCTACCTACAACCAACATTTCTACGAGTTTTTAATTCATCAAGGTTTGTTGAAAAATATGACAAAATAATAAATTATTATGTGGAGAATTTTGTTTGAAATTATTAGTATTCTGTGCATTATTGTAATTAATTAAAGGTACAATATGTAAGAATTTTGTTTCAAAATATCCCAAAACCACTTGCACAGTGTTATACATTTCTTTCAATTGTGTACTTACATTATCCTAAATGTTTCCAAGAATTAGTAAATTCAGAGAAATTCACAATTTTAAATAGTGCCCTTCCCTTGTCACTTGTCGCCTGTCAATGATGTAATATCCGCGTTATCCCTGGTTTCCGCTAGTACTAGTAACCTTTGCTACAAACGTGGACAACTGCGCAACGTCTAGCGGCACTTTGTTGTTGTTTCATTCAAACATTATGGACCATGGCAAGCAGACTTTAGGACAAAAGGAGAAATACGACAAGGATCAATATTGGCTAGCGTTTTCGAGATGCCGAGAGCTCCACGTCCATGACAAACTTCAAGCTTCACGACTTGACAGAGACGCAGCACTTGCATGTACTTTATTAGACAGGTGAGCAAATGTACATAAAATGAATCAATGTTATATAGCTCAACATGATGAAATATTAGAATATGATCAGTATGTTATTCTAATGTTGACCAAAACATGGAAGCGAGTTTAACATTTTAGCACTTCAGGTTCCATCGAATGGGATTTTGGTTAAATGGCTGACATAAAATATGTGGTGAACACAAGCTCAAGACACTTTCACGTTTTATTCTACGACATAAAATACATCAGTATTACCCCGCTCGTGATTTTTTCAAGCTGTTAGTTGTCTTCGCTGTTAGCGGTTCACTTGGCACTTCCCTCCAATGCCCCCCTTTTTGCTGCAGGCCTGGGTAGGCCTATTTTAATTGTTTATATTTTAGACCTGACAGGATGGTTTTGCGGGAAGTTGAATGCATACGTTACTCCCCCGTGCATGTCTTGTCATATCCGTAATATAGTAAAGTTTCTCCGGCTACTTTGATGTGTATAGTGTGGGAGTGGCATTTAGTTTTCACAATGAGCGAGAAAGGTTGACATGGAGCACACTACATCTAGCTAGAGATCCTTTCTATCTAAACTTGTTATTAAGTCTAGTAGTGTATGTTTTAAGAGCAATAGGATAATATTAATTTTAGAATATCAGCAATAGCAAACCACAACAATCCATTAAAATCCCAATGGACAAAAATAAGTCCTACAATTTTCTTTTTCGTTTTACTCGGATATACGTCACAGGGAGAAAAGACAATTGCAACTTTTGTTTCATGCTGACTTTAAAGGGACAACTTTATACCTTATTTACCCCTAAAACACTAGGGTATACTAGGGTAGGCAACATATTATCACTCTAAGGTACTAATAATGCACCTTTTAGTTGTAGATAAAGTACACAGTTATTGCTTTAAAGGGTACTGTCCCACTGACAAGCTGTTTTTATTTTCGCACATTCATTTTTTATGACATTATTTATCACAGTATTTTTGCTTGTCTTTTTGTTGAAGGCTTTCTTATGAACATCTCTAGTTTTAAGCTCTGAGCACACACGTATGTCTACAGACATTTTCGCTAACAAGCCAGGGCATGTTTCAGATGACTAGACTATACATGACTACATAGGTTCTTTAAACTCAAACACACACGCTTCCTTCCATGCTCTTCGCAAGATAACTTGTGCTGCCCTTTCACATATTCATCTTCATTCACTTCCGCCATTGGTGGCAGTGGTGTTTTCATCAAACCAATTAAGATTGTGTCATTTGTGATCTGTAATAATAGTGCTGGAGATCTGGTTTATTTTAATGTTAAGCAATAACATTCCTTTCTCACAAAGTTTTTAGAACTAATCTATCTTTTCCTGTCAGTCTTTTTCCTTCCCTTTTTGTACTGAGAAGTAACAATGGGGTTTGCTATGTTATAATTGCCTATTTGGCAGCTATTCATATCCATCTCCTCTGATTTTGTTTCTTTCTTTGTCCCTCTTTCTCTCTCAGCTCTTGTTTTTAGCGTGTAGGCAGTCCACTGTCCCTCATTTTTTATCTGAGTCAACAAAGTATCACACTTACCCATGCAGACACAAAATCTTTCATTATTCCTTTATTATAAAAACTATGATTTTTTCTCATCATCTCTTTTGAAACATCACTACACAAACGATACAATACTATAAACAAATTAAATAAGTTACACTTTAAAAAAATATTACAAAAATATATATACTGTAGCCTATATATATATACATGCATAATAAAAACTGGCTTAGCATTCTGCAAGCATTCTTGAGGACAGGCAAAGCTCCCGGCTGTGTTTGAAATGCAGCAAAACCCAAAGCCTAGTGGGCAAAGAAGAAGGACAACAGCATGTGTTTAACGCTACAATAAATTTGAAAGGTCTGGGCTCTGCAGGGCTTATGGTTCAATAACAGAGGAATTTTTACAAGTTTGGAAAGTTATTGTGGAACAGTCACATGGACTCTGAACTGACCTCAGCAGTTATGAAAGTGAAAAGATGGTGCTTGTCACGGAAAGTCTTGTAAATAATGGCTGCGCTATAGACTGGAGGTCCATTGAGTAAGGGCCTATTCACACCAACATAACTATAATAATAACTATATTAGCGTCCACAGCAACGGATGAGATCGTCCTGTTCATTCTGAGCATGTTCTGCAGTTTTCGTCTGCAGCTTTAAATGCTTGAGCTCTTTAAAGCAGAGTGGAGTCTGATTGTCTGTTAATCTTTTTATAGTTCTTTAAGCTGGAAAAATTTGTTATGAAATTGATTCCAACAATACCCTTTCCCAATGCCGTTATCATTATAGTTGTAGTGTGGACTCTTATATGTTTTCTTTTATATTTAAAACGATTTTTAGAACTATATCTTTGTTGTTATTGTCCTTGGTTGTTTCATATATAAATACGATTTGTTAACATTAAACAACCTTCATTTGAATGGTAATGGCATCAATACAAACCAGTACTAAAATGACAGCAATGAATGTTGTGTTTTAAGAGCAGAGCTATTAATTGTCAGTCATCAATCAAGTTTGATTCTAAAGTGAAATGTGAGATGTTGAGATGCTGTATGTCCATCAAAGCAGCATTCCTCATCACAGTTGTAACTAGAAGTCTTAACCAATCACAGGATTCCATATTTGACAGGGTTATGCGAATGAGGCTACGTCCATGAGTATCTGTATTGCCATGGAAACGCAAGGCACCTGAGCGATGACATAGGCAAATGAACGCGTCGGTGCTTTAAGTGCCAACAGGTATGCTATGCTGTGAACAACTCGACCCAGGAAGAAGACCAGAAAATGAAGTCGTGCTACTGCATACGAGGGGCCGGTCATGGAGTAGATGGCTCCGAGAAATAAAAAGGGGAAAATGTTCTCCATATCATTGCGGTGTGCTCTGAAAAAAAAAAAAAACACACACACACACAAACAGTGTAAAATTAATGTAGGAAAATTGTAATGTAAACATTGGTGTAGAGGAAGTATAAGGAGAACTGCTGAAAGCTGTTGAAAACATGAATAAGACATGACTTTGGTAATAGAAAACTATTAGTTTTGTTGCCATTTAGGAATGATGTACAGCAACATGACCATACTTGTTTAATCCTAGCTCATCGTAAGTAAGATCTTTTCAAGTGTTGACCACATCTCTCATGCATTCCCACCGTCTTTTCAGCCTCTCTTTCAACTACTTCTAGGTAATGTTATTCTCTAAGCACTGTATTTGGATGAATAGCCCTTTGAGGCATTTTTAACATTCCAGACTGCCGAAATACATATGGAAAGCTGCTTTTCAACGGAGCTGAGGTATTCACGCTCAACATCTGGCCTTGATCAGGACTGTAAACTGTCTGGCTCTGTCTAATGGCAGCATGCCAGGACAGTAAATATTGCCAATATCACACAACATTGCAATATAAATTTACTTTCACTACGAATCACTCACGCGGTGCGTCATCGCATAAACGGATCACAGCAATCAGAAGTGCTTCCTGTAAAGGAATTAATCATTGACATTCATACCACCATGAACACACGACGGTCACATTTCCCATTATTTTCTCATTATTTTTTACGTAGCAGAGAGTCATCGTTGTGAAATCCTGCATTGCAGCTTCTTCCTTATCTCTTTGCCCCATCAAGGACTTTTCATTATGACCATTTTCTGCTGGTATTTATTTAAAGAGGAAATAACTTTTACTTATTTCGTTATTCACCATTTTCCACATCCTTCTTTAAACAAATGATCTAGCGTTTATCCTAATACAACAATCTGATTGTACGCACTATGTTCATAGAGAATATAAAACAGCTGAAATACGCAAACCTGAATTGTAGTGAAATACCTTTGTGAATGCATTGCAATTAAGGTAAAATAATGGTCTTGTCAGGACTTGCTGACAAGTACTACCGTACATTTTACCAATCTGGCAACTTAAGTTCACATATGAATATCTTAAATGAACCAAATAGAAAACAAGACTTTCCAGTGCCATTAAGTGATTTCAGAGCAGTCTACTAAAATAACATCTTTATCATTTTCCAATCGTGCAGAGCAGATTTAGGTTGGAGTGGTCTGTAATGGGTAGAACAAGCGAGTTTCCTGATGATAAGTCACGCCGAACGCCAAACACTAAGAACCCTGAAGCTTAAAGTAAGATGAATGTTTGCTAACAGGCAGCCAAGTCTATGATTGTTTTAGAGTGTTTAGTCTCAAAATAAAATCTCTCTTGTTCACATGGTCTCACATACACATATACAGGTAGGCTATTGATACTGTAGAAACATATTCGAACAAACAGGCATGGCGACTGACTAATAATCATTACACAAATGGGCAAAATAAAGATATCTTAGCTACATGCAGTCCATTATGAATTAAGCATGATGCTTCCTATATAGAGGGCCTGTGAACTTTCAAACAGAGCCATACCAGTACTTCTTTTCGGAAGACTTCGACAGTGCTACAGAAAATAACTAGTCTACCAGACACCCTTTTTCCAACTAAATGGGCCTAGTGGGAACAAGACTGAAGCAATACATATCCAATGGACCCTTTTCACATTTCCAGAGTTTTCAGAAGCGGAAGCTGTAGTTGGGTAGACTTAGTGGTGAATGGGAGACAACAGCAAATATTTTTTTTGTATTCCCATTTGCTCAAATAGCAAAAGAAAAAAAAATCCATGACTCATTTCCATGACTTTCCAAAAAAGTGGGGTGAAAAAATAGCCAGAGATTGATTACAGCAGTCAGAAGAAAGAATGTGCATTTTCCAAACTTGCCAGCTGTTTGTATTAGAAATTTCTAATACATCGCAGCAGCATTAAAATATTCACTAGATTTGTGATGTTGATAACTGTTCACCATTACAGTCTGTAAAAAAAATATCTGTAGACATGCAAAGTATTTACAAACAAGAAATAGCCTACACATATATTTTTTGTATATATATATATATATATAGCCTATATATACACACACACACACACACACACACACACACACACACACACATTGAGTCACCTTAATTTACATTCAAAAATGATGTTCCCAATAGGCTATGTTCCTGAGTAAAACAAATGATATTATAAAATATTGTATTAGTATGTTTCACACAGGAACGGGAACATTTTAAGGTGACTCAAACTTTTACTTAAACAAGGGAATTTTAACAATATTGTCTTGATATTTGCACAATTCATTAAAAAATTTAATTAAAGTATAGCCTAACATTTCATCTTGGAATCTTGTTTCATTAGCTATACGTTACAGTTAGAGATAAATAGTGGCATGCATTAGCCTAAAATGTAACATAACATGCCAAAAAATGCATTTGTTAACATTGTCCAGGTTTGTTGTCAATTAAACATGCGGACTGAACACTCTAATTAGTAGCATTAAACATAAAATCACAGAGATGTTGAATTTAGATGTGTAGAATTGTACTCCTACCTCCTACAGCGTTCCACATATGGATCGATGCGGCAGAACTGCACACCCCCGTGTCTTTCGGCGTCCTCGGTATTAGCAAACGCCTGACAAAACACGTAACGTTAGGTTTTACATCTGTCTGGACGTCAAGCCATTCTATGAAAGCACTGACTAACTACCTTCATGTATTTTAGAAGTTAATCCAGAGAGTTGCAATATCTATTCGAAATTGAAACACTTTATTTTAGAACTCGACTGTCTTGCAGTGATTCTGTCTAGTCGCTAACGGTGCGTTTGCAGAAATGAAAAGTATTTTGGATAAAAAGTTCCACAACTTACCTTTTTCCGAAGTCTCACTTGGCCCGTAATGATGGCAATGATGTACATCTTTAAGATTAAGAGCGTGCTGTAGAAGATGAAGCACAACAGTACATCGCTTCCGAGCATTTTGACTTCAACAGACTGAGTGTGTGTGTAGCTATAATATGTTGGAGACGTAGCCTATTTGGAGAAGTTTTTATAAGCGAACTCCAGACCGTTTTGTCCAGCCTATTCCCCCAGTAACTCACTACCTGGCAGCAAGAAACTTTCACTGACGTGCAGACTTCCTGCCCGTGTGATGACACACATATCCCATATGAGGGTGAGACATAGGAACTGGACAATGTAACGTTCATTTTAACAAAAGAACTCACCACATTTCAATTGGAATACAAAATTTAAACCGTGGAAAGAATGAACCCTTGTGTTTTTATGTTTGGGGTCCCAGAGTAGGCTGATTAGCTATGCTGGAAAATATAGCTGGACATTCGTATTTTTAATAGGATAATAATAATTCTGGAAAAACAGAATAGGCTAATACAGTTGAAGAAATCACAATAAACAACTTTTGTTTATTCATTTTGTATGCCTTAGACAACAATCAAAAATACCATAGCCTAAAAATGTTTACCCGGAGGACAGCTGAAGCGTGATATGGAATTGAAATTGTTTGCAATCAGTTATATATATATATAGCCTATATAGGCTTTTTTTTTTTTAAATACCAATCTGCTTAAAAAAATAAACCATAAAATACCAATCTGCTTAACCAGTGTTGTTGTTGTTCAAGCTCTTTTAATGGCTTTTGATGTCACTAGCTATAGGCTACAGGATATGTTAAAATATAGCTTAAAACAGTAGCCTACAATAATTTGAAAGAAAAAAAATATAGCCTACGGAACTGACATTCCGGCTACAACGGGAGTTCCCACGGGACTTCAGCGCGAGACTACAGCTAGCCGTCTAAAACACTATTAAGGTGAATTTAAATAATGGCTAAGTTGCTAAACGCATCTTGTCATGTAAGGACCCTGTTCATGTTGACAGACAGACATTTTACAGACATTGGACAGACATTTTAATTGCATTTTGTGTCTGTTAAGAGGCACACAAACACTCTTTATGAATATGCCCCCATAACTGCCATTTTAACTGGGAGCTCTGGGCATTAGAGGTAGCAGCTCTGTGTTGCAAGCACCAATCCGGTTCGTTTTTTAAAAATATATATATATATAGACAGTAGCCTACTCACAAAGGTATAATGATCAAGATTAACTTAAAAATTGCCTGGAGTTCTCCTTTAAGGTATGCTATAAATGAACTACACCACAGTCCCACGAATTCAACATCACTAAGCTTCTGACAACTTTAAATTTTTGTCTGAAAACATTTTCCCAGGAAGTTTGAGTTAGAATAATTTATAAGAGCATAATTATAAGCAAAATCTGGCTGTAAAAGTGGACTGAGCTTATCTGTTCGGCGTGATGTCATTTAATTCCCGACAGCCTCTGGTACCATTTAGTCACTTGTTAGTAACTTCCTTTTTCAAGACACGAACAACTTAAAAAAAGTCAATAGTGGTGTAATAATTTTATGTATTTTATGCTGTAGAATAAAACGTGAAAGTGTCTTGAGCTTGTATTCACCACATACCTTATTTCAGCCATTTGACTAAAATCCCATTAAAAAAAACCTGTTGACTTGGCTAAAATGTTAACTCGTTTCTGAGTTTTGGCCTACAAAGTGATATGTCATACCTGCACCACTCTATAGTGTCAGTGCAGGCAGATCAATAATATTGCTGAATATTAAATGTTCCCAACTAGGCAAGCATGTGTGATAATGAGAGGATGTTCCACCAGTTCCATGGCGACAAAGCAGATCAAGATTACTCATGGGGGAGAAGTGGAGATTTCAACTCACCAGCCTCACACATTCCATATGAGAGTACATATTTCCAGTGCCTCGTTGTCCTAGGTGTGCTAACTACAGGCAAATGCATCTTGCAAGTAAAGGTGAGAATTCATACTATCTAGGTTCACAATTCATCATGCAAGATTTCTACATGGATGTTGGAGTTTCCAGTGTCATAAGTGCAGAGAAGGCCATTCAGTTGGCTCGAGAAGCTTGTCTGCTTTGTGAGCTAGGAGGGTTAAGGTTGCACAAGTTCATGTCTAATGACAAGGCAGCTTTGGAGAGCATACAACCCACTGAGTGTGCTGTAGATGTCAAAGCTGTTGATTTCCCCCCTACTGATTAGCCTTTGCAAAAAGAGCCTTGGGCATTTATTGACATGTGGAACATGACAATTTTGTGTCAACGTTAAAAACCAGCCAGCAACCCGTAAAAGCATACTGTCCACTGTGGCATGTTTTTTTGATCCCTTGGGGTTTCTCACTCCATTCTTGCTCATAGGAAAAGCTGTGCTTGAAGAAACTATCAGAGATGGCATGGGCTGGAATGATCGCTTACCTGATGTTTTACGGCCAAGGTGGGAGCATTGGAAGGCCGATCTTGCTAACTCAGAGAATATCAAGGTACCTCGTTGTATTGTGCCTGTTGGGTTTGGGATAATTCCAAAGAGAGATTCCTAACTTTTCGGACGCAAGCATGAGCGGGTATGGCTAGTGCTTGTACCTTAGGATAGAGAATATACAGGGTGACATCCATTGGGCTTTGCTCATAGCAAAATCTAGAGTAGCCCCACTTAAGGTCACAACAATTCCCGGATTAGAGTTGACTGCTGCGGTTGTGTCAGTTGCAGTGAATGATATGTTAAAGGGAGAAATTAATCTTACAGATTCAGAATATTTCTGGATCATTAGCACAGCTCATTAGCTCATTGTTCCCACACGTTTGTTGCAAATCGATTTAAGAGAATGCATTGCAGTACAACTCCATCAGTGGTGATACATTTCCTCAGATAAAAAATCTAGATGATTATGCATCAAGAGGTCTGAGTGTTGACGATCTTGCCATTTCCAGTTGGTTCACTGGACCAAAAATCTTATCGAAAAGGCACATACCCTCCTCTGTGGATGTTAACACACAACTGGAGACCCAGAGTAGCCTGGGAAAACCCAGACCACTTCCGGCAAATTTAGATTTGCTCTGCAAGTGGGTCTGGCAAAGAGCCCATTGAAATCCATTTCCAATCCGTCGAAACCGCGGCACCAATCAGAAACGTTGGGGCGGGGTTTACACGATGACGACAGAGCAGCGACGGTGACAGATTTTGTACATTACAAAGATGGATGCCGCCATGGAACATCACTTGTTCGAATTAGCTATCGCGTCTGTTTCAAGCGATTTAAAATTGTCATTTACAAAAACGGCAAAAGTCGTCAGAAGCCATTGCTACATCTTCCTGAACACAAACAGAGAATTGCTGAGAGTCTCAGATGTTTCTCCGTCGCTCTGATTGGTTTTAGATCTATCCAATTGCGCCCAGAGCCATTTGAGCGACGTCCGTTGGTGACGCCCCTGTGGAAATGAATTGTCTATGGAGCTTTGCCAGACCCTAACTCAGTTACAACTGAGAGTGGTCTGGGGTTTCCCAGGCTAGACCCAGAGGTCAAGAAAGCTTAATCACTGAATACACAAACAGTAGAGTATTCCTGTTTATCCAACTGTCTCACAAGGTTGTCAATGGGTAACCAAAATTAAATGGAACACATTTTCTCATATGTATTATCTCGTTATTTCATCTGACTCCATAAATGAAAAAAGGTTTTAATGATATCTGGGCATCATTAAAATGAACGAATATTTGATTATTCTTTTCTTAACTCTTAATTATATTTTACCCGCTTGGATTTAGGAAACTATACTTTGAGGTCCAATTGCGTCTCACGACACAATCTCATCAGTCCCAGTCTTCAAAACAGAGGTATTTGGTTAAATGCCTGAGATTTTCCGTATTCACACGTACAAAATAAAAGGCACTGATATAACCCCCTTAGATTGCACTCTCTAGAACTTGTTTACTTTAGTAGAGGTCTTGGCGACCATTAAAGATTTTAGTCGATCAACTTTATTTCTCTTGTAATGGCTTTGGAATGGCCAAGTCCGTGATTTCCTCTCGTATACACTTATCTAAAATAAAGTTGAATTAAATCAGAGATAATTAGACACACCCAGATTTATGTTGATCAAAACAGCATTCGTTGAATCATAAATGGAAATAGCTTGTCTCTGCATCTAGTACACTTGAAATTGAAGCCAGACGTTAGCCGTCGCTAACCTGATGCAAAACTTGTGGAAATATACGAATCCGATAATCTACTTGGGAAAAGCAATCTTAGAGTCAGTCAGAATAAAATGAAACGTTTACAATTTATTGACCAGGTAGTGAAACAATAATTCAAAATCCAATTCATAAGAATACAATCCTCAGTTAATCATATCATAACAATTCAGAAATCGAGGAATTTGTAGAAATTATTACCTGGCAACGAAAATTACACACAGCGGTTTGTGTGGGAAGTCAACCTACAGACTCCCTGAACTTGTCTGCTCCTTTTCCTTATAAACCCAGCTAATTCAATATTCTTACCAAAAGGCGGTGTCTGTCCTTAATATGATTTTGGTCCCCTTATTCAGGGGTTCACAGCTGAATTTGTAATTGAATGGGTTCTTGTTTTACGTACAGGAGATAATCTGAATGGAGGATCTGGGGGAGGGAACACCTTTAAGGGACACATCACTTTTCTCATATTTCATAACTTCTTTTAGATTATGTTTTATAAACAAAGTTCGGGAGGAGCACGATCAGATAACCAATCCAAATTAGTTGTCATCAAACAATTACGTCTACCCTAATCAGCATGACAGGAAGCATATATATCCATTCTGTCAACTCACCTAACATTCCTTGACAGTTTTCCAGCAGCCCTCCACCACCCCGACTCCTCACCCTTGGCTCCTATTTTACAGCCAGGAATACGGGGGGAGTACTCTGGGTTCGGGCCGAGTACCGAGCCCGGAGCCCTCTCCTCAGACAGCACGCCAAATATGCATACCATTTATTCCATCTGACTTATTTGTAAGTGTGAACTCGTGAACTTTTCATTATTGCTGGGAGACTGAGACCATTTTACCAGGTACACTGAGACACTTTAAATGAGACCAAACATATATACTTACTTTTATAACATTGCATGGGTTTTCAGTGAGTTCAGGTAAGGAGGAGAAGAGGGGGAGCAGGGGGATAAGATGAGACTGTAAGAGTAAGGTATGAACTGCACTGTGTGCTGCGTCTCGGGTGTTGCTGTTACATATGCAAGAGGGAGTTCAAATGTTAATTCTCAGGAGAGCCTTTAGTTCCTCGAGGGGGCGCTCAGACGAACTGGCGTTACACCCCATCCAAGTCACACCGGAGGAGTTTGGGAGAGATTAGAAGTTAGAACTGAGAAGTGTTCTTCATTCTACTCTGTCCTTATCTTCTGGAAGGCTTGAATATTTATTCCCTACAGACCTTCTTCTATGCAGCTATGGCAATTGTAAATAGCTGACCACTCACAGTAGATCATTTGAATGATCCTAAATGTCCTGAACCTCTAACCTGCTCGTTTTGAAAGCTACCCACCCCCTGGCAAGTATGTCAGAGAAGACATCTATGCTCGGAAGAGATGGCGTCATGTCCAATACTTAGGAGGTAGGAGAAAAAGTCTTGGAGAATGCATCTGATCTTCCCAGGAATGAGTGGCACTTGGCATAAGTTGTTGAGACTGTTTTTGACAAAAATGGTTTGGTGAGAAGAGATTCATTTTGGAGACTGAAGACAATAGGAAAGGATGGTAAACATTTAAACAAACCATCAGTAGTTAAATGCAGTGCAGAAGCTGGTTCTGCTGTTGGAGGCAGCTTAAACTTCTTGACATCGTTTGAGTTAAGCCAATTCATGGTAGAATGTGAAGTTATTTGTTATTTGAGTTATTTGAAGTTATTTGTTTTACCTTACATCTAAGTAATGGTTAATTAATTTTAGAAATCATGTGTGATTAAAGCTTGAGATTTATATTCACTCATGATTTGGGGAGTGTAAATAACCCTCAGTTAATTCAGTAGTTTTTGGGGTTTAATATATTATTCTAATATAATGTTTAATAATTCTATATTTTCTTATTAGTAATATTAGTTT
Source organism: Phoxinus phoxinus (assembly GCF_949152265.1). Taxonomy (NCBI): domain Eukaryota; kingdom Metazoa; phylum Chordata; class Actinopteri; order Cypriniformes; family Leuciscidae; genus Phoxinus; species Phoxinus phoxinus. Next base: position 20,444,641 of record NC_136878.1, on the reverse strand, counting down.
ATTTTATTTTTAAATGTTATTTTGCCCTCTTTAAGTTATTATGCCTATAGACTTTTTATCTGAAATGTAGTTGTATGGAAAGAGACGGGAGAGCGAAGGGTTGAGGGAGAGAGATCACTCATAGACAAATGGTCACAGAGTTCAACTAGAAAATAAAATGGAATTTAAGAGCATAAATTTAGGGCATTTAGTTGCTGTTTGTTGTTTTATTTTTGTATTTTCATCTTTGGCTGTTTTAGTACATGGTTGAAAAGAGAACAAGGTTAGCCATGTTTTTTTTATTTACGAGTAACTTTAAGTTGTTTAACTTTAAGTAGATTAGATGTTAGTCCTGCAACTTTGTTGTTAAATAGCCAATTGTTTCTTTTCATTTTGTATGAATGTAAATTCCTTGTAAATATCAATATTGTTTTGTTTGTTTGCTTTAGCTCTCGAATAATGTGTATTGTGGAGATAAACGAGGATAATAAATGGAAAAAGAAACAAACATCAGTGCGAGTGTCTTTATTTCAACCGGGCCGTTCTTCAAAAGTCTTACTGTAGACAGCATTTCTAGTCAATAGAATTTTCTTTTGCCACAGCTGCAAGCAATGGGCCTCATTCACCAATATCTTCCTAAAAATTTTCTTAACTTTTGTACTTAATAAAGAAAATGTTCTTAAACAACAGAATTGTTCGCAATTGTTTTCTTAAGATTGATGAAACACCTAAATTGCAGTGTTTCTTTGCATGCTATGAGTTTTCTTTTTTCAACAAATGATCAGAAATACATTACAGTAAAATACTAGTGCAAACGACTGTAGAATTAGATAAAATGCACTAACCAATTATTTGGAGCAAGCTGTCGATGCGTACTGAAAGAGTGCTCTTGAGTGTGCGTAGATTTTGTTCTTAGCTAAGAACAAATCCAAGATAAGAAAATATTAATGAATGTCATAATCTTCGAAAAAAATGCGTAAGTGGGGTTTATGAACACATTTCTTCATAAGAACGGTTGGTGAATGGGGGGCCATTGATCTTTATTACATAAACTCTTTTATTTCAACAATAAAGTTACCAACTGATGAATTAGTTTGCTTGAAATGCTTTAAATCAGATCTTAACTCAATTAACTGTAGAAGCCTTGATGGGAATTAATTAGTATGTTTTGCCATGGCTTTAGAATTGGAGGGAATTTTCTTTTGGATCATCATTTGTATTGAGGTATATGCCCCAGATGACAGTACACAACTGAGGATCTTATGTGGCATGGCTATGGCACACCATAGAATATGTTATCTTATGGTTAATATTTGGTTCATACTTGGAAAAACACATGTAACCTGCTGCTAGTCATGTGCGGCAGGTTTGTGGCAGTACACACCTCAGCATATTCAACTACGCTATTGGTTGCTTTCTTCTTCTTTTGCATTTTTTCTTGAGCTCCTATTGGTGGATTACGTGACTCCAACAATGGCACACTTCTTTTAAGTTTAAGATGCTATTATTTGTTTGATTTACTGTTTGATGGATATTTTAAATAAATAAATCAATAAAAAGGTGTTTAAATGTGGTCAAATAATGATTTTGCGTCTGTCAGCCACATTTAGGCCAGGTAAGGGCCATTCGCCCTTTCAGAACTCAACCAAACAAGAATTACACAGGTTCCCATATGGTCCAAATATTGTTTTTATCATTTGGCTTACTTTGGGTGGAATTATGGCACTGTTTTGGTTTAGTTCTGGCTAAGAATTGGACCAAATATGGGCAGGCAAACCCAATCTAGCTTGGGCCACACTTTTAAAATAGCTGGATTGCCCCTGTGAAAATTTGTCAAACAATAGTAAATCTGACCGCACCTTAAAACACCATGATTTCATCACAATATCCATTGTGTATGTGAATGAAACCTCCCAGAAGAAACCAACTGTATTAAAATTTTCACGTAGTTAAATGCTTTATTTTTTATAATGTACATTCATATTTCCAAACAGAATTTCCATCCACAATGATAAAAAATAAGGGTGATTCTATAATAGAATAGAAATTGTGGAACATTGTGGACATAACAAGAGCAAAACCCTAGTCAAGACACTAGGTTTAATTCGGGCAGACTAAGGTCTTGTCCAATGCCTCTTTTACTCTCCATTTTCTCCATTGTCTTGCAAAAACTGAGCTTTTTGAAAACGCTTTCCCAAGTGGATACATTCGAAAATGCTGTTTTTGTGTTGTAGTGTGGAACTGTGTCCTGTGAAATAGCCTGTAATGTCATATTCACTTTCACACTGTTATAAAAAGACATGTCACTTTGTGTACACTTCATATCGCAGTCCTGCAAAGATAACAGAAAATTTACTCGCAATTGCTGTCCTGTGGCAAAACATGAGAGCAGTTTCATTTTAGACCAAACATAGCCAACTGGTGACTGAATGCATCAGTGAATGGTGAGATATCTTGCTAAATAAAATGATCCTGCCAGAAGAATAGCGTGATAAATGTATATCTGTTCCATCTGTATCATCTCAGTGAGCTATTATCAGGTTTTACGCATGCGCAGTAAGAATTTAGCGTTTCAGTGTGGATGAGAAACTTTTGGAAACGCTAGTGTGGACAGAGAGCGTTTTGAAACGAAAATGTAGTTTTCAAATGCATCCGGATTAATGTGGACATGTCGTGTCGTGGCCTCGGCGTATTTCATTGACATTGGGTGAGTGACTGAATTTGGAGCAAAAGGGAATGGTAATATTTGGCAAAAGGTGTCAGCAACCTGCAATAGTACTAAACTACAAGTGTCAACAGTCTATTCCGAGATAGTCCGAGGAGGAGGAAGAGCTTGTATTTGTGATGTCATCGCAGCAGTCCTCCGCATCAGAGAAAGAGGAAGTGTAGTGGAGGCCTGAGAGTCTGTGGTAGTCCTGCTGAGGATTCTCTGGCAAATGGGACATGTCCATTGATGGCTGGCCTCTTTGTGAGCCAGAAACCCTCCACATATTAATCAACTGTGTGCAAAGGGCACAACCCATTATTGAGAATGTCGTCAGATGCAAATTGCCTAAAAAACGTTCTTCCTATATGACGTAACCTTTTATCAGGTATACATGTCTGCAAAGTAGAGGCCTTTACTCATTCAAGCACTGGATGTCATTTAAGGATTCAGTTGGAGTCAACATATGATGGCAAATAGTGAGCGTGTCTGTGTGAAAAGGGCTAAACAGAAAAAAGAGAGCGTGAGAAAGCAAATTTAGACTTAGGTCTGTCTTTCCTAGGAATGCTTTGTTCAAACCCTCGCCTGGAGGTAGTGACAATTACAAGGTGGAGTACAAGCAGGAAACTGAAAATGTAACATTGAGACAAGAAAAGGCAGAGGGACTAAGAGTCAAATTGTCGTAGCATGTGCATTGCAGACCACAAATGGATCAGAGCTTGCAGATCAGGTCTGCAACTGAATTACTGAAAGGTCACAAGGTTACAAGGTCAATAGTAAGTGTAGTGCAAAATATTGAAACATGGTCAGTAATATTTCTGTCAGATTCTTAGTGTTGGTTAAAAATATGACAAGAAATTGGAATATGACATGAGTGTTTTACTAAAAAATGCAGTACCACACCTTACTAACTTTGCTTTGAACTCACGTTATCAACAGATAGAATATCAGAAGCTAATAAAGACTCCATTTTGCCCAAGTCAAAGATCAGTGAAGCTGTATTCTCCCACCCTGTGAATCCTGGGTGTGACTCTGATCATTGTCGCTATTGTTGCTAAAGTCTCGGTGGTGTCATGATACATATCTCGAACCATTGTCCAGCCTGGGGAAAGAAACATAACACAGTCAGCAGTGTCGTCTGATGGCATCACAGATAATCTGCACCTCATAACAATTATCTTTACACTAATGTGGCCTGCGGTTTACAAGAACGCTGGGTAAAAGACTTGTATCAAAATACCTAGGTGTGCAGTCAGATGATGCTGACTATACTAAAATCAGTCATTCTACATGCTACAAATAAATTTGAATGTACAGTATGAAAAATGGATATTCATCTTCGGATTTGCTGAAAAACTACATTTAACTGTTAAATAATTAGTGTTTTTAAAGATAACATTAGATGAAAGCGAATTTGATCTAAAAGTAAAAAAGGGGGACAATGAGAATGCACAATTAAACATCCAATATCGACCGATACAATCTCTAATATCGATAACATTTTATACTCCATAACATGGAAATGTAAATCATTAGATCTTTACATAACTGTGTGATTACAGCATTAGGTGTTATATACTTTAGGTGTGTGTGTGTGTGTGTGTGTGTTAATAAGAGTGCACCTAAATAACTTTGAATGGGTCTTAACATTGATCAATTTGAGCACTCGAGCTGTGACAGGCTGACAGAGATGCACAAGCTCGGCACCCACTGAAGTGTTAATAACAAGGTCTATTAAAAATTCATTTCACAGCCATGAGGTTATTACCTCATGCCTGATGCGATGTTGCCCTGGTTGACAACATTGCTCTGAGCTCATTGTTTACGCCTCTTACCTGCATGCCTTTGTGTCTGAGATAACTGAAGGGAATCTCCTTTATAGCAGACATTTGAGGTTTGGGAGACCGCAGAATTACCTCCTGATATGTTGGATATGTTGATTGATTCGTGCAATTGCTTTAAGCAATTAAATTAAATTAATATTGGTGTATTTTATAAGAGAAAGCCCATTTCAATACACTCATATATGATTATGAAACTTTCAAATTGGGTGTTCACAAGCATCAAATCTGAGCAGAAAGCACAGCAATCTTACCAGTTACTACAATGTTTATGCTTATAGCGAAAAAAAGTTTTTCACCTCTGTGTACATTAATTTTACTCTTATTCATACCATAAATATCACATTAGTTTAAACTAAAAAAAAAAAAAAATTTTTTGGTTTTATGAACCAAGGCTGTGGTTCACATGTTATTATCATTTAAAATAAGCACACTGTACACAGTCTTGACTAACAATAACCTGATCATTTAGACTCAGCAATTCACTATTTATCTATTGTGTTAAACAAAAGAGCTGCCAGATGTTTCTGCAGCCCCAGCTATACCACACATGCTAATGTTTACAGAAACAGTGGACCAAACCAGAAAGATGTTAGACGTCATACACAAAGCATGTTTATTTCCTGAAATGACCCTTTAGAGATAATGAAAGCCAGATGCAGCAATTGCGCAAAAACAGAGGAATGAGGACTCACTTTGGGATGAAAATTACAATCCTTTACGGCAGACAAGACAGCCGCTCAGATGGGTGGTCTGCAGATCTCCGCATCCTTCTCTCCTCCTCCTCCTCCTCCTGCGCTCCTTTCTTCAGCCTGCAGACAGAAAGAGGACTTACAATGACATCAACAATGATAATGAGCTCTGTCACATAAATATTCACCTTCCCCGTGAGATTACTTGGTTTATACAAGGCAGTTGAAGCAATATTCCAGGGGCTGTGTGAGGACAAAGAGAGGATGGAGACGGAGGGTGGGGGGTTGGGGGCATGCAGGGAGGGGTGATTAAGACGAACAGAGCCTCGAGCATGAAGGTAACATTGAGTAGATGTTCCTCAGCATGCTTAAAGGAGGCCTGGAGCTCTGGGAGATAAATGTGGATCCTTGGACATTTTAAGACGCAGTTTGTAAAATAGCTCAGCCTAAAAACTATAGGCTTTTTTTCTTATATATAGTAATAGCAAATATATAATTTTAGATAGGTAGCCAGTAGAGAATAAAAGGCATTAAGAAAAACAGGAAAATAAACAAATAAAAAAACTGAAAGAGTTGTCCAGTTTATGTGATAGATTAGTGTCATTATTGTATAAAGCTAAATAAAAATGTAATTGACCATTACAACTTTAATAATTAATGAAATAAAGAATAAATTAAATATAATATGGAAAACCTTCAACTTAAAAAACGTAGAAATATTTAGGTTGAAGTACTAAAATAACAAAAACTGAAATGAAATAAATTAAAGCCAAATAGAAATGTATAATAAAACAAAAATTAAAGCTAATCATAATGTTAATAAACACTGTATATTGACAATGTCCAGTACAAAACAATTAAAACATTATTAACACAATATATTTTTAAGAATCCATTTAAAATCGTCAGCTAAAAAAAAAAAAAAAAAAAAGACTCAAGGGACGATTATAGGATTCTGGTTATGAAACAACTTAACAAGTGTGGGCATGGCTTTGTTACGCAAACCGGATCTGAAGTTTATAACTGGATCAAGCTGGAATGTAGCCATTCAAGACAATTCTGGGAACATGATCACAGAACTATATAAAAAGTATAAAGAAATAGACACTGTGGAGAAAGAACAGGCTTTATTTCTAGAAGTCAAATCAGACAGGTCTTAACATTTAAATCACTTAAGTTAAAAAGGCATTACATCAGAAGTTACCTTGGAAGTTCCTGCAACAAAATATGTAACAGACCATGTTGTCCTATACACAAGCAACTCTCCACAATTCTGACCGTTTGCTTATGAGAAAAGAAGACATTCATAAATAAATAGTGTTACATTTTTTTATGTACAAAGAATATGTTCGAAATGACATAGGCTAGCTTAACGGCATTCTATTAGCATTTCCAACACATCTGATTCGCCTCATTGCACGTTCCCTTGGAAAAGTAGTTCAGTTTCATTTGAGGTTGTGGAGCTGCACCATTAAAACATTGTGACATATAAATGATGCAGCTTTCAACAGACAGCACACCAAGCATTTGAGTAAGCAGTTACTGAACGTTTTTGCCAGTCTGAGGAAATTGTGAAACATGTGAAGACCATTTAATAGTGAATACGTCAAACATAGTAGCTTACGCAACCCTGTGTCAGTGCTGTGGCGCCGAGATGGGGATATCCGTGAAGGATTCATTTCCTTTTATTGGGACAGAGCATGGAGCTATGTCAAAACTGAGGATTTTAAAGAGCATTAAAACAAAATGTAATATTAATGGAAACACATCCTGAGCTTTTAATATTGAAATCTTATATTGTGTAATGACAGTTTCGGTCGAATTTCAGTAGCATTGAGTAAACTGCCCTAGATTCAACATGAAAAGGCAAATTCACCCATGGCATCACATCCTGTTGCTACTTAAGATGAATTATTTTAATGCCTGAATTATAACTTTCAAAGCAAAAGTGTTGGAACCGGCAAATATCTGTAACATCAAATCTTATCCCTCTTATAGTTTCCAGAGAACATGATTTAGTGGCTAGCGTGAACATGAACATTTGATTGTTGAGTATTGATGGAAATTGTTTTCCTAGATCTCGGAGGTAGGAATGTAAACAACTCGCTGTAAAATAACGCTGAAATAATGAACCCTTCAACATCATCATGTTTCAACTATTCATTAAATAAATAAAAAAACTCAGTGCCAACATGCTCAATTTCATCACATTTGTACTGTGAATTATTGTGATATAGTGTTGGGTGGCAAAGAAAGCTTCTTTGAACATGCAGATACTACGTTCAAGCCTTATTTTTCCTAGGCAGACGTCAGAAAACAGCTCTAACAAAAATGTTGAGGGAGAGTTTGAATATGTCCTGCTTGATGCATTATGTATTTACCTCTGCACTACTGAGAAAGGCTTACGTCACTGCCCTCAATCCCAATGACAACAGAAACAAGCATATCACCAGCGCACATGTATGAAGCTTCTTCATGAATGTTAAATATGTTTTATGTGTGTGTCTGACAATAGATTTATTCACCTAAAAAAAGACCCTTTCCTACACTAGGAGAGCTCTGTCAGTCACAGATAACAGATCCACAGAAATGCTCACGAAGTGCTTGCAAGACAGTAAGCGCAGTGCGTGACTGTCATCCACACGTTGGTCTTCATCACCTACAGTAGAGCAAAGAAACAAACAAAACCTATCAATGATAAGTGAATGTTTCATTCCTGTATTCAAATATATGGGTGATTCTTCAACTACGGTAGTTCTGTCTTCTAGGATGATTTAAATGTATAAAAAATGAAATATCGAACTTTTTTTGTGTGTAAAATCATCTAGGGGACAGAGAAGCTCCAGTAAAACATTTTTTTTTTAAATCACTGTAGTGTTAAAGAATAGATTATAATAACTCTAAACATTTATAGTTCATGTTAAGCGTAGCATGTTATAAATTATAACATTTACAATTCACATAGCCCTATTTTTTAAACGTTTTTAAAAGGTTACATTTAGATTAAACTATGTTTCTTATTAATTGATTTAAAAGAAAGAGTTAAAGAAAGATTTTTCAGTGTTTAACAAAACTACTAATTACATGAACATTATAACGACAATTCACTTTCCCCAAAACTACTGCAAAGTTTGGTCATGATATACATACGTAAATAAAATGAGTAGAAATGTGAAGCAAGGGCAGCAGACAAACACAATAATCTTTATTCTATATATGTTTTACACTTTGATCTGAGATCAAATCAAACCATTATTAATCCTGTTATTTGATAATTTAAATGTGTATTTTATTTTCATTTCTGAGGTTTTGTTATTTTGTAGTTTAAGTACACAATAAGTTAGTTAGTAGCTTATTAACAAGTCCAAAGCTTATTTCACATTTGTTGAATATGTCACCATAGTCATGTCGTTACAATCACAAACAATTAAAAAAAATAGATTACACATTATACCAAAGTCCACCTGAAGCATGAATTTCATTAAGATGATTTTTTTTTGTATGAACTTGCATTTTTCAGGATTTCAAGTAGTAAAAGTGCCCCTAATTGAAGAATCAGCCAAACACAAGGGTGATGTATGTAGATGTGATTAATCAGCCTGTCTGGATCATACCAGTCAGTACCATATGCTGACGAAACGTCTGGAATTAATGATGCTTGAGCTTTTCTCAGAACTAACTTCACTTTCTCAGACAAGAGGGTTCACACAGGTTCCACAGAAGAGTAGGTATAGTTCTATGCTTTAACTACAGACATATTCTATATATTCTACAAAATATATAATAAAAACAAAAAAAGTGTCAAATACTTTTATTAATTTTAAACAATATATCACTTTTAACTAATTTAATGCTTCCTTGCTGAATTCTTTAGAAAAAAATCTGATTGGCCCAAACATACATACAAGTGTGGCTTAGTGTTCAAATCGTTTTTTGACGTCACTCTTACCATTTCAGAGGGCTCTGGTCTCTGCCTCTATCTTCCTCTCACCATGCGTGTCAGTGTCTGGGGGGCTGATGGTTTGCCGCACTGCAATCTCTGGCCCACCGCCATAAATACTTAACAAGTACTGCCACGTTTCTTCAGATATCTGCCCGTAGTCTGCTCCTGCAAACCAAACCATAGATAATGAACTATATACAAAAACACACACATGCGAGTCAGACAAAGTTTTGACACAAGATGAGTCACAGACACATTAATTTTTGGACAGGCAATACCCTGTTTAAGCTGGATATGTCCGCCTTTCATTACTGCAATCTTGCTGTTGTCAATGGGGCCGGGCGGCTCTAAACCAGCAGAGAGAGAGAGAAAGAGAGAGAGGGGGGTAGGGGGGGAAATAATGACCTTTACAGTGCATAAGCAAACATTCCCTTGAAAATACAGAGGGTGGTCTTGGCAGAACTGAAATCCCGCCATTAGTTGAGTCAATGTCAGGCTGGTCGGGACACTCAAACATACAGAGTGATGTTTTGAATGTTTCAGAGCCAGTGTTTATAATTTTTAGGGAGAACTATAACATCAGGTAAAAGTTACACACATCACCTAATGTAGCATGGACGTTTGTAAGGTACACAAAGTCTTAAAGGGATAGTTCCCCCAAAATGAAAATTCTGTCATTATTTACTCACTCTCATGTCATTCAACTTGTATGCATTTCTTTCTTCTGTGGAACACAAGAAAAAGATAAAGAAGATATTTTGAAAAATGTCTCAGTGTTTTTTGTCCATATAATTAAATTGACTTTTTTTGTGTAAAGAAAAAAAGAAAGTCATACAGGTTTGTAACAGCATGACGACTAATTTGAGGTAAACTATCCCTTTAAAGTCAGCATTAACTGGGAAATGCAATGGAATTTTCTTCCCTATTACGTAAATGCAAGTAAAAGGGTACCTCGCGCAAGAAAAAAAAAAGTTTGTGACTTCATTTTGTCTATCGGGAATTGATTGGATTGTTGCCATTTGCTAATTGCTGCGATTGTTTCATGTGAGTGACAAATAGCTGGAGGGGAGGAATGGAAACTCGCCAGGCCATTGGACAACCTTATTGCCAAGTCCTTGTGCTGGTTTACATGTCAACAGAGAAGAGATGTCATTGTAAGGGGAAGGGGACGTTAATGTTTTTGATTAAAGATTATGAGGGCACATGAATTAAAAAAAAATAATGATGTGCATGGATAAATTACTTTTATTGAATACTGCAATTTTACATAAAAATGTATAAGAATAAGAATTGTCAATGTTGATTTCATAGTGACCATAGTGACTCATTTTGCGGACCAGAAGAAGGGGGGGGGGGGGGGGGGGGGTGTAATGTAACTTTACTTTTGATAGCTTTACTATAATTTATTAAAAGTAACTTTACTTTTAATAAATACAATATAACAAAGTTACAAATAAAGTGAGGTCTAACAGTAGTATTCAGGTACAGCAATGTACTCATTAAATATAAATGAACACTTTAGTGTTCACTGTATAGATTAAATATAGAAAAATCTTTGTTTCAGATGTGTTTTGTTGTTTGTTTGATGTCATAGACATCAGTAGATTTTTATAGGCTGCTGTCACTTTAAGACCTAATGAACGGATCCAATTTGATACACATCTGATTTCTTTCTCAACTGCGGGTATTTTAACAATTTAGTGTGTATGTTCGTTCAAGCGCAAAGAGATGTGAAAGAGGAATCAATTTTGTTTGCGCTTAGTCTACAATGCGCCTCTCTCTGTGTGCGCACGCTTTGGGTGTGTGCGGCTGTACGCTCAGATAGCAGCGCATGATCAAGTTTCCTTTCACCTCTTCTCTGAATGGTTTAAAATCGCTTCAATGTGTAAACTGTCAAGAAAAAAACGCATGCAAATGATAAACTTACAGTCTATGGTGATTAAACTTAGCAAATAATCCACGAATCACATGCATGCCTAAACGTGAGGCCTGGTACGTATGGATCATGGATCAACTGTGATCCGTTGCACCCCTATTAGTGACTGTTTTAATACAAATAGACTGCTTAAAATAGTTGTACAATATAAACAGACACTTAAATTCCTCCCTCAAGTCAGTGAACTAAATGCCACAGATTTACATTATTATTCATTGCTATATATTTTTTTTTAAATAATCAAATAAGCAGTATCACATGTTTGTGAGTTTGTATAAGAGTGTACCGTTGTCTTTGCCCTTGACAAAGTTCTCCCATTCTCTGAACCACTGCATGCTGATACACAGGATAACCGTAGGCGCTTCTTCAGCCTGAAACTCTTTATTTAACTATAGACAGACAGAGAAAAAAAGAAACAGAGAGGGATATAACCACTATCAACTTCAAACTCTCTCTAAACAATCTGAGTGTTTCCGTACTCTTTAGTATAACAGTTATAGCTGGATTTAATATTGATGCGCCCCATTAAAAACTTTTGAGCTTCAAACATGACATCCAAATTTTTCCCAAAGCTTCAAAACATGTCCGTTTCAAAGCTGTTGATGCACCTGATAAGATGCTGCACTCCTGATAAGATTCAAGTACAGGTCACATTCTTGATCTGTTCAGTATGCAGTCTGTTTTTCATCAGTTCTCTGGCTTTACGAGCAGCAAACGCTTCCAAGAATATTATGCTCCTTCCAAGAGGAGTTTCCACACTACGTTACCTAAAATGCTGTATATCAGAGTGGATAACCTAGATAGAAGAACTGTATTCAAATGCACTCCCTCCTATCAGTGATTCACAGTGAGTGTTGTGGTGACGGACAGCATCTCATTGTTTACTTTTAAGTGGGCTACAAAAGTTGGCAACATATTAAACCCGCAAGTGCAAACTAATTTGTCTGTACATGAAGAGCACTTATTTTCGCAAACATTAGAGAACTCTGTCTGTGTGAAGTCATTTGTTCACCTTGATGAAGGTGTCTATCTCCAGCTTCCGACGTTTGGCTAAGGTCTCGATCTCTACTTGGCAGATGGCACACACATATAAGTGATTCACGGCTGGGCCTCCCCCAAACCTGTGAAAGACATGCAGAAATGTTCAAAGTATGGCCAATGAAAAGCGCAAACACATAACTCAACAATGTTTACATTGCACTGCTGGTGTAGTTCCTTAAACATGACATCAGATGCCTCGAACCGACCGAACGCCATAAACATCTTGTGAGTTCAGGGTTGGACTGAGGTTTTGTTGATCAAAAGCTCAAAAATAATCCATGTTTCACTGAGGTGATGAATGTCCTGAGGACTTCCTAAAGGTCAAAAATGTGCATTGCTATGCATGACTCACCTGTTGTAGAGATATTCCCACACATTCTGAGGAAGGATCACGACCAGATCGTCCACATAATGGTACTTAGTAGGAGGGATTCCTGTATAAAAAATCATACCTGAATTAAGTTTTTACTGCTACAGCAAGTGAAAAAGATTCAAAAATATCTACCAATGTGCAAACCATAGGGGGGCATATACTGGGTTGAAAATGAGCTATTTTCCAAAAGTGCCAATAGAGGGTAAAATTAATAAAATAAATAAATAAAAAGGTGATTAATTATAAGATTATTTTAGCTATTCACATCACTTGTTGTAATATACTTTCTACGTGAAATGTTGTCTCTCATAAAACCATTTACACGCTAGATTCGGTGGCTTAATGCAATTAATAGTTCACATATGAGTCATCACATGAAGCTCTAGAAGAGGAAAAAAAAAAAAACCTTCAGGCGATCCTAGATACACTTTAAAAGGAAAAAGTTTCCTTTTAAAAAATATAAAAGGAAAAAGTTGTAAGAAGATGTGCGAGTTGTGACAGCCACACGAGTCTTTACATGCAGACAGAGGAGAAGTAAATACAACATTTTAAGACTGTATGTCACTTATGTCAAGCAAAAAAAAAAAAAAAAAAAAAAACTGTGAGGGTCAAATAGGGGTGTGTGATTATGTATTTCTATGTTAACCTCGTAATTGTTGTTTTAACTGCAGCCACATACCACATACTGCAGCCAGTAAATCCATTTACTCACTTTGTACTCTTCATACTTACACAGTAAGCACAGTACAGAGAAAAAAAATGTGTGGTTTCATTAGAGCAGTAAACTTTATGACAGAGTAAGGCTCAGAAGTGCCCCCTGGCACCCCCTAAACTCTTCTGAACATATGGTCTGACAAAACCTTGATGTAGGTAAATTAATATTGCAGTCATGTAATTAATTCAACCTAAATTGGTCCAGTTTGGATAGGTTTTATATATATATATATACCGGTACATGACAGTATTTGTGTGTGATTATACCTCCATGCTGACAGAGGAACGTGTGGTTGGCGATGGGTCCAGGCTCAGTGAATGTGTTGAACTTGTTGAGCCATTCTCTGGAAATGTAGAACTGAAGCAGACTGGGCTCCTTTAAATTAGCCAGTGCGACAATCTTCTGTCTCTCTCTCACAGATTCTTCACTGCTCTTCCTAAAAGAAAAATTAACAAACCATTTAATGTCCCAATAGTATTGGATTTTATTCTGACATCTATTGGCATGGAACCTAATGAACTTATAGCACACATCGTTTTAGTCATAAAAAAAAATTAAAAAAAGGACAATTCATTTACCGGTAATTATATGTAAAACAGTTGCAGAGTAACATAAGTAACGACATATATTTTCATAGTTATCGTGACGTACATATAAGTGAAACAAGATTCTCACAAAAAATGTAGGCCAGGGACTTGGTTCTATCCATCCATTCCTGATTGGATGGAGGCAGATCTAAATGTAAGCCTGTGATTGTAAGAAAAGGGGTGGGTTTATGCGGACTAAATGATTGGATAAGTCTGGCATACAGTCAGGTCCATACGGACACAGGCACAATTTTTGTTATTTTAGCCATTTGCCTAAACATATTCAAGTTACACTTATAGAATGTGCACACTCTCAGCTTTAATTTGAGGGTTTCGCATCTCCCCTTTTCAAGGGACCACAAGTAATTAGACAATTGACTCAAAAGCTGTTTCATGGACAGATGTGGGCTATTCATTCATTGTTTCTTCATTGCTTAAGCAGGTAAAAGATGGAGTCTGGAGTTGATTCTAAGTGTACGTTTAAACGACAACGATACGCTTAAAACGGGGATGTCTTTCCTTTGAGTTTTCGGCATACAGACAAGACGACACCATTGTCAAAACGATCCCGATTCACACGGATCCGCGAAAACGACTAAAAATTCTGCATTCTGCTGCCAGGCCAATAGATGGCGATGAAACACTATAGGCAGTCATTTCCTGCAAAGGATTCTCAACAAAAAAGTGTCCAATTACATTTGAGCCTTTGAAAATAGAGGGACTGTGTATAAAAACAGTTGCAATTCCTAAACGTTTTACATGATATTTTTGTTCAACCCCTTAAATTAAATCTTAAAGTCTGCACTTCAATTTCATCTGGATGGTTTTGTTAATTCTATTCTGTGGCATACAGAGCCAAAATTATGAAAATTGTGTTAGTGTCCAAATATATATAGACCTTACTGTACATCCCCAGAGAGAGGTCTGCCGTTTGACTGGAAGATTGAGTTATAATATTTTGTCAAAATAAATGTAAAAAATCAAATTAAATATGTGACCCTGGACCACAAAACCAGTCACATGGGTAAAACATTTTAAATTTAGATGTATACATCATATGAAAGCTGAATAAATAAGCTTTCCATTGATGTATGGTTTGTTAGGATAGGACAATATTTGGCCAAGATACAACTATTGAATATCTGGAATCTGAGGGTGCAAAAAAATCTCCTTTAAAGGGGTCATGACATGGGTTTTTTTATTTTATTATTATGTTCCCTTAGGTGCAAATATAGTATTACTATAGTTTTTTTTACAAAAAACTTTTAAAATGTAGTGATTTATGACCTTTTCCCACCCTGTTTCTCATCCTCTGATTCAAACAGTCTGTTTTGGGGGTGTTTCCCCTTTAAGAGTTCAGTGTTAACGCCCACTGCTATGATTGGCTAACGTCAGTGCCTATGCATCAATTATTATGCCCCCAGCCAGAACATTTGCGGATTCGGCGTATTTAAAAAGTAGTTTAAAGTTTTAAATACATTACTTATAGTTTGCGTCGTCGTTGTTGAGCCCAGAATAGTCGGCACGGACTTATCTTTGAGCAACAGTTTTCTGGCAAAGCCAGCATCATTTTAGGATTTGTTCTCAAAACAGTCATCCTTCAAATGTATAGAACAAACGCTTAAACTAACACTGCCGTGACTGAGACGTCCGCAAAAAATAAAGTGCATCCATTTTCCCCTGACGACTGGATCTTTCGCAGCGTATTCAAAGATGTTGTTTGTCCACAGCCAGGAACAGCACATCTGCGGCATCGTAATTTCCCTGTACACAGACCCACTCGCTGTCCGTCGACTGAATACTTGTGAGGCGCGCGGCGCGCGGGCGCGACGACGACACGAAATGAGCGTAGTTGCATTGCGCTTAAAGCGTAGTTGTCTTGTGCTGGAGGCGGTCATATGCAAACGCTGGTACGTCACTTCGTACCGTGACGCCACTTCTTACCATGGATCCAGAACGAGCTGTATTTAGAGCTTGATTAAATAAATTATTCGTTTATAATGGGGAGGACGTCTTAAGCTATGAAACTCGCGGGACGTTTTAATGGTACAAAGACCTCTTATATACCAAAAGATCAAGGCAAATTTGGTTTTTCATGTCATGACCCCTTTAAAGTTGTCCATTTATGTTCACGATTGTGCTGCATTCACTCACAAAAATTTATGTTTTATATATTTACGTTTACGGTATGAAATTTACAACATATCTTCATGGAACATGATCTTTACTTAATATCCTAATGATTTTTGGCATAAAAGAAAAATCAATCATTTTGACCCATACAATGTTTTGTTGGCTATTGCCACAAATATACCCATGCGACATGTGACTGGTTTTGTGATCCAGGGTCAAATATATGCAAGGAGGAATCATAAACAATAAGGTGCATTTTAAAAAAGGGTGAATTTTCATTTCAAGCCAACTTTAATAAGAAAAACACTACTGTGTGCTATTTAAACAAACATTACCAAATCAATAAAATATCACAAAAAAAGTACCTGTAGAAAAGGACATACGCTTCAGCATTCTGCACTACTGTCTCGTGCACTTCTGTTACATACTGATCATCAAACTCGTACCACTGTCCATTGATCACATTCTGACAGTATGCTATGTAGTGACCACCTGTTCAACAGGGGGGAAAAAATATATTTTTTCACTCAAATAAATTAGACAAAATAATATATTTTTTCTCATCTGGGAAAAGCGCCAGCAATGAACAAATACCAGGCCATTTATTAATACCTCAAAACTATATTTCGCAATATTACACAGAAGTAACTTACTCCCAGCAGTTCCGTGATGACATATGACAGACAGCAGGTCGTAGGTAGTAATCTGCGACGGGCTTTCCTTAGCCAAGAAGGGGTTGAGATCCAAACCCTCCAATGGAAATGACACGTGGCTATTTATCTTGAACGAGTACATGACTTCATGCCTGAAACGCTTCAGGTGAACGCACAATATCTGCAAAGGAGATCACACATAAACAAACAAACTAGGAATACAAGTTGTATTGAAAAGAGCAGATCGAAATGGAGGGTGTACTTACTTCTGGTAGACGCAGAACTTTACAATATTTCACACCATTTCTCAATCTGGAAAGCAGGTAAGAGTAAATTAGCATGTTTCTAAACATGTAAACCTAACAGCTACAGTATGGTTTTGGCTGTAAAACCATAATTACTATATAGATTAGATTACAATTTAGCCTTTTTTTAATATAAGAAATCTTACTTTTTACATCGTTCACAGCTGTACATGTTGTCTCCTGTTTGGCGGAAAGAAAGAAAACATCAACCAATGGTTTCCAAACAGTACAACATTGTGGAAAGTGAATATTAATTGTTGTACCCTTTGCCGTCACATTCATAATTCCACATTCATAAATGTCAAATATGGTGTGCTTACCTTTCAGCTCATCAGCAGCAAAGAAGGCTGCCAGGCAGTCCTCCAGCGTTACCATGGGACCCCAAAACCAACTGGGAATACAAGACACTACAAACCTGCATAAAAACACACATTTAGAGATGTGTGCATCAGATCTAACGTCACCCGAATCCGCCGTTAAAAATAAATCATCCACATTTTTAGAACAAAAACCTCGTCTTATATTCGGGTATACAGTATACGGTAATCAGAACATAATTTTTTTATTACTTGGCCCGCCGACCTGCGGATCATCCGCATTGTCCGCAGTTACATTACAATATCAGAGTTTTTTTTTTTTTTTTTTTTTTTTTTTTTCAGGGCAATTACGTACCGGTAGTTTACATTCAGCTTTTGGTGAACACACACTACCGTTTAAAAGTTTGGGGTCAGTACGATGTTTTGAAAGATTTTTTAAATATTTTTTGTTACAATGTAGAAGTCTTTACTATTTCAAATAAATGCTGCTCTTTTGAACTTATGTACTACATTAATCATAGAAATCTTTTAAAAAAAAATGTATCAAGGTTTCAACAAAAATACTGAGCAGCACAACTATTTTAAACAGCAATAACAATAAGGTCTTGAGCACCAAATCAGCATATTAGAATGATTTCTAAAGGATCATGTGACACATGACTGGAGTAATGGCATCTAAAAATTTAGCTGTCATCACAGGAATAAATTACAATAAAAATATATGAAATTAGAAAACAGTTATTTTAAATTGTAATAATATTTCACATTGACTTTTTACTGTATATTTGTTCAAATAAATGCAGCCTTGGTAAGCATAAGAGACTTTTGGACTGTAGTGCAATACATTTTTCCATTAGTTCCTTCTCAGCCTCAACCACACTCTCACTATACCTTCGTATAGAATCCATGATGTAGGAGATCCAGCCCTGGGCTAGATAGGCATCCGTGCAGACACCAGCTTTAACTGGAGCACTCTGGTGGATAGAGGAATGGAGTTTGGCCAAATCTTCTTTACCCGGAATAGGCAAAGACAGGTCCTGAAAGGTCTCCACAGTTGTCGAAATCTAAAAAAAGGCAGTTTCTTTTTTTAAACATTGTTATTTCTCCAGTCTTACACATACTGTACCATTGAAATATAACCTTCTACAGTTACATAACATTTGGTTTATGTGATATGAACACAGTATGTTTTGTGCAGCTATGAATTGCTGAATTCTTCTAAAATGACCTGAAGTGAAAGTGGAAACCACTGTAGGTTTGATCATAAACGATTTGTTAATTTTGAACAACTCTTTAAATTGACCCGGGAACAAGTTGCCTCAGAGAGTGATTTGTTCATTTTGTGTTGACATTTTGTGTAGGATGCGCAACATCCTATTGGTTCTGTACAGGACACAGAAAAGATTAGTTCACCTCGTGAGTCATTTATTCTTTTATCACATGACGTGACAGCCGTATTGGATAAAGAAATTAGTTAATAATTCCCAAACTTCCTTACAAACAAACAAGAGCGTAGTCAGTTTTTTTAGTCTTACAGTTAGTGATGCGTTTCTGGTCTCAGATTGTAGCTTTCTTATTTCTTACAATTTATAAATTTGTGAATTTCTGTTATGATGTTTCTTTTCCATAACATTGAATGTGGTAAAGAGTTGGTTAATGCTTTGAATGTTATCCGTATGATGGGTAAAATCACTTTGATAAAGCAAAGATACCTACATATAATAATTCAATTTAATGAATCAATCAATATTACTATTGATTAGCATTACCAAACATGGACGTTTTATTATTATTTTAATTTAATACTGTGAAGCTGCTTTGATACAATCTGTATTGTGAAAAGCGCTATACAAATATTCTTGACTTGACTTGACTTATAATAACAACATTCAGTTACGTGACAAAAGAGCAAACGACTCAAACCTCAACCTGCTAAAAAAAAAAAAGACTTGAGAGGTAAACTAATCATTACTTCAGCTTCTGGGCTGTCAAGGGATGAACGAATGACTTGAAACTTGAGCTGGGTCTGATGTGAGATCGGGAAGTGAGATAAACTAACTGAATGCATTGCCTGAAGACCCAGCTAAGCAATTAATTAATAACTTCCCGTTTCTCATAATTTGTTGAATTATAGTTTTTTATAGTAAGTAGATGTGTTGGAGTATTTTCCCATTAACATGTAACATTTTTATTATATTCTGCTGAAATGAACAAAATTAATTGAAAAAAAGGTTAATTCATTTTGATGAAAGAGATTCAAAGATCCAAGTCAGTAAAATGATCCGAACTATACCCAGTGGTATATTTTTAAGTGTAATGAATGTGATTTGATGCTTGGTGCCCTCTAGAGACAGAAAAACTCCTTGCATCCTTCCTCACCCGGTCACATGTCAAACACTGAACCAGACTCAGAATGGATCCGTCAAAGGTATCTGAAATAACACTGCGGAAACGGGACTGCTTCTTCTTCTTGGTGCTAAGGAGCATCTGAGCTACAAGACAAACATAATGGTTATTTAGTGTAAAGCAAAATCCAACTTTACAACAAAAAAAATGATATGCTGTATTTGTCCATATGAGAGATGCAAACCTTT
Organism: Phoxinus phoxinus; assembly: GCF_949152265.1. Lineage (NCBI taxonomy): Eukaryota > Metazoa > Chordata > Actinopteri > Cypriniformes > Leuciscidae > Phoxinus > Phoxinus phoxinus. The sequence goes on along the minus strand of NC_136878.1, from coordinate 20,424,828 downwards.
CTTGAAAGTATAAGTAGGTCCAGTTCTGAGGGGGCTGGATCTTGGTGGGCTGCTGGAGAGTCTGGAGTGAAGCTCCTGCAAACTGTGAGCGGGGCTAGAAGGATGAGAGGACGGACAGTGCATGGAAGCTTCATTATCAGGTTCTGCAAGAAAAAGAGGGATCAGGAAGTGAAAAGATTTATGTTTTCACATCCAAACACTTCAGAAACTCTGTAAACATACTCTCTACTGTTTAAAAGTTTGGAGTTAGTAAAAATAAAAAAAATCATACTTTTATGCAGCATAAATTGATCAAAAGTTAAAACAAAGACTTTTGCATTATTACAAAAGAATTCCAAAAATATTATCATGGTTTCCACAAAAATATTAACCAGCACAACTGTTTATACATAGATAATAATAATAATACATGTTTGTTGAGCTTCAAATCAGCATATTAGACTAATTTCTGAAGGATCATGTGACACTGAAGACTGGAGTAATGATGCTGAAATTTTAGCTTTGTCATCACAGTAATAAATCTTAACAGTTATTTAAAATTATAATAGCATTTCACAGTATTACTGGTTTTGCTGTATTTTTTATCGAACTCTTTCAAAAATACAAAAACATAACTTGTTCCCAAACTTTTGTTAGTGTAAGGCCACATTCACACAGCAGCCAAATACGCTTGTCAGTCCTGTATTTGAGTTCTTAATACGGTAACGTTCACAACTGCATTCTATAAACAAACTCTTGTTCAGTTTTCAGGACTAACAATTGCCATCTCGGAAAACCCTTGCTGTGTGTGAACGGAACCGGACTGGACAACTAGTTATTCGTCATGTCGTACAATGTGAAAGAACCACTCTGTGAAGTACAAATGTGTGTCTACTGTGTGTTGCAGGATTTCATGTGTGGTTTCGGTAGCTTACAATGATGCAGATGTGAGCTGTGTGTGATCTGAAGGTTTTAGATCCAGTCACTGTTCTCCACAGGAACTCTTGTCGTGTCAGAAGTAATAAGACTTTTCAGTTTTATGAAAGTCGCCATATTTAATGTTATTTTGGTCACTGTCATATGGTTACTGATAAGAGAATACAGGCTTGACTCTTGTTGCACGTTCATACGGACAGTATTGGGAAAGCTACTGTAAGTTGCTGTGTGAATGTGACATTTTGAGACTCACACCTGTAAGTAAATACGGTGGGCAATCCCAAAAATTGACAGTGTAAACGTAGCCTAAGATTACAAGAACATCATACCTGTATTTCCTGATGCCGGCACAGTTGTGGTTGTAGTGGTTGCCTGTGTTTCTCTCTCTGCCTGTCCCTCTTGTGCGGCCGTATCCACATCTGCATCCTCATCCATTTCCCGTGTCCTCTCTTCTCCTCTTCTCTCCTTCAGCCTTTCTTTCTCCGAGATCCCTCCATTTCCTCTCACTCCAACGCACTCATCTTGGATGAGCAGCTCTGCTTCTCCTCCTGCCCTCTCTACATCTCCTTTCTCGCTTCCTGATCCAGAGTCACACGACAGGAACTCGTCCTCAGAGGGGCTTCGGTCTCCATCGACATGGTTAAGGTTGTCAAGGTTGTGGTCAGGGTCGACATCTGAGATCGCAATGCTGCAGTCGGTCAAAGGCTCCTTCAGCTCCTCATGAAGCTGGTCCATCAGACATCGCAAAAACTCCTGAGTGTCCTAAAAACACAGAAGCAAGAAGTATGGGGCTTATATGAGAAACACAACTACAGTCTTGAAAGGTTGCATAGTAATCTTTATATCAGCATTGTTACTGTTAAAACTAAACTATTGTTAATTGAAATAAAGATAAAATTAAATAAAAATATTAGATGGAAAAACATAAACTTATAAATATTAAACGAAAATTAGCACCTTAGCAACTTACTAAAATAAAATAAGTTGAAGTTTTCGTACTAAAATTAGTGAAACTAAAACTGAAATAAAATAAAGCTAAATAGAAATATTTATAAACTCAAAATAAATTACAAAAGCATACCACAAAAATACTAAAATAAAAAAAATTGCAATGAAAACTGAAAATATACAAATAATACTTTATAAATAATACTAAAATAACACTTCTTTATATACCTGTTGAGCGTAGCCACGAAACATGGGGTTCACCAGTTTGATTCCATGAAACAGACTAGTAGGAACAACATAGCTTGGCCTGGACAGAAAGCAAAAGAAAGTACAGAAGACGGAAAAAGAAAATCAACAGAGAACGGTACGGTTCAGATAATTAGGGCCAAGCTCAATAGATTAAAATTAGGTTAGCTAGAACTGGCCAGATCTAGTTTAGCGGTTTGGCAAGTCAGTGCTTGTTACCGTTTCTTGTGCCAGAGCTCAGAGATAAGCTTCTGAAAGCTTTTACACAACGCCGGCTTCTTATCCGTACGCACCAACCCACTGCAATCCAGGAAAAATTGAGTCAAAGGAGGACTGAAGAGAAAAATAAAAATAAACAGGAAAACCATTGTCAATTTAAAGGGCATGATGCACAGAACTGAAAAACAAATCAGTGGAATCAGTCACGCTTCCAATCTGTGCTGTCTGGATAATGCCTATTTATGGTGCACAAGTTATGAGCTCACCAGTTGGACAGGGCCTGCAGCGCAGCGTTCATGTAACAGGAGTTCCCAATGTTCTTCATCCCTGTGAGACCTGAGATACAATAAAGAGTATTAAGCATAACGAGTAATGCAAACACCAGCCTACAACTTTGCTAAATATTACTTTTGGAAATGATAGATGTCCCTTACATTTTGCAGTGTGGAATAGAATCTTAGTCATTACACATAATCAATGACAATGAGATTCAATTTAATTCAGACTATGTACTTCCATTAAGCAATATTTTCATATAAAAAAGAGAGAAATTGACTGGTTATTAGTTTATTATTGAATCCGCTCATTTAAGCTGTTGTATAAGCAGGGCAATATAGTCACATCTGTTAGTAAATACAAATGTAGAAGTTTATATAAAAGGTCATAAATAAGATTTTTTTATAATATAAATAATACGAATTAATACTTTTATTTAACAAGAATGCATTAAATTGATCAAATGACAGTAAAAAGTTGTATATTTTACCAACAAAAAGATCTTTCTATTTATCAAAAAATCCTGACAAAAGATATCAAGTTTTCAACAAATTGAGCAGCAAATCAATGTATTAGAATGATTTCTAAAGACTGGAGAAATGGCTGCTGAAAATCCAGCTCTTTTAAAATGTCTAAAAAAAAGAGAAAACAGGTATTTTGAACTGTAATAACATCTTGCTGTGTATTTAATCACATAAAAGACTCAAAAACATTCAAAAATCATACGGATCTCAAACTTTTGAATGGTAGTGCACATGTCCCCATCAATGCCTAGGTGGGTGTCCTTGCCATGTATCATTTATTAAAGGATTTGAAAAGCCATGCAATATGTACTAGCTTCCTGTCTACATGATTATACCTCTAGGTTTAAGCTCATCCTCCTCAGATTCTGAGCCTTCCTCATCCGCCACTGCGATAGGAACCGCCTTCAGTGGGTGATATATCTGGGGAAGATGATCCTTAAAAATGAGTGAATTGTGTATTTTGTATTGTACATGTGCTTTATAAATTCTAAATGAGATCTTCAGACTGATATGTGATATTTAATCACAAAAAATATGATATCACAAAACCAGTCACAAGTCGCACGGGTATATTTGTAGCAATAGCCAACAATACATTGTATGGGTCAAAAATATAGATTTTTCTTTTATGCAAAAAATCATTAGGATATTAAGTAACGATCATGTTCCATGAAGATATTTTGTAAATTTCCAACCGTAAATATACAAAACATTTATTTTTATGAGTGAATGCAACACAATTGGGAACGTAAATGGACAACTTTAAAGGCGATTTTCTCAATGTTTCGATTTTTTGCAAACTCAGATTCCAGATATTCGCATAGTTGTATCTCGGCCAAACATTGCCATATCCAAACAAACCATACATCATTGCAAAGCTTATTTATTCAGCTTTCAGATTATGTATACATCTCAATAAAAATAATTACCTATCTGACTGGTTTTGTGGTCCAGGGTCACATAGTAATAATGCAGGAACAGGAAGTACCATCTTAATCATGTTTATACAATCTTAAACAGCAGAAAGTGTAGATTTCTTAAATATTCGGATGAATTTACCTGTTCGTGTGGTTTGCAGCAGTGAGCTACTGATATAGGAGTAACAGGTTTTGGTTCCAGAAACACCTCCCTCTCACAGACATAACACCACACCCTGAATGTGGTCAAGTTTACTGTCAGATTGTGTTTTCTGGCCTGGAAAAGGGTAAAAAGAAGATGCACACATGTACAAAAGAACAAAAAAATCATATATGGATGATACCTAGATAGAAATAGAATGAATGCTTAGATAGATAGAAAGAAAGTGTGCACAAAATATTTAAATGATTAAGCAAACTGTAAGAAAGTCACCTGTGCGTGTATAGTACTGTGATCAGAATATGATTCTCCGCAGCCTACATAGGGACAGTCACACTGTGGGCAAAACAAGACAAAGAGAGTAATGATTTTCAAGAAATGTATAATTTACTTCGAAGTCGACATGAAACAGAAGTTGCAATAGTCTTTAGTTTCTTATTGTGATGTATATCTGAGTGAAACTGCCTCTCAAACAAGAGAAAATGCAGGTCACGGGCCTTTGGTGCTTGCGGCTATTTAGAAATGATGCTTTAGTTTACGTGCACGATCTAAACGAGAGACAGCAATGAACCACTACTATTTTGTGATTGCACTTCGTTTAATGTTGAGGAAATTTTTTTTGTCAAACGGAAGACCAATATTAAACCAACTTTACCATTGTTTATATCAAACCAATTTAAGATAAAATTACACCGTGAGAAAACAGCATTTTATGTTTAGATCAAGAGAAAACAACTTGCTATGCCGAGATCATGAGAAAACAATAAGGAAAACATAATAATGCATGGCCTCCGTAGTATGCCACTGCCCCAATTCAAGAAGAATCTTACCACCACTAAGACATATGTATGAACTTGGACAGAAAACTTTACGGTCTGCCATCCCATTCCCAACACAGCCTGTTTTGACAGTCTTTGTTCGGAGAGGGCGAACAACAGCCAATCACAACAGGAGGACATTGTTAATGTAATACAAACAGCCAATCAAATTAAGAGTTCCAGAGAAGGCCAGCCACCAATAGCATTTGTTAACACAAAGGTTTGGAAAACTGATTTGTGTGCAAAATCATATTTTTTTGTGCTTGAGTTTGGGATTTGGGATTTCTGCAAGTTTTCATTTTACGTGCGAGCTTTTTCACTGTGCATACACTGCTGTAATTCCCTTATGCGCTGTGTTCATGCACTTGCTCTGGTTTGTCCTTCATTTAAAACCATAATCAGAGAAGAGAAGAAATATTGTTGCAAGAGGAAGGGAAGTTATTTTGATTAAAGATTATGAGGGAACAAGCATTTAAAAAAGAATGATGTGCACTGATAAATAAGATACTGAAATATTCCATTTAAAATATGAATTGTGATTTTTGATTTCATGTTGATTGTAAAGAAATGTTATAGGCCTAATCTTAAAGATTGCATTCATAAATCTTTCTACATGCTTAAAGTCTATTGTGCTTGTATGCTTGCTAGAGAATAGGCTCCTTACCTGTAGACATGCCCAGAGGTTTGGCCCACCTACCCCACATGACTGACACGTGCCCTTGAGTAAAAATAACAATACAATTCAATACACAGCACTCATAATACATTAAAGGCTTAAATATCAGCAAAAGCAATTCTAACCTTTGATTTCTGAATAAGTTCCTCCTTAGTTACTTCACCAATAAAGTCCAAGTGAGGACAAAGATCCCCGCTGTCAGTCATCTTGATTTTGACGTCACTCTATTACAAAGCACAAAGAATTGACAACTACTGGTACAAGTCTGCACAGCATCAATACAATAAACAGCTGTGAAGTTGTGGGGTCAAAGTACACCCCAAAAAATGAATGAAATCATCTATTTAGCCTCAAATTGATTTTGACTTTCTAACTTCTGTGGTAAACAAAAACCAATGTATAAAGTCAGTCACCTTAGACACACACACATAAAAAAAACAAGATTCTGCCAAACATCTCAATTTGTTTTCTACAGACGAAAGAAAAATAAACAGGTTTGGAAAAATGTGATTGCGAGAAAATTATGACTATTAAATTGTTTGTTGAACTGTCCCTTTAAGTATAGTCTAACCTTCTAAAATAAACTTACACTCTCAATATCAGTGTAAAAGAGAAAATCTGCATTCATTGAAAAAATTATTTAAAATAATAATTACATAAGAAAACAGGAATAAAACTGATACTGATTTCTAGCACATCTGCTTAATATGAGGTGGCAATGTGAGTCGGTGCCTGAAACTCTCAGGACTGAGGAGCCCAAAACTGCTGTTTCATGCGCCTAGCACGACTGAATGATGAATTCATCGCATACACTCCGTCCATTGTTACAGTGGAGAAATGCACAATAATACATTATACAAATAATCTGTAAATCTGCTTTTCGCACGAAAAGTAGCTTTAACTTATCCGAAGAGAAACTGAAAAACAATAATAATATGAACCAGACAGAAAAAATTATCTCAAAACATACGGATACTTTCTACGGCTTCGGTAATTATCTTGTTCTTCAACACAATACAATTCCACTAAATGACATCGTCAACCTTACATCACACGATCTTGCTGAATAAACAGGCCATATTTCCACTCGGGCTGCAAGACACTTTTCATACGCTCGTCGACATGATGTTATATTGACAAATAAACAGTGACACTTCGCTTTAACCGAAGGAAAGATAAAAACAGTTATTTACCTGTCAGACATAAACAAAAATAACACTCATAGATGATCATTTTAGGCCAATCTGTGGTGTTTGTAACAGAGGTGGGTAACAGTGCACTAAACAGCATCCATACTGAATATAGCAATAGTGTGCGTCACAGCTTTGACCAGAGCCAATGAATGCTTTGCAGCTCTTTCATCTGATCAAAAACGTTTTTTTATTTACTTACATTATTAAAATGTACATACTACTTGTTTGGGCTGTTCATGTTTTTAATTGTTTTTGTTATTATTTTTACTTCGGGTTTTTTTTTTTTATTCATAAAAGTAGCTGATCTTAAACCAGTCTCTTTGTCCCCCGTAGTCGCTTTACTCCGTTAAACGGTTACATGGAAAACGGATGAGCTGATCTTAGATCAGCTGTTAATACAGTAATTGTGACGTCAGCGGAAGTTTCGGGAAATGTGGAGAAAGAGGTCCGTCACTAAACACAGACCGCCGACGTTGCGTACTGGTGTGTGAAGGGGTAAAATAAACATTAAACATACAGATTTAAATAGTTCTTTGAAATCATGCCTCCGGGTAAGAATTTTAGGAGGAAGAAAGAGGATTCATCCGACGAGGAAGACGATGAGACAAAAGCCGTGGTCAGGTAAGTTAGATAATTATGTTTATCACATTCAGGCCAAATACGCTAAGCCATAATAGATCAACCGAACTAACTTTCAGAAAAGCATTTATACACGTGTCAGAATTCAGATGTTACATGTAGATGCCTTTTTATAGACAATATATAATGTAAATATGTTACACTTAAATTTGTTTTCCAAGGTCCAAACTGGATGAAGCCAAGGAGCTTCAAAGTCTACGAAAAAGGCAGCATGGAGTAAGGTTGGTCAGATGTGATGTCTAGTCAGTCTTTTAAACGTTTGCACAAGTATTATTTTTGTACAGTTTTTAATTTCAAATTTTTAATCTTTTTCAATTATGCTAAATTATTTTCGGAATAATACATGCTTCTTTTTCATTCTATTCCTCCAGCATTGCAACGTTACTTGTAGGAGAGAAGCTTCCTTTGGATGCTGAGCTTGAGGTATGTTTTTTTTTTTTTCCTATTTTTAATCTAACTACATTTTGTAGTACAATGAAGGTCTTGTAGTGTTATAGTTTATACATCTAATAACTAATTAACCAATCATTTATGAACTAATAGAGGGGTAAAATAATGTTTTGTGCGTTAGGACGACCCATTTAAACTGAAGACTGGAGGTGTTGTTGACATGAAGAAAGTCAAAGACAGAAACCGAGACATGTAAGTGTTATGATATCATGTTTGCTTTTCATTTAAAGTTGATGTTTTTATATTTTACAACTTAAATAATTAACTTTTCCTCCACTATAGGACAGCTGATGAAAACGACCTGAATCTTGGTACATCCTTTTCTGCAGAGACTAACAGACGAGATGAAGATGCAGACATGTAAGTTCCTATGTGTGTGTGCAAACCATCTGCATTCAAGTTTCTGCATGATGGTCTTTCTTCATTGGTGTTTTTGCCTCAGTTTATGTTTTTATCTTCTCTCTCCTTGTATGTGATTTAATTCAGGATGAAGTACATTGAGACTGAGTTAAAGAAAAAGAAAGGCATGGTGGAAGCAGAGGTGCAGAAGGTTAAGGTGAAGAATCCAGAGGACCAACTGTACGAGCTTCCAGAGAGCATCCGTGTCAATTCTGCCAAAAAGACCGAAGAGATGTTGTCCAATCAGATGCTGAGTGGAATTCCAGAGGTGGATCTGGGGATAGAGTATGTAAAGACCAAAACTAATTCAGACATTTTCCATTGATTGCATCAGATATTTTTCTCTGTAGTCTGGCTAATTAGACCTACCTGGCTATGGATGCCAACTCTAAAACCCTCTTTTTCCAATCCTTTTAAGTGCGAAGATAAAGAACATCATCAGCACAGAAGATGCCAAAGCAAAGCTGCTTGCTGAGCAGAGGAATAAGAAGAAAGACAACGGGACCTCCTTTGTTCCCACTAACATTGCAGTGAATTACGTCCAGCATAATCGCTGTAAGTGTACACATATACTACCGTTCCTTCGAAAGTTTGGGGTCAGTAAGATTGTAATGTTTCTGAAGTCTCTTGTTCACCAAATACTGTAAAACAGTACTGTGAAATAGTATTACCATTTGAAATAAGTCTTTTCTATTTTAATAATTTAAAATGTAATTTATTTCTGTGATTTTCAGCAGCCATTACTCTTCAGTGTCACATGATCCTTCAGAAATCATTCTGTTGATTTGCTGCTCTAGAAATGTTTCTTATTTGCAATGTTGACAGCAGTTGTGTTACTTAATTTGTTTTTCATATTTTTTCCCAGGATTCCTATATGAATAGAAATGACAAAACATTGCATTTTAAATATAATTTTTTTGTAACAAATGTATTTGTCCTTTAATAAATAATTATACAATGATTTCTTTACATAAACCAATTTACTAGATCAGTAAACCTATGTGTATTTTATATTCAGAAGTATTGTTTTGTCCATCACATCAAGATTTAGTTCAGTTTTATGAATTACAGCGTCATCCTTGCCTAATGTTTAAACATGTAGATTACTAACTAGGAATATTTTAAACATTTCTTGTCCTTCCCTAAAGAAGAAATGTTAAGTCATGTTCTATTCTTCTCTCAAGTCTATCATGAGGATGTGAACGCTCCCCAGAGAAGAGTCCACAGAGAAGAGCCCAAAGCCAGGCCGCTACGAGTAGGAGACACTGAGAATCCGGCACCTGAGCGTAAGATCCTGTTTTGCTTAATTGACAGATTGAATTGCATTTAATGAATTTATGTTGATGTTTTTGTTTTGCTTTTGGGGCCTTCCTTAGCCTCACCACCCAACTTCCGCAAGAGACCGAATAACGAGAAGGCCACAGATGACTACCACTATGAGAAATTCAAGAAGATGAACCGACGATACTGATCCTCCACCTTTGTTATTCAACTAGACGTACACTTTTTTTTTTTTTTTCTGTAAACTGAGTGATGTAAATATTTTTTACCGGTAAAAATGTCTCCATAGCTTACAATCATAAACATTTTACAATAAAACTTTCCCCAAAACATTGATAGTTTTTGCTAACTTTTTAAAAGTAGAACTGTACTGTGCAACATGTTAATGTTATGCGTTTCAGTCTGATGTGGAACAAATCAACAAAATTGCTTGATTACTGTACTAATTAAACCTAATATTTTATTATTAAAAGTTTTTTTTATTCTACAGAATTTCCTAATGAAATAAAAGTAAAATTGTAATCTCTTAGTTTTTGCTCGGATGTCTTGTAACAATCTAAAATGGAAAGGTCACCTTAAGGTATCACAGCAATACAATTTTATATTTATATATATATATATGAGAGATTCCCCACTTCTATGTAAAGTGCTTTGATTGCAGAGAAAAGTGCTATATAAATGTAACAAATTATTACTACGGTATTATAAATGTGTGCGTGACTAAAATAATGACAAAGAGAACACTTCATTGGCAGTCATGAAGAGCATTACAGTGCACATGTACTTACATGTAACATATAGTGACAGTGTATTTTGTTGAATAAATAGAGGAGCAATATTTACTCAATGTATGCAGCATCTTTACAAAGAAGTCTCATTTTCAATTAGCATACAAAACACCATTTTTACTTAAACTAGTTTAATTACAGATTTTTTTTATTCTACTTTTCTTTTTTTGCTGAACAATGATGAAAATAATGTAAAGAATAGTTGTATTATTACTCAAACTAGAGGCATTAAATGTAACCAATAAACAGACAGAAAGAAAAACACTTTATTATACCACTGTTACCCAGAACTAAGTTACCCAGCTACAATACTGAAAATACTATTTATAAGAAATGTTCTCAGTATTAATTCAGTTTCATTTTTCATCAATTCAAGTAGTTCTCTAGATTTGCAGTCTACAGCTGGAGGTTTTAGATGGGGTTTATTTAGATGGCAAGTTTCTTGGCTGTGTAATCTAACTGGTCCATGAAGGAAGCCGCCAGTATTTCACGACTGCTCACTAGTGCTGCTGCCGTGCATGGACTCCTGTGTCCCCAAATGGTCTGAATCCTCTGGGTTGGCATGTGAAAGGTCAGAGGTCGTCTCGGGGGACCCCCAACTGTCCCGCCGATGAAAGGCCTCACAAAGTGGCAACTCAACACCATCCCACTGTCCACAGCTAGAAACGTTATACACACACGTTACACACAAGCACACAAACAAACATTTCTACTGTCCACTTCTGCCTAAAAACTAGGAGAACAATATATATATGAATAATGAACATTCGTAAAGGACACATACACAGACAAACTCACAAAACATGAAAGAAATGGGAAAGGAAGCCCAAGCAGGAAAAAGGAAGTTGTGAAAAGCATTATTCAGGATTGCCACTAACTTATTGATTGGAAACGTGTGGTCACATGATGTCCTTTGAGTTTTGGTCTGTCAGATCACATTACTCTTCTGTTTGCTGTGTTTCTGTGCATTGAACAGATGTGTGTAGAGTTTAACAATAGAATTGCTTAATAGAGGAAAAGCGAAAGGCTGTAAGCAGCAGATAATTTAGACTATGAATTCAACAGACAGAGGCAGAACATAAATTCCAAATCGGAGACGAGCAAATAATAGATCGGACACTAAATGTGCTCTCGTTTCTATCTGGTTTATTTATGGAATTTGAAATGGTTTGTGGAAAAACTGACAAATAATCTGATACATTTTAAACAGGCACTTATGTGACCAACACTGTTTCTACTAAATACGTCACCACAAAGAAACATAGTATAGTGCGATTCTAAACCACAGAGGAAAACAATGCTTTTTAAAATGATAAATATTACATTTTGAAATTGACATATGCCACTGAAAGCTAAAATAGTTTGCCAGTTGCACAATATTCAATTAATTTAACAGAAAAAGAAAAAAATGGCATTCATGAATTCTGAGAAGAAGAAAAAAACAAATTGTTTCTTGATCTTAACAATTTTCTTCCAGTAAGCAAATTAATGATTCTTTAAAAGTAATTTATACAATACTTACAGCACCCTATATTCTTTTTTTATTATTCTAAAGTCTGTGAATTTTGAAGCTCATCCAACATTGTGTCCAATGAAATATCAAATTACATTAAAATTAAAAACTATTTTCATTATAACCCAAAGAAATGTTCTCTTCACATATAACTATTAATGGTTACAATGTTGCGCTTCAAATATAGCTTAAATGTATCTAAAATCTTTAAATAGCAATAAAGATTCAGATTTATCCTATACTAATCTCAATAAAAAAAATTATCCGACCAGCACCATTAATAAAAGTAAATACACATCCTGATTCCTGATTGCAATATTAAGTAAATCTTCTAAAACACAATTGATTAAGGCACCCGGAGGGGAACTATTTACATGCACTTATACATGTATAACAGAAGGGTTTTCTTGTACAAAACCAGTAATATGGAAAGTGCTTTATCATCTCTTTGGTGTGACTGCAATATGGATGGATATGACAATATGGATTTGACTATATTAGAAGCATAGCAGAAACAGATATGATGATGTCTGGCTTGTTATATACATGACAAGTGGAATAAAACCCAAGGGTCTACAGTATCTAAATTGTAAGTGAGTCTTACTACATGACTGAGCTGTGTGAGAGGAGAATACACTCTTTCATTAGCTATAGGCTTACCTGCAAGAACGAACACTCTTATTAAGGCACAATGGTATGATATGAATGTGTGTATGTGTATGGAGGACCAAACTAGCAAGATGTAATAAAACAAATACGGCAAACCAACAAGGTTAGCGCATATTTTAAAATGATCAACGGTTGGAGCCAATAAATTGGTTGTCCAAGTAAGTTAAAAATATCTTTATAGACATATTAATGCCCGGCTCCATAAATCACTGTGTGTTATGTTCTTATGATGTACATATGCATCACATTTGTAAGCAATGGTAGGCAGAGGTAACTGCACACGTTTGGGATCACTGGTCTATTTGTACCTGGAGGAGTAATACTCTTCCTCGAGCTCATACAGGTCGATGGCAATCTCATCACGCAGGGAGATGAGCTTCTTGTCGCACTCTTCCTGCAGCGTGCGCAGCTGCTGGTTGCGGAGACTGATGGCCTCATTGACAGAGGGGAAGTCATTAAGGATGAGGAACTGCTTAAGGTCCGAGACAAGCTTCATGAGAGACTCTCCTGCACGTACCTAAAACACAAACAAATTGAAGGTATGGTACACACAAAAACGAAAATTATGTTTTCAATTACTCACCCTTATGTTAACCCATGAAACTTTCATTTTCATCTTCAGAACACAAATGAAGATCTTTTTAAAGAAATCTGAGAGATTTATGTCCCTCTTTTTGAAGTCTAGTCGCTTCAAAATGTAAAGGGATTGTATAATAAATCCTTATGAATCGAGCAGTTTAATTCAAGTCTTCTGAAGAGACACGGTCGCTTTATATGTCGAACAGATTTAATTTAGGCTTTTATTCACATATAAACATTGATCAACGAACACACATACGCCAAACCAAATATGGTAAACGGAAGCTTGACCTGCAAGAACCAATGAGGTTCATTCTCGCATCACGGCAGCACATTTGAGCTCCCGCAAGCACCAATGAGGATTGTTCTCGCGTGTAACGCAAGTACAACTGAGATTCTGTTTACCATATGTGAGTGCCCTATGTATATATCTGCTGATCAATGTTTTACAATCTCTTTATGAACGTTTTGAAACGTCAAAGTTTTGGGTGATTAGACTTTCAATGAAGGGAGAGAAATCTCATAGATTATTTTTTTTAAATCCTTTTGTGTTTGAAGATGAACGAAAATCTTATGGATTTGGAATGACGTAAGCTTGAGTAATTGATGACAGAATTTTCATTTTGGGGTGAACTATCCTTTTAAATGTGTTAACTGGTATCTGAGGTGTCTGTTTATCACTGTAGATCTTACTATGTTGGCGGCTCGCACATGCATTTCATAGTGGTCCTGCTCAGCTTGTGTCGCCCTGAAAACCTGAGTCTCATCTTCCACCTGATCGATGAGATAACCAGATTATTGTTTTGGAACTAAATCTTATCAATGTGAATGTCATCCAGCAAAATGCATGCATGCTATTGCTAACATACCTTGGCAGTTTTGATTATTTCTGTAAAATTGTCTAGAATTGACCTGATGTCATCTTTAAGTCTCTTGTTGTAGTTCTGCAGTAGAGACTCTTTGCTTTGCGGGAGGACTCTCTGTGAGGTCATCTCTGCACTTTTCGGTCAGTCACTCTCTACTTAGTAAGGATCTGAAACAAAACTTTATTAGAATTGCAATTCATTTTCACACAAACCGTTACTAAGCACATATAATAAACAGGCAATTTTTTTAATGAAATTGTGCTCTCAAAAATAATGAAAAAAATATTAAAGTATGTTCTAATTTTTAACCCTTAATAATACTGGTTATTACATGTATAGCTTAGAAGTTAGTAATATCCATACGCAGTCAGTTTTTAGATTTCATACTGTACACTTGTAAATCCTGGTTTCACGTTCTTATCTGCATAATAAAGAGATCAATTGGACAAATATGTGCTCGTGATGACGACGCAATTTCATTTAATAATAGCTCGTTCATCTGTGAAAATGTCTATTCTGGTTATTTTAAGAAACACATAAAAGTGGTATTTTTATAACCAAGAGTACCGTCTCTATTCTTCAACACAGTTAACGTTAGATTACTTTGCTTGCGAATGTCTCCATTCGAGATTTATTTTGTTTCCCTTAGACGCTGTAACTAAACAGCGCGTGAATATCTCTCCATTAATAATTAATGAGTTAAGAACAGTGTAGGTACTATAGAAAAATCTATAAAATCGCTACTTACACCTGCAAACATTCTTCTAATATCGCTTCTTCTTCTTCTTTTGATGTTTAATGGCGGTTGGAAAACCAGCTTATGGTTCATATTCCGCCACCTACTGGGATGGAGTCTGAGGCAATTATATCAAATAATATTAAAAGATGGAAAAAATCTACTTACATTCTATTATATAACTCTGTTATTTTCAGGAAAGAGCTTTATAACCTTTAACGTTATACGAACTGTTTAGCACATTCTGTAATGTCAGAGAATTTGAATTCCTCTTTTAATTGGAGTCTTTTACTTTCATATGCCATAAAGTTAATCAGCACATATGCTCTACAGTTTCTGGAAGTCCACGATGATTACATTGACCGGATTCATGTTTTTTTCTGATATCGCTTAAAAACCATACTGTCTATGTTAAAAACATGAGCTTTTGTTCTGTCGCGTACAGATGATGTCATTGCCAATTGTCGCGGTAGTTATATTTCCCACAATCCTCTCCTTCTTCCTTTCCGTCTGAACCAACATGGTGAGTGTCGGATGGTTTTGACTTGGAACCCTTCTCTTCTTAAAATCCTTAAGCATCCTGATTTGTAGGCTGTTGTAGGGCGCATAGTAAATCGTTTATGGATAATAAAGCACCAGCGCTTGCTCTCTGAACGAGAATTGTGATCATTTTAAGTATGTAGATGAAGAATTATGATAACTTCTACAAGATGTAGTGTCCGCTTTATGTCAGCAGTGACGCCTCGAGATGTGGCGCCTTTAGACCGTAAGCATTTAATTGTCTGTAGTTTTTAAACGGACTCCCTCTATTATTATTTTTAATAACATGTTTATTATTACGTGTAACGTTAACTCAATGGACTTTAACTCGAATGCTAACACGTTAGCGTATTGATTTGTAGGCCAAAAATAAATCGGATCGGCCCTCTGGTGTTTCTGAAACACATGCGTTGTTGTAGTCTACAGTATTACTCCCTTTTGTTAGTAAAAAAAAAAGCCCATTATAATTAATGAAAATGCAGTGTTGGATAAGCGTTTATATCTGTGATGCTACATATTTTAAACAATTACGTTGCTGCACCGCATGTCACAACATAAGTTGGTGTATTTTTATCTTTAGTTTTTCTTTTTGCTTTTGCAGTGATGATTTGAATTTCTTCACCTGAACATTGTGTAGAACTCATTTTAAACTGAGCAAGAGCTGTAAAATGCTGTTTCTGTTTAATTGCTCAATGACTCAAGTTAAGTAATGTTGTTGGTGTCTTTCCACAGCCTAAGGGGAAGAAGGCTAAGGGGAAGAAGGTGGCACCAGCCCCTTCAGTGGCCAAGAAGCATGAGGCCAAGAAAGTCGTGAACCCCCTGTTTGAGAAGAGGCCTAAGAACTTTGGCATTGGTGAGTAACAACTGGACCGTTGATGAGATTTGAGTCCACAGTCATTTGAAGTGTGTGACAGTCAAATAAGTGCAGATGATGTAACTAATATTTGCTATCTTAACAAGAATGCTGACAATCTTCCACCAAGATCGCTGATGCACAAATGTATAGAAATCAATTAAAAAGATTTTTGGCATTTACTGCAAATTAAAGTCATGCGCTTTAATCTTCAGGTCAGGACATCCAGCCGAAGCGGGATCTGACCCGATTTGTGAAATGGCCACGTTACGTCCGGCTACAGCGGCAGCGGGCTATTCTCTATAAGCGTTTGAAGGTTCCCCCTGCGATCAACCAGTTCACCCAGGCTCTGGACCGCCAGACCGGTGAGTCTTTTGACATTCTGATGCTGTCTGTACAACAATGCATGTTGTAGATAGTGGATTTTGCTGATGCGATAACTAAAAATGGATAATGGGCTAGTAAGATTAGTTGGTTTTTAATCTGTAATGTGAAGGAAATTTTCTGCTTAATATAAGTGCTTTACTAGAAAATTAACAATTTACCTTGATAATATAAGTAATTCATAATATAATTAAAAGGATAGTTTACCCAAAAATGAAAATTCTGTCATTTACTTGCCCTCATGTTGTTCCAAACCTTTAAGATTTGTCTATCTTTGGAATACTAATCAAGGGAGATTTCTGTTCCTCCATTGACCATGCAACGAGCACTTTCAAGCCCCAGAAAGGTAGTAAAGACATCATTAAATGAATACATGTGCTTCCAGTGGTTTAACCTCGATTTTACGAAGCAACACGAGTCCTTTTGTTTGTGCAAAAAAAGCACAATTCAATACTTTTACAAAATAGTCATCTCCAACACATTCAAAAGAGCACCACATGCATGTTGATGTGAGCAGATATTGTGTGAATGCATGTTGAAGATTAATATTTTGTAAATAAAGTGGTGTGAAAAAGGTTTGTGCAAACAGCACTCGCTTCGCTTGATAAAATTGAGAGCAAACCACTGAAGTCACAAGGATAACTTTAATGATGTCTTTATAGCCTTTCTGGGACTGAAAAAGTACTTGTATAGGCTGTAAATGGAGGGACTTTCATTAAAAAGACTTTAATTTGTGTTCTGAAGATGAGCGAAAGTCGAATGAAATGAGGGTGAGTAAATTATGCCTTTTTTAACTATCCATTTTAATGTTATCAAGTCTCATTGAATATCTGGGCAGTAAACTTTTTTTCCTTTCTTTTTTACATAGAACCAAAAGTTCCACCAGTTAACCAGTAAAAACATTGATCGGCCTCTAAATATTTTGTATTACACGTGACATTTGACTTTTTGTGGATGTGCAGATGATGTGAAGAATATTTGCTATCTGAAAACTTGATGACAAGTTCCCACCAAGATCACTGATGCACTGTTGTATATTGTATAATGCTGCCTATTATACAAGAATTTGTGTTGGCTTAAAGGGATAGTTCACTTTAAAATGAAAATTCGATCATATACTCACCCTCAAGTTGTTTCAAACCTGTATGAATTTCTTTCTTCTGCTGAACACAAAGGAAGATATTTTTAAATGTCAGTAACCAAACAGTTAACTGGTCCCATTGACTTCCATAGTAATTTTTTTTTCCTATGGAAGTCAATGGGACCTGGTAACTGTTTTGTTACTGACATTTTTCAAAATATCTTTTGTCTTCAGCAGAAGAAAGAAATTCATACAGGTTTGAAACAACTTGAGGGTGAGTATATGATCGAATTTTCATTTTAAAGTGAACTATCTCTAAGTTTGCCCTAAATTGTAAGCTTGGACCTGGCATTGTCGCAAGAAATATGATTGCTGAAAAACGAACGGCTTTTACATTTACACTTAATTGTTTAAATTGAACTTTCTGTAGCTACCCAGCTGTTGAAACTGGCCCACAAGTACAGGCCAGAGACCAAGCAGGAGAAGAAACAGAGACTCCTGGCTCGTGCTGAACAGAAGGCTGCTGGAAAGGGAGACGTGCCCACCAAGAGGCCACCAGTCCTCCGTGCAGGTGGGTCTTTTTAAAGCGTCTTTTCCTTCAATATACTGAAAGGTACAATCTCTGAGTTACTCATTTGTACATGGCATCCATCAGTTCTCAACCTTTTTGACTTCAAGGCCTGCCTGTGTCTATTGCTAACTATATACACTTCTTTTTTTTTTCTTATTTCTCAGGTGTGAACACAGTGACCACACTAGTGGAGAGCAAGAAGGCACAGCTGGTCGTTATTGCACACGATGTGGATCCCATTGAGGTGTTTCTTTTTGTACAGAATGGACATCTTGTCATAAATTGTTGTGGTTGTCTGCAATGATGTCTTGAATTTCTTCAACTGAGTTCAAAATGAAGATTCAAAATACGAGCTTTTTAACCCTGAGCAGCAACCACTCAATGTCTCTCAGGAGCATTTCTGTAACAATTCTTTACAGAATTGTTTTGGCTTCTGGTTTGATTTGTATATGTGGGTTTTGTTGTCGATTCTTAATTGGTTTAATTTGTCATCTGTAGCTGGTGGTGTTCTTGCCTGCTCTGTGCCGTAAGATGGGTGTCCCATACTGCATTGTCAAGGGCAAGGCCAGACTGGGCAGACTTGTGCACAGAAAGACCTGCACTTCTGTTGCCTTCACACAGACCAACCCGTGAGTAACACACACATTCATGTTTCACTTTTCCTGTGCTGCACATCCTATGGCAATGATGTCTGAATTTCTTCAACTGAACAACCATGTGGTTTCAAAGAGCTTTTTAACCCTGAGCAAAATGATTTGCAGTTTCTCACTAATTTGGGCATTATGGACACAAGACCTGTGTGGTTAATGTTTTGATTTTGTCCTTTCCTCCCACTCTTTAGTGAAGACAAAGCAGCTCTTGCTAAACTGGTGGAAGCTATCAAGACCAACTACAATGACAGATATGAGGAGGTCAGTTAATTTCCTGTTGTGGTTGCAATTCCTGAAACTAATAAACTACACTTTTAATTATTTTCAATTTAACATTGTATAACCAAATTGCTTTCTGCTAACTGATTTCTGAATCTAATATTTCTTTCTCCCGTTTCAATTCTCTCTTCAGATCCGTCGTCACTGGGGAGGCAATGTCCTGGGTTCCAAGTCAACTGCTCGCATTGCTAAAATCGAGAAGGCAAAGGCCAAGGAGCTGGCTACTAAACTGGGTTGAGTTCCCATCTTGTTTAATAAATAAAAATGTTCACACAAGTATCTTGAGTTTGACTCATTCTTTTTAAACTTTCAATATTTATTTTTTTACATCTTAGTCAATACATTCATGTGAATGATTTCAGGTACTATTTATACACGTTTTTATAACCTGTATACAAATCTCAAAAAAAAAATTAACTGTAAAAAAAAATAGGTTTCAACATTTATACTCAAGGGCATCCCATTAATGTCCATAAATAAACCCGCTGGTGCTCTGGCCATTTTTGACATAAGGTACAAAACTTGATAAAGGTTGTGAATAAATCATGGACATGATTCAAAGTTATTTTGAAAGTCACTAGTTATCCTGCATTGGAAATGAATGGGAATCTAATTTAATCGAGTGGAAGTTTTTGGTACTCTGCAAACAATCTCGCTGAAAGCTCATTCTTTGAAATAAACCAACTAAATCAAATTTTAGCTTTATGAGTAAAATGTGTTTTGGATGGTATTTCATAAAAATAAAAATAGCATTGAGTATTTCATAAATGTACAACCTTAACCTCTTTATAACCTTAAGCTTTAAAAAATCACTTAAGGAATATTAAGTGTCCTCTTTAAAAAGACTTGAACAAACTTAAAATCTGTGCTCCAAAGCATTACCGTAATTAAAATTTAGGTTTGAAATTTCATGGTTATCTATGCTCAAAGTGAATAAATGGATTATAACCGCTGCATAAATATAATTTTGTACAGTAAAATCCCTTACACATACAAAAAATATTTTATTAAAATAAAGGTTTTTGACCGCTACATGAAGAGCACCAGAGGGTTAAATGTCCTTATTGGCTAAGATCATACCTGTGTTCGACTTGAAGCAGCGCTACACAGTCCGAACGGTGTATGACATCAAAGTACCGCAAGAGCAGTTGCATACCTATTTACTAAAGAATTCCTGCTGGAAACTACTTGTTTTCAAACTTTTTATTAGCCGAAACTAAGTTTCGTTTTGATAAGAAATATTACTGTTTTTTCCAAAACATTATACAATTATTTCAGTTTACAGAATTTGTGTTATCCTGTGGCCTCCTTTGAAGTTAGCTGAGGCCCCCTGGTTGAGAACCACTGCTTTAGAGGATAATTCCTCTTTGTATCATAGTATGAAGGTTTCTTTAACTAATTCATTATCTTATCAGACAACAGATCCACATCTTTAACAGTTCAACATTAAAAGAGCTTTATTAATCTACAGTGAATATTCCACAAGGGCAGAAGTGCTGCTGACATTTCTTTATAAAGCAATACGCTTGATGAATTTTGCAAACCACATGTAGGAGGTGGCAGCACACAGTCCATACCTAAAGAAAGAAAAAAAAAGCAATAAATAAATATTCAGTTAACAATAAAAAAAAAGTTCACCTCAATCAAATAGTTCCTAAATAGTTTTAAAGCAAATTTGTTCATTTTTCAATTCAAGAGTAAATTCATGAGGACTTAAATAAAAATAACTGTCCATTTAGCAATCCAGACAAGTAAGGCATGTTTTGAGGCATGACAATGAATGAGTTTTAACAAACCATGTGATGACATATTGCATGTGTTCATTTCTCAAGGCCACTCTTGTCTGCCCTCCTATTGGCCCACCAGGTATTGTGCTGTCTGAATGAAAGAATAGAAAAAGATTTGAACTGACTCACTAACATTCATTACATTTTATGTGATCACTGGGCAAAACGTGTTATGGTTTTATACTAAATATTCACCAAAAGTTAGTATATTAAGAGCAGCTCTAACCAAACACAGCATCAATGAAGATCTCCTCAGCACCAGTGACATTCGCCATGGCCTCCACATCCCGATAGTGCCAACTATTTGCCTTCACATTGTTTTGAGGGACAAATGGTTTCCGCTGCTCGGTTAAACGCACCACGCCAACAAGATCCACATCCTCAGTCACCTTTTAGAAAATATAAACAACCTCAAAAATTATTTAACATGTATAAAGATTAAGATTATGTAATTAAAAGAAAAATATAAAGTCTCAGAGAAAAATAAATACAGTAAGACCCTGATGTGAGTTGATAATGTTTATGTATGGATTTGATTCAGTAGAGTTACTGAATTACATTATTACCTGTCCCTTCATCCTGGTTTCTGGTTTGATCTTAGCTTTGGGTACATAACCTCTGTTCACCAAGATAGTGATCCTAAAAATCGATCCAGAAAGTTTTTACACCCATATTAGAGTGCAAGGCAAGTGTACATAATTCAGTGGAATCTAAATTGATTGTGTTTTTACCCCAGATCAGTGCAGTAGAATGGAGTAATGACATTAGCTCCGGTCTCAGCGCTGGAGGAAAGCCTGCCTGCCTCACGGTTCTCTCTCTCAGGGTCCACAGGGGAACGGGGCAGGACATACAGCTCTTTTGAGTGATCATAACGCCCACTCACCTTCACTCGCCTGTACTCCAGCTGTTTGATTTCTATAGAACTGTCACACACAGATTACATTACCACTTCATCACAGCGTCTAAGCTTAATAACACTGGAGAGTATGGCACTCAGATGCGGAGAAGGCACAGACTCACTCTATGGGCAGTGGGATAGGCTCTGAAGTCGTCAGGCTCTGAAGATCACGGATCAGCTCCAACTTCCACTCTCTGCGTTTTAACTACAAAATCAAAAGCTAATTGCAGTTTTAGTTAGTTTTTTTTACAGATAAACACCACCCTCATGCATGTACCTGCCATGTTCCAAGACAAAAGGTGGTGGCAGGTATTAACAAGAGTAACCACTTCAGGAAGGAGTCTTCTCCCCTCTCCGTTCCAGCAACAGTCGAACTTGAGCGCTGACTAAACCTGTATAGGTTACCTGTGAAAAAAATAAAAAATCAGAAGTTTTGTTCAAGCATAATGCCTGAAAGTATAGCCTATTATAAACTCACTCTAACTGTTAACCTTTTTTATTTTACACTACCATTAAAAAGTTTGGGGTACGTTTAACAGAAATGAATACTTTTATTCAGCAAGGATGCGTTAAATTGATCAAAAGTGACAAAGTATACTTTTACATTGTTTTAAAAAATTATATTTCAAATAAATGTTGTTCTTTCAGTTTCCACAAACAGCACAACAGATTTTTTTTTAATCATTATTAATAAGACATTTTTTTTAGCTGCAAATTAGCATATTAGAATGATGTCTGAAGGATCATGTGTGACTCTGAAAACTGGAGTAATGGTGCTATATTTTAAAATAAATTAAAATAGAAAACAGTTATTTAAAACTTTTAAAAACATTTAAAATCTTACCGAACACAAAGTTTTGAACGGTAATGTAAGTTAGTCAGTCAATTGAGAATTAAGAGTTTAGTAAACGAGAAACGTAAAGATAATTAACTTACACCGGAGCACTGGGGCATCCTGCCGTCTGAATAAACCCTGTCGCGTCACAAACAGGGTCCTTTTGGGTGAGATGAGAATCTGAGAAAATATCAAATTAACTAACGTTACACTTTAACTGTCAAGAATAAATTACAAACATTTTGATAGTAATTAAATCAACACACTTTTAATGGAAATCTGCTTTATGAAAAAAATAAATGAACTTACACTTCCTCGAATGATCTTAAATGTATTATGAGAGAACATCAGCATTAATCTGAAACTGCTCATGATAGCTGGGATTGTTGTAACCTAAACAGCAACTGTCAGGTCGACTACATAACATTGCTTGTGCGTTCAGGGGAATGCTTTCAATGTAACCATTTCCGGGGATTCTGAACCATCATGCGCATGCGCAAGATGAAACACACGCGGGGCATGTTTCTGAATACACATTTGGTGAAGTTGTTAGGGCTGTCGTATTCAGTCCACGTTTGAAGGCTTTTATCCGATTCAGTGTGTAATTTTCTAGGGAGGTAAAATGCCTTTATGTTTATTCTTCAGCTGATGACACGCAGGTAAAACATCACAGAAGTTGTACGGTGAAATTTCGACGTTTTTTATTGTGCGAGGTAAATATTTCGAACAAGTTTAACGCATAATGATACGCTTACTACATTTATTAATTTGTGTATTTTTTATTTATTAGTTTGTGTGTTTGTAATAGGAATCATGGCCAGCCTTGCTGCGAAGTATGATTACCTGGAGAAGTTGACACGTAAAGTATGTGTGTCTCAGAAAAAGGAGCAAAAGAAAAGACCCTATGGTAATGTTCTGCATTGGGAATTGCACATGAATTAATTATTAATATTGAATAGTCACCTGCAGCAGTGGTGAAATTGTTATTGTTGGTTTATTTATTCATGCAAAGTTTTAATTTTCAAGTCAGCAGTTGAAGAAGCACAAAATAACGGTGTATCAATCCCCTTTTAGTTCCATTCCAAAGCAGTGGGGTTAAAGATGGTGCGCCTCCAAAGAAGAAAAAGAACAAGCAAAAGCCAACAAAAGGAGATGATATGAATGCAAGCAAAAATAAACCAGTTCCAAAGAGCACTCCGCCTGCAGTACCTCCAGCTCAGAGAAAAAATGTTCAGAATGGGATTTCAGAGACACAAAAGAAGACTGAGGGTAAAAAAGCAGTTTATAAAGAGAGAATATTAGTTAATTCAGAATGCTTTATTTGAACTGATTCATCCCTGTTAGGTGGAACATCACAGGAATTTAATGCTGTAGACATTCTTCGTCAGAGGCTCCACCAGAAGATTGAGCAGTCTCGTGGACAGGTACATGCTCCAGTTGGACTAAAAGATAAAAAAATAGAAGAAAATGCCATGTCTGTCAGAGGGATAATAAGTGTTAAAATGTTTAATCTCTTTACTTAAGTGCATATGTTTTCTACAGGTCAGAGAAATTGCGTAAATTGTTCATAAAAGCTACATGATGTTTTTCTTAAACGCCATGATAAAAATTACTTGAATTTTTAAGAAAGAAAAGTTTTACATGTATAAAATAAGAAATGTATTATATTACACATTTAGGAGATTTTAAGCCAAGTATTTACATGTGCTTTTTTCAGGGCACTCCTAAAGATCCTTCCTCGGTGGAGGTAAAGAAAAAACGAGAAAAACGAAAACAAGAAAGGGAGCGTCGTAAGAGGAAAAGGAAAGAGTTTCGAATGAAAAAGTTAGCAGATGCCGCAGCATTGCAGGCAGAAGAAGATGACAAAGAAACAGCAAAACCTCAACTGCAAGTCAGCTCTACAGCGAGCACGCCTGCCAAAACGGAGCAGAGCTTCATCGTCTTCAATAAGATGGATGTTGGAGAAGACTATGTGGACAAAGGAACAAAGCTCATCCTGAATAAAAAGAAAAGGAAAGTGAAAGGAATGCTGACTCCGCTCACTGGTAAGAACTACAAGCAGCTTTTAACACGCATTGAGGCGAGGAAAGATTACCTGGAGCAGCTTAGGGAGAAGGATGAAAGCAAAGCAGAAAAAGAGGAAGAGAAGATGAGGTGGACCAATGTTCTCTACAAAGCTGAAGGTATGAAGATCAAAGACAATGAGGAACTCTTGCACAAATCATTGAGAAACAAGGAGAAAATGAAAACTCAGAAGATTAAGAAGTGGACAAAGAGGAGCCAGCAAGTTGTGGAGAAGATGCAAAAGAGACAAGACAAGCGGAAAAGGAATATTAAGCAACGCAAAGATGCCAAGATAGAGAAGCGCAAACAGAGGGCAAGAAAAAAGGGTCGTGTGCTGCCTGGGGATCTCAAGAAGGCTGACTTATAGGCAGAAAGGTGGCATGGGGGGGGGGGGGGGGAGAAAGGACTTTGCCTTGTGCTTAGGACTGAAAGAGACATTAAAAATTTACTAATTTTTCACAAAATTTCAATGTGAAGAAATTGTGTTTCTGTTGTCACTTTTAAGATTTCATCTTTATAAAGAGAATTTGTGTCCATATTTTGTGTTTTTGTTATTCTGCCAAGGTTGGAGACGTTTATCTACATTTACATTTATTGATGTAGCAGACACTTTTTTTTTTCCTGCATGACTTACAGTAGATGGACATAAGCAAATTGTCACAGAGCCAACACTATTCATGGTGTACTATGCTAGGTTTATTAGAATGCTAGATTGGGAAACAAGCAAGAGAAAGGAAAAATACTTTTTTTGTATTTGCCTATTTTGTTCTCATTTTGTTTTTAAACATTTAACAATAAGAATGATCATTACAATGTTTGTTGACCGCGTTAGTGCTAGCAGTCACTGGCCACGCCCACAGCGGAAGTAGTTTTCTTCATTTACTCACCCTCAAGTTGTTCCAAACCTGTACGAATTTATTTCTTCTGCTGAACACAAAAGAAGATATTTTAAAGAATGTATTATTCCCCTAGATCTACTTCTCCTATATCTTCTGCCTGGAGGAGGAGCTCTGCTCGCAGTTTCATTGGCTCAAAGCAGAGCCGCTCTGGCTCAAAGAAGTAAATGTGTGACGACTTGAAGAGCTGGGGGAAGTAAACCATTAAGGTTTGGTGCGAAACAAAGTTTTGTGCATTCGTTTTTAGAATACAGAGTTAAATCGACATTTACCACATTGTCGTTGTTTCGTTTGTTTCTTGAATCTAAATCCTAAGGATAAGAGTACTGTCGTGTCTGAATCATTGACTGCACGTCATTTTAAGGTTGACAGTTCAGTTGCTAGAGATGTTGCCTGATTCTAATATGTTACTGTGTGTTACTGATTTGCGGCTTTAGCAGAAAACCTGTAGTAAAGTTATTAGAAAACTGCATGTGGAGGAGAGCGGCTGTAATTGGACCTTCGCTGTCAAACAGATTAGCAATCGCAGGTGTTCATGATAAGGTAGGAGATATTTCACACTCGATCGGTGTATTCCTGATCATGTTGTGGTATAGTGGTGTTATTTGAAATCGTTTTGTCTAATTACATTATGTTCTGCTTATCACGCAGGGCATGTCTCGTAAATTGCACGCAAGAAGGATTGAAGGAATTGACAAAAATATATGGTAAGTAGTTTCATGGCCTATAAAGGAAGTGAAAGTATAAGACTGTATCCATAGTGCTGTTCATTCAGTTTATTACACGGGATTTACCAAACAAGGAAATACATATACATAAATATTAAGTTATTTTATTATATTACGTAGAAAAAAAGTTGGTCGCAACAACGAAAACTGCAAAACATAATATATTATTTAAAATGTAGTTACACAGATGTGTATTATATTATATACATTTAACGGTTTTATGCTTACAATAAATATTCAAGTAGGCTAGTCCTCCATTTTTATAGTCGGTAGTCGCAATAACCGTTTTAAGTCGCAAGATGGCGCTAAATAGTCATTATTTGACTGTGTAATTATCTGGTTAGAGTAATAATAGATCTATTACCATTCTGCGTCCCTCATATTGAAGTAATGTTAATAAAAAAAAAAAATTAAAACTCCATGGTATTCCTTTTGTGTAGGGTGGAATTCACTCAGCTGGCTGCCGATTATAAGGCTGTGAACCTGGGTCAAGGGTTCCCTGATTTCCCCCCTCCTAGCTTCATTCAGGAAGCCTTCTGCAAAGCACTGAATGGAGGTTCCTCCATGCACCAGTACACACGTGCTTTTGTAAGATATTAGAAGTAACCATTTGCTTGTTTACTAAATGAACAACTGTTGCATAATATAAGTATATTAGCAAAGCTTTGTTAAATAATCTAACAACATGCTGTCATACAGGGCCACCCAAATCTTGTGAAGATCCTGGCGAAGTTCTTCAGTAGGATTGTTGGCCGGGAAATAGATCCAATGGAGGATATCTTGGTTTCTGTTGGAGCATATCAAGCACTTTTCTGTACCTTCCAGGCTCTTATCGATGAGGGTGATGAGGTAAAGTTATCAATGTCAAGGCAATGTTCATGTTCATAAAATTATGTTTTATACTGTGATACATTGTTAGTTTTTAGAGAAAAAAAGTCACTCAATGTCTGTTTCCTTGTGTTCAATATGTGATATCAGAATTTCCCTTTTTTCTTTTTATGAGCAGGTGATTATTGTGGAGCCATTCTTTGACTGTTATCAGCCAATGGTAAAGATGGCAGGAGGAACAGCTATATATGTGCCCCTTAAACCAGTATGTTCTTATATCATGTGACAAGATCTGTTAACTTGATCTGAGATTAAAATGTTTCTTTTGAATAATAATTGATTTGTATTGACAGAGGGAAGGCTGTGGTCCTGCTTTATCCAGTGCTGACTGGGTGTTGTCTCCTGAAGAGTTGGCGAGTAAATTTAGTCCTCGTACCAAAGCCATTGTCATTAACACTCCTAATAACCCTCTTGGCAAGGTGAGTCACCAACAAACAGAAGACAATTTTACGCATTATTATACTTTATCCAATATATTTTTATACAAGCGAATTTCACGAAATCTGTCAAGAAATCGAAGGGTTACACAGGTAAACCAGGTTTAGGTTGGTTGTGTGTGTGTGGTGTGTTGACTGAGATGAAATAGAACAGTTGTTCTGCTTAATATTTTGATAGATACTAAAAAAAAAAATCATGATTCTTTGATGAATACAAAGTTCAGAAGAACATAATTTATTTGAAATAAAAATGCCTTTACTGTCACTTTTGTTACTGTATGCTGCAGTATTAAAAAAAAACTGACCTCAATTTAGTTGTGTAATTTATATAAAAATGTAAATTCCGATGATTCAGAGCTGGAGCTGAAACTGAGCTGAAAGGTTTTTAAGGTTAACCACAGATACATATGCCTATATGCTCAGCCTAACCCTAACTGTGGTTTCTTGCAGGTCTATCTGCAGGAGGAACTTCAGGTGATTGCTGACTTATGCATTAAACATGATGTCATTTGCATCAGCGACGAGGTGTACGAGTGGCTCACATATGATGGAACGAAACATGTGAAGATCGGTAAGAGCAGAACTGTGTGAATAATGCAATATATCACAGTTTTGTGGACTTTTAAAGAAAAATTACTTTTTTTTTTTGACAGCCAGTCTGCCAGGTATGTGGGAACGCACTGTCACCATTGGGAGTGCTGGCAAGACTTTCAGTGCCACAGGGTGGAAGGTGAGCTGGTCAAATTCAACAGGCTTTGTGTTTTGCTATATTAATTGCCTATATTTGTCATTCTGTCTTTGGCTGGCTGGAAGTGCCTCAGCAGTAGGTTGTTTTAGATGATCTCCATTTCTGGTCATCACATTACTTTATTTGTATGTAGGTGGGCTGGGCAATTGGATCAGGGCATATCCTGAAGCACTTAAAAACCGTCCATCAGAACTCAGTGTATCACTGTGCCACAGCTGCCCAGGTAAAACAATGCTCCTGAGTTTTAAATATAAAGTTTGTGTAATTCTTTTCTCCGGTGGACTGACATTGTCAATTGTTTCTTAAGGAAGCCGTAGCAGTAGGTTTTCAGAGGGAATACGATTCATTTGGAACAGAGGACAGCTATTTCTTCCAGTTACCCCTCCTTCTTCATGAAAAGCGACTGAGACTGGCAGATTGTCTGAAGAGCGTTGGCCTAAAACCTATTCTGCCCCAGGGAGGATACTTCATGATTGCAGATATCTCAAAGCTTAGTAAGTAACAGGAAAACATGTAGAACAAAGTATTAAATCAGGAACTCATATTTAATTATGGATTATAGAAATACAATTTTCACATCTGTGAATTCCCGATCTACCTGCCTGAGATGAGTAGCTTTCATGTTTAATTTGTTCTGAAAATTATCTTTTTGAGCTTGTTAACATAATTGCTCTGTTCTTTCATTGTATTGTCTTTTCCAGTAATAATAAAATATACAATATCCATAATTCTAAATACATTTACATTATAGAATATGTCTTTAATTTTATACAGAATTTAAATGCATTTTTAAGATTTTATACGTTCCCAGGCCTGTATGTTTAAATTGTCTAGATATTTCCAGGTTTTCCATGATTAGAGGAATCCTCATATTATAAGAAATCTAAGGACAAAGGCTACACTCTGTGATAGCAAGTTTTGACATGACTATTCATAAATAAAGGGAACTTAATATTGCCTTTTGATTTTAAATGTTTTTCTTTAAGATATCAACCTTACTGACCCTAGTACTAAAGACGAACTCTATGACTACAGATTTGTGAAATGGCTCATAAAAGAGAAGGTACTTACAAGCATGAGTATTTACTGTTATAAAATCTTTAATAATCTATATAGCAAAATATCTTTGTAAATTATTAAAGCAAGTTCTTCACTTCTGAATAGGGACTGGCAACTATCCCTGTGTCTGCATTCTACAGCCCGGAACACAGGGAAGAATTCCAGAAATACATCAGATTCTGCTTCGTAAAGGTATTTTTAAGACAGAAAAGAAACATGAAATCATTTGAAATAGACATTTTAGAAATAAAATTGCTTATGGTAATTATTTGGGATGTCAAATGTTTTATGGGATGCCAATTTTATGCTTTAGAGACTGTTATCAAGTTTAATTATCACCATGACTAGTGTTTTTAGTTTTCTTTTTTTCAATCAACTCTGTTAAACCTTAACAAAGTTAAATGTTAATTTTGACATCCCTAATAATTTTAGATGCAATATAGGTTGCATTATATAGGTGAATCATACGTTAATGCAGGAAACGTGATTTCCATTTTGATCTGTAGTTCACCTTGTTAAAATGTTGTTTATATTATTTAATTAATATTTCCGTTAACATTAATAGGAGGACTCTACCCTGCAAGCAGCAGAGGACATCCTGAGGCAGTGGAGTGAAAGCAAATGAAAATTCTAAATCCTGACAGTATAGGCCTTCAAACACTGTGAAAAGCATGTAATCGCTTTTTTGTAAAGACATAGCAAAGCTAAAATGAGACTGGTGGCTGTTTGGGATATGAATAGTTATTTAAAAAGCATTTGTTATTAGGGTTAGGGATAGTTCACCCCTAAAATGAAAATTAAGTCATCATTTACTCGCCCTGGTGTTGTTCTAATGCGATTCTTTGTTTATCGGACCACAAAAGAAGAAATGAAAAAAAAAAAGTCCTGTTCGCACTCGTACATATAATGGCAGTGAATATTGTGACGCGAATCAAGCTTTTAAAAAAAAAGATTTAAAAGGATCATAGTCCGATGTTTCATGTGTCATGTGTTTCAAGTATTCTGGGGGTATATGATAGGGTTTAGTAAAAAAACAAACCAAAATTGTATGTATTATTTACAGAAAATCCTGACCTGGGCCTTTCTTCTGTGCACGGTGCACATTCATGACTCTGATAGGACCACAGTTCACTCCGACTCAGAAAAAAGCACACAAGTTGTAGTAAATCAAGACCTAGTAAATCACGACATGAAATGCAAAACATGTACTTTCTACTCTGAGGTCAAATATATCCTTTGTGTTCTTCACAACAAGAACTTGTCATGTTCACATCTGTCAACTTGTCATTCTGACTGAGAGCTGAAGTTCCAGTCTTGAGATATTTAGTTCAGTGAAGAAAGTACATGGATACTTTTTTGGAAATTCTAGGTATTGTTTTTTTTTATTATTCTTAATTTCTCACAACCTTTTGTAATTTTTCTTTGCAAGTTGAAGTGAACTAATGAATGCGCTTTCTGTGATGCGTTTGCATCTCTTTGTTTGTTTGTTTTTACTTGATGATGGTCGCAATTCACAACTGTTATATGGACGAGCACGAGCGTGACTTTTTTTTTCATTTTTCTATTTGTGGTCCAAAAAATATAGAATGACACTCTGTATTAGAACAACACCAGGGTGAGTAAATGATGATTTAATTTTAATTTTATGGTGATCTATCCCTTTAAGGGATAGTTTTGTATTTATATATATATATATATATATATATATATATATATATATATATATATATATATATATATACTGTATGTATATATATATATATATATATATATAATATATATTTGGGCTGTCAAAGTTAACGCATGGGATTCATTTTTGTTTTTGGTCAGAAAATGAAACAATTTTTCTTCTGCCTCCTTTTTCTGTTCTATTTAGTTTTATGTCCTTGAATGTTCAATTGAGAATCATTGCTGCCATGATAAATTATAATATTCAATATCATATATTAATTTTGGGCTCAAAAGCATAATAGTAGTTGGAATCTTCTTAGTCGGTTAAGCATTGTCCTTTGATTGTCATGTTCTCATTTTTTGCTGTTGTTTGTCATCATGTTGGTATATATTTGCTGCCATTTGGATTATACTTTAAACTGTAACACTGCCTGTTATTACTGTCTGGCTCCACTCCAAGTTACAAATTACACATTCATAGATTTCTCTTAATGTTAAACTGTTTTATCAACAAGCCTATTCAATGCAAGTATTGTGTTCAGCTAATTTTCTTATAAAATATTTCTTAATATAGATGATCTAGGCACTGTCACCATTTACATAAATATGTAAATATGTTCATTAATGCAGGAGAATGCAATAAAGTGTCAGTCACACACTGGTTTGTTTTAAATAAAGGACACACTATATTGATTGCAGCGTACTTTTTTTAACCAATTACAATTACAAAATGAATATGTGCCGCATTGATCACACCTACAACACTGAGCAGTTAAACACACAAAAAAGTTAACAATTCTTTAAATTCTTTCAGGATGTTATCGTTATGTTAACTTAATTTTATCTTGTTCAACCAATTTACTTCTATCAATTTGTGTTGAGATTACATGAAGGATTTTTTTTGTGTTAAAGTAGCATTAGAAACTAGGAACAAGATTTCTACTTCCCATCATACTTTGCACTGTGAGACATTTCAAAGGTATTTTACAGTACCATAACCTTATTTCAGTTTTACAGTAACTACATGGTTCTGTAATTATGTAATACAGTGCAATTCCTGTTAAAACCCATTTTATTTTTCATTCATGTGTAGCATACTAAATATAAATTAGATTTTATAATTTTTTTATTTAAAAGATATAATTTTATATTTATCCCACATAAGTATTACTGACATTAAAATTATCTTCTGTTTGTCAACTCCTAACTTCAACTCCTCAAACATATATGTAAAGAAAAATTTGTGCTGATTGTGTAGATATTTTGCGTGATACTTTACTGACACATTTTATACTAAACAGTTTGCCTTAAATTAACTTGATTCAATCAAGTTTGGACATGTCTAAGTTTAGTTGAGTTTAAGTTAATTTTACATTAAGTATTTGAGTAGAGATAACACGTTTCTGTTGTGTGGAACCACTGTTGAATTAAGTTGAGCTTAAGTTTTTTTTTTTTTTTTTTGCAGAATAATAAAATAACAGATGTGTAAAAAGACACAGCATAACGTGTAAAGAAGAGTTTTGTTAGGCTATCGCACAGTCAGTAGCATCTTACAGCAAGAATGTCACTGGTTGGACTCTCAGCTAAGAGGAGGCCTTTCTGTGTGGAGTTTGCATGCTCTCCCTGTGTTGCATGTGTGGGTTTCCTCACGGTGTTTCGGTGTGAATTGGTGACACTAAAACATGACTTTAGGTGTGTGAATGTCTGTTTCCGATGCTGGAATAGACTCCATCATCCCTGTGACCCTACTCAGGACAAGCAGTTTGGAGAATGGAGAATGCATATTACACAGAAAACTCTATACTGTGAAGAGTTTTTATAAGTTTTATTCACAACAATGCTGCAACATTAAATTAAAATGTGCAATGTTCAAAAAACTCAAGTAGCCCAACTCACTAACCTCAATGGAAAGTGATTTCTTGAATATTGACTAATAAATACATTTAGAATGCTTTTATGTTACACAATTTGTTTTATAATGTTGCTGTATTAATAAATTGACAGAATGGGATAGAATTAGAAATGATTTAAGACAGAATATAACACAAATACAGTTTATGTCTGAGAGTACCTGAAAACATTTTTAAATACCAACAAAGATGTTTATACTTATACATTACACAAATAAAACAAATATTTGTGTATATAAACATCTTTGTTGGTGTGTGTCTGTGTCAAAAACATTTAGTAGTTTTTTAAAGAGATAGTTCAGCCAAAAATGAAAGCATCACACAAATAAAATTAAAAAATCAGCTACATTTTTTTGGTGTGTAACTTCACTTTATCTCCACCAAATTTTCCTTAACATTGCAAAACACACACACACACACACACACACACACACACACACACACACACACAGTTGGAGCTCTTTATAAAAGCTGAACAGACATCACTGAGAGCAACTTCTTGTTCTTGAATTGACTTGACGATGCAGAAATATCCGTTGCCTGCGAGGATCCCGATGCCGGACAATATAGAGTCTACACTGCATGCTGCTCAGCCAGTGTCCTGAGCAAAAACTCAATGATGATATAGTTTTTTCTGTAACCCATGCTGCCTTGGGTTTAAAGCATTTTACAACTCAATAAAGGTAAGCAATACAATTAGGCCTATTTCATTATTGTTTTGCTGCTTTTCAAATACCAGGTAGGCCTATACGTTTTATGTGTATCAGGCCAGCCAGGGACAGCAGATTGCTTGGAGACTATGCATCGGCACGGTCTTATGGCAGTAGAGCTCGATGCCTAAATGTTGCTGCCATCTTATATTGGTGTCATCGTTGTGATTACCGTCATCATCATCATCTTTTCCCAGAAGTCAACTCACATCAAGATTTCATTGTCTTTAACTCCTCCAAATAATTAATGTCTGAATGCCTTTTAAGGTTTGCTATTAAATAATTTATATTCATAAAACATTCAGTAACCTTGCAAGAGTAATGAAAGATATTAACAAGAGAACTATGTAGGCTACACAAACACACAAACACACACACACACACACACACACACACACGTGCACATCCCAGAAAACACAATGTCATGGTTATTGTTTGAGTAAAGTTGTGTTTTTGGTTGTTGCTTTTTTACCCAATTTTTTTTTTCTTCCCAGGACATTGTATGGTGGGTTTATTTATTTGTTGTTTGTGATCATCTCAAAAGAAACCATCTTTGGAATCCAATACCTCAGTAAAAAAAAGCAAATGTTACCAGTTAATCACTTTTTCCAGCTATAATAATATAAATAATAATAATAATAATATTCAAATCGTTTATTTTAATAATTATAATTTGAAAACATTTTGTAATAATGTCTTAAACATTAATCCAAGTATTTGGAGCTGGGTATTTTGGCGCGCTCTTCTGTACCGGTAGTTGTCAGTAGAGACGCCGCTCCCTCCCGTCCCCGTCCCGCTGCTGCCTCTCTCAGGTAGGGCGAGGGCCTCAGACAGAGCGAAGATGGCGACGGACAAACAGAAAAATGAAGGCAGGGTGAAAATTGGACATTATATTCTTGGAGACACGCTAGGAGTGGGAACGTTTGGAAAAGTCAAAGGTAAAACTGTCCCAGATGGTTTGGGTTATTGCTGTAGTAAAGACGGTAAAGCAAAACTGGAGATGATCGAGTCTTTAAATGCGGCTAAAGCAGCAGCAGCACTTGTTGGCTAATAACAGTGTAGTCATGAAACAACAAACATTAAACAACGGATCTCTCTGCGTTTGTCGCTGTTGATAGTGTCAGCCGATCGATGCTTCCGTTGTTTTGTGAATAGTCGCACGAATGTGGTATGTTTGTGTGGTTTGCAGATGGATTGGTCGCAGCTAACATGGTTAGCTTCACGGTTTATGGAGTGATTATTGGTGTTCTGAAGTTGCAGTTGGTGGGGACTGATGGATGCGCTCGTGCACAGGCCAAATGTCAACCGCAGATGCAGCTTTAAGAAAGTCTATCAAAATGACAAGAGAAATGAATTCTTATTTGCCAAAACTCAATTTGGATGTTGTGAATAAGATTAATTAAAATGATCGCGTTTTTGTAACTTAATTAATCCAGAATGTACTGTATATTCATGCTAGGTTAATGACATTCGTATTAGTCGGGCTATTTATATATATATATATATATATATATATATATATATATATATATATATAGGGCTGCAACAACTAATCGATAATAATAGATAACGAAATTTAGTATGGTTTAATCACGCCCGCGCAAGGAAATCATCCGCCAGTCACGTGACTAGATTAATTAAAATATTTGTAACCCTAAGTTACTTATAAGTTAACCGTATGATTGCCCAGAAGCACCCAGCAGTTGATGCTATTTCTAAAATCCTATTCTTTCTCAATCATGTTTTCCCCCCACAAAGTCTGATGCAATAATGAAATTCCTTCTGTTCTGAACAACAGTGAGAAAATAGTAAATAATGGCTTCCCAGCTTGTTGTGCCCCTCAGAGCAATGCAAAAAAAATCGTCATTGAATCTTCCTGTATTATGGGGAAATACCATAATGATGCCAACCTTTCAAGAAAGGAAGTGTGTTGGTTTGGTTAGGGCAAATATTTCATAATAAGGGTCTTTGGGAAACAGAGAAGTTGTACATTGCTGTACAACTGCTGACAAAACATGGAAACTACTAATCATCAATCAAACAAAATAGCCTTCATAAAGACGATTCCAATAGTGCTCTGTTAGGTCTACGGGGTCTAGGACACTCACACACAGTTCCCTCTGCATGACTGGTTTTGTGTTAATGCATAACTAGAGCAGTCTAGTTAAAGCAGGCAGGCTGTTTTAAATGTTGGAAGTTGACTGAGACCATAACAGCTTCTGGGAACAGTTCAAGCTTCAATGTACAGCTTTCAGAGCTTACTAATGCAGCAAAATCCAGCCTGGTTTAAGAAGCTGGTTTGCAAGGCCTTTGTCCATATAAAAACAGTTCATGGAAAAATGTTATAAATATGCGGCGCACTTTACACATTATTGGCACTGTAATGTTAATGCACGCTTTAAAGTGGTTGACTCCCTTACATCACTCATTATGCTTTTCAGTAAATTGACAGTATTTTAGTGTAATTTATCCCACTGCTTCCTAACAGAGTTCAACCCAGGACAGTACCAAAGTTGTATAATATATAAATAAACATAAACAGCATTGGCTTAACGATCTGCAACTGATTAGGCTGACAAGTAAAATGGACAATTGATATATGCTTACAACGGCAAACTAGTGATTTACCAGCATGGCACAAACACTGGGTGAAATAAAGTATTAGGCTAGTATTAGCCATATTACCAAGTGACAGATGAGTTTGTACAATTTGGACAAGCACAGTTTTTGCCACCAAACAGCAGAAGAGGCTACATAAGATAGGCTACAGGAAGTGCTTTCTGCTCTCTTTTTTTGATATTGTAATTATGCATGATTACATGGCTGGTTTTTTTTATTTACAAAAAGCAATTTTCCCTTTTCAGAACAGACATGCAACCCACCGGCATTGATTTTGAGTTAGAGTAAATGGGTTATTCAAGAAGATTTATTGTATATTTTTCATTGACCTTCTATCTGTCTGTGCAGTTGGCCAGCATGAGTTGACCAAGCACCAGGTGGCGGTAAAGATTCTAAACCGGCAGAAGATTCGCAGTCTGGATGTGGTGGGGAAGATTCGACGTGAGATCCAGAACCTCAAACTCTTCCGTCACCCGCATATAATCAAACTGTGAGTAACATCCATTGCCTATTTGTTAAGAACGTGTACCCTTGATCAGGGATGCACCGATGTATCGGCCATTAAAAGCAATTATTTTCACTAGTATCGTCATCGGTCGATTGTTTAAAAACAGCCGATGA
The DNA here is from genome assembly GCF_949152265.1 of Phoxinus phoxinus. Lineage (NCBI taxonomy): Eukaryota > Metazoa > Chordata > Actinopteri > Cypriniformes > Leuciscidae > Phoxinus > Phoxinus phoxinus. Next base: position 20,387,787 of record NC_136878.1, on the reverse strand, counting down.
TCAGAGCTGCTTGTATCCTGTCCATCAAAAGGGGACGAAAAAAAACCGTCAGGCTGCAACTCATACTGTGTGTGAAGAAAATGTATCGGATTGAATTTAAGCCTGTCTAAGGCTGTTAATAACACATAAACAGTTTGAAAATAGCGACGTAAAAGCAGGATCTAGCCTATTTGACTATGAATCACCCATAAGAAACAAAGTCTTAGCTTTCAAATTCTGTCCATTTTATCACAAAATTCAACCAATAAATGGGATTTTGACGCTCTTAAATGTGACGTGACAGATTGTTGTAGTGCCTCAGTTCAGATGGCAGCATGGAGCAAGTATTTTCTTCCACTTAATATAGGTTATAGCAACATGCATAAACATCAAAAAGTATGTTGAAAAATTCAGTGCAACTTACCAAAATGTATCATGCATCATGTTATCACTCAATCAGTGTTTCAACTGCAGAAAGACATCAATAAAACAGCTTGTGAACAATGTCACTTAACATTGCATTTAGCTCAGGAAAGTTATGTTCACAGTTTGTTAGTTAGCTGTAAAAAAAAAAAAAACACTAGAGAGGAGCATATTTACTGTTAATTACATATGTATGTTTGAATAAATTTGTTTAAGTGTTTATAAAAACTACCTTATGTTCAACTGAGTTGAATACAATTTTTTTCTGTCTTTATTTGAGTGTAATTATTATATAAGAAAAATAAATACCAGTTCAATACAATAGTTTGGGCTAATTCTAACCTCTAATATTATAGCAATGTACCAAATGAGAGGGTTCCCTGTAAAGTGTACAGCATTATTTGGCAGAGTTTCTTTTCTCAGTCTTATCGGCAGATAAAGTTAGTGTTTGTGCATCTCTTCCCTTGATTTAGTGGATTTGTTTGTCTCAAATTAATGATTTTTTTCCTTCATTCCCTTTCTCGTTTCCCATGCAATGAAAATGCAGATTCATTACCTCTGAATTCTAATTCACAGATAATGCAGTATTTTATTTAGGGGCTAGAATGTGCACATATTTGACCTACAGATAATAATTTTGAGTTTATTTTATTTTTTATGTATATCTATCCCAGAGTCATAAGTAAAAGAGGAACAAACTTGATGTGCGTGTGAATGAGACCCAGCATCTGTGGACTGGTTTTGCTTCTCTGGTGACCTTGCTTCTATTTTTCTTCTTTTTTCTTTTGTGGCATGGAATGAGGGAAGACGAGACGGTCACAGAATTAAAGTGGATGGAAAAGAGAGGGGGGATTTTCATTTCCTCCCATTATAGAGAAGCAGTAAATCTTTGTCTTTCATGTTCTGAACAATTATTTTCTGTCTGTCTCCTTGATTTTTTTTTTTTGTCTTTACATGTGAGCTGTTTGTCTGTTGATGTTTTATTTGGAGGTCAGTGTCAATAATAAAGACACCTTTACTCTGGCCAGATAATACAAGGAAATGTCGAAGCTATCCAGACTTGCTCCAAAACCATTAGCGATTCATTGACATTTCCCATAAAATTTTATAATAAATAGTTTATTTATTTTATTGTATTATTTAGTAAATATACAAAAATAATTGTATAAGTGTACAATCTAGCATTAAAACTAAAAACCTAACTGTTCAAATATGCCTAAATTCGTCACTTAACCAGTATAAGAAAGGGAATGTTTTCTTGTTTAGAATGTTGTATGATCTTAAAAGCTTTGCATTTACATTTCAGATGTTTTCATTATTCAGATGCATTTCGCTGTGACTACAGAAGCAAACGCATGTATTCTTTACAAATTTGTGCGTTTTGTTTTGTTTGGCAGTTACCAAGTCATCAGCACACCAACAGACATCTTCATGGTCATGGAATATGTTTCAGGAGGAGAACTCTTCGACTACATCTGTAAAAATGGAAAGGTAGGCTACAGCTTTTTAATTTGTAGGTTATGATTAAGACTGGAAAATGAATTGCCTATATTGATTATAAAATAATCAACTGTTCATTTAATTGTTGTATAGTTGAGTCTTTTGTGCTGTCACTGGAGAACCTCCATCAGTGATGCCACTTTAGTGTAGTGAAAAAAATGCTATGACATATTCTTATAATTGAAGCATTTTAGTTTTGCGAAGCAAAGTCCAGCAGGAAGTGAGAGATTAAATGCCACTGTAATTGCTAAAGCATCATAGATCTGCTGAAAGAGGGAGTACAATCTAGGGATGTGGGCAGAACACAAATGTAGATCTTTTTGATGAAATCTTAGAGCTTTCTGTCCCTCCAAAGACAACTACACAACTGACACTTTGATTCTTTAAAAAGTTCATAAAGAGATTGTAAAACTAATCCATATGAATTGAGCGGTTTAGTCCAAATTTTCTGAAGAGACGATCGCTTTATAAGCTGAACAGATTGAATTTAGGCTTTTATTCACATATAAACATTCATCAACTCACACATCAGTTGTGGTAAACAGAAGCTCAAGCATGTTCTCTTGTTGTGCAAGAACCAATGAGGTTCATTCTCATGTGTTGCGCGGCATGTTTGTGTTTCTGCAAGGTTTGGTTGAGCTCCTGTTTATGTTCGCTGATCAAAGTTTATATTTGAATAAGAGCCTAAATTAAATCTGTTCATCAAATAAAGTGATTGTGTGTCTCCAGAAAAATTTGGACTAAACCACTCAATTTTGAAGCATCAAAGTGGTAGTTGTGTAGCAGTCTCTCAGATTTAATTTGTGTTCCTACGTTGAACGAAAGTGTTATGGGTTTGAAATTACATGAGGGTGAGTAATTAATGAAAGAATTTAAATGTTTTGGGTAAACTAACCCTTCAACATCTACTTAAGCTATGTTAGCCGTAGACATTTATTAAAATCAACTGAATCAATAGGTCCAAAAAGTTCAAACAATCTATTATAAACAGATTTCTGTTAGTCCACATAAGTCACTCAAGGCATTGTTGACATCGTTGCCACGGCAACCACTTTTCTATTTATCAAAGAATCCTAAAAAAAAAATCACAGTTTGCACAAAAATGTTAAGCAGCACAACTGTTCTTAAAATTGATAATAATAAGTCATGTTTCTTGAGCAGCAAATCAGCATATTAGAATGATTTCTGAAGGGTCATGTGACACTGAAACTGGAGTAATGATGCTGAAAATTAAGCTTTTTAAACTGGAATAAAATGTATTAAAATATAAAAGAGTTCTGTTGTAATAATAATTGTAATAATATAGTTTTTATCAAATAAATGCAGCCTGGGTGAACATAAGACTAATAAGGAATTATAAAATCTTTCCAAACCCAAGCATTTGAACAGTTGTGTGTATCAGGGTCCACAAAATCGGCACAGTAAGTTTCAACAGGGGAACATTAAATGCAGAATGTTCAGTTTAGGCCACATGGGAGATGTTAAAATAATACATGGTCCTGTGTCTCTGGTTAGTTGGATGAGAAGGAAAGCAGGCGGCTGTTCCAGCAAATCATCTCAGGGGTGGATTACTGCCACAGACATATGGTAGTGCACAGAGACCTCAAGCCTGAGAATGTCCTGCTGGATGCGCACATGAACGCCAAGATTGCAGACTTTGGTATGTGAGCACTTCATATTTGTGAAACATGGTGGTTGTTTTAATGTTTATATCACAACCTATACAGACTTCGACTTTTCCTCATGCAGGCTTGTCAAACATGATGTCGGATGGAGAATTCTTAAGGACGAGTTGCGGCTCTCCTAATTATGCTGCTCCGGAAGTCATCTCTGGAAGGTACCGTTTACCTCTGTGCTTGTATTAACCTTTTACCATTTGTTTTTTTACTTTTAAATGATCTTCTCAAAAACCTGCTCTCGTCCTCTAAGATGATGCTCTGTGCGGTTTCAAATTGCTTTGTGAAGTCCGTTCATTCAGATTATCTCTTGACGGATCTTGCTTTTTCGATCCAGGTTATACGCAGGCCCTGAGGTGGACATCTGGAGCAGCGGAGTGATTTTGTATGCCCTGTTGTGCGGAACGCTGCCGTTTGACGACGACCACGTGCCAACACTGTTCAAGAAGATCTGTGATGGAATCTTCTTCACGCCTCAGTACCTGAACCCCTCTGTTATTAGCCTTTTGAAACACATGCTCCAGGTGGACCCCATGAAGAGAGCCACCATCAAAGAGATTCGGTCAGAAACTATGCCAAGCACTGTCTATTTCATTCAGTAATGCCATAACTATTAGGATGTGTAGAGTAAGATTTGTAAAAGTTCAAATCAATATATTTTCTCTATCTGTTCATTGCTCTCCATTCTCAGGGATGATGAGTGGTTTAAGCAAGATCTCCCCAAGTATCTGTTTCCGGAGGACGCTGCATACAGCAGTAATATGATTGATGAGGAGGCGCTGAAGGAGGTGTGTGAGAAGTTTGAGTGCACTGAGGAGGAGGTCCTCAACTGCTTGTACAGGTTTGTGCTAATTTATTTATTTTAATCTGTAATGGGCAACTTGTTTTTGACCGTCACATAAAGAGGTTGACCGTCACATAAAGAGGATCACATTCACAAACAAACTGTTAAAATTAGATCATTTATGCAGAAATAATTTTTTATAAAAATAACACCATGTCAAGGGGTTTAAACAATAACAGGAAAAATAGTTATCCATTGGAATGATAAAACAACAAGTTGGCGCAAATGACTTCTCCGGAGAACAGTTCACCATAAACTTTTATACTCTCCACCCACAAATCAATCAATTAACAATGAAGTCTTCCGCGAGTCCCGCCAATCACATTTCAACACCATACTGTCCCCAGGAGGCAGAATGTGGAAAGCGGGGCCATAACAGCTCTCCTCAAAAAAGATTCTGCTAAGAATGACAGTTTTTTTGTTGTTGAATTCTTCTCTTTCTCTGCCAAATAAGACAGATTACAGGGCAAATCAGTAAGAATTTCAGAGTTGTTAAGCCATCCATCTACTTTTCCCCGAGAAAGAAGATTCACATCCTCATCAGTATTTTCTGGAGAAGAGTAATTTGTACTGTAGGATGAAATGGGTGAAACCACAGACTGCAGGGAACTACACTAACCTTTTCCACTGGTGGCACTTGCGCTACTAACTTTTTCAGTTACTGGCGCAAAACATGATTTGGTCGCACAAATTATTTATAGTAAGTCGCTCTGGATAATAATGAACAATAATGAAACCGTATTGCATACAGATGTGCTTTTTATTTTACTTGCCATCTTTTAAACCACATGCCTTGTTTTCTTTAACATTGGTTGGGATAGATTTACTGCAATAGAAAATACAGTACACAATAAAGTGCAAAATTAATTTCTTTTGGATTTCAACATGCTATGGTTGGCACAGATGGGCAGACTCCTGAACTCTTAAGGAAAAATAAAATAAATATAATCCATAAAATAATATAATAATAGATTTTCAGCAGCTATATGAAAACAATGCATGTCCACCTCACCTCACATAAGGCTATATTATAAGCTACATTGAATTTAATTATCAATTCAGATTCCTCACTTGCTCGGTTTGCTTGACGCCGAAATGCAGTGGGGAGTGCTGCTGCGTCACGGGATATGTACCTGTCTCTACACTTCGCGTGCTTCATACTGTCATTGTGAAGCTTTAATTTACTTGCGTTTACATGGACATTGATGGCTCAATTGGACTACAAAAATCTTCATGTAAACACCTTAATCGATCGGATTGAGCTCGATCCGAATGAAATTTCGATCGGATTGAAAGGGGTGGTTTATTCCTTTTGTAATGGGATCAAGAGAACATGTAAACACTTGATCGGATTGAAAACCGAAACTGAAAGGACTACGCATGTACAATGACGTATGACGCGCGGAACGAGCTGTTCTTCCTGTTTAATAAAGTGTCATATAAATGAGTGTCCCGTCATTCTAAAATTCTCATTTCACTCAGCGTCTGTGAAGTGAAGCAGGACAACGTCCCACCAGTCCTTGTTTTGGATTCTCATCCACAGACGACTGGTTTTGGCGCGGGGAGGGGCATTTTTACTGCGTGATAAATATAAGCAGCACGGCAAAACGGTTCAATGCTCATTGTCTCCAAATAATGACCAGAGACGGATTAATATTACATCTGCTGTTTAAAACAAATAAAGTACCAATAGAGGAGAATAGTTATGCGCGAACAGCGGGAAACTCTGTATATTTGTGCAGTGTGCGTCAAAAAATCAATTCCGTTTTGAAACTTGTGACATATAAACGCGCACATCAACCCGATTACTTTATAAATCGCAGGGCTGAAGCCAACTTTGTGTTGAATGCTCAGAGCATGTTATAAAACGTATTCTTAAAATACACATTTCTGTTTTAATAAATGCTCATAGTAAATCATAGCATATTGCCTAAAACATAAGGTAGGTACAAAAATAATCAGTGATACATTTGCGACCCATTAAAAATTAGGGTCGCAATGGCATTTCAAAAGGTCGCATATGTGACCATTTTGGTCGCAGTGTAGTTCCCTGGACTGTCATTCTGGATTAAAATTATCACAAGTTGGCACAACACCAACAGAGACTGTATAAGATTTAAAACAATTAATGTGGCAAACCTGAACTTTCCTCCGACGATCAGGAGTATTCAGCAGATAATGATTAACTTAAAGGCGCTTAGCTATACTGTAAGGTCCTGTAAACTTTGCTTGAAATTGGTTATTAGGAAGAGGTAGCAAAGCCAATACCTGATCATCTTCCTGAAATCTCCTTAGCCTTTTTGTCAAAAAGTTGTAGCATTTTAGTTTGAGATTTACACAACTTCTTTTGAGCAATAGCTTGTGCCTCATAAAGTCTACAGCTAAACCCACTCACGTAGTCTACAACATTTTCGGGAGGCTTAGAGGTCTGCCATTCATCAGCTGAAATAGCAGTAGGTCCTCATACTGTATGCCCAAACACCAGTTCATTTGGATTAAAACCAATGCTGTCTTTGGTTACTTCACTTATAGCCAATAACATCCACGACCCTCTTCCCAATCAGCATCTTTAAGTTTCACACAATATGATCTTAAGAGATTTCAAGGTTTGATGAAACCTTTCAAGAGCCCCCTGACTCTGTGGATGGTAAGCACTATAAATATTGTGGGAAACTTGAAGTTGATGCAGGGCTTTTGAGAACTCGACATACTTGTATTCGAACCCTTATCAGATTGAATTGCTTTTGGAATACCAAAAATAGACGAAGTTAGTGAGGGCTTTCAAGATAGACTTAATAGTGATAGACCTTAATGGGTAAGATGCAGGATAACGGGTAGTCTGGCACATTATTGTAAGACACAAGCTGGAAACAAATCAGGGAATTCTTCATTGCATTTTCAACCTCATATTTTATGGGTAGAGATGCTATCATGGGTGGAGCTACCACAATACTCTCTCCCTGAACATTCCCCCCAGCTAAATCATTTCTTAAAATAAACGCAATTCCTGGCCCTGAAAGTGCCGAACGAACACCAACTGCAACATCACCAGATACTATCACTGAGGAAAGATGGATTCTGTGCAAAGGCACTTCAACAAACCCCATCTCAAAACCTTGTACAAAAACATGGGTTCTGGTTGTTGTTTCATTTGTGTAAGTTTTTGTAATATGTCCTGCCTTTATCCTCCCTTGTTTTGCAGTCGCAATCACCACGATCCTCTTGCTGTGGCCTATCACTTGATCATAGACAACCGCCGCATTATGAGTGAGGCCAAAGACTTCTATTTGGCCTCCAGCCCCCCAGACAGCTTTCTAGACGATCTGCCCGCTCATCACTCTGCTAAGGTTCACCCTGAAAGAGTGCCATTCCTAGTGGCCGAGTCTCAACCGCGTCCTCGACACACGCTGGATGAGCTTAACCCCCAAAAGTCTAAGCATCTCGGTGTTCGGCGGGCGAAGTGGCACCTGGGAATCCGTAGCCAGAGCAGACCGAATGATATCATGAGTGAGGTCTGTCGTGCTATGAAGCAGCTGGACTATGAGTGGAAGGTAAGCATCTGTACATGTGGTTTGAATTGAACTTTACATTTCTCGGATCACTGCTGCATTTAAAGGAGTAGTTCACCCAAAAATGAAAGTTGTCATCATTTACCGTCATGCCATCCTAAACCTGAATGACTGACTGACTTCTACAGAACTCGAAAAAAGTTATTTTGAAGAACGTTTCAAGTGTTTTTTGCCATACAATAAAAGTCATTGGTGTCCAGCATAACTATTTCTTTAAGGCGAGTCATATGGCGTTGCCATGTTTTGGAACAGAATAGATTATGTGAATAAATGGCATCCAGAAAAAAGAATTTGTTTGTCCGTTTAGGCCAGGAATATAAAAATTACAATAATAAAGGGTGGAGGAATGGTAAAAATAGATAAATGGACGAATGGATGTCCTGCTATGCATTTTTTGGGCTTATCCTCCTGAGGTTCATGATCTTAGGGTAAATTCCATCTCTTCCTTGTGGGAAAGAGTTTTGGGGCTTCTAGTAAATTCTATAAATAGAAAAGACTTGACTGTTTTCTCTCTTTCTCACACATACACACACACAAACTTGGAGTAAGCAAATAGAATGTTAACTAAAATTTTACAGTACGGTATCTTCATATCGTACAGTCATTATTAGAAGAGCCTGGAGTATGTAAACAGAGCCTCTAAAGTATTAAGGACAGAATTGTTTTTTTAATGGTACACAACTGTTCCAAAGTTAGGGGTCGGTACGAAAAAATTTACTTGGCTGTATTTTTCTTGGCTATATTTATGTTAAATTTACAATTTAAAATAACAGTTTTTGGTCAATCTTTCTTTTAAAAGGTTTAATTTATTCCTGTGATGGCATTTGATTAAAAAATAATTCCAGTATTGTTTGATGAATAGAACGCTTAAAAGAACAGCATTTATTTGAAATAGAAATCTTTTGTAACATTGTAAATGTCTCTTAAAATGTCGATTTAGTGGGTCCTTGCTGAATAAATTATTATTATTTTTAAACAAGACTTTTGAATGATAGTGTAAATTAAAGGTACACTATGGAATTCTGGTCTCTGTTGACATCTATGGTTGAAACAAAATCACAGAGGATTGTTTTCTTTTTTTATGTCAGTTATGTTTATTGTAAGAGAATCCTATGAGAAATATATCTATTAAATGTTGTCTGACAAAGTAATGCATCTGCCGCCGTCGTAGAAAGACCTTCTTTGTTGTTAACCTGTGGCTGAAGGCATTATATGGTTTGTGTCTTAATTCAACTGGCTGAAGTTCAAGCATGTTTGACTGAGTGAGTCATCAGTTTTGGACATAAATGGCCTACGTCTTTGTTTATACGAGTGTTCATTCTTTGTCTTATCTCTTAACGGCCTCTCTTATCTAGTTAAACAGTGTTTACTGCTGTTCAGGAGTATGCCATTCGACCTCCTGAAAACAGTGCAAATAGTGCTACAGTGCAATGAACCCGTCTTCACAGTCCTTTTTAAAGTTAAACGTTGGTAAATAAATTAACTTAAGGTATTTTACAGTCAGATTTGTTAACTCTCCTCTCTTTTTTCCTCTTTGGTTTGATAGGTAGTGAATCCGTATTACTTGCGAGTGCGGAGGAAGAACCCAGTCACTGGCATACATACAAAGATGAGCCTCCAGCTCTACCAGGTGGACAGCAGGACATATTTACTAGACTTCAGGAGCATAGATGGTAAAATTGTCACTGTGTGTGGTTTTATTCAGTGTTTAGTTTTATTTACTTTATTATTTGTTTATAACTGCTTTATTTTACCAATAACCAATAATTTTTTTTAAATTAAATAGACAATTACACATAAGAATATGAATACTGAATAGATCTGACTGAATAATACAAGATCGCGGGCGCGATCGACTGCTTCAGTAGCACCGTAGGCACCGCATCAGCTACCAGTCTCGGTTTTAAATCCCATTTTATAACTCATGAGATCTCCAACCACGTAGTCCTTCTCAGTGAAATGGGCGCTGCAAATGACCGAAGTCTTGGACACCGAAGCAGCACTGAAGTCAGCGCATTTGGTCCGAACAAAGTTGACCCAGGCACGGAACACAGTGGACTCTGTGACCGGTTTTAACGGTGTTTTTGCACCCAGCACAAACGCAGTAATTCACCATCGTGAAAATACGCCTGCGTATACTAACTACCTAACTTAAATAACTAACTAAATAACTAAATAAATGTCCTAATCACTAATTCTCTCGCTCTATCACTCGTGCAATTATCAACACAGCTCAGCGAGCTGGGGAGACGTCTCCCTGTTATGACGTCAAACGATTCGTTTAGGGGGATGGGCAGTTTTAAGTGAGGACTGAAAATAACGAACTTTTTCATCTTATATTCTGCCTTTAGGTATCGAATAACATACAAAACAATACATCAACTTGTGAAACGTGTATTTCCCCTCACTATTTTGTGTCAATCATAATTAAAAATTTAACCTGACATACACACTTTAAGCTTGACGTCGATTAGTCGTTGATCATGGCCAAAAGTGCTCAACAGGATAAGAAATCTTTGAAGTCCACTTTTACGCTCCGTTTCCAACAGTCAACATGACAAATGCATACTGCAAGAGTCCTCCACAAAACATGTTTGATTATACCATCTGGATGCTCAAAATTGATCAGGACAATGCACATTTTATGTATGCACGGCTTATTGTACATGCGAGTTAATCGCCGTTCTAAACTAATGCTGCATTGTTACTCACACACACACACACAAACAGTAACTCGCACATCACTTGCAGATTGTGCATACAGAAACATTCAGTTTGTATTTGTATTATCTGAAATGTATTGTCAACATTGTTCTGTGAAGAAAAAAAACAGTTCTGTGATTTATCAATTGAATAGCTTAGAAACTGAAAAGTTCTAGCATATAATCTTAGTAACTAAAACCCACAACTTCACTATTATTAGAGACGCTGCCAGGTAGAATTAATTAACATGCAATCGCTCTCTCTCTCACGAATGCATTAATATAAATGTAATAATCTTTACTGTGCTACTTTATCTGTGTCTGAGAAATATGACATCCCAAAAACAAAAGAACTGCTAGAAAATAAGCTGTTATGTAGTAATAGTCTTGTGAGCAGCGCACAAGGTGCACAAATAGCTGTGCACAAGGTAACCCGCATTCGAGTCTCAGCTTGAGGTTCTGGCTTATTCGTTAATTCATGACGACATCAGCGACTAGTCGGCCCCACTTTCATCGCTTAAATTCCGATTTAAAAAAAGTCTGAAGTCATTCAACCCCTAATTGTAAATGTTAAGAATTGGCTTCTTTTTTTTTTCTTCTTTTTTTTATATATTGTTGTTTTATTAACTGTACTAAAATGAATCAGAACCAATAAAAGGAAAAATTCCCTACAATTCTCATCCCTGTTGTGGCGTGTTTTGGTGTGTTTTCTGCATACTTCACCATCTGATGTCTTCTGTTACTTTCAGACGACATGGTGGAAGTAAAATCAGGGACTGCCACGCCTCACCGCTCTGGCTCAGTCGGTAACAACCGGACTACCCTAAAGAATGAGAAAAACGAATGTGAGGAGGCAACGAAGGGCGAAGCGTCCGCACCCTCCACACCTCCGATATCTGGAGGGAAAGCGGCGGAAAGCTCTCTGGCTTCTTCTCTTACCTCCTCAGTGGATTCCACAGGGGGAGAGATCCTTCCCCGGCCGGGAAGTCACACCATAGAGTTCTTTGAGATGTGCGCCAACCTCATCAAGCTGCTAGCGCGATAACTTGTGGTTCCTCTGATGCCTTCTCTCTCTCTATCTCTATCTCTCTCTCTCTCTCTCTCTCTCTCTCTCTCTCTCTCTCTCTCTCTCTCTCTCTCTCTCTCTCTCTCTCTCTCTCTCTCTCTCTCTCTCTCTCTCTCTCTCTCTCTCTCTCTCTCTCTCTCTCTCTCTCTCTCTCTCTCTCTCTCTCTCTCTCTCTCTCACTCTCTCTCACTCTCTCTCACTCTCTGGCTTGATTTCTCTTTCTTCTAGAATACTCTCTACCTCTTCATCCACAGCAGTCCTCCTATGTCTATCTTTTTTCTCTCTCAGTGTCTTTAGAGCAATAAGCATGCAGACAGACTCAAGACTCCATGCATCCCACTTGCATGAACAAGCAGAATGGTCTGTGGCCGTACAGTCGCCAGCTTCAGCCTGTTTAAGAGGACTGAGAAAAGGTGCAAAGGGGAAAAGGATGGAGGTTGTTTTTTGTGCCACAGTCAAGGTGTCAGAAAGATTGCTAAGCCACTTTATTGTATCTATACTCTTTTAGAGATGGTTTTACAATTCTTTTTCGGGTTTTATAGCAAGGATTTCCTTGCAGAGAGTGAGGCATAGAGTTATACACTGAGCTAGCTGTACTGTACACAATGCTGTTGCAATTCTTGGTGGACCAAGAGATCTATAGAGAAAGAGCCCACGTGGGCCGACAAGTGAGACCGAAAGCGCTTTTGCACAGTTTTACCTGCAAGTTTTTGTGGGCCAGTGTCATGACTGGTTATCCCATTGACACAGCCTACTGGGGAGGGCACTCGATTAAGAGGAGCCTACTTAAAAAGCGGGCCACTGCTGGGACGGGCCAATTTAACATGGTGGGCACTTTAACACAAAGGGACAACTTGATAAGTCAGCCTTTCTTAAGGAAGAGACCAATGTAAGACCCATTTATCCTGAGGGAGTGCAATGTTCTTGCCTCTGTTTCATAGATTTTTGTTTGTTTGTTTGTCACACCTTAGACTTTTTTTCTATTTGCTCACATTTTACATAAATTTAAGTATATACAGAATTTAAACATGCGTTCAGATTTATGTTTATCAGTGCTTTAAATGGGGTTGTAGATTGTACTGAAATTGTGATATTGGACTGGATTATTTTTTTTAAAGAAATGTTTGATTATATCGCTGTAAGATGTTTTATTCCATACACTGCTTTATCAAAAACTTTTTTTTTTACTATTATTTTAGTTGTTTTACAAATCAATGGTTGCTTCAACATTAAGTACTCCTTAAATCAAATGTACCCCCCCACCCCCTTGGCTTTCTTTACTTTTTTTGTTTTGTTTTTATTTTAAATGTAGGCTGCAAAGATAAGTGCATTTATGAATACTTAAAAAAAAAAAAAAAAACGCTGAGGTGTCCAATATAGTTAACCACCATAAAATGAATGAGTTTAAGTATTAACTCATATTGGCAGATATCCTTTAAAAATTGACGAACTGTGGCTGAGTGAGCCACATAGTTTTGTCTTATTCCTGTGTTTGAAAGCCAGTGTCAATTCATAATCGGAAAGATCTGAAAATCGGAAAGCTCCTCCTACATGCATGTGGCTTCATGTGCCACATTCATGTCAACATGAATAAAAAAAATATTTGATTGACTGACTGGAGAAATCCTCCTTCAGATCAGTGTTTTATGTTCCACAGAATGCAATGAAAACAATATAACAATATTTTAAATAGTTTGCTTGTGTTTGTTTGCCTGTCTCGAGCTCCAGCTGTTCAAATTGATTATATGATTAATAGTTTTTAAACCATAAATTCATACTTTTGTTTGTTTGGCACAGCTCATTTACAAGTCATGTGTTATAAGGGAGAAGAATGTCTTAATGCACATTCTTACCACAAAGTATAACTAGATTGATGATGATAACTTGATTGGTCTTAACAAACGCAGCAACATATTCTCAAAAAGAAAAGAAAATATAGGCCTGTAAATCTCTGATTTGACTGATGGAATTCTTGAGTAATTTTTACATGTTCATCTAGTTTCCTATATATATTAAAAAACACATTATGTCTTTTTTTGTTCAAAACTGCAGTGTCATTTCAAATTCTTTATTAATGAGACTTTAAAGCTAAAACTTGACAATCTATGCTTTGTAAACCAGCTTAAGACAAATCCAGAGAAATTGTTTGGTTTTGCGCTGTCCCATTTACCTTTTTTCTTTCTTTCGAAATATATTTCCCCGTGCAGTAGTCTTATTCAAATGATTACTCTTCCTTACCATTAGGGAACAATTTCAGTCTTTGAAAACAAGTTTAGAAAATCTGTTGATGTACTTCTCTTAACTGCATTTATGTTGATTATCTGTGAAGAGATGCACCTGACAGAGGCTTGCCAATGAAAATTTACAGAAAATTATACTGATAATTTACAATTAAAAAGATGATTTGTAAATACAACTGCCTAATAAAATAATACACGAAGACAGGATTGTACGGTGTCTTGTGAAAACATGGTGTATTTTGTGACTTTATAAAAAAAGTAAAAAAAAGTTAATTATATCACTGTAATATGTACATTACTGTATATAGGTAATATTTCACAACATTAGTTAAGAATGGTAGTATTACATTAATTATACTATATTAATTTAATTAAAAAATGAAACTTATAATATATATAAATATAATCATACAGGGAGGGAGGGGCATGATATAATGAATGGGAAATGTATACAATATGTAAATAACTTGTTGGCCAAAACAATGTTGTGTATGCTGTACTGGTAAACTACGTTATGGAGACAAAATGTCCCAGCAGGTATGCCAATATAAGAAAAGAAAACAGCTTATAAATTATAGTGATGTTTTTTGAAAATGTAAAAATGCATAAAGTTTTCTGTGATTGGTAGGTTTAGGTTTAGGGTTAGGGGATAGAAGATACAGTATAAAAATAATTTTGTCTATGGAAAGTCCCCATAAAATATGGAAACTCAACGTGTGTGTGTGTGTGCGGGGTATACCATGCCTAGCTTTTCTGCAGACTTTTGCAGAACATAAGTTAAACTAGCATACAGACATGACTTTCTAAAAAAACCACTTTGAAAAATATTCACTTGAGTAAAAAGTAGGCATTATGTGCCCTTATGCGCACATAGGCTACTGTACAGGTATACTTTAGAAAACTACCAGCAGATGTCGCTGTAATCTTGAAGACATGTTATCAGGTACTGATACTGAACATTTTCTGATTTCTAACTTCTTAATTTTTGTAGAGCATCTGCTATTACAGTATTGGGCTGAATTTAAATAATTTTGTTGAATAAAAACGGCTATTTTAAATCAAATAAATGGCTCGTAACCATGCAGTTATTTTATCCCTAGTTTAATTGTTTTCAATATTTGATCCCCCATACTTCACGGCTCATTTTCTACTAAAAAAAATACAGTTATAAGTCAAGTGGGAACTACCATACTACTACTCTTAGTTTTTCTTTATATGGCAGAAAAAAATAGTAAGAGTAGCCTACACTGCACACCTGCCGTAGTGCGTCATGGCGTAAGCAGCAACTCCTCCATGCGCATAGGGAACAGCATGGGAAAGTTACTTCAGGAGGACTGGCTGTTTACGATAAGCATTCAGTACGGGAGCACTGTTCCAAGATAAACTAAAATGTTCAGATGTAAACGCAGAAGAAACGCAGTTCATCTCTGAAGTTGCGCTTCGCTCTGGTATGTAAACAACAGATCACCTGCACTAATGTGGATATCTTATTGAAGTTATTCACTGCATTTGTTGTCACTTTGGACGGTCTAAGAATATTTTGCTGCAGACATGACATGTAGCCTATGTAAATAACAATAATGTTTCATAGAAATATTTTATAACATTTTTAAAACAAGTTAAGGTGGAGTATTTATTAGTGATACCAAAATACACTTTAGTGCACACTTTATTCAAGTTATGTACAAGCATGTTAAATGGCTGTGCTATTTGTTGAGGATGTGGTACAGCTAGTCTCCAGGCAGTGTGTAATCCAGTAAACCGAAGATATACTGGGCTGTACCAGGAGCAGATTATATCCATTAATGCACACATACATATATTTCCCTCTTAAAACGAAGTAAATCTTGAAAATGCAATTTCCAGTAAACCTAAGATTGGTTTATCCTCTTTCATTGAATTCCAACAAAACATCCCTTGTTTGTATTTAAGGATCCAACATATGGAATAAAGAGAAATGTGTAGTTATGTTAGTGTGCTAACAGTCAACAACATGGACATTTATTATATTTAGTAATCAAACTTATTTTTGTTTTTTGTGTTTCCATAGTCTGGTGTACTATAAAGGACATTTTGTGCTAATTATGTATATTTGATGCACAAATTATGAATCAATTGGTAGTTATTTCAGGTCACATTTGTTATTCTGCTGTAAAAAACAAATAAAACAAAACATTTTTAACAAAACAAAAAAATTCTAAATGATTTATCTCTTTGTTGTTCTCTTTTTTCATCAATCATATGTTCTTGGTTGTTATTCTCAGTTTTACTTTATGCCTTAAAGCCTTAATATCAGATATACGTGTGTGTTCATGGATCAGTGTGTGTCCGTTCGTGCGTGTTGTGTCGATGTGTCCATGTCCTCTCACTGCCAAGCAATTCAGCTGACACAATGCAGGTCTCATGTTTCAGATATCTGTCTGCAGTGACAGTGCAAGCTTCTCCTGGTTTGCAGGGTTTCACCCCCTCATCCTTTCCTTAATCAGAAGGAATTTTGACATTATGTGTCAGACACATATGGTTTTGCTTGTTGTGTCACAAAGGTATAACTCCTGCTTGCAGCTGCAGAAACTGTAAAAACTATGCATTACAGAGACACTTTGTCTTATAAAGGGATTTCTTTTTAAATGTCATGTCATTCCATACCCTTTTGACTTTCTTTTTTTACATGTAACATAAAAGGATATATTTTAAATAATATAAAGTTTTCCTTGCAATTACAATGAAATGAGACTGACTGGAGCTTTCAAGATTAAAAAAAGATGCAAAAGCACCATAATTGGACTTTAAAAGTATCATAAAACACTGTTTGTATGCACTATTTTGTAAGTCAACTGATGTCATAGTCATGTGTTGTATAGACAAATAACTGGATCAGTCAAATCCAGTCATGAATGATTCATTCAAAAGATCTAAATCCCTTTAAGGTTTTTTTTTTTTTTTTTACTATAATTGTCTGTCACTTTTCAGCCTCTCTTTTTTCAGGTGGTGTATTGCAGATCTACATGAGGCTGCTTACCTTTATCTTCAGTAGGGGGCAGTATATGAAAAGATAAATCATGTGAGATTCATGATTGAAAGGTTTCCCTTACTTTTATCTGTAAACCACAAATAACCAGATACAAATTTTTAATTGTGTCAAAGTGTCATGACTTTTAAATTGATACATGGAATAAAATTAGCAATTTGAACACAACCCTAAATATACCAGTTTATTGGTATTATTATAACCGATTATTAGCGGTGTCCTTGTTGTAGTATAATACAGTTTCCTAGCTAAACATGTCTTAGGTGATATTTTTAATGTGCTCTTGTCTGTTCTTGCTTTTTTAGTGCTTTTCTAGTCTGTGCTGAGAAAGAAATTTTAGTGGTGGTATCGTCTATAAAAAGCTGCCATGACTCAGAAAACACACGTCCACCTGAATCAACAAGGTAAGAATCAGCAACTCGGCAGTTTCCTTAAATTATATATAAATTATAATAAAATGGTTTGACTTGCATGCTCCCAGTTTCTGAATGCAGGGGGATATCTTTATTTATGTATTTTTGGAAGTTTTTTAGTGTAAACGCATGTTTTTTTTTTTTTTTTTACTTTTCAATAGAAAAGTTTTTGAATGCTTGAGTTGATGAAAGAGAAAGGGAATAAAAAAGCAGTGGGAGGAGAGAAACAAAATAAGAGACTGAAGGCCTGGAAGAGGAGAGCAGAATGAGTAAGACAAGGGTAGAGAGGAGAAAGCGAACAGATTCACTTTACTAGAACTTTTTTCCCTGTGTCTACAACATTTTCTTTTTGGTGAAAATTCTAATCTGCAGGTAAGAAAGTTAATACTATTAAGCCTTATTTTGTTATGAAATACATTTGCTGCTGAGGGTTTTGTTTTTAGTAAGGAATGCATATTTTTATGGAAATCGGTTACATTTTGAAAGCTGAGAATGTCACCACTTGAAATGTGCCTGCAATACTGTAAATATGAAGTATATGTATGTACTTTTTTATTCTAAATTTTAAAATATTTTTCATCTTTTCTTTCCGTCTCAGTTTCATTCTGTGATTTTCAATAGTGTTTTCAGGCATGTTAGTTATAAACAGTCCATAGTCATACATTTTCATGTTCTTGGCTTGGAAGTATATTTTTATCTTATTATTGAACACTTTTACTAACAAAAAAATAGACATTCACTTTAAAAATATGAACTTTAAATATGAACTCTCCAATTTTCTCTACCAAAGTAATTTTGTTTTCTTTACTTTAAACAGACTGGAGTGAGATCACTGCTGACACTTTTCAGAGTAGCCCATTCAGCATCGATACACCATACGGGTACCAGCTCGACTTAGACTTTGTTAAATACGTGGATGATATTGAGCGAAGTGACACCATTCGACGGCTACATTTTAACAAGCGGCCCGGAGCGGCAAACGCTGCCTCCGAGTCGCAGCGCATCTTAAACCCCACACACTGGAATTCTTCAGAGTCTTTGTCCTCAGTGAGCAGTGATGAAGCCAAGAAAACGTCTCCGTCTTCATCCTCTTCCTCTTCTTCTGTCAACAGAAGAAGACCCCCACTTCCTCATTCCAAACCTAAATCCTCCTGTCCAAGACCTGAGGTCCCTCAAGACCTAGTCACTTCTCAGAGGTATGTAGATGGGACGTCTGCCCCAGCCACACAACGTCCTACCCCAACCAAACCAAATCCTCTAGTGGAAAAAACTTTGATGGAAACATGCAAACGTTTGGAACATGAGAAAGGCTCATCGCAGCAAGGACCTCCAGAACCACAGCCACGGCGTAGACTGGCCAGTTTTGGTGGTCTTGGCTCTAGTGGGACCCTATCTCCGTATACGAGCTGGAGTGCCCTAAATCAAGGTGCTAAGATGACAGTCCCAGACCAGCCCCAACCAAATTCCTTGTTATTGGGGAACACCCTTAAAATCAGCCCCTCAAGCTCTGGCCGAGCATCTCCAGTGAGCGGTGTGAGCCCACTCCACCTACAGATGGTCAGGGATCAGATGGCAGCTGCTTTACGAAGGTTAAAGGACCTGGAGGAACAAGTGAAGGCCATTCCTGTCCTACAGGTTAAGATTTCTGTTTTGCAGGAGGAAAAAAGACAACTGACCGCCTTGGTCAAGAGGCAAGATGAAGATCAAAAATCAGGCTCTATCATTGACAAAGATTTTAGCAGCAAACCTGCGATAGAGGGTTGTGAGCACGGTGCCATCTCTGGTCTGACGGATTTCCAACAGCTTAGTGTTGAAATGCAACTGCTTGAAAGGAAGATCCAAGATGCACGTCTTGAATCCTCTGCCTTTAAGACGAGAGATCAAAAGTCTGTTGCAGTTGGAGATGACAGGTGCATTGATGAAGTTGATGTTATTCATCAACACAAATTCAACTTTTGTAAGGATGTTGCTGTTGGTGCAAAACCTGAGACTCAGTCAGTGGCTGTCAGTGTCACTGAGACTATGCTGGGGGTTGTATCCAACAAGGAAGCAGAAACAGAGTTGCAACAGCAAACCATCCAACATTTAAGTGACCGGGTTCAGATACTGGAGGCTGAGCTTAAAGAAGCAATGCTCAAGGCAGAGATGGGCAAGCTTAGAAGTGAACTGCGGGAAGCAGAAGCGAGAAACCATGCTGACAAGAGTTCCTCCGCACAACCACAGGTGAACTGTGTTGCAACCCAGATTGCGTCGCAAACTCGCACTCTTGGGGTTGGAAACCACACCAACCTTGTGCATTCTGCTGTTGGGGGAGGACTAGAGCGGATTTCCATTGCTGTTGGTGTCTCCTGCAAACCGGAGGTGAGGGTTGTTTCATCTGGCCCAGATACACCTATGGAAGAGTGGGAAGTACGCCAAAGAGTGGCACGAAAAGATCAGTGTGTTGGAAGCAAGCGTGCAGCAACACGAAATCAAGGTGTTGGGACAACAATGTACGTGTGTGACACTGCCACAATTACTTTGGAGACAATTGAGAAGAAGAAGAACGTTTCCCACCAAACGGTGGGTTGTGGTGACTGCACGGTCGACATGGATGTCATAGCTGTCAAATCACTAATTTCCCAAGGAACTGTCACTGACCCAGTGCGAAGCGTTGACTTTAGTGTGATGGCAATCCCACAGACTTTGTCGCAGCGTACCAGCACAGCCTTGTGCACCATCTCGCGCAGCACCAGCACTTTGCAGGCCTGTATCTCTGAAGCCAGCACCAACACAAAGCACACACTCACCAGGGAAAGACATACCAACACCGCACACACGATCACTCGATCTCTAGCGGTTGGGGATGGGAAGGTTTGCGACCAAATGGCTGCTGTTCAGATGCACTCTGTTGGAACTACAACATGCTTAGGTAGAGACACAAACACCCCTGCTGTCCCTAATGTGATAACACGAGATGTTGGTATCGGAATGGCAAATGTCAATGAGAATATCCTCATTGGTCTCCATACACAAAACATTGCATGTGGTCCATCCCGTCTACCAGATCCGGTCAAGACACGTTGCATCGGCGTGGAAGTGGGGGACGGGAGGATACGCGACACGGAGGGCCAGATGTTTGTGCAGACTGAGCCTGGACTTGATCATTATATAGATCGCATGCAGAAATTACTTAAAGAACAACAGGACCTGTTAACCGACAGCCACCCTGGGTCAAAACATGGGGTCACTCTCCAGTCCCACGGTCACTTAGATGAACAAGTTAAAGGTAAAGATGTGTATATTTGTGCGTCTACCTTTTAAAAGCATTTTTGGTCAAATTTAGATTTAGATGCTTTAGGCGGTTTCAGCTAATTGCTTGCTTTCATTTTCTTTTTAATTTCCAGTCACTGCAAAAAGCCAGTCATCAAATGAGACTACAATGGTTAAACAGAAGAATC
Source organism: Phoxinus phoxinus (assembly GCF_949152265.1). Taxonomy (NCBI): domain Eukaryota; kingdom Metazoa; phylum Chordata; class Actinopteri; order Cypriniformes; family Leuciscidae; genus Phoxinus; species Phoxinus phoxinus. The sequence continues at coordinate 20,366,907 of NC_136878.1, read as the reverse complement.
AAATGGAATTGCAGATGTCCGCTGCTCTTCATGGTTTGTATTTACATGTGTCAATGGTAATTCAAGTTAGCAAGCAAAAGTATTTCATCCTGGTCTAAATGACTCCACCCGACAAAGAAGTGCATGTAAGATACAAAAATAAGCAGAAAAGAGGAGACTTTTTTTCAGAGCAATTTTTCTGCTTTGGAATTTGAACAGGAGGTGAAAATAGCTCTCTCTCTCTCTCTCTGGTTTGTCTTTTGGCTGAATAAGCCCTACACTTAGAATATTTGGGCTGCTGTTGGTTTGTGGAATGCTCTAATGTCCTTTGGTATGTGGCAGACACAGACATGAATACCATCCACAAAGCCTGCGCTGTGCATGGTTTCTGAAAGGCAGGAGTGTATCAGAAGTCCTTATTAAAGAAAAAAGAGCCTTTAGCAGGTGTTTTTGGTGTATAAAGAAGTGTGTGCGTGCTTAGGTGATGTCATTACAAACCAGGGCCAGGGAATGTTTTCTGGGGTTTTCTTCATGACAAGGACCCGCAAATATGATGATTCCCTTCCACAGAGCTTCTTTTCTTAATATATATTAGTTCCAAAGAAGGGTGATGAACATCAACTCTATGCAAATTTGTTTTTATCCTTTATCCATTTCCTTCAGGCTCACCCAGTGATGACCGCTATCTTAGGTCTATCATGAAAAGGAAAAGCACCACAGATAGTATGAACCCTACGACTGCATCGCTCGGGTAAATACAGGTTTTCATTATTTATTAAATTACTAATAAATGAAGCTCAATGTCGCATTGTTTTGTTGCGCTAGAGCTCTTTGACCAGATTGGTTATGTATTGCATGTCTTTTTTTTATTTGAATAATATACAATGATATATGCATTGTACATCTCTCACTGTCGATATACAGCACACAGAGAGGTATTGTGGACCTCTTGTCTGAGGGTGGCGATTCTGAAAATGAAGAGAAGAAAAGAAGAGAAAAGAGAGAGAAAGAGGGCAGCACCAAAGATAAAGTGAAGATTCCTAAAAGAAACGAAAGGTTCATGCTCATAATAACAAGTTTTGTTTTATCAGTGCAAGATGAAACTGTTCAACTAAATATCATGGTACATTTGTTTCTACTGTATAGGTATATATTTGGTGAGAAGATGCTTTCTGCCTGTCAAACTCTGGAGGTTCACCTTAATGGTGGCAAGGTCATATCCAACAGGGAACTGGTGAGTTACAGAACAATAACTGAGATCTGTCTTTTAATGTCAGTTCTTTTCCCGTTTCCGTGTATTGTTCTATACTCTGCAGTTAGTAGAGGCTTTCTAAGAAGTGTCTGTAACATTGTATAAATGTGTTTTGTATGTCCTTTATTATCAGAGATGGATTCCAATACTTCACTATTACTATAATGAATCACTATTGTTTCTATGGCTTTTGCTTAGTAATTAATTTAATTTCACCTATATTGTTAGTGCAGGCTTCTATTTTTTCCTGTCGCTTTGTCACACACAACAACAACATGTTCAGGAAGAGTTGAAACATCTCACGTGTGGGAATGAATTCTCAAGGTTCAAAAATATATAACTCAACAACAGGAAAGCAAAAGAAGGGCAAACCAAACTTAGTTTATGATGTATTGTGGAGCTGCATTTCACAGTCGGAAAAACTCAGTTGTTGATGTATTCTATGTTTACTCAGTCTTCTCCTCCTCCCATAATTACCCACTGGCATATAGATCAGATTGTTCGGTACTCTGTGGGATTTGGGAAGTTTAAAATTATAGCGTTGCTGTGTTTTGTCTGTGTTAAAAGTAATTTAAGCCTGTTTGTGACGCCTGCATTCATTTATTTGGTGGCATTTTGTTCTTGGCATAGTATGTTTACAAAGTGTCCATGTAGTTTACATGAATACTCTACCCATCTTTTTGATTAGTTTTTTCTGCATTTTATCTGTTTGTCTTTGCAAAAGCGCTCCTGTCTAAGCACAGTGCAGCAGGAGTGGTTCTGTGTGTCCAGTCAGAAGAGGGCATGTCCACAGATGGTGGAGGACTTCCTCTTCGCTTGCCGCCATGTCTCGCCAGACGTGCTGTGCTATGTGGCCAACATGGCTGACCAAAATGGCAACACAGCCCTTCACTACAGTGTGTCTCACTCTAATTTCAGCGTAGTAAAGATTCTACTTGCTGCAGGTACCCCGAAACCTATCCACCTTATTTTTTAATGCAGAAGTAAGCTATTTTCTGTACTCATTAGCCGCTATAGTTGAATAACAAAGTGCACTAAAACTATTTGTGCTACAAACCAGTGAGTTTATAACGATGACAATACATTCATAACAAGCTGCCATGCTTGCACACCGGAAGTCAGACACATTCAATTTACAAATGGTTTTGATGCGAAGTGGCAAACCAGACTAAACTTCTCTGTTTGTTACTTCTCTATACCTTATTTTAGCTGTATTACTAATATGCTTGCAGGATCTGCATTGAATATTTCACAACAAAACATTACCTTATCGATCAAAAGTTTGTGGTCAGTATTTCTTTTTTTCTTTACTCCGCAAACTGTCAAAAGTGACAGTAAAGACAGCTTTCCGTTCCAGGAATAAATTATTTTTTAACATATATTAAAATAGAACACAGTTATTGGTTACACTTTGTTTTAAGGTGTCTTTGTTACACTGTAATTACGTATACATTTAAGTACTGAGTAATATTAAAGGCACAATATGTAAATTTCACCTCTAGATGTCGCTTACTCAAAACAAAGGCGTAGCAATTAATGACGCTGTGTATGAGCGTGGAATCTTGGGAATTGTCGTCTTGACTCTTCACCTCCACAGCCGATGGAAAGCAATCCAACGGACTCGGGCTGAAATCATGTTCATGGATGCTAATGTATTAAATTTGAATGAGACCGCTGGAGCGAATGCTAATGAAAGACATCTGCGATACATACCGGTCGAGTCCAGCGGAGCTGTTTTACATGGCTAAATAAATGAGTGTGTTGAACTTATGTTATAACGTTACTTTTTGCGTTAGCTTTGTGGCTGGTATAACACACACTGTGTAGTTCTAATTCGATATTAGAATGTCATATTATTAAAAACTGGATGACTTCTGTTTGCTAAATGACATGCACTTTTTTTTAGAGAATGCAGAAAGGTCTTTCTGATTATGCTATGTTAGCCACTTGTCAAAATAGTGTCTCTGTGTTCAGCTATATAACAATGATTAGTTTTCTGTTCATAAATGTATCCAAACAGTTGCTCAAATTTCTCATAAAACACATAACATAAAGCGTCTTTGGTGTTTCTATGGTTTCTACGGAAATCAAGGGAAAAGCGATATGAGATAATTGACAGGCGACACATGGACACGGTCCGTGTCCTGGTTAAAATGGCTGATTTCTCTGGATTTAAACTGTTGGAAACGTTTGGGATAATGTAAGTACACAAGTCAACAAAATATATATCATTGTTCTAGTGATTTTTGGATATATTAAACTAAAATATTGAATATATTGAATATTGAAAAACTTAAATATTGTTACAAATTGTGCCTGTAAGTAACTACAGTACATGTATTTTGTTTAGGGTTAGTTGCATGTAGCCTAATTTGTAATAGTTATTACTATAGTAACTACATGTAACATGTGTAACAATGACACTTTAAAATGAGGTGTTACCCAGTCCTTTTAAATTGAACAAATAAAGGTAGTCTTGGTGAGAAAAGAGACTTCTTTAAAAAACTGACCCTTTGAATGGTTGTGATTAATATAAATGTTTATCCAAGATTTCAAAGACTAGACACAGAAAGAGTGTTAAATGCATCTGTTTCTAGAGCACAGTTTAAATAAACTGTAAAGAGACACTCGAAATGATGGATCCTTGAGTGTTTTGTGGACAACCTAGATGGATAATTAATTTGGTCTTGATTCCTTCTCATGCAGGAGTGTGTAATATTGATCATCAGAATAAGGCTGGCTATACTCCCATAATGCTTGCCTCCCTGGCTGCTGTGGAAGCAAAAGAAGACATGATGGTGGTGCAAGAACTCTTCAGCAGAGGCGATGTTAATGCCAAGGCCAGCCAGGTATCTGTCTCCGTTTATATGAGTATTTACACTAAGAAAACTGTTTCTCCCTAAGAGTATTCTGTTGTGTTTACTGGACTATTTTCTTCACAGGCTGGTCAGACCGCTCTCATGCTAGCAGTCAGTCATGGGCGTATAGATATGGTCCGGGCTCTACTGGCTGCGGGGGCAGAGGTCAACATCCAGGATGATGAGGGGTCAACTGCTCTGATGTGTGCTGGTGAACACGGCCATGCTGACATTGTCAAACTCTTACTGTCCCAACCAGGCTGTGATGCCACACTGACTGACAATGTGAGTAACCACACGGCCATCTGACAGAAAAGATTTAATGTGTATTATTCATCTTATTTGTGATTTAAATGTGTGTTCTTGTTTAAATGCATCTATGACATTTGAATCTGTTTGGTATGTTTTGTGTCTGTGTGCTGGTAGGATGAGAGCACGGCTCTGTCTATAGCTCTGGAGGCCGGACACAAAGACATTGCTATGCTCCTCTATGCCCATGTCAACTACTCAAAGGGCCAACCTAGGGTATGACTCTTTCTTATCTATGCCTGTACTCTCTCATAGCATTTCATTTTATGTTTCCAATTACTTAAATTAGCAGCACTACTGTTTTCATGCCTGTCCACAGGGATCCCCTCGAAGCAAGACTCCACCCGCTTCACGCATAAGCTTTTCTGATTAATATGACATTTTACCATGCGCTCTTCATCTATTCATACATCCCCTCTGAACAACCTGTTCGATCATATGACTGAGATGAATGTGACACATTATCTCTGCAAACATACAGTATGTAACATTTAAAGAGAGCAGTAGTTCTAAAAATGTAGTACACTAACTGTTGGCAGTTATCTTTCTCAAATATAAACATACTAGTTATGCAGTTTACTAATAAAGACCTATATTTTAAATTCAACTTTTATACTTAGGAAACTGCATGTCAAAACAGTTTTATGTATTCATTTTAGGTAATATATGACTTATATGCATTTTATGATACTGTATACAATTTATTTTAATAAATTGTAATATATATTTCTTGTAATATATATTCCACTTGTTCTATGCATTTCAAAATCTAAAATCTAGATTTTAGCAACTCTTTATAAAAATGTATTAAATGTAAACATAATGTTCATATACGTAAATAAATTTGTGCTTACATCACCACCTTGCGTTTACTTAAAAAATTGCATTACTTTCCTATCTTGTAGTATTTTAGATCTGAACAGTTATGATGCCATCTAATGGTGAAAATCTGAACTGCAGGTGATCAACGGACGTGGATTTGGTGCATCTCTGAGGAACATATTTGCCAAAATATTATTATTATGCATACTATAGTACACTTTGAATAATCTATGGGTAAACAACAACAAAAAACAATTTTTTTAGCAATCATTCGTGAATTTATATATATATATTTTCTTTTTCAAATGAATCGGACAAACTGAATCTTTTCGCGTTTCAATCTAAATCATTTGGACAGCTCAATCACGGACTCGATTAATTGTTTCTCACTCAGTGAGACGGTTAACAGGACACTAACAATAACAGAGAACAATAAGAGCACTGGATGAAGTGGATTGACCTATTCAAAAACAAACCTGCAATCTGTCGTTGATGAAGAAGGTCTTTATCAAGTTCAACAGCTCAGCTGCATGCGAACCACAGCAGGTAAAGATACTGACCAGAATAATGTAGCCTACATTACACGAAAACACTAGAAGTAGGGCTACCACGATATTGCCATGTAAACATCTAATTATTTACAGTCTATGGTAATTAAACATTAGGGGAGAGAGGGGAGTGTTGTAACACGGGGTCAGTTACCAGCAGCAGCTCTACACGTGCAAGAAAAAAGTAAACATACACAAAAAGAGAGGGGAGGGTGTGTGTGTGTGTGTGTGTGTGTAAATGTATTATTATATCACACACACACACACACACACACACACACACACACACACACCTACCATACCGTACAACCGGTCAATGTTTGGACACATTACTATTTTGAATGCTTTTGAAAGTCTCATGCTCATCAAGCCTACATTTATTTGATCAAAATACAGAAGAAGAAAAAACCAGTAATATTGTGATGATATTTTTCTATTTAAAATAATGGTTTTCTGTTTTAATATACTTAACATAATTTCAGGACTCTTTGATGAATAAAAACTTTAAAAAGAACAGCATTTATTTAAAATTTATTTAAAATATAAATCTTTTTTTTTTTACCAATATTCCTTGTACCAATTCAAAAGTTTGGGGTCAGTAATTTTATTTATTTATTTTTATTTATTTATTGTCAGCAAGGATGTGCTAAATTGATAAAAAACGTGATAGTAAAGACTTAAAATAATAAGTAGAAAATTATTTCTATTGTAACTAAATGCTGTTCTTTTTTACTTTTTATTTAATGAATCCTGAAAAAAGTATCACAGGTTCCAAAAAAATATTAAGTAGCATAACTGTTTCCAACATTGATAATAAATCAGCATATTTCTGAAGGATCATGTGACATTGAAAACTGGAGTAATGGCTGATGAAAATTCGGCTTTGCATCACAGAAATATATTATATTGTAAAGTATATTAAAAAAGCAAACCATTATTTTAAATTGTAATATTTTTTTTCTGTAGGCTATTTTTTATCAAATAAATGCAGGCTTGATGAGCATAAGAAACTTTTAAATTCTAAAACTTTTATTTATTTTTTAAATAGTAATGTGTCCAAATGTTTTACTGGTAGGCTACTGTACTGTAATATTATACAAAAATGGTAATATAATAGTCATTTTACGTCACCATTCCACTTCACATTGTCCAATGAAATTTGAACTTGTGTCAGATGACGATTGTTCGGTGTTTTATACATGACAAACAGGCATCAATAAATTATGTAATATTTAAAAATATTTGATATGTTGATTTTTAATCAAATCGACACACTTTGATTGATTGATTGATTGATGAAGAAAAAACGTTTAAAATTGTTTTATTTGTTCCTGCCGTCGATCCATTTGCAGGCTACTCACTGAATGAACCATTTGGCTCGAGAGCATAATTAGGTTCCAACTTCCCGAGCAGACTGTGAAACAAATAATGATTTTTACAACGGAAATGAATCGTTTAAAAACGTACTTAAAGCTGGACAATGACTCTCTTCTGCTGCTGTAGCCTACAGCCAAAACAATCTTTGTTGCATTCATTTCCTATTATCACTGTAGCATGCTTTTGAAACGTATATAGTAAAAAGCGCTAGCCTATACAAGGTGACTTGACTTGACTATAATAAAATTAAAAAAATTATACCGAAGAACAGGAAATGTGACTTTCGGAAGCACACCTGGCCTAGGACAGCCGGTGATGCTAATTTTACCAGCTTTATGCTTTTAGAAACTGGTCTGGATGTGAATGTGAACCATTAGACTGATCTACTCTTTTTAACCCCCGCATACCACACATCTTTGGAGAGGTTGCTCACAAACCACACTTACATACACAACACGCATATATATGATAGATAGATTAGCTTGAATGATTAATTCCCCATTCATTGTAACTGCATTCTCCTGTAAATGTTTTATTACATTATAAATGTAAAATAATCACTAATTATTTTGTGCTCCACAGAAGAAGAAGAAAAGTCTTACAGGTCTGAAACCACATGAGGTGAGTAACTGATGACAGATTTTTTTATTCATTCTTGTGTGAACTAATCTTTCCAAATGAAATCCTATGTGATATGAATGCGTTCTGCTGCATAAGGACAATCAGTCTGCACCCATTTTTGAGGTTACACAATCATGTTTGCAATTGTTAACATGATAAAAGAGATTCTTCACAGAATGAGGGGCACTTTTCTTTAAGAATAAGGAGAGAATAACAAACAACAGCTGACATTCAATACGTGTTATGTAGAATCAGTTCAGCAGTTCTGAAAGGGACAATAGATGGCTGTCAGATAAAATACAGCAAACAATATCTTGTGGTGAGAAATTAATTTAGAAGGCTGCATGAATTAGCCTACTTTTTTGTTTTTTTGTGTAACATGACGTCTTACATGCATGTTTTTGTGTCGGAGTACAGATACATGATACTGTAGATGCATGCATGTAATTACATTAACTTCATTACATCTCTTATTTGAGTTTATTTTAAGTGGATTTTTGCTCATTTTTATGTAGCTCAGTGGCTCATTGTGTTTGAGAATGTTCAGCTCAGCGTGTCTGTTCAACTAAGTGTGTGTCTGTGTTTTGTGATGAAATGCTATAGCATTACAGCTCAGTGCGGTCTGCAGCCAGTAAAACGTGGTGTTGCCATAGTAACCGCCTGAGATGTTTTACCGAAATGCCCTTGTCGACCTGATAGCAAAACATGCATATGAAATGTAAAATTATGACAGCATGTAATCATACCACAGCACACTAATTATCTGCTCTTCATGGTCAAACAACATTTGAATACTTCTCAGAAGCTTGTCAGATATTTGATTACATTTGATCAACTTATTTGATTAATTAAACAATGGCTTCTATAATGAAGCTGTTGCCATGGCAAATATACATGACCAATGTTGCATCTTAAAACTGCAACTTATTTTAAACGGACACTTGAGAGGCATAGTTCATTCATGAAAATGATGGAGAATATTAAAAGCAGGAATATGACTCTTTATGATATGAGAATTTTTTTAAACTAAACTTTCATAATAAATTTAAAATCAGTTTACAAAATAGTGTGGAGCAAGAGTGGATATTACTTACTATAACCTATTCTTGTACGTTTATTTGCTGTTATACTATACTGTTAAGATTTCAATGATCTATTTCTTATTATTTCTTTAGTTTGTGATAAACAGACTTAAATAAATAAAACTGCATAACATCTCATTTCAGCACATTTTCACACCCGTCCCAATTCAGTCACAGCGTTACATCTCTCAGGTCTGACATCAACCGATCATGTTTGACCAAGAATAGAATTCTATATATGACACTGCTGACCCCCTACAATAATACAGCATACAAATAATTAAGTATAAGACATGACTTTGAGCTGCATGTGAAGCTACTTTATAAGTTAAAGGTCTCAATTCTCAATGGGAAGCAGACAGAAACGGTTATGTTTTCTGGTAATCTGGTAATATTTATAGCCCTAAATGATTTCACCAGAATCTCTATGCTCTTTTATGTTTTAAAAGCTGCCAGACGCAGATACAAACATGCCATTAGACAATTTGTGTGTGTGTGTTTGAGAGTGTGTGCAACACAATATTAACTACCCTGGAATCCTCACAAGATGTCAGAAAAGCTTGCAAAAAAACATCTGCATAGGCACAAAAATGGAGCCCGTTCTTTTAACAGAGGGGCGTTTAAAAAAGACTGAACGAGAGCATAAAAGAGAGGGAGAGGGGAAAAGGAAAAAAGGAAAAGAAACCAGATTGCGACAGTCGATATTAAAACATGCAGTGAGTGAGAGAGAAAAGGAGAGAGAGAGAGGGGGAGAGAGAGAGGAAAACGAGCTGCAGGCCTTTCCACGGGGACAAACTAACAGAAAGGCTTCTCGCAGTTCTCCTTTCTCTCTCTCTCTCTTTTTCTCTGCTCTCTCTCTCTCTCAACATCCTAACGGCAATTGATTTGTGTATGAAAAGCTGGGCGCTTTTCGCCCCCCTTTTGGGCTGTGCGTTTTGAGTGATCAGCTGATGAAGAGACTGGCTGCGCGCTGCAATGCTGGTTTGCTAATTCTCTCTCCTCCAGACTGGAGCCAGCCTGGAGACCACAGTCAGGTAAATCGCCCTCTTGCTTTCTCTCTCTCACTCACTCTCTCACCCTCTCTCTCTCTCCTTCTCACTTGCTCTCTCTCCTGCGCATAGAGCACACAATCACACCAGGCTTCAGCACATGGGCACACAGACAGAAAGTGAGAGAGGGAATGTATGTGTGTGTGTGTGTGTGTGTGTGGTGTGTAGGTGTGATCTGTGTCTGCTGAAGGAAAACATTGGCCAGACAAATCGGTTGTGTGCGTCCTGACACCTCTTCTTTTCTAGAGGTTATGGGAACAGGCTTGTGTAGTGTAACAGGGTTTTTTTTTTTAGCATGTTGCACCAAATATAGAGTTTTCTGAATGTGCTTTTTGCAAAGACCCTACATATTTTGTGTGCAGCAGTTCAGTTGTGCGCCTGTGCATGCAAGCGTGTGTGTGCATTCTGCATTCCATTATTATTCTGTTGATTATTAGGCCTCCTTCCTTCCACATGGTCCCCTGGGGTACGTGTGAATAAATGCTTTCCGTGTGTTTCTCTGCGCGCTGGCGCTTACACATTTCTCTCACGCCCGTGCTGAGGATGTTTGCATGAAATGCTCGCCTACTGTGAGGGGCTGTTCTCTCACTTCAGTACATTTGCGTATTGTTTTGTCTGATTTCTTTGCATTTTAAGTATTTGAGAGCGTTCTGTATGTGCGCGCGCGCGTGTGTGTTTGATGTAGACATCAATGGATGGCGCTGCCCGCATAGCGTCATACTCGGAATTCATATTTTCATCCTTCTCATATGCTCTCTGCGCCAACACTTGCTACGGCAGGAATATCACTGCACTTTAATTGCCTTTGTGTAAAACACAGACTCGGCAGCGCGCGCACGCACACACACACAGTGAATTATGCTTTTGCTTATTCTCACACGTGACGCGTGTGCATGTTCATAAGCGGCGGCGTGGAGCCTCGTCTCGTGTTTACTGGAACACGTTCAGTGGGCGCTGTGTATGGTGAAGTAATGTCAGGCGTGTTGGCTGGAGATGGGAATTGTCATAAACGTCAATCATTTAATTCTCAAGTTCAGTGTACCAGCATCTCTTGCCTCCCCAAATCCCCGTGTGTGGTAGCTAGGCTACAGAGCTCGTAATATATTGCTGAGTGATGCTTTATCAAATATTAAATCGAGGTGAAAGCAGCTGTTCGTGTTAGAGGGGACTGGAGATTAAAGTCATCTTGCCTGGTGAGACATACAGCCAAGCCAAGATAAGGATGATCTGTGTCAATTTGGACCTGGAAGTGGTCGGATGAAAGGCCAGAAAGTTTACTATACTGCTTAGTTATTTAATGTTAACTTTCTTGGTTTGATTATTATTCACTCTTAAAAACAAAGATTATTTTATTCACAGTTGTGGTTCCGTGATTAAGCTTTTTTTTTTTTTTTTACATTGAACCTTTCCATTGAACAAAAGGTTCTTTAGATTATTAACATGTTATGAAAAGTTCTTTGCGTAACCAAAAATAGTTATTCTATGTATTCGCTGCAAAAGAAATCCCCTTTGGAAACTTTATTGTAAGCGTGTTTAAAATACATCAATGCAAATATCCTAAATCCTGCAAACTTCTACATGTTCATAGTGCATGAATTGCCAGAAAATCTTCCAACTGTGTTATTTGTGGCAATACATGGCATAATGTTGATGGCACAAAGCTAACAAAACACGGAATTAAAATTAACTTCTGCCATGATTATTAATCCCTCCATATGTTTTAAGAATATAATGAGTTGCAAATTCACATGCACCATGCATTTCATAAAAATCCACACAATAATGTCCCGAATAGCTCTTATATACATATCCTAGAAGTTTAGAAATAGTGTCCTAAACTGTAACTCAGTAGCTTTTTACTTATAATTTTTTAATGCAATAGATGCCATGAATGAACATTCATGTGATTTATTAATTTAGGTTAATTTATACTACATCTTTATTAAATGTATTATAAAAATAACATGAATTTACAATGAACAATAAGTTAACAGTCTAGATTATTAAATGCTCTATAAGAGAATTATTCATTATTAGTTCATACTTGCAAAGTTAACCTTATCAAAAAAACAAAACAAAAAAATTAACAAAACATCACTTCTCTTTCTTGTTAACTGACTAACATTAAGCAGGTTGTTGAAGAGAATCAAGACAATTAAAGGTATTATTTTATTTGTGATCTTAGAATGTGCATAGTGGCGGTACTATTCAGTTCCAGTTCATGACCAAATCCCTATTTCTGTCACATCCAGTAGTGCTCATCAGTGTTCCCATGGATCATGTCTTCTCCTCAGTCTCAGGCTATCCAAAACGGAGTGTCTGAGGTTATGGAGGAGGAAAGCAACTTGAAGAAACGAAAAAGCGATCAACAAGGCAACCAGGGCTCTGAGACTGGTCAGGAGGTTGTGGAGAAAGTAAAAAAGCGACGGGGCCGCCCTCCTGCCGAGAAGCTGCCCCCCAACCCTCCCAAGCTCACAAAACAGATGAACACCATCGTAGACATGGTCATCAACTACAAGGACACGTGAGTACTTAAACACACAGACTTAATCGCTTGTTCTGTTTTTATTCCGTGACAAATAAATCGTGTCGCTAAAACATGACGATTTACAAAAAACTTCAACAAAGTTTTGAGTTCATACTTTTTCGAGTCAGGTCAGCGCCCGTGTACTTCAACATGACAGACGGCACAATAAAACGAGTAACAGCTCTTTTTTTTGTGCCTTTTCTTGAATACTCCTCCGTTCTACAGGTTGGGCCGACAGATCAGTAAAGGTTTCGTCCAGCTGCCGTCAAGAAAAGAGGTGCCAGAGTATTACGAGCTCATCCGCAAGCCAGTCGACTTCAGGAGGATCAGGGTGAACTTGAATCGTTACCAATTACACAAATCTCACCTTCTGCTTCCATCACTCCCTTTTCCACCAGACCATTCTTCACTTTATTCCATTCTTATCGCCACACTGACACCCCTTTCAGCTCAAGAAACACATTGATTTGGCTTTTGTCACAGGTTGTGTGTTTTTGCTGATTGGGTTTTAGAGTGATATGCAGGAGGCAGAATTTTTACAGGTTTGATTAAAAAAAAGAAAAGAAAATATGTCATTACTTTTAATGTTCCGTAGGTGTTTGCATTTAAATGGATAAAGCAGGACATTTATGTATGACCTTTGTTTCTGTCTTCTGCTCTCTTAAACAAATTCCTTTGAATTGATCCTGGTTTTGCTTATGCAGGAGAGAGTGCGTAATCACAAATACAGGTGCATTGCAGACCTGGAAAAGGATATCATGCAGATGTGTCACAACGCTCAGACGTTTAATCTGGAAGGATCTCAGGTGTGCCTGAAGAACATGTTTTTGGGTCATTCATCCTTTAAAAATACTTTCTAAAAACATTTCAAAATCTTTTGCATTTTCTCTGCATTGCAATAGTATTCATACCCTGAACTTTTCTCACTTATTCTCTCAGGTATCTATGACCTTTTGACCTATCTCTGTTCCAAATACATGTCTTTGTTCTGTTGAACACAAAGGAAGATATTTTAAAGAATGTGGGAAACTGAACAGTTGACTGCATAGTATTTTTTTCTCCTACAATGGAAGTCAACTATGCCCCAAAGTGGCCTGGTTACAAACTTTCTTCAAAATATCTTCCTTTGTGTTCACCAACAAAGAAATGTATACAGGTTTGGAACAACTTAAGGGTGAGTAAATGATGACAGAATTTTTCGGTGAATCTCTTTAACACTTTTTTTTTTAATTCTGTCTAACATAACCATTCACATTGAACATTAAAACAATTACGTTAGCAGTTAACAGGTATGATAAATGGGTCTGAATATTTTTGCAAGGCAAAAAACTGTTTGTATCAGTGAATATAGCGGATGAATTGTATCAAGATCGTTAAATGTCTCTCTATATCTTAGATCTTTGAAGACTCCATTGTTTTGAAGTCTGTTTTTGAGAGTGCAAGACAGCGAATAGTGGAACTCAGTGAGGAAGACAATGATGCTGTTGGAAGCAGTGAAGCAATTGGTGGCCATCATTTTAATCTAGAGGGTAATATAAAACGGATGCTTTGCCTTGTCCAGATTGAGATAAAATGCTTATTAAAATATGTGGAAGTTCAGTAATTCTGACTGATGCAAATAGATGATAATAATCAGTGCAACCCAAAAAAAACATAAATGCTTGAAATAGTCTCTCTTTACGACTATGAATCAAAATCACTCAAATGATTAAGGATAATGTGTTAAGGTATCATGTAAAGTAAAAATGTTTTTGTCTTTAAATGCTTCTGTTTCAGAGACAACAAATCCTAAACTGGACAAAAAAAAGGCCCAAGGTAATTCCAGCCCAAAGGAGATGGTCACAAACAGTGATGAAGACATTGGCCAAGAATGTGAGAATAACACAAGAGGACTATTGAATTAGACCCCAAATGACAGCTTCATATATTGTATGCCATTTTAAGAACATTGTGTGGCCATTCCAGTCCAATTTTCCTTGATGTTTCGCTCAAGGATTTTCTCCGAATGTGATCTCTCATTATATTGGTTGCTTTAAACACCTTTATAAAAACCTTTGTATTCTAAAAACAACATTAGTAATGCAGTGCTTCTGCAGTGATGCATTTAAAATTGGCATTGTTTTCATGCATTTATATAATGTAAATAAATCATATACTCAAAATAGATAAAATCATGGTAAAAAAGTTCTGTAAGTTCAGACTGCCTGAAAACGTTCTTTTATCCCCCAAGGATGGAAAATGGTGGTATGATATTGTATGATCATTTAAATAAAAAATGCATTCAATCTTTTAAGATGCGGTAAGCTGTGCTAAATTTGCAAGCTATTATGTCTCTGTTTCAGAGAATTTTTAATCTGTGGTTTTTGTGACTGAGCACTTTGTCATCATCTCTTTGTACGTTTCCCTTTCCTTCATTACCTGTCAACATCTTTGAGAAAAAAAGTTACGATTTTTTATCCAGCAGCTCTTTATCTCTCTTTAGTTTTCACAGGATCGTAACCATCTGTACATAGAGGAACTTGGGGTTAATGGCAATGTATTATTTGGTGACGGATCAGATACTGCCCTCAAAGAGAGGCACCTATTGATGATAAACGCTTGTGTGTTCAGTTTATGATGGATGGCAGAGTTGTGTGTTTGTGGACAGATTCTGATATGAAAATATATGGGGTTTATATGATGTAAAAGGGCAAAAAGGTTTGAGACATCATCTTGAAATAAACATTTTTATGAAACCACAGGCCTATGAGGATCAATTTCTTCTCTTGCTTTGTAGGTAATCAAAAGCTGTTTTACGGCAGACTTCGGATTCTTCAACGCAGGTTTTATAAACTCTGTGAACTTTAAGCAATACAACAATAAGCTATGAGTTCCTGTTAGTAATTTAGTAATCTGGCTTTTTCTCGATTGCAAACAGACTAGAACTGATTCAGTTGGCACAGTTTCCCAAACCATTCATTCAGTTCTCAAAATAATGACAATAATGACTCGAAATTTATTTGTAGACTTTTTTTTTTTTACATGTACTGTATTAGTATAATAAAAAAGTATTAATGTATTACATTATTTTAAGAATGCATCAGTGACAGTAATGATAAATAATATATCATCATTATTATTCATTATTGATGCAAACTTTACATTATATTGTTAAGTTTTTTTTTTTAATAAATTGATCATTTTATTCAACATAAGTGTTGAATAAAAGACAGGAAAATAATAAAGAATTGATGAAAAATATTAACTTCTAGGATATGTATATAAGAGCTCTTTACAGTCTCTCGTGTAAAACTAAATTGAGAATTGAGTTTGTCAGTTGGTTGTAAATCTCAAACCAATATAGCATTTGTGGTGAGCAATAAGGCATTTAACTGCATATTGTCTTTATTTTATGTGCAATCTTCACTTTTGATGCAAACACACTATGTATTCTCATCTGCTGGCAGTAAATGCACTTTGAATGGTTTCAGTGCTGATTTGGTATAGTGTGAGGCTGACACGTTGGCCTTCACATATTATAAGCACAGTCCAGGACAGATATTGGTTATTAATGCAGGACTATTTTTTTTTTTTTTTTTTCGGTGGAATGCCCAGAAATGGTGCATGGTTAATGTGATACATAATGTGCACTGACAGTTTTGTAAAAAATATTTTTTTCTGACACCTCAGGGCAATGGTGTGCAGTTAGGCCTTGTTTTCTATGTATTGTGCAAAACATGAAATATAATCCCAGAACAGTTGTTTTTAGGTTAAAAACCTTAATAAGAAACAATTTTAACAAATCAGGGTTGGGGGTTGCTAATCTTGTTTACCAAAAAATGACCAATTTTTAAATCCAGAGACCATAAAAAGTTATTGTGATTTTAAAAGACTAAAAATGCTACAGTGAAAAACTGTTAATTGGTTAACGGAAAGTTTCTTATATACTGATATATCTAATGGTACATTTACAGTTTTTTTTCAATCGCTAACAAGAGCTTACCCATACTTCAGATATTTCTTCTAAACTCTTAACACAGACTCACACCTACAAAACACAATTGGCCAAATGGATAATTTTCTTCTCAAAAACACATTTTGTTAAATATATACTAACTCTTCATTTCAAAATAGAACACATCTTTCTCTGCACACACTAACTTTACCAAAACACTGGAAATCTGACTCAAAAAGAAATTATTCTGTCAAAGAATAACACTTGATTTCTTTTCACAAGGTACATGCAGTCAATCAAAGTACACCAAGTTTCAAAATACTGGCTATTGTTGACATTACAAAAACTGCATATACTTTTATGTTTCAGTTTTACAGGTATTTGCATGCAAACCATGCAATCCACCGTTTTTACACTAAATTTCTTGGTTGTGAACTGTATGTCTACATGTACAGTATAATGTTCTCATTCAAAAGCATTCCAGTAAAAAGCAAATCAGTTTTTTTCCCCTTTACTCTTTACTACAGGAGGTACAGTAGATAAAACAAGGTATGATAGAACAGAAAAAGTTTTACAGTGTTGCTTACAGTGAACAAAATATCCATGAAACACATAAGAGCATTCTGAACAAAAAAAATAACAGCAAAAAGCACAAAATTACTGTATCTAATCTCTGCGATCTTCAGGGTTAGGCCACATGTTTTCATCAACATCACATCTGATATTATCCAAGGCGATGCACCTGGGATAAAACCGCTTGGTATGTCGGATCCACCCTTGGCAATCATGAACTGTGATGTCCCTGCACCAGCATCCATGGCTTCAAGGAGGGACATCTGGTCATGTGGCTGATGGTCATAAACCGTCCACCTCCATGCAGAAAATAACTCCTCTCTGGGGTTGAGGAAAGGTGAATAGGGTGGAAGGAAGAGACTTACCTGGCTGGATTTCAAACCATGTTGTTATTGCTTGAGAATGATGGAAAGCCACATTGTCCCAGGTAATTACAAAGGTCCTCATGTTTTCATGAGAACCAGGCGCTGGTGGAGATCATTGAGAAAGGCAAGGATGCGCTCGGCATTATAGGGTCCACTGGCTCACTGCTCCTGCACCTCTCACTGCATCTCTCACTGGGCCTGCTCTTCTCCCTGGGCCCCTTGCTCTTACTCTTCCTCTTTTTCTGTTTCTGTTTCCAAAAACATCACTCCTCACAGTCCTTCTTTTACTGTATAAGTGTAAATATAATAGAAAAAAAATAACCCCTGCCACTGAGTCTAAGCCAGACTGGAATCAGCTGTGGTTGACCCAATTTACCCAACATAAATAAGCTCTGTGTCAATTATTCAATTGTTTGTTTGTTATCAGCTGAGATATATTGTTTTTGAACTGATCATTGCAGAAGCAGAGGTTTTTATACTGTATCTAAGGTTTGGAATATTGTTTTTGCTATTGTGGTATGTTGTGTGTTAACATTCGTAAATACTACAAAAACAATCCATGATTTTGTTGGGAGGTATAGCTTGTCTGTTAAGAAAATGTGCGCATTGTGGAAATGTGTTCACTGACTGCATATTGTGTGAAAACGACATGAAATGTGTGAATGGTATGGCCACAAAAGACCGCTGCTGTGCTAATTGTGTTTAGAGTTTTGAAAATGTGACAACTGGCTGGACAAACGCTTGTTAGCGACTGAAAAAAACTGTAATGTAATTTCACTGTAAAATACCATTAAATTTACAGTTTTTGAAAGTGAAAAAGAACAACTCATTGTATAATTTACAGTGAAAAAACGTAAATTGACATTCCAACAATTCCCTGCGTGACACTTCACATTTGATGTATTTTTGATGAAATAACTATATGGGCCTCATTCACCAATGTCTTCCTAAGAATTTTAGGTACAAAGAATTACAAAGAAAGTACAAAGAATTTTTAACTTTGTACTTAATAAACTTCCTAAGAAAAGTCTACGTCGGATTCATGACATGTTCTTAAACAACAGAATTGTTCGCACCTTTTTTTTTTTTTTTTTTTTTTTTATTGCAAACTTATACATAACTACAAGCTCAGGGAAGTTAAGCAAGGTTGTATCATTTACAATGAACAAACAATGATACCCAACAGAAAACATGAATATCCTGGATTTGCATACATCAAATTATGTAAATATACATACACGAAAAGATATTAATAAAAAGCATAATAATAAGGTTAAATCATATATTTTAATAAATCATCATAATGCATCAAAAATGCTGCACTTTTTTGTTATTTATAAGTTTAAGGGATGAAATAAAAGAGTTAAGTTCAGCAAGAAAAAGAGGAAAGCTTAAAGGAGACTTAAGCCATTTTTGTTTGTGGATGAAGAATTTTGCACAAGATAAAAAAATAAGAACATATTCAAGGGACCACAACTTTGGGTTTTCATAATAAAAGATAACCTCTTTGAGAATGAAGATGTGGGTCAGAATTGTTCGCACCTTTGTTCTTAGGATTAATGAATCCCACGTAAATTGCAGTGTTAGTGTTTATTTGCATAATATGATTTTTTTTCAACAAATGATCTGTAGAATTAAATAAAATGCACTAACCAACTATTTGGAGCAAACTGTCATCACTCAAATGTACTGAAAGAGTGCTCTTGAGTGTGCGTAGATTTTGTTAGCTAAGAACAAATCCAAGAGAAGAAAATGTTAGTGAATGTCAGAATCTTCGTAAAAAGTGCGTAAGTGGGGTTTATGAACACATTTCTTAGTAACGTTTGGTGAATGAGGCCCTATGTTTCTTCATATAGTTTTCTTAGTTTTTTTTCTAATCAGTTATGTACAGTATAGGGTTTTGTTACATTTAATGTTGTTAAATTAATGTGTATTGCATTTTAAAAATTTCATTTGTGTTACCATGATGGTGTTTAATGTTTGTGTGAATGACACAGCTTCTGTATATTAGTATTAGCTGTTATTGTGGAAGAGCTGCTTGTGATGAGCTTTGATTGATGATTGTGACTCTCATCATTGCTGTGATTGTTGGTTGGCAGTGTATTACAATGGTACAAAAAAGATATGAATACTTCAATAGGACGGTAAATTAACATTATATCAGATAATTAAATACGGTTTAATGAAAAGTTAAGTCTGTAAAACCTAAAATGTTGCTACTGTAAATTTCTGGCAACCACAGCTGCCAGTATTTTACAGATGTTTTTTTACAGTGTGATGGTTAAAGCCTAGAAAAGGTCCAAGAAGAAGAATATGCAGGAACCATGCAAAGACTCTCCTAAAATGATTTTAACGATTTCACTTTTTTTTTCATTTGTTAAATCAACTTAACATAATATTTAGAGTTTCTGTTGAGTAAAATCTCCTTTATTGTATTTTGCTTAATTACTTCAAATTACTTTAAGTTATACCAATAATATTTTTTTTTTTACAAAAAGAAACCATTATTTCTAATTATTGTTATGTGTGCAATATTTCTATGTAAGAAAATATTTTTCTTATTAATTGAGATATACAGTACATATTTAAGCATGTTTGTTATGTATGTTTGGGTAATCTAATTAAGTTGCTCTGAGGCATAACGTCTCTGAGCAAATAACATTTGATTATGTGTGTTGACATTTCTTAATAATTTTACTGTTATAGCTAAACCTGCTAACTTTAATTTAGGTTTAGTTTTTTTTTAGTTTTTTAAAATCTTATTGGGATATAATAATCAACTCATTATTATCCTGCAGGAACTGTGCAATAGGCTAATTGGCACTGCCAAAATAATAAATTGGAATGATTTTATATGTTAGCAGGATGCTAGTGGTATAATTACAAAATGTTGCTCTGGTATTATTGCTTAATGACCTGAGCTGTACAGCAGTGGAGATGTACAAATTGTACAACAGAGTACAATAGAGTGAAGTCATTAAAATCTAGAGAATAATTTAAGGTTTCAATTAATTCAGGTTAGAACTGGTGAAGCACAGAGGATAAATGAGCTATGTGTAGAGTTTGTTAGAGCCATTGTAGCCATATGTAGTAATTGTACCATTTACAGCAGTTGTTAATAGTTTAAAAAAAAAAAATTTCTTCTTCAAATTACATTGCTCTGTTCTATAATGATTTAAACACATTAGTGATTTAATTAAGCATTTAATATTTGAAAGGCCATTTTAGTGTTACATCACAGAGCATTACGACCAATAATGATATATTATGTCTGTTGTCTTGGGGAAAATGGTGCACTTAAAAAAAAGAAAGGTTCTTTTGATACTTTGCAGCACCTTAAATTTATTAAAAAGGCATTTTCATTTAATTGCATATATGGATTTTTTAAATATATATATTTTTAGCTTGTTCATTAAGGTCTTCAGATCAGTGTATTAGAAAGCTTTAAAGTACATGGTTATTTGAATCACCACATATTGATCATAGAGCATTTCCTATGAACTCAAATATATTTTTAGAACTATTGGAACTAAGTAATTCTGTGGAATCATAATAGACTCTCATGATATCATGCTATAAACCCCCTTTTTTTCTAACAATTAGGCCTATTTGTAATTATTTGTATAATGATGAAGAATATCCCACTAGATGGCGCCAACAAACAAAACTTACAGTAGTTAAGATATACAGTATATATAGTCAAAACATATTCTCTTTTGTCCGAATCAAACTTGGCCTCAGATGAAAAACAAAACCTAAAAATACATCAGACTACTAGATCAACACTAGTGAGATCAATTCAAACCACTGTAAACAAACAACAACAACTATACCTCTTACTAGGATTTAGGAATAAGTTTGTAGCTCAATGTCTTTTACATTACAACAAATGAAAGTGCATAAACCATAAAATACAACTATGATTAAATCATTTATTTAATCAATCAATTAAAAAAATGATTGCAGTACTGTAAAGTGATCTTACGGTTGATGAAAAGCACTTGAAAAGAAAAGTTCAAATGGCATACAATTGAATATGAAGCATGAACTCGCTATGCAACACTAATACAGTATACCTACTGTCAATTACAGTAAAACATTTTAATAAAATCAGCATCCTCTGCACCTTCAGCCAAATGTTATTACAGTATACAGCACTATAGCAGTTTCTTGGTCTTTGTTCTGACAAAATTATTTTTCTACCCTCAGACAGTCATTTCTCAGTTCTGCTAAAATACAGAAAGGCAAAAAAAAAAAAAATAATATTAATAATTGCTATAAATATCCTATAGCTAAATTTGACAATTATGAGTGTGTGAGTGTAGCCTGGGAAAACGCTGACGAACTTCCGGCAAATTAGAGATTTGCTCTGCAAGTCCGTCTGGCCAAGAGCCCATTCAAGCCAAGGGGGTAATCCATCAGCCGGAAACCGAAGCTTCCCTGGGGGCCGACATTGATTAGCAGACCATCACCTTCTAAAGAAACACGACAATGTATTAAAGGCTCCATTACCTTGTATACGTTATGGCCCCGTAGAAGCCGTTTTTGTAAAAATAGGCTAACGATTGTGTCATAACCACTCGACTCTCTGTCGCACAGTCGAGAAATTACCGTATAGACCGGTGGATAAGCTTGCAGGCAATCGGGGGGACGTGGAGGCATAAAGTCAAGGGAGAAGCCCATAGAGAGTCATAAAGTTGATCTTGCTGCTAGCTCATGGACAGCAATACTCACGCTCTCCGTCTCTGCGAGATTCGGAGGGAATTATTCAGATTTCTCTTGGCACAGCTACTAGAAGACTTACAACTGTCAGACAGGTTGCTCACGTCACATCTACGTCGTCAAGCTCAGTTTGAGGCTA
Source organism: Phoxinus phoxinus (assembly GCF_949152265.1). Taxonomy (NCBI): domain Eukaryota; kingdom Metazoa; phylum Chordata; class Actinopteri; order Cypriniformes; family Leuciscidae; genus Phoxinus; species Phoxinus phoxinus. The sequence continues at coordinate 20,344,750 of NC_136878.1, read as the reverse complement.
CGCAGTACGCCCAGCCATCAGGAAGTGAGTGCTTCTAATTTACTTCACTTTTCTCCGTTGAAACCTATGGGGTCGCTGTGTCCATTTCTTATACTGTCTATGATTCAAGCCCATTTCCAATTTTTCCAAATCGAGGCACCAATCACAAACGTTGAGGCAGGCTTTACACGATGACGATCGCTCTGATTGGTTTTAGGACTACCCAATTGACCATTCGCTAAGCCCCGCCCTCCTTAGTTACTGTTGCTACGCCTGACATGCTTTCGCGCCTGGCACGTCTATTACAGTGTGTATGCACCGGTGTCAGACATTACCAAGGAGATAATTAGTCATTTTTGCCGAACAGGTGAAATACCCTGTCGTTCGCTGGGCCTGGTGTCAATAAAAGCTTTTATTGGACTAACAAGGAAGTTTTCAGTTCTGAAACTTTCAGGATATTCTTATTGTATGATGACCTCTTATATGTCAAAAGCTCAAGGAAATTTTTATTTCTCAGTTCATCACCCCTTTAAGTGAATTATACAAGGTGATTTAAAAAAAAAATGCAAACTAAATCCATAAAATGATCCCATTAGGGGAACCCCTAAAATGTTCTTTATACTGTATAAAGCACCTGACGGAACCCTAGAACCTTTTTGCAGTCATTCTAAAACATTAGGTCAAGGTGGGGGAAGAACATGAAATGGAAAGAAAGTGGGATTTCATGATGCAATTGAGTGGTGATATTAGAAACAGGTAAATAAAAGGAACTGAGACATCAAAATGAAGAGAACTTATGCAATTTCTTTGCCTTGTGCTTAGGCCTATGTGTTGTGCAACACAACAAAGAAAAACTCATCCATTTTAGACAGGCTTCAGGCTTTAACAATATCAAAGAATACCGATATATTTTGCTTAAATTTCATATACAGAGGGAAGGAGTGAGGAGTGGAAAGAATCATGAACTATATGTGGTCCTATTCAAAATAAATTGTCCCCATTTGGGCCTTGATACAGCTTAGCAATGTGAGACTTTAAGCAGCCGTTTCAGCACCAGAACAGCTTCCGGGTGAAAAATTACCTAAAATGGTCTAATTAGTTTGGGTTTGGTATGTTCAGGAAAACAAATGGTTCCAATTATTTCAAATACAGTGTATCTAAACACACCCAGAGCCCAAGTTGTGGCAAAATGGTTTTTAGAGAATCTGTAGTTACTGCCTTTTTCCTTGGTATGGTGTGCCACGTTTTTGGTAAGTAATACAAAGCAAGAATATAGTAACTGCAAAATAGGGGTAAAATATCAAATTAAATATGAGGATTGATATGTACAAAGAATAAGCTAATATAAAGTAACAAAATAGCCACATGTCCAATAATCTACAACTACTTAGGCTGGATGACAGGATAACTTTAAAGTAATTTGTCTAAGTTCTGCACTCTGCGTAGTTACTGCCTTTTTGCTTTGTATTGCGTAATTGAAAAAATTAAGTTATCTGGAACTGTCAAGTTCAAATAACTTAATTTTTTTCAATTATGCATGACGTTTATTACTTTTCCTCAGTTCTTGGTCATGCATTATGCTAAATGTGGTTGTTGTCATCATCATTCGGTGTCACACATATCGCTCTTGTTGGATTTACAGCTAACCGGGACAGCTGTTTAGGATTTATTGCTAATCGAACAGAATTGGACTTTTTATAACAGCTGAACATATAGTAACAAATAAAAGAAAAATTATTCAAAATATTATTTTGAAACAAGAAAAAAAAAGATATTATGATTAATATGTGTGGTTTTATTTAATCATTTTAATATGAACATTCAGAAATGTCATATAGTACTCATTACTTGTTGAGAGTGTACGCTAAACTGTATTTTATTACCCCAAAAACCTAAAAAAAAAATGAATGCAAAAAGGAGGAATTTGCCTCTGAATAAAACAATGTGAATAATACATCAAAATATCAGTAAGGCTGGCTGCATGTAGAGCACTCGTCACACTAATTAGCTTTATTTCATTGTTATTTCTAGTGATACTTGGTGGTTGCTATATCTAAAATGAGCCAAACAAGCTGGAAATGTAGTTGGCTCACTTCATGGTTTCAATCTGGAACGTGTTTGGAATACAATGCTTATGTACTTTTAAGTGAATGCCTTTATTTTATTATTTATGGATTAATTTATTTTCCTCACATGCATGTCAGATCCATCTTGAACATTAAAATTAACTAAATTATTTCTGAAACTATTTCAAATGAGCTACAAACTATCTGATGTTATGTTAGCCTGGCCAAGCATTTAGAATAACACTGGAAAGTTGTTAAGCTATATAACACAGAAATATCCTTGAACATGTTTTGGTCCCACCGCCAAGAAACAGAAAACTGAAGGCATCACTCAAAGAAAGAAGTGCTCTGTCAACATGAGCTTGGAGGTAATCGATCTGGCAGAGTGATCTGTGGAGCTCCCATTATCCTTTCGCTCAGTGCTGTGCTTGGGATGATTAAAGTTTTGAGTAAAGTAATGATGTTTTCAATGCGTTCTGTGGCTCAGGATGAAATGATCTCTATCACTGTTTTCTCTTTGCCTCTGTTTGTCTTTGTTGATTTATGCCTCAACAGAATACAGACACACACAAACACATTTCCCCTGGACAAAAAAATGGTATGGTGAGTGATTCCCACATGTAGATGTTTGAAGTGGCATTTGAAAGACTGTTTGGGTCAAGAGAGGCTGTACAGCACTATTTATATAGAGGCATGGCTGTGTTGATAATCCTATTCCTCTGATGGGCTTGATATATCAATACTTAATCAGAAGGAAAGGAAAGCAGCCTCTTTTCAAAGAAGCAGAACTTTTCTTGCACCATGCACTGTGTGACTGCCTTTTTTTGTAGTATTGTCAAACCCTTGTTATACTGTAAATATTTTTAGGATATTAAACATTTCATCCCCATTATAAATGAATTGATCTGTATGTCCAGTTTGAGAACACTACATTTAACTTGCCCACAACTGATGTTAGTATAGGCTATGGCTGAACAAAAACATAAACACACTGCATGAAAGTCCATTTATGCTACCATTGTCTCGCAATTGATTGATAGCAATTATAGATTGATAGTCTCTGAAAGATCACAATGCATCCTGGAAGGCAGAGAAAATATAATGGACATATTGGGCTGCATTCATGAAACACAAACAGAATAAATGTGTAAATTGTACTCAAAACCATTCTGACATTCTTGAAATGTCTCATTGCAATGCGATTTCTTCACTCCCACGAATGCTTTCACCATAAATAACAATGCAAAGATGATGTAAATACAGCAAGTGGTTCACTGTGCAGTGTAACAGTGTCACTGATTATAACAGGAGTTTTGTGTCCAGATAAACTCGTGCTGTGTTATCGACAGGTTCAGCCATTATAAAGAGAGCATTCTTTGATCGCTTACTGTAGCCTATATAATTAAATCACAAATTAAAAACGCATAAATACTCATGTGTACTTTAAGAAAGGCCAGTTGTTTGAAGTTAAAGCGCAACACAAAGGTAAGCGCATTATTATTATTCTCATTCTCATTCTCATTTATTTTCTGATCACGATTTACACATTTTCTGCTTTTAAAAAGGTGGTAAAGTATGATTTCACTTTTCTAACTTCAGTTAGTGTGTAATGTTGCTGTTTGAGCAAAAACAACATCTGCAAAGTAACAACGCTCAAAGTTCAAAGCAAAGGAAGATATTTGCTTTTAAAGAAAAGGACTACAACAAACGGTTGGTAGGGACTACACGACTGTGTGCATCTCAACAGTTCCTATACGAGCGATTTATAGATTACCATGACAGAATATGCTAATAGAAGATAGTTAACTCCACATCAGCAACATAAATGCATCAACCAACCTTTCAGAGACGTCCTGTTGCATTCTACATGTTGTCACTTCTTCTTGAGTCTCTCCATCTTTGTCTGACTCCGTTTTAACATTAAAGGCAGAACAGTTTCTGTCATTTTAGTATGTCTGCGTGAATCACTGGTTAGCCTACTCGTCTTCAGTACGTCCAAAATGCTGCAGCGAGATTTTTAACTAATGCCAGAAAATGAGATCACATAACACTTCATTGGCTACCTGTTAAATTTAGAAAACAATACAAGGTGTTAATGTTTGTTTTTAAAGCATTACATGATCAAGCTCCTGAGTATATAAAGGACATGTTAATCCCATATCAGCCTCAACGTTATCTACGTTCGTCTCAGAACATGTCCCACGATCTCGCTTGAGGCGTAGTGGAGATCGCGCCTTTTCTGTTGCGGCTCATGCACTTGGAGTTGCCGCTATCTTTGAAATCCTTGTCAAGCATGAATACTTTTAAAAAGGACTTGAAGACTCATTTATTTCATCAAGCTTTTGATGTCTGATTGGATCTGAGAACTGTGAGTGATTATTTGCTTGATTTTTGGTGTCATGTGTTGATGTCTTTTTGTGTATTTTAGAATTATTGTAATTTCTGTGTAATTTTGGAGTTGTCTAATACTTATGGACAGCACTTTGGTCCATTTGAATGGTTTTGAAAGTGCTTTATAAATAAAAGTTGAGTTGAGCTGAGTAATAGCATCTGCTAACACACGCGAGCTCTTGAAACCCCGCCCTCTGTGCAGCTCATTTGCATTTGAAGGGCCAGGCACAAAACGTTGTGTTTTTGCAAATCCTCAAAAAGTGACAACTTTAACATGCGTTAAAAAAATATCTGTGGGGTATTTTGTGCTAAAACTTCACACACACACACTCTGGGGACATCAGAGATTTATTTTACATCTTGTGAAATGGCATTTTACCACCCCTTTAAGGTGTGTGCGAGGTTTAAAGTCTGTTAATTTGTGTATCTTGTATTAGAGCAGTTAAAATTTGAGCTTTGAGTAGAATTCTCTCATACTGACCACTGGATGTCCTTCTGCCTGCACTGCCCAGTCTTTCAGCCCTGCCTGCACTGTCTCCTCTCAGCCCTTCAGCTCCCACTGGCTCCGCTCCCAACCTGGATGTGCTCTGGGCATTGTGTTTGCCAGTCCAGCCCTAGAGTGTCTATCTAATAGCTCCGCCCAGAACCTCAGTGCCTGTCCCTCCACTTTGGCCTGTTGACCAGTCAGCTCCACCGTGGCTCCTCGGCTCCACCTGGGACCATCGTCCCTAAGACTCTACCGGGCTACCTCGCCCCTCCAATTGGTCAATCGTCATTCTACCTGCACCATGGACTTCCGGGCTGTGCTTCATACCTCGACCCCTTTGACTCCGGTGGGCTCCTCCTTCCCTCAAGCTCCGCCTTGGTCCTCAGTTGCTCCGCCTTTGTCTCAGTCCTCCGGCACCCTGGCTCCAACTCAGTGGCTCGTTGCTGCGGCTCCCTCCAGGACCAGCGCCACCACCTGGTCCCTGCAGTCCCGCGGTTCTACCTGGGACTCCACTCCATCCAGCTTCGTCTCGCCCTGGCGTTCCCCTGGTCTCGCCTGCCAAGGCTCCTCATGGCTCCTCCCTCCCTTGATTCCACCATGGGCTTTAGTCCTGGCCCTTCTGCTGGGGGTTCCACCCTGGCTCCTCCCAGCTTTATCTCCACCTTGGCCCTGCCTGACCCTTGTCCCTGCTCTGCGTCCCCCACCTAAGCCCCCCTCCGCCCTCTTGCTTTTTTTGTTAATTAGATTGCTCTTTTATTTACCACGCTGTTTTCATTGTCTGTCCTTGTCAATATTAGGTTGGTTGCTCTATTCACGGTGCTTTAAGTTCTAGTGTTCTGAGAGTTGTTTCTTTGAGATTGTTTTTAATAATAGTAGCTGCCGCATCTAGATCTTGCCGACTTTTATTCGAGAAAATGAGGAAAAGTCCTGAGAAAATATAAACTATGCCTTATATTACGACTAGCCCCAATCTCCTCCATTTGGATTATTGTTAACATTACAAGTTTCTACATACATCCATTCACATTTTTACATAATTCATTGTCTCCATTATAATAAAGACAGCAGCAAAAGAAACGTTCCATGCAAGATAAGTAAATCTATAAAGAGAAAGAACAGCAACACAGCTAAAGTGATACATCATTCATTAGACTACAGTAATGTTACAAAGAGCTCTCACTGGACACACAATGCTTATGAAATCTTTATATATATAAACTATGGGAGAGTAACTTAAAATAATAAAAAATCTGCATATTTAGGTTTCAGATGTTTAGAGTCTGAAAAATTGAACAGAAAAAAAACCTTGTTAACTCAAGACTGACAAACATCAGAGACAGTTAACATGAGTGCCAGTGCCAGGAGCAGTGACACATCAATGACCCAGAAATAACTGAAGTTCAAACACCTCCCTCAAGGGTTAAACAACAAGAGCTGGTGGGAAACAATGCCTCATTACAGTTTTTCTGAATTGCTAAAACACATTTCTTGAAAGCATCACTCGCTTTCTCAAAACCTTAAACACAAAACCAAATTTTCAAACCACATTCAGAGAACCTCTGACTCTTCTGGCAAAATCAAACAATTGCCTCAAAACCATTTTTCTATGCTCAAAAAAAAACAATGCTTTCAGATCATACACACAGCGAGTCAATTTTATAAACACTACAGATCATTTGTTAGACACTACATCAAAAAATGGAGAACACAGAAGCCAAAGCATGCATTTACAGAAAAAAAGTATATTGTAACAAAGTAAACAAATTTAGCAATTACGTAAAAAAGTATAGTAATGACAACTTACAGTATTAAGGTGAATAAATTGTAGGCCTATGTATGCACTGCAAGTATAGTATTGTACTGAATATTGTATAGTAGGCCTATCGAATGTCTGTATATTCAGCACTTGCATACTGTGAAAATACAGTGACCCAACTGCAAAAGCCAAAAAAGGTTATAGTAAAAAAAACCTCTAAATTAGTTTTTTACTGCTTGTTACAGTAAAGTACACTCAGAAGAGTTGTTCAACTGCAAAATCAAGGTCAGTGAGAGAGATTTTATTCTGCTTCTACATCATGTCTTCATGTTGGGTCCGGCCTGAGGACCTTGTCCACATCACAGACAATGTCATCTCTGCAGGCAAAAGGAAAAACCCTAAAGCCAGATCCAGCCGTGACAACATTCTTCACACCTTGCTCTTTCTCGTCCTCCTTTCTCGTTTTGGGATTAAATTGGTCCACTTTTTAGTGTATAAAATAATACTTTTAAGTGTAACTAGTAAACTTTGAGTACACAACTAGTTTACTAAGTTTCTTGCTTTTAGCCTACTGCAAAATACTAAATTGAACTTATAGGTACTGATTTATTTTAGTTATGAAAGTACACTTTACTCTCAGTAAATTACAAGTAGTTTTATACTCAAGTTGTGAGTTTTCTTTAAGTGAACATAACATCATACACTTATAGGTCGCTTTTTATATATTATTTTGCACTTTAAGTATACTACTATGTTTGTATTTAGGTATTAATTTTTTATACTGAAATACCATTTACTGGATGTAAACCATTTCATGTTTCAACCATTTTAAAAAAAATTTGTTCTAGCTTCCTGTATTCGTTTTTATCAACACTTGAATGTGGGTTTCATAAGTTTCCTAAAAAAGCAACATTTTAAACAAAAAGCTGAGAAAATCGAATTTTTGTTGAAAACTTCGTCCAGATGGAATTTAGAATGATGATCAAAGATGGAGTAGATTGAGTCCATTAACACCCCCAAAGCTTTACAGTCATTAACCCTTCCTGGGTCGACATTTCATTCGGTAACGTTTGGCAATTTTGAACTTATATGCTGTTTAATATTTGATGATCACTTTATTTGACATTTGCATAAGCAATATTATATTTGCTTCTTCTTCTTCACCTGTGCTTTGAACCAGAGATTCTGTATTTCAAAAGATGCGTAATAGCGCCCTACACATATAACAGTAAAAACATGGTAATTCAGTCAATGGCAGGGAAAGAGTAAAGTAGATTTGAAGTAAAGTCCTATGTATGTTTGTTTGTTGAGTTGGGACAACAATGGGAAGTTCTTCTTTGTTTTACTGTCTAATAACCGTACAACGAACTCTGTGAACATAGGTGTCTCTTTAGACAATTAACTGGCCAACCAAATTCTAACCCAGATTTAATCTAGAGTGACCAAACAGTGCTTATTCCTGAGTTTACTCTGAGTGTATTCGATTCAATACACTACATAGATGACCCCAAATAGTGTCTTTACTGTACTCATTTATTGTAATTTGTTGGAATATTTGTACTTATTGTGTCTGCAGCAACACTTTCCTGCTTAAATCTGTGAGCGTGTTAAATGTGTTGACCGGCAGATTTGCGGTGGATGATTGCTTTGTTCACAGTGACAGCCGCAATGTCACAGTTGACAAAACACACTCAGAAAAAATGCAACTGAGCATGTCTCAAGATCATGGTTTTGATGTTGCCCTAGAAGGCTGATTTTGAAATGGATTGTACTTTCATGTAGATGTTCCACTTTTCTTATGAATGATTGTGTATTACTTTGTGTTTTATTCAGTTGTGTTACTTTTATGTAAATATCCATTGCTCAAAGTTGCTTTTAATATAGGTTAAAGACAAGACAAAGAACTAACCATACTGAAATTTAGTATATGTACATACAGTAGGCCTATATTACATTTTCGGTAAATGGGCTACCCAGAGATACCACTATAAGTAAAACTACTATATGTCCTTGACAGCAACATTCCCCTGTCTGTGCATGGGTCAGACAGGATTCTCCCAAAAACAGTCGAGAATTTAGTGAAGTTGGACTACTGCTCAAATTATTAAAGGGGTGATAAAATGCCATTTTCACAAGATGTAAAATAAATCTTTGATGTCCCCAGAGTGTGTGTGTGAAGTTTTAGTACAAAATACCCCACAGATATTTGTATATAGCATGTTAAAATTATCACTTTTTGAGGGTTTGCAAAAATGCAGCGTTTTGTGCCTTGACAACAGTTGATACTATATTTTGAAGAATGGCAGCGGGAGTCTCTGAGGATAACGTACGTGGAATTATTAATTATATTGAGAACGTCGTAAAAACATGCCGTAATGTAACGTTACCCTGAGTGTAAACATTGTAGCAACATTGAAAATGACAGATGCTTATTCAAATTAATAAATTGTGATTCTCTAGAATACTTCATTAAATGGTCTGAAAAGACAAGACATTTTGGTGGCTCCCCATAGAACCCAGCCCCAACATGGCTCACACCAACATGTAATGCGACACTCAAACATTCCTTTGAATTAGAAGCACACACACACACATACCAAGACACCACATGGCCTCAGACAAAGGAAAGGACTTTCACCATAAAGTCACCCTTAAAATGTACCAAATATAGCCATTTTATATGTTAAGATGTGTTTATAAACCATAGGAAAGCATATAAATGTCCCGGTGTAACATTAATCGAACTTTAAATGTCTATACTAATGCATAATAATATAACTTTGTATTCCTATTAATGTTAATATGATGTGTTTCGTATCTTTGTAATTCTCTAAATCTAACGGAGTCGAATTCCGATAGCAGAATGCAGTAACGTACATTGTTTTACACATTTCATATTTCTGGGGCCGAAAAGTTTTAAGTCAAACGCTTTGGTAATCCGAGCAAGAGGGATGTTCCCAGCAGACAAAGAAAAGTCTCCCGCTCTCAGATCACTGAAGGTGATTGGACGATCCGCCATGAGAAGGCGTTATCCTTACATTCCTTTAAAAGAGAGAGACCAAAGCTCCTCCGGTCTCTTCTGCTCTCGCGTCCTGCCTTCGTCTGCTCATCATGTGAAATCTTCGGACCTGAACTCCTTCAGGAGTTCCCTCCTTTTATTTGCTTTATCTCAGTCTTTTGTTTAATTTTCAAATTCCACTGTGTTCGTTTCCACCTACGAGTCAAACGAACGAAGCCTGAATTCCTTCAGCAACTTCCCTTCCAAAGAGGCGCCTTCTTCAAAACTCCCGCGAACAGCTTGCTCTGGCAACAAGCACGCGCGCCTCAGCACGAGCGCGCGCACTCTGCTCCAAGAACATGCGCAGGCTGAACACAGCTCCACACAAACGAACTTTGCAAGTATCAAGCTCTAACGAGTTTTAATGTTTTAAGGTGTTTTGATTGATGTCTCTCTCAAAGGTCTGTGATGTTTGCTGTTCTATGGTCACACGTGACCATTCTCTCTCTCTCTCTCATCCTCTCTTTATCTCTCTCTCTCTGTCCCGCAATCAAATCGAGCGCGGGCCCCAGAGCACTCTCTCCCTCGCTCCCTCTCTCTCATCTGTTATTCGTCTTGTTTGTCCACATGTAAGATATGTACAAACTATAATCAATATGTGTAATCCGTTATATTCTGTAGTTTGCATTTATTAAACAATATATTCAAGACTGTGTCTGTGAAAAAACGCTCGTAAAACCACAAACGTCAATGAGGTAGATTAGAGCTACCGCGCTCAATATTAACTACATTAAGTAGTTTAATTTTATAAACACAGGAAAATTAATATTCACGACCAGAAGGTTAATATTTCTTGGAGTTTGTAAAGGATAACTTTATTGAGAAGTTGATAGTTTAACCGTACCTACAGTCGTTGCTGGACAACACCGATGTGATGGTTACGTTATTTTCCCTTAAAGGTTGTCTCATAATCGAAATTAAATATGATTATTAATATATGAATGAGGAATTATAAGACGTTGTGATCGATTATTCATATATTCATATAATCTATACATTTTCAATCTCGATAAATTTAATGTAACTGAAATATGCAAAAAAAACTAATCATATTCATGATTAGTTATTAAAATTCCCTATAGATCATTTGAGCTAATTCATACGGACCCAGGAGTCGAAAGCATAAGGCATATAGATTACAGTTTGGTGGAGAATGCGGGCGTAATCTCAAACTTTGTGTTTTACGAGCAAATCAGTTTCAGTCTGTCTATATTGTGTATTTATGTAACGCGCGCGCTCCAGCGAGAGCCCACGCGCTCCCATTGAGGAAACAAGCGCGCCCTAGTAAGGCAAAAACCACGCGCGCTCACTGAAGGACTGTTAGAAGGCACGAAGCCGATCTCAGTCAAAGCAAATTGACCCCTGCTAGATATGTTTAACATTTTCAGCCCCTGTTAATTGCTAAAATAAACTTCGATGTATTATATTAATATTGTTTCGGTAAAGAGAACAGAATCTCTGTACATTCCGTACATTCTTAATATTGTGTTACCCACGCGCGCGCTCCAGCGAGAGTCCACGCGGTTCAGTGAGGAAACGCGCGCGCCCTAGTGCGAACCCACGCGCGCTCACTGAAGAACTGACTGGCGCCGAGCCAGCTCAGCTCAAGCATATTAACAGACGCTGGAATTGGCAATAAATGTCCTAGAGAAAAGAATCTCTGTTCAGCCTGTAATTAATATTGCTTTAGCCCGCTTGAAATCAAACGAGTTTCTTTGTTCACGCGGTAGATTGGAACAGAGCGAGTCTCCTCCGTTTCGATAATAGGCCTAATAATAATATTAGATCGTTAAAATAACGATAACTCCTGGTCGAAAATTGGATTAGCTACCCATTTTGTAAACCTAAGACATTTTTAAATCATAAGTGCTATTGTGGTTAAATGTTTACGGGAACCCAACAACAGATGATAATTCCTGTTGTTCACATTTGAATAAAAAAGTGCAGTAAAGAAGTCCTGACACGTTCTCTCTTGTGCAGTATAGCACCCGAAGATCTGTAGAGATCTTGTTTCCTTTGTGATTTTATTGCAGAAAATCAGCACGTGACTGAGCTGAACGCTCTGAGCTCTTTAGAGTCACATTTAAAATTGGTTGTAATTCCGCGGACTAAACACCAGAGGTCCTTTTAGGTGTTCAAGTCTCAAAATACGCGCCCCAACGACGTCACCCTGCGTGAGCACCGCCTCCCACTGACGTCAGCCTGCATGAGCGCAACTACGCCATCTCGTGGCCGTTTCAGATAATGCTCTCGTACTGCTAAATTCAAGTGTTCTATGATGAATAGTGAATTAGCTTATGTCTAAATTCTCAATAATTATTGGCATTTCCAGCTTTGCTCGTGCGAATATTATTTTGTGTTAGACAATTTTCCTGCTTGTGACTGGTACATTTACTTTGAGTTTGGTTCAAACAAGAGTTGAATTAAAACTTAAATTAAATCCCAGCCCAGCCATTGAGAGCCCAGTTAGAGGGAAGTCCGCCACCTAGTGGCCGCCTCCCGCTAAAGCGGTTCATTCAACTCGTTTTTCTGTTTCCAATTCTGTGTGAATCGCTTTATTTCTGTTTTCTCGTCTGATTATTTTATAATAATTACTGATACTTTAATGCATCTTAATTATTGTACAATATCATTCTGATTTCTCAATCCCCTTACACGCTTATCTAAATTCGAGTTAAACCAGATTTAAATTTTGGATTTAAATTGTGTTTGGCTGTCAGCCACTGTCATCCACTAGAAGGAAACAGCGCCACCACGTGGCCTTGTGGATACTAAGTCGGTGCCACTCTTTTCCTCCTTTCACTCTTTTGAAGTGTGTACTTATTTCATCTTTCCCTTCTGATTATTTCATAGTAATTACTGATGCTTTAACGTCATCTGGATTATTATAAAATATCACTCTGATTTTTACATTTCTGCACAGGCTTATTTAAATTTGAATGCAAACCAGTTTGAATTTAATTTGAATGAGTTTGTCTGTTCAAACAGGTTGACCGCTGAGAGGAGATACGCCCCTTTGTGGGACAGACCCACTACTGCGGCCTGTCTCTTCTTCTGGGGTCATCCTGTCTTTTCATTATTTTATTTTATTAAATTTTTTTTTTATTATTAAATTTTTTTTTTTTCCAAAAAAAAAAATTATTATTACTTTTTATTCCTAATTTTCTTATCTCTCTTTTAGGTTAGGTTATTCTGATAATCACCAACATTATCATAATTCCCTTTTTGTTTTACCATTATTTCAAAGCCTTTGCCTTTATTTCTACATACATAATTACTAAACTTGGTTAAACAAGAAAGCCTTAATTGACTTTAACTTTCACCTGTTTACCCCTTTTTGTGTGTTTATGTGTAGTTCTCCCTAGGGCGCTGTGGTGATTTGACAGTCATCTCTGGTTGGTTTCCAGCGAGCGGGGTCACCTGGTCGTCACGACCGACACCGGCCGTGCGTGAGTCTCGGACTCTTCTGTCTCTTACCATTGGGGGTGGCACGCAACTGCTACATCAGCAATTTGGCACTCCAAGGGTAAGGTCAACCACGCCAGCTGACACACAAGGCAATTTCGGGACAATTACCTGAACCAGGGCCTGCTGCAGGGGCCGGGTTCCGGTGAAAACCCCATTTTTGTCGTGCTGTCTGGCAGTTGACACCTTGGCGTTGCCAGGTTGTGTTTAAGGTCGCAAGTTGTTTTGAGAAGGTCGCACCGTGGTACACAGAGTAACAGAGGGCCCGGGTCCACTGCGGTCGAGTGTTTGGAACCGTCAAGAAGGTTGACCGCGCCGCCGGCTCCCACCTGAGTGACCTCATTTCACCCCAGGCAGACTAAATAAGGTAAAACCCATACACTTAGTATAAGCCACAGAATATTATGGCGCTTTTCCACTGCATGGTACGGCTCGGTTCGGTTCGGTACGGTTCAACACGGCGTGGAGCGGTTCGGTTCGCTTTGCTTTTCCACTGCGTGGTACGACTCAACTCGGTACGGCACGGTTTGGTTTGCTTTAGCTCGGTTGCTTTTCCACTGCAGTTAGTACCGCTTCAAAGTGGGTGGGACTGATCGTTAAGTTGTATGTCTGGTGGTAGCCGTGTGCGGCTAAGAGCTGTGCTACTTCCGCTCCTCGGCAACCAACGAGAGGAACGTCTGCACCTCGTCCACTGACCACGATTCAGCCATTTCTTGTTTGATTTTTTTGAACTTTTTTTGTCAAGTAAAAACTCTAAAAACAGGTGCTACCGCGTTTGCTGTTGTCTGGCTATTTAAATATAGCGGGTTTAGTGTCTCGTGTAGCAAATATACAATGACGCTGAAGTGACGATTCTGTCTGACCAATCAGTGATCTGCAGTGTTTTCACGTCACGTTTAGTATCGGTACGGTACGCTTGGAACCTCAACAGAGGTGGTACCATTTAAAGCGAGCTGAAGCGAGCCGTACCGTACCGTACCATGCAGTGGAAATGCGCCATAAGAGAGCCGTACCGAACCGAGCCGTACCGTACCATGCAGTGGAAAAGCGCCAAAGCGTGCCGTGCCGTACCGAACCGTACCGTACCATGCAGTGGAAAAGCGCCATTAGATATTCCCCGGTCATTTAAGTGTTTGGCCCCTATCCTTTTCTCCAAGCCTCACCATCTTCCTAGGTTTTCTACCCCGATAGCCCCCACTCACCTGTAGGCCCTATCGCAACCTCTGGCAGTGGTAATAGGCTTAGACCTCCTTATTCTCTCTGACACATACCGTGTTACTATTGTTTGATCTTATTTCACTTTGATCTGTTCTATCCTTTGTTCTGTTGTGATTTGTTTCTTTCATTTCACCTAGAAACAGTAACCTGAGAGAGCCATCAAGGAAACTAAGTAGTGGAGTGACCACCAGCAGCCGGGGCCACCACGTGACCCGCCAGGCTACTGCTCGTCACAACCCCTAGTGCAGGTCCTCAGACGACCCTAAGTTAATTGGATCCGTGAACTGTCTAACTGTTGGCATCAGTTAGCCCCAAAATTCTCATAAACGGCATAACCGTATGATCATAGCTCGTTAACCTTAAAACGAACTTGCATTGGTCTCTTTGTGTGTGTGTTCTGTGTTCTCTCTCGCCTACAGTGTGCCAAGGTCACGGCCGTCCAGTATGGCTGCCCAGTGGGACGAACTCGAGTTGTGGTTGAGAGCCATGACGACCGACTTCCTGCCCGGAGACGCCGCTGACACAGAGCCCCGGAGCCGAGAACAGCTGGACACCGACCTGGTCGAACTGATGACCCACGATCCGACACAGAGCTACAGCTACAAGGACTGGGCCAAAATTGTCGGAAGCCTCGCACACAAACTCGTCGCCCAGGCACGGCTCAGCGAAAGGAGCCACATCAACCTGGAGCAGGAAGCAGCAGCGCTAAAGCTTCAAGCAGAGGAGGCCCGGAGGAACCAGGCCCACACCCAAAGTCATCTAGACAAGCTTCTGCTCCAGACCGAGAAAGAGGACGCCACAGATCCAGAGCTACAGAAAGAAGTAGAAAGACTTCGAAAGGCCCTGCAAGATCTTCGCCTCGACACAGACCAAAGAGAACAGTCGGAGAAAGAAACCTGTAAAGAACTCGACGAAAGACTCCAACAAAGTGACGCTCTCCTTGAGAGAGCAAAGACTGAACTAAGAGACAAAAACGCTAAAGCCACAGCCTGTGAAAAACACTTACAGGTGGCCAGAGCTGAAATCCATGAGCTTACTCTGCAGAGACACGATCTCAGAGACGAACTTGACATTGTTCACAAAGAACTGAGACATTCTTACAGACTTAATAGTGACCGGGTAGGGGAACCACACACCAGAAAGTTTCCCCTGACCAGCCGGTACACACCAGCCAGCCAACAAAAACCCCTGTCAGCAGAAAGGGGGGGGCCCTCTCAGAGAACACTCACCGCTAATCGCGGCACGGCTCCCAAAGCTGAAGGGGGCGGAGCTGAAAAGGGTCAGAATCCCCTCCAGACGGATTGGGCCCCCAGCCACAGCTCTTCCCCCACAAACGTTGACAAGTTGGCCAGAAACATCCCCACGTTCACTCCAAACCTTGCAGGAGGCCATGATGTACATGCTTACCTTCAAGACATTGACTTTCACCTGCAAACTGTCGCCAACGTGACAGCTTGGGACAAGTTTTGCCTGCTCAGAATTACGTCTAGCCGTGACGTGCGCAGCTTCCTAGACCGTCAACCAGAGACTGTCAAAAGGGACTACCAGCAGCTGCGACAAGCTTTGATCCGTGAATTCTCTGATCCAGAATCAGAACAAGGGTTCATCGCCGCCATGGACATCAAACAGGCCCGACCTGAACACCCACAGACCTACTACAGCCGACTCCGACACGCCTACTTCGGAGCACGAAACGAGCCCGGTATGGAAGAAGATGTCAACTTCAGGACGCTGTTCCTCCGAAATCTGCATCCCACAGTGAGTCACCACTTAGGCGTTCTGGCCTGTCCACGTAGCATGTCCACCCAACAGCTACGTGACTTGGTCCACAAAGCTTACACCAAGCAAAAGACTATTTCCAAAAAGACTGTAAAAGACCCCACAATCGACTCTGTCTCTGAGCACTGCTCAGAGCTAGACACAGAAGGTGCCCAACAGCACCACAGTCACAGACTGTACCACAGAGAGTCAAGACCGTTCCAAGCCAGCAGAGGGCAGCACAACCGTGACGGTGCTCATCCAAAGCATCGGAGCGAGCGCTCTAAGAGGTTCTGGGACCTGCATCACCCGCCGTCCAGAACTCCAAGCCTAGAAAGCCAGCCCTGGAACCCCTCTCGACATGCTACTGGTAAGCCCAAGCCTCATCGCACACCAGAAAAACACAGTGCAGCCATGTCGGAGACAGCAGAGATCGTGAGGATGCTGAAAGAGTTTCTTCACAAGAAACATCGCAAGAGAGACAAGGACGAACCAGACATCTTATGTCTAAGCATAAGAACTGAAACCAACACCCTGTCTGACTGCCATCTGCCTGAGCCAAGCACCACGAACACTGCTCGTCCCCCACAGACTACAGAGCTAGCTGTCACACCACAAAGTGACAGCTCCGCTCCAGCACCACAGCTGACAGCTGCACACCCTACACGAAACAGCACAACACATCACACCTGGGACCAACATCACAAAGTCCCAGGAAGTGCTGTTCCGGCTAGCTGCCCCCGCAGCAAGCCACACGTCCCTCCCGGGGACAACCCACCAGACATTGTTATCAAATCGCAACCCATGAACTTTGCTGTTACATCACCAAATAGCAGCTCCACTCACTCACTCATTGTTGCATCACAAACTGACAACACCTACCATTCACTCCGGCTGACAACAACAGCCCCGGTGCCACAGTTTCTGGGAAACCTTCTTGAAAGGGGGGTGACCAGGAAACCCTACCTAGCCTGCACTTTGGAGAAGGAAGTGAAACTTGAAGCCTTGATAGACACAGGAGCAGACCTCACTGTGATCTCATCTCAACTTTTCAAAAGACTCAAAGTTGAAACTAAGAGACAGAATCGAACTCTTGAATCCCACACTTGTGAGCTAAATGTGCATTCATACAGCCAAAGTAACATCCGGCTCGAACAGCTAACTCTAATCCACCTGTCAATAGGTTTTATGTCGCTGACTCACCCTGTGTACGTTTCACCAATGAACACTCATCCACTCATCATTGGCAAAGACCTGCTGGATCGTTTCGAGCCCTTACTGGACTTCAAAAAGCGAACTCTTTGGGCCCAAGTGCCAGAACCTCTCCCCATCCAGTCACACAGGCCACCCGAGCCAGACTGTCAGATCACAGAGGTCAAGAGACTTTCCACAGAGCCAGACTGCCAGGTCACACAGTTCATGGGAACTCCCACAGCCAGTCACAACGACACAGACTTAGCAACAGGTCAAGTTTCAAGTTCGCTACCCTGCATCTTCCAGCCCACAAAAGACTTTAACAAATGCTGCGCCAAGGTCAAGACTGACCTGCAGCCACATGACCAAACTCATGCCCGCGCCAAGCCTGGCGCACTAAACGGAAAGCGGTGGTCACACCCGACCCACCCACCCGCCCTCACTTTTGCAACGACTACACACTGCATAAGACTTTTACAGGCTACACTGCCTAACCCTGTGCCGCTTACGCGGGCTCCGCTGTCTGCAACACCCAACATAGCGGACATGCGGGCTTCTGACACCACAACAAAGACTTTGCATTGCCTCCACTTATACCCCTCCTGCCTCCCTTGCACGCCGTCTGAGCTCACTGACAGCCAGTGCCTCAAACCGCTGCATAACATGCACACGCTGCATACACACAACATTACGGGTTCTGCACCTGTTGACATCACAGCGCAAAAGCTTGTGATGAACAGTTGCAAAAGGGGGGTCATGCCAATGTTTATCTATGACGCATCATGTGCGGCACAACACAGCACCAGAGTCACTGACGAGACATTGAAGCAAGCGACAGGCTGGCAGCAAGATGTGACAAAACGTGGGCCAAGGCGAGCTAAACCTAGCTGCCACCCACAAAGCAAAAGAACTGCCCTGTCCAACCAAAGACAACCCTCGTTTGCCTCTTCCTTCCCTTTCTCTCTCTCTCTCCCTGTCATCTGTACCAGGTTGCTGCTGTGGGTCGTCATGCTGTGCGGTCAGCCATCCAGAGGACAGCTGCCACCGAGAGAACAACTGAGACTCCTGATCACCGACTGCGGAACCTACACTCAGCCAGTGTATGGTCGACTCATCCAGTCCCGCCCGGTCTACAGAGCACACTACCCCAGCACCGCAGCCCCATACATCTGGGCAAGTGCCCAACGGACAGAGGACGCCCTCTCTCATGCCAAGGCCAAGGTCGAACACATGCTCAACCAACTTGAGGAAGTGACTGTTACACAATCAGGACTCCTAAACACCAACCACCGCTCCAAACGGTTCCTGGGAGCGTTGCTCGGAGCCGTAGCTGCCGCCAGAACTCTTTTTAACATTGGTATGTCCAGTGTCAACGCAGCGAACCAGACTGTGAACTCAATGAAACCGCTGTTTAATATCTTCCAGAAAGACTTTGCCCAGACTCCGCTGTTTACAGCACTAACGACAGACATGCTGTGGGAGGTTAGCTCCTCCACTGACAGCCTAGCCACAGGTGCAATCCCACCGTACCTGAAACTCTTAAGCCTTGTGCGAACTGTGCTGGCTTCCAGCATCACCACGCCAGCTGACCCTCTACGAACACACCTTGCTTACTCTCTGGGTTGCGCCACCCCACTTCACGTCAACCCAGAGCAGAGAGAAGTGGGTTTTCTCCTAAACCTACCCATCATCGAGTCAAACCGAGCCTACAGGCTCAAAGACATTGTCAACATCGGGTCCTGGAAAAGCAGGACCCAGTTCAAGATATGCACTCCAGACGTAGTGGCCTACCACGACAGCGACACCCTGCTGTACCCGGCCTCAAACCTGCACGGGTGCACCTTGACCAAAGACAGTCACTATCTCTGCCCTAGCAAGCCCGTCCTCAGAGACAACACTGGAGGACTCTACAAGTTGCAACCCCTGGTCAGCCACACACGCTGCCCTGCTGAAGCTAAGCCTCGCACACAAGTCACAGAAACACAAGCAAAGATTGTAGGTGAACGATGGCTGGCTAACACACCTGCGCACACAGCCACTGTCACTCACGAACAGCATGATACAACCAGCCGTGTCAACCTGCTCAGCCAGAGTATGCCGACTCAAGTACCGACAGGTGCCATCTCACACCTCGGCAACCTGTCATGGTACCATCTTCCGAGCAAAGAGTACCAGACAGCACTGGAACTCCCATCCTTTAAGAACTACAACGTCACCTTAGATCCAGAAGGAGATCTCTGGTTTGAGAAAAGGGGGTCCCAACTCACGAACATTGCTCCTGTCAACACAACCCTCCAAGCCTGAATACCACTCACCTGTGTCCAAACCTGGACCGCAGCTGATACTGTTGTATCTTTCCAAGGTCACCGACCACGCACCGACACTCGTCTTGGCCTTCACCCTGTGCCAGACTCAACGAGAGGTGAACATCCACAGCCAAGCTCACAAAGCCGTGTCGGCGGTTTCTCACAGAACCCCACACCATCGACCACCTCAACCTCATGTGAGCTGAGCCAACAGCCTTGAAACCACCTGTCATCCATTGTGCTAAGTTGTTGTTCGATGAAGTCCATCCCCTGACTTAATCGAACAAAAAGGGGGAATATGTAGCAACATTGAAAATGACAGATGCTTATTCAAATTAATAAATTGTGATTCTCTAGAATACTTCATTAAATGGTCTGAAAAGACAAGACATTTTGGTGGCTCCCCATAGAACCCAGCCCCAACATGGCTCACACCAACATGTAATGCGACACTCAAACATTCCTTTGAATTAGAAGCACACACACACACATACCAAGACACCACATGGCCTCAGACAAAGGAAAGGACTTTCACCATAAAGTCACCCTTAAAATGTACCAAATATAGCCATTTTATGTGTTAAGATGTGTTTATAAACCATAGGAAAGCATATAAATGTCCCGGTGTAACATTAATCGAACTTTAAATGTCTATACTAATGCATAATAATATAACTTTGTATTCCTATTAATGTTAATATGATGTGTTTCGTATCTTTGTAATTCTCTAAATCTAACGGAGTCGAATTCCGATAGCAGAATGCAGTAACGTACATTGTTTTACACATTTCATATTTCTGGGGCCGAAAAGTTTTAAGTCAAACGCTTTGGTAATCCGAGCAAGAGGGATGTTCCCAGCAGACAAAGAAAAGTCTCCCGCTCTCAGATCACTGAAGGTGATTGGACGATCCGCCATGAGAAGGCGTTATCCTTACATTCCTTTAAAAGAGAGAGACCAAAGCTCCTCCGGTCTCTTCTGCTCTCGCGTCCTGCCTTCGTCTGCTCATCATGTGAAATCTTCGGACCTGAACTCCTTCAGGAGTTCCCTCCTTTTATTTGCTTTATCTCAGTCTTTTGTTTAATTTTCAAATTCCACTGTGTTCGTTTCCACCTACGAGTCAAACGAACGAAGCCTGAATTCCTTCAGCAACTTCCCTTCCAAAGAGGCGCCTTCTTCAAAACTCCCGCGAACAGCTTGCTCTGGCAACAAGCACGCGCGCCTCAGCACGAGCGCGCGCACTCTGCTCCAAGAACATGCGCAGGCTGAACACAGCTCCACACAAACGAACTTTGCAAGTATCAAGCTCTAACGAGTTTTAATGTTTTAAGGTGTTTTGATTGATGTCTCTCTCAAAGGTCTGTGATGTTTGCTGTTCTATGGTCACACGTGACCATTCTCTCTCTCTCTCTCATCCTCTCTTTATCTCTCTCTCTCTGTCCCGCAATCAAATCGAGCGCGGGCCCCAGAGCACTCTCTCCCTCGCTCCCTCTCTCTCATCTGTTATTCGTCTTGTTTGTCCACATGTAAGATATGTACAAACTATAATCAATATGTGTAATCCGTTATATTCTGTAGTTTGCATTTATTAAACAATATATTCAAGACTGTGTCTGTGAAAAAACGCTCGTAAAACCACAAACGTCAATGAGGTAGATTAGAGCTACCGCGCTCAATATTAACTACATTAAGTAGTTTAATTTTATAAACACAGGAAAATTAATATTCACGACCAGAAGGTTAATATTTCTTGGAGTTTGTAAAGGATAACTTTATTGAGAAGTTGATAGTTTAACCGTACCTACAGTCGTTGCTGGACAACACCGATGTGATGGTTACGTTAATTTCCCTTAAAGGTTGTCTCATAATCGAAATTAAATATGATTATTAATATATGAATAAGGGATTATAAGACGTTGTGATCGATTATTCATATATTCATATAATCTATACATTTTCAATCTCGATAAATTTGATGTAACTGAAATATGCAAAAAAAACTAATCATATTCATGATTAGTTATTAAAATTCCCTATAGATCATTTGAGCTAATTCATACGGACCCAGGAGTCCGAAGCATAAGGCATATAGATTACAACATTAAGTTAGCCGCATTCATCGTGAAGCGTGCTAGCGATTTGCAAAGATTAATATAAAGGTTAATAAAACGTTACACTTCTTCTGGAGGTTCAGCAGGAACACGAATAGTTGGTACGATCCTTTTTTCAGGAGCAGCTTCTTAGCAAAACCAGCTTTATATTGACCCTCATTTGTAAAAGCAGTCTGGTGAAAAATGATTTGCGCAAACAAAAAAACATTTGTCCTGGGGAATATTCCTTCTAAAGCAAAACTCGGTTCTGATCTAGGAACATTAAAATGACTGCTGTGTTCCTTATTGCACCCAAGAAAAGAACACCACAATCGCTTAGACGCCATTCTGCTCATAGACAGTGCTCCAGCGTATATCAACAATGACGCGCGGACTATGATTGACAGCTCGCTCACGAGCGAGGGCGGGTCTGTGTTGAAACGCTGCTGTCAATCAACAATCGTGGGAGGGGCGTCGATTTTGTGACGTCACAAAATCGAACAGCTCAATTTGAGACAGGGTAAAACATATAAGGAGATTTAAAAAAAAACACTGGATGGATTTTTATCATTTTATGATGGTTGTGTACAGGCACTGCCAACACACATTTCAGTGCAATCAACTTGTAAAAGTGCATGTACCATTATATGACCCCTTTAATGTTAAAACCGAGTCAGACAAAGATGGAGAGACTCAAGAAGAAGTGACAACATGTAGAATGCAACAGGACGTCTCTGAATGGTTAGTTGAGAATTTATGTTGCTGATGTGGAGTTAACTATCTGCAATTAGGATATTCTGTCATGCTAATCTATAAATCGCTCGTATAGGAACTGTTGTGAGATGCACACAGAGTGACTTTCTATTGCATGTGAAAAGATGGATGCTAAAGTCTGAGCTGACTCACAAATGCACTCTTATACAACAACTTTTCCTCTTCTCAACATGGACTGCGTGTTCCCGGGGACGGGGTTTATGTACATTTTAGGGTTGCTGATGTCACTAACCCGGGAGGAATGCCGTGTAGTCCCTACCAGCCGTTTGTTGTAGTCCTTTTCTTTAAAAACAAATATCTTCCTTTCCTTTGAACTTTGAGCGTTGTAACTTTGCAGATGTTGTTTATGCTCAAACAGCAACATTACACACTAACTAAAGTTAGAAAAGTGAAATTATAGGCTACTTTACCACCCCTTTAAGGGACATGCATGCTCCAACAAGGGATTCAAAACAACATAAACATTTATTTATTATTACAGGGACAGTGCATATTAATAAACATTTCTGCCAATATGCCAGAATTAGCCAGAAGGCTATTTTTCATCTGCAGTCCCCGGACAGATGTTAAAAGTCACCCTAAAAGAGAATAAAATTACATTAAATTTTTTTTACAATACAATAAACATAAACAATGTGCCTTACTAACAATAAATATTCTTGGAAATGTCTGCAATTCAATGTGCATTGCAATGCATGCTTATCCATACTCATATTGTTTCTATAACAAAAAGAAGCAGTGAATACACATTATATTTATAATAATTTTAGCGTGAACTATTTCATATGCTGTTTTTTAACACAGGGTTTTATTTTTTTACATAAGCATACATTGATATTGCAGTTCCTTAATTTCCTCTCAAGTTACCATCCTAAATATCGTTTTAACTTTAGCTCACAAACAGTAGCTAACTGTATGTTGCAGATTTTCAAGAAATCAACATCTTTTTGATTATAGAACAACTTGATGTAATTTAAATCTGGAATCAAAGCATTATCTGGTTCAAAAACTATGACAATTTTAAAGTGTGACAACATTAAATATTACCTAGAACTAAACCTATAAGACACTGGAGACTGAACATGCATTCATATTTTAATACTACATACTTAAAATTATTAAATTAAATATTTCACCATAAAAACACAGAGACTTCAGAGGGTTAATATTATTATTGATTTACCATTTCAGCATAATTGTTGTAAATAATTATGATGGGCTTATTCTCACCCCCTTGAAGTGTAGTGCATTTAATGGAGTGTTGTTGTGCATGTTTAAAGTGTTGTGTGAATATCTTAAAAGGTTTGAGTGAGTGCCTGATGTTTGAATGTTGCTATATGCTATAGTTGAAGTAGTTAAGTTTGTGACATTGTTTCTTTCAATTACTCTCCAGCACTTTACACAACTCCCACATTTACATAATACTGGTGTTCTGTACCCAGTCAAGGCAAAATATTCAAGAGAAAGTTGGATAGATTTATCCTAAGCACCAGAAAAAAATAGTTCGAATAATATAATGATGTTATTAACAAGTGCTGAAGTTTGCTGGTCCCTGATGTCACCAGTTTGACTATAACAGTTTGCATGGCACATTTCAGTGCTGACTGTTTTGTGAATGTGAACCCATCACAAAGTAATGCAGTACATTGAACCCGACAGTAAACTTCAAAGTAATTGTGTTATGACTGTTTTGGTGCAAGAAACCTTGACTAACGTTTTAAGGCCTCTTGAGAGCCCACGTCCCTCTCACCGAATTTATATGCACTCCAATGTTGTTACATTCTATATTTCTAGTTAACAAAATGATGATTAAAATTATAATGGATTTTGGCAAAGCATTTGACATTTAACACTGTTCAAAGACCTTCACATTGAGAGGTGTCAGGACTCGGATTTGATCTCCCTTCTGTTTTCTTCCTCCTTTGTGTTTTTTTCTGTCTTTCCACGTGCATTTGTGCACAGCTGTTTGTGTTTTGCACTCATCTGTCTCCCCTTATTGCTTGATTTCTCCTCTACATCTATTCTTCCTTTCCCTTTGTTGTCTGCCAGTGTGTTCTGTGCTTTTTGCTGTTCACCTGCCTGTTTTCTTTTGTCTAGTTTTGTCATTTTATTTGTTTTTTCTTTTCTTTTTATCTCACAGATTTTTCTCTGCCCATTTGTGTTGCGGTTCCCTGTTCCTCTCCAGAATTCACTGGTCTCGGACTGCTCTGTCGCTGCTGACCATTTGGACTGTTACTGGTGCTGGGGTTTGAATTTTCCTGGGTTACTGTGTGCCTCTGTACCGATTTCTGCTGTGAACACCTGCCTGTTTCTGATCTTGAGTTGGGATGTCCCTGTTGGTTCAGTTCGCTCCTTGCCTGACTTTCCTGCTTGTCTAACATTGATTTTCACCTCACTATTTGGATTGTGTGACCATTCTCTTCTCTGCTGTTCCGATCTGGTCTGGAGCTGTACAGCTTGAACTGTTTTAATCATTGTTTCAATAAATTGAAGTTAAGTATTCTTCTGCTTCCTCCTTCCTCAGATCGCCACACCACACACTGACAGGAGAGTACGAGATTCATGAAATGGGGATGTAAAGGGTCCGCTCGCCAGAATTCCCCTGACTACTGATGAACGCTGGCTTTACTTGACAGGATGCAGCCAGATGACCATGGCCACCACAATAAAGACCCTCAGACAATCGTCATTGTTTTTCCTTAGCAGAAAGATGCATTCTGCCAATCTGCATGTGCTCTACAGCATCCAATGGTTAAGGTACCTGGGAAGCAGAAGAAGAATCGAAAAGACTTTCCGTTGCCTGGAAAACTGACCCCAGAACGCGACGATGTAAATCCATTCTGGAATCAAGACGAACAGCAATGTCGATGAGGTCATCCAGATGTTCTGGTGGATCATGAGCATAAATCGCATCTTTAATATCATTAATGAGCCCGTCCAGGAACCGTGCCGCCAGCGCCTCAGGATTCCACTGACTGCGCGAGTTCTAAATTCAATAGCATAATCCTCTACCGATCTCTTGCCCTGTCGAAGAGCTGCCAACAGCCTTGAAGCC
Source organism: Phoxinus phoxinus (assembly GCF_949152265.1). Lineage (NCBI taxonomy): Eukaryota > Metazoa > Chordata > Actinopteri > Cypriniformes > Leuciscidae > Phoxinus > Phoxinus phoxinus. The sequence goes on along the minus strand of NC_136878.1, from coordinate 20,319,155 downwards.
TTCTTTCCAAACAGACAGATCAAAAACTTTGATCATTTCAGCTTTGAAGAGTTGGAAATCAAAAGCTTGGGGATTGGGACTCCCATACAGCAGCACACCAGTCGCAAGCCCGACCAGACAGCAGCAAGATGAAATGCTTATAATAATTGATTTTTCATTTACTTTTATTTTACATTGCAGTTGTATTATAGAAATATATTATTGTCTTATAGATAAAAATAATAATACTTATTTATTATTGCGTTGCCAGGATTTTATGAGTTTTTTTTAACATATAAACACATTATAATGCAATCAAGATTCATTATTTTAATCACAAGCTAAACATGCTTTTCACCAGTATTCAATCTACAATCTGAATTCAATTACAAGTTGTTTTACATAATATAATATGCGTTCAGTTTCACTGTGAGATTGCATTAGAAGATTCATCATTTGTCAAAACACATTCCTTGTCACTGATGAAGTTAAAGCACCTCAGTCAGCATATAACAATCATCAGATAATGTGCATTTCATTAATTCTGAGTAATAATGAGAAGCAAAAACTTGAACAGTCGCAAACAAATATCTCTTTAAGAATCAACAGAAGGTTAAGTCTCTCTCTTTATAATTGATAGCACTTAAAGTAATCCTCTAATGGAGAACTGGCATTTCTCTCGCTTATCTAAAGAGTTTTAGAGATAATCTAATAATGGAAGATTTGTTGCTCTTATCAAGTCCTCCCTCAGGAAGCCCTTGTCATAAGTGCTGAAGTGCCGGCTCTCATTTTTGCTTGCTGCATGGCATTGTCATGGGAAGGCTTACCATTTACCTCTTCTTCTCTCAAAAATGCCATATGCCATTGGGAGCATATTGCTTTCTCATGGGTGTTGTGTGTCTCTAAGTAGAGGGAATCGGAGCAATTTTTCAACAATGTTTTGTGTCCACTCAATGAAGAAATTGTTGTTTTAAAGGCATTTAAAATGGTATATGTCTAATTCCAGTCTCCAATTCCAGTTCTCTCATTGTTGGTTCTTCTGGACTTACCTCATTTTTTTAATACTGAATAGGCTTAATTCATGGTCTGTTTGTCGGTCTTAAATCAGAAAGTTTAGACAAAGACAGGGGCATGTGAACATACATTTGTACTGCGAAACGCAGGCATTCTGAAATCATGCCGTATAAGTTTTATTTCTCAGACACAACACATTCAATAGACAAAATGTATTTATTGGTATCATTTAATATATAGGCTATTAAGTCAATATTTACAGTCACATATACATCTATATTTAAACAACAGAGATGAGCAGTATTTTTTCTTGTAATGATGCACAAAGCCATACAAATATTGAAAGGTGGAGAAAAACATAACTCCCACATTCCATAAAACATTTTTTGCTGTTTTCAGTATAAAAATGCAAAGTAGTGTTCAGTGAGTTGATTCTGATACCAGGTTTGTACACAAACTGTCACACAAGGGAGGACATCTGTTAAACAATCACAAAAATAAGTAAGCCCAGACTATATTCAAATATGATATCATGCGGTTTCATAGATTTTACATTCCATGTACAAACACCATTCCAATGAGTTCAAACACAAAGATTATATAGCACAAAATGTAGGCTACGCTTATAACACCACCATATAACAGATATTCACTCTTTCACTGAAACATCTTGAACAAATGTATATATAACATTGACCTTTACTTGAGTTAAATATTTGTCGTTAAAATTAGCAATGCAGTTATTGCATGGACAGAGTAACCTGGTGTTGGTATATCAAGATTTCAATAACTGTCCAGTGCACTCTTACTTTAAATTTTGTATGACCAACTAAATCAATGAAAGTGACAATGAAATCAAAATTGATCATTTTTTTATTTTGTGGAATATTGCAGTGTTTTTTAATGAACAATGAATCTGTGCACATCCCAGTTTTTGAAAAGTTATTATGCCCTATTTTAACGATCTAAGCACATGGTCTAAAGCGCATGGCTCAAGTGCACTTTGGGCATATCCGAATCCACTTTTGCTAGTTTAACGACGGTAAAAAAATGGTCGGCACATGTTCTTAAAATGTTTTGTCCCTACTATTCTCTAAATTATGTTTCATTAAACAAAGTTCGGGAGGAGCACGTTCAAATAATCAATCCAATCAACTTGTCATTAACAATTATCATGTGTATCCTATCAGCGGGAGAGGAAGCATATATTCACTCAGTCGACCATACATTCCTCAACAGTTTTCAGCCTCTTTCCACCACCCCGACTCCACACTCTTGGCTTCTTCTTTCCACAGCCAGGAATACGGGGGGAGAACTCTGGTTGAATACAAAGCCCGGAGCCCTCTCCTCGGATAGCACGCCAAATACGCAATGTGTGTGTTTTGGGCGTAACGTGCATGGCACGCCATGGCAGATTCGCTATTTACATGGCGCAATTTGCAAGTGGAAAAACTGAACGCTTCTCCAGAGAGCAAACGGATCTGCTCATGTGCGCGGTTAAAGCGCGAACAGACCATCTACGGGACAAGCCGGATTCCACCATATCATTACACAATATTAATATTTTACATTGTAATCCTATTTTATTTCAAATATTTGGCTAGTTTGTGTGCTGCTGCGTGTCCCTGTGTGTGTAATAAGCAGAGTGTACGCGAGTTGTGGACCCGCCTTTAGGCGCACATTACTAACGCGCTCTTTAAATAACAAAACAATACTGCGCTATTGCGCCAATGTCACAGTCTATTTCAGTTGCCTCAAAATAGCAACGTGCCAACAATGCGCCTGAACACACCTCATTTTCAGACCACCCATGGGTGCATAAATGGGCGCAAATGCATTTGCTATTTAAACAACGTGGCAGAGGACTTGGAAATGATAACTGTGTCGGGCTGAAAACAAGCACAATACACTTGCGTTGCATTGGCGGTGCATTGCGCCGGGTGTATGATAGGGTCCAATGTGTCTTCGTAATCTTTAATCAATATAACTTCCCCTTGCAAAAACATCTCTTTTCTGACTGATGACGCAATTGATTCATGCCAACTTTAACCACAAGTATCATTGCCACTTGATAAATTAAAGTAAGCTCCAAAGAGCTGAAACAGGAACTTTTCTAAACCTGATATCATGTTTTTATTTATGCAAATTATGTGTAAATATTCTTAAACTCTCTGATAGTGTGATCTCTGCATGAGATAAGTAATTGATGACATATTCCTAAAAGAAATCTAAAATACATGTCTTTATTAAACTAAAAACGGATGAAGAACGCATATTTGGTATAGTAAAATTAACTAACCGCTACTTTAGATGACTTGTTCATCATTTTCATATAAAAGCAACGGAATTTAGATTACATCCATAGAATTTAGATTAGGTCTGATCGACTACAAGAAGTGAGAACTATCCGTTCACTGCATAGGCCTATATTTCACTCCTTAGCTGACTGTAGCGATCTACTTGTCTACATTTCAGGTGAGGCACATCTCAATTGAGCCTGTTGTCACTTGGAATTTGAATATGTAGAAACATGTCCATCTTTTTCCTGAGCAACCAATGAACGCCGCCATGACCGATTCTAATTTACTCTGAACTGTTGTCCTATTCTGTCATTTTAATACTGGGTAAAAAGAGCGACTGAATTAATTAAACTTTTTGAATACTACTAAGAATAAAAATGAGCTCAGTTTAATAGCTGCCACAACAACAGCAATAAACAAAGAATTCCAGAAATTAATTGATTAATGCACCACCAAACCGGAAAAGAATATCTGTTTCTGTCACCATATGCATCACGTCAATGACTTATGAGAGAAAATGAGCATGGCAGCACTTACTGTATGTGAGTAAGGTATAGGAGTGCTCCTATAATGTGGGCGAAAAGCCCTCAGAACTTCACTGCGATTCGGAGCTGTATGTGGAACATGTTATCAACATAACTTCGGGCCACTTCATGTCATCTACCTACTCATTTAACTGTTGAGGGCAGTCTCTGTTGAGACTCTGCAGTGTCGGAATGACTGTCTTTTACAAAGTGTCAGCACTACAGAACCATACGTTTTTTTTTGTTGCCATTTTAATAGGTTTAATGTTACATTATCCTCTGGGACAATACGCTAATTTGACCAGAAACACAGGAGAATGGAAATGTAGAAGTGTGGCTGGTATAAGTCAGGCGAGACAGAAAAGGCATAAGAAAAGGATGATAGACCTGAAGGTTTTTGATGCTACTGTGGATAACATATGTGGGAATCGTGTATAAATGCATCGCATATCAACTCCTTCGATGTTGGGACTGTTTCCAGATTCGAAAGAAGAATAAACTGAATGTCATTGTAGAATGTCGTGCGAATGCCAGCGCTGGAGACATTTAACATCTTTGAAATAGAGATTTCAAAATTAGATGTTTTTCTTCCTGTAAAATTTTCCTGTCCACTGTATGACAGAATATCAAAAATAATGTTTATAGGCCTACATTATCCTATAGCAACTTTCTTTGTTGAGATGAATATGTTCCAATGGTAACATTAGCCAAAGACATGATTATGCTGTCACAACACACTGACATGACAAGTAGGCTGACAACTCACACTGCTTTTCACTTTTACAAAAAATAAAGTTGCTCATAATGACCATCAACAAGTAACACATTTCAACAAGGACCTGCTTCTCTCTCTAACTCTTGTTCTCGGTCTGATGCACATTATGCAACAAGCAGTGGCGGTATAATGAGAATCATTCCTTTTGTAATTTGAGCATTTGATAACGTAACATTCATTATACATATGCGTTGCTCTCATAGAACATCTCAGAGACAAAATACACAGCATTTTTAGTCCATAAATAAATAAAAATAATTTCAACCCAACCTCAATTCATGACTATTTTCTGAACAGATTGTTCGCTTGATTATTCATTGTTTGCACATCATTGCAAATCATAGTAAGATTCAGAATTACATCCAAGAGGATACATTACCAAACTGAAAAGTTTCACACCAAGAAAAAGACTTAGTAGCATCAATACATTGTGTGCCAAGTATATCACTTTGTTATCAACAGCAAGGTTTACATTAGAAACACAGACAATACAATTTCATTTTGAAGTGTGGTCTTTTTTCTACACATACAACATTGCCAGTGTAGATTCTCATTCGCCAAAAGCGAAACTGTGAAATATGCATGAATGTCAGATGCAATAACCAGAGACAGTTTAGATTCTTGCCATTCCCTCGTGGATGTGTTTCTTGACTCGTTCCACATATAAGACCGTTCAAGTTCTCATGGTTTCTGACCGCTAATGCCATCTTTTTAAGGCACAGCTCTTGTTCAGCAGCTCATCTACATTGAGCTTTTGAGTCTGAAAAGATCCTCAGGCACTGTCCCCCATGTCAGGGCACAAACTGTTGAGTGTTTGTGAAAATAACTGGAAAAATGGCTTTCCTGTTACAGTCAACTATTTTATGCTAATACAGATTCATAGTTGTGATGCTTCTCACAGACCAAGACCTACAACATTCACCCTGTAAACACGCCAGCAAGAGACCTGCAAGTTTTGCTGCTGGCATTTATTCAATGTTGGTTAATAAGTGAGCATGTTAAGCAGGCAATAAAAAATATATATAAAAAATAAAAGGTAGTCATTTCACAACTCAAAGAAAATAAATTGAACAGGCAATTTTGACAAAATGGAGTAATTTTACCATCCAGATCTAGAAATCCTCCTCAAATATCCCCTGTTCAGGTACTAAGTCAGTTTCAGATATGGCTTAGAATCAAAACCTTTTCCATGGGAATATCTGTATTAGTTGTGGTCTTGACATTTTTAGTAATTTTATATGAACTTCAGGGTGTATTCCTCTGTAAGAGCGAACATCCATGAATGACATTGGGCATAATTTGGCATCCAGTAAGATGTCATTTCATTTCTCATCTTATTAAGTCAAAGCTAGGTCCACAAAATGGCCTTGTTTATGTTTGTCGCACACAATTGCTGAATATTAAACCCTACAGATCAGACTGCCTTTCTGGAATGATTATTGTCTTAAAATTCCGTGTGAGAAAAGGCAGAGCACATCCTTGCCTAGAAGATGAAAGAGATGGAATGAGATGAAAGACGAACTCGTGGTGTCCCCTCAGCAGTAAAACAGTCAAAGAGAAGGGGAAAATCATCTGAGTGCACAGTACCTTTCAACAGGCTCCATGAAGATCATTAAGCACCTATACATCATACATTACCTGTGAAGAAAAGCAGACAAACAGTGGTTACATTTAAATCGTTTAACACCCTGAATTTTATCACTAAAACTTTCTGTTATAAAAATGGATCAAACGGGGTCTATTAGGAAAAAAAAAATCTGCAGATGCCAGAAGGAGATGAAGGGAGAAAATGTACAATTTAGAGAAGAACAGCTGTAAAATTGCCTTGGATGGGAATAAAAAAGAAGATGTTTGTTACAGCATCTGCGCTGTCAGAAAAACCTTTGGGGTTACAACAGCTTGTCACTGGGCAGTACTTTTAAAAGGTGCATTTTAGTACTTTAGAGTACGTTGGACAGTTGTTGTACACCTAAAGGTAAATTTTTTGCCAATTTCTTTAGAGTGTGTTGTAATGGTGACCTGCTCAAGGACATGCCAGTTTAAAAGTGTGGAATTTCACTATGAAACTAGGGAATTTTCCATGCACAAATTCTGTTGAATAATGTAATTTAACATAACTATCTCTTGATTCTTTTCTCAGATCAAAAGAGAAACCTTTCACCGAACTTTAACAATATTTAAATATTTTATATAAAATATGGAATTCTGTATTTTATATACGCGACTATTCAAAGGTTTGTAGTTGGTAAGATGTTTTTATGTTTTTAAAAGAAGTGTCTTACACCAAGGTTGCATTTATTTGATTAAACAACAGCAAGAACAGTAATATTTTGAAATATGTGTACATTTTAAAATAACTGTTTTCTATTTTATTATACTTTAAAATGTCATTTATTGCTGTGATGCAAAGCTGAATTTTCAGCAGCTATTACTCCAGCCTTCAGTATATATTGTAATATACCGATTTGCTGCTCAAGAAACATTCCTTATTATTATCAACGTTGAAAACAGTTGTGCTGCTTAATATTTTTGTAGAAATCGTGATTTTCGTCCATATTCTTTGATGAATAAAACACGTTTTACACACACACACACACACACACACACACACACACACACACACACACACACACACACACACACACACACACACACACACACACACACACCTTCTCCAGATCTTCCATGATCAGATCCTGTTCTTTGATGTTCTCCTTGCCCGAAGACTGGCTTCTGTCACCATTGCCCACAGACACCAGCCCTTGGATGAGCCCTTGTCCTGGTCTGGGACCCCCAGCCTCCAGTGCAGACTCCTTGATCATGGGCAAGCTGGCAGGCAATACAGCATTTCCCTGCAGTCGGTGAGAGTAGCTTCTCCTCTTCCCCGAAAGGGTTGAGCAGAGCTGAAGCTTAAAGGCCGCCTTGAAACCTTTACGGAAGTTCTCATTGAAAAACCCATAGACAATGGGATTGACGCTGCTGTTACAGAACGCCAGCCAGTGAGCCAGAGGATAAAAATAGATATTTATGACGCGATGCTGATGCTCACTCAAGCTCGCGTAGTCGCTCAGCATCATAAGAGCCCACAATGGTAACCATGACAGGGTGAAGAGCAGGGCCACCACTAGCAACATTTTAATGACTCGCTTCTTTTTCCGGGACACCAGTTGACGACTTTCATATCTGCTATGTTTTCCAGAGCCAGAACCGGCGCCTGAGGTCCCAACTTGGCTCACAGCGGCAGGCATTGATGTCTTGAAGAGAGTGATTCCAATCCGAGCGTACATAATGACAATCAGGGTCAAAGGTGCCAAATAAATGTTAGCGAAGAGAACTGTGGTGTAAATCTTGCGCATCTCCTGGTTTGGCCAGTTTTCACGGCACCAGTAGGGTTGCGTGGTGTTGCCATCACTTAGCAAGATGGAGACCCTATGCTCTTTGGTGACCTGTAGCATAACACCAGACGGACACATGATGGAGATAGCCAGAACCCAGATGATGATAATGATGAGGGTGGAGGTGGAGATAGTGAGCTTCTGTTTGAAGGGATAGACAATGCAGCGGAATCTGACACATTAATATAAAACAAGGAAAATTAAGGACATATTAAAAGGAGAAAAGAAAAGAGATGGATGACAGAAAACAGAGCAGAGGTAATTGAGACAGAAACAGAAAATAAGTGTTTCAATAAAATGTTTTTTTTTAAAGAAAAAGGCATACAATAAATAAAAAATAAGCATTTTCTAATTTTACCATTTTAAAACTATCATTCAGAAGTTTGGGGTCTGTAAGATTTGTATTATATATAAAAAATAGGCCTACTTAAATGTCATTCTTCTGCACGATTGTTTTCTTGAACACCAAATAAGCACAGAATGATTTCTGAAAGATCATTTGACACTGAAGACTGAATAGCTTTGCAGAAACAAATTATATTTTAATATATATATATATATATAAAACATTACTTTAAATTGTAATAATATTCCACAGTATTAGTTTTTTTTTACAGTTTTTTTTTGATAAAATAAATGCAGCATTGGTGAGAGACATCTTTTAAAAGCGTTTTTTTTTAATCCCCAAATTTTGAATGGTAGTGTATATATAATGTCTTGTCATGGCAAAAAATTAATAATAATCAGAAAAATTTAATATTTTGACAACAATACTTTTTTGCCCACCTGTCCACAGCGATGGCCACTAAAGTGAAGACAGAGGCAGATACCGATATTCCCTGCACCATCCCACTCAGCTTACACACCAAACTGCCAAAAGGCCAGCCTGCAGGAGAAAAGTGAACTATGATCAACAGGGCAGAAATTACTTTGAATTACATAGCTTAAAACATCTAAAGGGTAACTGTCGCCAAAATTGAACCTAGGCTCTTTTTGTTAGTCTACCCAAGTCAAACATTTGTGTAAAAGCATAATTAGAATAGAAACGCCACTTTTAAGATTTACCGTATTTTCGTTTTCTGTCAAAATGCCTTTTGAATGAGAGCCACAATGATAGCATCAAAATCACTATTTTTAAAACCCTATGGAGGCTCGACACAACATAAAACTGTGCTCGAAGTATCAGGGCTCTACATATGAACTCGAGCATTGACAACATTGTTTGTGTACACAAAATTTACTAAAAAGAAAGGTTTTGTATGACTCACTTTATCAGTTAATGTTTCCGGTGGCTGGAATTTTGTCAGTCAAAAGTAGTCAATCTCCGAATGCAACGTATATGAACTGACTCCATGAGGAAATGTCATGAACTTGTAATTCCAATGAAAAGCATGATAACTTAGACACTTAGAATTTATATGGAAACAAGCTTTAGGAGCTTTCCATCTTTACTCTCCTCATGTTACGTTGCATTCGGAGATTGACTACTTTTGACTGACAAAATTCTTTCTTTTTAGTAAACTTTGTGTACACAAACAATGTAGTCAATGCTCAAGTCCATGTGTAGAGCCCCTGGTGATACTTCGAGATCAGTTTTATGTTGTGTCGAGCCTTCTTAGTATTTTAAAAATAGATGCTATCATAGAAGTGCACCATGCACTCTCATTCAAAAGGCATTTTGAGCTAAAACGAAAATACGGTCAATCTTAAAAGTGGCGTTTCCATTCTAATTATGCTTTTACACGAAAGTTTGCCCACTCAGTTTACACTCAGCGGGACTGCAGGACTGGAGAAACCGGCTAGGAGTCTCTCCCCACGCCGCCTTCAGACGCCGTTTCAGCTGCGCTATCCGGCGCATTATATCCTTTTGCTAAGCTCCGTCTGTGTCGCCGCTGCGTCACAGACGGTTTTTCCCTTACTAAAAGAGCAAATAGCCGGCGTTGTTTCAAATGCCCCGCGATTCCTGCGGCTCGTGCCGAGCCCCCCTCACGACTGGGGACCGTCACGTCATCTGTGTTTCCTGCCTGGGGAAGGACCACGCCAACTTCGTGCTCTCCAAAGGCGGCTGCCCGGAGTGCGACGAAATGGCCTTATCGACCCTGCGGGCTCGATTAGCCTCCTTCGGAGAAGACACCACACTACCGCTCTCTCAAGGGCCGCGCCGTAAAAAGCGCCGCTCTCAGAGAGCTCCAGAAGCCTCAGTGGTCCGCGAGCTCACGCCGGCTAACTCCCCGCGTGCCTCGCTGTCTGATTCGCCTTCACAGGTTGTCCCTGATGGCCAACGCCCGTCTGCCTCCACCGCCATTATAATTTTCAGGCTCATCTCCCAAATTACGACATTATTGTTCATCTTTCTAGATCTTCTAGAAAGTACAAACCTTTTCAACTATACAACATGACTACAGATAGTTCTTCTAAAATGTATTGCTTACTTTTATTTAATTTTATTTCACATTTTGCTGTCAATCCAAGATTATCACTGCGTACATAATGTATTGTACTTCTGTTTCCTACTTGTTTTCTTCCTCAGTTTACAATAAATGCAACAACAATAAATGACTTTACAATCTGAAATCTCTGATCTCTCTTTTTCTTTCTTCCATTCAGTTTTCTCTCCGTATTTACTTCCTTTTTCACTTACTGACACCACTTTAAGCTGGCCTTTTTTTGTGTGGTGAGTGGTGTTAGCTGAGGGGATTATAGAGAAGACTGAATATAAGAACACGGCTCAATCACTAGGGGACATATTGTTTTTGTTCACCTCTTGCCAGAGTAAACCCAGAATATCCTTTTAAGAGGCTGATTAAATTTGGAGATATTGTGCAGCAGCTGGTCGACATGTGGGTATGAATAATGTTGTGATAGACAAGGAGGGTTTTAAAATACAGATGGAGTAAGAAGAATAGATGAAATAAGAGAGAAGAGGAATTAGGCAGAGATTGTGAGACAGTAATAGGAAGTTATCAAATGAGTGTGGCAAAACAGGAAGTAACGAATGAGAAAGTTAATTAGAGAAATGACAGACAACAAATACATAGACTGAGAATGTCAGGGGTCATTTAAGATTAAAGGTTCACTTTCCTCATTTAAAGAACTGAAAAAAGTCCAGATTTAAATGTATTCAACTGCAAATAAAGATGACTGTAATTCTTACATCATTCCTATAAAAAAACCTGAATATGCCTTTATAAAGGGTAGAGAATGAACAGTGTGGTGTTCTAGGAATAGGAACAACAGCTCAAAAGGAATAAGCTATTTTCCATCTTAATAGACATGGAAACGTGTCACTTCCCATTTTTATTAGGATCCTTCCCCTTCTAAGGATATTCATCTTGGTAATACTGTATTATTACTTTGTCTTCTGGGTATTTCATCTTCACAAAGCCAGAAACATTCACTGTAATCCTAATTTTAGAATGTTCTCCTTTGATATAAAGTCCCGTTTTACTTCCTTTAAGAAAATATCAAAACCTTTAAACACAACGGCTTCGAAAACTAACCAAACAAAAAGCCTTTAGACTAAACAAGTAATAGCCTACGCATGTTCATGACGACACCGTTTTCACAGAATGACAAGGAAGCGCCAAAAATGAACCTACAGTACACAATAGTAATTACAAACAAGAGTACGTTGTTAGTTGCCAACAGCACAGGAGCTCCAGACAAACAATGACACTCAAACCCAGTGTTACTCACGTAACGTGGAGCGGAATCAAAGCAACCTCCATGTCTGTTTTCAGGCTTAGCTCTCTTCAGCGCTGGAAAGCTTTTCTAAAGTTCTAAAGCTCTTGCCCAGTCATAACCCCCTCACTTTCCAGTGATTTCTTCTGAGCTTTTCTCTTTTGTATTGTCTCATCTCTATTTCTGCAGTCTTTCTTCAAATTTCCCTCTTGCTCGTTCTCTCTCCTCTAACGTTATACTCCCTGACAGGGGTGTCGGACTGGGGGTAAAACCAGTACTGATTACCAGGGCCCCAAGGGGAGAGAGGGCCCTTGAAAAGTCTGGAATATATTTTATTTGGAACATGGGGGCCCATCAGGACCGCCTATACATAGGGCCCGGGATCTTGTGCTACGCCCTGCACCCTGATACTAATGCTGATTGGCTACACACGTTTGTTGTTGTTTGTTTGTGTGCCGATCCGACTAACTTCCAAACATGGTTTTTCAAATACCGCTTACCCCACTTTTAATATGTAACTGATTCATTCAGCAACAAACCAAGGGACTAGCTGTGTCCAAAATTGAACACTTTCCTACAATATATATTTTGCGAAAAACAGTATACGGCAAAAGAGTAGTATGTCCAGATACATACAGTAGTAACAGTAGGCGAAAAGTGGATGACCTACTTCCTACTGCTGATTTATGGCAGTGAATTATTTAGTAATCCCATGAGAGGATTTATGAATGGCAGTGAAGCAACACAACTGATAGCTGGTAGGTCATGTGACCGTAAAAACGTGCAAAACATGTGGATGTAGTGTGTCCGAATTTCATTCACTACCCATGAATAAAATGTACTTTTTAACATTGTACTAATAAAATTCTAATTCATGTAGTAGCCTACTTACTCAGACAGTATGCAATTTTGGTCTTCACTCTTCATGAGTGAGCCAGTAAATCAACTCAACTGATTTGTTCAAAGACACTGAAGCTGGGTTCCAATTCACAGGTTCCCAATGCAGTGTTCACAGCCTCTACTCTCTGTTATCTGTTAAAGTTCACTTCACAAAATGCATTAATTCAGAACACCCCAGGGGTGTTTCAAGCCATTACAGGTCCCCCATCAAAACGTGTCCCCATATTTTTATACTCTTTTTTTGTTATACTGTTATGAATAAATAGACATAAATTGTCTTTACCTGCAGTGAGTCCTTAACAAGCCGCACATGCTGCTTAATTGCTGATAAACCAATAGAAAATTGTGAGAGTTTTGTTTCCTACAGTGGATTGTAGGTAGCCTAAATATCCACCTCATCCAGCGCTATTTGTTTTCTTTTGAAAGATGAAATGCTTTCTGCTGTGACTTGGTTTGAAACTGATTTTGTTGGCAGAGCAAAAATAACAATACTCTGTCAAAAACATTAAAATCACTCGCTGTTTAATTATAATAAATAATGTGTGCACAGAATGCATTATATAGTCTTTAAGCTCTGCTCCACATTATATAAAGCCAGTATTTGTGTAATCTACGTAGTCTGTCAAGTTTAATGTCTAAATAAAAGTCTGAATGAGATGATCAACCTGTTAACATTTAGGCTATGTTTACACGGAAACAATCTGAATCTGAAGAGAAAACGCAAAAGTTGGCGTTGCGTTATCACTTTTTATTCTGCATTTAGACGAGCATTATGATGGGGGGGGGGGGGGGGGTGAAATTCGATGTAGTATGCACTCCAGGCGGCTAGGTGGCAATGTGAAGCACTGCCACACAACAACACCAAGTCTGCGCGCCTGCGTACAACCTTCCTTACTTTTCTCCCTAGTCTTTAAATGATAATGCTCACCCCACCCCTTCAGTATAGGCAAGCACGTCTTCAGATGTGCTTGCCTATACAAAGGCAAATAAGTGATCAGATTACATAACTTATTCCGCCGTAATATTGTAAAACATCAATTAGAGTATTTATAGTCTTGAATCATAACACCACAATCGCTTAGACGCCATTCTGCTCATAGACAGTGCTCCAGCGTATATCAACAATGACGCGCGGACTATGATTGACAGCTCGCTCACGAGCTAGGGCGGGTCTGTGTTGAAACGCTGCTGTCAATCAACAATCGTGGGAGGGGCGTCAATTTTGTGACGTCACAAAATCGAACAGCTCAATTTGAGACAGGGTAAAACATATAAGGAGATTTAAAAAAAACACTGGATGGATTTTTATCATTTTATGATGGTTGTGTACAGGCACTGCCAAAGTGCATGTACCATTATATGACCCCTTTCAGATTTCCACTCTGGAGAGTGGTTTCACTTTTTTTGCGTTTTTAAGCCCCATAAACGCCGTCGCAGTGTAAACGAAAGGCACATCCGCTAAAATATTTTTACGTTTTCACCCGCGAGCATTCTCGTGTAAACAGGGCCTTATATTAAACATCCAACAAGTACTACTGAGAACAAAATGATTTGTAAAAAAAAAAGAAAAGAAAAAAGAATATTTTTTGGTGGTAGGCCACCAGTGGTTATACCTGTTCCTGGAGTCACGTCTTGGAGTCTCTTCCAAACAAGGTGATGACTTGAATCAGGTTTGTTTGATTAGTAGAGATACACTGTTGTGAATTCTTTACATTGTATGTCTTTAAGTATTATCTACTGCTGTATTCTATAAGGGTTTATTATGTAGAATACTTAATACATACGGATAGTATGTAGTACGCAATTTTATTGGATGCGGTTTTGGCGTAAGTGACGCGTTCTCCGTTACGCATACAGAGCTGTCAGAATATGATGCATATTTCCACCCGTGCAGCATCTCTGAGTGCAGGACAAAAGTTATTGAAGAAGTGAGTTTATTTCCTGACTTTATGTTATTAATACTGGATGTTTATACTGTTAAGATTATCTTTAACACTAAGCCTGTAAATCGCGGGTATTTCGCAATCTTGAATCGCGGGTGTTTCGCGATCTTTATGTACATTAGTTTGTCATGTGAAACGCACGTGAAAGTGCCGCTAGCATCGGGGCTTATTTTGCTAATATTGGTGGTACCTCGTTTAAGGGTTATGCATCTGTATAAGATATTCTAGATTTATTATTATTTAATACAATAATGAGGTCGCTGTATAATGTACCTTAGGTTGTTTATATATTCTGTTATATTCTGTTTGCTTTCTTATTCTGCTAAACACACTTTGAGAGAGCTGTTAAAATAGTCTAATCTGTCATGTAGACTACTGTTTATCACAACAGTATGTGAGCATGTATGTTTAACATTTGGTTATTTACTTCTGTTTATTTGTTTATTGCAGAAACTACCTCAAATGCATAATTGACATGTTATATGGTGAAACCCTGCACAAAATAAATGTGGAAAAGATATGATGACTCCTACTCCCTGATCAGAGTACTGAAGTGGTTAAGCCCATTAAAGAACCGGCATTCAGTGGGGCAATCCCCAACATACACAATGTGTGGACTGTTTGGCTCCTGGAACAGGGCTGAAACCCACTGGTAAAATAGCCTTGGTTGCACTGCAACAGATGTGCTGTGGGATTGTTACAAAGTTAGTATGGCTAAGAATCTTGATGAGGGGGGAATGACGAGTGATGGGTAAACTTGTGTTACTTCGTCTGTCTGTAAAATACTTTGCTTAATCTTAGACTCTGAAAGTTGGTTACATTTTAGTGGGATTTTGCCTATTTGTGTTTTTGCTTTGGCAGTATCAGATACATCAGACTTTTATTGTGGGGAAGGTTGGGATGTCTGATTTGTAACTTGCCTTGAAACATTAACTCAGCAGGAGATATCTCTGTAATGCTCCAGAGTATTCCCTTAGAAAGACGGATGGCTGCTGTTTCCATAAAATGTGTACTGTTACAGCTCTCTGAAGTGCTTTGTCTGAAGTCTGCATGAACTTCAGAAGATCCATTTGCCTGCAGCCTGAATGGTGTCACCTTGCGATGGTGAAATCCAATAAAGAGTAGTGGAAACTTACTCTTAAGAAAACTTACTGTTTTCTTGCCATTTACTTTTATTTCCCATTTGCTGAACTGAGGGTGAACATCATTTTGTCTGGAGAAGCTTGGAGAAAATACTTTTGGAGTGTAAAGTAACTGGACTGTAAAGTATTCTCTGTAAAGTATTCTCTGATTTATTCAAGAGTCATGGCTGTTGTTGTGCTGTGCAAGGAAGAGTGGGAGTTTAGAAATAGGCTGGTGTAAAAGACAGTCACCTGGATTAGCTGACCCGTTTCTGTTTTAAACAAGGAAAATGCTCAATTCAAGCAGATGCCCTGTATCCTGTTTGTAACTGATTGTTCCAGATGAGTTTGTTGGGTTAATAACTTGTTACGAATGGATTGCCATCGATATAGAGGTGAAAGTGTTCACATATCCTTCACGGTCTGTCAGTGAGTACCGGTATTATATTTCATCATAAATAAGAGCTCTATAGTGGCATTGACTGTAATAGAATTGCACACAAGCATCATGAAATCTGTGTCTGTCCTAGAGTCAGTATTAACATCTACTGTCACTATTATATGGATTCTGTGTTGTGTAAATTTCTTATGTACAATGCCGTATAAATTTAAAACATCATCTTTGTACCTTTGCACCTACTGTACTCAAGCATGCAGTCGGCCTGAACAATTACACACAAGTAAGACTAAAATGTACAAGGAAAAACCCCTCTGTGATCTTGGATTGACAAATGTGTTTTTATTTGCAAATCATATAAATGTCATATTTTGGATTCAGAACAATGGTGGCAATGTCCGTAAAACTTGCATTTCACAGGCAATGGTTACTGTTACATCACTGATCTGATGTGTTGCACTGCAGTAACCTTTTTGCAATAAGCAGATGCCATTTGCTGAGGACACAAATTGAAACACCTCAAACCTGGACTTATTAAACATACATTTACAGTCATTAGGTGTGATGCCTTTTTTCCAAGTCCCTGGACTAGTGCCGTTAGGCTGCCGTCATGGTCTGCTCATGCTGAACTGCACACAATGGTATTGTCAATGAGGTTCTTGGCTCCAGAAATGCCTTGGAGTTTTTTTTAGTGGATTGCATTTTTCAACACCTGAGCAGCAGATGAAATACCAAAGTTGAAGCACTTGAGAGCTGCACAAAAAGAGCAGCTTAGAGTAGAAATTTAATTTGCACAGCTTCCAGCAAACGTGGGCGACGCCGGGATGGTCACTAACAGTATATCAATACAAAGCGAAGACCGAAAAAGGACTTTGCCGAGAGTTTATCGGGCCCTTTAATATAAAGCAGAGAACACCGAGCCCAATTTAATTTATGTCATCTGTTGTTGGTGTAAGGCCCGCTCACACAAAATAGGAAAATCTTCCTGCCATATGGCAACACTTACTCTTACTTAGCAAGGGTTTTGGAGGTGTGAAGTGTGGAGTCAATTACATGGAGGTGTTACATGTGGGGCCGTAAAAGCACCTCTGATGAGGGTGAAATGTTGGTTGTACGTCATCATGATGTGTTGTCATTACCCTGGAATACAACTCTTCAGCAGCCCGCCTGCTGTAGTCTTGTTGGTGGAGACAAAACTGAGGGAGTTCAGTGTTTTAATGACATTCGCCTCTCTGCCTGCTTGGTAGCCAAGCAAAGAGCAGCCGTCAGAAGGTATCACATAGAAAGTTCCACGGATCATGTTGCTATATGACAGCTAAATGCACCCAAGATAGGAAGCGTGTACTTGAAACCATAAGAGAATATTGCTGCTTGCCGTAGTTCTGGTGGCTGATGATTGTTATTGAGGATTCATACAGCAGCTCCCAAATCAATGACTATTAGTGTGCTTTTGTTGTTAATTTTGGTGTCTGTTTGCAGTATCTTAGGTATTCACGATTTCAACAACATAAACATGCACGTTATCAAATTTAAGTACAAAAAACCCAGGCTACGTCCACATTAGGATACATTTGAAAACAGCATTTTTGAAAATTAGCATTTTCCACACTGAAATGTCTGAAAACACATGAATCATCTTACTGCATATGTGTAAAACGTACTCGGTTACTAACGTAACCTCGGTTCTCTCTAGGAGAGGGAACGAGTACTGCGTCGAAAGAACGCTACGGGAAAGATATTTCTTTGTCGAGATTGAAGCCTAAAATTAATCCTTAATTTTGTAATATTGTAAAACGCTTTTCTGAAGCATACAACCTAGGCGGAGCAATACAGCTCACCCATTGGCTGCTCTGCCAGAAAAGCACAGCCTATGCGAGGCCAGAGACGCTGACCAATGAGGACGCTTCGCGCCCTTCTGCGTCACCTCCCGCCCAAACAGGCGTGGCCTAGGCCTATAAATACGAGCATAGCTGTCTAACACGCCGATTTTCGTCAATGAAGCGACGCAGCGTGGACACGCACGGCCATGAGACGCAGTACTCGTTCCCTCTCCTAGAGAGAACCGAGGTTACGTTAGTAACCGAGTACGTTCTCTTACGTAGAGTTCTCTCGTACTGCGTCGAAAGAACGCTACGGGAACCCTATGCAAACCGCCGTGCGTGCTCTTGGATCGACACAGACACCTAAGGGCGCGCGCGCCCTGGTATACAAGCGCCTACCCCAAGAAGTATAGGGAGAGCGGCTAAAATAGCATCATCCCTTATAGTAGTGCCTCTTAAGGCATAATAGCATATATATGTAATATAGATATATATGAGGGGTAATAGCATGCTCATGGGACACATTGTCAGTGAGTGATGCTTAAACATTGAAGTGACCTGGGCCGCAGCGCGGGGCAGGAACACTTATACATATTAACATTGAAGTGACCTGGGCCGCAGCGCGGGGCAGGAACACTTATACATTTTAAACATTGAAGTGACCTGGGCCGCAGCGCGGGGCAGGAACACTTACACATAGTCTTCTAGACCGAGAGCAGTTTAGCCTGCAACGCAGGAACCTCTAGGTTATAGAACCTAATAAATGTAGACGGGGAGGCCCAGCCTGCCGCCATACAGATATCTTGTAACGAGATTCCGCTATACCAAGCCCATGAAGAGGCCATGCCTCTCGTGGAATGTGCTCTGATGCCCAAAGGGCATTCCAAGCCTCTAGATGCGTAGGCTAGCGCAATGGCGTCCACTACCCATCGAGACAGACTCTGTTTCGTTGCGGCTCGTCCCTTGGAGCGCCCGCTGAACGAAACAAAGAGCTGCTCCGTCTGTCGAAAAACAGCGGAGCGGGACACGTAAGCTCTTAATGCCCTGACCGGGCAAAGGGAGCTATTTCCGTCCTCTGAGGCCGGCAGGGCCGACAGGGAGATGACCTGAGCCCTGAACGGTGTGTTGAGGGACTTAGGCACGTACCCATGCTTCGGTTTCAATACGACTATAGAGTCGTTTGGCCCGAACTCCATACAAGAGGCTCTCACTGAGAGCGCTTGCAAGTCTCCCACACGCTTCACTGAAGCGAGAGCCAAAAGAAACACGGTCTTGAGAGACAGGTGTTTCATGTCAACTGAGTGAATAGGCTCGAAAGGGGCCCCTTTCATAGCGTTCAACACTGTAGAAAGGTCCCAAACGGGGACTGAAGGAGGCCTTGGAGGGTTTAACCTCCTGGCGCCTCTCAGGAAGCGGACCACCAGGTCGTTCCTGCCTAGTGAACGGCCAAGCGTTGGATTAACGAACGCTGATATGGCAGCCACATAGACTTTGAGCGTGGATGGGGTTCTTCCCTTATCCAATAGCTCTTGCAAGAAGGAGAGAATCTCCGGTTCTCCACACTGAAGTGGTGACAGACCTTGATCTGAACACCATCCAGAGAACACCGACCATTTGGAAGCGTAGAGCCGTCTAGTAGACGGAGCCCTAGCTTGTTCGATCGTGTCTAACACTCCTCTTGGGAGGTTAGCGGGTACCCGTTTATGGCCCATACGTGTAGGGACCAAAGCTCGGGGTGAGGATGCAGAATCGAGCCCTTGGCCTGTGAGAGGAGGTCTCTCCTCACTGGAATCGGCCACGGGGCAGTACTTTTCAGTCGCATCAAAGCTGGGAACCAGGTCTGATTCGTCCAGAATGGAGCAACTAGCAGTACTGAGCATCCGCTCTCCTTGATACGCTCCAGCACTTGAGGCAGGAGTGAGACAGGAGGAAAGGCATAGAGCGGGCGGCGGGGCCAGACTCTGGCCAGCGCGTTCGCGCTCTTCGAAAAGAATTCTGGGCAGTGAGCGTTTTCCTGGTTTGCAAACAGGTCTATTTCCGCTCTGCCGAACGTTTTCCACAGCAGACGCACTGTCTGTGTGTGTAGGGACCACTCTCCCGTAGGAACGTTGTTCCGTGAGAGTCTGTCCGGGCCTACATTCAAGTGGCCTGGCACGTGCATTGCTCTTAACGAGCGCAGGTTGTGCTGGGCCCACACCAGTATGCGTTCCGCTAACCTGAATAGGTTCCGGGATCTCACGCCACCCTGGCGGTTTATGTAGGCTACTACCGACATGTTGTCCGAGCGGACCAGGACGTGGTGTCCTTTTATCCGGGGACAGAAGCGCCTCAGCGCAAAGTCCACTGCCATCATTTCCAGGCAGTTTATGTGCGGTAGTTTGGCTCGCTCTGCCCACTGGCCAAAGAGCGGTCTGCCGTCGAGCAGTGCTCCCCAGCCTGAGGTGGACGCGTCCGTGGACACCACCTTCAGGCTCGAGGAAGTCCCCAGGCTTACACCTGACCGGTACCAGTCTGACGCTCTCCATGGTGTCAGGGCTGAAATGCATTCCTGAGTGACCTTGAGGCGATAACGACCGTGTAACCATGCTCGGCGCGGTACGCGCGCTCTCAACCAGATCTGTAGTGGGCGCATGCGCAGCAGGCCCAACTGCAGCACTGTTGAGGCTGAGGCCATGAGGCCCAGCATTTTCTGAAATCTCCTGAGTGGCACTATGTGGCCGCTGAGGAAGGATTTCGCCATTTGCAGGGTATTTCGCCTGCGCTGTGATGACAGCTGTGCTGTCATAGACAGTGAGTTCAGATCCAGTCCTAAAAAGGAGATCCTTTGACTGGGAAACAGTGAACTTTTCTCCCAATTGACTCTCAGACCTAAGCACTCGAGGTGATCGAGTATTAGTGTCTTGTGGTGAGCGAGTTCTGACGGCGATTGAGCCAGAATTAGCCAATCGTCCAAATAGTTCAGAATTCGAACGCCCCGGAGTCTCAGGGGTGCCAGCGCCGCGTCCATGCACACTGTAAATGTACGAGGTGCTAGAGACAGGCCGAATGGCAGGACTGTGTACTGATATGCCCGGCCCTCGAAGGCGAATCTCAAAAATCGCCTGTGACGTGACGCAATTTGTATGCGTCTTTCAGATCTATCGTCATAAACCAGTCTCCTCGGCGAATTTGCGCGAGGATTCTTCTGGTCGTGAGCATTCTGAACTTCCGCTTTGTTAGCGTTTTGTTCAGACGCCTTAGATCTAAAATGGGTCTGAGACCCCCGTCTTTCTTCGGTACCAGGAATATCTGCTGTACAGACCCCCTTCGCTCTGAGCTTGAGATAAAGCTTCGCTATTTCGGCTCGAAGTAGATGTGCTACTTCTGTTTTTACCGTGGTTTCGACTTTTCCCGTGAAACGGGGAGGGCGTCGATGAAACTGTAGCGAATAGCCTCTTTTTATAGTCTCTAGCACCCATTCTGAGACCCCGGGAAGTCCTTCCCATGCATCTGCACGTGTGACTAGGGGTTGAATGTAATCTGGGCCCTGGTCGCGAAATGGCGGCGACACGAGAGCAACCGTGTGCTGTAACATGGACGCCGTGGCGTGTGAGGCGGGGGGGCATGTTTAACACAGTATGCATCCCGCGCGCGCTCGGCTCTCTGTGTCGAGAGAGAGCGCGCGGGACGAGTCCCGTAGGGCTCGTTATGCTTGTGAATAAACGTGGGCGCTTGGTGGCGGGCACATTTATAACACCGGGGACACTGTGTTTGTGTACTGACTGACCGTTCGTTAGTTTCGTTTATACAGAAACCGCGGAACGTGCAGTGTGTAGTGGTTGTGGGCACTGGACAGTGGGCACGCTCACTACATGTAAAGTACAATCGACCTGAGTCGTTTTTATGTGTGCAGACCCTGTGTTGTACGGGGCTGTGCTTGCACGGGTTGAAAAACCGGGCTCTGGTCGCGAAATGGCGGCGACACGAGAGCAGTCGTGTGCTGTAACATGGCGTGATGCGGGGGCGCGCTTATCGAGCGGGCAGCACGCGGTGCGAGCTCCGTAGAAACCATGTTGACATGTAGCTTGTAGTGATTGTGGGCACTTGAAAGCGGGCACGCTCACTACATATAGTGCACAATCGACATTGAGTCGATTTTATGTGTGCAAGCCCTGTATTGTGTGGGGCTGTGCTTGTGTGTATGAATGGGCACTGGGTCGTGGGCATTGCAGTTACACACATTACATCATCGGCTGTGGCCGGGACACCGTGTAGCACAGAGAGTACTGTCTATCAGAACCGACTGACCGTGCATTCGTTTCGTTTTTACAGAAACCACGGGACATGCAGTGTGTAGTGATTGTGGGCACTGAAAAGCGGGCACGTTCACTAACTTACATGTATTGCACAATCGACACGAGTCGATTTTATGTGTGCAAGCCCTGTATTGTGCAGGGCTGTGCTTGTGTGTATGAATGGGCACTGAGTCGTGGGCATTACGGATACACACATTACACCATCGGCCGTGGCCGGGACACCAGAAAATACATTTTCAGATTTGCCTGGGGCGTCGTGAAAACGGCGTTTGTGTGCAGGCAAACGAGCATTGATGCTGATTTGGTGACTGCAAAATACACTGGCACGGTCGCGTATGTTGGGACTGTGCGAGCGAGACATTTTAGTGAAATCCGGCCGCGGCGGGATTTTAACACTGTAGCTTCCCTCGAAGCAGAAGTGCGCATCCTGGCTAAAGACGGGGCTTTCCGGGACTCCGCGCTTTCTTCGTGAATTCAGGAAGAAAAGGGCGCGGCTCGTGAGGACGGTAACGTACGTTCCTCTGCAGAAAAACAGCCATCCAGCCGGTAAGCGCATCGATGCTGGTCTTTCTCCGTCGACGCTCATGAGCGGCGGGGGAGGGGAGATCCTCGGAGCTCGCCCATCCGAAGCGGGAGAGAAAAGCAGTCTTCCTCCACAGACGCGGCTTCACCTTCCTCGTTCATGACGGACGCGGCGGCACACAGCGGCCCTTGTCCGTCGATCATAGAGTCCAGCGAAGCGGGCGGAGAAGCTGGCGGCAGCAGCGGCGAGCACCTCGTGGTGAAGGGAGGTTCCGGGCTCTGCTAAGCACGGCGCTTTTCACGGCGCGGCACTACAGCAGGCGGAAAAGATGCAGCTTCAGTAAATGAACGCCAGGCGAGTCCGCAGAGTCACCGTAGGCATCAAATTACAGCGATGGCAGCCGCCATCGACGAGAGCTGAAGCTGCGTGATACTCACAGGCAGGAAACACAAGCACGTGGTCCCTGTCGCTGAGCGGGGCTCTACACGAGCCACAGGAGGTGCGAGGCATCTTGAAAAAGACGCTCGGCTCTTTTAGTGGTGGAAAAACTGTGTGTCGCGACGGCGAACACACACACAAAACACACACACATAATGTAAAGGATATTCCACGCCGGAGAAGCGCAGCAGGGAACGGCGGCTGAAGGCGGCGAAGACCAGCGGCTTCAGGTAAGAGGCGCGTCCTGCTGAGGTGCTTGTTCCAAACGGCTGTGGCGGCTCGAATCCAATCCAACGATGCGTGTAGCCTCGTGAATTTTAGAAAATCGGCGTGTTAGACAGCTATGCTCGTATTTATAGGCCTAGGCCACGCCTGTTTGGGCGGGAGGTGACGCAGAAGGGCGCGAAGCGTCCTCATTGGTCAGCGTCTCTGGCCTCGCATAGGCTGTGCTTTTCTGGCAGAGCAGCCAATGGGTGAGCTGTATTGCTCCGCCTAGGTTGTATGCTTCAGAAAAGCGTTTTACAATATTACAAAATTAAGGATTAATTTTAGGCTTCAATCTCGACAAAGAAATATCTTTCCCGTAGCGTTCTTTCGACGCAGTACGAGAGAACTCTACGTAAGAGAACTTATTTTTGTGATTCGTTTTCTGTCATCCTTGCAGGAAAGTTGCAGGAAGATTGTACATAGTAATATTTCTTTTGAACAACACCATGAAGGCAAACAGCAGGCGGCCGTGTGATGATGGCGGCTGTACCTAAAGATATCTATGTGTAAAATATGTGTCACATAACCACGGATCGTCTGTCATCGTTTTTAAATGCCTCGGTTTTCACAGTCCACACTACAGCACGAAAACAGCATTTTCAAATTCATCCACAGAGTTGAAATACAAAAGCTTTAAAAACTCAGTTTTTGCAGGACAAAAACACTGTCTCAGTGTGGAAGGAAGGCTGAAATGTAGAGAAAAAGTATTTTTCAAATGTATCTACAAGAGAACTTCAATAAATAGCTAAACAATATATGGCTAAGACCAATGGGGATAAAAAGGGAATCAGGAAACACAGCAAACCTACAAGCTAAGAGTCCACGTAACAAAACACAGACAAGCAATATTGCCAGATGATTGCAATTGTGAAATTTCAAAGGGTCTACCATGTGTTAGGACAGTGATTCTTAACCGTTTTTACTCCAAGGCCCCCCTCCACTCCGAATCAATTCTCCCCCGCCCCATCTTTTTTTATACACAAAACATTTGTATTCTAGTATTATTACTTTTCTATAAAAGAAATAAATTCAAGATAGATTAAAACCTTCAGTGTTCTTTCTCTGCAAATATACTTTGAAAAAAAATCACTGCAGACATTCATTACAACTTAAAATTATTTTACACACAGCACAATAACAGCCATCATTTTAAGCTGTTTTTAGCAAAAACTGTGCTGTAGTTCATTTCAGCCAAGAACCACCCTTTCTAAGATTTTTCAAGTCATTTCAATTTTGAACCATTTTATCCACACAAAATGCCAAGAATATTGGTGTCACACTAGACAGTGGACACTAACCTGTCATTTACACCCCTCATTATTACCAGTCAAGACATACAGAATAATACTTGGGCTAGCCTAGCTCCAATAAAGATAAATAAATAAACATCATTGGCTTATTTTAGACTGGGGAGTATTTAATCTTTGTAGTAGCATTTCTGAGATGCTAAGGCACTTTTCTCAGTCGCTTTGTAAAAAGAACATATGAAGACTTCAGATGCAAAAGCCTCTAAGTGCCATCTGAAATTTTTCTTCTAAAATGGTCATTTTTATCAAGCTTGTATGTTTATGTTCAGTTATTTCACTTTAATGGCAGTGAAAATTACCTATTAATTGTCATTAAAGTGAAATTACTGAACCTGAATATACGAGCTTGATAAAAATGCAAATTTTAGAAGAAAATTTCAGATGGCACTAAAAGGCTTTTGCATCTGAAGTCTTCATATGTTAAATGTCGTAAATGTACCTTCTCTTCTGCCATTTGCAGGAGAAATGCTTTGAGTCAACAATGATATTCAATGCAGTCACATAATTGTTGAGGTCTGACAGAATGCTGAATACTGACAGAATGATTGCTAAAAATTACATTTAACAGTGTTACCAAATTATTAGTGTTAAAGATGAGTTCAAAATAAGCGTTAGATGATAGCAAAGGTAATCTAAATATTTAATCACTTCAATCATGCGGTTCTGAATATCAGCATGGCTGTGAACATCTGCAGCACTCAGTCGCTCTGCTCAACAGCGCATATGAACTTGAGTCACTTCTTACATATTTTATGTACAGTATCTATACTGTTTACTGATAATTGAAAGTTGTTTTAGTTCTCATGTCATCTACAGTTCATTTTATGTACAGTATCTATACTGTTTACTGATAATTGAAAGTTGTTTTAGTTCTCATGTCATCTACAGTTCATTTTATGTACAGTATCTATACTGTTTACTGATAATTGAAAGTTGTTTTAGTTCTCATGTCATCTACAGTTCTTTCTATTGTACAGAAAACATCAAAGGCTCAAAATCCCTTGGATGTTTTCCCATTATTTTAAAAGTACCAATATCAAACTGCTTTCCTGCTACTGTCTTTGCAATATTGCAGTATAATTTCTTCAGTTCATTTCTGCATTCAGATGCTTATCACAATAGACGGTTCTTCCCGTTTACTGATTGAAAGCTTGTTAAGCTCCAGCAGGGAACACATCTCGGTGGGCAAGATTAGTGAGAACTATGATTCATGACAGCTCCATGAGGTCCATAGTGATTGTGATTGTAGATTCTCTGATGGATAAGCACACTCAGTGGGCTTTGAGTTTTGTAATAATTGCATGGTAACCAGATGAAAGAAATGAGGATGCGACCAATGAAAAATGTCATTCCTCTCTCAAGAATTCACTGAGCAAAAGAAAAACAAAGTTGCTTGGTTTAGCAGCCTTCATTGTGATTTATAGAGGAACAGACCCATTTCAGTGTTCAGGAAGAGCTTGTTCAGTCAGATTCACTTGATTGCCTACACTTTCTTCCACAGATCTATAATGCTCTAATGGTTCTATAATTCATCCTCTTGATATGCTGATGAATTAAATGTGCATTTAGTGCCTGTGCAAGCAGCACACAAAAAAATATACAAAACAAGACAAGACTATTATATCATAGGCCTACTCATATAATTTCTCAAACGTGGCTGTTTTAGACTGCCTGGTGTTACCATGTTTGTCATCCTTCAATAAAAAGTTAACACATTTAAACACATTGCCTGATTTCTCCCAAGGTTTTTTTCTCCATTCTGTCACCTGATGGAGTTTGGGTTCCTTGCCACTGTCGCCTCTGGATTAGCCTACTTAGTTGGGGACAATTCATATTTAAAAGTATTATTGATCTTACTGTACTACTGACGCCGTGTATGAATGAACTGAACTGAGCTGGTCGATGACTTTTTTTTTTTTTTTTGCAGAATTGCTTTATAGATGAAATTAACTAATTTAATAATTGATGATTTTTACAACAGAACTGAATCAACACCAAACTGACTTCAGCTGTACAACAGCCGAAATGCACAATTTCCCTATATTCACTGTAAAACTGCTTTGAAACAATCTGTATTGTATTGTATAAAACGCCATATAAATAAAGGTGGCTTGACTTGCCTTGACACTTTTTATGTCACCACTGACTGAACAGTGGTGCATTTGGTATTTGACTATCTTTGAATAGATCTAATTGGCTTGTTTATTTTGCAAAGCATCATGGGAATGTGCTGTTTTGGTCTCACATTCCTGTGTAGTGAATTTAATGGTGTGCTGTTGTGACGTTTAAGCTTGTTTTATGTCTCTGTTGTGAGTTCTGTCCTGTGTTTCCTGTGACATATATTTTTTTTTTAATAATTATACCTATATATAATAATATATAATAAACATTTAAAAGTTAACTATAGTATAATTTCAAAGCAATTGTATTGGGATGGAAACTATCTACCATGGTGTAACTAGATAATAACAATTGTTTTGTTTGTTTAAATTGAATTCAAGTAAACACAGAAAACATTTGATCACAATAGCAAGAAGGGCCTTAGGCCTACCTGTGATGATGTTGTCCACCAATGTTGTGGGCATGCAGAAGATGCCAACCAACAGGTCACTGATGGCCAGGTTGAGAATGAAGAGATTGGTGACCGTACGCATGTTCTTGCTCCTTAGCACGATAAAGCACACCACTCCATTTCCCACCATGCACACGATAAAGATGAGGAGGTAGGATACAATGAAGATAGCAGACACCAAGGGCTCGTGCAGATAGAAGTCCACGTAGGTGATGTTTGGATAATGATATTGACGAGAGGAGGTACAGTTCACTGAGACATTATGGCCGTCCTCCACAGGAGACAAAAATAGAGATGATGTAGTGGAGTTGGGGTCCAATAGTGTCATCGCCATCTTTCTGAGGAGAGAAAAATACTTAATTAATTAACTAATTGAAAAATGATTGACCTTTCCTACATTTCAAAGCAGGAGTGTGAGACAATTCAGACCAAAATATGAAACAAAACGTGATTAGTCTAAAAAAGATCTTTCAAAATATTCAAGTAGCTATTCAGTAAGGTACAACAGGGCTAAAGGAGTGCCGGGGTAAAAGGGACCTTTGACCTTTGCCGCAGAACTTTCCAAAACATCCGCTTTTCAAGATGCACTGGGAAATTTGGCTGGTCCTTGATCCGATCACAGACAACAGCGCAAAGTTGATTCTGTGCTAATTTGATCTACTATTTGATGTTTTTTTTAAAATGTTGTAGATTTAAGTTGCAAATGAGAATCCATACAATTATTGAATATATTTTGAGACAAAGGTCTTGTGGTTTTGTACAAGCTAATTAAAGCAAAAAAATATATATTTAAATAATGGAGGAATATGTAAAAGTATTTGGGGGTATTTGGGGTAAAAGGCGCTCCTGTTGTTGGGGCTAAATGAAGTTCCTAAACGTAAGTTAGGGAGGAGTGAGCCAATGTAATCTTTCAATCATCAGCCGAGTACAGTATATAAGCAGCCGCTTACCTCTCCCTAGCATCAGCTGTTCCAGTATCCCTCCACCTCCCCAAACTCCACCTTCATCTTACCTTGCCTAACATGGTTACATTCAGATAAGAAATTCCATATAGCTATTAAGTTGGGTGTCCAACTTGGAGATAATCACCATATTTATAATGAATTAATCGTATCGTATAATAAAATATAATTTATTGTTACTACTGTTAATCTATATTTAGTTATAGGATCTCCTTAAATGCTTTCAGAATAATTATTTTGTTTCTGTATTTTTTAAATATATTTTTATTTTAACATTTTAATGACAGTATATTTATTGAACTATATATATATATTTTTTTAAAAATAAACAGAAAATAGTACAAACTTTGCTAAAGTGATTGTTTTGAACAAGTATTAACTAAGACATTATTTAAAAAATATATACATTATTTTAGCTAAAGTATTTCCCCCTATTCTGGTGAGCCTTTTAAAATGCCCCCCCTCGCCACCTCATACATTTATACGATTTTTAAACAAAATTTCTCCATAAATGTTCAATACAAAAAAAAAAAAAAATTCTGCAATCATACACTATGGGAGTAGTGGAAAGCACATTTTTCTTACCCTATATGATACTGGGAACCCTTATATCTTTCACATCATATTGAGAAGAATATTTCCACCACTTCAATATGTCATATTCCCACAAGGTATAATTAAATGTCATTATTTAAATAAGATGTTCACGAATACACTCTCAGTTTTATGCACATTATCGTGCATTAAAATACAGTGTGCTTTCAATATTATAAATTCTATTCCATTCTCTAACCAAATAGTTGTGTGTGCTATGTGCTTTGTATGGCAAAAAATTTGAGGTGATGCATAATTTAAACTGTAGTCACATCTTACAAGCAAGCTCCTTTCCTTGTGAAAGCTTAAGGCGAGGTCACGTATGCAGGATAAACAAGTGTGACATGAGATATAACACGAAGACTATTGAGCCTCTTTTATGCAGTGCTCTTAATGTATTGTTTAAAAAGCAGTTTAATGGCTGCATTGGTATTTTATTCTTCCTAATTTTAAAATACTTCCAATGTGAATCTGCTCTTGTTGAGAGATATGTGAAAAGACATGGGAGAAATTAGGTGTAAAAGCTCAAGTTTAAGTAGGGTTGGCATATGACAGCACAGTACAGATGTTTTTCTTTTTGAATTATATTTATAATGTCAGAAATTAAATGTTGCATTGAATCATGTTCTGGCAGAGACCTCTAATCATATTTAACAGCAATCTGATGGTGTTTTCTAAATGGCAGATGGCATGTATAATTCAATGTGTCATGATTCTGCCCTGATGTCTTTGTATTTCTCTAGTCTTGAGGCAGGATCATGACAGACCCATGTTTTGTGTACAAGCACATGGCCATTTGTTTGGGCCATGTGCTTGTGTTGTCTCGTTACGTTACCCCGCCCCCTTGTTATCCTCATCTTGTCATTATTGTCTAGTCAGCTTCACCTGTTCTTGTCATTAGTGTCTCCCTATATCATCCCCTTGTGTTTGCTGTCCTGGGTTGGTTCATTGTCAATCATTGCGTGTTCATCTCTGTGATAGTCCTGTGAGTACTTTGTCTGTATCCTGTTTGATGAGAATTGTGAGTTTGTGTTGCTGTTTGTTAGTCTAGTTTTCAGTCAAGTCTTAGTGTAGTTTGTCTTTGCTTTTGCCCTCCAGTCCTGTTTTGCCCCCTCGTGGGTTTTGTTTTCCCCTGTTTTCTGTTATAAATAAACCTTGTGTGTTTGCATACTGTCTGCGCTTGGGTTCTTCTGCTATCCACATAACACAATGTTTAACCCACATGTATTTACTGTCATTTTCACCTTCACCTTGACTGTTCTTTGAGGTGAGAGAACAATGGCTTCTCTATAAAAGACATTGGTTGCACAAACCAGCAAATTTAGTAAAGATGAATGAGAAAATTAATTTGAAACCAGCTTGCATCAGCTACTTCAAAAAATAAATAATAAAAAAACAGAAAAAGATGATGACAGTCTACAAACACTTAAAGCTCCAAAAAATTATTGCTCTACTTAATTAAAAATAATATAAAAAACATACAGATTGGGAGGAATTTTCAGACAGGCTGCATTTACATATGAATTAAGTTGTTTAATCAAGCTGACTCAAATTGTGGACAAAGTAGAGACAAAGCTTTTTATTTTTTGTATTTTTAAAAAGGGTTGGTAAAAAGAATCAGACTTAAAATGCTCATAAAAAAATAAGCTATAAGAAGCAAACAATAATCTGCAATAGCCTTGAAGTTTTGATCAACATTTATGTACATATAAATTATCACGCATCAGTTATTTATAGTCTGTTTTGACAGAACTTCATCTGCATTGGAAGCCATTTTCACTTTCAGATCACTGCATGTCTTATAAAATTGATGTGATCTATTGCTGTGAACTCTGAAGGACATGACTTTCCCAAGCATCACATCCCAGCTGATGTGGTTTGACGCTCGGTATTGTCCACCCCCACTTGCCTGTCTTGTTTTTTTATTCAGAGAATGGCTTCTATATTGAATAACTGAACAGCAAATGAAAAAAAGTTAAAGTTAAATAATAAATGGCAAGTATTGTACCAATATTGTCCTGTTATTGCCTTGTACTCATGCTCTGCAAACAAAGCAATGCACTTACATTGATATACATTGACATAAATAACAAATCTCATAACCTTGTATTTTGCAGTTAAAAAAACTACTGAACATGTTACTCTGCTTTCTTTTTTCGAATGCGGTGTTAAACTAATTTTACTGGGAAAATAATTGTGCTACATTTTCTGTTATTGATTTAATGATTATTGCATTATTTTAGTGTCATGTGTGTTACCCTGATGTTGTTTTGCGTGTATGACCCTGTGCACCATCTATACACGAGTAACATATATTTTTTTATGGACAGGCCGCTTGTGATTAACCTGATTTACTTTGCAACTTGTATTATTATTATTATTATTATCATCAGTAGTATGCCTAGTAGTATATTTCAAGGTCCAAAGTTGATTTTAGTAGTTTGGCATATTAACATTATATCATTTATCACATGAATATACAATTATAAAATATACAGGGACCAATATGCTATCCCGTAATACCTGAAACATTGTCACCATATTTTATACTGTGAATTTCTGGCGATCACAGCAGCCATTTTTTTTTACTGTCAATTTAACAAGATATTTTCTCTCTATTGAAAATGGCACATAAATCAGAAAGTATAATGGCACAGAATGTAGCTGAAACGGAAAGCACTGAGGTGCTAATGCAATTTAATGGCAGACGGTTTAGTCTTGTCCATAAATCTAAATGCAGTTTCTGAATAAAGCAACATCCTTTTACACCAAACCTGCCTGCTGTGCGCCACTATTGTCTGGCTTAGTATTTAATCCCCTTACACAATTTCCATGAGGTTCAATTACAGCAAAAATGCAGTTTTGTTTTTTAAAAACAAAGCCAGGAACAAGGTCCATGATTTGCATTGATATATTACAAATAAAATACATTTAATCCTGCTCTAGGGATTATGAAGCAATGCTGAAGGTGTTTATGTGTGGAGTTCCTCAAGCTTCCGGCTTCCAGTCAAGAGTTCACATCAACTTAATAGCTCATCCAAGCATGAAGACTCACACTGCAGAGATGGACAAGAGGCAAGATCTGACAAGATAATCACTCTTTTGTCAATTTGCAAAACAGCTGCACACAACTATAGCATCATAGCATTGTGGACAAGACGACTGTTGCTACTTGCTACCAATGTAGAAAGCATCTGCTGGAAGAAATTCTTCTGCATTTAATAACCCTGCTGAGCAGTGCTGAGATAAGGTGCATTAAACTTGTACATATATATGTCACTGCTGTCTAAATTATGAACAGCCTTTAGTGAGTCTGTGGCTCTGAAAAGGAAGAAAAACTGATTTTAAAGCCAGCTATGTGTTAATATGATTAACCCTTATGTGCCGTGACCGTCGGGGTATAGTGTGAACCAAATTGAACAGTGCTGGATGTTCATGTTTCCTTCGTCAAAATGGCATGAGACTTGATGACTTTGTCATTTCATGACTTTTAATCTGGTTGTGTGACAAAAATCACTAAATCACTGCCACAATGCAGAACACTAAACATAAATGAAGTGGCAGCAAAACTGTAACATACATCCACAATGTGGAACGCTCATGCTCTCTCTCTCACACACACACACACACACACACACACACACACACACACACACACACACACACACACACACACACACACAAAATCACCCATAGAAATCAATTACTTACAAAACTACAAAAAATTACTTTGTTACATAATTTTTCAAAAAATGTCTGGAACATACTCAAAAAAAGGGGTGACACCATATGATGGAGTAAACACACACAATGATTTTATAATGTTTACATCTACATTAAAAAAAAACACTTGTATACCTGTATACCTATGTGGAAATGGCAAAAGAGCCAGTGAGTGATGCTTTTTTTTAGCAGATGGCATCAACTTTCCACTAAACCATGGCACGTCCATGTTATCTTCAAAAATGAAAGTTAGAAATATGGATATTTTTAAAGGATATTTTATAAAAAACATATTTAAAAATATAAATCCCTCATAAAACCCACAAATGTAGAGTAAAAACATTAATAAAGTGAGTGATATTACATTTTGTTTAAAAAAAAAAGATATTATTACAGTATGTAACAAAATCAAGTTTTTTTTCACCCATGCGGTGTAAACGCATGAGAATAGGAAATACTAAGCTGTTATTATCATACTACTTTTTCCAATAACAGTTGAAACCCATTGAAAAATTTGTCAACTTATGTGAAAAGCTTTCAAAGAATATTTTTTTTTTCTATTTGAGTGTGTTCCTTTTTAACTCGAGACCAAAATATACGTTCATCTGTGTATACAGTATAGATGGAATACGTGTTGGCTAGTTATTTTCAATCAGATTACATTTTATTATATCCTTTATCTCCCACTTTAAATCTGCAACTACATAATTCAGTCTGCCACATCTGGCAGGGCTCTACAACAGCCAGCTAAACAAAGTATTATTTGTACATTTATGGTGCTATACTTTGGTCAAACTGTCTTGTGGATTCGGGTGAACTGTGTTGTTTAAATAATGACATGTCCAGCTGTACACACTGTGCCCCCGCTGGAGTCTTAGCTTCTCAGAGCACCTCATCCAAAACAGCAGCAATTTCACCCCAAATATTTGAACTCTCCATGCGTTTGATCAAATGTTTGAACCCCTGCTTATCTTTTTCCATATACTGTAACTATATATTATTACACAATTTATGTGATGTAAAAAAATTGTTTTCGCATTTTATCTAACAGAAAATTGTGGCAAATGTTTACTAACAGGTTTGTCATTGTCTGTATAATCAACCAATCAAGTCAATTACCCTCTCTCACGAGTCACGACTGACAGCCTTGTGTATATTACAGAATAAATATGAAGAATATGTGTTGAATTTTTAAGGGTTTTTTTTTTTCCCAAACATTTCCTCTCCAATCAATAACCATATTTTCTGCCGTATTGTAGGATAAGGGTTATATTACTTCTATATGGCATGACAAACAAATATGTATTGGCTGCTGTTTTATTCATACAACATATTATTATCAACATAATATCAGAATTTATTTTGTGGAAATTTAAGGCAGTCACTAATCTAGAAAATGCCAATCTCTTTCATAACTGTAAACATCTGTAGGCTCCAAACAGCACTGACAAGCAAGCCTTTGAATACATTCAGCACAATAGGATGATGCCACTTTTTTTTAATGAGTATGAAGTTTTATAAGTCCAACAGATGCCACTCATAGATTCAAGTTAACTGAAGAAGTTTGAAATCTTTTTCCCAATTTTAAAATATCGCTTGAAACAAGATACTGTCACAATTGAATCATCATTAACTAATGAAGTAAAAAGCACACATTCAGATCAATGATCCAGCCACCATGGATTAGACTACAGTTTATCAGCCTAAAAGTTGGGCGCAGGTAGATGAACGAAAATTTAGCAAATTATGCACTCAAAAGTGTTAGTTAAAAAGTGCAACACCTGACCTGTGTCTATTCCGTTTCTTACAGTCATAGACCCTAGAGAAAATATATTTACTAAAATGTATTTGAAATACTCTGTATATACAAGTAGGCTATAGCCTACTAAAATATATTTACATATTTATGTAGGCACTTAATATGAATATCCTGCAACTGCCATTGTACTTTTGGTATACTAAATTGGTATACTTTAAAGTCTGTTAAATTGGAACAACCAATTTTGTAGAAGGCACTTTAGTCGTCCGGAATTAGCGCTGAGGTCCAACTAAAGGTATAGCCTACTTATATTTGATTGTGCTAAAGGAACTATAGCAAGTATATACTTAAGGTACACTTTAAATATCTTGCATTTAAAGACTGGTATTATACAGAGATCATATCCCAGGCAATAGTGATATTAAACACATTTGGCTTAATATTAAGAAATGTGCATTGTGCAATATACGCCAAATAAAATGTAATTATAATATTTAGCCTATAAGTCTCAATCGATATGTCAGTAAATAATGGATTTGTAGTAGGCTAGCCTATTAATGATGCATTTGAGGGTTTTTTCCACTATGGCAACCACAACAGAAAGCGTCTCTTTCCCATATCCTTTATAATCATTCAATTGATTGACTGATCTGATCTGTTTTGACTATAACCCTTATATTTACCTTTCTGGTTTGACCCAATGAGATGTGCTGTCCTCTGCTGGCATGAGGAACAATGACCATACGCTGATTGTTAACTGAAGGTGTTACAGATGAAGGAACGAACTTCAAAATCTAAATAGATGCGTCTGGTTTACCTCACTAAATTCATCAAGAGATGAAACTGGCGTAGCCTAAGTAGACGCGCGGCAAGATAAAGCGACAAGAGCAGCTACTGCCAGTGGAAACTTATATTAAAGATTACAGTAACGTTAGGCTAATAATTAATAATTCACATTTTTAAAAGTGCTAAGTGTTTAGCAAAGCATATACAACAAATACATTGATATGCTAGCCTACTTGATATCATCGCTATTAAGTGTTGCCTATATTGATATTTTGTTGCTGTTATAATTTTATCAATATGATTTCATATTAAAATCAACATAGCCTAAAGTAGCCTAAATAAATAATACATGGCCAATAATCTGAAAGAGACAATTTCAATCAAACCACGTGATCTTTCAAAACAACATTTTGCTAACCACAAACAATTATAAAACCGTCTCACCTTTTGTGGGATAAACGTTCCCACTCTTGATTCAGAAGAACCTCTCTGCTTTCTTTGAGGAGAAATTAGATCAAAGCGAGGAAAGATCCATAAAAGATCAACAGATATTTTTTCTGAGTAAAGTTGCTGCGCGGGTTAGTAAACTGCTACTGCACGCGCTGCGCTATAAGACCTGATGGAGAGATTCCCGCCCTGCTGCCGCTCCTGAGAGGAAAAGAGGAGGAGAAACAACACGGACTGAAGGGAATAACGATGCCACATTAACCTATGAGTGACTCAATAATTTTCTCGGTATAGATTTATAGAATACTGTGATAACCACACCTGCCTTTACAATATTTGTGATGTTCTTGTTGAGCTGCTCTCTCATCATGCAACCCTTTTTAATGGAAGCTGCTTGGAGATCTAAGTGCCATGGGGACCAATAATTGAAATCAAAAGCTTTCTTCATGAACAGACCAACAAATGTCCACCAACTATTCCCATATCTTCATTAGATTAATGGAGTGGTTTTTGAGCACCTTTTCAAAAATACATTTACATATTTAAGGATAAGTATATTCAAATTATATTTTCTGACATAGCCTACCAGCCTCAAAGAGCTGACTATGGGGGATGAGGTTACATTAATTTACAGCATGATTCACTTTTTATTTTTGTCATAAGGTGCCTTTAGGTGTTTTGAGGAAGTTCAAGCACATAGTCATATTCATTGTCTAAATAATTTAAATAATCCAATGTTCTTATACGCTTGCATTTGTCTTGTACCTGTTCAACTCCTTACTTGTTTATCCAGCTCAATCTCATGAAAGTGCATATCCCTACCCAAGGGTTTTCAGTGCGTAGCATATGCACACACAAAAAAAAAAAAAAAAAACATTTTTGCCGTAAATGGCATGAGAAATAACATTTGTGAAATAGATACACACTTTCATGAGATCGTGTTGGTATATCCCACTGAGCAGATTAAATTTTGACCTGCATGGTGTACATCAGATTATATTCATTTATCCTAGAAGCCCATGCAAAGCTTTAAATGGATTTTTAATTTCAACATTTTGCCACCAAGATGCAAGCTTTTCCTAGATTGCTCACTACTTTCCCAGAGAGAGGTTGAAAATTAAGAGTGATGATTCACTAACATAAGATTT
The DNA here is from genome assembly GCF_949152265.1 of Phoxinus phoxinus. Taxonomy (NCBI): domain Eukaryota; kingdom Metazoa; phylum Chordata; class Actinopteri; order Cypriniformes; family Leuciscidae; genus Phoxinus; species Phoxinus phoxinus. Next base: position 20,282,485 of record NC_136878.1, on the reverse strand, counting down.
AATATAATTCTCTCAAGAGTAAACAGCCAACATGCGAGACAGTGCGCTAACACAAACAATACAACAACTGTATGACAAGGAGGAACTTAAATACACTGTGATGATGAGACAATGACAAACAGCTGTGATGTTAGTGTGGTAACTGATGAGTGGCGGGAAACTATAGAACAAGGAACACATGTGACTAACAAAAACAAACAGAAGGTCCATGAAAACTTAAACAAACAGAACATCATGGTGACAGTGACAATCTATTTTGTTAACATATGAATACTCTAGCATCATGTAAGCAGCTGGATGCTGTTATTCTCTGAGAGTGACAATGTATTATGGTTGATGTGCTATTCATGAGCTTCGGAATAAAAATGTTGTTTATGCATGCACAGGCCATCAAATACTTCCTTTGTAATTTTTAAAGAACTTTGAGATTGGGCTGACAAAGTTGACATCTAAGGACAAATATTCTTGATAAGACTTAACACAGAGCCTGTTATGCACACAATGTCTCAAATGCACAAATTAATTTTTCTCTTCCGATTTACACTCAGGAATACAACATGCAAAATTCACTTCCATACCAACATAAGACATATGCTGATTCTCTACAGCACAGTTCAGCAGTCTGGAATCCTGTAATGCGTGCAGTGCCTGCCTGGCATGTTGTGTTTAATTATCTGAATCAGAAACATTTCCCCCTTTCCTCATTGTTCTGGGATATTTCAATATTCAAAGGGGAACTATGAAAACCAGTCTCTCTTCTCCGAAGAACACGCATAGCCTACCTTCATTAATATATACACAAAAATAGTATCATAAAAGCTAAAATATGCCAAGGTATTCATTCTCTTAGTGTTGCTGAGTGAATGTTTTGGGCTTCAAAAAGTGTTGTCAAGAAAATCGATTACTGATCGCAAACACGGTTTGCTGTCACCTATACACATTGACAGCTCCAAATCGACAATATCGTAATCAAATCGATTATTTCAAAATTGGAGGTGCTCAGTAAAAATAGTCGAAACACTCCCTGGTGCCGATCACATCTCCAATCATCAGCTGTTTGTTGGAAAAGTCAAACTCCGGTTCAACACCATTAAACGACCACCTGAAATGAGACGTTTTGATATTAGTAACATCCCAACACTGGAGATTTTTCAGCTAATTCAAATCAAAATGATCAATCATAATGGACACAGCTGAAAGACAAAAATTCTGTAAAAAGAACGCAGGAGACGAGCAGATAAGGAGCATTCCTGGATGCACAAAATTGTAAGAGGCGCGCAAACCAGATCACACTTACCAATGTGAAACAGGCATGGACTCCATTTATGCCAGGGTGGCATAAGATTAGGGTGACAAAGTTCTAGGATGAAAAGCTAATTAAACGGTGGCAAGAATACACAGTGGAATTGTACACGGGTAACCAACCAAACCAATCAGCTGGTCATGAAGACCCAATTAAGCAAGAACCAGATATTCTGGAGGAGGGGGTAGCCTGGGCTCTGAAAAAAACACCAAACAGAAAATCCCTGGGCATTGATTGTATGCCGGCTGAACTACTTAAACCGATACTGATTCCAACATTAACTGAACTCTACAGGCAGAGTTGGAAGACCAAATCGTGGCCCAGAGATTGGAAAAATTCCATCTTTTTCCTACTTCCTAAAATAGGCGATATGCAAGAATGCTGCAATTATCGAACCATCGCTCTCATATCGCATACAAGTAAAATCTTGCAGAAAATCATTTAAAAGTATATTTTTCTTACACAAATGCATCGCTTCACTTCAGAAGGCCTTTATTAACCTCCCGGAGCCGCGTGGAACACTTTTATGATGGATAGATTCACTTTTATGGACTTTTATGGACTATGAACAAAACAGAACAGCCATTCACTGGCATTATAAAGCTTGGACGAGCCAGGACATTTTTTAATATAACTCCGATTGTATTAGTCTTAAAGAAAAATGTCATATACAACTAGGATGACTTCAGGGTGAGTAAATCATGGGCTAATTTTCATTTTTGGGTGAACTATCCCTTTAATGCTCGGCATAGTCAACGGGACAAGAAGAAGAGGATGCCAAAGAACATGTTGGCTGGATGCAATCAAGGCTGATACAAACATGCCTATGAAAGAAATGAAAGAAGCAGTCAAAGAACGAAAAGCATAGAGCACAATGATCCATAAAGTAATCAAAAGTCGACCTCGACTGAACGGTTAATTCATCAATAATCACTCATAAGTAAAGTATTAATGCAATACTGTGGAATACTGCATGGGGGAAGTATAGTAGGCTACATATATGTAAGGGATCCTTGGTGTGCATTATATAATTTCAATGCATGACGTGGAGGCTAACCTGACGCAAAGTGTGTGTGCACATATATGTATATTATGTGTATCTTCAAAGGGGGCTAAGCCCCGCTAAGATTGACATTAACTGAATTCCTGAATTGGGAGCATGTCCATTGCAATAAGGATATATAAATGCCAGCACAGCAACCACTGACATTTCCAGCATCTATCTACAGTACCACCCCAGCACCACCTTTATTTCTAATATCATAAATGAATAAACTTCCATTAAGCCAAAAATGTGTTTACCAATTTATATAATTTACCATACCATAAGGATGATATAAACCTTAAACTTCAATTTTTCTCATTTCATTTCAGATTTTGAAAATGCATGGAAATGCACATATATATTTTTTTTTAAATAAAAAAAGCCTGGCTTCACAGTAATGCTCTAAGCCGATGGGGATCAGAAAAACTGTTGACAGGTAGTGTATAATCCACAGCTGAGAGAGCAAGTTTGTCTGGCACATGTTCTGAAAAAGCCATTGCCCCAAGAGCAGTGTATACTGCAATGGTGATGTTTAATGAAGCAGTCTTGCACACCACATATTGCCAGTCAATTAGAGTCTAAGTGTGTCCAAACACCCACCGGCTTGTTACAGTGATATGTCTTTAATGAATCACATGTGTAGAATAACAAAGTATGGTGGACTGATTAGAAGAGTACTTCGAAACCACAAGGAAGATTAATTTTCTGATGTGGTTTAATTTCTCAATATCGCTGAAAAGCACACTTTTTTTGGTATTGGGATTTTGAGTCCTAGATCAAATTAAAAATATGAACGTAAGACTTAGGGAAATACATTAATCTCCTCACACCTGCAGTAAATAAATAAAAGTTGGGAGACTTTTTAATTATTTTTAACTATGACAAATTTGACAAAAAGCCCCTCCTTGAACTGCCACCTTAACGTGGTGGAGGGGTTTGAGTACCCGAATGACCCACGGGGTCCGGCCGGGCTCAGCCCGAAGGAGCGACGTGGGGCCGCCTTCCCGTGGGCTCACCACCTGCAGGAGGGGCCATAAGGGACCGGTGCTGAGAGGATCGGGTGGCAGTCGAAGGCGGGGGCCTCGACAACCCGATCCCTGGACACGGAAACTAGCTCTAGGGACGTGGAATGTCACCTCGCTGGCTGGGAAGGAGCCTGAGATTGTGCGTGAGGTTGAGAGGTTCCAACTAGAGATAGTTGGTATCACCTCTACGCACGACTTAGGCTCTGGAACCACACTCCTCGAGAGAGGATGGACTCTTCACCACTCTGGAGTTGCCCATGGTGAGAGGCGGCGGGCTGGTGTGGGTTTGCTTATAGCCCCCCAGCTCAGCCCCCATGTGTTGGAGTTTACCCCGGTGAACGAGAGGGTCGTTTCCCTGCGCCTACGGGTCGGGGATAGGTCTCTCACTGTTGTGTGTGCCTACGGGCCAAACGGCAGTGTAGAGTACCCGGCCTTCTTGGAGTCTCTGGGAGGGGTGCTAGAAAGTGCTCCGACGGGAGACTCCGTCGTTCTACTGGGGGACTTCAATGCTCACGTGGGCAATGACAGTGTAACCTGGAGGGGCGTGATTGGGAGGAACGGCCCCCCTGATCTGAACCCGAGCGGTGTTCAGTTATTGGACTTCTGTGCTAGTTACAGTTTGTCCATAACGAACACCATGTTCAAGCATAAGGGTGTCCATCAGTACACGTGGCACCAGGACACCCTAGGCCGTAGGTCGATGATCGACTTTGTGGTCGTTTCATCAGACCTGCGGCCGTATGTCTTGGACACTCGGGTAAAGAGAGGGGCGGAGCTGTCAACCGATCACCACCTGGTGGTGAGTTGGATCCGATGGCGGAAGAGGAAGCTGGACAGACTCGGCAGACCCAAGCGTACTGTAAGGGTCTGCTGGGAACGTTTGGCCGAGTCTCCTGTCAGAGAGATCTTCAACTCCCACCTCCGGCGGAGCTGCGACCGGATCCCGAGGGAGGCTGGAGATATTGAGTCCGAGTGGACCATGTTCTCCACCTCCATTGTCGAAGCGGCCGCTCGGAGCTGTGGCCGTAAGGTCTCCGGTGCCTGTCGAGGCGGCAATCCCCGAACCCGGTGGTGGACACCGGAAGTAAGGGATGCCGTCAAGCTGAAGAAGGAGTCCTATCGGGCCTGGTTGGCTTGTGGGACTCCTGAGGCAGCTGACGGGTACCGGCAGGCCAAGCGAACTGCAGCCCGGGTGGTTGTGGAGGCAAAAACTCGGGCCTGGGAGGAGTTCGGAGAGGCCATGGAAGAGGACTATCGGCTGGCCTCGAAGAGATTCTGGCAAACCGTCCGGCGACTCAGGAGAGGGAAGCAGTGCCCTACCACCGCTGTCTACAGTGGAGGTGGGCAGCTGTTGACCTCAACTGGGGATGTCGTCGGACGGTGGAAGGAATACTTCGAGGATCTCCTCAATCCCGCCGTCACGTCTTCAATTGAGGAAGCAGAGGCTGAGGGCTCGGAGGTTGACTCGTCCATCTCCCAAGCTGAAGTCACCGAGGTAGTCAAGAAACTCCTCGGTGGCAAGGCACCGGGGGTGGATGAGATTCGCCCTGAGTACCTCAAGTCTCTGGATGTTGTGGGGCTGTCTTGGCTGACACGTCTCTGCAGCATCGCGTGGCGGTCGGGGACAGTACCTCTGGGATGGCAGACTGGAGTGGTGGTCCCTCTTTTTAAGAAGGGGGACCGGAGAGTGTGTTCCAACTACAGGGGGATCACACTTCTCAGCCTCCCCGGGAAAGTCTATGCCAGGGTACTGGAGAGGAGATTACGGCCGATAGTAGAACCTCGGATTCAGGAGGAACAGTGCGGTTTTCGTCCCGGCCGTGGAACACTGGACCAGCTCTATACCCTCTACAGGGTGCTGGAGGGTTCATGGGAGTTTGCCCAACCAATCCACATGTGCTTTGTGGATTTGGAGAAGGCATTCGACTGTGTCCCTCGAGACGGCCTGTGGAGGGTGCTCCGGGAGTATGGGGTCCGGGGTCCTTTGCTAAGGGCTGTCCGGTCCCTATACGACCGGAGCAGGAGCTTGGTTCGCATTGCCGGCAGTAAGTCAGACTTGTTCCCGGTGCATGTTGGACTTCGGCAGGGCTGCCCTTTGTCGCCGGTTCTGTTCATAATATTTATGGACAGAATTTCTAGGCGCAGCCAGGGGCCGGAGGGTGTCAGGTTCGGGGACCACACGATTTCGTCTCTGCTCTTTGCGGATGATGTTGTCGTGTTGGCCCCTTCAGACCAGGACCTTCAGCATGCACTGGGACGGTTTGCAGCCGAGTGTGAAGCGGCTGGGATGAGAATCAGCACCTCCAAATCCGAGGCCATGGTCCTCAGTCGGAAAAGGGTGGCTTGCTCACTTCAGGTTGGTGGAGAGTTCCTGCCTCAAGTGGAGGAGTTCAAGTATCTTGGGGTCTTGTTCACGAGTGAGGGAAGGATGGAACGGGAGATTGACAGACGGATCGGTGCAGCTGCTGCAGTAATGCGGTCGTTGTACCGGTCTGTCGTGGTGAAGAAAGAGCTGAGCCGCAAGGCGAAGCTCTCGATTTACCGGTCAATCTACGTTCCTACTCTCACCTATGGTCATGAGCTTTGGGTCATGACCGAAAGAACAAGATCCCGGATACAGGCGGCCGAAATGAGCTTTCTCCGCAGAGTGGCTGGGCGATCCCTTAGAGATAGGGTGAGGAGCTCAGTCACTCGGGAGGAGCTCAGAGTAGAGTCGCTGCTCCTCCACATCGAGAGGGGTCAGCTGAGGTGGCTCGGGCATCTGTTCCGGATGCCTCCTGAACGCCTTCCTGGGAAGGTGTTCCGGGCACGTCCCACCGGGAGGAGACCCCGAGGAAGACCTAGGACACGCTGGAGAGACTATGTCTCCCAGCTGGCCTGGGAACGCCTCGGTGTCCCCCCGGAAGAGCTGGAGGAAGTGTCTAGGGAGAGGGAAGTCTGGGTGTCTCTGCTTAGACTGCTGCCCCCGCGACCCGGTCCCGGATAAGCGGAAGAAGATGGATGGATGGATGGATGGATGGACAAATTTGAAAAATAGATAAATCAACTTTTTTGGGGGATCAAATTCTAATTGTCTCCCAATATTTGGCATCCAAACACTTTTACCACAACCCGTGTTTCATATCTAAAGGGAAACAACATAGCTATAACTTCCTGAAACTTCCTAAAAAATATAAAATGAATTATACATTCATAGATCACTCAAAGGCAAAAAGCAAAGGCAAAAAGCATCACAGCATAGAACAGGGATTACTAAGAATATACCTTTTGATGACTGATGTTCGCTAAATTTTGAGAAAGATGCTTGAAAGAGAACTAAAACAGCACTTATTTCAAGGTTATTTTAAGGTTTATTACAGATGCATGTGATAGCAGAATAAAAACGCTGTGGAAAAGAGCCTATAGCAAACAAACAATATTCGAAGAGGACATTCACATAAAAACAAATTGCAAGTCTGCACTCAATAACAAAGGCACTGTGCAAACATGATTCTGAACACTAGTAATTTTCAAAAAAAAAAAAAATTTAAATTGGCGCTTCTTCAAAAGGCCAAATGCTTTTCATCATAGGAGGAAAATATATTCAGAGTACAGTGTATTTCACATTTAGATAAATAGAAAGTAGCAAAATGATTAATTAATGCAGCCTGTGATAGGAAGCAGATGGCATTATAGGCTTAACAAAGCAGAAGAAGCTGGAGGATAAAGAGTTGTAAATGATTCATTTTTGATGACACATGGATTTGTGGTATCAGATCTGAAAGCTCATCCTCTATAAAAGATGAACTAGGAAGGTTGTGCACTTTACATAATATATTTACATTTAGTTTACTTATAATAATTCTGTTTGTTGACTTGTAATTTTTTTTTCTATTAAGGTCCACGTGATTGTGTCTCTTAACAGTACAAAATGCTAACGTGTTGTCTAAACACAAACCATTTATGTTAAGTAAACATTTTTACATCCAGAGGGTGGCAGTATAGTGCGACGCCAACTGCAATTTTGCCCTAACTTAATTTGACTGTGTTCAATCTGCTTAAATATATGTCAAATTTAAGTTTACTTAATCCGTTTGTGTTAATTTACATGAATGATTTGTGTTGCATTAACTGAAACTGCGTGCTTGTTAGTTCCCAGCATGCTTTGCATATGGTTGAATTAAGAGAGAATAAATGTTCAAATTAAGTGTTATTTGATGTTTTTTAGAGAAAGTGAGAAAAGGGGAAGACTTAGTAGTTATGTTTAATGTTCAATTACATTATTATTTTTATTATTATTATTATTATTATTATTAGAAAGTAGAGCATTTTGTTAGGCTGTGTGGACTGATTCAGTTACTTACAACTTGCAACGGAGCAGGCTCCTGTACCGCCTCCTCTCCACCGCCGGAGGGATCCGTCTCCTCCGGAATATTAATCTTTTCCTACCGAACTCAAATTCTCATCATGCCTCTCACCTGGGACTGATTGCGCAACACACCTGCAACTCATTTACACACACATAAAAGCCACTTCCACACACCACTTCTCTGCGAAGTCTTGATATTCCCTGGCCATCATTTCTAACCGTTATTTCCTGTGTTTGCTTTGTATTTCTGACCTTGGATTGTTAACCTCGTTTTCTGATTGTTCTCTGCCTGCCTCGACCCGGACTGTTTACTGGACTTTGCTTATTGCTGCCTGCCTCGACCTTTGCCTGTGACTCTGATCTTATCTGCATTTCCTTCATTGCCCTGTCTGCTGTTGATTACCCTGCCTGTCCGACTATCTAATAAAAAGCTGCAAATGGATCCCACTGAGTCCGGTGCTTCATTACACAACTGCTTTGGTTGAAGGAGCATTTAAATATTAGCATTTAAGATGCTAATATGTGCAACTGTTAACAAATAGCTACTATTAGCTAGTTATAGCCTATCCATTTAATCATGCGTCACTAAAATAAATGAAATATTAATGGATGGATGAAAATAAAAAACACCTGAATCATTTCAGGAAACCTTAAAAAATTCACTTTGAGATTACTTAAATTGGGTCACTTAAAATGACTTAATTCCATGATGTTGAAGTTACATGAACAAATGATGTTTGTTTAACGTAATCCAGTTGGAACCTGTTAACATAAAAGCCAACATATAATTTTTTTGAGTGTAGAATCCATCCCGATTGATGATCCTTGTCTGCACATGATACGAGTGAAAATACCTTTTTTCTTTGATTTCTAATTGTTTATAGGGGAGTCAACATAATTACCCCTACCTCACCTTTTTACAGAACAGCATGTTTGTTATACTCGCTGGTATGTAATGTTAGCCGTAGTGAATGAACACGTTCAAATCAACATCCTTCTGCCCTAAAATATTGTCGAGTTTATCGCAGTATTGATCTTCTGAAGATTTCAGAGGTGTCTTCAGAGGTGCACAATCAAATGATCAAAATATAGGTTGCTGCATCATAAAAATGATGAAAACAGCATAAAATACACTTTAAAATGCACATGAGTGTTATAGTCTCCTTTTTTACGAATTGATCCTATTTCACGGTTTGGATCAGCAGTGTTGCTATCTATTTTGAAATAGACTATTATATATTTTTTAATTTATGTCAGATCTCCTGGAGATAGTACAGATTTTTTACATACTGAAGCTTTATGAAGAATTGTCTGTGATCCAATTAACTTTCGAAAAACGTTGTGCACACCAGGTTTTTAGATGCAATAGATCTGGTTGGCAGAATTCTGTATAGATCCGAAAACATTACATTCAGCAGCAGCGGCAGAAGATCAGTAGGCTACATGCAGAGCGCCACAATATAGACTACCTTATGCGCTGTTGCCGCTTTTTGACCCCAAATGATATTTGCTGAAATAAAAAAAAGTTCCCTTCTTCTAAATGGCATGAGACTTGATGTCATTGACACTTGACAGCTCTACAAACAAAAAATTAATTGGAATTGGAATATCTGGTTGTATGTTATCGTTAAAAGAACCCACAATGAAATTAATGGGGAAATGAAAAAATCAATCCTTTTTTTATATTTGTCAAATTAAAAAATCAGCCAACAAAGAACACAAATACACAGCAGTGAAGTGCATGGGGGACAAAAAGAAAGAAATTACATGCTGCTCATATAAATTAAGTATTTTTTCTTGATACAAAAATTCCATGGCCCCTGTTGTCATATTATACCATACACTTTGGCAGTAGGTTTGAGAAACTCTGAAAAAATAAGTATTATTTGTTATTATTTTGACTATTTTTGGTGTAAATTTTTTAGTGGTAATTAGCCTGGCTGACTGATGGTAACAAAGCACATGGAGACATCACCATAAAGGTCTTTTGAATATCGATGTAACATAAGCACATATAGACCATAGGCTAGACATTTATGTGACATCAATGAAAACAGACATATCTTTCACAGTATCCAATTTGAAGCAAATAAAGTTGTTTTCATTTGAAGTTGAGACGTGCAAGGCATTTAGGCAGTGCCTTGAAGAAACAGGAAACCCTGCAGCTAATTGACACTACAGAAAGTCAAGGGTTCTTCTTAAATTATAGTTATATTTGAACCTTCTGGGTAGTTTTTGGAGATCTCTGGTCCATGTCAGACTGGAGTTTTGCTACAGGTGGAAAGTAGAGCCCAATTATTCTGCAGACTACTAGTTGCTTTCCTCAATTATTTTCAGTAGAGCATTTTCTGTCCTGTACGTGCTTGGACCTGTGGAGCCTCTCATCTTGCCAATGTGTTAGTCGAAGCTTAAAAACATCAGTTGAGGTGCCCCTCTGCTTCACCTAAACTGTATTTTAGTCCTTTACTAACCTAAGTGTAAATTTGTGGTGTTATGGACTGCAAGTCGGGCTGAGCCTTTTCAACATTTCTTTAAATATACCCAGACCAAGACAAAACATCCCCCAATGTGGGGTATGAACTTACAATAGGAATTTGCATTGACTATGGTCATAGACCTGATGTTGGCACCTTTTGAAGACCAAAAGTAATTTGCATGAAAGACTCACACTCCTCTCTAAGCAAGATCTCTAAACTCTTAAAAACTTTATTACCTTTTGGTTTACTTCTTTGGGAATGAGACCATTGTAGTCGCACTGAGACAAAACATGTATAGTGTTGTATGATAATTGTTCACATTAAACCATATAGATTTTTGGGTGAATTTCCAGGGATCAGCATGTGAGAGAAGAGAGGAAAGAGGGAGTGAAGGGAAAGAAATGTAAATTAAGACAATACTGAGGTGATTGGCTCAGTGTCACTGCGTCTCAGATGCATGCTAATTTTGCAAGAGAGAGTTCAAATTTCAATTTCCAGAAAGGTCTTTTGTTTTCTCAGAGAGAAGCCCAGACGGCTCTACTAATTCCAGTTTTTGCAGTCTTACTAAATGAAAACAGTATGGATTATGCCCCCCAAAAAATCTGTAGGTTTTTGCCTTATACCCTGTTCGCTGTTTGTAGCTCTTACACAAGGAGGATTTTCATGAATATTAAATTTTTATGGTCTACATGGACTAAATTATTGGTTAAGCAACCTAAAGGTATTTTACACCTATGTATATGAAAATAAAAGTGACCTACAGGAAATAAAGTCTAAGCTGTTTTGTAAACCTCATACACTTGTAATTTACAACGTACCACAATGATCTTTAATATCAGGTTCAGGGATATCTACTTAGGGTTTCCGCAGCAGGTCTTAATTCAGTGTGCCAGCATTTAGTGCTAATTGGACTGAACTACTGAACTAAATGGCTTGTCCTTTTTTTCTGCCTCTCATTAAATTACTATAGCACAAGAATGAAAAATTTGAAGTTTTGCGTGCAAATTCACACAGCTGTCCTATAGCTGAATAAACACAGGTATAGTTCATCACATGAACATGCAAACGTGTTGCACTAACGTTTGAGAACCTAAACGTTTCCAAATTAAGCATCAAAAAGAAAACCACAAGGTTTTATTTTTAAATGAAGCCTCAAGAAGATACAAAACTGGTTAAGTTTCCATCAGGTGAAAACTTCTGTTGAGACCTTTCATACAGCAATATGTATGTGCTGCCCACTAGTGTACTGGTTACATTACCATACAGTAGTATGTTGTAAATGTTACATTATTAATTTCTTACATAATATTCTAAATATAATTATTCTTTTTTTGTAAATCACTTCATTGTTTATTTTGGTAACACTATTTCGATGGTCCACTTCAGACATTCTATAAGTAGCTTTTTTGCTAATACAGTAATGAGAGTTAGTAAACGTAGTTTCAGTAAATATAAGGGATTGCAGAGCAGAGCAAAGATTCATTTTGACAAAAGGAAATTATTCAGCCTATTCACCTCCTTTAGCATATCCCCTTAAATAGGGGAAGTTTGTACATACATTTGGTGCTAAGCAAAAAACAAAACGATATGAATTAGTGTGAACTTAGTGAATTAGTAAACTTCTCACTTCTATAGAAAAGCATAGTGATGCCTACCTTAAAGCTACCAAAAGTATGTAGACAAGTTTAAACGTGTTTTAGTAGTATGTCTACAAGAAACTTTCTTCACTTTTAGTCTTCATTTTTACTTTTAAGGGGAAAATGTGTTTTTCTTTAATGAGCTTTTCAACTTAACAGGTCAAGATCAGGTCAACCCAGGCCAGAAACTTCTAAAATATGCTTTGAACTATATATATGTGAGATATAAATAGATAAAGGTTATAAATAACCACCTTTAAACAAATGTTTTGGTGAAGCATCTAATGTGCCCAAGACTTTAGCGTAGTGTATGTTATGAGCACATGCACCACCCACTGCATCACACCTCAGACATAAGGTTTGTAAAAATATATGAATACAGTACTTAGTATATCATAGTTATTTTTATAGTACATGATTTATGATTTTCCAATTCATGCATCCATTCTCCAAACTATTATGTAAGGCTGCTGAGATGCAAAGAGCCTGTCCCGGTCCCAAAGATAAGGGAAGGAACACCTTGAATGGAAGGCCAGTCCAACACAGTGATGATCCATGTTTGTTTTTTTGTGCACAAAATTACCTGTATCTGAAATAACTACTCATTGTGGGTGACAAAAGGAACAAAAACGTCAGTGGAAACAACCGCAAATAGACAGGAAGCGCTGCTATCGCAACATGCAAATGCGAGGACTACACTGAAAGAGAGAAGATTGCAGGCGTGAACATGAACTGAAGATATGCAATTTCACATGATAGAACAAGTCATTTTGTTTTCCTGTTCTTAATAGCATCAAAATTAGTTTGTGATGGAGTGTGTGTGTGTGTGTGTGTGTGTGTGTGTGTGTGTGTGTGTGTGTGTGTGTGTGTGTGTGTGTGTGTGTGTGTGTGTGTGTGTGTGTGTGTGTGTGTGTGTGTGTGTGTACTTGTTTAACTTACATGAGGACCAAACGTCCAAAGATCGTAAAACCTCAAATGTTTGACGCTAATAATGATTGTTTGTTAATAATGTTTGAATAAACATGTAAAAATGCATAAAGTTGTATGTGATGGTATAGGGTAGGGTTAGTGTTATTAGGGGATAGAATATATACAGTAATAATACAGTATGTTAGGGGATAGTTTGTACAGTATAAAAACCATTACGCCTATGGAGAGTCCACACAAAGATAGCGAAACCAAGAATGTGTGTGTGTGTGTGTGTATTTCAGAGGCAAACAAAACTGGAAGCGTTCGTCCGTGTGTATAGTAGGGCTCTTTCCTGGACAAGGGGCGTTGCAGCAGATATATAGATTTCACAGCTAGTCAGCAAGATAGAGAGAAGGAGAGAAGGAGAGAAAGAGAGGAAATAGACAGCTTTTAAAGAAAGACAAATTCCTGCATGCCTTGGTGAGACTTCAGGACAGGTATGTTTGACATTTTTTAAGACTATCTGTGAGCTATTGTGTCAATGTATATTTTATTATTTTTAAAACATCTTGCCGAAGGACTGCAGTTGAAAATTAGCCAGTAGGCTAACACTGGCACATTTATAGTAATATTGATTAATGCGTGCTGTCCTTATAAATAAATAAATAAAATAAAAAATAAAATAAAAAAATGTGATTACCATTAGACAGTAAAAATAACCAATGTATACAGTGGCCTAATCTATTTTTCTTAAATAATCACACACAAGACACTATTTTTTTCTTTAAATGCATGCATCAAACAGTGTACTGCCTGATACTTTAATCACAATAGAGGAAAAGAGCCTGATACTGCAGACTTGCAGTAACAGGCATGTAGACATCAATTCTGTTTGTCGCAGTAATGCAGTTCCCTTTCGAGGTAGGTCTCTCGACATTGCGTCACTATCTGACACTTTGGGGAAACAATGCTGAAACCTGATTGAATCGTGCAATTGCAACTGCATTAGCCAATGGCGCGCACACACTCGAGTGAGGGGAGGGTCAACCCGCTTATTAGCTCAGCGTCAAGCGCTTTTGCTCAGAATCTTTCTCCTTCACTCGGCTATGCTGTCTTCGAGAAGCCACCTATCGCTCACCGTAGACATCCGCTCTTCAGTGGACGGTGCCTGGACTGCCGTTCCTCTGCAACATTCTGGTTAGTATGACATCTTTTAAATTATGCTACGGATAAGATGTCCGCTCACCTCTTCTCCGCCTCCCTGTCTTAGAGCGGTGGTATGTCTAGTATACGTAAAGCACAAAACGTTCCGGCCGCTTGCTGTTCTCTCGCCGTGTAAGGCTGGAAGCTTACGCTGCTATTTTAAACCAATAATTGGAACTAAATGAAGTTGAAGGATGACATGCATAATTTAGTTATTTATCTGACTCCAATATAATTAATCTGACTCCATTAAAGTTGTTGTTATTCTTTAACCTCTTATTCTATAAAGGTAAAAGTATTTCAACTGATTTACAATCGCTTAACTTTCAACAGCATCAGTGATAAAAGGAAAGATTCTCAAAGCCTATAAAGCAGGCAAAGACACAGACAGTAGAATTGAAGAACGTAGTTGTAACAAATAATGCACTGCTGTTCAGAAGAGGCTGTAAAAGCCTTTCTCATAGTATGAGGTTATGCACTGATGCAGCAGGGTTTAAGCCATTCTCCCAGATCAACAGTTACCTTTCCTTCTCATACCCTGTTTAAAGCATTGTTAAACATGAGTGGAATACCAACACCAAAACTGACTGACTGAAAAAACAAAAGATGATGCAAATGGGAGGTGATCAAGACGGTGAGAAGAACATTAACATATTCTCAATGTAAGGGTTAATGCCCGACGAGGTGTCCATTGTCAGGTTTTAAACCCGCTTATACCATGGTCACTTGCCAAATAACACATTTTTAAAACATTAGTTTATATTTTAATTAGTTTTACAATCGAAATCTAAAGTTACAAGTTACAAACAATAACTTGGTTTCCTTGGTTACGCCTGACAGTTTATTTAGGTGTCCTCTATCACTTTTTAACGGACACCCTGCAGCCAATCAGAATCGAGTATTCACCCAGACCATGGTATAAGCATGTTTAAGCAACAGTACATAAGGATTTAATATCTCTATTAAGTTCACCACCATTCAGTTCAGTATATAAGCTGTCAGATGAGACCTAACATGGCATAGTTGCATGTTAGAACACACTAGTAGATAAATAGTATGTAGTGGAAAGCACATGTGTCCTTTTAAGCAAATGGTATAGGTGTGTCATTGAGGTGTAAACGACTCTGTCTCTCCAGACAGAACCATTCTGTGCCTAGAGTGTCCCAACAGTCCTCAATTAGCATATTGATGAATCCCCTGCATTAGCATACAAGTGATGATGAAGGCCATTGTGCCACGTTAAATTCACATGTATACTTTTAAAGGGATTTCTGAAGTACTTGGGCAGTAAAGAGTTCTGCCCATATGTGTTCAGTCCTACACCGGCTATGCCTCTGTTTTCAGGGCTCTTCCTCTATGCACAGTGGACTGTGCGACTTTTGTCTAGCCCAGTCTCAGCTCAATGTATTGGGCCCGAGCAAGCTATGAAACCAGAAACCGATGTGACAAAGTTGGAAGACAGAATTCAGAGGGTGCTTCTGTATCAGAAATTTCTGTAATTCGATATCATAGGTTGCCCCGTTTCAACTGAGTTATGAAGCTGTGAAATGCCCCAGCATTACGAGTGCATTATCAATTCGCTCCTTCAAACTGCTCACACGGAACAGATCCTCTGGCAAGTTGGCCGGAAGACTGATTATCTCAGTGCACCTGGGGAATGTCTTATGTATTCAGATAGGCCTCATGACAATTGTTTCTGAGGTTGCTTAATAGGCACAGTGTGCAACTTCGCAGTCCCTATGAATAAGCAAACATTTTCTTCTCTCATTGCATTGTCCTAGCCGTGTTTCCACAGTCAGGCCAAAAGCGATTCGTGCTAGTGATTGCCAGGGGCAGTTGCATTTCCACTGTCAATTCGAGGTCCTCACTGTCCTCATCAGTGGCCTCGCCATCAGTGGCCATTTTTGGCCTGCCAAATACCTTGGTCCAAAGCAGGCCAACTGCTTCAGAGTGAGGAGAGGGTTAACACCACTGCTCATTTCCCATGTTATTATATCAGGCTACCAGCTAACTTCAACATTTATGAGAAAAATTCAGCTCAGAACTTCAAGGCACCAGCAAGTGTTTGAAATAACTTCCTTGCGTTGCGATCCTAAGGGATTCTGATCACCATATAAAGGCAGAAATATATATTTGCGATTCTAAAGGTTACTTATGCTACCCATCGCGTAAATATGTTTATGGCAAATATTAGAGACTTGAAAAACGTAGACAAATTATATATGAGAATAGTGTATTTATTTGGTATTTATATCTTCCCTGTGCTTTGGTTGATACTGGACTAATGCATCTGCATATATGTCATAAAAAACATGCACTCTGGTTAACTCATACAATATTATTATAACTCATATAACTCCTGTTTATGTTGAGTAACCTGAGACAAGGCTAAAAACATGCTGGGGAGGGGGACAGGGGTAATAGCCTTGGACCTCAAGCACAGAGGCCAAAATCAAGTTTCGTTTCCAGTGTCGGGCCAGTAGCCCCACAGCACTACCCTAAAATCTGCCCTTAACATGCCTCCATAGAACGACGTCACACAACCTCACCATTTCACCATCTCACTGAAAACTAGCTAGATCGCAAAAGGATCATGACAGAAGCAAATGTTTGGTCTTTACTTAAAGGAGTCATGACCTGTAATTTTCACTTTTCCACGAGAATCAATGTATGTTATGATTGCCTAACGAGTATACACTGGCCGGGAAGCCGATATTTAAAAGTGAAGCGTTTGTTTATCCCAGGGTTCGTAAACCAGCCCACGTGCACGCGGACTCAAACACGAGATTTTAATTTCTCCCCCGTCTTGACGTCAAGACGGGGCCGGATATACCATATATGGACACCGCAGCCCTATGCTGCAGGAAGCCCGCCCTGCCCCTCTCCCACTCTCCCCCTCTCATATTCAGTCGCGAAAGATGCAGAAACGTAGTGCACACGTGAGTTACTCTGTTGTTGACTGCCAGAATCAACATGTAACTTAAATGTGTTTTCTCTCCCAAGAACGGACCAAGCTGTCAGGGACCAGTGGATTAAATTTGTTTTTAATGACGAGGTTCCTACAACCCTTCCCACTGGCTTAACGTTAGGTGTCTGTGCTAATCATTTTACGCCAGAATCGTTCAGAAATTTGAATGTCTAAAAAACCACAACGTGAAACAAGGCAAAAACACCACATGATAGCAAACTTTGATCTCAATAACCACTGTAAGCTGATAAAAAAAGTAGACTACATCTCCGTTAATGTAATCTACATTAAATAAAAGGTATAATGTATGTCTCAGTCAAAATGATTGTCTTTACCATTCAGAGACATCTTGATGTAGACGTCCTTCCATCGACTCTACATCTTCCCTTTCCAGCTCAGGTTCAGAGTCTGGCTCGTGCATATACGGTTGAATCCCGTAGGTCGCGGCCAGGTCGGGTTCATTCACAACTTGCGCCATGATGTCATTTTGGAATGATATGCTGAAGTTACTGGCGGTGTCAACCCCCCTCCTTCCTGCCACCAATCAACGCGCCCCTCATTTGCATTATTAAAATGACCGTCCACGACAGCCAAAATATCGCATCAGATCTCGCGAGACAATAATGCCTTCAGAAATAAGGGTCAGAGGAGCTCTGTGTTTATTTTTTTTCCACTTTTCTTTTTTAGAAGGGCCTGAAATACTATAATAGAGCGTGGGTATCCAAGGTAATACTAGGTTATGACTCCTTTAAAGACTTAAGATTGCAGCATTGATATTTGACGATGTTTTGCAATAAAAAATTTAAAGTGACAGTAATTTATTAATTTGTGTCAGGAGTGCACATAAATCATGCCGAATCAAACAGTCATGATTGTTCGGTTGCACCATTTATGTGTGGTCACAGGAATGCACAAAACAACTGCATTAAGGCTTTTAAGTCCAAAGGCTTACACATTTAGAAACGTATTGATAAAATATCATATATTTACATCACAGCACATTTACGTCACATTTCTATTGATTGTCCACTATTGGACAATCAATCTATTAAAATTATGAAGTTTGAGGAGGTTTAAGCGGTCTTTCCCTTCTCACTATACTGTTATCCTTTCAGCCAGAGCAACAGAAGAAGCTCACAAGAAGAAACCATGGTTTCCTATAAGACGAAGAAATGAGGCATTGCTTCAGCATTTTCAGAGAAAGGAATTTCCACAAAGCGTCAGCTAGTGACGCAATGTCTTGTTCCCTACCCTCAGGGAACTAGTTACTTTGAGTAACCTGATGCGTTTCTGCCAATCTTCAGTCAATGCAAATTGACTGTTCATTACTTTAAGGCATGTTCTGTGGTTTTCGAGTTTTCAGTTCCACTTAATTTTAATGTCGTCTAGTCTGACTATATGCAAATCACAACCCGTATCGTATCCTACAGTTAAGTCTGTCCTTCTAGAAGTTTAATGTCCAAGGGTGTCACAAGAAAAACCAGTCTTGCGGCAGTAAAATTTGTGCTCTTTCACAGAATGACTGAGCAGCACCGGAGTTTCCTGTCACATGTACACGCACACACAAACACCTAATCACGAAAAAAGGAAATGAAACATTTTAGTGTGCAAACCCTAAGTATAGTTAAAGGTTAAATTCAGTCAAATGGAAAAACAAACGCACAAAACAAAACAAACAGGTTCGCACTCCTGACATTCTCCTAGGGTCACAGACAGCACTTGGTTGTTTTAAAAACAAACACAAAATGTTAGCCTATGTTAGTTAAATTATTTTAACATCAACAGAAATTAAATAGGTTAAAAATATGAATGTGTCTGCGAGTATGCTTGACAAGCAGGATCATCTCCAGTCTACTGAATGAAGATACTGGTCTGAGTATATATTATATATTTTGCCATTTAGCTTTAGTCTGAGCACTTTAGTTGTACAGTATGTCATGATCACTCGCTGACGCAGTTGTCAATGCAAGCACTTCTTATTCCAAGTCTATAAGAGATACTTTAATAAAACATCTCAATTAAAAATATATATATTCATTTTTTCAAAACTTAAAAGGTAGGCTAATCAATCAAAATTAATATTACAAAAATCCAATATTTTGGGATGGCTGCGTTGTAAAAATACTGATGTTTCTAGTTTTGTTTTGTTTTTTACATTTTATTTAATGAAACTCTCTATGGGGAGTCTAACTCAACACTGGTTTGAAAAGTGAACAGAGTAGACTTATATTTACTCCACGTAATTGAATAGATTTAAAAACATACCATATCCGTCATGGGAGTGGTTCAGGTATTCTGTTGTGACATTCGTCTCTTTGAAAATGATCATTGTAAAGTAACTGCCGTGTTGATCTGTTTGTTTGTTTTTCAGTCTCTCACATTGCTTTATCTATGGCAGGTGAGTCTAGACAACTTTTACCAAACTCAAATCTATTTTCCAATTATAACTCTTTTTCTCTATTTTTGGTGCACCAGCTTATTAAATAATTGATATGTTTATTTATTTAATAATCATTTATTGATTTATTTAACATTTTTGTAGCATTTATGGTTAACCTGCAGCCTTTCAACATTTAGTTTATCAAAACTCATCCAACGATAATGATGTAGTAGAGAATCTAAAAGTAGGCTAATCGAAACACACTTTTATACAATATATTATTATTATTATTTTATTTCAGCGCATTATTAAACTGTGCTCTTCTCTAGCAGGCAGCAGCTTTGAAGCTGAGTTCCTACAGGCTCATAACGCGTATCGCAGACAGCATGGAGCCCCACCGCTCACCGTAAACAAAAACCTGTCCCGCTCCGCACAGGCATGGGCGGAGCATCTGCTGTCAATCAAGACTCTCAAACACAGCAACAAGGACTACGGAGAAAATCTTTATTATGCCTGGAGTTCAGCTACCAAAAAACTCACAGGTCAGCTTTCTGCTCTCAAAATCAGTAAAGGAAAGTCAAATTCTTTTAATAGGGTAATCAAACCATAAATGTCTTTTGACCAGGGTTACGTTTCTCAAAAGCATTTGATCGTAGTAGAAACTAGAAACCATTGTGATGCTTTTGGGAAACGCAGCCCAAGACACTAGTCATATCCAGTCAGACTGACCATGGTCAAGTGGGGTGCACTAGAATTAGATGCCATTGCAGACATTCTCCAGTTGTCAAAACTTTGTAACTTAATTACAAGGCACTAAACTGGAGATTAAGTATTTGTGTTGTCTTTTAATAAATGTTATTAGTATTGCACACTGTGAACTAATCCAGTGGTGTTTTGACATACGGCATTGTAGAAACAATTAAATTACTTTTTTATCTGCTTTCTACAGGGCGTGAGGCAGTGGAAAGCTGGTACAGTGAAATTAAGGACTACAACTTTAGTAGGCCGGGATTCTGCTCCAAAACCGGTGAGTGTATCCAGAGAAGGTCTAATAATATAAGGGGAGAACCATAGACATGTATAAAGGCTAGATGGCTCAAGGCGGAGTCAGCTGTGTCGTCAACTTGGCGGCCATCTTAGGTCAGGAGACTGCGCTGCTGCTCCCTGCTGCTGTGGACGGAAGGTGAGTGACAAATGCTCGTAACTTGCTGAATTCTTGACGGATTTACAAACGGTTTGGTTTATTACAAACCTTATTAACGTGGCTATGATTTGTGCTGATGCCGATGTTTAAATTGTAGCTTCACGTTTTGAGAAACGCTTAACATTGCAGCGTAGCTGTGTGTTTCATGGCATCCCTGACGTTTATGACACACCAAGCCGTTTGAAAATCGGTTGAAAATTGAGCAAAATATAGTTATTTCAGCACTACATGCACAATAGACTTTAATGTTATAACTGGACGAGCGGTGCTGTCCTAAGATGGCCGCCGTGTGACGTCGTCGGGTCCCATTGGCTCTCAGCGCCGGTAAGCCATCTAGCCTTTATACATGTCTATGGGGAGAACTGCCACTCTCAGTAAACTTCCGGCTTCTGAACT
The DNA here is from genome assembly GCF_949152265.1 of Phoxinus phoxinus. NCBI lineage: Eukaryota > Metazoa > Chordata > Actinopteri > Cypriniformes > Leuciscidae > Phoxinus > Phoxinus phoxinus. The sequence goes on along the minus strand of NC_136878.1, from coordinate 20,261,590 downwards.
GGTTGCAGTTCCACTCGGATTCCACATGAGGGCGCTCACAGGACGAGTGCAGAATGAATGGAGGTCTATGGAGCTATACCCCTCAAAATCCACTTTTCTCAGGATATATTTTTTTGTCTAGTAATTTGAATGTTGTATTCGAAAGGAGATGCAAAGAAATGACACATTGCTGGGTGTTCGATTTTTTAGAGTCACTTATTTGCTTTAAAAAGTATTTTTAAATGTCAATGACGTCATACACATCGTATGAGCAGAGATAACGTTAACGTTACTGCTTTACGGCAATCTTTCAGTCACTTTGGTGCTTTCGCGCTCTGCACTTTCTTTTTTTCTCGAGGCATCGACAACACAGCTGACCAGTTATACGTACTAGATGAGTTTTTGCTAGAAGACATTCTGGTCCCTCTTCGGATGCCACGATGCCATCAAGCGGTATCTCTGGTCGTAATCAGTCCTTCACTGACCAATCAGCGTTCATTAGCAGAATGCTAGCGTGTTATGGGCAACAACAACTCAACCTGTAAGAAACCGAAAGGACATAAGTAACGTTACTCGTTCATTCAACTTTCGACCTATAACCCATGTTGAACTTGCAAAACTTACAATCAAATCTGAGATTTATCAACGGCAATCGGGTGAAAGAGACTAATTTAGCCGTCTAGCTCCATAGACTCCTATTCATTTTGCACTCATGGGCGGTCGCCTCTGGTGGAACTACAGACAAAATTCTGTACAATAGGACTTAATAGGGAGCGGCCAGGCTCTCCGTAGACGGCTAGACGGGCTCTGGTGTATGTAAACACTCTGGGTGGTTAAGTTGGCACACTAGTTACAACACTGACTCCTAGTGGTTTCTCCAGGTCACTTCACACAGGTGGTGTGGAAAGACACTGAAGAGATGGGGGTGGGACTGGCTACTGATGGGAACACAACTTTCGTAGTGGGTCAGTACCTCCCAGCAGGAAACATCACAAATGTGGGTTATTTTGAAAAAAATGTCCTACCGACAGGCTCCAAAGTAGACTCAAAGCCCTCTGGTATAAGTGAGTACACTTTCAAGTGAATGGTTATTTCACAGTATCCATGTCATGATATTTATAAAGACATTTTGTTTCCTATTTTTTTCTATATCCTTAATATTACACTTTATAAATAATAATCATTATTTTTATTATTAATAAAAAATGTTACAGAGTACTTCAAATTAGATATAGTTGATGTTCATTACAGTATAGTAAAAATGTGATTTATCTGGCAACATTCAGCTGACAAAGTGGGTCCAACCCATGGTGTATCGGGCATTCCTTCAAACAGAGCACCCTCAGTTCCTTGCAGTTCTGAAATATCACCATCAGGAGGCAGAGGGGATCTTCATGTGCCAACCAGCTCAAAAGGTAAGTTCAAGGGATAGTTCACCCAAAAATGAAAATTAATTACTCACCCTCATGTCGTTTCCAAACCTATAAGACTTTCAGAACACAAATAAATTTGAATGTTACGCAGCGTGTTTGAGCTTCAGCAAGAACAATGAGTTATGTTATCGCACGTCAAGCAGGTTCGGTTGAGCTTCTGTTTATGTTCGCTGATCAATGTTTGAATGTGAATAAAAGCCCCATCAGAAAATTTTGACTAAACCGCTCAATTCATATGGATTAGTTATGATCTCTTTATTAACTTTTTAAAGCATCAAAAATATCTTCATTTGTGTTCCGAAGATGAACGAAAGTCTTACGGGTTTGGAACGACATAAAGGGGAGAAATTAATGACAAAATATTAATTTCTGGTTGAACTCACCCTTTAAGTTTGGTGTGGGAAAGGTACCTAAAAAATCTATGCAATTTGTTTAATCTAAATGTTGTATAATGATGAATAAATGGCCATTTTGAATTGTGCAGCTTTTCTTCTCAGAACTTTTCCAATGGTGTCCTCTTTGCACAAATGCAAACACAGGTTAAAATGCACCTTTTGGCATATTTAACTGTCTAGCCGTAATGCAAATGAAATCTGACAGTCCATTCTTTCTTAGTACTGTTTCATGCTTTCTGAAACAGAGCATGTGCACCTCAATAGACCTTATTCACAGCAGTGCCATCTTTGATTTTTAACGGGAATGGCAGTGAGACTGAGAAGGACAGACATACATCTCTTCAGTGGGCTGTCTTTATCCTTTCAGTCAGCATGAAATGTGCTATCTACACATCAAATAACTATTTATACAAGCTATATTTATTATAATATGCACAGTAAAACACTACGGTTTTGACCACACAATTAAATTCTTATTTTGCAAGTCTCCCTTACACAAAAATATATACAATATAAATACAAACAGTGAAAAAAAAGTGCAAATGTGTATTTTGCAACAATCAAGATAAACAGTCAGTAAGATAATGGGGAGTTTGTATTTTAATGTTTTGTTCAGTAATCAAAAAAAAATTGTTCTACCTTTATGTTTGTGTGTAGCAGACAGCAGCTTTGAAGCTGAGTTCCTACAGGCTCACAATGCATATCGCAAACATCATGGAGCCCCGCCGCTCACCGTAAACAAAAACCTGTCCCGCTCCTCACAGGAGTGGGCCAAACACCTGCTGTCAATCAGGACCCTCAAACACAGCAATGGAGATCATGGAGAAAATGTATATTACGCTTGGAGCTCAGCTGACAAAAAACTCACAGGTCAGAGTTTAGTAGCTACTTTGTCTGTATCATTTGCTAATGTTTCGCTTGCTCACTTTTCAGTCAGGCATCTTAGATGTCAAGTCTTTGCATACCGGTAAATTGGAGCTTGGGTTATTTATTTTAAAGCAACTATTATTTCATTACCAGTTGTGTGTCTTATGATCTTGTTTGCATGTTTTGAAAATCGCGTGTTTGTCATTTCTTCAGGACGTGAGGCAGTGGAAGGCTGGTACAGTGAGATTAAAGACTACAACTTCAGCAGGCCTGGATTCACCTCCAAAACAGGTGAGTGTATCTGTAAACACTCTGTGGTGGTTAGACGTCTGCTTTAGTCTCTGTTCTGACATCTGGTGGTTTTTCCAGGTCACTTCACACAGGTGGTGTGGAAGGACACAAAGGAGTTGGGAGTTGGACTGGCCACTGACGGGAACACAACTTTTGTGGTGGGTCAGTACCTCCCAGCAGGAAACATCAGCAATGCTGGATACTTTGAAAGAAATGTCCTACCGGCAGGTTCCAAAGTCGACTTCAAATCCACCCCATCTGGTGAGTCTGATATGCATACATGTGCAGGGATATAATACTCAATATATTTTGTATGATTCTTGTATAAAGTAGGTGTAGATTGAATGTATGACTATTTATTATTAATACATTTATATATTATATATAATTTTAAAATATATTTATTGTGTAATTATAAATAATATATAAATGAATTATATTAAAATATAATATATATTCAATATGTGACCCTGGACCACAAAACCAGTCACATGGGTACATTTTTTGTAAATTGAGATTTATACATCATCTGAAGGTTTAATAAATAAGCTTGCCATTGATGTATGGTTTGTTAGGCTAAGACAATATTTGGCCGAGATACAACTATTAGAATATCTGGAATCTGAGGGTGCAAAAAAATCGAAACATTGAGGAAATCGCCTTTAAAGTTGTCCATTTATGTTCGCGATTGTGCTGCATTCACTCACAAAAATAAATGTTTTATATATTTTATATATTTACGGTAGGAAATGTACAAAATATCTTTATGGAACATGATCTTTACTTAATATCCTAATGATTTTTGGCATAAAAGAAAAAATAACTTTGACCCATGCAATGTATTGTTGGCTATTGCCACAAATTTACCCGTGCGACTTGTGACTGGTTTTGTGAACCAGGGTCACATATAATTAAATTATATTTATTATAACTCTTATTGTATAATGTTCATAGATGTTTTCAACATTTTTTTTGGTGTTCAGCTGACAGAGTTGGACAAGCACTTGCTGCTCTCAGCATCAAGTCAAACCAAATGCCTTCATCTCACAGTTCTGGACCAGCACCATCTAAGAGTCAGTCTCCACTGAGCAGCAGCTCAGAAGGTAAGCAATGAGGACATCAATACCTCAAAAAACTATGGAGGACTATTTTCTGCCACATAAGAAAATAAAGCATGCTTTGATGAATCAGTTAAGTCAAAATTATGGAGAAAAAAAATGTTTTATCTCAATTTTTAATTTCTGTCATAATTTTTACTTAGTATGTAATAATAAATAATTTTTTTCCCGTAATGTAGCAGAAATGGACTTCCATAAGAAACAGAATTGTTTGTTTTAAAGTAAACTGTTATAACCCCTTTCTGATCATCACAGCACGCTATCGTTTAATAAAACAATAAAACAACATGTACTTACTCAAAAACTGTTAGTAGTTTTAATGAGAAGTTGCCAGTAATTGGTCATTAGTTTGAGAAATCAGCTCCTAAAAAGACTGCTTTGTGGAACACTTGCAATTAAACATAATAAAGAAAGACACACAATCAGGCCCATTGTTTTCATTTTGCAGCACTATTTGATGTATAAAGCTGTGCACAAACTTATTTGAAATCATGTAAAAAGTGACGTCAAAAAGACCAAAGCTTTGGTTTCAACTCAAAAGTCTCTTCTGGATTGACAGCTTTTTTCTTTTCCTGTGATAAAGGTGAGACCTTGTCACAGTTTCGTCAGTCTCTGCTTGAAGCTCAAAATGATTATCGGCGGCAACATGGGTCACGGCCTCTCTCGCTGTGCCCCATCCTCAGTAAAGAGGCTCAGGATTGGGCAGCACATCTGATTAGCATTAACGCCCTGAAGAACAGCGGCAAAGGTCACGGAGAGACTATGTCTTACAAATGGACATCCAACATGGTGCATCCAACAGGTAAATGTGTTATTCCCCCAAATGGGTCTCTATATAAGAAACTATAGCACACCAGAATGATAAAGTTAATAAATAAAAAACTATTAATAATACATTTTTTTAACTATAGGAAAAGAGGTTGCTGAATCATGGTACAAGGAAAAAGAAAAGTACAACTTTGCAACTCCTGGCTTTCAGAGTGGAACTGGTAGGTTATTCATTTTGCACTCATAACAAGGAGGTTAAATGGTTAAAGCTGTAAAATATTAAAGCAAATATCGATTCAATATGTATGTTTATGTTAAAATACAGATCAAAGGCAATATATATATCACAAACCATAATAAAAAATGTAGCCTACACCTGAAAAAAAACTTTGATATGTGCACAGGTAACTTCACCCAGATGATCTGGAGGTCTACAGACCAGGTTGGGGTCGGCCTGGCATCAGATGGAAAGGGCAAGTTCATCACTGTGTCCTTTTACAAACCTGCTGGCAACATCACCAACCCTGGCTACTTCCAGGATAATGTCAAACCTGTTGGGAAGTGATCTGCTGGATAAGAAAGATTAAGAAAGTTTTATCCATTTTAGTAGTGAACAGAAATGATTAACAAAATCAGAATGTGGGAATGTATCTACCCCGGTATGTTATTATTTATATGTAAACAGAAAGTCAGTCAACAGAATATATTGCATGTACAAAAACATCAGTTCTCAAATGTCAACTGCACCTTTGACAATATGCTTGTTTTAATGGTTCTGATATACATATAAATTATTTCTTATTCTTTGCTAAGGTGATATCCACTCATTGACTGTAATAAGAGATAATGTGTATATGTGCTCTTGAATGATATAGGAATTTGTAAATGGGGGAAATGACTTGTATAGAAAGAAGGTGTGTGAAAAAAAATCTACATATATTTTGACATAAAATAATCATTAAATTAAATGCAAATGTTCTGTCCATGTAGTTATTTATCGTGAATGCAGTATATGGTGTGATTGATAATCATGTGACAAAAATAATTTTATAAACAACAATTTAATATTATATATTTTCATATCCTAAACTTCAGCTTTCATCAGATATATAAAGATACTGAAATGCTAGCAAGTCTATTACCTCTTCCCCAAACACTCAAACACATTTGCATAAATTGCATTCTTATACACAAATCATTGACATTTTGCATCTTGTGAATGCTTTTCTTGCACAGCCGCAGAGAGCTTGGGCGGGAATGCAAAACTGAAATGCCAAGGTGTCATGTTGTGTGAACATCTTATCACATTGTGTTGTTGGAGACACATGAGACACTCTTATATTCATTTATAGATGCCCTCATTCATGAATAACATGAAGGTCAAACAATTCAATTCAAACAAGGTCAAACAAATTGTCTGATAAACTGAAATGTATATATACCTTTATGGTTGACGTTTTGTTTAAATACAGCACACTTTGGCCAAAACTAAAATAATAAAACTTCTTATCAGTAATATAATTTGCCTAAAAGTATGATTTTAAAAAATAACATAAGAACATTGCATTGTAAAACAGGAGTATGCAAAGGAGCCTCAAGTTGCCAACATTATGCAAGGTTGGCATTGAGGACTTATTTATGTCCATGCATTTGTTAATTAAATTTGACTTGATGGTGTTTTTGGGTCTATCCTAACTGCAAAAAGAACAAGGATATAAAAACACTGTACTAGTCTAAATGTATCTTCTTTTACTTCTCAGTGTCTTTCAGAGAGGTAAACAACAATAAAACACACGCAGATTTCCTGTTTTTTTTGTTGTTTTTTTGCTTTGTTATAACCTCAAAGTACATGTATACATGTACAGATCACATGTATACATAATAGACCACAAACAGAAAAATCAGCTTTGTTTTGAGTTTCCTTGGCCATGAATATAGTACATACAGTTGAATGGGGCAACAGATACAGTGTGGGGAGAGTTTCTATAGTACTGCTGCCGTTTCTATAGAGAATGTTTTTGTTGTGCATGGAGGGGGATGTTTTCCAGCTAGGTAATCTTTCCTCCTAGGGATCACCAGCAACAGTAAGGGAATGAAAACAAGGTCAAGCCTTGCCAAAATAACCTGTAAACCTGAGTGTCTGGTACACGAGACTGAAAAATGTTTCTGTATTTATGTGTCTAGTCAACTTAAACTAAAAAAGGTGAAATCACAGTGTTTCAGGTCAAAAGCTGCAGGAATTCATCCTTATGTCCCAGTTTTGTGTGTGTGTGTGTGTGTGTGTGTGTGTGTGTGTGTGTGTGTGTGTGTGTGTGTGTGTGTGTGTGTGTGTGTGTGTGTGTGTGTGTGTGTGTGTGTGTGTGTGTTTGTGTGTGTGTGTGTGTGTGTGCGCGTGTGTGCGCGTGTGCGTGCAAGGCAGCTGCTGCCAGTGTTGCAACACTTTGAGTGTTAATCAATAATGCAGTGCATAGTTTTTGCTTACACACCTGCAGAGACAACCTCTCAAGTTCAGACTTTCCCAATCCCTGAGGGAGTACCTCACACCAGTTCCCTAGTTTTCTACATATATGAGCCTTGCTGCATATTGAGCAGAGGACACACATTATTTCATATCAAAATAATAATAACTACTAATATCTCGGAAACAATACCGTTCACAATTTTGGGGCCGGTAAGTATTTTCAATGTTTTTAAATAGTCGCCAAGGCTGAATATATCACTATGTACAATTTAAAATAACTCTTTTCTATTTTAATATATTTTAAAATGTAATTTATTCCTGTGATGGCAAAGCTGAATTTTCCACAGCCATTTTCCAAAATTCATAGTCACATGATCCTTCAGAAATCATTATAATACTGATTTGGTGCTCAAGAAACATTTCTTCTTATTATTACAGATGAAACAGTTTTGGTGTGTTGTATAGAAACAATAAGAAATGTTTCTTGAGCACCAAATCAGCATTATAATGATTTCTAAAGGATCATGTGACTATGAATTTTGGAAAATGGCTGTGGAAAATTCAGCTTTGCCATCACAGGAATAAATTACATTTTAAAATATATTACAGTAAAATCCAAAAAACTATCCAGTTATGTCATAGAATCTTGGGTCCTTTTGTCTAACATGATTTTTACCTTTTTTGTGGTCTGTCAAAATTCTGATGAGTAGACTTGATTATTATGATACAAATGTTGTATGTTATACATCAACAACTATAATGCATAATGCATCGTATAAGCTCTGCTGTTGAAATTCATTCTGCATGCCTTCTTCATTAAAATTTTGTTTTGTTCAGCCTACGTGTGCTTCTGTCACACCATGCATGAACTGAATCCTCTCTATAAGGATGTATGACACCTCAGATACTCATAATTAATTAATTAATCGATGCTGCGCATCCCACTTGTGCTGAGACACTCAGTGCTTCAGGGATGGCAGCACAATATTGGCCTACACAAATACTTGGTTGTATTGGAAATTTGCATCAGCAAGGAACAATTTACTAAGTACTTTATTCTTTTTAGCATTTTAAATATTTATGTGTGTGTGTGTGTGTGTGTGTGTGTGTGTGTGTGTGTGTGTGTGTGTGTGTGTGTGTGTGTGTGTGTGTGTGTGTGTGTGTGTGTGTGTGTGTGTGTGTGTGTGTGTGTGTGTGTGTGTGTGTGTGTGTGTGTGTGTGTGTTTCTGTCTGTCCCTGTGTATATTGTCAAGTTTGTGTCGATTTAAATAAAGAGGTGAAACAGGGTCAAAGATATCAAAGCTCTCATTCAGTTCTTTTCATCAACAGCTATAGATCTTTATCAGAATGGGTCAACTAATGGAGGCGTAGGGTTTGTTGTCTTATTCAGAAAATACAAAGACGTACTGTATGAAGTGGGATATACATGTTTTGTGATCTCTATTTGAAAAGATGCATATCTTAAACAATGAGCAGATTAGGATGTGGACAGTGCTGCTTGCACTACAGCAAAATAGGCCAATTGTTACTATTTTACATTTTGGTGAATCATTTGTATGAATTTGTAATCTCGTTCATATTTTCATTCGATGTGCTTATACGCTCCACTGAAAATCCATACAAGCAAACATGAAAATGGTTAATATTACCATGAAAAGTCCAACAAAATGCGAAACCATTAACGTAACACAGTCTGAAAAGGAAAATTGACCATTTTTGCTTCTAAATGTCAGCCAAAGATGTTACAACTCCCCCAGCCATGCATTCACTGATGCTTTTCAAATATTTCAAATCCAAGCAAAACTGCTTAATGCAGTTACTTCAGTTAATTCCTTTTTTTTTCTCATATGAATTTGAGCTGGTATGAATCTGATTAAAACTATAATATAATATATAGCAAACGCATTCAGTGTACTGTACCAAACTAACAAGTCCAAACATGCAATCTACTGTTTGGTGTAGGTAGGTGTGCTTGCTTGGTAACACGATTCTCATGATTTTTTTTTTATATTCTATTCGTTTATAAAAGCAGGTCTCTGGTTACCAATACAAAACGGTTTCTGTGTGAAATGTGAGCCGCGTTGTAACCATTGGCAACAGATTACAACATCTCTAATCCAATCAAAAGCAGAAGCTCCAAGGGAGCTCGTGTTCCTCGACCAATCAAAAGCGGACGGATAATGATTGACGTCTCGTTCATCCACCTGTGTTTGAATGCGAAGGTTGGCGTTATTTAAAACTGAAAACCGTTCACTGGGCTTTACAGAGTTTACACGACGCGCTGTGGAAGAGAGTCGATTAAGTTACATTTGTTTGTTTTTTAATAAGAAAGTGCTTTTTCCTTAACGATTCAACATGAGAGAAATTGTTCACCTGCAAGCTGGTCAATGTGGAAACCAAATTGGTGCCAAAGTGAGTAACAGTTAAGGGTATTGATTTCGACGTTAACGTTAGGCCAATACAAATGTGTCGCGAGGGGCATAGTTTGTGTGTTGTCTAGTTATCATGTGTTTAACTAATTGTAACTGTATGTATATTTAACTGTGCTTTTCTAGAGAAAAATAACATCGGATAAGATGAGCAACTAGCGTTACCGATCTAACTTAACGTTATCGTTTTGTATTTTTCGTCTAAACCCTGTTTGTAGTTTTGCAAGTTGCCATGACAACATTTCAAAAGTGGCCGTTCCTTAAGCGTCTTATTTAAAATTGAATCATTTCTGATGACATTTAAGGTGATAAAATTGTTGATATTGACTCCTTTTTTTTTCTGTGTGGTCAGTTTTGGGAGGTGATTAGTGATGAGCACGGAATTGACCCGACAGGAACTTACCATGGGGACAGTGATCTGCAGTTGGAGCGGATTAATGTGTACTACAATGAAGCCACTGGTCAGTTTGCGTTTGCAATGTATTAAAACATTTTTTTTTTAATTAATTCAAAAATTTACATTAAGAGTGGAAATGTGCACTATTACAGGTGGAAAGTATGTTCCTCGTGCTGTTCTTGTCGACCTGGAGCCTGGAACCATGGATTCGGTGAGATCTGGACCATTTGGGCAGATCTTCCGACCAGATAACTTTGTCTTTGGTAAATTGTTTTCATATGCCATTTGGCTGAATGTTAAATTCTTAATGTTTAAATTAAGCCTTGTAGTATAATCTGTAATTCTTTTCAATCATAGGTCAGAGTGGTGCTGGAAACAATTGGGCCAAGGGTCACTACACAGAAGGTGCTGAGCTTGTAGACTCTGTTCTTGATGTGGTCCGTAAGGAGGCAGAAAGCTGCGACTGCCTGCAAGGCTTCCAGCTCACCCACTCCCTTGGAGGAGGTACCGGGTCAGGCATGGGCACGCTCCTCATTAGCAAAATCCGTGAGGAGTACCCAGACCGCATCATGAACACCTTCAGCGTGGTGCCCTCACCCAAAGTCTCAGACACTGTTGTAGAGCCTTACAATGCCACGCTGTCCGTCCATCAACTGGTGGAGAACACAGATGAAACGTATTGCATCGACAACGAGGCGCTGTATGACATTTGCTTCCGTACACTCAAACTCACTACACCCACCTACGGCGATCTCAACCATCTCGTGTCTGCCACAATGAGCGGGGTCACCACCTGCCTGCGCTTCCCCGGCCAACTCAATGCTGACCTGCGCAAACTGGCCGTCAATATGGTTCCTTTCCCTCGTCTGCATTTCTTCATGCCGGGCTTCGCCCCCCTCACCAGCAGGGGGAGTCAGCAATACCGAGCTCTTACGGTTCCTGAGCTCACACAGCAGATGTTTGATGCCAAGAACATGATGGCTGCTTGTGACCCCCGCCACGGTCGCTATCTCACCGTGGCCGCCATTTTCCGAGGCCGCATGTCTATGAAGGAAGTGGATGAGCAGATGCTGAATGTCCAGAACAAGAACAGCAGCTATTTCGTGGAGTGGATCCCAAACAATGTCAAGACCGCCGTGTGCGACATCCCGCCTCGCGGTCTCAAAATGGCTGCCACTTTCATCGGCAACAGCACCGCCATCCAGGAGCTGTTCAAGCGCATCTCTGAGCAGTTCACCGCTATGTTTAGGCGCAAGGCCTTCTTGCATTGGTACACAGGTGAGGGGATGGATGAGATGGAGTTTACGGAAGCAGAGAGCAACATGAATGACTTGGTGTCAGAGTACCAGCAGTACCAAGATGCCACTGCTGAAGAGGAGGGAGAGTTCGAGGAAGAGGGAGAGGAGGAGCCTGTATAAAGAGTTGACCGCTCAAGTTCTTGTTCACGTTTTTTCTGATCAGTTTTCTTAGTTGTTTTTCTTTTTGTTTTGATCTCTTCCTCCCAAGCAGTTTCACAAGCAGCTAAAACAAGCTCTCAATGTTCCTACAATGTCTAATAAAGCTCTGAATTTGATAGCAGTCTTTTGTGGTGTGTTGTCTGTCTTTAGCCTTTTTCTGATTTGTAGATGAAGCTCGGTTGAACATTACTAATGTTGTATTGGTTACCATTCGTTCTTTGTGTAACTTACAAACTATAAAAATTATCAAATGCTAAATTAGTAAGATTAGTGGTTTCTTTAATTACATTTTTTTAATACTTTGCAGTGACAGTAGTGCCACAGATGAAAGCCATGTTAGTGTGCACTGTGCAGATCATTCAATAATACAAGACTGCCATCTAGCGTTGAAAACGAGATCACTAGATTTAAAAAAAAAAAAAAAATTGTCTTCAGGTGAAAATTGTCCCGATGAGTACACTAGGGATTTTCTCTCAGACTCAGATGTAATAAAATTTAGCACTGATATCAATGTGGTCTTATTTAAAAATCTTTAAAATATATATTTAACAGATGTTACTTTAAAAAAACATTTTTAAGGTCACTATACAACTAAATCGACAGCTTGTTTAAGTAAGCCAAGAATAATAAATTACCTTTTATAAACCATGAATATAGGCCTGGTTTCACAGACAGGGCTTGGATTAAGCCAGGATTAGGCCTAAATCCAAATAAGATCAAGTAGCTCTTATAAACTTGCCTTAGAAAAAACTCATTACTGGTGTGCATCTTGAGACAAAACAATGGCACAGACATATTTTAAGATATGCCAGTGCAAGTTGGTTTCAGTTAAAACAGCTCAAACATGCATTTTAGTCTGGTACTAGGCTTCAGCCTTGTCTGGGAAACTGGCGGATAGGCTGTTACAATTAAATCCAAATTAAGTATTTAGATTTCGGAATGTGCATTAAATATATGCTTTTGGCATTTGCTTTTATCCAAAACGACTTTCATTGCATTAAATGAAGGCCTATACATTTTTAACAGTTAATTGTTGTCCTGGCAAAAAGGTAGAACTTGTTTATTGATGCGAAAATGTTACTTACTGCGGGTGTTTCACATTTCAATTGACCATACAACATTCAACACTCAACACAATGCTTTAATGTTGTGAAATTTTGTGATTTTCTGGTATCACCAGCAGGTGGCGCTGGAAAGTTACTGAAAAGGTCGCTCATGAGATTTGAGCGTTGAAGGAGAGGGGAGTTGATGTGACTGGTTCACATTTTATAGAAGCTAGATAGATACAGATCCTCTGATATTTTAAACCCGGATTTCGTCAGAAGTATTCTCTCCATAAACGTGAAAAGGTATGTGACTGAGCCAGGTTTACAGAAAACTACATGCACTAGGTTATTATTATTCCAACCTAGGACAATACGGAATGAAACGCTATAAAGTTTGGCTTAACAGTTGCATAACAGCTCTGCTGAATCCGTGTCCACACCTTTCTTAATCTTAGATGAGATTTGTCATATTAAATCTTGCCACCAAGACGGTCTAATTATTAACTTGAAGCTCTTTCAATGCAACGAGGATTACATTAATTAACGTGACACAACAATCTGGCCTAATTTCATGGAACATTGAAGGAAGGAAGCTCTGAGTTGAATTGCAGTCGACACCAGAGCAGAGGGGGGAGAAGGAACATTAATTCAATCAACTAGCTGTGTTGTGAGTTGAAGATCGCAGAGGAGGGCTTCATTTACTGAGTAATCGTGTCTGCAGTTTACAGTGTTTCAAAGTTTCCAGTGACCATTGACATTGGCGTTTCTCTAAATCTAATTCCTGGAGGTTCAAAGTAGATCATCAGACTTCATACCAGGGTTGCCACCTTCAGTGTGGCAAAATAAGGGACACCCATTCACCCCCCCCCCCCCCCCCCCCCAATGCTCAACTTTGACAAAGTCATTTTTATTGTTATAATTGTGATTTCATAATATGTAGATATGAATCCAACTAAAAGCTATTGAAAATATGTATTTTAGTCAAATAGCAAATGGTGTAGCTCTGCAGCCATCTACTAAAGTGATAATCTTAATCTTAATAATCTTACACTAAACCATGTCAAATTATCTATATCCATGAACGTTAGAAATGTGGGTCTTTTATAAAGTGAATTTAACTTTTTTTTTTTACTGTTTTTGTTTAAAAAATATTTATTTATATAGCCTGAAGTAAAAACAATATAATAAATCCTCCTAAAACTATAAATCCTAAAAAAAAACTATTATGTTTCAAAATGACATTTTGTTGAAACATCACAAGTGTGACTTTTTCCCCCCACACTAACATAAAAAACAGATATTATTCAAATTTATTTAAAAAAAAATTTGTAGATGTAGAAAGTGTTGTCAACCGTGCAAAGTCTCACATCATTTGGACAAATATAATGTTTTATTTATTTCAGCAAACGTCATTTGGGGTCGAAAAGACCCGAACAGCGCGCTACAAGGGTTAAAAAACGTGCAGGTTTACAGCGCATGTTCACGAGACTCAGTCGCTATAGAAACAAAGACGCTAAAATGCAATCACGCAATGAGCTTCTCTACTAAGAAATTGATTTCTTTATATTTGCTATTAGTATTATCCATACTGCAAAATCCTTATGTTTTTATTCAACTATATGTGGGCCTAATGTAAAATACGGGACAAATCGCGTCCCTTATTGATTTGATACGGGACGCATCATCTTACTTGTAAATACGGGACGATTCCGTATTTTAAGGGACGGGTGGCAACCCTACTTCATACATACGTCTATAATCCCTGTCAACGTAGGGATGGGAAATATATCGGTACCATATCGGTTTTTAGAGACCTTTAAAATATATCTACCAATTGGATATTTAATTTTACATGCTAATTTCTCCTACTTTTACATTTAAATTATATTTAACTCTTGAAGTTTCACACTTTAAGTAACTCTTTAAAAACATTAATTTCCTAACTCTATAAAATGTCAAAATTAATATTCATTTGTCATACTGTAACATTATTGATTTTAGTTTGACTATTTTTGTTTGTTTGTCTTTAGACAAAATCGTGTAGTTAATATCCACCATTTATCAGTTATAATATAATTTTTTAGAAAATATTTGACAATTATTTGGTAAATCTGAGTGAACACTGAATTCTGCTTCTGAGTGCATGACATGTGCTTGAAAGTGCCATGGTACAGAAGAAGCACAGTCGTTTCTTGTAAGAGCTCAGTTCTATTTTTGAGTCTCAGTAATTCATATCATGCTCAAATGTGGCACGATACAATAAAATGAAATAATTCAGATCAAAAGATACAGCAAGTGGCGAGACTTTCATACCAGGAAATAATTGGTTTTGAGAAAGGTTTGAACCAGATTGTATTCCTCAGTCTGATACTGTAAGCACACGCTCATATAAGAGCTGCCAATGTGATCTTTTGTTGTCTCAGCTTTCACAACCTAATGCATGCACGTTATTCCTTTTAATTGGTTTTTGTGATTTTATACCTCATCCATATGGCACAGAAAAAGCTTCTGTCGGAACAACATAAATCCTCTCTGTTTTAGCACTGCTATGTACACAATGTTGATGAAGCGCTTTAAACAGATGATGGATTGCTCTTTAACAGCCAAAGCAACTTCACTGTCACTGCCACTGAAAAGAGAGATAGGGAGAGAGAGAGAGAGTATGTGCTATGAGATGCAAAGTGTAGCAGCAGCAAGAGGTGTGAAACATAAATTAGTATGGTTTTAGGCTGCACAGATGGGCCTCTGCCACTCTATATACTGCATACAAATGCTTAGAGCCTGAGGAGCATCTCTTCATACAAACAGATTGAATGGGCCACCCATATAAGCCACAAAGACACAGACAGTCGACAAGATTGGTTTAATGAAATTATTCTCTATGAATCTCACAAATTCACTTAAGGTTCCAGAATAGTGTTCTTTTTATTTTTTCAGATTAAAAAAAAAAAAAAATTACTTTTGAATTTTGACAAGGGCTTTTTGGAAATCCAGCCAAAATCTAATAAAGCCATATGTGCTGAGTGTATTAAATAAAATTGATCTGGCAAAGAGTATATGAAGAACGAAATCTAAGAATGACCAAAAGAAGCAGGTTAATTAAAGGGATAGTTTACCCAAAAATTAAAATTATGTCATTTAATATCATTTTATCATCTGATATTAAATTATGTCATTTTGTTCATCTGCTGAATACAAAAGAAGATATTTTGAAGAATATGTGTAACCAAACAGTTGATGAGTCCCATTGACTTCCATAGTATACAAAAATACAATGGAAGTCAATGGGGCCAATCAACTGTTTGGTTACCAATATTCTTCAAAATATCACCTTGAGGGTGTAAATGTAATTTTTGGGTGAATTATCTGTTTAATTGCAGACTTGGGTTTAACAAGTAAAGTGATATGAAAGCGAGGAAATCAATATTATACAAGGTGTATTCTAACAAATTATTTTATTTTATAGAGAAGACTAGAGGAGAATGAAAGGCAAGGCAAGTTTATTTGTATTGCACATTTCATACACAATGGTAATTCAAAGTGCGTTACATAAAAATAATCCTAAAATAATCACAGCAGATACATAATAATAATAAACATAGCTTAATAACAATAAGATATTTGACCTGAATTATCATAGTAACTCACTTTGCTTTCACTTATTCCGCCATGGTTGTTGCCTGTGTTGCGTAGCGTGTACGTGAATGCAGGGGCAGAGGCTTCAAGATAGGGGTGCGATCCTTTTGGGTAGGGGTGAGTTTGTTTTGGGGATTTCCAATATAAACCGCATTTGTTTGCCAGAAATAGTTTACTCCACTTTTAATGAGCTGAATTAATTTGAATTGTACTGACCACACCCCACAGGAAGTTGAATTAGAATTTGATTTGAAGTAACAGAAAAATAAATGACTGAATTTCAATTCAAAGAAATTCAATCCAGGTAATGCATTCTGAGGAATGACGTGTTGTTAAACAAAATTGTGTTTATAAACTGTACAGTTAAAAAGTTTGATGAATAAAGTCAAATGTAAATACAGTAAAAACATTAATGTTGTGAAATATTATTACATTTTAAAATAACTTTTTAAAATATATTAAAATTAAAATGTAATTTATTCCTATAATGGCAAAGCTAAATTTTCAGCATCATTAATTCAGTCTTCAGTGTCACATGATCCTTCACAAATCATTTTAATATGCTGATTTGGTGCTCAAGTAAAATGTCCTATTATTATCAACGTGAGAAACTGCCCATAAACTTTTTAAAACTTTCAAGCAGGGCTTTGTGAAGCCAATATTCAAAGTTTGACTTGACAAACCTTGCTTTTCCAGCTACAAATTAGTTCTATAACTTCCTGTGAATTTCAGTTCATTTTAAATCGACTTCCTTGTATTCAAATCTGAATTGCAATTCTGCATCCTGTTTGCTCAGGTTCCAGGATTGAATTGTAACTTAAAAATATATATTCTAAATGGACTTCTCAATGTCATAAACCCTCTGTCACAGACCTCCAAATGCTCCCTAAACCAAGTTGCTTTGGAAAATATCACATTGCCCTACTTGCTTTGTTCTTGACAGTTCACTTTGACGTGAGAAGATTGGCCAAGCGGCACTTCTCCTCTATTTCCACTCCCTCTCTCCAGTCGCTCTCCTCCTTGCCTCAGGCTTGTGTGTGTGTATGTGGTTGTCAGCATGCGTGTCTATGTGCGGAGCTGATGGCTTCCGTCGTGCGGGGTGCCACACACACAAAAAGGGGTCCTGTCACTCACTCAGAGCGGCCATATGTGTGCCTGCGTGAGCTCAATGCCAGCGGCAGAGGCTCCCGCCAGAAGACATTAGGAGAGCAGTGGGGCGTCATTACCCAGGCACCATGATTGATTAACCGTGAATCAGGAGCACCAGGGCCCCTCGAAAGCCCTGTGCTGATGGGAGGAGGGAGCCCCCTGCAGATGTGGGGGTGTAATTGCATCAAGGCTTGGCAGGAGGAAAAGTAGGCAGGGGAGACACACACACAGATGAGTGCCCTCATTAGTGGGGGAATGAGATCAGTGTTTCTCCTGATGGAGCCGGCTGGATATGTGGCAGGGATCGTTTAAATATAGCAGTTTAGACAAGTGAGCTGAATCTTGGGGGTCTCTGCACTGCAAAAACACGAAATTAAATAAGCAAATAGCAACTGAGGCCTTTGATTAAAAATGAATTATTTCATGTGTATCCACATTTTGGTTCAGATTCATGAGGTGTCACTGTGAGCGGCAGAGCTGATCAGAAACTACTGAAGAATAAGGACTTTTTTTTTTTTCTATTTTCCTTTTTCCTCCTCTAACACTCTGATCCTTAGCGGTAGGGAAGCTCAGGATGAGATGATGATCCCTTAATGGCCCCCTGCCCTTCCTCTCCCTCTTCTCCGTGTCCCGGAGCCATGCAGCGCATTTGTGTGCTGTGGAGGGGTGACTAATGAAATCCAGTGAGAGGCAGCCAGCCCTGGGAATCCGACGCTAATGTTTTGTTTGGTATTAAGATGCGCAAAGGCAACTCAAACTCCCACTGACTTGGACGCGAAAACATTTGGAATGGGCTCATCAATCAAGCCCCACCACGCTGGAACTGTCTAATCCTGGGGTGCGTCACGCGCCGTGGCGACACTTCGTACACGGAGCGCACACACATTAGATGTCATTCACACATGTATGAATTCAAAGTTGAAAAAGTGACTTACAAACTGACATTAGTGGAAAATACTTTTGGTGCTTGGATTTTCCCTCTGGAGTTTGTGCTCTCCAGAGATGCTTGGATTACTTTATTTTAAGCTTTGTATAATTGTATGAGTATATGTGGTTCTTCAGTAGACGTATGTGTACAGTATATATATTTTATTTCTTTGTTCTTAGTGGCAAAACATAAGTAGCCTATAAAATAGGACAGGTTTCGTAATACTCGAGCCAAATTATCAAATGGAAAATCTATGTAAAAAAAAATTGTGTGTGAACCAGGTTTTGGCAATGATTACACATCATTTGGCGGTGCCTGTGACGATTACATTTTTGCATTCAAAGTCAATTGCAAAAATTTACAAAAATGTGTTTTAAATGTCACAGTATTACAGCAGTCAAAATGACCCATAGGTACCGGTATATACTGTACTGTATATAGCAAACAATTTGTTATTATACTCTTGCATTTCAATTTTGATGCTTTTAAATAAGTGACCATATCACTCCAGAACAGACATGAGCCTAATAATATTATTTAATAATAATAATAATTAATATTATTATTGTTGTTATTAATATGATCAATAATGATGATTATTTTCATGTTTAAGAGACAGTGAGATGCAGAATAAAATGTCAATTATTATTATTATTATATTATTTTAATATTACCGGTATGTTTCATTTATTTAAAATCTATTGATTTACCAGTTTTACATTTACTGGTCTAGAGCCATCTCATTATTTGCCCATAAAATATCTATACAACTCTTAATGCAGTAATAGTGCAGGCCCAATATTAAGAAAGTCAAAAAAGGTTAGCAATTAATCTTACATATTTGTTGACCACTACCAAAATATGAATACTTTGCATTGTAGGCTACTCTATATATTAGAACTAAGATTTTTTTCTTTACATTTTTATTGTACAGTCTGCCTATTTGTAAATGCATTGATGTTTGTGAAAGTCCTCAAAGCAATCAGTCTCTCAGTGACTGATAGTGAGCGAGGGCTGGCGCTTCTCTTGAACCTCAGTCAGCTGAGATTAGGGCTCGTGATGACAGAGATTTAGGTAGACTGGAGCACACACTGTCACACCTCTCTGTGGTGGCCTTTAATCAGAACAGTACACATCACTAATGGCATACATTGATTGATGAGTGAACGTTCTCTGGGGGCTTTTCCTCCTGATTGTGTCTCGCAATACAAAACTGACTTTGTTTTTCACAATCTATTCCTCTTTTTCACAATTTGGTGTAACGAGGACATGATTACAGCGAAATCCTGATTCACATTTTTTTGAAGTAAAGTGATTTGGTCAGGGTAGTGGACTTTGGGGGATTTGTTGCTGTGTTTTTATTGAGACCGTATCTGAATGTCTGTACAGGCCTAAGTGGAGCATGACTCGGTTTCTGTGTTGTTCTTGGAACAGTGCTTCGTTCAAGTGGATTGACTTCGTTGAAGTTAGTCATACTGTATTAGAAATGTAATTTTACTCTATCAATGGATCATTGTTCGTCTTTACAGGCTTATTGCTATTGTTAAGCATTTTTTTTATCAATCTATTTGATTTATTATACCCTGATGAATTTATTAGAAAAACAAAAGTAGATACTTAATGGACCTTGATGGCAGATACGACTTTGAGGTTGCATGATTTTAACCACCAGGAGGCAGCGGCAGGCAACCACTGGAGCAGACTGTGGCACACTCTGCTTTTGGTGTAAATTAGCCAGTACTAAACACACCTGGAAAATGATCTGTTCTGGGTTGTTTCTCTTTAGCATGCCCTGTTTATAGCAGGGGAAAATTGATATGCTTACGTGCCAAGAATGCTTAGATGCAACCAGTACACAAAAGCATACCGAGGCCTTTCAAATACTGGAGTTATGTTTTAAAAATGTATTCAACAGCTTAGGAATGCTATGCTAACTGCTAGTGAAATCATACCATTTATTGTTTTGGAGATCAAATTTAAAGTCAAGTCAACATAAATAAATTCATGTACAGATGCATCTTACCAGATGTAAGTCAGTTTGATCTATTAAAAAGTTGCTCTGAAAGGGACAATTTTTTTTTTTTAAACTAAAAAAAAATTAAGTTAATCAAACTGTTCAATTACACTATTTGCTGTGCGTTCAAATGGAAGTAGGCCCATTTTAGTTTGTAATTAATTTTATGTATTTTTAATTTTTTTTTCTGCTACAGAGAATTGTGGGAAATGTAGCTTGGTCACATAGGCCTGCTTTCTATGTAGTATTTTCTGGCAGGCTTCATCACTCTTAAATCTAAAAAAAAAAAAAAAAATTATGAGTGATGACTTCCATGTGCAATTTACTCACATTTGTGATCATTCCAACATTAAACGCACTGTACACTATACTGCTCAAAAGTTTACGGTCGGAATGTTTTCTCAAATGTTTTTAATGAAGCAGTAAAAACAGTAACATTGTGAACTATTTTAATATAATTTCTATTTTGATAAACTTTCTATTTTAATTTATTTCTGTGATGGCAAAGCTGAATTTCCAGCACAATTATTCCAGTGTCACATGATCCTTCTCAAATCATTGTAACATTCTGATTTGGTGCTCAATAAACATATATTTTATTATTACTATTATCAATGTTGAAAGTTCTACCGGTACTGCTTATTATTTTTGTTTAAACCATGGTCCATTTTTGTCAGGATTCTTTGATGCTAAAAAAACAGCATTTATTTGAAAGATAAATGTTTTGTAATATTTTACAAATGTCTCTCACTTTTGACCACTTTTGTCATTGTTCAAATTTAATAGTGTAAAAGCTGTATGAGAATGTATGCTACATACTTAGTTTCAGAATTCAACACATTTATCCTGATAGCCTCAATGTTTCACCGTAACCTTCTCAAGGGTCCTTCGTGTATAGAAAAGTCTCATTTCTCAGTACTGCCTTCAGACTGTCCAGGGAGAGCGAGAGCCTCATGGGTGAAACCAGAATAATGAAAAGGAGGGATTTTGGCCATTTGACTTCAGTGGTAGCCTTTAAGATACTGCACCAAAGAAATGTCAGACCAGATCTTATCAGTGTAGTGATAAGAGGACAGCGCCCCCTAGGTGGCACTTTTTTACTGAAGGTCAGAACGGGGTCAGGCTGGCAAGGCAAAGGGAGATCCAGGTCCAGGACTGGCCACCCACTGTGTAATATCCAGTTTCTGTTGAGGGATGGGAATAGACGAGACACAGAAGGGAGAGAAAAAGCCGGAGAGTGAGGGGGAGAGCAGACAAATCTGAGATCATGGAGCATCTCTGTCCTGTATCCATGCATAGAGCTCTATCTCTCTCGCTCATCTCTCTCACCCACGCTGATTATTTCCTGGTCTGAAGCCCCTGTGGTTTTCCAAATGATTTTAAAATGGATTTCATTTCCTGTTGGGGGGGGAAGGGGGCAGCGATAGTAGTAGGACAAACCCGAATGCTAGTTGTGTGGGAGAGAGATGAGGAAGGGAGATGGAGAGGAGAGGATGTGAGAGAAAAAAGAGAAAGGGGGCTTCTTTTTCCTGGATATGAGGTTCTGAGTTTTGCCCTCAGGCCTCAACACCACACAGCATTCTGTTACAATGCTCATTTCCTCTCACAGACCCTGGAAGACTTCTCTTCTTTGGCACCGTTCTTCTGTCTTACTTTCAGTTGCCTGTTTTTTGGGTTTCTCCATCTTTATTTTTTTTTTCTCAGCTGCTTGTAAAGTTTGTAAAATCACTTTGAAGCCACTTAAGTTCGCCCCAAAAAATGAAAAGCCTGTTATCATTTGTTCACCCTAATGTGTCATTCCAATTCTGTATGATGCATTTTCTTTTTTTTGTGGGACACAAAAGGGAAATTTGTTTTGAACCCCACTGACTTCAATCAAATATCATTCAAAATATCATCTTTTGTGTTTCCACAGAAGAGAGAAAGAAAGTGATTATAGGTTTAGAAAAGACGGTGAATAAATGATGACAGAATTTTCAGTTTTTTGGTAAAGCCAGAATAAAGATTCTTTTCAGCAATCTGTATTTTGTGAATTACTATCTACTTCAACAAGCAGATGAAGTTACAAACGCAATGCATGCACCTTTTCCCATTTCTTTCTCAATCTATTGCTTTTATTCCTTCTCCCACAAGGCCCGGGGAATCGGCGTGACATAAGCGCCTTCCCCTCGAGGCGCAGGTCGGAAGACAGAAGGAGAGGAGGAAGAGAGAGAGAGAGACGGGGCTCGATAAGAGCCGCTATCAGAACTCACCCAAACACAGCGTCCGGCTGTTCTCCCTTGTGCATGCGGAGGAAAACAGATACAGGTTTGGGCACTTTTCCATGCTGTCTCTTCCCTCTTTTGTCACCCATTTCAATAGGTAGGTCTCAGAAAGGATGTCTGTTAGGATGTTCGTGACAAAGAGTAAATACAGCAATTGTCTTCCACACAAGAGGTTTTATCGTGTGTGTGAACCTATGCAAGTAAGCTTGTGAGAATGAAGGTTTATTTAGTGCATGTTGCTGGCTGTTTTCAACGAGTTGAAATTATATTTAAAAAAGCAAAGTAAAGTAAAAAAAACAAAACAAAGGAGAAGAGCATGTGAGGAAATACAGGTGTCATCACCTTCTTCACTTACATCTTTCTTCTGCTCCAAATCCCAATATCCGCTCGTCCTGTTTCCCTCACTGAGCTAT
Organism: Phoxinus phoxinus; assembly: GCF_949152265.1. NCBI lineage: Eukaryota > Metazoa > Chordata > Actinopteri > Cypriniformes > Leuciscidae > Phoxinus > Phoxinus phoxinus. Next base: position 20,238,545 of record NC_136878.1, on the reverse strand, counting down.
CACTTTCCCGAGCCCCCGTCCCCCCATCTTTCCTAATGAGCAGAGACTCTCTTAACCTGAGCCACCATCTACTTCTACGTCTTCCTGCTAATTACCATCGGCTTGTCACAGCTTATGCAGATGAAGCTCGCTCCTTCCCCTCAGGTATAGCACCTCTCACAAACTAGTGTGAAACAAGGCAATGCTACTATGTTTGGTAGCTAGACTTTTTCCAAAAGTTAGTGGACTTGTTTACTAAGTTTAAAATGTAATTTCCACAACAGAACAGATGTGGTGGAAATTACTTAGTGCTGGAAATGTTAAAGTCCCCCTGAAGTCAATAATTGTATCCCTTGAAACTCATCTTTGATCACCAAAATGACATTTAAATGTTTTTCCTGTGAAACAAAAATCATTCATGCCTTAAAATAGCTTGAAATTTAACTCTGCACCCTTGCTTCATTTCGTATACACGGAACCATGGATATGCAAATAAGCTCCGCCTCCACTCGCTCATACAGGCTCGTCTACAAGTTGATGTATCAGAATGGTAATGCGTTTTTAAGTATCGCTTTCTACAACGTCGGATACATAACGGTAATTAATAGTCTTTGGCTTGACTACATTATCAAACGGCTAATAATGTATTGCTAATGTTACACAAACCATGTTCCCGTTTGCCATCTCAGAGACAGCTGCCTTCTAACAATCAGTACCCATAGAAATGCTTTGAACAACTCATATATAGTTCATCATAATATTGTAATATTCATCATATATAATTCAATGCAAAAATAACAGAATTCTCTTGTATCTACAAACAAGTTCAATTTTAAAGGTGATTTTAAAGGGATTGTTGACAAAAAAAATAAAAACTCAGTCATCATTTCCCCGTTTCAAACCTTTCTTTCTATTGCAGAATATAAAAGAAAGTTTGGATTTTTTATCGTTCTTTTGTAAGAACCAGCTTTGGTTCTGTTTTGCGCCAAACAGGTTTGGCACAAAACACAACTTCCACAAAAAAAAGTGAGAAACTTCTCAAAATATATATATATATTTAATCTTCCACGGATAAAAAGTAAGTAATACAGGTTTGGAATGACATTTGGGTGAGTAAACAATGACATAATACATTTTTTTTGGGATAACCTGTACCTTTAGGAGTATTTAAAAAAGTGCACATAGTTGAAACTTTTGAAAAAACTTTGAAATGCTGCTGCATTACTCCATATGATGAACCCTAGCATTAATTATTGTTTTAGATTATATTTGACAGTGGAACTCTGACTGTGTGTTAGTCAACCTGGGAAATTTCCCTCTGCTATGGCCAAAATCTTGATTTGAAACAGAATGTACAGCATCTAACCCCCATAGCTTTAACACAGGAAGTAAGGCCACCTTAAAAGTGCCTCTCAAACAATAGCCAGGAGGGCTGTTCACTGGCCAGATATTTTTATATTTTATATATTTAGGACTTCTGTTGATGGAAGGAAACCCAATTGGGCATCAGACAGAAATGGAGAGAAGCCTTAAGAGTGGGACATACAGTGAGAGCTAGAGAGAGAGAGCTCATGTGTGACCTTGACCACCAGTATAAACAGTAGCGTCCTGTGAAACCGGATTGCATTCACAAACCGGATCGCATCAGTGGTTCTCAGGCGACCAACCGGAGGTTCTTAGGTTCAGCTTTGTTTATGAAAAATTCAAGGAAAGCAACACCTTTGCTCTCTTGTGATCTATGCCTTATGTCCTCTCCTTGTCAACCGAGATAATGAGTGAGAGAGGAACACACGCTGTTTTGTCATTAAAGGAATATTCCGGGTTCAATTGAAAGCTCTAATTTCCACTTGTCCCTCCTTCTCTTTTATAAAAGGTCAAAATATTGGTTACACTTACTATGGAAGTGAATGTGGCCAATCTGTAAACGTTAAAGTTTGTTTCTGTGTCACAAGAATAAAGAATAAGCCACAAGACATAAATTATATGCGTGTCGACGTGCTTTTAGTGTGAAAATATCCCGTACTAACATTTTCTGTGTAAAATGATATCAAATTGTACAACTTTGTCATAAACCCTAAAATGACTGTTAACTTATGTTTAAAAAAATGTTTGGGGGGGTAATCGGCATTATACCACTAATGTCATCATCAATTGAGCTTAACTTGTATATAACCCAGAATATTCCTGTAATTGCAAGTCAAATGCCAAACCCTGAGAATGGAGCTACTGTAGGTGCTCCTCCCTTCGATTTCCTCAAGGTGGAGCAGGCGATGGGAAGGAGAATCTTGCAAATGCACAAAGAATTCAGTCAGTAAGTAGGATGTTTCTGGGATGGATGAAGCCTGTTTGAGGGGGTGGGGGAGAGGAAGGAGGGAGGGAGGGATGGGGTTGGCCTTGGCTCCGCTCGGCTCGGCGGGGTTTGATCAGCCAGGCTCTGGGCTAATCACACTCGCGTTGATTAACAAGCTGCGCAAACACACAGGGCATGATTGAGCTGCCCGGGTAAAGAAAATAACCGGCAATCTACGAGAAGCCCAGGACACACATGTCTTTCACTCGTCTCTCCTCAACCCCAAACAGCCTCATACGTGCACACACACACATCAGAAACAGCGCTCTCCTTCCTTTAGTACCTCTGGTCAGACTTTCCGCAATCTTTCTGTCCTTCTCAATAATTTTTCACCCTCACTGTTTTGTTTTGCTTAAATGTTTGGCGCACAAAGCCGTGAGGTAATCGCATATTCTCCATAGTCTATCATATGGCTATTTATAGAGGTGCTCCCTCTTGACTTTTTCTCAACATTGTTGGCTGTAACTTGGCTTGTCTAAAGCTCACTGATCACTTTGGGGCATTGCTGTCTGGACATACTCCCATACATGCATTAGATTTCAATTTAAGCATAGTGTTGTTTAGGCACGTGTGGGGGATTGAAATAGGGGGTGCACCTCCACCTCCTCACTCTCCTTCACACACACACACACACATACCCTCCTGCTTTCGCAAGCTGCAAATGAAACCAGATGGACTCATTTATTGCCAATTAGCTCCAACGCTGTAAGTGAAGCCTCACCTATACAATTTAAACTTTTTTATTGAAACCTCCCAGCACCTCTAACACTGCATCTCAATAAGAAGGACTAACATCTTTATAACCTCCACCTCCCACCAGTGCCAGGAAAGAAAGAGAAAGAGGCTGAAATCTTTGAGGTTTCCTTCAAAGGAGATGTAAAGATATACAGAGAAAGAAATAAAGAAAAAAAATATATAAATCTGACGCATTTATATAACCTATTTGAAATATTATTCATTATTTAAAATAACTGTTAATATAATATTTACATTTATTTTAAAATGGCATTTATTTCTGTGATGGCAAAGCAGTCGTTACTCCAGTGTCACATGATCCTTCGGAAATTCTAATATGCTGATTTGCTACTCAAGAAACATTTCTTATTATCATCAATGTTGAAAACCATTGTGCTCCTTAATATTCTTCTAGAAACCATGAAACTTTTTTCCAAGATTCTTTGATGAATTTAAAGTTCGACTGAGCAGCATTTATTTGAAATATAAATATAAAATAAAAAGTATCTCAATTCAATATTCCATTTATATGTATTTATTTGTCTGCTTTATTATTCTGTACATATCTTTAATTTTTACAATATTTATTACTTTCCTAAACAGTTTGTTTCTTTAGGATTTATCAGGAAATGCATCAGATGTCTCATTTATATGATTCTGAAATATGGAAAGAACATGGGGCAGCACTGAAGACTCAAACGGTTTTTACGCAACTTAACAGCCACATTATTGAGCCAACAAGAAACGGCTAAAGAGGGGTGAACACATGTCATTAATCCATGGAGCCACACATTTGGAGGTCCCAAGAGGAGGATTTCCCATTAACATGACTTTTTAGTCATTTAGGCCAGATGTACACTGTGAACTCCACACCGGTCTCAGACAATAATGCTTTCTTTTCATTCTTATGGCATACTCAGGTCATGTGTTAACTGTAATTGCATTGAGGTTGAAGTGTAGACTGTTAGTGTTTCTTTAATCTGAGGGCCATCTGTATGTGTTCATGTAGCTCAAACAGTAGAGCTTGGTGATAACTATACCAAAGGTTGTGAGTTTGATGCAATGCATAAATAAATATGTATTCCTTGAATGCAGTGTAAAAAGCATAAATTCAAATGTATGTTTTTGCCAAATTCCAATGCCAAATGTATTGCTTTTCTTGTTCCGTAGTGACCTTGCTTCATCTGCCAAATCATTTCCCTTTTGGTCTCAGCAGTATTGCTTCTTAATTAGGCACTAAACAATTTAATGTTTTAAATAGGCATCCAGTCAATTTCTTTAAATCATAGATTCATGGCAGTTGGTTTTACAGACTTTGTGGTCACTGAAGAAGCAATAAAGTCTGAAATTTTGCACATGTAAATACTGCCCTTTGTGTGTTTGCTTCTTAAATATTTGGGATTAATTGATTATGCATTCAGCTAACACTATATAAGAGTGTAGTATTGTCAGCTCCACTGAAGACATTTTATGATCTTTTTGTCCATTACCCCCCAAAATCAGAATAAAAAAGGCCTCATCTCTTCTTCAGGTTTTAGTCTGGTTGTGGAATGCTGCAGTAGCCTACATAGGGATGACCTCTGTCTGCACTATGTACATGCTCCACATAATATCCAGTTTGGAATACCTATGAAACCTCATATCAGATACACATGTATCCTGACCTAATTAAGAGGCCACATCTGAATGATTGTCCCTTTAACAAATAAATGTGTATTCTACAAATTTTGTTACAAACAGCAATACAAACCTATTTTGTAGATTTAAAATTTGTGTACTAAATTGTTCACCCCACTTGTTTTCTCTATTCTCAATGTGTCGATGGACATGAACCATTAGCCTCATGTTCCATGTGACTTCTCTCTTGTTTTATTTTTCTCTCCACCCTCTCTAAGCAAAGCCATATGTCTGCTGACTTGCATGTCACATGGCTCATTGGCACACAGCCCCGCCCACCTCCATGTCCTGCCCCCTTTCTCCAATCAGTTTGCTGCTAACTCAAAACCATGGGGGGAGCATTTTGTAATCATTGTCATTCATTTGTTAGTTTTCTTGTCCATATTTTAATCAATGCTACATTTTTGTTAGCAAATGTAAGTGCTTAAAAAGAAAATAGAAAGTCTGTCATCATTTACTCACCCGTAATTTCAAACCTGTGAAAAATATTTGTATAAATATAAAATGATTGTTGTTTTTGGTCCATACAATGAAATCATTGGGGTCCAATTTTTACTTTTGCTCTCAGAGGAAGAAAAAAAATGTACAACAGCTTGTTACTGAGGAAGTACCCTATGTAACAACTATGTACCTTACCCCTAAAAGGTTCATATCTGTACCAGAAGGGTACATATTTCTACTCTAAGCTCTGAAATGCACCTTTTTAATGGTAGATACGGTATAAATGTGTCGCTTTAAAAGTACTGCCCTATTGACAAGATGTTGTAAGGTCAAATTGTAGGCTACTGTGATTTTTATTTTTTTATATATATATATATATATATAAAAAAAGAAGAGGTAATTAAAAATGACCTACACTTGCTGGATGAGCAGGTGCTCAAATAATCCAAACATGTTCTTTGAGGAAAGACACAGGAATGCAGCTTTTATGTCATTTATGTCCAGGCCGATGGAAACACATCCAGTCAATTTGTGTGTGTGCTGTTTCAGTGAACTGAAAATGATGAGGAAGAGGTTATTTTCAGTGCTGCTCATTGAGAGTGGCGCTAATTGTCCCTGCAATGCTAATCAGTTCCGCCAATCCCAAGTGGGCCAGAAAGAGAGACCAATTTTCCTGTTACTGATCTCATGAGGGTGAGGGTGTGGGTGTGTGTATGGGGGGAGGGAGGTGTACAGATGTGTGCAAATATATATTTGTGTGCATCTTTACATTTGTGTATCAGTGTGTGAATATACAGTCAAAGAAGTGCAAAACACCTAAAGAGTTCTCATGGGACTCTCAGTATAGGTGTTTGATTAGACAGCTCTTGTGCTGTTGACATGTTTGTCATTTTAAAATTAAATTTTAAGTGCCCCTATTGTATTTTTTTCTGATTTTACCTTTCATGTAAGATGTAATACAGCTGTTTGTAAATGTAAAAAGTCTGCAAAGTTTCCATGATCAGATTTCACGACAAATGGAGGTAGTGTCCTCCTAGAACTGATTCTAACTGAAACGAGTCTTCAGTAATTCCAGTCTCATCATCTGCAAGAACCTAGTCCATGTTTGTAACAAATTTGCATAAAGTCAGCCTATGGTCTTCATTGGCTGCCTACAAACAACGTCTGCTTTGACCTCAAACACTAGTTGTAGCTAAGGCCTGAAAAGGTTTGGTTCGTTTTGTTATCATGTTGAGAAGGTGCTCTTTTCTGCGATGTGTAAGCGATTACAGACACCATCGTTACGGTTCATATCACTGTAAATACAAGTTCTGAGGAAGCCTCCGGAGCTGAAATTAAGATATGGTATGGATATGGTAATTTTGCTTACGACATGCACTGTAAACGGTAGACCAATCACAACAGACTAGGCCATCTGACCAATCAGAGCAGAGTAGGCTCTCAGAAAAGAAGCGTTTAGAGAGACTGAACCTTTTATGGGGCCATTTCAGACACTGAGAAAAGAGTTGATGCTGCATGTAAACCTAGGAGGCCTCCAAAACAAAATAACTTTAAAAGTACCACAATTATGCTATTTTAAAGTATGTCAGCAGGTAGGAGTGTGACAGCTTTTAAACAGTCTTTTACAACCCATTTTAATGTCATAAACTAATTCTTAATGGCCAATCGGGGATTAACCTGATCTAAGAACTAAACTGTTCCGTGGTGGGCCTGAATAGCACATGGCCAGATGGACAAGATTATTTCTGTTGTGTTTACAGTTTCATTTGGAGATTGTGCATGGGTGCATCTAACATTAAATACTTTAAGTGTGGGTACACCATAGCGGCAATTTCAATCTGGCCAACCAGCTGGATTTTCCCTGGAGGATTTAGCCTGGCAAGCGCAATTTATGTCTGACAAACTATCACAACACATTACATGCGACTATGTGGTGCTACACACAACACGCCCGGTGGCTACTGCACAGATGTTAGAATCACAATAGAACTTGTACACAGTAAAAAACGCAGTGTCAAATTAACACTTAAAGTGTTAATTTTAACACTACTCCGGATCATATATGGTCCCAATCTATCTAGAGTAAAAAGTACACCGTTTGTAGTGTTGAATTTACAGTGTTAATATAGCACCTTACAGTGTAGAAAAATTACACTTCGAGTGTAAAGTGTTACACTTAAATTGTTGTTTAAGTTTTACACTTGGGGTTTTTAACACCCCTGGTGTTGATTTAATTCCATTGGATTTACACTATTGGATTACACTATAAGTGTTATTTATAAGTATTCTGTTCAGTGCAAAAACTATTTACACTATTATATAGTGTTAATGTACAAGATAAAATCAAGAGTCTTCAGACAGATGTATAAATCCAAAGTTTATTTAACAAATAGGCAAAGTGGCTCCTTTATAACATATGCCAGATGTGTAAAGGTCAAATTATCACATTCATGAGGAGTTGCAAGAAAAAAAAAGTCAAGAAAAAACATAAAATCATGTTAATTTGCCTAGACATGAAGAAATATGACAGGTAGATTTGAACAAGATTGCAGAAAACTACTTGTCAACAGTTGTGTAGCATCCATGTATGCAGTTCCTCTTTGTCCCATTCAGCGAACAGGAAGTAGTATTTGAGTTTATTGCCATATCAGCATCACCGGCCGCGAGCAGGTATGCTGTGTGGTCTCTTCAATGCAGTCAAGGTGGTCTTGTATGCTGGTCCCTGCCAAAGACAAAAATAACACTCAAAGTCAGCTCTCCAATTGGCCGTCTTTATATTCGTTTTCCACAATACAATCAACACAAATGGCAATATTTTGAGGCAGACAATAGGCAGTGTGACAGAAATGTCCAAATGTACCTTTTTGGAGACGACAAGGTGTTGTTCAGCTTGATATGAGGACATCTTTCCAGGTCTCTTGCAGGAGACGAATTGATGCAAGATCGCTGCCCCATTCTAAATAACACGTGACAACTTCAGCAAAATGCATTCATGCATGAACGTGTATAGATAATCTTATTCTGAACTATAGTCTAACCTGAATCATCATTTTCATCATCTTGCACAGCAGATTCTGCAGTCAATCAGGTCCTTGAAGGTCTTGGGAGAAGCCTTTCCAGGAACTTAGCGGAGGTCTTCTAACCAAAAATCAAAACAAAAACAATCAAACAGTTACATAGCATAATGACAACCATCTCTCTCAGGAACAATTCTGTTCAGATGATTGTGTAGTCACAGAGTAGCACCGTTCACACCTGGCATTAACATTCATCTTGCACAAGCGAACAACTCGAAGTACAGGTGTAAACGCACCCAAGACGCATTGAGATTCGATTGTTCTGATGAGGTCTAGGCCACATTTTTTTATTAAAGGGATAGTTCACCCAAAAATTTTAATTCAGTAATTTACTGACCCTCATGTCGTACCAAACCCGCAAGACTTTCTTTAGTCTTTGAAACACAAATGAAGATATTTTTGATGAAATCTGACAGCTTTCTTTCCCTCCATTGACAGCTACACAACTACCACTTTGACGGTTCAAAAAGTTAACAAAGAGATCTTAAAACTAATCCATGAACCAAGCAGTTTAGTCCACATTTTCTTTTTCTTCTGTTTATGTTGGTTGATTCATGTTTATATGTGAATAAAAGTCTAAATTCAATCTATTCATCACAAAGCGATCAAGTCTCTTCAGAAAATTTGGACTAAATGGCTCAATTCATATGGGTTCGTTTTATGATCTCTTTATGAACTTTTTGAAGTGTCAAAGTGGTAGTTGCGTGCAGTATTCTTGATATATTTATTTGAGTTTCGAAGATGAACAAAAGTCTTTTCGGGTTTGGAATGACATGAGGGTGAGAAATTACAACAATTTTACACTTGTGTGTCAACTAACCCTTTAACTTTTTGCAGTTTAATATCTTGAATTAACACAATGACATAGTGATTGATGTGTCATCATGAATTATGACAATCAAGATACATCAATCACCCAAGACACATGTACATTTCAGGTCTGAACAAAGGCATTGTGTGGTTGCCCAGTTAGGTTTAAATGTTTCATGTTAATTCGTCATGTATTAAAATTTGTACTGCACATAGAATAAAATATAATGACACTCACGATTCTGGATTCATCTTCAGCATTCTGTTGCTTTCGTCTTCATTTCTGTTGCTTGGTTTCTGTAGCAATCTCATGAGAGGAGCTTCCTTCACTTGACACTGGAGGGTTCTGGGCCAAATCTATTGAAAAAGGATTTGAAAAAAATATGTCAGTTGATGCTAATATTTCCAAAATTCAGTAATGCAATACAATTTAAATTGGGGCTGTAAATAAGGTAAAAATAATTGTGATTATTGTGATTACCCTTAATTTCGATTATGCTGAGAGATGTCTATAAAGCATGGGTGTAAAATTATTTATATTCAAAATGTGCATTTAATCTGATTATTGAATACAAGTTAAATGAGTAATAAGGCATCTTAAATTTAATTTGATTTTAATACGCATTTAGAATTTATTTTACCCATAATTTATTAATGGTATTTATAATGTGAACAGAACATACAGATTCATAATAATAAAATGCAGACAGATAAATAGTTAGGACATAATTTATCCCAAAATAACATGCAGTATGAATTGATAAAGACTGATTTCAAGCTAAAGTACCTGTATGCTCTGCCAGTGCATACGCAAATGTTACCTGTAAACTGAATTGGAAGACAGATGGATTTACAGATTAGCTTTAATGCACTTTCACAATGTTTGAAAAAAAAAAAAAAAAACTTGATGGGAAGTTCGTATGTTTGTGTCTTGACGGCGCAGATATGACGACATGATATTCAGTGATAAGAACAAACATACAGATATGTAATTCTCACTTAAACATAGGGCGAATAAAACGTTTTTAAACGCTCCCTCACCTCAGTCTACAAAAAGTGCATTTGTTGTTTGCACTGCGCGCTAATTTACAAGATACTTAAACGAGCTGTTAATAATGCGCATGCGTCACAAAAACGGAACCGTTAACGCGTTCATGTATAACACAGCCACTTTTATACACACAAAACGAATATAAACTTACCATTTGAAGAATTCTCTCATCTGCGCAGAAAAAAGAGGCCCAAATGCTGCTGCTGTTTCAGACCTCCTCATCAACTTTACTGCCAGGCTTGTCGTAAGACCGGTTGAGGCCTCGGCGCGACTGAGGGCGGGAAGGCTTTCTGTCAACAAACCAAAATGAAATGAGCTAAAAATATATTTGTAATACAAATATAATTTATAATACAAACGTATTTTAAACGTTAAATCACCTTCATCCAGGAAATCATATCGTCATGAGAAACCTTCACATCATTCTGTAACGTTACATCTCTGCATCTCATGAACTTGACGAGCTTCCTTAATCCTGACAAAAACGCGCAGTTTATCATTTCTAAATGTGTTCACCACCATATTTTACCAAAAATGTTAACAAGTGTATTTACTTTTTTATTTTAGAAAGAAAAAAGCAATTCAACCTACCGTCTCGCTCGCATGAAGATAAAATGGCGTCGTCGTCTTTCGAGACAGCAGTCATCGAGGGGCGGAGTCAATACAATTCGGCGCTTTTTTTTTTTTGCACTTTCAGTGTAAAAATAAAATTACACTTGTAACTACACTGAAGAGGAGTGTTTTTTAACATTGTTGATTGTTAATTTAACTCTTTGGGAATTAATAACTTTTAACACTGCAATTTTTACACTGCCGATTTTACTGTGTATATCTGATTTCTCTATTCATTCTTTATGAAGTCCCTTGAGTCATACTAAGATGAAATGGTGCGGCTTGAGTATGTTAACGACAAAATCAACCAACTTAATATTTAAATCAAATTTCTGCATACTTTAGAAAGATGTAAACATTTAAAGGCCATCTTGCCTCCATTCCTATATTCTCATACTTAATTAATCATAAAAATAACAAATAAAAGTTGCCAGACAGATGGTGTAAATAAGACCTGAGAGTGGGCAATTATTAACTGACTGGATTTATTCACCTAAATATTTCAAGAAGCAAAACGTAATGCTTAGCACTAAAGACACTCATTCACAGTTGCTGATAACCTGTAAACTCGTGAAGTGATGTTGTCTTGGCCATTGGAATAGCATTTGTGTCCTTTATTTCTTTAATCTGATAAATTATTTGAAATTGATAGGATCTATTTGTGTGATTGTTTTTTAAAGTCACTCTATAGGACACGTTATGGGCCAAATTTGAAGAATTTTGTTTCTTATATTTTTTGCTGTGGGATAAAAAAAAATGGTGTTGCTCAGATTTATGCTGTTGTAAAGAGCCAGTTCACACAAAGATTTAAAATCTGTCATCATTTATCCTCATGTTGTTTCAAATCTGTATGCATTTCTTTCTTCTTTGGAACACAAATGTCAGTGGGGTCCTGTGTTGTTGTTTTGGACTTTCATTTTAAGGACAAAACCTGTTCTTCAAACATGCTTTTGTGTTTTGCAGAAGAAAGAATGCCATACAGGTTTGAATTTCCATTTCTGAGTGAACTAAATGAAAGTTAAGCTCTGCTTATTCGAGTGTAAGTTTACATTTCTTAATACTGTATGTGGCATAACATCATCTTCTCAGAAGCGTATTTATAGAAGCAGTGTATATAGAAAACTGAAACAGGTGATGTGATTTCAGCAGGATGTTTGAAGTGTGACGTCTGACCAGTCTTTCCTGCCAACAGTAGCCTTTTCTGTATGGAGAGTGCTGGAGACGTGGGAGGGGTGGAGGGCTGGAGGGGGTGTCAGCAGCCCTAATCAACAAATGACTGTAACACTATTGTCAGCTCCAGCCCTCCTCATTAAAACATTCCCCAAACTGCCCACGTTGCCCGTAAAGTCCCCTCTTTATTTTTAGGTGTCTAATTAGGGGCCTTTGGCTTAGGCTTCTCGCACTCTGTGTCGACTTTAAAGGGGTAATTAGGGAGATTATGTCTAGGCTGCTGTGAGAGTTTAGGGAAAACAGACCAAATGGATGGATGGATCAGGCTGGGAGTTTGGAGTAGGCAGAGGAGCATAAGGTTGCGTTAATATTCGGCACCAGCTTGGCATTGGGAGGTTGGCAAGACAAACATGTATCATAAATCAGATCCAAAAGACATTCTATGAATAACCATGTTTTCTATTACAGTTTTTGAAAGTTAAGTAGCAAACGTTTTCGCGTAAATCTTTTGTATGATAAATTGCTTGTGTGATGTGCCTTATTTTTTAAGTTGCATTATAAATATAAAATCTTGTAAATTTATTAAATGAAATAAATGTAAACATATTAGGGCTGATTAAATAAATAAAGTAAACATTAAGGTATAGTTCACCCAAAAATGAAAATTCTGTCATTATTACTCACCCTCATGTCGTTCCAAAACCCATAAGACTTTCATACATCTTCGGAGCACAAATGAAGATCTTTTTGATGAAATGTGAGAGCTTTCTGTCCCTCCATTGACAGTCTACGCAACTACTCCTTTGTCGCTTCAAAAAAGTTTTTAAAGAGATTGTAAAACTAATCCATATGAATTGAGCGGTTTAGTCTACAATTTTCTGAGGAGACGATAGCTTTCTATGATGAACAGATTGAATTTAGGCTTTTATGCACATATACACATTTATCAACTTACACATCAGTTGTGGTAAATGGAAGATCAAGCATGTTCGCATGATGTGTGAGAACTAATGAGGTTCATTCTCACGCAGCACGTTTGAGCTTCAGCAAAAACCAATGAGTTTCATTCTCGTGTGTTACACAGCACGTCTGAACTTCCTCTAGAACCAATGAGTTTCATTCTCGTGTGTTACACAGCATGTCTGAACTTCCTCTAGAACCAATGAGTTTCATTCTCGTGTGTTACACAGCACGTCTGAACTTCCTCTAGAACCAATGAGTTTTATTCTCGTGTGTTACACAGCACATCTGAACTTCCTCTAGAACCAATGAGGTTCATTCTCGTGTGTTACACAGCACGTCTGAACTTCCTCTAGAACCAATGAGGTTCATTCTCGTGTGTTACACGGCACGTTTGAGCTTCAGCAAGAGGTTTGCTCTCGCACGCCAAGCAGGTTCACTCGAGCTTCTTTCACTCTGCGAGTAATTAAAGACATAATTTTTGGGTGAACTAACCATTTAAAGGAAAAAAAAAGTGCTGGGTTCAGATATTTGTTTGGATTACACTCACAGCAGAATATGTGTACTTTTAATGGAGGTTGATTTATACAACGCTGATTTTATTCATCTCACTCAGTCCTCCAAAACAATACAAAAGTATTCTTATTTTTGTCATTTTGTTCTTTGTAGCTCATAGGCTATAAAGTTACTATAAGTTTGAGAGGAAGCTGATTTAGAAGTCCGTTTCCCCCACAATATTGATTTTTTGCTATTAATATATATTTATACAGTAAAGTGAGCCATTATAATATTGGCCATTTTCGTATTATTAATGCAAATGCTAAGTGATATCCAGGATAATATGAGTTAAAAGAAATGCATTTCCGGTGTCAATGAATGGATTACTGATGAGACTGTGTGTAGGAGAACATAATACAAAAAAGGTTTGGGAAAAAACTGTGATATGTGATATTGAAAGTGTAATTAGCAAATCCAGTAGAAATTCCTGGCTTGTCTTAAACAGCATGCATGCTGTTTTCAAATAACCAGATAAAAATTCCTAGCAATTTCCTTCAAATTCCCACAGGGATGTCTGCGGAGGCACTCATTACAAGCGCATACATGGCCGTTATTTAAGAGACAGCTGAGTCAGGCTAGATTTGGTGCAAAATCTGAAGTCCATTTCATTTCTAGCTCTAGTCCGTAGAGAATGAAACCATTCATTATGAATAAACCCGGTTCTGGCTTTAGGATGGAGAGAATCGGTACGAGACAGACCGAAAAACAGAGGGCGATTTGGGAGGGTGGCACTGGACCAGCATGGTGTAATGGAGTTGGAAGTGTCCTTAATTACACATGTGGCTCTGTGACTATGCAAGTGTGAGGCGACTGAATCTGCATGAGAGAGACCTAGACACACGGGCAAGCAAAATATAGCACAAAAATCCAAGTATCATTTATCAAAATCACACAAAACATCAAAAGAATGAAGAATCTAGAAAGAGAAACAAAATGAAAGAGGAAGCAGAAAAACAGGGAGGGAGGAATAGAGAGTGCTGCTTGGTGTGGGCCCCGTGCTGTAAATTGCATCTGTTCCTAATTAGGGAGTGCTAATGAAGGCCCGTGTTCGTCCCGGTCCCACTGAGAGACGGGCTGGCTCACAGCCTTCATCACAGAGAGACTGAAAAAGAGAGTGAGAGAGACTTTAATATCATTCGGTTACTTAGCACAGTACCAACTTAAGTCTAAATGAAGGACTGAAAGGAAATACGTCTGTAACTGCAGACAAATTCCGCTATTTGGATGCAGATTCCAACAAAACTACTCGGGTGTCTCGTGTCTTTTTAGGCGTGCACACTTGGCTGTGTCAGTGTGTGCATGCACGTTTGTAAGCAGCAGGCGTAATTAGCAGGGATTTCTCAGATAACGAGTTTTTCCTCCAGCAGCAGGGGATGCGGTAAGGTCAGGCTGAGTCGGACATTCCCACACCCTGCAGTGAATACAGGTGGCCATCCTCTCCATGGTGTGCACATGCTCTCTCATTTTTGTTGACCAGTCCTTCACTTGCATAAATTCACCATCCCACACAACTTTTACTGGAGATCAATTCCAACCCAGAAATGTAGTAAAGACATAGTTAAAATAGTATTTTTTTTACTATGGAAGTCAATGGGGTACATTAACTGTCTGGTTACGGACATTCTTCAAAATATTTTCCTTTGTGTTCAGCAGGGGGGAAAAAATCATACAGGTTTGAAAAAACCTGAGGGTGAGTAAATGATGACAGAATTTTAATTTTTAAGTGAACTATTCTTTTAACACCGCAAAATAATATGATGTTTATGCAATCAAATTGCTTGAGCTAGCTTAGTCAATATAGTGGTGCGGGTAGGACCTCAGAACCCCAGTCTATTCGCCGCTGGTTCTTTTGAGATTTTCCTATGTGGTTAAATGCATGAATGTTTCGCCAATCATTATTACATATTTGGGTCTTTAACAACCCGGATCTATATCTAACACGGACGGACGGTCGCGATAATATAAAACTCTCCTGATATTAGAGTAACAATTACAGAAGAATAAAATAAAGCATACTTTGTTGCCGTTTGTAGCTTGGAAGGGTTCAGTTTGAGCAGATGTTTTATACCTCTCTCACTGTCCTCGTCAGAGCTTATTTTCAACATTCAGCATCTGGCTCATATTCACAATCTCAAACATATTCTCAAATTTATAATTTTCAACAAAATCAATATATTGATCGCTGACAGCTTCTTCACCAGATCCACCATCAAGTGACAGTGACACTAATATTTGATTGCATTCAGTACTTGCTCTGCAGTAAATCGCTGAGCCATTTCAAGTTTTACTGATGATACTTCCTATTCTTTTGTTTTCTGCCAGTAACCATGAGTGAAACTTCACTTCATCATTATGTATTAGACATTTTCACCTTGTGGAATAAAGGTGAATTGCACTTATTCAGTCATTAAAGATTCAATTATTGTTGTGGGAAAAAAATAAACGTATACTTACACACCTCGAGTCGTTAGGGACCCTATACAATTTTTACCAAAAAATTAATGGGAAAACAGGCATTTTTTATTTAAAAAAAATTCTTGTTATATTGTTAATAATGAATTGATTGAGGAATACTGAGAAGGTTGATGTCTGTCTAACTTTAAAAAATGAACGAAGAGGATGGTAGTGAATGACGTCACTAAAGACTAGAGGTATGCGCATAAGGGATAATGGGGTTTTTCAATTAACATAAAGCCTGTGGTAAACATAACTTGACGATACTTTGACGTTTTGTTCTACAACGTACACTGCACACACTTCAGAATAACTGCTTCAAAATTCACGTTATATGGGTGTGTGTAATTTACATAGTTGAACAAAACATCAAAGTGTTGTAAGGTATGTCTACCACAGGCTTTATTTTACACATAAATCAAAAAAACAATTAAAACTCCATAGGAAAATCTCCAAGGAACCAACTGCGAATTAGACTTCCAGTCTCTGAAAATGTACAGTCCTGCTAACAAAATTTACAAAATGTAAAGTCCTGCTAACTTATTGCCCATCCCGGAGTAACTACAGATTGCACCAGCTCCAGTTTGGATCCAGCATTGGTAATCTTTTCAGGCGATGTCAACAATTGCGAAGATTTGAGATGACGGCAATTTTGGATCAACAAGCAAAACTTTCAAATATGTTCCTAATATTATCCTTACATTGTAATCATCACAAGCACAAGTTGTAATTGCTGCCTAACACATTTGTTGTGTTAGATTTACTGAATACATGACGTGAGCTAACATAACTATGGACATGTAATATTTGATGTTGATCAACTGATTACCTTATTAGGGTTTAGAGTAAAGTGTACTAGAAGAAAAATCAGGAAATGGTCTTGAAGGGGTCAGTACTCCCTGACTAGAAACACCATTTGACCAGAGAATGGAATGCAACTAATGTGTAAAGCTATTGGCGTGGTCCACTCAGTCTGCAGTGAAGGTATTCAGCTCGCACAAAAGGAACAGCTTGTGCACCTCCCCTCCCAATTACTGACCCTGACAGGGGTAAACAGAACTCCCCTCCAATCTCTGCTACATCTCCTACCACCCAGGCCAAGCTGCGGCCCTTTGATCAGACTGGAGCTCATTAATGCTCTTATCTGCTTTAATTAGCTCCCAGGGTCACGGCGGCCCCTCTAAAGCCGACCCTAGACCAGCTGTTCAAGAACTCAGATCAGCACGCCACGGAGAGCAGATCTGGGTGGGAGTTGTGTCCAAAAACAGATACAGAATCAGGTTTTCTGGCCGCAAGTTCAATCGTGAAGCATTATGCGTGTGGAAGTGGAACGGGCCCTGGGTCAGTAGCTTTTGAGTTTTCACTATTCATCTCTTCAGATATGACAGGGTCAAATGTAATTCCATACCTTATTTAAGTTTTAATGTGTCTGCATTTGTGACAAAATCCTCATTAAGAAGTTATTTGGAAGCTTAGGCCCAGATTAGGTCATGCCACCCAATGTTAGCCATCGGCCAAGAGCTGCACGGCACGCTATCAAGTTTCATGAGACATCTCGTAATGAGGTCCACTGGCTATAAAAGCTTACAAAGTTACTCAAGCGTTCAGCTGTGCTACTGGAACTGAGGACAAACATTTGTGTAATTTTAAACGTGTTGTGTTCATGCTTTATACGTGTATACAAGCAGGTGCCGGTCCATTGTTGTATAAAGTAGCACACAGCATCTCTCCACTGTACTCACAAGAGAGGGGAATAGTGCATCAAAACCAAGCAATTAATCCACAGCATGCTCTCCTGCTGCTCTGTAGGACAAACCGCCTTTGAGGCAATTGAAGGTAACCCAGACAATTAACTAGAGGGATCAGGTCTGGACAGGGACCACAAATGCAGAAACACAGGGAGCTAATAAGACACTACGTGGAGTGTTCTAGACGTTTCTAAAATATTTAAATGGGTCATTCTTGTTATGCAGTACATTTAGAGAAACATATATAGGCCTATATATATATATATATATATTTATAACATCCCCATGTTGTAGTTATATATTTCCAAATGTTTTTGAAAAGTCTGTTACACGGTGCATTATTTGATCGAAAATTATAGTAAACACTGTTATATAGTAAAATATTATTATAATTTACTGTAAAACAACTGTTTTCTATTTTAATATGTAATTTATTCCTGTGATGGCTACATTTTCAGCATAATTACTCCAGTCTTCAGTGTCACATGATCCTTCAGAAATCATTCTCATATGCTGATTTGCTGCTCAAGAAACATTTATTATTAGTATCAATGTTGAGAACAGTTGTGCTGCTTAATATTTTTGTGGGAACCATGATAACTTTTTAGGATTCTTTGATGAAAAGAAAGTACATGTGAAATACGCACATATTTTGTAACAATGTAAGTCTATTTTAATCAATTTAAAAAAGTATATTTTAATCAATTTAATGCATTCTTGCTGAATAGAAGACCTTCGAACGGTAGTGTGTATATTTTTATTAATAGCAATCATTTGTATTAAAGATGATGGAATGTTTTAGGGTCCAAACTAATTGTAACCAAATCAACCACAGAATCCATTGTATCCACTGTTAGAATTTATGTTTGTGTTCTGTTACTTCCAGAAATGTCACTTCATGGAGGATGATGTCATGAAGGAAATTGCTTTTATTAGTTAAAAACAATTTATTTTACAAAAGACTAAAAGGGTGAGGGCTCAGGAGAGCCAATAAAATGACTACCAAAGAAAACAAAATGCAATTTTTGCTTCAAACATTTCGGTTACGCAAAGTGAACAAAGATTAAGAAACCGAATGTTAATTAATAAATTGCCTTTTTCATTTTAGAAGTGCAGCAAAGACATACAGAAAAATATTTAAAATCCTCTCTATATATCAAATTTGAATGTTCACTTGAGGAAAAAAAAAGATTTTTAAAAAAGGTTTAACATTTTATCCAATATATTATGAAGTATTATGATTAGGACATGAAAAGATATACAAATGAGCGCACAAATTCCATTAAACTACGATCTTGATCATGAATCTACACCATGTATCAGTCTGTTTATAATAATTTGCAGTTGTTTTTCTTAGCGCGGTGCTCAGCAGTTATACAGCAAAAACATTCAAGGTGGTCGCATAGATTCTCTCCTCACCTCTACTGTAACGTAAAATGTATGTATACAGTATAAGAGCAAGAAAGAGTGAGCAGCAGTCGCACACGCATGCTACCGCTGAGGTGAGTCTACACATTGCTCGTGGTATATGCAAGCACCTGTAACTGTGTGACAGTGTATCAATAATGATTCATTTCATTAACAGCAGACGTGTCTGGTACTCGAATGTGTGCGTGCAGCATGTGCACAAAGTTATTCGTAGAAGTGAAGGTGGGTTGTTAAAAAAAAAATGACGCGAAGACCCACGATGTTGCTAATTCATTTACAGATTTAATTAGATGGATGGAGCCCCTCGCAGTTATTAAAACAGAGGGGAGAAAATGTTGCCAGCACCACAGCACTTTTTAATTATGACTCCAGATCCCTGCTTGCTGACGTCTGGGGAACTGCTTAATTAAAATCCTCATTATTTTACTTTTAATTAGTTCCCCCCTCTTTTGTTTCCTCTCACCATATGGCCATGTTCCATGGTCAAATCAACTTAATTGAGCTAATTAAGCTGATCAGTTTAATTATTCAAAGTCTTCTGATTGGATGGAATTGCTGTCCAGCATCCCTGCACCCCCTTCCCACCCCCCTCCATCATCCCTCTAATAAAGCTTTTTTGTCATTCCCTTCTCCTCTCATACAAATTCTTTTCAGTTATACTCAGATCATGCTCGTTTATTTATCAGTGACGTACACACCATGTCTAGTGACCTCTAGTCTCACGTAGCCAGACTTTTGGCTGACGATTTGGTCTAGGCTCTGAAATTGGCCAATGACCGCCCGCTTCAGGAAGTGGCCATCAGACTGACATGCAGGGACTATTCAGTTTTGTTTTGTTTAATGTCATTTAGGGGCATGTAAATTATGCTACATTAACAAACCAGCGTATCAGTACTTTCATGTTTACCTGCATATGATATTCCCTTCTCAGTGAGGTACTTTGCCTGATCTTCCAATGTAGATGTAAGAGGGCACACAACTAATAAACTGAAATCACTCAGGAATCTAAAAGCTCCCAGAATGTTTGCCTTCACAAAAATGTTTCCACTTTAGTGTGCCATATACATCAGATGAAACTAACCTTACTTCCTATATAGTAGGCGAAAAAAGTATGTGAGTCGAGTTCCGAATTATAGGATTCATAAAACATTAGGCGAAAAATACCCTGATAATACTATTTCTGGCGAGATTTTGAAGTGTGCAATCTGTGCATCTATGGACACTTTACTATCCCATGAGGCCACAGGAGAGGATTTGTGAATGACAGTGAAGCGTCGCAACTGACGCTGTAAGTTACATGATGCGGATGATGTACTTAATTTCATTCATACCACATAAAACACTTTTTAGTGGTCGAGAAGTAAGTTTTAAACGAACGTACATACATTATACAATTTCGGATGCAGCTTAAGCAGTGCTCAATGTGGACTGGCACTTCTATATTCGTTAGTGTACCTTCACTTTCACTTTCTTGCGTACCGCCGCTTCTCACATGTTGCTGGTACTTAGCCTCTCAGAGTCAAAGCGTCAGGTCTAGGTGATTAGTAATGACTTCACACTATCCACTCCATGAGTCACTACGTGAATTACTTTTATGATGCTAATTTGAATAACCTGAATGAATGTCATGTATAGACTAGTCGTGCAAGGAATTCCGTATTACTATCATTCGGTTCTGTGATTACGCCTCCTCTGATAGATGAGGAGCACCATTGCAGGCCTGATGTCTGAGGACTTCCATTATCACACACACAATAGTATCAAATCAGTTGTTTGGCAAATGGTTCCTTTTGTAAATAAATTCATATTGTACCAGCAATATCTCTTTTTTTAAAAAGTTTTTTTTTTTTTGCATTGTAAATTTTGCAAATTTCAAATGTGATAATGATTTGCATATGCCAGCCGGTGCACAAGAGAGTACCGGCACTCCCCCCTCCCTCCCCTTTAAGCACCGAGCTTAAGTGACCTCACACCCCCTGCTGCTGGGACAACAGTGTCTACTGAGCCTATTCTTGTGTCCCTGAGGGGCGAGACCACCACTTAAATCCCTTGGTACTAAGATGAGCTGACAACCAAAATTGTACTCTGACTGTCAGTAAATTATATCCTCACAATATATATCGGCCAAATAAAAACAGACATTTGCTTGTTTGCTGACTCTAGCTGGCCTAAGTAAAGCAGTTATGGTCATTAGCAACAATAACTGCTCTGCTAAGTCTGCTAATGAGAGCCATTAATGAGGGATGTCCTGTCTTTCAATTTTGCCAGTAACACCTCAACCTTTACCCTTTTTTTCCGGGTTAATTTATCTGTTTAAAAAAAGAAATGGATAGCATTGCATTTTAACCAGCCACAACCACAATGAGCAACGATTGACATTACATTTTATTGATCAGTTTGTATTTCAATATTATTTTCCTGCAATACCAGAGGCTGCAGTTTTCAACAGAGCAGACCTGAATGAAATCTAAAAGAAACAAACGCAAAGACTGGTACAAATACTACAGAAATTATAACATTTGCATTCTCTTTCCACCTGATTTTTAATGTAAGACAAGGCACGTGCTTTCAGTGCTTTCAGTGTCAGGCATCTCCAGTTATTTTAGCTGTGCAACAACAATAAAAAAATCACAGAAGTCAGAGAATTTGTGTCTAAAATGCTTGATATGAAAAACACACGTGTCATTATTAATAAAACATACTATGCACAGGCAAGCAGATTGACCCAGAATTTTAAGGCAACACACAGTTTCCCATTTAGCATTTTTCCATAGAAAACCATTCAAAATAAATTGTGTTTTGCATTCGTATTCTGGGCTTATCTGCTTGAAATGGCTGCTCACTGCTGTGGATGTGTGTGTCCACAGTTTGTGTTCACTACTAACTACTCTGTGTGCAGTATGGGTTACCATATTTGGCCTTCAGGTCATGTCACTTTAATAAGGTATACTCTGAATTTGATCTTTTATCTGTCATTACACAGTATATAGTTTCATCTTGAAGACGACACTACAATCGGCATTCAGGGAGTCTAAACTGATTTTAAAGTTTCCTTACACGCCTCTATCTCTCTATCCAGTATGCGGTTTGGCACTCTCCTCCACTGCTTCTCTACCACCGAAGCCAAACAGCTGTGGAGTTTATGATGCTGGCAGCTTAAAAACAGATCAGAGACAAGTAAGGAGGCCTGGTCATAGCCATATATATCAGAGGCAGGCAACAGGATCTGACTCCATTGGCTGCTGATACAAAAGATAGCGGTGCATAAGAGTTTCAGGTCACTGAAGTAGCACAAGCAGGGTATTAAACCAAAAGCCTTCTCCTATGACTTATTATATTAAATGACTGAGCATTGGATTAGATTTTCAGATTTGTGTGCCTTTGTGGGACATCTCGGAGTTATTTGAGTTAGTTACTGTGGCTGTGGTTAGCACACATTTAATTACACCGGGATATTACATTGGGCGTCTTACAATGTGTCAGTGCTCTCATCCACTTGTGGGAGTTAATGAATGATTAAATGATGCACAAAGAACTATTTAAGCTGCTTCCACAACTTTATAATTGTATAGATTTATGCACTAGGCAGCAGATGCATTCATTCAAAGCGACTTGCATTGCATTCAAGGTATTCATTTATATTAGTTAATGCTGAGCATTTATTGTCTGAATATTTTTATAGAATAAACTGCACAAAGAACGATACATGATCCATTGTTATAGTCTTTATGTTGTAGTAGGTTATCACAATGTGGTCGACCCATTGACCTGTAGTAGCAGTACTAGCCTATTGCCGTGATTTGGTAGTTGTGTTGAGGAGTAATGTAGAAGTCTATGGTCTGATAAAAAAAAAATCCCTTCATCTGTTCTTCTGCTTCCGCATCTTCACACAACATGAGGTGAGGAAACAATGTAATTACACCAATTTGCATGTGTTAATTGGATTAATTAGAGAATTGAAGAAAGAAGGGGGGAACTGCATGCATGTCCTCACAGACAAGGGCTTTTTTAAATCAGTGCACTTAAAAATAAAGTTTCTCCTTCCTTTACAAGTTGGCAAAACCTTGTGGTAGAGGTCTGATTTGAGAAACCGTTAATTGGCTTTTGAATATGTCAGACTAATTAGAAATGCACAGTTGAAGCATGATCGGTTTGAATGCAAAGAGCTACTCGCCAAGGGAGTTCTTATTTTATTTTTTGAGATTCACTAACCCCTCCTCTCACTTAACAAGATTTGGAGATAATTGCAATTAGGATCATTTGCATAAGTTAATGAATTTCTCTGATACTTTCCTTAACGATCTCAGGCCACAAAATATTTATGGAGCACTGAATCTTAAGTACAGTACATGGACCCAATACTGTAAGCTTTCACCATAATGCATTTACCACAGGGTTCATTTCAAGATGTTTTTTTCTGATTTATGTTTGCTCTGACAATGATATGTGATCAAAGTTTTTTTTCCCTTTACTTTTTGAAGCTACTGACCCCCAAATATGATCCTAATGCGAGGGACTTACATTATAAAATATATACAGCTGCATATATTTTATAGAGGACCACTTATACCGTAAAAAATTCAAATATAAAAAATTGTTGACCCTTCATGCACACCACCAGGGTACTATATAGCCTACTAACTGTAAAATATATATCAATATATACACATTTTTACATATAATAAAGTTTATATTCAACATAAAAAATAAAAAAGGAGTAATGAGATTAAAAACCACGATGATTTTATTCTGTTGAAAAAATTATAAGTGTTTTGCACTGTGACAACATTTTAAAAAATGACATTGGCTGTCCCCAATACATATCTATTTAAAAGTAATAACATTTCATAATGTAAAGGGAAATCCACTAATTATTGTTTTTTTCAGTATGATCTAACCTTATGATCCCACAAACACAGAGAATGCTTCAATGTAAAAAGTCACAGCTGGCTTTTACACCCCCTACCCATACACACCCACCAACAGACATAATGAGGTATGCTTGGCTTCTATTTTTCTTATAAGAAACACAAGGGAAAGGATTGTTTTTTATTAATCGTAAAAGTAAATTGGAAAGGAACACCTTGTGAGTGCAGGCCGTAGTAGGTTGAAAAAGAGAGAGATGGGTTTAATTAGCTAATTAAATAAACAAGATATTGGGGAGTTTAATGCCAAAAAGCAATTACCAGAAATGTCAATGAAAAAACTTCTCATACCTCTGCAAATCTGATCAGAAAAAAGCCAGATTTAGAAGTAAATGAAACCTTAAGAGGAAGGCCAGATGAAAGAAAAGGGCGGGAGCGTAACGTTCATTTCTGTAGCGACATTCACAAAGATGCACGAGACCTCCTTTTAGCAAGACCCACGGATTGAAATCACGGCAGGAGAAAGAAAGTGCCAACTCAAATGCCTTTCATTACTCTCTGTAATGATGCAGACGCAAGAGTTTGTGTTGAAATCTGGAGGGTAATGAACCATGATTTTTGGCCAGGGACTATTGGAGAGCCGTCTCAACATCAAGTGAGTGTCCAACACACCAAGCCAAAACCATCAAATGTGGATGTACACTGAGCAGAGATGTTAAGACAGCATTTTTGATGGTTATAGTTATTTAATTAAGTACTTTTTTTTTCTTTTACAGACATCTTATTTTTTAATGGTTCCTCTATTTAAACAGAGGACACAAGGAAACAGGTCAACCATTGAACACGATACAACAGCACATGAAATATATACAATTTTACTCTCAATCTGCCTCACTCTCACAACAAATGTCTTGGCAGACACTGAATCACAGTCTCTCTTAGAGAATATGCATACAGACATAGAATTTATTCTACCAAACCATTGGGGGAAAAAAACATGCCGTTTCATCTGGAGACTACGACCCTTTCAAAAAGAGCGCTTCATACATCAAACTTGAGTAGACGTAACAATACATGGTCACGTATCTGTACTGTGCATGTGTATGATTACTTGCTAATAGGAAGTCAATGACAAAGGAGGGAAAACTGGACATAAAAATGTTTTAGGCACCAAAGACGACAAAACATTTTCAAAAAATAAAGATAAAACTTGGCTTGTAAACAAAAGGCAACCACCACTGCAACAAAATGGTCATTTTTAACAGTCTTTTCATTTATGGATGTCGTTTTATGGACAAGAAGGGATATCAATCATCATCCATAGAACCCCAGTCCAAAATGCCAG
Organism: Phoxinus phoxinus; assembly: GCF_949152265.1. NCBI lineage: Eukaryota > Metazoa > Chordata > Actinopteri > Cypriniformes > Leuciscidae > Phoxinus > Phoxinus phoxinus. Next base: position 20,213,285 of record NC_136878.1, on the reverse strand, counting down.
GTAACGTCCCCAACATTTCTTGAGAAACTTCTCAAAGGGGAACAAAATCATGTTGAGCATCACCCCAGCATTATAGAGCTGCTCTTTTATGGAGTCTAAGGCTTTCAGGGTCAGGCTATCCCAGCCATAACCAGACAGACCACATATGAGTGCACATGATCATTTTTAGCTTCTGTGTCTTGATTACGTTTCCCTCAATGGGGTGATTGTCTCGCAAGTGACTCACAGTACTTGCGTGGTTCTGAATTCTTCTAAGGTGGCTGAATGCACAAAAGTGGCGTGGACATTCACAATGATAGATTGGAGGGAAGAGGCGAGGAAAAATATGAAGAAAAGGCACACCGCAAATTATACATCCATGTTTCCTCAGCAAACCTGTGTAAAAAGAACCAAGTAGCCAATCAGTTTGTTTTCCAACTAGGAAGAATAATGCAATATAGTCAACTCTCAACATTTTTAACATGTTTTTCTATCATCTGGTACCATAAATGTACATTTACAAAATGTGTTTTCATCATACCTTTTGGTCGGGTAGGAGGGTGTTGCTCTGCAGGGGTGTCAGGTGACTACTGAGCAAAGCTCCACCTGGCCGGTCATGCTCACAAAAGATGGTGCCGTTGACATAGTGAAATCGGTCACCAGGCACCAAGCGATTTCGACATGTGGCACAAGTGAAACACTGTGGAAGACAAAAAAAACAAGCAACATTTTTTTTATTTCACTGGCACTCTGAGATCTCATTTAATAAAACAAGTAAATTTTACCACAAAAAAAAAAAAGATTAAAGTCGAGTGAAATGGAAGTTCCATAATGTGACATACATCTGAGTGAAATAGAAAAAAAAGAAAAAAAAGTGTAGAAACTTTATTGAATCAATCAATTGTTGATTGGATAGAGGCAAATCTTCTGAATGCGAGCTTACAGGCGACTGTCAGAAAGGGGATGTTTAAGCGAAAGATCGAGTTTTGATTTACATTTTGATAAATTACAAGGTAAAAAAAAAAAAGGCATTAATAGTTTACAAGATCAATTAGAGACATTTGCAAAATAGATGGGTGCTGCATTCGAAATTACATACTGTATAGAGTAGGTTCTATATTTGGTTTGAAACTTGAAATTCGGACGTACTACATCCGCCATGTTGTCATTGTCATGTGACCTACAGCGTCAGTTGCGTTGCTTCACCTCCATTCACAAATCCTCTCCTGTGGTCTCATGGGATAGTTAAGTGTCCATCGAATGCGCAATTCAAAATCTTTAATAGGTCATCCAGGTACTTTTCGCCTACGGTTTTATGAATTCGGACATACTACTCGGCTCATATACTGTTTTTCGTCCAACTGTATAGCATGGAAGTAGGCCTATTTTGACACAGCGACTGAATTTTCATTATATTTAATTTTCACTTTAAATAGACTAAATTTAACCACCAATATGAGGGGGGGGAAGTCCTATAAATAAACAGTAGTTTTCACTACTGATAGAAAAAGGGGAAATGTGCGAGACCAGAGTACCTACACACATATGGTACATTTGCATTGTTTGAAAAAAATCTATTACACTCCAAGCTCACATTTCTTCAGACACTCACAAATTAGAAATTGTCAGGATGTAGTTACCCAATTTTGAAAACTTATGCAAACAAGGACCACTGGGAAACCAAACCGAACCACTCAGCTTAATCAGGGAATGGTTTCCTTTTCCAATCAAATATTATTAAGACAGGTTGACACCTACACCACTATAATTAAGGAGGAATGTGTGGCACAGTTGGGAAAATGGTTAGATGATGAGTTTCGGCAGGCGTCTCTTGAGACTATCCTGCTATCCGTGTTCAGTAAAAGCGAGACTTCAGCTGACAATTCAAAGAGAAACTTATTTCCCAAAAAATAAACTGCTTTAGGTCTTTACAGATGTTTCCATTCCAGCCAAATAATGAGAAGCATAAACACATACGTTAATACAATAATGCCTCTAATTGTCACTCTAGAGATATGGATGTGTGGGTCCAAGCCATTGTTTTGCAAGAATTGTGCATTTCAGTCTTTCAACCTCCAGTCTTGAGGGAGTAGCAATACAATACTCGAAAAGAAATAACATTTCATAAATCTAACTATTAAACATTGTCTCAAGCTTATGTTGAGCAATTCCTGCTGGCTTACATGCTAATGTCAAAGGGAATTAGGTAATTGCAATGTACAAAACAAATGCCCTTATGTTTGGGACTGGTTTGGAAATTGTAACCACAAGTGTACAAGGATGTTGCAGAAGTAATTCTGCAAATGGTGATTTTTTTTTCTTCCCCATACTGGAAGGTGTCTAGGCATCAGCTAGTCTGATCACAAATGAGCAGGTTTAGTCACAAATGAGCAGGTTTAGTCATATATTTCACAAGTGTGTAAAAAGAGTTAAGTCTGATTACTATTGTAAATAATTTAAATTAGAGTATGACAAATTACTACCCATCCATACATTGGGGTGCTCTGATTGATAATCACTAAGACTCGATCAGCAATCTCTCAATTTGCCAGTCTCAGAAACCGATCTCATGCTGACAACGCAAAAAGATACGCGCCTACCGTGAGAAGTACGGCATGACTTGCAGCGGCACAGTCTCAATCTCTGTCCAGTGCGGGTAAAAAATATATATAATGCTAAAGGTAAGGTATAGGTCATACATCTATTTAAAGGGGTGGTATAATGCCCTTTTCACAAGATGTAAAATAAATCTCTGATGTCCCCAGAATGTGTATGTGAAGTTTTAGCTCAAAAATACCCCACAGATAGTTTTATATAGCATGTTAAAGTTGTCACTTTTTGAGGGTAAGCAAAAACGTCTCGTTTTGTGTCTGTCCCTTTAAATGCAAATGAGCTGCTGCTCCCAGCACAGGGGGCGGAGCTACTAGAACTCTTGTCCTTAGCAGCTTCGATTACCTCACACAGACATGCACTGAAAATTTCAACAACTTTTAGCCTTTTATGTTCAAACCGGAGTCAGAAAGATGGAGAGACTCAAGAAGAAGTGACAACATGTAGACAACATTCCTGAATGGTTAGTTGATGAATTTATGTAGTTTATGTGAAGTTATCTTCTAGTCATTGATCAGCATATTCTGTCTTAATCTATAAATCGTGTTCTGGGGGCGGGGTTTATGTAAATATTGGGGTTGGGGATGTCACTAACCCTGGAGGAATGTCGTGTAGTCCCTACCAGCCGTTTGTTGTAGTCCTTAAAAAGCTATTTCTTTAAAAGAAAATTTCTCCCTTTGCTTTGAACTTTGAGCTTCGTAACTTTGCAGATGTTGTTTATGCTCACACAGCAACATTACACACTAACTTACTGTAAGTTAGAAAAGTGAAATCATAATCAACCACCCCTTTTGAAAGCTTTCTGTGAGAAGTGACTTCAGAAACGGCATGAGTGAATTAGCACGCACTTTTTCTCTTAAAATGTGCAAATACCTTCACATCTCCACATCGCGTCCGCACTATCAGCAGTTCACTATGGATCCGTGCATGAGGTCTTAAAGTGACAGCAGCCTAATATTCCGGTTGCCATTTGTGCCATTAGTGTTAATCAAACAAAAGACAAAAGAAAAGAAAAGAAAAGAAATCCCTCACTGCTCTTTACTATATCTTTTGTAACTTTAAATATAATGATTCATCTGTATTTAATTTACTCAAGACTTTCCATTGTTATGTTACATTTGATTCTCTATTCAATTTCTTTACTATTTCTTAATAGTCTAAATCTTAAAGCACTGTTTATTTATTTTGTATCATTATCATTGCATTTATTTGTGCTAGCCTACTCTATGTAATTTGTTTAATGGTTCTTATTTTATTATTGACTGTTTACTTGTCTTTTTTTTTTTATTATTCAATCCAGTTTAAAATCAGGCTTGTGCTGTGTGTAAGATATTGTCCAACAAAATAGTCCCATTGTAAAAAAACGAAAATGCATTGCGTGAAACACTTATTGAGAATTAACCTTTTTTTGCTAAATTAAGTGGGGAATACATTCCATTTTCCAAAACTAAATTTAGTAATAATGCTACATAATAAAAATAAGGCTTATACTACTTCCTGTGATCGGACCCAAAAATCCTGATCAGAGCACCCTTACCATGCATATATATATATATATATATATATATATATATATATAATGAAAGATCTAAATGTGAACTTGCTTGCAGTGATTGTAAGAAAGGGGCGGAGTTTAAGCTGACAAAATGATTGGTAAAGTTTGGCATGTCACCAAAAGATCGTGTTATATTTTGTTTAAAAATGAGGAGCTCATAAAAATAAAGAATAAAAACCTGCACAGATGAATCAGATAAAGATGAGCATTTGCTGACAACAGACTATGGCTCACCTTTAGATGGTAGACGTTACCCTGGGCCCTCATCACCATCTCACTGGCAGGGATAGACTGTCCACATGCACTGCAGGCTCCACTGTGACCAAACAACCTGCACAGTGGGGGGAAAACAGCAATTAATACTAACAAGAATATTTTAAAAGAATGACAAAGAGATCAGCTGAAACCAAGTCAACATTGATGCATTTTAACATCCAAAGTACACGTTTCTTTAATTGACATTCTCACTTGAGAGATAAAAACTGTTTACCATATTGCAAAATGACACACAAACCACCCTGAAAATAAAACTTCTATAAGTTCTTAATTCACTTCTTTTCATTCCACACAAGGGGAAATTCACTTTTACGCCCATAGCTTGAAGTTTGAGTGCTTTGCAATGTGTGTGTTTGTGCGTGCGTGGCTTGGATGGCAGGGCACCAAAGCCCCTATAGTCCTTAGCCTGCAGCCTATCAGCTAATCTGTAGAGGCAGTGTAATTGGTGGCAATGGGTGGGGGGTGGCTATAGGAGCCTCTGATCCACCCTTGGCTCCTAATTAGGGTGCACTTGATTACTCTGCTGCCTGTGCTTGAGGTTGTTATGGGCAATTTTAGGAGAACACTCAAATGAGTTCAAGTCGTGCTCTTGATGAGCTAAAAGAAAAAAAAGGCATTACACACACACACACACGTAGAGATAAAACCCAGATGCACACAAACACGCAACATACACGCATTCCACTCGCACACAAACAACTTGTTTTCATTCAGAACACCTGGAGCCACCATGTCACAGTCATGTTTCAGTAGGAAACATTTCTTCCGCTCCCTCTCAGGGGTCTTTATTGTGACGGTAACCAGACCAGTTTGGCAGCTTGTTCTCACCACCTCACTTTCTCCTCTTCCCCCTACCCTCTCTCTCTCAACCCCTCCTCCGCTATCACTGTCCCAGCTCTGACTGCTCGCAGTAATGAATTTTTGATCTTAATCCAAACAGTAATTTAATAAGAGACAGCAGAAAGGAGCTCTGTTCTCCCTAATTAATGCACCCTACTTTTATCAGACCTCAGGCTCCACGCGGTGTCATTTGGTAATGAAGCTCTGCCCTTTTGATTAGCTGTATTATACATATTTAATACACTGCAGATTGAGTACACCTTACATGCACTATTAAAGGGAATATCCACAAGACCACTCTTGACACTTATAACATGCTTGCTGAATTATAGTGCTGTAAGAGAGAGAGAGAGAAAAAAAGTATTTTTTCAAGTTGTTAAGCCAAACTTGTCATGAAACAAGTACTGATAGTTGTAAGTCATTGTGCAGTTACTCTATTAAGGAGACCTGAACTGGTGAAAAATTATATAAAATAGACATACACTATATTGAATTAATATAATAATTTTATTCATTATTTATTTTTCACCAGTTCAGTCAGTCCCACATCAAACTATATTAATGCATAATAATATGAATATGAATACTACAACTAATAATAAATCTAAATGTACATAAAATGATTATAAATTAAATAATAATAATTGATAGGAATCTAAAATGCAATTATAATTTAGTAATTATATAAATTTTGATTTTATATTATTTTTAATCTGAGTTAGTCCCATGCACGTTCAAACCCATTTATAATATTATATAGGTATATTAAAGTACTGTGCATCAATAATATGAATATGAATACATTAATAAATATGAATTAATAATAATTTCTCATTATTTCATATTAGTATAAAATTAATATAAATACATTATAAAATAATAGCTAATATTAATCAATTATATTAATATACATTTAAAAATAGTAAATGTGGGAGCAATTCAAAATAATTTAAAAACAAAAAATATTGTTTTGTCAATTGCTATAAAAATCAACTATGACAGATATTTTGCATCAGTGATTTTTGTTTCAAATATGGCAGGACTGCGGTTTCTTTTTGATTTGGGGGTCAGAGAGATTGTTTGACTTTTGAGCAGGCATCTCTGGCACTTCTACAGCAATCACAGGCACACAAAAAAACATCTGCGTGGAAATGCCAAATAGTCAGACATCCCTGGTTGAGGTCCAAACAAACCAGAGTGGGTCTAACAGGCAACAATGCCGTGCCGTCATGGACCGATGCATCACTGCACACATCCAAACACACAGAGGTCAATTTCAAAGCCTCAGCGATTATAAACAAATCTAATCTCCTCACCTCTGGAGCCTTCAGCTCAAAATATACAAGGGGATAGAGGCCAAATTCAATCAAAGAGTTATGTAATCTAATCATCATATGGCATATATGCAATCATAGACCTCAGCTTAAACTGCCGTAAAAATAAACGATCAATTGTTAGGGTTTGCAAATCGAGGATACGGTAGGTTTGCAGACTAGTCAATTTATGAAAAAAAATACAATTCTGCGTAGAGTTCTAATTTGATCACTGACTGTGTGGTTAAACAATACAGCTTGCATCTAAAGCACATGAAAAACATGTGGGGAGTCTTGGCTGCTCCAGATGCCATGTTACATGCACCCACACACTTCCTGTCATAATTGCTGAACTTTTCTTGTCCTGTTACAGTTCACGCAGTAACATATATTCCAATGTGTTGCCACAGAAAAGATGTCTAAAATTATTATGACAAGACGCTGCACTAAAAATCTGAAAATTATTTTCACAAATGGATGAATTAACATGTGGTTTACTCATTTAAATATGAGATAAACTTTAGGCTACATTTTTATCTTGAACAAAAGTGTTAAACAATAAATAGAAAAACCTTGCACAACCAAAAGTTACACAACATAACTAACGTCATAAACAGAAAAAATGGCTGTTTGATTATGCATGAAGTGGTAGCAAGATATGGTAGTGTGGAGGGTTTTATTGTGTTTAAATATGAAGCACAAATTTACAACAAGTCTGTGGAAGCCCGTCTAAATATCCTGAGCCTTTCAGACCATTCACCTGAACTGGCTACGTTCAGACCGTCAGTCCAAGTCCGATTTTTGTGTATATTCTATTGAAATCCGATCAGATTTAGCAAGCGTAAACGGCAAAAAAAAATTATGTGAAATGCAATTGTTACAAATCAGGTTTAAGCTACATTCATATGTGATTTGAAATCCTATTCAAATGGAATTTCTTGAAATCCATTTCTGTCAGACTGCTCTGATTGGATTTCGTGTGGTTTATGTGACTTTCTCACGCCACGTAAAATGTAAACGTCAGACGTTGTTATAGGAAACATGCTGGTAGAAACAATGTTGTGTTGTTTTAAAGTGCAGGACGAGCACAAACATGTTTTGAAACCGGTGGAGATGACAGCACGGAATAATGCCACTCATACTAGCCTCCTATGGTTCTGCCGCTGCCTCAGAAGACACAGTAGTCCAGCGCGGCGGCTACACATTGTCATGTTGTAAATAAGACAACATCTGTATTGCAAACCCCTCCATGTTATGTTTGCTGTTGTTGTTATTTTTGGCGTATAGCCCTTATGTAGCCCCGCCCCTTTTCAGCGCTGCGCTCGTTGTCTGTCTTCCGGTCTGTATTTTCACAGCATTCTTCAGTATTTAATGAACGGCTCATTTTAAAATCTTCCCGGTCTACTGACATTTGTTAAGACATCTGCTTTAAACATTACAATCCTCATGATAACTTTCGTTAACTTTACATTAAGTAAATCCACTTCAAAAGCTAGTCCAAAAACAATATTCTAAAGATGGCGGCGCTCTCGTTTCTCTGGCGCATAAGGTCTATACCGTGCAACGCAAGGCCATTGCCATAGAAACCAATGCAGATATTCGAGAAAACGAAAGAGTGGCATGGACACCCAAATCTGATCTGAACAGTTCCTTTACACAATGTGGAAAGTCAATTTTAGATCAGATTCCAATCGGATACACAAATAATCAGATTTGGACTGACAGTGTGAACATAGCCTTGAAGCACTACTGGAAATCTGGAAAGGAGATATGGATATGTCAACTGGTTTAAAACAATGATCAAGTTCACAAATCAATGACATTTATTGATTTGTTTCCAGTCCTCCTCGTCTAACACATTACGACTGATGCCGTGACCAGGAGGAACATCATTTATTTGGTCTTATTCAACATTTCTATCTCAGTCCCACCAAATCCCTGACTGCCCGTTTCATTCAGTACCTGATATAATCGTTCCTGCAGAGGATCATTCCTCCTTTGCTGAAGCAGGTGCTGCCGATCTCTCCCAGTTGAGCCTGGCAGCAGGAGCACTTAAGGCAGCGCGTGTGCCAGTACCGATCCATGGAGAAGAGCAGGAAGCGATCCGAGATCCGACCTCCGCAGCCTGCACAGGAGCGCACTGCCCCGCCACCACCTCCCGTTACCGCCACGGCGGTGGATTCCACACGGCTGTTCACCATCGCCTGCCTGCGGGACAAAACGGAGAAGCTCGTAAATCAGCATATCTGGTCTGTGTTATCCAGAGGCCAGATAGTTCCACCACTATCAGAAGATCAGCCATTAGAGATGTTCCCCCAAACCTCTTCAAACTAATCACCATAATACATTCATTCTTATCCAAGAAAACATCATAGCAGAATAATGGGACAGATATATTTTCTTGCCTTATTGCTGATTTAATTTTCAACATCCCCATCCCATAAAACTGACTAACCAATTGGTATTAAAATAAGGAAAAATTACAGTATTTTCCTACAATTTATTACAGAAAATAACAGAACACCAGGCCAGGAAAATGACTGATGTAGCAGTACAGTATCCTCTGGTATATTTACAGATTAAGTGTAATAGGATATGTTTACAGTACTCTGCTGCTGCATAGCTTCCTAAAACGCACTGCAAGTTGAATACATAATGTGGTTGCATAGCCTAATGTTTCTTTTTTTTTTTACTATTTGCCAATGCCATGTTATTTCTGTGTCTGTGCTCACCTTTAGGTTCTTGTTTTGTAAAGTTCAGGGTTTCATTACATCTAAAATTCTTTGTTGTTTATATCACCATTAATTTGTATTCGGAGTGAAAAAAAAAATATTCATACTCAAAATGATAGCAGAGTAGCAACCAGTCAGCTCACAACAACAGTATTGCAAGCCCTCAACAGCAGAGATCTTTTAAAGCATTGAGAGATTATTTTCCATTTTCTTTTTAGTTACAATTACATACAGTATAAGGGCCAGTTATGGCGTTTAGTATATTTTGTAACATTTTTATATTACTGGCAAAGGGCAAATGAACTAGGCTAAGTAAATAAGGTTTCTAGGAAATAATCATAACTGTGACTTCACCATATAATTATCCCACAATGCAGAGCAATGAGAGAAAAAATGTGGTTGGCTAGCAGAACTGTAAACGGTTAATGAAACCGAGGATGAAACTTCAATGTATGTCTTGGCAAAGTTTCACCAATGAAGAAATACACAAGTCTGTCTTGAAAACAACCTGCTCTTGCACGAGAACCATGTGCTTTAAAAAATGACTGCATAATGGACAGAGTCATAAAGGCACTGCTAAACAACCGAGCCCCATAATATTATAATGTGATATTTTATTAACAATAGTTAGTTAACATTATGAACAACATCATATCGGTTTTTATAATTAAATGCATTCAAAATGTGTTTGTACAAACATTATGATGTTGAAGTACCTCAAGAAAAGTTAGTTAAAAAAAAAATTATAGTGCAATGTTATTGCCACGGAACTAAAATAAATCTCATGCTGCAGGCAATTGATGTAGTCCACCGATTTTTATATCTGCCTTAACATTATCAGTTTACATCTACAGCTCATTTCCAGAACTTTCATTGCAATTATGAGTGGAGATCAAACCCAGCTGGAGGCAGTGCAGCTTTCAAATGGCAGTAACTGAAACCATAAGGACAAAAAGTAAAGTCTGTTTCCTTTCAGAGTACGTTATCTCAGAGTGTGAATGTTGATCCGAGAACAGGGGTCATATCACTATGGCATCTCCAAATAAGAGCACTAATCTAGAAATCTAGCTATCCTTATCGAGATGTGAGACTTTACAAACATCACCTTGATTTACCACAGTTCACATTTCTCACAGTACCATGTAAACAAAAATAATTCAGAGGCGTAACTCCAACAACTTTTTCCAAGACTGATATTTTATATGTCCTAGTTTGCAGTCGGAATGCCTTGCGGTAAACAGCCTTCAACCGACACGAGAACTCAATCACAACACCAACCACTGTTAATGATGTTTTCCTAATGAAACTGCAGCTGATTTGTCATTCCCTGTCTGATGATTTTTGTTTGAGTATGTTTTCACTTATGTCGAGTGTATTCCCTTGATGAGTTACTGTTCACCAGCCGTTTCCCTGCGAGCAAGCAAACTATTCCCTCTCTCGATAAACAGCCTTATGCAGTTCCAGAAGGATGAATTCAGTCTAACCACCAACCATCCTCACCACACACACACACACACAAGTACAGTTTTAGTAGGCTATGTCTAGCTACAGGCCAACATATTACAACATGTTTTCTAACATTATATAAAATAAACACGAAGATTGTGCTTTGAGAAGGTCAGACCGTCCAACTAAGCAAAAGACATTCAGACTTGAGGCACCATACATACGCTCAGCCTCAGACACATTAGGAAATGCTTGCACATTTTATTTCTAAAAATAACTTTGTATCTCTGCATTGTTTTCTGAAAAGACACAAAGCAAGCTTCTATGCTGCATTTGGAAAACCTCAGCAAAATCCTGTGAGGACCAGTCGGTGCAGTTTTCTCCTTTTGGAGAGGCTGCAGCAATGTGAGGAAGAGACTTTGGACATCTGGCTGAGGCTATATCACTTGTTATTTCCTCCCTCTGTTGTTCTAAAGGAGAGGTCAGTCGGCAGCAGACTGGAGACGGAGGCCAGGTTAGAGGTCACAACTGAGCCCTGTTGATTGGTAGGGTCGCCCAGGGGTCAAAAGAGGAGAGGAAAGCAACAGGAAGGCTCTTTGTGCTTTGCTCCAAAGGAGTGGGAATGCTTTCCTCAGGTCCTATCCGTCTTCCCAGCCTTGTGCCGGACGTAAGATATCAACCGCCACGTGCTTTCCCACAAACAGGAGTCTGAACAGTGCCAACAGGTAGCCTACTATATAGGCTCTCTTAAGGGGACAGTTCCCCCCAAAATTTAAATTTTCTTCACTTACTCACCCTTGTGTCATCTGACTGGGAGACACACAAAACTAAGTCATAGCCTACAGGTTTGGAACGACATGAGGGGGGAGTAAATCATGACACAATTTCATTTTGGGGGGGAACTATCCCATTAAACTTTGGATGACACAGAGAATGAAACATGTTTTTGGTGAAGCACCTTGCACCGTTTATGCAGTGGTGGAATCATGAAATAGATCTTTTAACATGAAAATGGAGAAATCCTAAAGCTAAGAATTCGCAATCTGCAGAAAAATAGCCTCGCAAGATCTTGTGCACGTGTGGTTTACATTCCCTCACCTTACCTGATAAAACTGGCCGAACAGGTCTAACACAAACACCCAGAGAGCTGCATAAGCATTTCCCCTACAAACAGACATCCCGAAACTGACATGAACATACATGCCTGAATTCTCATTGGAGAATTTGCCAGGCACCAGTTTAAACCAATTTCCGACACCCTTGGCTCTAATCTTTTCATTGTCATGTCAAAGTTGGGCATATTTGTAAGCCTTACACAAACTATGAGCCTGATATCTTATTAAATGCATTGGGACCAGCTGTACAAGATTATAAACCTGAACCAAAAGTAAATTTATTCAGCGCTTCTACACAAACAGATTTTGCCTCAGGACCTTTTCTCCGTAACTGACACCAGTAACAAGCACCATACATTGTCTTTCCCGCACACCTGCAGAACTGCCGACTGCCGTTGCAAAGTAGGTTGCCAAATAACTTTGCAACAGTTAATTTCATGAAAATGCAAATCCCCCATTTTTTAATCATCCTTTTCCTGCAGACCTGAGAGCTTGAGAGACAATGCTGTTGAATGGGACCCTGGGGGAATATCACACGCTTTGAGGCTTGGCTGTTTCAATACTGAACAATTACATTATCCCTCTAATAACTTAGGTAAGTTAATCCTTCACTGGAAATGTTTGGCGACAACCTTTCTTAAGCTATGAGGCTTAATGTAGTGTCTTATCACAGGGTAGCAGGAGTCGTGACGCTATAGGCCTATATCTTTGGCAGTCTGCATTGTGTTGTGACCAATTCCTTAACTTACTTCGAAGGCTGGCAAAATATGGCATGCTTAGACTAGAGTGCAAATTCAAGTCGCTGCTAATTTAAAACAGGCAAACCTGGGTAGGCTACTGTATAGGTGATGTATGGTGGTTGTAGATTAATGTGCAGATTATGAGATAAACGAGTGGAGAATGTGTAAAAGCTCTACATACCCACGTTAACTTTTTTTTTTTTTTAAGAGGTTCTTCTTTGTAAATTATATCTTATACAAGGTTAACGAAGCAACATTAGATTAATAAAACATACATACAATTAAAAAGCTTGTACCTCGAGTTCTTCAAGTCGAGAATTCATCCTGTTTTCCCAAACGCATGAATAGCTAAACTGAACTATTCAACCAAGTCACTGCTGGTTTGGAAGTGAGGAGATCGCTACTTTGGAAACAGACCAAACTCTTCTTTCTCTCTCGTTATTTAAACGCTGTCATCAGAAAGGTCAGCGAGGGGGAGGCTCGTTCAGTTCCACTCGACTAACGGGCTGATTGATGAAATAAGAGGCAAAAACAGAAGCTAATGAAGAGAAACACAATACCGTCGCTGTCCGAGCGCAGACTGATGGATTGGTGTCGGCTTGACGGAGCAAATGATGGGTCTACACTATTAGACAAATCACATATCATCAATTACTAGCCTAATGGTGTAGAAGTCTTAAGAACACACTATTGTGTTTTATGGTTGTGCCACAACTTTTTGGCTGACCGTCTGTTGAACACTAACCGCACGGTCTCCATAGAAACTCACTAACGCGAGAACGCCCGTATAATTTCGGCGTTTTAATACAATTTCACTTATGCTGTAAATGTGAATTTTTAGTGTCACAACACGTCGGTTAGGAGAACAAATAACTGCCCACAAACCCAGTGCGAGTCGGTGATAATTAAAATAAATGAGCGTAACACCATGCTTCACAGCCTCTAAAAATAGTAGCGAGTCCAGTAAGCAAATGACCAAACCCTGGTTGGCACCACCGCAGATTAGCAGTATATCCTTCTCTTTTAATAATGCGCTCTGGGGCCATATAACTACACGCTTCGCCGTTTCATTAAAACGGGTCTCTTTTTAATTAACACTCCGCGCACAACTCCCCATTGTGCACAATTCTCCGCTCCAGTGACAGCACACATAAAGCCTGCGTCTCAAAACATAATGTGCTGCCTACCTAGACAGCATTTTACCTTGACAGTGACATCAACTCACCCCAGATGTCTAGGTTAGCAGCTCACTGTGATTTGAGATACAGCCATTGAGTGAGAGTTATTGCACGGGGAAGCAGCCAAGACGCACCAATGTAAAGTTTAAGCATAATTAAAAAAAGAAACACCTAACTTATATAACTCTAAATTGCTCTATAACTCAGCTGGTAAAGTATGACACGTGCAGCGCTGTTGACATAAAAATGCAGAGTAAATTGTTTTGGCGTCTGCTAAATTACACATAACTAACGTTAAACGTGTGATGCAATACAACAAAATGACATCTTAGGATCAGAAGTTGTGATGTGCGTGATCAGAACTGACTGGAAATTGTTCAAACAGACAGACAACGAAACTCTAACCCTACAAGTTCACATTCTGTTTAACTAAGTGATTATTAAACGTTTACTAGATTTTTACTCACCGTAATTTGTACGTAGTCTGGAAAGAAGTCAAATGTGGTGGAATATCTCTCAAAGTTATTGCGCGGTATTAAGCAGTGAGAGTGGCTGTCCTTGTGTTTTGCTTTCGTCCACCCAAAAATCGTTGAAGAAAATGCGCTTTTGATAATCCGAGCGTCGCGTGTTCCAACAAACTTCAAAATCGTCCCTTAGGTTAGAAGCGCTCCGCCACAACCGTCACATTCATGTTAATGCTGAGCTACTGCACATGATCCTGCACGTGGCGCTTTCTTAAAACTAGTATTTATTATAACTCGCTTTCTTAGTGCCTCAAACCTCCTGTGAGATGTAAAGTCTTATTTCTGGCGTCAGTTTACGCTGCAAAATACTCATGAACGAACAGGGAGAAAATTTTAAAGTCACTCCTCTGGTGACGTGCCATAGGTGCTGCCCCCGCAGCCAATAAACGACGAGGGGGCGTGGCATTTGACAGAATGATGGATGGCTGTTTGGGCAACTTCAGATTATTTGAAACTAATTTAAATTGCCCATAATCACCACGGCTGAGTTATGCTGAAAGGATTTAAACGCCGTATTTATCCACAACATTTAAACCTGCTGCAATTTAAATTAGTTGTGTTCATTATTCACATATGCCCTTACACAAATGGACAGTCTACATAGCATCAATCTATAAATAAACCGACAATAGATGCAAAAACACAGTCCAAATAACAGATGTGCTCACGCGAGAGGAAAACAGGCATCTGTTAAATTGAACACTACCACGTGCTCTCACCTTATATTTGCTGCGTCTCTCGGCGCGATCGAAGCTGCGAACATCTGGCCAAGATGGAAAGCCAATTACCTCTGGCGCCGTAAATCTTTATTTAACCAATGCAATACTGTCCAATTTACCTTGATTTACCATTACAGGCTTAAATGAACTAGCCTTGGCCTCTCTCTTACAGGCAGTGCTAACACTAAGAAATGTTGTGGCTTATGATGTCAACTACTAAACACACCCGCGAGGCAGTAGCAATCTTTAAACTGTTAATGGCAATGCATAATTTGACAACTGTAGCCTAACACAGTCTTATAAATAACTTTGTTGTCTTTGTTCTCCAACTACTCTGTTCTCCAACTACTCTGTTCATTATTTAAGAGATGCACAGAACAGTCCTTGTACAGAAATGTAGCAAGGATGCCCTGCTATATTGTATAAAAATGTTGCATTTTAAACCTGGCCTATATTCAGAACCATTAAATAATAATTGATGTAGTCTACAAAATCTTGCTAGTACATTTACTGTGTTTTCATGTAGTAAGGACAATGAAACATTTAGACAAATTTAACTTCACTTGTGCTTTGGTTGGATTTAATATTGTGCTTCTTTTTCTTTATTTTTTTACATAATTATTTGAGGTCAAACTATAATTGATTGACCGTATGACACTAAAATAAATCAAAATCAGAATTTAGGGTAGGCATACACTACATTTATTCAGACAGATAAGGTTATAATAAGTATAGGTAATAGGCCCAATGCAAAGTTCACAAACAACACATTAATTTTCACAAATGCAGCAGAGCCAAAATAACTTTTTAAGAAAATATTCACATAGGAGATGTACACATTCATTCTCAAGTCTACCTTACTAGTCAAAGCAGTGGGGCCAAGTAGACTGTTTACAGTGATGGTTCACCCAAAAATGTACATTTTGTTCTTATTTACTCACCCTTATGTTCTTTATTTTGTTGAACACAAAAGAAGATAGTTTGAAGAATGTTGGTAACCAGACATTTGACCGCACCCATGGTATATTTTTTCCTACTATGGAAGTCAATAAGGTGCCGTCAACTGTCTGGTTACCAACATTCTTCAAAATATCTTCTTTTGTGTTCTTAAAAAGAAACTCATACAGGTTTGGAACAATTTGAGGGTGAGGAGTAAGAAATGACAAAAAAAAATATATTTGGGTGAACTATCCCTTTAATAGAAGAGTTAGCAAATGTGTTATTATTCCTGCTCCGGAAATAAGGGTCTGGCGGCATCTAGTGGAGGATTGTATGGGCTATTTTGTTTACATGTGAGGCTATAACTAGAAGCAGCAGCAAAAAGAAAAGAACAGAAAACAACATTAGTAAGTTTGAATACACTAAATTAAGCTCTCTATACTTTTGTATTTGCTTGTGCATTTCTCCACATACACAATTAATTACATTTGAGAGGTCAAAGATGGGTCATAGAAGGATCTGCTGGCTCCATTCTGATGTAAGGCAATGTCATTTGTTTAAAAAAGGAGCAGTAGTGTGATTCTATTCAAATCCAAGCTCTGCATACAAAGACTTTAAAGCAAGCAGCTCTTAGACACACACACTCTGCCTTGGGGATCACCTGAGCAGACTGGTCTTTGATGAGACACTGTGGAGTCCCTTGCTACTCTTACAAAGGTAAATGTATCCACCCCTCCTTCCCCCCAACCCCCTGGTACCAATCTCCCTGGTGTCCCCATTGTTTCATAGAAACTCAACACTTTGCATGAGATAGAGAAAGGAAATAGACCAACAGAAGCCAGAGCACAGCAGTGCGGCGGGTGAGAAAATATCTAAGCCAGGGAGGGAAAGAGATAAAGAGGATGACAGGACGAGAGAGAGAAAAAATAATACAATTGGAAAATCAGAGGACACTGGGGCACCAGTTGTCATTGTGGAAATTCTTTTGATGCTATACTATTTTTTTTGTCTATAAGAATATATTTGAATGGATATCTAGATTTAATTTTTTTAAAGAAAGAAAGAAAACTAAATATAGGCTACTCACATGAAAATGCTGCAATTATAGCTCAGAAGTGTTGTCAACATAAGAAAAGGTGATTTTGGCATCTTTTACACGGTTTGCTGGCTATAAAAAATGGGTTAGATTATGAAATTAGACTAGAAGGTTAAATGAGGTAATGGTCAGTATCTTGAATTTTTCTTATTTAATCAAAGAAATATGATGGAAATAATCTACATCTGTCATTGTTATCAATTCGGTGGGGAAATTCCATAAATTTTGCCCATTCGTAACCCATCGGATAAAATATTTGTGTTCCACTGGAATGGTGAAGAATAATTTGTTATACACAACAATATAATATTGTACCATTCAAACTCGATTCTAATTCACACAATAAAATGGAGCTTTAGCCATGTTTTATGCAATGCAAGGATATAGGAGTTTCCACTGTAAAAAAAGTTTTTTGTTGTTTCTAATTCTGAGGTGTCATTTAACCAATAGAGGGCGCTAATGTTCACATTTAACCTGGAACTATTGAATTGATATAGAATTATGAAACATCTGTATTTATCCATCCCCCCATTTGATTTATTTGTGTGTTATTTAAATAAAGAAATCACTTACAGAAACTTTTTTAAATAGAAAAAAAAGAGCACTTGAGTCTGGATTTAACTACACAAAGCATACCTTTGGAAGACTGTGTACTCAATCACATTTACAGTTTTTCTGAATTAATAAAACACTAAACCCCATTCTCTGAACCAAATTCTCAATAGCCTAAACAAATTTGTTGAATAAATCACTCTTTCTATAAAACATTAAACAAGCTCAGGTAAAACACTGTTTGCAAATCTCAATGCACTCTTTTTTCAAAACTCTAAACACATTTTCACTCACTAAAACACATATCGAACATTATGTTTCTAAATGCTAATAACAGGCAGGCAAAAGTTAAACACAACAACAACACAGTTGTCATTGTTTACACGCTGTGTACAAGTCAGTTCAGAGTCCAATTGACTCAAAATGTTACAAAAAGAGTGTGTAAAAGAGGTTGTGAACAATGAGGAAGAGGAGGAGGACGAGAAAGAGCAAGGTGTGAAGAATGTTGTCACGGCTGGATCTGGCTTTAGGGTTTTTCCCTTTGCCTGCAGAGATGACATTGTCTGTGATGTGGACAAGTTGAACAACTCTTCTGAGTGTACTTTACTGTAACAAGCTTTTCATTTAGAGTTTCTTACTGTTACCTTTTTTGGCTTTTGTATTTTCACAGTATGCAAGTGCTGAATATAAAGACATTTGATAGGCCTACTATACAATATTCAGTACAATACTATACTTGCAGTGCATACATACAATTTATTCACCTTAATACTGTAAGTTGTCATTACTATATTTTTCTACGTAATTGCTAAATTTGTTTACTTTGTTACAATATACTTTTTTTCTGTAAAGGCATGCTTTTGCTTCTGTGTTCTCCATTTTTTGATGTAGTGTCTAACAAATGATCTGTAGTGTTTATAAAATTGACTCGCTGTGTGTATGATCTGAAAGCATTGTTTGTTTTTGAGCATAGATCAAATGGTTTTGAGGCAATTGTTTGATTTTGCCAGAAGAGTCACTCCCAGGGTTATTTTTTTGGCTGTCTGAAAATTTGGTTTTGTGTTTCAGGTTTTGAGAAAGTGAGTGATGCTTTCAAGAAATGTGTTTTAGCAATTCAGAAAAACTGTAATAGATTCTGTCATAAATTGATGTCACCCAACACACGGAGAAAACATATGCTGACTAATCAAAGAGTGATAAAAAAATGTTCACAGTGTGTGGCTCAAATGTTCTGTACTGTGAGATTGTACAGTCATCACATATTTCATCCTGCACATTCTCAACACATTTAGACATTTCCTGTTCACTCGTCATGGCAGTGCTGAAAGTCTCAGCTGTCTGAGAGAGAGAGAGAGAGAGAGAGAGAGAGAGAGAGAGAGAGAGAGAGAGAGAGAGAGAGAAATATAATAGTGGCAACCCAAAAGTCCTTTATAAATATTGATCTGGCCAGCTTTCCTATGATTATTAAATAACACCAAAACAGCATAATTATTATTATTATTTCCCAGTGTGTGCTCTAATCTATTCAATTCACTGTTATTTTTTCAATGTTTGCCATACACAAAGCCAAAACGTAAATTGTAATACATTTTATTTTACAAAATGAAACTACTAAAATATGCATAAAATGTCTTTGCTCCATATTTGTTATTTGCCATTCACCTCAAAAAATTGAAGTTTGAATATGACACTTCAGAATTGAAGTCTGTTAAATATTATAAAATAAAAACAAATATTTCAGATATGTACAGTGGTACTGAAACATATTTACACTATATACAGTAAAAAAAAAGGGGAATGTATATTAAATTATAGTGAAAATGGTAATCATTTGAATGTGGGGAGGGGGAATCCTGGTAAAGCCTACATTATGGGGACAAAATGTCCCCACAAAGATAGCAATATCTGAAATCTTTGTGGGGCCATTTTTTGGTCCCCATGAGGAAAACAGCTAATAAATCATATTTGTGTGTGTGTGTGTGTGACAAGCTTTACAGTCATAATTTATCTCTTACTTACATATAATGACCATATATCCCCTGTATCACTTCAAATAAAACAGCAATCTTATGTATAATTTATATATTGATATGTTGAGAATATTGTTGGATGCTGAGCTAAATGTTTCCAAAGAAATGTAAGAAAATGCTTTTGAGCATGTTCTTGAGTTAATGTCAGTGTGTGTATGTGTGAATGTCGTTTGGCAGATTGAGGAACTCCGCTTGTGATGACAGGCCTTCTCGGCCGTCTCTTTGACTGCAGCTGCAGCGCTGTATCCACATGACTTTGCGGATAAAGTCGTCTCGTTCTGGCTCAGGACAGTGAAAGCGTAGACGGACCGTACGCGTCACAGAGGGAACACAGAAGCGACCATCAGAGCAGGATCCACATGTACGTGGCCGGTAACGGCGAGCAGTGAAGCATCCTGCAAATTCAATCTGCCTAGGTTTCTGTGGTCGTGTGGTCCTCTGACACTTCTTTCCTTTCTGAGTAAAGGAAAAGAGAGGGAGAGAGAGAAGACATTTAGAAATGGCTGTAATGTAAATCTACTTCAATAACAGAGCAGAAGCCATTGACCAGAAATCAAAATATAAAAATTAGTAGTAGTAGTAGTATAGTAAAATAATATAAAATTATAAGCATGTAAGCAGATGTATATATATATATATGAAAATGTATATTGTTTAGAATTGATATTTGTATTACTTAGTAGTTCCAGATCCTTTTTATACTTTTAAATTGTTTAAATATTATATTATTTATGTCATTTTGCAGATCCGACTACAGCCGCCACTTACCTTCTGTGATGGTGCAAGGTTGATGCCACACTCTCGTATCTGACAGAGCCTAGTTTCGCTGACGAGCCGACATTCAGGATTACTATTGGTTACACGGCTGGACACGCCCATTCCACAGGTGGCTGAGCACGGGGACCAATCAGTGACCTGCAGTAAGCAGGTGGATGGAAGGATGGCATGGGACTTAGAGGATGGAATCCACTCTAAAAAAAGAGGGTAAAATAAGAATAGTAATTCCTAAACTATGAGCAACATATAAAACCATAACAAATAACCAGTGTTTATAACCATGAATCATTTTTCACCCCTGTTGTTTATGTCTTTTTTAAAAAAAAAATTATCAGTTTATAACTGTTATTCATCTACCTTGATAAGGGGCTCCTGCACTACTGTCCCAAGAAGTAGATGGAGCTACTACAAGTAACTCATTGCCTGTGAGGTAAGTGTGCTTTTGTGGATGTGCATCAGGCAACGGATCCACTTCAGCAATGCGGTTGTCATCATCACACACCCACTCCTGGCAGCAGCGGCCAGGCAGTTTGGTGAGGCGGCGGCGGGAACAGGGCCAGTCGGGTAGAGAAATGCGGTGTGGGCACAGTGGGATGCAGCCGACTACTCCATCAACACACGTGCACTGATGCTCGCAAGTTGGCTGGAAGTCCTCGCCGTGCTGATAGACCCGTCCATCCAGCTCACATGGGCGACCTTGAGCCTCAGCTAGATGTCAGAAATAACAATAATATTGCTTGATTAACATAACGAGTGCCATATTCCTCTTTAATACATTTTCCTGTTTATTATTATACAATAATGGATTAATAAATCCTCTAAAGCCAGTCTAAAATTGTATGCTGGTTCTCCCAGCCTGGTCTAGTTTTAGAGGGGTTTATTCGTAATTTTCAGCTTGGCCAGGCTAGGGGACCAGTTTAAACCAGCTAAGACCAGTAAACCAGTTTAGGCTCTTTTAAGATTTTTATTTCAGTACAATGTAAAAAATAAATCTTAAAGTCAGCATGAAATCAAAATTGACCCTATTTACTTTGTTAGCGGATATTACTAGTCTTGTGGTGAACAATTAAGCCGTGCAAGTTAATACATGGAAAAAAATTGTTTGCCGAAGTTATCTTTAATCAAAGTCTGAAAAGTTACTTCCGGTCTGGAATGGTTCTTTTTCTGATGACGTAGGTTTGAAGGCTTGGGTTGGTTAATCGCTTAACCACTCCCCTCAAACCGTTACTCTGCTATGGGCGAGAGATGGAGAGGAGGAGCGCTAAAGTAAAACCCTGCCCTATGTTCAATATTCCCTTTCACTCGGAAATGCGTCACAACACTTGAGAAAAGTCGTTTGCAACTTCCAGTTCACGCAGACTTTAAATATTACTATACTGTAATATAAGATCCAAATATTAAATCAGTGTTATTTTAGTATATTTACATACTATTATAGTATTTATTAATTATTAAAAGCTCATATTAATTAGCTTTAATCTTATAGTAATATTTGTATTAGTATTTTTTTTTTTTTTTAGCTTTCATTTATTTCAGTTTTGGTTTTAGTAATTTAACTACATCAGCTTGAACATATTTAATTCAGTTTTTTTTATATACGTGTACTTTTTCATCTAACTTTATTTAAAATAGTTAAAAAACATAGTTACCAATCACAACACTGTCTAAGATTTCCTTGTTCCTCTTACCTCTACACAAGCCTTTGTCGGGGTCTCCTTGGGCCCCTAGGTGGCAGCGCAGTCCTTTGATGTGGTCGCAGGGCTCGGTAGGGCTGCAGTCTTGGTTAAACTGCCTGGCACAGACCCGACAGCACCCACATGGGTCAAGAACCGAACTGATACCAGCAGGACACGAGGGGGGCGATGAGGGACAAGAGCATTTCAGTGGACAGTCACACTGCACCTGAGAAAGCACAGAAGGACACGAGAAAGGACAGATTTTTAGAGAATACTAACTTATATGAGACGTTTTCCCCTCTTCCATTCCATAAATCAA
This sequence comes from Phoxinus phoxinus, assembly GCF_949152265.1. Taxonomy (NCBI): domain Eukaryota; kingdom Metazoa; phylum Chordata; class Actinopteri; order Cypriniformes; family Leuciscidae; genus Phoxinus; species Phoxinus phoxinus. Next base: position 20,190,869 of record NC_136878.1, on the reverse strand, counting down.
GAGATAATAAGTTGCTTTCACTTAAGAATTTAAGAAAGAATGCTATAGTTATGCAATGAAGCAGATGATTTATCGCAGTATCTTCTTTACACCACAAAGTCATTACAAATTCATGCAGCCTCTATATTAGACCACATCAAAGAATAATACTGGCTCTGTGAGCAAAAACCTGATACAAATTAGGCAACAACAAAAAAAGTGTATTTCGGTGCCCTGTAACTCCCTATACTAAAATGCTTAAGAAACAGGACGCCGAAACCGAAAACTGACATTGTGATTAAGCTACGTTTATAGTGCAAATTAATAAAGGATTAAATATCTTTTTTAATTTTTTTATCTTATCATCTAAAATCATTTTATGGAAAAGCAGTAACACTTATTTTTTAATGTACTCTTAAAGGTAAAAGTCATAATTATATTATTAAAGGTAGATAGTGAGCATATAATGGTACATTATCAGGTTCAAACCATCAGACAGAGCACAAAAACTCACCTCCACAGCAGCCCATGACAGCAGCACCAGTGTGAAAAAATGTCCTTGCCTTAGTATGCTCCTTAGAGTTGACATGGTTTTATCCAAAATGTTTGCGTTCTTAAGCATCTGTCAGTTCAAAAAGAATTTAGTTGGTTGGCAATCTGCACTCACCCCTTAAAATTGCTAAATGAATAAAACTGTAAAGCTCTGCTCCACTCGATTCCCTAAGTGACTGACACTTTTATAGACAGCTTGGCACAGCCCCCTCTGACATCACACACACACACACACACACGCACACACACACAGGCAAATTTAGACATACACACAAAAAGATATACATCTAAAATGTTTTTGTGCATATTGCCCTTTTATTGCGAATTAATGGTTAGAATTAAATCTTTAGGTGCTTCTATATCTTCTTTTACCATTTCTATACGTTAGCAAATAAAAACTGCACTCTTAGAAAAGTTTCTACATAGGACATTTCCCATCATGGGATCATTTTATGAATGTAGTTTTAGTTAATTCATTTTTTTTCAATTCAGTTACAGTTTGTAAAAATACTAGGAAAACAAAATAACCTTTTAAACATGAAAGTATCATTTAAAGGAATAGTTCACTTTAAAATGGAAATTCTGTCATCATTTACTCACCCTCAAGTTGTTTCAAACCTGTATGAATTTCTTTTTCCTGCTGAAGAATGTGGGTAACCAAACAGTTGATGGGCCCCATTGACTTCTACAGTATTTTTTTCCTTCTATGGAAGTCAATGGAGTACATCTACTGTCTGGTTACCGACAGTCTTCAAAATATCTTCCTTTGTGTTCAGCAGAAGAAAGACATTCTTACAAGTTTGAAACAATTTCAATTGTTTCAATTTCAAAAACAATTTCAGGTTAGACAGAATTTTCATTTTGAAGTGAACTATTCCTTTAAGACATATCTCCTTATATAGAACCTTTTAGGCATAAAGGTTTTTTATTATTATTTAGTCTAGGATTCTATATAGAACTCATTGAAAGTGTAGAGGTGGAGAAACTGCTAAAAAATATTGAAAGGTGTTTGTGTCTGATTTTAGGGAACTAATGGGCTGTTATGAAATACAGGAAAGGTAGTCTAGCACATTTTGGTCAGAGGAGAGTCCAGACACACACACACACACACACACACACACACACACACACACACACACACACACACACACACACACACACACACACACACACACACACACTGCAATCCCTCTCACCTCCCCTGCAAACAGCAGAGACAGTATGTCAGACGGCACTCGCTCTCACCGCAGTGGCGGCGAGACATCACACACACATGGCACATAGCTGCCGGCCCGCTCAGTGACGTACTGCATCCACTCACAAAATATGAGTAAGAGAGGAAAATCATCTGAGTAGGCGGTGTGGAAATATCACTGTGTGGAGCTTTTCATTCATTTCTTTTGAGCAGAAGAGAGCAGCTGGAATGACATTCCCATGATGATGCACTGATGTGACATCTACTGGGTCTGATGGAGATTAGTCACTGCGTATGCAGCAAATGGATGTAATGACTGATAATAGAGTCAAACCACATTAATTTAAACAAGTGTTCAGTAAATGAGACACTGAACAGGTGAATCTTAGTTAGGATACATAATGTAGGGACATATTTGTATGCTCGAACTTTATATGCTATTAATTATGAGTTGGTTAGAAATGGTTGACAAATGGTTAGAAAACTGTTTAAGGAAGTTCAGATTTAATATTGGTCACACCCAACTTGTGGGATTTTGAGATAAGCTAATAACATAATAGTGCTGTGGTAGATAGCATGTATAAATTTAATAAATCCATGGCACGTGTTCTTCTCATAAAGGGATAGTTCACTCAAAAATAAAAATTCTGTCATAATTGACTCACCCTTATGTCCACCTGTATGCATATATTTTGAAACACAATAGAATATATTCTCAAATATGTCTTCCTTTTCTTTTTTTTAATGGTCAGTGGGGTCCAATGTTGTTTTGGACCCTACTTTTATTGTATTGACAGTTGAAACACTTGTTTCTCTGGTCCAATGCAAGTCAATAATAAAGTGTGTTACTCAAAATAACGTAAAAATAAGTAAGTTCACATACAAACATAAAAAAATATATTTACAAAGAGTGCACACTCTTAAAAATAAAATAGGCCTATAGGCTATTTACTGGCATCGATGGTTCCATGGAGAACCTTTCACATCAATGGAACCTTTCCATTGCACAAAAGGTTATTTATGGAAAAAGTTTATTTAGATTATTAAAATGTTATTCACACTTTATTCTACATTCACACTGTCAATTTTTGGGATTGACCACAGTAGCGTCTCGATGTCTGTATACGAACGTAGCCTACTGTAGATTCAAGCCTGTATTCTCTTACCAGAAGATGGTTGGCGACGTTCATGCAACTGAAAAGTATCTTGAGGACTTCTTGCGTCAAGTCTTCATAGGTCGACAGAAGCTTAAATGTAAACACGCGCTAGCTGGACGAATAGGCCTATTGTTGCTATCGCGTCCTTTGCAGCGCCGCACTGCATTTGAGTTGCGCATAGAATACACAATTGGGGAGCCAATCCGGTGGAGAACAGTGACTGGAGAACATGGTGCTTATGGCATTGGTGCACAAAAAAAGAAAACTCTATCTGAATGTAAAGGTTGTATAGGAATTGTCTAAAGAACTTTTTTTCAAATTGGCTTAAACTGTCTTTATATACCAATACATAATGAAAATGTAAGTTCTTTGAAAAAGAGAGTATAAAAATTGAGTGACTATAGTGTATTTAATCTTAAAAAAACACTGCTCATTAATCCATTCGGGACGAAACAAGTGATTGGCTTGCGCGACTGTCACTCTCCGTCGCCATGACTACCGCCGCTCTGCCCACGTGCGCGCAGTCTCGCACCCGTTTTTAGGTGGGAGTGAATGGAATTAATGAGCTGTGTTTATTGAAGATTAAATACACTAGAGTCACTCAATTTTTATACTCTCTTTTTCAAAGTACTTACATTTTAATTATGTATTGGTATATAAAGACAGTTTAAGCCAATTTGAAAAAAAGTTTTTTTAGACAATTCTGACCTACCCTACCTTTAACTGGATTGTAAGCATAATAGCCTAATTCAGACAAACAAATAAAACCTCAATTAGCCTACATGATAACCCAACTGGGAACTAGTCTACAGATATTGGGTTTATGCCTAAGATATCCCAGAATACCTTAATTCACCCTACAAACAGAAGGCCATCCTGAATAAAAGGAAAAATAAAGATAAAACCGTACTTCTTCTGATGTTTTGTACATTTCTGTGTGTTGACCTTCTGCCAAGCAATGTCTGGAACATCTGTAGCCTATTGCTTTGCCATGGAAGCAGTCAAGTAAAGGATCAGCAGCTCTACACATTAGCAAGAGACTGCACAGTGGGAAATCAGTGTGTATATATTTGTCTGTCTGCCTGGGGACAGAATTATAAAAGTCTTGCCTAAAAATAGAAGTAAAAAGCAATAGAGATTGAACTAACTAATAAACTAATACCATGGTAACACTTTGAGTTGCCACACACTGCAAAACAATGGAAACTTCATCTGCTGAAACCAAAGCAGTCTCAAAACAGTATAAATCACAAATCATTGGCGGGAAAACCCATCTAAAGACAAGCTTTACACCCCAAAACACTGAACTAATCTTAAATGTTTTTTTAATGGAAAAATAAGTGAGAAATGTCTCAAGAAATGTCCAGGTCACATTTCACCCAAAATCAAAACATAAAGTGATATTTGCATGAAGAAAACATAATCTTCTCTTAGGAACCTTAGATAACTTTTTTGCATTGTGGCATTGGCAAATGACATTTTACTCCCCAATTCTCATTATGCATCTGCATTGTAATTCTCATTATTTGTATTTATCATTCTTGTCACACAGTCATAAGAGTGACTGCAAAAATACTGTAAATAATAGTTTTAATGTTTTAAAAATGACAATAAATGAATTAATTCTGTACAATAATGTTTGATGTTACAGCAAGACAATACTCATTGCCATTAGCTACATATGAGAATGGGAGTAAAATGAGCTGAGGTAATATTATGATGTTAATGCAAACAATCTTAAGGGTCCTAATAGTATATGTTTTTTCTTTTAAATAAATATAAAGTGTGACCTTGACACCTAGTGAGATTGTTAGATTGAACATGAAATTTCTATTTAGTAAGTGACTAAGAGTTGCAGCTGGTAAGTGTGTGAAAGAGAATCTGCTGGGAACCGGAGTGTATTTGTGCCCCTAATGCTGTTTAGCTTTGCTGTTTAATGCAGCATCGTCTTTAAAAGCTACGTTCTTGGAAATAATTCCCTATACGCATTACGCACACACCGAGATGGAAAAAGCTAAACCACAAATGCCAATATTAACTCCCCAAATATGTATCTTTCTCCTCTATACATCCGTTTTTCAACACAAACTTGCCTTGTATCAATAACACCTCTTTTATGATATTGTTCAGAGGGCAGCTGAAATATGCCACTTTCAGGCCAACATAATCAAACAGACGTTTCACCCCTTGATGAGTCAAAAAACTGAAAAGGTTCAAAATACTGGCATGAAATACATGGTGAGAAACACTGCTAGCAGATACCAAGGATACCTCAGGGTTATTCATGGGACGGTTAGCAGGATTTGACGATTCGCGAAGAATGCACAGCACTCATAAATCACACGGGGGGAAATCGTAGAGCGGTGGATATAAATAATTTTTGCAGTTGAGATTTTGCAAGGGTTACAGTAGCTATGTTAGGTCTAGAACGAGTAGACTCAACAGGAACTCAAACAACCCTTTGTGTTTGCGTACGTGTATGTGTTTGTGTGTGCACATTCTTGTCTGAATATTTGGAGATTCCTTCAATTTCCACTTGCAGCACTCAGAGTGTGAAGGTCAGAGTGTTTGTATGTCTGAGCATATGCACATACATGAGATTCAGTGTGTATGTGTGGTAACCTGCTTGTGATGGATAGAGAAGTTCAGGTTCCGTCTGACCCTACACTGGCTGGTCTGTATTCAGTGCCGGGCGCTCTCTGACAGGCTAATGCATCATCACAGAGCTGCCTCTGTTTGTTTGCCTCTGATGAGCCCTGTGCCCAATGTGTACAGAGCATCCCCACTTTTTCCACTGCCAGTGCTGTGCAAAAAGACATCTCTCAAATGACGTCTGTTCAGAATGCTTCATTTCATTTCAAAACTGCCACATTGATCACAACATTTGAGCCAAGGTACATTTCTGGGGTCAAGCTGCCTTGAGTAGTCTATGAAAGCATAAAGGATTAGTTAAATAAACACTGATGACTAAATAAATTAGATAATATGCAGTTAGTTGTTCATTATCGCTAAATATATTACAGTAACATCACTATTAAAGTCATCTGAGGTAATTTTCACTGAGACACTAGAGGGCAGAATTTGTATGAAATGAAAAAATGCAAGGTTGCGATGTGATACGAGTGACTCCTTCATCGCCGCTGGTCCCGCCCAGCTCCAAGTCTCCTTTGTCACCGCTGGTCTTGCCTAGCTCCCCCATCTCCACTTTGATCCTCCGAGCTCTGTACTCTAGCTCTGCCTTCCGACTCATTGGCTCCCCAATAGCTCTACGCTCTCTCGGCTCCACCGTGGTCTGTCATGCCTCAGGCTTCACTGGGCTCCCACGTCCCCGCGGCTCCGCCTTGGTCAGGCGTCACCCTGATTGCGCCACAGTCTTCCGGCTACGCCTTGTCACTCCACCCCTTTGGCTTCACCGGGCTCCTCCTCCCCACAGTTTTCCTCAGTCTCAGTCTGCCGAGCCCACGCCTCCACCTCGTCCTGCGAGCCTGCAGTTCCCCCTTGGCCCTCCAGTCCAGCAGTGTCACCTGGGGTGTTCATCTCCTCAGCTCTGGCTGGGTCTCCACCTCTCCTGGCTCCACCTCTGTTGCTCGGATTACTGGCTCCACCCTGGCTTCTCCCTACATTAGTTGCGCTGTCTGCCTTCATCCTAATGATTTAGCTCAGGGTCACTCTCTGGCTCCTCCCTCTGTCATCACCTCCATGGCTTCGTCCTCTCTGTGTTGTTTTCCTCTGTCAGCTCCTCTAAGGTCCCACACCTAAACGTCCTCCCTCCGTCCACTGTTGAACTCTCTGTTACAGCGCGAGGATGCAGCTTCCGGGAGCGGGGAGTTATGTAAGAGTTATGTTCAGTTTAGTTGTTCTTGTGCGTCTGTTTTATTCCCTTTCAGTTCAGTCCCTGATTACTCCCTAGTTATTTGTATGGTTACTGATTAGTTTCACCTGTGTCTTGTCTATTTTCCTTTGTTTGCCCTGTGTATATAAAGCCCTGTGTTTCAGTTACTCCTTGTCAGTTATTGTTTGTTCATGTGTGGAATGTGATCTCCTAAGCTCCTGTTATTTACTCTCCAGCGATCTCCTGGATATTTTGTTTATTTAAATGAATACTGTTTTTGTTTTTCTACTCCTGAGCCTTCTTTGTGCACTTTGGTTACCACACCGCCTCACAGCGCATTGTTTGTTCGTCTTCTTGTAGATGAAGAATTAAAAATATTGCTGTATTTTTTTGTAGTTAATAAATTGAAGGTACTACACTGTCATCTTGCTCTGACCAAAGGGACTAGAATCAAGACAGCTTGAATGCAGCGATGCCATGGATGATGTTAACTGAAAAATCAGACTGCTGATTGGCGTGACTGAGATATTTGTTTCATAAGATGTCAGTGTTTCATAAGATGTCTGTGTGTCAGCTGGATTGAATATGTTTTAGCTTACAGCATGGAGCTTCTTGTCCCTTGCATTGCAGCATGTGGCCCCTTAACCTCCTAAATAGGTCAGAAGTTCAAACAGGTGAAGGTGGTGTTCTCCACAGGTGTGTTTCAATGAGGTTCATTCAGACATTCACTTCTCATCACTCACGTGAGTCTGTTATTCATTCAGTTTGAGTTCCTTCACTCTTTCAAAATCGAAGTGTTGACAGCCGTAGGGCGAGCAGAACCACCCTCCTCCACTCCTCCACTGCCCAAACCTTCAACAACACAACTGTCCTCTGTGAAAGACAAGATCTCCAGGTGTGCAGTAGATATGAGGTGTAACTGATGCATGGGTGAAGATGAGGTCCCTGCTTAAGGGAGAATTAGAGGCAAGGTTTAGGTAACTGTTGATGGCAACTTTCAGGCAATGTTTTGGTTCTGCTATTGGAAGCTAAAATATGTTGTTATGACAGCTGAAAACTCAGACTGCGAAAAAAAAAAGTTATCTGTGCAAAAAAAAAAAAAAAAAAAAAAACATGGGTCAATGGAAAATGTATTAATAGAAAAATGTAAACAGTCCTTATGGTGATCATTTTGAACCAGAAATGTGCGAAAGCAATATATTTTTCTTAAAGATAACATTATAATATTGAGGTTTTAGCAGTCAGCCATGATTATTATTATTTTTATTAGGCCACTGATAAATGTGTAAAACTTAAATGAGGAAAAATGACTGATGCATGAGTGTACCTTGCATAGCATACCCACAAAAATATCAGAAAGCAATACAAATGTCAGTTATCACAGTTATGGAGAACAGTTTGTCTACAGATTTTCAAGCATATTGTGTCGTTTATGCTATTTACAGTTTGTATTAATGTATGCAAAAATGTGTATGTGTCCATTTGTAATCATGAATAGATTGTTTCCACTCATGAAAACACTAGTTTTCCCACATGGAAAAGTTAGGGTGCATAAAAGAATGCAGATTTTTGTAATATAATAAAAAAACGCAAATGTTTATGATCTTTTTAAAGGCACCGGGTTTCATTTATTTTCATTGATTACAGACTCAATGAAAGCAATTGTTTTGGTCAAGAGAAATGTTTTGTACTGTGTTCTTTGTCAAATAAAGAACAGATAAAACAAATCTGAAACAGCTGACTGAGGAAAAAAAGCATAATAAAACACAGGTCAAAACAAACAGTGAATAAGACGAGCGAATTACACAAGCAAAAAGTGCACAAATCATTTTCAAAGGAGTTTACTTGTCCATCTAATCCCTCAAAGTATTTTGAAAGTAAACCGATTTGGCTGGCTGCCTGCAATAGGGACATGTTTGTCATTTTACTGACTTGATTAACTTGACTTGCGTACAGGTATGAAAGACAATCAAAATGGTGCTATTCAAGGTCAAATTCATTTAAGATGAAAGGATGAGGTGACAATATATTTCAATATGAAGATTCAAGGTACAGCGCATGAAAGTAAATACAAAAAATGTGTTGAAACTTGAAAGACAAATTCAATGCCTTTGGGTGACATTTTGAGAGATGTCTGTCCATCTTCAAGCAGAAGCAGACAAATGTCCAGACGGTGACGGCAGTATTTATGTGTTCTATTGGTTGTGGCCTTTCCTGAGAACATGTATTGGAATGGGATAGTGGATTGGACCTTCCTGTTTCTATTCAAAAAGTCTTGGTTGAACCTTGAGAGGAAACGAATGAGACTGGGCAACTCAGACTTCCTATCCTTCCTTGGGAACTGTGACCTGTTGAGGCATGTGACTAGGCGTTATTATCAAAATAAGTGATGGCCTTTGGACATAGTGGAAGGTGATTGTTTTTTGTAAAGGTTTTCCACACATGTTCCCATGGTAACACTTTTCAAGAAAACATTTGAGGAGCTCATTTCATTGGACTATTATGTTTTAGTACAGATCAACAATACTTGTCATCAACTTTTATTATCTTGTTGGAAATTTCCATTTGATTAAAACAATTTGCGGTCTCAAATTCTGACTTATGTCTACATCTGACCAAGCTTATACACTTCCCTATTTTTGTCACTGTAATATGTTAGTCATCTGAATTATGGGACAATAGGTTCCATTGCGGAATCCAGATTCTAAAATGGAAATATAATAATTTATATTTACCAATTTTATGAAAATCTTAAAGACTCTTAAATTAAGTCATAATCAACCTAAAACCAACGGCAACAGTTTGACATCACCCTTAAAAAGCACTCCTTATAGAACATTCCTTCCACTAAAAAAACACTCTTTTTTAAATTGCAGTTGAATAGTTGAGAAATAGATTTTGCTTTTGAATTTTGATCAAGTCCCATGATACTGCTCTTAAAGCTCATATGGAAAGAAAATTGATTCAACCCTGCATTGTTTCAAGCAGAAAATGAATGGTGATCATGAAATGAACAAGAACTAAAAAAGAACTCTGCATCAATATTTATAAATCTATTTCTATTTAAATCTAACATGGAGTTGCAATGGAGTTGTAAAATAGTTGCAATTTGTACTGATGTTTTGTTTCAAACTCGACATTGAATGACTGTTGGTATGGAGGTCACACATTGACTTTGCTTTAAAAACATCAATAAATAAAAATCGATATTTCTTATTTTTGATGGAATTTATTTTTATGGAGTATTTTTTATAAATTATTTATCTGTGCAAATTATTATTACATGTATTCCACACGTACCAGATGTGTGGCGGATCTGGGCCGACACTGTTGTTGTCTGGTGTGAGATCACAGCAATAGCAAACAACAATGATCCAACATTTCCTGATGGACAAAATTAAGTCACGCCCAATATTTTTTTCTTGTTCGAAAAGGCATTTGAAGTGGATATTACAGGGAAGAAAAGCCTATCGCAACTTCTATTTCTTGCCAACTTTAATTATTGTGAAAAGAGAGCAAAAGCCATTTAACAACCAGAGTGCATAGGAGTCCTGCACGAGAGAGAGAGAGAGAGAGAGAGAGAGAGAGAGAGAGAGAGAGAGAGAGACTTCTGCTGCTACAGTAGTAAGGCTCCTATTAAAAACCTTCAGACTTAGTCAGTATTTGTAGTGACACCTGGTGTTGCTGTCATACACTACCTCCATGATACCAAAGTTGTATCCGCAAATTGTCATCACTCCTAAAATAAATCCCTTTCAGATGTAACACAGATATTTAGTAATGTTAGGAAATAAGGTCTATCTAATGATTTTCCATTGACAAGAGAGATGAACAAGAAAAAAAGACACAGTCAGGCTCTCTTTCCATAGTGTGGCAAATTCCAATTTCTGAGTTTTTGTTATTTGAGTTGTTATTAAAAATATAAGACTTTTACCTCATTTGATGTTGACTATAGCACTATATCAAATAGCTTACGATTCCCTACATTAGATTGAATTGAATCTATCAAAACATGTTCTCACGTTCACAGGCGGTGGCAAACTAAAGTCATATTCAGACCTAAAGATGTCGTTAAAAACTTAAAGTGAGCCTCTGAATGACATCAATTGCAAGATGGTGAAGAAAAAGAATGAAACTTTACCAATCTCTATAAAAAGACAACATGGTGTTAAATGTTAATTGCTTCATGAGGTAATATATGAAGCTAACCTCAAGACATTTGATGAGCATCAAAGAAAGAGGGGAAAAACAGTCATGGAAAGTCTGTGCCATTTACTACAATTGAGGTTGACAAAATGGTATGATAAAAAAAAATAATTAAAAAAAACACCCATCACCAGCAGTTAATTTTAATGGGTCTCTGTAGATTGAATTCGTTGTGGAAAAATCCACATGCAATTTGTTATAAATCCTAAACTACTATTTGGGGGGACCACACATGGAGACGAGACATTTCTGAACTCATTTATACAAAATGCACTCTTACAACCCTTCATTTCATATTCCAATATAAAGCCTCACCATTAGGCCTAATAATGTGTACCAGTTTTCCACTTTTAAGATAATAAATATATAGATTACCTTTGCTCAGTTTAGGTAAATCAAGAAAATTAGCCTATGCTATGGAAAGGGGGGGGGGGGGAACGTTTGAAGCAGGCTAAAAGTATTTGCTTCTGGTACCAGCAGGCAGTGCATGCTGTTTCACATTCATTCTCACGCAAGCAACACTTTCAAACATTCGAAACGCTATAAATGGAGATTAATTAACGCTGTTCTAAACGCGCTTGCACGACCATGAAATTACTATTGGACAGTTGCACTGTAGGCCTATTGCTATAGCCTACGTGACCACTGCACATGCTTCAGAAAGTCACGCTAATATACAAATAAACATTCATGTAGGCCTAGACTTGTTTTGGGATAAGAGCAAGAGGCAGAATTGGGGGGGGGATTTTTTTCTCGTTCAGTAGAGGTCCATTCGAACACAGAGTTTACTTTAGCCTACTTCACACAATATGAGATGCAGATAAACAGCTTTTTATTAAATTGCCATCTAAATAGAGCTGGAGAGTGGCTCAAAAACAACAGACGAGCCAAAATAAAACCAAACGCTAAAACAGGAGAAAAAAAACAAAAAACAAAACATAAAATAAATATATATTTTTTTCTTTGATAAAAATCTAATGAAAACCCGGAAGACGCAAGACTTTCTACGATTTATTTATTTATTTTTTAAGAAAAGGCATTTGCTTTTTGTTTCGGAACGAATGTTGCTAATGACTGCACCCTGGCAGGACTACAACTACCAGGATGTGACCTGTTAAAAATTGTGTGACTTACATAATTAAATAAATAAAGCACCTTTGAAATTCACATTTAAGGTAACCTGTCTAACTGATCTTTTAGAAGAAGAAAAAAACGTCAAACCGTCGTCACCCGCACGTATAAATTTGGGGTTTATATGGGGTTAGCCTACAAATTGACGTCATGACTGAGCGTCTGTATTGGTTGGCTGGGCAGAGCGGTGAGAGGTAAAAGGTTAACGCATGGGTTTGGATGATCAAGCGGGCTGAAAAACAGTGAAGCATACTAGCTTTTGTCCAGATTCACCTGTTCCGTGGATAATTGATTTGCAGATAAATAATCTAATTACACATCTAACGCATATGTAAGGTAACGAAATTTGTTATTCAGCGCACTTAAATCGAGTGTATCTGGTGACAGTTCACCCTCAGATAAGTTAGACGGCTAAGCTAACACAGAAGTTTTCGCGGTTGTGCAGTTTGACCTCTGATCACATTATCGTGTTGCATCTCATTTAAGTTTATATTAAGTGTAATGGCCGAGAGACCAGAGGACCTCAATCTTCCCAATGCTGTCATCACGCGGATTATAAAGGAGGCAGTAAGTCATCTAGTAAAATTATTAGTACATCATATGTCTTTATATAGCCGAAAAGCAGTTTAAGTGATAACTATAGTAAATCGTCTTTCAGCCCAAATCGTCACTGCAGTCAATTGTATGTTAGTATGCAGTCAACTTGTTTTCCGTCTTTAGTTGCCAGACGGAGTAAACGTGTCCAAGGAGGCAAGAAGAGCGATTTCTCAAGCAGCTAGTGTTTTCGTTCTCTACGCAACATCTTGGTTAGTTTGAAGTTTTGTTTTGTTTGAGAAATTCCACTCTGACAACCTACTCGCATGTAATCTCCACTGCTTTGTTGACACCAGTGCAAACAATTTTGCTATGAAAGCAAAAAGGAAGACACTCAACGCTGGAGATGTGATGTCAGCTATGGAGGAGATGGAGTTTGAGCGTTTCTTGCAACCCTTGCGGGAAGCACTTGAAGGTAGATTCTCTATAATGGACCAGAAGGGTTTAGGTCTATAGGGATGCATGATTTCATAAAAGCATCAGGTTTATTCATCTATATAACCAGTTTTTGTGTTGTGCTGTTTTTTTTCTTAAAGCATACAAGAAAGGTCAGAAAGGCAAGAAGGAGGCATCTGAGCAAAAACGAAAGGACAAGGAGAAGAAAAATGGCACTGATGAAAATGACAAGAGTAGAGATGAAGAGGAAGATGAGCACATGGATGATGAGCAGGAGGGAGAGAATGAAGGAGAGGAAGAGGATGTTGAGAACTGAAAAACAGGATTGTTTTATTTGGTCAGTCCGTCCTGGTTTATATCAACTATTGCAAATTATGGTAGTTTCCACTTTAGTAGTGGGACAGGTGATGAGGTCTGGACAAGCCTATGGTACAGAATATGCTTCTTTGTGATTTGAACAACTGTGGCAACATTCCTGCAGAGAGCTCCTTTGAATCCAGCAAGGTATATTTCAAGAGCAACTGCACATTATTTGAATTCAGTTTAGTTACAACAGTATCCATTGTATTTTAAGCAAATAAACACTGTTACTGTAGCCAAGAAATGGAAAAATGTGTTGGATGTTAATGATTTGGGATTATAAATAAAAAGGGAGCAACTGCAAGTACCTATGAAAAACTTGTTGTAGAGCAGCAACATGTAGCCAAGCTTAGATACTTTTGTACTATCAGTCAACAACTCGGATATTTTAAACATGTTTTTTCCAAATAAAATGTTTTAACAGCTTTTTTACCCTTCAATTTGTGGCTGTAATTCTGCCAAATATCCACATCTAATATGTGGTTTAAGGTTTGTGAAATTGGTTCACAACTTCAATAGGCCAGTTACAATAATCTATACCTACAAATCAATTAAATTTTTTCAAAGTTGAGGGGACAGTGAAAAATTCAGTTTTAAATTTGATCAAACTTCCCAGAGAGCCACAGGATGGATAAAGCCTCAAGAGATCCACTGCTCATGAAAATATGTCAAAACAAATTCTACAAATTGACCCTTTTCACATTTCCAGGTTTAGGATAAATCATAGTTGGACAAACTTCTACAGTGCTGAATGGGAGAATAAATACATTAATATAGGTTGTGTTCCCATTTGCTTAAATAGCTAAATAAAAACTTCATAACTTTTAAAGAGAGAGAAAAAAAAAAAAGTTAAGATTGATAATGGCAGTCAGAAAAGAGAAGTGTGAGCTTTTCCATCACTCCCACTGCATTAGAAACACCCTCACACAGCGTTTCATTTGTCATTTGATGCAAAGGTAATGTAATACAAAAGTGTAGTGTTATAAGTGCATTTAAAAAAAATATTTTGCAATGGATTTCCAATGCTAATGATCATTAGAATGTATACAATTTGTGAAAAAAGGTCCATCAAATGCCAGAGATGACAAATCACAACACTTGGACTTTTATCAAACAGATTTATTTGTCTTTTATCCTTTTACTCCTGCAAGAAAAAGAAAAATCCAGTTAAACCAAGTAAAAGGCAAAACATTTAAATGCTTAAAAAGCATAAAATGGCATTCAATACTTACAGTTGGGCACTCAACTTTGCCACTGTTGATGTCATCAATGACATCATGGGGAGGGCGACCATCAATGGTGCAGCCCACAGACTGAGCTGTGCCAAGAATCTCCTTGATGGTACCTGAGGAGCAAAGGAAAAGATCACTTTGTGCCATAATTTACATCAACACAACTCATTCATGCCTAGTAACTTATAACATGTTCCAGGCCATTTGGCACAGGGATAGCCATAGAGTTGAGCAGCCCTGCTTCCTAGAGCTGGGTCACTATGAGCCTCCACTGGACAGTACACAAGTCACTTTTACAGACTTGCACAGTGGCGGGAGGCTAATCGATCAATATTGCTTAAGCATGTGGTTACAATTTGGAGAAATACAAACCAGAAAGTTCCCTGGCAATAGATCGTGGCCTCATGACACGGGCAACGCTGACGATCTCATCGAAAGTGACACTTCCAGAGTGCTTAACTAAAAGAGGAAATATGCAAACATCAGGATATAGAAAAAGCTAAATCACAAACTAATACCAATCTACACTACCATTCAAAAGTTTGGGGTCTGTAAGACTTGGGCTTGGTTTCACAGACAGGACTTGGGTTAAGTCAGGATTAGGCCTTAGTTCAAATAGGACATGCAAGTAGCTTTTTTAAACATGCCTTAGAAAACATTACTGATGTGAATCTTGGAGAGAGACAGAAAAAAAGAAAAGAAAAAATAAAAGACATATTTTAGGATATTCCAGTTTAAAGCTGCAGTCCGTAGTTTTTTCTCTGTCGCCATCTCTGTTCGAAATCTGCAATTGCAGTCACTCGCGGACTTAACTTTACGTAGTTGTGCTTCGACACGGCGCGGATTAATCCAATGTTTTGAGGATAATGTGCGGGTGTCAATCACCGCCCCGGTGTGGATACTGTCATTCGGAATCACAGATTATACTTTTTGGAAGTATGACCAACATAAGAATTTTCACCGGAAAATGACACCTGAACAAGTAAGTAACATCCACTTTTGTTCTGACCAACTAAAGGGGGAAAAGTATTACAGTAAATCGCACTGATTAAATCTAATGATCGCTTATCATATCACGTCAAACCGTGCAAATTATACTTCAGCATTACTTGACTACACTTAATGCCCTTCCGATATTTATCATCGTTTTCGCTTGGGCCGGCGTTGCAGTCTCTTTTTTTCTGTAGCCACTCTGAAGTCCAAAGTCTTAATTTTACATCAGGTGAAACTCAGTCGTACTGGTGATTGTCGTTTGAACCTTTCTGAATCCGCCATCAAATTAATACGTTTAATTATATCAAGTGCTGTGAGAAAAGGCTATAAATCTCCACCTCCATCATCCTCACACACAATATAGCCTACTAGCAAAGACTCCTTTATGTGTACAGATGTGATGTAATGACGCAAAGACATGCTCGAATTTCAGCTTTAAGTTGCTTTCAATTAAAGGTGCAGTGTAATCTTTAGCGACATCTAGTGGTGAGGTTGCGAATTGCAACCAACAGAAGTTATGGTGGCCGACAGGAAAATATGTTGTCGTCTGAGACAGCCGAGAGTAGCCAGTTAAGCAATGAGGTTTGTTTACTTGTTTACTGTCAAGTTATGTTTACTTTAATATTCGTAATAACATTTTTACTGAATAATTTTGTTACTTGTTCATCGTGTTAGTTTTTTTATTTTGTTATTTTTTGTTAGTTTTTTATTTTATTTTGTTATTGTGTTTTTTTATTTTATTCACCGACTTAAGCTAGTTTCTCTGAAAGAACAACAGTAACGAAACGCACTGTAGGAGTTTGTCTGTTTAGGGCCACTGTAGAAACATGGCGGCACAAAATGGCAACTTAATTAAGGGGGCCCGCATGCATGTACATATAAACGGCTATTCTAAGGTCATAAAAACAACGGTTCATTATGTAAGGGTTTATACACCACTGAAAACAGTTGTGTATGAACTTGCATTTCTGTCAGATCCTCCTAAATATTTCAAACATGCATTTTAGTCTGGGACTAGACTTCAGCCTTGTCTGTTAAACCAGGGGTTAATGTTTAATGCACAAGTCTCATGCTTAAAAACGCATTTTAAATAAACAGTGTACATTTTTACTGTCCAATTTTAATTTACTTAAAAAAAATGTAACTTAATTTGTTATTAATGGCAAAGCTGACTTTTCAGTATAGTTTCTCCAGACTTAAAATAGTTGTGCTGCATAACTTTTTTTTTTTAGGATAATTAGATCATAAGTGCAGTTCTTTTTGGAACTGCAAAACAAGTATTTTTACTATGACTTTTGATCAAGAAATGAAACAACTTGTTCCAGGCCTTTCGGCACAGGGTTAGCCATAGAGTTGAGCAGCCCTGCTTCCTAGAGCTGGGTCACTATGAGCCTCCACTGGACAGTACACAAGTCACTTTTACAGACTTGCACAGTGGCGGGAGGCTCGCAATAACCACAAAAGGTCAGAACACAAAAAGACACGATTCCTACAACAGTGTATTGAGGTGGTGTAAAAGCTACTTACTGTTCTTGACCTTCTTCCTGTCACGGGGAGGTTCCTTCAGTGCCTTGATGATGAGGGCAGAGGCTGATGGCACCACCTCAATCTGGAGCAACAACAAAACCTGTAAGTGTCTAAAGGCTAGATGACCTCAGAGCCAGAATACAAGCTGAAAGACTTCCAAGGGCTTACCGCTGCTTGCCTGTTCTGGATGGTCAGCTTCACAGTGATTCGCAGGCCCTTCCAGTCACCGGTGGCCTTTGCAATGTCATCACCCACCTTTTTAGGGGACTGAGGGAAAGCAAGAATGAAAGATGAACATACAGCATGGAACAAAGTCAATGTTCTGTGACACAAGCACAGGTTTGTTCCAAGTCTTTCGGCACAGAGTTGCCCATTAGGTTGGGGCTACCCTGTTTCCTAGAGCTGGGTCACTATGAGCCTCCACTGGATTGTACAAAGACACTTGAATAGACTAGCACAGTGGCGGGAGGCTGCTTTATGATATAAAGAGCAAGACAATTAACACTACAGACCAAACTTGTGGCAATACTTACAAGACCCAAAGGTCCAATTTTGGGGGCCAGAGAGGAAGTGGCACCAACCTCTCCACCTGTGCATCTCATGTACACTGAAAAGGGGGGAAAAAAGCCTTAGTGTGCTTATATTAAATGCATAATAGACAGTTTAAATTAATACACTTTCACGACATTCAACAATAATCAGAAAACCGTGTGCCCTATATTTCTATAAGCTGTAAAAAAGTAACTTGATTAGAATTGTGCATATTGTGGCGGTGTTTAAACCATGCCAGCTTCTAGAAAATAACAAATTCTCTATCTACATAACCTAAAACTACATTTGGTTTAACTTAAAAAATACATTCAGAAGGATTATTGGAATAAAAGGTTTATCATGGGGTTAAACCCAACACAATCTAATAAAATATGCTTCAGAGATAAATGACTGAAGTAACAAGATTGCTCAAGGCTTGTATTAACACCATTCTATGCTTGCATATGAAAGACACATGTTAGTTCCATCAGACATGACAAAAAAAGGTCAAAACCCTCATAACCCAGAGGTATATATTGTCATCCTGCTTTACCAGAAACATAAGTTAAAAAGTTGTAAACTTTCAAATGTTTTATCCATCCATAATTAGAGCAAATATCTACATAATCCTGATGGGTAAAACATTTGCAAATGCTATCATTTGACCTCACTTTTTGCGCATATATATATATATATATATATATATATATACACACACACACACTAAAATTAGACTAGCAGTTGTTCCAGGTCTTTCGGCACAGAGTTGCCCATTAGATTGGGGCCACCCCGCTTCCTAGAGCTGGATCACTATGAGCCTCCACTGGATTGTACAAAGACACTTTTACAGACTAGCACAGTGGCGGGAGGCTTTTTACGATATAAAGAGCAGGACTTAAAAACAAAAAACACTACAGAGACTTATTCGGTTTAAAAACAGAAAAGAAAACTTTAAAACTCAGTGTCCCTATTGAACCAAACATGTTATGCCCGGAGAATAATGTTAAAAGCTTCGAGATGTTCAGCAGCACGTGAACACTTAACCGTAAATCTTAATATCCCTAAGTGCAGTCAAACCACAGCACGCAAATATTTGACACATTTCAAAACGTCACATCAAAACTCCGCGCGTACGGAGTAAGTAAGTTAGTTATAGCGAGTATTCCGAAAGACATAACGTTACCTATGCATTGGTTTTAAAAGTCATGCCTCTCAGTTGAGTTACATGTTGTATCCAAATATTTATTTTAAAAGCTTCAACCAAACTATATGAATAGGAAAAGTGCACTCCACTCATTTTATTAGCACCAGCACGCGAGAGGCCTAACGTACGCGCAGGCATGGCCGCTCACACACACAATCAGAAATCCGTCAAAGGGTTACCGTATTCCAGACATACCGACTTTAATCTCGGTGGGGTCGAATTTAGGAGGCATTGTGTACCAGATGAAGTTGAGCTCAGTTCAATTTGAATTGGTGAGGGTGTCGGATGAACCCGAATTCGGGACGACCGAAAATTGTTGCACCTTCACCACCAAAGTGAAAAAGGAAAAGAAAGATGGAGAATTGGGCCAAGAATATAAAGGCCACGAAGTATCGCGAGAGCTGAGCAACCTTTCACACTGCGGCGACGCATTACGTCATTCACAACATCCGAGAAGTTGTTCCTGGTGTGTGTACTGCCGGAGAGGGAGTATACAAGGTAACAAGGGACAATAAATCGATATTGAAACATTTGTAAGAGCCCATGTTTTGACCATGGTTTTGACAAAATAATTTAGCTATCGCACTGACGGTTATTCGCATACATTTTGACAAAATAATTTAGCTATCGCACTGACGGTTATTCGCATATATTCTTCGTTTCGCGTAAGGTATGTGATTTTATTGATATCGTTCATTTCTATTGGTTTCGATATCCATGATCCATCAATTTATACTGAAAACGAAGTGTTGTATAGTCTTATTAATCTCGAGTGATTATAATTTGTAATTTCACATTTTTATTCCAGCGTTCTTGTCCTAACGTTACTTGAATTTGTTTATGCTGTCCCAATCTGTTTCTTAGGGATTGTCAACACCACAGTCAGTCAAGTGTCACGCTAACATCCAGTGGCTTTTGTGGATGTTGTCGGTTTGACTTGACATACAAAATCTCACTGCCCCAGGATGTTTCTGTTCTCCAAAAAGAAGAAACCCAGTGTGGATTCCAAGAAACGCCTTGAGAACCAGCTTTGCTTGGTAAGTGTCTAGTTGTATTTACATTGCAACGACCCCACATTTGCTTATGTTAGAGATTATATGTATCAGCAGTGCCTCTTTCTTTTTTTTATAGCAACATCCTACTGTCATATTGCACTTTTTCAGACCCTAACACGCATCCCTATGTTTTGTGCAGGCCAAAGAAGCAGGTGCTGATGACATTCTGGACATTTCTGCCTGTGAACTTACAGAGGTGAATTACACAAACCCTAATGAATGACATTTATTATTCACACATTTTGGAGAAAATGTCATCCAAAAAACAGAAAGAGGATGAATTATTGCAAGATACCTTGTTGCTTCCATCCGTGTCACAACAGTTTATTTTACATATTTTAAATGCATGTCTGCAGGTTCCCTCCAGTGCCTTCTCAATGTGTAAAGTGCTCCAGAAGAAAGTGAGTCAGTTTATTGCAGGGTTGTTTTCTCTGAACTGTTGTTGGTCAGAGCGAACAGACTTTTGACAGCAGTTTCCACTTTCATTGCAGGTGTTAATTCTTCATGGAAATGACCTGAGTTCACTTGTTCCTAAAGGTTGCTGCACTGGTGCCTTAGCAACCTTAAAGGTGAGATACATTGATTGAGCACATGACCGTCTTGCACTTATCTCCATTGCCAACATCTCTGTGTATCCATTCTTAAGGTGCTGGATCTGCATGAAAATAAGCTCACATCACTTCCTGATGACATCGGGCAGCTTTTGTCCTTGCAGGTACAGTATATTTATTGTATATGAACAAAGTTGATGATGTGAATTGTTTCTTATATGACACTTGAAAACTGCTGATTGGTCAATACACATATAAAATGCATTATATAATGACATATATATTGCTCTTATGGACTACACTCATTTTCAAAAGATTGGGGTTACTGAATTTTATTTCCAAATATTTTTATTTCAACAAGGACACAAATCCTTTCAGTAAAAGCTTGGTGGGGGTGGTGGGATGTATCATGGTTTCTACAAAAAGCAGCACAACTGTTCTCAACATTGATAATAATCATAAATGTTTCTTGAGCGGCAAATCAGCATATTAGATTCATTTCTGAAGGATCATGTGACATTGAAGATGTGACCACAAATAGAAAACAGTTCTTTTAAATTGTAATAATAATTTTCACAATATTACTGTTTTTACTGTATTTTTGAACAATTAAATGCAGCCTTGGTGAGCATAAGAGACTTCTTTAATAAACATTATAACAACTGTACCAACCCCAAACTTTTGAACGGTAGTGTATATCTTCTAGGGCTTTGAATTTTCTTTTTAAACATTTTTTTTTAAATTGATCATTAGTGTCCTTTATATTTATTGTTTCTCTAAGGTTCTGAATGTAGAGAAGAACCACATAAAACAGCTGCCAGACTCTGTAGGGGATCTACAACATCTACAGACACTTAATGTGAAAGGTTTGTTTAGTGCTTGTGCTTGTTTGCGTATGTTATATATTCATTAATGTACATTTTTAAATGTCTTCATTAGAGCACTGTGGTAGATTCCAGACAGTTGTTAACCTGTTTCAAAAAGATAGTAAGAACTTGACAGTCATTTGAGGTTTCTGTTAAAGAGTGTAGTTTGGGCTTTTTAGGCACATTTTAATTAAAACTAAACCGTAATAAAAGCCTAAACCACTTAAATGAACAAAATGTTTCGATGCTGACAGGGAACTGCCTTACTGTGATTCCTGTGTCTGTGGGTCGCATGAGCAGCCTGCGTACACTGGACATAAGTGAGAACAGCATCAGAGAATTACCCAAAGAACTGGCCAGTGTTCGGACTCTGGAAGTAAGTATCTTAAATGGTTAGCCCACTTAAGATAAAGATTTTGGAGCATATTTGTGTAGTATCACTATCATATCAAACTTGTAGGCAATGTGACCACTGCAAAGACATACTTATGTCTGTATGTTTATATGTGGTGTGCAGAGCTTGATCTTGGACGCACAGGTTATGAGCTATCCCCCTGCGTCAGTGTGCACAGGTGGCACAGAGGAAGTGCAGCGCTACCTCTGCTCAGGTACAGATCTTTTATTATAGCCTGGTTAGATGCAGACCAATAAATACAGATTGTATACAGTACAGATTATGCACAAGATCTAATTGAATTCTAACTTGCAGTCCTTTGTGACAGAACAAGGTCTTTCTGTGCATCTGGTTTGTTCATAATTAATTTTGATGTGGTTTAGAGATGGGTCTGGATTATTGCCCTCCATCCCAGTATCTTCTGCCTGTGCTGGAGCATGATGGAGGGAAGCAGGAGGTGGATTGTGTTGACGGTGAGGAGATAGCCTGGCAGGTCAGTCTTCACTATTTATCGCTCATTTCATACAGTGTCTAAAAAGTGTTGGTGTGGCATTTTTTCTGTTAATGTAATAATGACTTGCTGTTCTCTTACATTCACTCTGACACTGCAGAGCAAATTCATGGACTATGAGAAAAGAAAGGTTTGATTTAGGTTATTTTTGTTATTGTTGGATCGTCCAGTGAAGTAGTATTTACATCTCACTTTTTGATTCTCCACTAGGAGCAGAAACAGCTGGAAAAGTTGACCTTTGAGAAAGATCTTGAAGAGAAACAGAGAGAACACACTCAGCTCCTCCTTCTCAACAACTCCCGTAAAGAGGACGTCCTGCTGTCTGTCAAATTGGTAACCATTTTGATTTTAGAGTCAAAACTATCTGGTTTATAAATGTAACACATTAACACACCAAGGCTGCATTTATTGGATTAAAAATCAATAAAACATTTTTCAATTTTCTATTCTCAATGAAAGTCACATGATCCTTCAGAAATCATTCTAATATGCCGATTTAGTGCTCAAGTAAAATTTCTTATTATTATCAATGTTAAAAACCGTTGTACTGCTTAAATGGATTCTTTGATGAATAAGAAAAAAGTATCGGTAATTTAAAAAAACAGGATTTATTTGAAATAGAATTTTTTTGTAACATTATAAATGTCTTTACTGATGCATTTGATCAATTTAATGCATCATTGAATGAAATAAAATTGTTACTGAATAAAAGTGTTAATTTCTTTCAGTCACTACCCCTATCTAGCTAACACAAATATACCTCTTTGTGCTTTTCTGTCTCTCAGGAGCAGGAGCGGTTAGAGTTAGGTGTGTCTCAGCAGCAGAAGGCCCAGGAAGCAGTAAGGCTGAAAATGCTGCATAAAGTACGTCAGGCAGAGAGTGTTATCATGGGCCGCGTCTCTGACCTCCTGTTTGATAACAAACGGTGAGGGCTCAATGTGAACCATTTTTGAAATGTCCTGCTTTTCTGTTAGCTGTTGCTGTCAGTTTATTCATGCAAAGTCCATGAGTATTGTGTAGTTTAAGGGTGGTTATTTATTGTGTGTTTGTGCTCATTTGATTACAGACAGGCAAAGAGTGCTGAATTTCTGCAAGCTCTTGAGATGGACCGGTGAGTAGATATTACACATGGGTCGAACTCTCTAATGGAGTATGGGCTCCTGCCATCAATGCAGCTCTTGCTAAGTGAATTTTCCTCTATCTAATGGCACCACTTTAGAAATCCAGAGCCAGAGTTACTGCAAGTACTGAGCTGTCTGAGCAATGCCAGTGCTGTGGTGCTGTTACAACACACAGAGCGCTTTTGACCAAACCCATATTAGTTCAGCGTTTACGGGTACATTCAGGTATTTTTGGAGATCAGAGGTGCGTTTCCTGAAAACATTGTTAGCCAACTATGGTTGCAAGTTCCGTTGTTATCAGCCATAGTTAACCATAGTTCCAACGAACATTCTCAAACAGCATCGCACGGTTGTGTGGTTGGAACGACAGCTCTCGACCTGTGGTTAGAAGCAGAGTTTTTTGTTTGTATGACATGTGATCTTAATAAATCTATATCTTGAGCAAAATAAGCAATCTGACTTTCAGTACAATCTATATAGTTTATTTAGAATATAAACAAATGTCATTTACATATTTTAGTTTGGTCAAGAGATTTACATATTTATTTAGAGTGTGCATGTGTGTACGTGCGCTAGTACACAATAACGAGCCTACGATTGAATCTGGAAATAAAACAAAATAACTGAGAAAAATTAGAATTACCGTAGTCCTCAGATGGCATGTCCGTAATTTATAGCAAAAAATCTGGCATTTATTCACTATCAAACGGATTAGTTCAAATACGTTTTTTACTCCACCACCTGTGTGACATCATTAACCAACGTGATTTAACGTCAAATTTGTGAAAGTATGGTTTCGGGAAATAGTCACTACTTGATTTCTTCAATGATGCATCGTACAAAATACTTATATATATATCTTAAAGGGACTTTGATCATACTATGGTAGTTAAGCAATAAGTTATGTCATTGTACGGGAAATGCACCACGGGTCAGAAAGACCTGGCATTACTTTAAGCGTTACTTTAAGTCGGTATCACAAACTGCAGGTGTTAGTGTTGTATCAGAATCGGTTGTTTATATACAGACTAAAAGTTTGGGGTGAGTAATATTTTTTTAAGTTTTTGAAAGAAGTCTCTTATGCTCACCAAAGCTGCAATTGTTTGATAAAAAATACGGTAAAACCAGTAGTATTGTGAAATATTATTACAATTTGAAATAACTGTTTTCTATTTAATATATGAATGTATAATAATAATAAATAATACATATAATTTATTCCTGTGATGGTAAAGCTGAATTTTCAGTATCATTACTCTAGTCTTCAGTGTCACATGATTTTTTTCAGAAACCCTTCTAATATGCTGACTTGCTGCTTAAGTGACATTTCTACAGTTGTGCTGCTTATTTATTTTTATTTTTTTGTGTGGAAACAAAGTAGAGATAAAGTTCAGAAGAACAGCGTTTATTTAAAAAATATTTTGGGGGGGAGGATAACGTGATAAATGTTTTTGCTGTCATTTTTTAATCTATGTAATGCATTTTTTCCTGAACAAGAGTAATAATGTCTAATAAGAATCTTATACTTATCCAAAACTTGTGAACAGTAGTGTACATAGAAGTTAACTTACACACACAGCAAATGGTGATATCTTAAACTTACCCTGATATTGTTTTTATTTGAATAGAGATACAGTTATGAATATGTTGTCGTTGTTTTTAGCATACGAATGGAACACCTTGCTGCCATCACACAGGAAGAAGCCGACTCCCTTAGGAAGAAGGAAGTTGCAGGTGAGTTTTAGAAAATGTATTTATCTCTAAAATTACCATATTGTTCCATAATGAAATATTTAGTTGACAAGTCATTAGAAATCTTTGTTATTTCTCAGAGCTGTGACAAGCTTCAGACATGTTTAGTACTTGTAGTTTGAATCAAACCTGCATCATATCCCAGTCCCCCTGTCTTTCCCCCAGTATTTTTTTTAACTCTTAAAACTTAAAAGATGCAAGTCTATATATACAGTACATGTTCGCAGATGCCATGCAGAGGATGCTGTCAGAGAGCTACTCTTTAAGGTTACTGCAGGAGGCCAGGGAAGCCAAGACGCAGATTCTGGTGTCTGACACCTGCAGGAGGTGCTTCATTTCCTACCAATACATATGGTTTTGAACTCTGTCCAGACTCCAGACCCT
Source organism: Phoxinus phoxinus (assembly GCF_949152265.1). Lineage (NCBI taxonomy): Eukaryota > Metazoa > Chordata > Actinopteri > Cypriniformes > Leuciscidae > Phoxinus > Phoxinus phoxinus. The sequence goes on along the minus strand of NC_136878.1, from coordinate 20,165,346 downwards.
TTTGACCCTGTTTACACCTGGTATCAACATTCGTCTTGTTGATCTGATCACACGTGGTCAGGCAAGATGGTTTACCCTCTGTATTAACATTCATCTCAAAAGTATCGCTTGTGACCACATGTGAACAGATTTCAAAGACACATTCTCTGATTTTGAGATTACATCCTTCACTTACCATGTCAATGTTCTGCTTGTTCATAGTAGACAGTCCTATTTTGCCTTCTGTCTAAATCTCTATTTTTCCTCATTTAGTTTGGACAGTTTGGATAAGAAGTTTGACCAAGTGTTGTCCTTGCAGCAGCTAGACAAAAGCAAAGCCATTAGTCAGATCCTTCAAGAGGTGACTGTTCAATTCACTAACTTACAATGTACATGACCTGTATTCTGTATTAAAAACTAGTCTCTGCACTCCAAAATACATTAATGAACTACTATAAATATTACAGGTGGTGCATTGCTCTAAAAATGATGAACTAACCCTTATTGGCTCTTTGTCTGCAGGAGGAAATGCAGAAGGCCGCCTTTGAAGCCCTCCAGCTTCAGAAGGACAGTGTGCATGCTTATATTCGTAATCAGGTATGATGATTGAGGTTTCCCTTAAGATCCAAGAGCCAATAAGACCCTTACAGATTCAGGGATTTAATGTTTTTTTAAAGAAGTCTCTTATCCTCACCAAGGTTGCAGTTAGTTAATCAAAACTACAATAAGAACAGTACTATTGTAAAATATTACTACAATTTAAAATAACTGTTTTCTAATACAGTATATTTGAAAATATCAAACAGTCCAGAGGAAAAGATTGGCGAATAATAATACACACAAACTTTAATAAACACTTAACTTACAAACAGCACAAAACTTAGGCCTTGTCCACACGAACACGGGTATTTTTATAACCGTGACTTTTTTTACGCGGTTCGCCCGTTCGTCCACACGGAAACGCAGTATCAGGTCACTGAAACCGAACATTTTTGAAAACCCCTGCCAGGGTGAGGATTTTCAGAAACGCCGGTTGCAGTGTTGTCATGTAGACAGTAAAACCGGAGTTTTTGCCTTGCGACGTCAAAGTGCGCGCCATTATCCGCTGTGTTTGACGTCAGATTGTGCGTCGCTGACGGCTTCTGATTGGCCAACGTGGCTTTACGGTTAGGGTTATATCGCCGACTGCTGGTGTGGAATGCTCTTGACGGCGCTTGATAGCGTGTTTTTGCGTTTTCATGTAGACAGAGATTTTTTCAAAAACGCAGGAGGAAAAACTCCGGTTATAAAAATACCCGTGTCCGTGTGGACATGGCCTTAGAACTGAGGAAACTGAGGGCTTAAATACACATAGGGAGATCATTAACGAAACAGGGAACAGGTGGGAACTAATCAGAAACCATGACAACTAAAAAATAATAATTAGAACACAGGCAAGACAGCGACAAGGAAAACCAAGACTACAAATTAAACTGAAGCCAAAAAAAACTAAACATGACAAGACTGTGACCAATGTCATTTATCACTATTTATTGCTCCAGTCTTCAGTGTCATATGTTTCTTCAGAAGTCATTCTAATATGCTGATTTAGTGCTCAAGAAACGTTTCTTATAATATTAGTAACACTTTACAGTACAGTCTCATTTGTTAACATTAGTTACTGCATTACTGCATACTGCAAGTTTGCGGTAGCTCTGTATATTTCTATGTCGAAGAGCAATTAGCTGGTGAACTCGATGTACTTATTGTAGAGTTGATGAAAGTTATCATTAAACATTGTTGTTTGAAGTGGATTTCATAACAAATGTCAGACCAGGAAGGTTTTTAAACAAGCGGTTTTTCAGTAAGATCTTACCTTCATGCTGTGAAAATACAAACCGGACACAATGAGCACAGTGCTGAAAAGGAGCGGGGCTACATAAGGTCTATAAAGTAATAATGTGTAAGATGGTCTTGTGTAGTCATTCTAGCCATTAAAAGCTTTTTTGGTTTCAGTTAGCCCATGCTTCTCACATCCCACCTCTCATTGGATGCAGAACCCAAAAGATGGCTGTTTTATCATGTCTCCATGGGGCCATTCACACCCCCACTGTATGCTTGTATCCATAGATTAAACTCATAGAGGCAGAGTTATTGCAGTTGACAAAGCTGGAGGTTAAGAGGAGGAATTTGGACACTGAGAACCTGCAGGTACGTAGCAGCAGAAGACTATGTGGTGCTTTCCTTCCAGTGCTTCGTCATGCTGTGGAGTGTAGAGAGGAGTAACCATCACTCTGTTTGTTGCTGCACGTCACTTTTCTTGTTTGTTTTTGCGTCTCTTTTTCTCTCTCTGATTACTTTATCATTTCATCCCATTCCTGTTTAAGTATCATGCTCACAATACCTCTATGAGTTATCACAGCATTCTGGGAGTATGATTCTTTTGTTTTGTTTGAGTGTGTGTATTTACTGTATTCACTGTGTGTGTGGAAGGAGGTGCTGGCTGACCAGAGGACCGCTTTGAGTGACCTACTGCAACAGTTACTCAAACAGAAGGACCAGAGGGAGGAGGAGCTCAAGCTGGTCTTGGTGAGTGATTCTGGACCATCTATCTATTTAGAATCATCTATTATTTGTTGGAGCTTTGTTAATTTGGGAAATAGTATTCTAGAATTTTCACTTGATGCAAATGTTTCTTTTGTCTGTATATTTGTTATTCTGTGTCGGAAAAAAATACAGAATTATACACATTTATTTTAAATAATGGCATGATAATTCATAGTGTTTATATTTGCTTAGGACTTTTACAAAATGTATCAGACACTAAGGATGTTTTTTTTCTTTGCTCTTTAGATGGAGCTGGAGCAGAAGAGCGAATCCAATCAGCAGAACTACTGGATGATTCAATACCAGAGGCTCTTGGATGCTAAACCGCTGTCTTTGCGTATGCAGGTCAGAGCAGCTCTTCTACAGGCCTTGAGATCCTGTGGTCAAATCACAAAATCACTGACACTTTCCTGTCCTTTCCTTTCTCCTCAGGAAGCGGCTGTGGATAGTGATCTGGGGAATATGCTGTGTAAACTCTCTGCTCAACACTACTTGCCTATCATAGCTCACCACAGAATCAACGCTGAGGCCTTGCGACACATGACCAGCAAGGACCTTAGGAAGGTCTGCTATCTTTCCCTTTGTGTTTCAACACCAAGTGTGTGTGTCTAGGAATTTGTCATCATTATTTATGTCCATTAAAATGTTTTTTGTTTTTTTTACAGTTGGGAATCAGTGAGGTTGGCGTGCAGAAAGCTCTTCTCCACTGGGCCAGAGAACGCACTCTGTCTGACCGTAAGAGCATACATGTTCCCTTGAGGACATACAGTACTATTTTTTATTTAGTGAAATCTGTGAATTCTGCTGCTCAGTGTTTTTGTTCTTCAGTGATTGCGGTATCATTTTTGTCCCTTCAGCATTGCCTAAAACAGCAAAAGAGATACAGGAAGCTGGTCCATCCACTCCAAGTGGCTCAGTGCAGCTCACTCCTCCACTGACCCCCAACACCCCTCTCACCCCTCTCACCCCTCTCACTCCTCTCACCCCTCTCACCCCCACTGCCCCAGATCCTGATAGATTCAGCAGTTCCGAGTGTGTGGTGTGCATGGAACATGAGGTAAAGCCTTCCCTTCATTTAAAAGCTTAATTAGTAATGCAAATAGTAACAATTTGAATTAAACAGTGGCTAAAGTATTCAAATAAATATTTTGAAGTGAAAACATTAAATCATTAATTTTATTTTGTTTGTTTTTGCAAGAAATCTCATAATCACAAAGTGGGTATTTTCAAAGTGGGTAAAAACAGTAATATTATGAAATATTATTACAATTTAAAATATTGTTTTCGATTTTAATATATTAATTTATATATACATTTTTATTAATAGAAAGTATTTATTTAAAATAGATTTTTTTGTAACAATGTAGTCTTTATTGTTTATTTATTGTCTATTAAACAATTTATTTATTTAAAACGAAACGATTGAAAGGTAGTGTTAATATTTTTATAAAATAAAACATTAACCTACTAATTAACTATTAGTTTATTATAAGAAATATTAACTTATTAGTATGGTTTGTAATGAATACAGTTGTCACAGTAAAAAAATAAATAACTAAATTTCCTCTCCTGTTCTGCTCTGTGTAGTCACATGTGATCTTCCTGCCGTGTGGACACGTATGCTGTTGCCAGACCTGCAGCGATGCCCTTCAGTCCTGCCCTCTGTGCCGTGCTTCTATATCTCAGCGTGTCCGTCTTTACCATGGCTGAAGCCGACGAACGTCCACCGAGTCTTTCCATGGTTAGGATCATACCTCACATGTCGTATTGGTCCTTCCTCCCATTTGCTGCATGAAATCTTAGTCTGTGAACCTTCAAGCACTTTAGAAGTTACTGGATGTTCTCTTCCACTACTTTTACAACTAGCCAATCAAAGAGGAACATATACAGCAAGACATTTGTCCATTTTGTTCATCATAAACTGGTCACATTCCAATAAATTAACTGCAAGAAAGAATTTGGTAACGGACCCGGTTCATCCAACTAAAAAAGATATAGGAATAGATATACTATAATATATTGACTTGTTGAGTCTTAGTATTGCCCTTGATGTACCTGCTCTAAGCACTTGTGCCTTTTCTGTATTCAATGTCAACTCTTTCTCCCTCCCATTAAATTTTAAATATCTGCATGTTCTCCATAGTAAAGCGAAATCTTCATCCACACGCCACAGTCCCCCCATGCCCACAATGTTGTTCTAGTGTCATCGTCGAGCAATAGGACCACACTGCATCACCATTAAGGGCTGTTCACACCAAATACAATAACTATAAAGTTTTAATCGTTCTATTTCTATGAGAATAGGAAAGCCCACACCACAGCTGTAACTATAATGACAGAGGAATTATATCACGGGAATCACTTTCAGAACATTTTCTTTTTCAGCTGATGAAGGAAAAAAACATTGACAGCCAATCAGAATCCACCCCAAATTATAGAGGTCACGCGTGTGACAGCTGACATAACTGCAGTGTGTGCCATGCCTATAATAAACAGTCGTTAGTGTGTGTGGATGCTAAGTTATGGTTATAGTTATCTTTATACATCTCGTTTTTGGTGTGAACGGACATTTACTTTGCAGTGCCACCAGAGAGAACCAATCCAGGGTGTTAAAGTCATTTTTAAGATTGACATTTTTAGTATAAATTTGAATCTAAATAGTTTTTTTATTTGCAGAATTGAGCCGTCTACATTTAAATGGTTTAAACTGACTTGGCAACACAGCAGAATGGAAATAAAAGTTTTAAGGTGAAATCTTTCTAAAGGCACTGAACTGTACTGTACTGTATAACACCAAAAACATTCAACCTCACAAAAGCTCTGCCAGTCACTGTCAACTAATCATTTTCAGCGACTTCAAGTATTGCACGCACGCAATAGTGTTTCCTAAATCACTTCTGTGTACTTCTGTCTTCATCCAAGTGCTCTTATATGCAAGTTGGCTTCTCTCATCAAATGTGCAGAATGAAAATAAATAAATTATATGCCTGTAAATTATATGTTAATTTGTATTACGTATTCATATTTCAAGAAATGATCTTGAAGTGTTTATCAGCATGATAATTCACATCAGAAACTTTTAATCTGTGTGCGTTGTGTGCTTCAGTTATGCTGTATGGACTGGACTGGACAAATATGTCTTTTATTAGCTAAATATTCATTAAAGAAAAAATATGATGAAAGCTTTAGAATTTTTAGCAGAATGTGCAAATCATCAGTACATGACAATGTACCAAAAACAACTCTTCTGACCATAGTAATAGTAGGAGTTACTGTATCAATTACCCTCTGATGGCAGGTTATTATTAACCTATGTAGTGTACGCACTGTAGTCGTCCTGCGTTTATTTTATAAGAACTGATCCATTTTATGGTCATTTCTACTATACAAATGCCACCTTACCTGTGATGACCAAGTGAGATTAAATCTCAATGTCACATCCATTTACCACATACATGCTGCCATTACAAGTTTTCCTTTTTTTTGCTGCATATTCTTAATATATTGTAATATTATATGTATTTTTAGCTTTTATAATTGTACCCAACCAATCACATGCATTGAAATAGTGCCTGTTCATTTTTAAGAGTGTGAGTTATCACGCCTGTCACACATCTGCAAAATAAACCTGCTAGACAATGTGTTCTAGTGTCCTTTGATAATTACGAGGTCTATTTTTGCATACTGCAACTGCATATGACTTTTATAATCCACACACACATATGCGTATATATATATATATATATACACACACACATTAAGGTTGAGGAGATTACGGTTACGGTCCCCCTTCCATATGAGTACCCAGAAAAGCACTAAATAAATGATAAATTATTATTTATTATTATTATTACACAGTATATACACACACTATTTATACTACACACAGCAGTCAGTTTCTTGTTGCAAGACCAGTAGGTCAGTAACAATGATCAAAAAGGAACAAAGTTTCAAGAGATCTAAATGTTTTAATAAAAAACAAAGAAGTACATACAGGTCAATACAAACATTCAGACATTAATTATTTGGAGGAGTTAATGATAATATAAATAACTTGTGAGATTAATCAATCTGAAAGCAACGATGATGAGGATAATAATAGCAGAGTCACAAATAATGATGGGAGTAATATTTAGTTTATCTAAATATAATATTTAAATATCTGCTGTCACTGGCCGAACATAAAATGTATGATAACCTTAAGGTATTTGTGTAAAGCAGCAGGACACTTTTATCATTAAACATATTAAAATTGCTTACCTTCACGGAGTTGTAAAAGGCCACAAACCCAAGGCAGCATGGGTTACAGAAGTGAAGATTAAATGTGGAAAAAACTATATCATCATTGAGTTTTTGCTCAGGCATGGACACTATCACTGGCTGAGCAGTGTAGACTATTGTCCTGCATCGGGATCCTCGCAGGCAACGGATAGTTCTGCATCGTCATGTCAATTCAAGAACAAGAAGTTGCTCTCATGATGTCTTTAGTAGAGCGTTGGCACTTGCAACGCCAAGATCATGGGTTCGATTCCCAGGGAAAGCAAGACTGATAAGAATGTAAATGTGTACTTTGAAATGCAATGTAAGTCGCTTTGGATAAAAGCGTCTGCCAAATGCATAAATGTCTAGGTGTTCAGCTCTCTTAGAAAGCTCCAACTGGTGTATGTATGTGAGTGAGTGAGAGAGAGAGAGAAAGAAAGAGAGTAGAAAACATGCTTTCAGTTCTCAGTTATGAGGCATAATAATCTAGCTGTGTGTATTGTCCTTGCTGTTTATCTATGTCTGGAGAAATCCTTGCCTGGTACTATTTATGTTGGAGACATCACTGCCTAGTCCCGCTTGAACCTTTCCTTGAACATTCTTTACATCTAAGCTCATGACTTATCTATTACAGTTGAAGGATCTCTCAGTGGTAACCCATGTGTGCTACTTTGGAAGAGCAACCATACATCTGTGTTGTTTTATTTGTTTTTTCATTTAGTTGTCATTTGATTTATCATTTATTCATAATTGTATTTAATTGTATTATCAATTCTTCATGACACTGATCATTTATATTACGTATTTCTTTTCTATTGTTGTTTAATGCTGATTGTGTGGTTTCAAGGGATCTTTGTCTTCACGAGTTAGAGAGTCTCCATTTCAAGGTTTTTAGCTTCACAGGACAGTATTGTGAAGCAGTAATTTCCCATTGTTTTGCTGGGATATAATAACACGTGTTGGATTTGTACTGGTCAGATGAAGTCTGAGCATTGAGACATTCAGAGTGTTGAAACTGATAAATAAAATAAAAACAACCCTATGCTCTTTTTATTATCATCACTTTGTCTCCTGCTTCTGCTCTTCCCTGGCTTTCTTAAGTCAAACTCTCAGGCTAATAGAAGACTGATATCTTCTGGTAGGGATTCGGCATCCAGGTTCAGATCTAATATATCTCATATTTTCTGATGTGGAGATCCATTCAATCTAACATTTTGGTGTAGTTGGCAGGATGGAATTACAGAGAAACCGTTATCTCCACCAAACAATCAGAGTCGGGATTGTTTCTCGCACAGTCAGGAGGGTGTAATGACTCCAGGCCACTGACGTGAGGACGAAGTTGAAAACCCTGCAGGTGTCTTCCCCTTGCTGAACTGCAACAAAGCAGAGTGAGTGTGATCTGTTGTTATACATACTGTGAGTAGCATGGCAACTGGGTCAGATGATATCATTTCTACAGGTATAAAGCAGTCAGAGGTTAAGCTAAATGACAAAATTGAAAACTTGACAACTAAAAGAATGTTTTAAGATATAATAAGCAGTAATACTCGATTACTAAATACGTTTACAGTGCAGAAAGCTGATCTCAGGTGATCTAGTGACATCAGAAAAGCTGAAGGTGTTTAAAAAAGGTGTCTGATAAAACAAATTGGCCCAAGTTGGTGTTTTGAATGTAAAAACACAAAGAAAAGCTAAGTTTGTTGGTTAAAGGGTTGAAGCTGGGACCTTAAATGTTTGATTTATGATGGTCAAAGAAAATAGAGGATGATGATTGGATGTTCTGAAAGAATGTTTCTCTTTATGGGAAACATTTTGAACAACATATGTTTTTGTGTGATAACTATAATGAGGAGTGTTTTAATGAAACACTTTTAAAAGGGTTTAGATGCTAGACACTAATGTCGCTGATGAGTTGCAATGATAAATGCAAAAGATGTAGCATGAGCAGAGAGTTCTAGCTTCAAAGTTAGTGTAACATTATTGCATTGAGTCAAATATTAAACTCTAAAAAGTTGTTTAGACTCAACAGAAAATTAATGTAACAGTTTGCATAAATATTTTTGAGTTATGACAACTTCAAACTTCAACATGGATTTAATCTCATCCGAGTTAAAACTAACAGCTATAGCATAGCACATGGTACATACCTTTTTTAACATGTACATTTAACTTGTCACTAGCATTAGGACAGTCGTAAAGCAACATGCATTTTTTATATTTTAATACAACTTTATTTTTAAGCCATTTTAATTACAGAAATGTTTTCATAAACCATGTTTATGTTGTAATACCCATGTCAGTATATATTTTTATCCTAATAAATCATATAAACAAGCACGCCTGCACACACACACACACACACACACACACACACACACACACACACACACACACACACACACACACACACACACACACACACACACACACACACACACACACACACACACAGTGAGATAAATTATAATGTAAAAAGTATTCATTATATTTGACCATCCATATTGGAAACTGCTAACAATTCTATAGAATATATATTTATAGAAATCTAGATGTACCGAATGATTTACAATGATTAACCATTAAGATCAGCTAAATTAAATAATAGAATAGAGGAAAGCATGCTGAACAAGAGATGCATCTTAAGTTTGATAGTAAGAGCTTCATGAAAGATAGGTAGGCTACTGTGAATGAAATGTTTATTCAACACTTATTTGTGAAATGGATGTGAAATTGTGATTGAAAATATAATGAAATGTTAAAGTGCACTCTGAAGAAGCTTGAACGTGAAACATGTCCACTGTGTCTGTTTCTGCCAGCGGCCGTTAATTCCTGATTTAAGGGGCGCTGAGAAATAACCAAACAGTGTGTTTTGCCATTTTTAAGGGAAAATGGGTGTAGTTGGGGACGGGGTGTCTCAGAGTTATGAAAAAAACTGCAATGCTTTAATTTTTGGGTGAACTATCTCTGAAAACTGAAATTATTCGGTCTCAAATCATCATAGTTGGTGTCACGGGTTGCATGAAGGCAGACGAAGATGAAGAATAAAGTTCCAATAAGTTTAATAACAGTACAAATAATACTCAGACAGGCAGGGCCAATTGTAATGTAACGTAGACCGAACACCGAAGGACTGTGAGGGAAGAAGAACTTAAATAGTGACTCAAACAAGATAACCAGAAACAAAGGAGTGGCAGGAAAACTAAACAAAGGAACACATGATGTGAATGGAAACATTCCATGAAAAATAAAACAAACTGAACATAACTGTGACAGTTGAGCTATTTTTAACCCAATATTATTAAGTGAGTATTAAATGTTAAATATTATGGCTTTCAATTATACTTTATTGAATATTGTTTCTTAATTTTAGCCATTCAACATTAGAGTCATCATGTAGCCGTATTAGTAATGCTGGACTTCATTCATTGTAGGCTACTTTGTAAAAAGATTCTAAAATATAAAAATGTTGATTACAATTTAAAATTATTGAAGGTTTTAATGTTAGGTGCAATTAATCATGATTAAGTACAGAAAAAAGTCCCATTCATTTTTTTGTATCGATTGACAGTTCTATTATAAATACAACCCAAATACTAAATTAGAAGATGTTCTTTTAAGAAAATGGTTCCAACATGCACAAGTAAATATTAAACTTGTGTGCATCTAGTCTTCAACCAGAGCCTAAAATTAACATTCACCAAGCTGTAATTTCGAGTGAAAATCGGCATCTGTGAGTATATAAAACAGCATCAATCGCCAGTTGGTCGATAATTTTTTTATGAATTCTAACAAAGCAGTGTTGTGAGAATATGAACGTGAAAAACGTTCGGGACAGACGGGCAAGTACTGCATCGTCACAAAATATTAAGCCTTGCCAATTTAAATATTCATGAGCTCACAATTTTACACAAAATGATGTCATAAAATGCCTGTCTCGGAGAGTATCCTAGTAAACATTGTCGTTTATGGGTTAAGTGAACATAAACAGTAGAGAAAGACAATGCATGAGTATGTGCAACAGTCTTTAAGTGACAGAAGCCAAATATTTCTGCTGCTGTTTTTAATGTTTCTCAAACAACAAAAGATAAAGAGAAGAAACAACTGATATTGCATTTCTGTCAACAAATCTTCCTAAATACACAGTGCACCTTTAATTCAATTTCTCTACCTGAAAACTACTATTACTTGTCTTTAATAATGTTTTACATTTATATTAGTTAGGCAAGTAGCTTTAGCTGTGGTATCGAAATTGGAATATACAACTGTGAATTTTCACTAGTATAAAATGTTGGTGTCACAGCTGCATGTTTGTGCACAAACAGTTTCATGGCCGGTACATTTTCTTAAGTCTGCTTTTAGGCCCATGCTTATAACCTTATGAGTCATATCACTGTTGTGCTGTTGACGGACACTGTTGTTATGGACCAGAACTAATTAGGATTCTTCCAGTTTAATGACTGAAGAATCATTTATTGGACATTATTTAGCCTCTTAAACTGTGATTGGTCAGTATCAATTCTCCTTTCAGGGTCAGCAATGCTTATGGTTCAACGGTGCTGTATCCACATGTACAGTATCTGCAGGTTTCCTGATCTACAAAAATATCATCCTTTTTAATGTTGGCCTTTTTTCATTCATTTCATGGTTTTCCTTCAGCATGTTTTCCATCTGAAAACATTTCTTCAGTAGATCTTAGTACCGGTAGATACTCTTCTTCCACTTTATCTACGCCTGATTCAATCTCCCAAAGTTTCATGGTGATACTCTGCAAAGGAAAAATAGATGTCAACAAGATGGAAACCATTATCTAACTGGTGTCTTTTAGGCTTCTCCTAATAGGTTGGAGAGTACCTTGATGGTGTTTTGGAGAATCTGGCACACTGTGTGTCCACTGTAAGACTCCTGCGGATCAAACTCTGTCCTGAGGGACTGAAACACTCCATTCATCACTCGCTTTACCTGCACATGATACACCAGCTCAGTTTTAGGTTTAGACTTTGCTATAGCAAAACAACGGCTCTTTACCCCTCACCTGAACCACCAACTGGGTCTCAAACTGCTTTTTCTTATTTTGTGATGTCTTCTATAAATCCTCATACTAAAATATATTAAATTAAGGTAAATATGAGATTAAAGGGATGCTTTACCCAAAAATAAAATATTCACTAATTATTTACTCGCCTTCATTTTGTCCCAGATGCATTTGACTCTCTTTAAATAAACACAAACAAAGATTTTTAGTCCATTTTAATACAAGTGTACAGAAAGTCATATACATCTGGGATGGTGAGATCATGGCGAGTAAATATTAAGAAAATATTCATATTTGGGAGGAGTATCCCTTTAAGAACTAAACATATGTTTGGCAAACTATTCCTTCAGGAAAAGTTATTAAAATTGTCCGAATACACCATATTATTTACGATACAGTTTTATGCCCTGTCTTTTCAGTGTGGACATTTGGTCGTCTTGCAGCACTGTACATGTTCCTTCCAGCATCATCTTGTGTTCTGTCAGCGCAGAAACACGTCGTTTTCCAGCTAAGCTCAAACTACAACAAACTATACACACCTGATGCAGATTCGCCTTTCCCGCCCTCAGATCTTGCATCTCCTCATCCTTGTTTTGTATAATTGTTTCCATCTCTTTGCACTTCTGTTTCTCTGCTCTCCACCGCTGCTCAGACTGTTCTTCTTGCTTCACAAGCTCTAAAAACACACATTATCTAGACACTCTTACAAACTGCACCAAACACTTCAGATCAGATCAGTGCTCCTCAACCAGGGAGCTGTCAGGGGCTTCAATATGAAATAAGACAAAAACAAGCATTAAAATAAATTAAACTACTAAGAATTTATACATTTCTTATTTTAATTAATTCCCTCAACAAGCTTTTTTGTTTTGTTTTGAAGAATCAGTGTCTTGAAAAACTTGGACAAGGAGGTTGCCTAATTTTAAAAAAGTGTGATTTCTATGTCTGGATGAGTAATGTAAATTGATAAAATCTTAAAACTAAAGAATTTTTATAATGAATATAATTGTTTCTATTTATTATATTTCTATTTATTAATATTTCTATAAAAATTATGAGGAAAACATATTTTTTAAAATAATTTCTTATCCAGTAAATTACTGGAAAAGTCATTGGGCCTTTGAATATTGTTGCAGACAACAGAAGGCCTTGGAGCCAAAAAAGGGAAAACTCCTCTATGTAGAAAAACTTTTATGGTTAAAAGTACCCCAAATTTGAATACGAGTAAATACTTGAATGAAACTTCGGGATCACCTTTCACTTGTTCCTCCAGAAGGCTGATCTGAGCACAGTGCTTGTGCTTGTCCTCCAGGGCTGCACTGAGATCAGCCTGGATTTCTGTCACCCTCTGCTGGAGATTCACCATGGAGGAACTCCATTCCCCAGATAAATGAACCTGAAGAGAAAGAAAAGAAACATTTCAAGGCCTTTGCCTCACACAACAACAAAAGTTCACCAGCACACACCTGCAAGAAGACCAATAAAACAAACAAACCAATTAAACACAGCAACCAATTAAACATAAATACGTTTTAACATAAATAACATTATAATAGTGAGCCAATAGCATAATTTAGCAAATCTGCGCTGCACCTGTTCCTGTTCAGCCAGAAGGCGGCAAGTATGGGTGTTTTGCTGCTCCATAGACCTGCACACACAATGTTTGGGATTACTGGTTTGGGGGAGGATTTTTGCCTTTAATCTGATTGGAAAGCAGGAAATTGGAGTGTGAAGAGGGGGGTAGGACACCTCTTATTCGGTCCACTCAGCTCCCCTATTTTGGGGTTCTGTTCCTCCACCTGAGAGCATTTCTCCAGAACCTCCTTCTTCAGACACATGCTCTCCTTACACAATAAAACACAGATGTCATTTAAATCTATTTACATCTAAATACAATTAAAATGATAGAAAGTATCCTTCAATCCAAACCTGAATGATTCTCTGAATGTTGTGTAAGATCATGTTTGTTTCTAAGGAGACAGAGGAGAGTCCAAAAGAGAAGTGACCATCTTTTTGAAACTCGTCCACCTAAAAAAAAACAATTTTTTTGTTTATGACTTTAATAACCATAAGGACCAATACAAAAAAATCTGTTTTGCACAAATATACCTTGCAGGTGAGTTGGTCCATCTTGTGCGCCACCTTTTCAATAGCCAGCAGAATTTCTGTGTTATGCTGACGAGCCTCAGACATCAAGAATGATGTAATATCAGGAGCTATTGTTTAAAACAAAACTCTTGCATTTAGTGAAAAACAGGTCATTTTCTTTATGGAAGTACTGTATATGAGAGAGAGAGTTCATGGCTGAGGTCTTACTTTTGTATGGAATGTGGGATGGGTAGATTGAGGGAAATGAATGTAGCTGTGATGGGAAATATGGATTTTGTCCAATGGTATACGGCTGTTGATCCCAAAAAATGAATAAATAAATTCTTACAAACATGTACACTAAATTTCTAATTTTTGGGTCAGTAGATTTTTTGAAAGTAGTCTCTTGTGCTCACCAAGGCTGCATTTATTTGATCAAACATAATATGAAAAAAAAAATATATTATTACAATTTAAAATAAAGGCTGTTTTATATAAGATAGCCTAATGTATATTTTAAAAATATTTATTCCTGAGATGGCAAAGCTGAATTTTCAGCATCATTACTCCATTCTTTAGTGTCATGATCATTCTAATTAGAAATCATTCTAATATGATGATCTGGTGCTTAAGAAACTTTTTTATTATCAATGTTTACAGAATAAAAGTATTATTTTTTTTATTTTTATTTTTTTACATTTTACTGACCCCAAACTTCTTGGTGGAACATAACATTACATGTTTGTGAAAGAAGTCTCTCATGCTCATCAAGCCTGCATTTATACGATCAAAACAACTATCTTTTTTTTTTTTTTAAAGAAATTAATACTTTAATTCAGCAAGGATGTGCTAAATTTATAAAAAAGTGATATTAAAGATTTAAATTGTTAGAAAAGATTTCCATTTTGAATAAATGCTGTTCTTCTTAACTTTTTATCCATCAATGAATCCTGAAAAAAAATGGGGAAAAAAAAACAGGTTCCAAAAAAATATTAAGCAACATAACTGTTTTCAACATTGATAATAAATCAGCATATTATAATAATTTCTTAAGGATCATCACACTTTAAGACTGAAGTAATTGCTGATGAACTTTCAGCTTTGCCATCACAGAAATAAATTATATTTTAAAGTATATAAAAAAAACCTATTATTTTAAATTGTAAAAATATATATTTTTTCATAATAAGAGACTTCTTTCCAAAAATAAATAAATTGGTTAAAAAAAAGAAAAAGTACCATTTCAAAAATAGTAATGTTTCCAAACTCTTTTTCTATCTTTCTTTTTTACATTGAATCTCACCTGAAAGCCTTGAGTAGTGTTGAAGTCTGCGTGAGGTGGCACTGCGTCCTGTTTCTGAACATCATCAGGCTCAGGCTGACACAACACTAAAACAAAGACCAGTCATGACAGCAAAGAACCAGTCAGCTCTAATAAAAGGAAGAGTTAACTGATATTGATGAGATGATTATTTTCACACATACAAGATGGAGGACTGCAGGGTATTTGTGCAGGTTTTGGGGAGGGTGTAAATGAAGGAGAAAGATCACAGATACGTCCAGACTCACTGGCATCCTGCACAAAATCATATCTGCGAGTTATAGTTCTACTTCATAATACATTCAGGAAACAAATCTAAGTTTTAAAAATAAATCTCCAATTCTCCTGACCTGGGTTTCTGAGTCACTGCGGTCGGGCTGATTTGGAATGGCTCCAGTGAGAAATGGAAGCATGGGTTGACCCATCTTGGCTATACGTGAGATCAGCTTGGCCTTAGCTGCACCTGATGTCTACAAGAAAGAAAATAAATGTAAAAAAGCTTCAGCATTTTGGCCACTTTAGGCTTATAGCATATGTCTGGTTGCTAAAGGAAATACTACTCACTGTCAGGTATTCAATAACAGATTCCACCTTCCCCTTAGGAGCTTGTTCTCTAAAAACAAATAATCAATAAATTGTATAAATTCATAGGAATCATCTCATGGATGTGTGTCCAGAGACACGTAATTAAAACACCCTTATCACATAATCTTCATTCTTGCTTTGACCTCTCATTATGTACACAGCAAAAACTTCTTTTTTAAATTAGTTTTTTTTTTTTTTTTTTATGATCCAAAATATCTAATCATCCTAAAAACAAGATAAATTAACTTTAAACTAAAAAACAACAAAAGATTAAGAATTTAAGTTTTAATTTAAATTAAAAAAAATTATTCTCAGCATAAACCTAAAGAAAAACCTCAGAAAATAAACACAATTCTAAAAAAAGATATTCTATAAAGAAAATTTGTTATCTTATAAATGTTCCTTCTTAAGCCAATTTATCATGTTTTACTGACGCTTAAATAAAAAATAAAAAAATAAAAAATTGAGAATTATTTTACATTATATTTTTTTGCAAATGGGATTCACTTAAAATATCAACAATTAGTGCATAGTTTATACTGTCTGTATACACACTTTGACTCCTCTGTATCGGTTGTGACCATTTGCCTGGTGTTTTCTTCACTCAGAGTGTCTGGACAGGTTCCTGGAGATGTACTGAAGGCGTCAACTGATCCCCCACTATGTCGCACTTTAGAGATTTTAACCTACATGCAGATAAATAGACAGCTTTTTAAAAAGTAGTGAGAGACTAGAGATGTTTGCTCTAGTATCTTAAATGACATTCACACCATCAGTGCCTTACTCTATGAATCTCTACATCATAGACCAGAGTATTGTTTTCTGGCACATGGTTAGGGACGCCCTTTGAAACCATACTAGAAGGGATGATAAGAAGCCGTCGACCTCCTTTCTGCATACCAAGCATCCCATCCTCCCATCCCTGAGAGAAAAGGCAACGTAAGAGATATGGCACAACAGCAGACAGAACCACCAGTTTGCGTCTATTATACATTTTCTTTTATTATCATAAGGTCCCTCTGCAGTCAATAATTGTATGCCTTAAAACTCATCTTTGATAATGACATATTTAAACGTTGTAACTCTACACCCTTGCTTCATTTAGTATACATGAATACATGAATATAGCCCCGCCTCCACCCAATCACGGTCAACTGCAGTAAATGCTTAACCATGGCAAGTGGAAATGTTGGTTTTTATTCAGCCATATATTTTTGAACCAGAAACTGATTCAGGAGAAGCAGTGGAAGAGTGAACTATACAGGGTCGTCAATAAGTTGACGCATCAATGGTGGCCTAATGACGCATCTCTTCAGCCAGGCATTCATATAAATGTTTTAATCTTACTGTTAAATCCGGCCTCTAGTTCATAACCGCCAGAGGAGAACTGGCCCTCAACTGAGCCTGGGTTCTCCCAAGGTTTTTTTTTTTATACATTATACACCTGATGGAGTTTTAGGTCACCATTGGGTCACCTGATGGAGTTTTAGGTCACCATTGGGTCACCTGATGGAGTTTTAGGTCACCATTGGGTCACCTGATGGAGTTTTAGGTCACCATTGGGTCACCTGATGGAGTTTTAGGTCACCATTGGGTCACCTGATGGAGTTTTAGGTCACCATTGGGTCACCTGATGGAGTTTTTCGTTTCTTTGCCACTGTTGCCTTTGGCTTGCTCAGTTGGGGATATTCAATTAATGAATCAATCAATAATACTATTGATTAGCATTACCAAACATGGACGTTTTATTATTATTTTAATTTAATACTGTGAAGCTGCTTTGATACAATCTGTATTGTGAAAAGCGCTATACAAATATTCTTGACTTGACTTGACTAATGCATTTTGTGTATTGCTCTCTACATCGTCAGACACATAACATTAAATGATATGATTAGCCTTTATCTTGACTACGTTATCAAACAGCAAATGTGTTTCTATTGTTACACAAACGATGTTTAGACCGCTTCCTTCTAAAAATCAGCATCCTTAGAAAAGCATTGAACATCATAGAAAGATATCATCATTCAAAGATAGTGGAGAAAAGCCCTGCCCCACACATTGATGGGATTGGATACATGTTTGTGACGGTAGGAAACAGGGATGGTTTCAAACCTTGTTTTTGAGACTGTCTTTGCAGTACAGACTGTACAAAACAGTTTTAACGAGAAAATACTCAGCAATGGTATTGACTGCGGAATTTGCACATGGTTTGTCTTAAAGCATATTAAAAACACCACAGTCATACAGTATAAACAGCATTAAAAACGTCACACACTTCTCACCCTCAGAGCTTTCCCTGCTCCAAGCTTTACTCGCTGCAGCTTTTCTTTCCCCACATTAGAAACAAATATCTGTGGGGGAAAAGACAGACAGAGACACTGAACTCTCACATGTATAGATCTCCAGCTGCACAGCAAACATGCCATTCAAATGACCAGTGAGTTGATTAGTTCAATGGGGGCATGACTTGTATTGAGCCGTGACTAATCAACAAGAATGTGCACAGTGAGCTGCTCTGTGCTAAATGTGCTCAACTAAAGAAGTTTAAAATTCAAGACCATATGTGCAAATTAAGGAAAAGCAGTGATTCCACTTAATTTATTAAGAGTAGAAAGTAACTTCTCCAAAAGTATGAGAAACTATGGCCCGGTTTCACATACAGGGCTTATACTAAATATTTAAGTAGCTTTCATAAACGTGCCTTAGAAAAGAACATTACTGGTGTGCATCTTGGGTCAAAACAATGGCACTGATATATTTTAAGATTTGTCATTGCAAGTTGCTTTCAGTTAAACCAATTCAAACATGCATTTCAGTCTGGGACTAGCTTAAGCCTTGTCTGTGAAACCGGGGGTTTAAATAAATATTTATTTCATCTTTAGATTTTTGAAACACTGACATTAGGATCACAACAAACATTTGTCTTTACAAAATACCATAATGCATGTAAAGTGTGGTTTGAATAGGTTGCAAATGGTTTCACCTGTCCTAGAGAATGGTTCTGTAAAAGCCATCCAGAATATGCCACCTCAACTGTGTCCCCAACATCAACAGCTTGACCTTCACCTTGGGCAAGGTCCTGACTGACCACAGAGTCTGATGAAGCCTCGCTGTTCCACCTGGCCACACACACCTGAGAGAAACAGGCTCATTTCATTAATAATGTTGTCCATCTACATTTTAAAAATGGTTTTAAAAAATGGATTTTAACAATTTGCAGAATGCTGGGGCTTTACATTTTCTTCGAATGCATCAATCTTAAATATTCAGCAAATAATTCAGTTAAAGCATTACCTCCTTACAGAACTCAGGCCTGGACTTTTCTGAGTCAAACATTAAAGACCAGCTCTGTTGTTGGTCATCATAGAAAGTGACATAGTTACAGGGCTGAACCTGTGGACAGGTATATGTAGCATAGACCTGGTGAATGCAGCATATCAAAGAATAAAACACAATAGAATAGAATTCAGAATAAAAACAATGAACACTTACTGTGAGGACAAATCCACGATAGATTCTAGCCTTAGTGATCTGTTTTTGCTTACTGCCGTACAACAGAATCTTGTACTATAATTGCAGATAGAAAAAAATGACTATATGAAACACACACACACACACACACACACACACACACACACACACACACACACACACACACACACACACACACACACACACACACACACACACACACACACACACACACACACACACACTACCTCTTTGGTGACATGGTTCCCTAAAACAGCAGCTCCTATCTTTCCTTGCTTCACATACTGTCCATTCACACTGGTGGAAAATCAAAGCTCATTTTAGCAATGTGTGAACTTATGCTAATTGAAAGTCTCGTAAGCATGCTTTAATTGCCATACTTATACTAACAAGCAGAATGCGTGAACAGCTGTAGCAAACAGCACAGCTGGAGCACATGGGGAATGAGCGGGCTTCTGAGGAGGACCTTTAAAAACATGACAAATTAAGGTTGAAAATAATCAGAGAACACATGGAATTGTGCCAAAAAGGCTAATGACTCTCTGCTGTACCACATACCTAATATGGCGCAGGTCTTTTTTGGCTGTTTAGGGGCAGTGAATTGAAAGGACTCGTTTCCCTGACTCTCTGCTCGGTCCAGACCAAAGAGAGAGGCCAGCTTTGCCCTAGAGGAATGGAAACAAGCATTATATATATCTTCACTAATAGATATAGCACTAAATCGACATGTAAATTACTTTCAATTTAATGCATACATATTTATTCTCATACATGTAATGTATGGATGCTTGTTTTCATCTTAGAGTAAAAAGAAAAGTAGTAATTGTGATTTTATACAAATGTGAATGTATATCTCACGTTACTTTATTTCAAGTTTTCACAACTGCCCTTTTTTTTTTTTTTTTTACTTCAATGCAGAATCAGATTTCCATATCCAATAGGTAGCCATTTTAAATCCAGATGTTCTTGGAAAGTAGAATGTTTCAAATGTATCAACACAATCTATGAGTTCACTATCCTGTTGAAAACAATCTACGTAGACGTTCAATCAACAAAAACAGCAGAACAATTATTTATGTGGTGCGGAAATTACATAACTCAGGCTTTGACAGAACATCTGTCAAAGATCCACATGCCTTTGCTGAAATATGCTGTCAACAATGTTGCGAATGAGAAGTTCACTGCATGGTAAGATTTTAAAATGTTGTTTATCTCATTGAAAAAAAATCACTGCTCAATTAATGACATGCACACAAGAAACACTGTATCAGACGGCACCAGTCAGACACCTTTAGACTTTTTAAACCAGAACCAGTTACAGTACAGCAAGGTCCAGTCTGGCATCTATAATTAAATCCACATGAAAGAAGACGACCTGTTTGCACTGACCCTTGGACCTCCCTCCACAGATAGTCAGTGTCCCATACAGCTGACATGGCCGCCAGCTTTCTGTCACTGAAGAACGGGCTAAGAAGCCTCAAAAAAGAGATATTAAAAAATCTTCCTCCTTTTCCTCTTCCTATCTTGTCGTTTAAACAACAGTGGGTCACCAGTCCCGATTTTGAGCAGTCCAAACTAAAATGCACTGTAATCACTAACATGTGAATTAAATTACTTAAGGAGGAGTCTCGCCTCATCAATGCTGCAAATGCCTTAAAAAGTGGTTTCAACAAGCAGAAAATTGAAAAAGAGCAAAATATGTATGTTAAATGAAATCAGAACATTTAACATGACTAATCCAGGTACCATAAATGTACCTTTTTCTGATTTTAAAATGTCTACCTCATTTCTTTTCTCAATTTCCCTGTAATATGATTAAAATAAAAATTGACACAGTCAAGTTTACCCAAAATTTAAGTAAAAAAAAATAAATGCCACATTTTTTTGTCAGATAGGCCTACATTAGGCATCTTATTTAATTGCATTGCCTATATATTGCGTTTATCATTCACATTTGACAAGATTGAAAATGTAAATATGAAATTACTGTTAAGTAATTTTTTTAAAGCATTCAAGGACACCTTAGCCTTCATCATAATTAAACACGACTGTATTCCCGTTAAATTAAACTTGTAGGCCTACAAGACACAACTGGAGCTCAATGAGACAAAATCAATGAAAATCAAGTAAAAAAATAAAACGAAACCTCCATAACTCGATACAAATGTAGCCTATTATTAAAAAAAGAAAGAAAATTCTTTAACATAATTATTTAACACGTCTTGTCCCAAAGATTAGGCTAACCGTCAATGAGTGGGACAAAAACATTCTGTCATAACACTTACCCAGCTTTAGGGCACATAAATTCCCCATCGTGATAATCAGGAATAATATCTTTAATTTTTTCCATATTCTAATTTCTTATGATCGCACAGCGCTGGCGCCTGAGAGTTGGATGAAACGCACGAATATTTTGCACTTCTGCGTGACGTGATGAGCACAGGTAAGAGCAAAACACAGCAGCTCACTGATCACACACACACACACACACACACACACACACACACACACACACACACACACACACACACACACACACACACACACACACACACACACACACACGATGTGACGAGTAGAGATCATCGGGGGTCAATCAGGGACCCCTATGGATCAATGAGGGAACTGCAGCTTTGACAGTGTTACAAAAAATATAAAAATTAAAACTATTGTTGATCTTATCCACTATGCATATAACAATATGGTGTATATTGGTGGTGTAATTTTTTTAACAATATTGGTGATGGTTGAGGAGATCCCCCCCTTCTATGTAAAGCGCTTTGAGGTCTCAGAAAAAGCGCTACGAATTATTATTAATTATTAAACACATTTTGATTAAAAATCACCTCAGCCAATTCTAAAAAGGATAAATCATGTTATTAAAGACATAATGTTTATTAAAAACATGTTAATGCAATTGTGCAAATTTACAACATTGTACAAAGAACTAAGAAACCAATGCTCTGTAAATGTCACTATTCACATCATAGCATTTAAACTTTTTTTCTTCTTCTATATTTGTATTACTTTTAATATATAATTTACAATGTACAATCACATGAGCAGTTTAACCACAGGTTTACTATAATGCACATATCGGGTACATTTTCTGTACTGAGAATACTCAATAAAAAGAAAACACAAATCAGCAAAACTTGATTGAAAAACCGTATGGATTTTTTTTGTTGTTTATGTGTTTGTTTAAACAAACAGAAGCACATAAACATGTAAAAAATTAAGCACTATTAATTAGTGTCAAGGCGTGTCAAAAACCAATGGAGTCCAGGCAACTCTGGTCTGAACTGGTCAAATATAAAATAAAAATTCTCTTAAAAATCCTGTCCTCGAGTACTGTGGTAAACTCAAATGTCTTGACAGAACTGGTCAAAGATCAAGTCTAATTGACATAATCGTCCTTAAAGCTTGGCTTTGGGCGTCTGCTCCAGGAGGGTCTTCATGTCTACCAGAGCGTCCTCCAGACCTTGGGCCATACGTGCTGCGTTAGTGTCCTGGCAGCTGTTGAAAGCAGAGACTGAGAAGTTAATGTGAGTATCCATGGGGTTGTAGCACACGCCATAACCGTCAGGTACCACTGGACCGAAGCACATCACACAGTTTGTTTTAGCTGGCACCTGGGAGAGTAGAGTGGAAAAATAAAAAGTACAATTTAATCTTGTGTAAGATTATCCCCAGTTTCTGAAAGTAACTTGCACTGACATATCTTAAAATATGTCAAGGCCATTGTTTTGTAACAAGATGCACAACAGTAATGTTTTTCTAAGGCACATTTAAAAAAGCTACTTAAATGTCATAATTGAACAAAGGCCTAATCCTGGCTTAATCTAAGCCCTGTCTAAAACCAGGGCTACGAGTTTTAGATGATCTGTTTATTTTAGTTTCACATCAATATCATTTTAGCAGATTTGAAGAGCCATCTATTTCAGTGATCAGTTGATCATCACCAAAAATGTGTACAGTTAATGGTATGGTACGGTTCATCTGCACAGCATGCTGAAAAACAATGCAAAGAGTTTGTTTTGCAAATAAGCATCTATTTACATGCACTTCAGTTTTATTTGTTACCTCTAGCCCCGGACCTAAGTGCTCTGTTTGGCATTACCTGGCTGGTGGAGAGGTTGAAGTGCAGTGCCACAGCATATGAGGTATCCATGAATATCTCTGGCAGGGCAGCCAGGTCCTCAATAGCCTGCAATTTCAGTCCGAGCAAATGTCTGTCAATGGCTTGACCTCGGATGGCCTGCAAATCCACGCACAGGATGAAGAATGTGGAATATATTTAGTGCAGATCAATAATGATTAATGCACATATTTAGATCCCCAGCATGCGTTTACTCACCATGTCTGTGTAAGCTCTGTGTGCTTTAATGGCTTTGTCTAGCAGAGCCACTTTCTCTGTGTTCTGTCCATCAAAATGAGATTGTTACATTTGATTTCATGCCAGATCAAATTTACAAATGCACATAAAAAAAAGAAAAGATATTGATATTGACAATAAAACAGACAAACTAAATGCATGGCAACATATTTTATATAATATTTACACTGATATAAATTACTGATCAAAAGTTTGGGGTCGGTAAGATTTTTTAACGCTTTTAAATGACTTATCACGGCTGCATTTATTTGATCAAAAATAATACCCTAAAACAGTAATACTTTGAAATGTTGTTACAATTTAAAATAACTATTTACTTTAATATGGTTTAAATAAAATGGAATTTAATCCTGTGATGGATACATTTTCAGCAGAATTATTAATTGAAAAAAAAAATTACTGACCCACAATTTCTTTTAATGCTAGTGTATGAGAATGTGGATTCAACTCAAATGTGTACTAGAGGTGACCGCACATGTTTGACCGGGTCATCCATGGCCTTGACGAATCTGGCGGAGTCAACTGAGGTTGAGCGTATAGTGTCGGTTCGGCCCAGTCTGAACATGCGGAGAGAAGCGCTCTCATAGGTGGGACAACAGCGCTTGTAAATCCTGAAACAGTGAGTCCGCGAATCAAGCAAATAAACTAAACTGATCATTCATTTCATTATAGTAATAAAGTAACAGTTAAGATATAAATATGGGAAATCATTTTAATGGCAGTGCTGGTGAGGTTTACCTATAGTAAGCCAACTGGAGAGCCATCTGAATAAAGGCATCAGGGCTCATCTTCTGCGACTTTGGGAAATCTTTGCCAAAATGGGAGAACACGTTGATTTTCATGTCCAAGTCATGAACCATGCTGGAGAGGAGGAGAAGAGAAACGTTCAAGGATTCAATATTTAGGATACTACCATGTTGTTTGTTCAAAAAATGTTGGTGATGCAAAAAGTGAGTGTAATATCTCAGCTTCTCACATGTTCATGTTTTGTTTGGCCTCCTCAATGTCTTTTTTAATCTCTGTTGTGATGTTGAAACGAAGCTTCTGAGGCATACACAGCGGGACCATTGGGGTACGGACCATCTCCGACTTCTTCCTATACAAATATAACAAAAAAAGTGGTAAATATTAGCTGTGTTAGCCATGGTTACAGTTTTTCAACATTTAACCACTGTTAGTCTTACGTATATTCCACCACATGGTCGATCAGTGACACGATAGGAGGACCCTCAGCGGGGGCATGTTCGTAGATCAGTCCACATGTCCCATCCTCTCCAATGATAAACTACAAACACAACAACAGTATTCGATATCATGGCCTTGTGCTTGATACATTTCTAACATTTGATTTGCCTCATTTAGAGGTTTATAATTTTTTTCTAGGTGATCTACTAGAAATAGGTTTACATGAACATGATTTAATGTTAAAATAATTAATAATTTTTCTTTTAATTTATATTGGTGCAGCACCTCTGACTAAACACTCTGTTTTAGTTTCGGCTTTGAAAAGCCCGATCTGCTCTGATTGGTCAGTCTGCTCCAGTCTGTTGTGACTGGCTAACCGCTTTAAGCGTGTGACTGGCAAATATTGCCTTTATAACTACCTTTGTTTGAGAACAAGCCAGAGTAGCCAATCGGCGGGCATTATGCAGATGTGTAACATGGTGACATAGCTATGTCACAGGCATAATGGCAATGACATGAGTTTCCGATGGAGTGATTAACTCCCTTTGGCATGGACTTTGTCTTGTAACTTTGCAGATTGTTTACATGCACAAACAGCTATATTGCACACTACAGGAAAGGTACAATTAAAAAAAGCATAATAGATGCCATTTAAGGGTTAGTTCACCCAAAAATGAAAATTCTGTCAGTAATTACTCACCCTCATGTTGTTCCAACCCCATAAGACTTTTTCGTTCATCTGAATCGGAACACAAATTAAGATATTTTTGGTGAGCTGTCTCACTCCTTCATAGGCTTCTAGGCAATTTCATCTGCCAGCCCAGAAAAGTTAGTAAAAACATTGTTAAAATAGTTCAGGTGACGAGAATACTTTTTGTGCACAAAAACGTCAAAAATAACGACTTTATTCAACTATTCATGTTCTTCTGTGTGGGCCTCTGACTTAAGTCCCTGGCGCTCTCGTGAACTCACTCGGAGGCCCACACGGAGGAAAACTAATAGTTGAATAAAGTCATTCATTTATTTATTTTGCGTGCAAAAAGTATTCTCGTCGTTTGATAAACTTAAGATTGAGCCACTGTGGTCACCTGGACTATTTTAACAATGTCTTTACTAACTTTTCTGGACTGGCAGATGAAATTGCCTAGCTCGCAGATTTCATCAAAAAGATCTTAATTTGTGTTCCGAAGAGGAACGAAAATCTTACTGGGTTGGAACAACATACTGACAGTAATTTTCACTTTTGGGTGAACTAACCCTTTAAGTTCTCAGTAAGGCCCCACACACTTCCTCTCATGGGTCTAACCTGCAATGTTTTGTCGAACCAGCGATTTCCACTGTTCCACCTGCTGCCCCCTCCGTGCAGCATCTGAACTCCAGCTCGGGTGCGGTACATGTCATCAGACGCTCGCGGCAGGGCAGCATCCAGACAGACGGTGAAGATACTCTTCTGAATGGCTCTCACTGACTCTTTATTAGTTTTATCTGAAAGTGACATTAATAAATTGAGGATCAGCATGGAACAAACATGAAAAAAAAAAAACAGGTCTATATAGTTATCATGATTTAACTCCTTTTAATAAACTGAAGGTCTGAGGAATCGCATTTATTTGAAAGAAATGTGAAATCTTCTGCTACATTATAAATATCTTTACTATCATTTTTATGTATCAATTTAATGCATCCTTGCTGAATAAAAGTATTAATTAAAATCATAATGATCCCGAACTTTTAGAACGGTAGTGTACACTACAGTATTTTAAATTGTTTATCAAAGTTGTATTTACCAGCACACTAATATGCTGAACTAAAACGTGTTAGCAGTGCCCACCCTTAATGAGGTTGTTGTAGGCTTTGCCCCAGCTGTTGCGGTGGTTGGAGGTGAGGATGCCAATAGGCTCTTTGTTGGACTGTAAGGAGGAGTTCCAGATCTTCTCCAGCTGAATGTAGATCTGGTCTACGGTCAGTGGTGTGCCGTCACTGTTGTATACATCCAGCACAAAGAACTACGAGTTTAAAGAATTAGTTAAATACGTATTGCTGTACACCATCTAAGTCGAACAGTACAAACAGATCACAAATTCACTGCAGTCCTGGATTCAGAAAAAATATTTTGAATTAAAAACAAAATTGCATGGCAATTTTTCATAGCCAGTAAGAAATCGTTATAGGCTGTACATTATTTTAATTCACCTACTACTGGAAGTTACATTTGGACCCTGCCTGGAACCGTAACAGGGACTGACCTGAAAGTTGTGCACTACAGTGATATGTGTGGGGGGTCTCTTGTCCAAGGCGTAGTTGACCACGTTGTCCCTCTTTGTTCCAGGGATCCGGCAGGACGAGAGCACCTGATAATACTGGTTCATACAGATTGGCTTTCCACCCAGATACTCTACTGGCAATGTTTCACTAATCAAAGAGCAAAGACATGATGTCTGACACTGAACTTTATACACTCATGAATTTAATCAATAGTAATAGTCATGGGTATCTAAAGCATATACAGAGGAAGGAATGTATGACTTACTTGTCAATCATGCTCTTGAAATCTAAAACCCCAGCGATCAATTTAGCAGCATATCTGTGAAGAACAAAAAATACTTTTTTACAGTACTTTGTTCATTTTAAACAAGTTTCACATCAACATACTGCCAATAAGTTGTTCTACTTCTATTACTGAAGCACATGATGTGCACATTAGACTTATACTACTTATGATATGGATGGACAGAACACACTTTGCTGCTGATCTGTGAAAAGTTTTAGCTGTCATATGTGAAAGCTTTTATTATAGTTGAGGAGGATTCAGGCCAGCATTTTACTGAGAGCAACCAGTTCTGAATTTGCAAAGCTCAACTTGGCAAGAGAGGATTAGTCTGTACAAAGGTCACCACAGAGGTAACTGGAAACAACTGCCTCGCCGTGCAGTAATGTCACTATTTACAATGTCTGAAAGTTCCCAAAACAGGGACAGCATGGTGCTAGAAAGATGGGTTTGAATTCCAGGGAGCATTTTTACATCAATAAAAACATTTTTTTTTTTATTATGTGTAGGAAGATAACAGCAGTGTCACTTTTAGTGTCACTAAAGTTTTTGAACAACTAAAGGTCCCGTGTGCGACACTTTCTATGATATCTGAATCCACACTGGTCTGACCTCATTTGGCCTTGACGGTCACTGAACACCATTCGGGGAAGGACGACCCCAGGACTCGAATGGACAACAACAGGCATCCGGTAGTCTAGGTAGGCTTTTTGTAACCACCAGTCAGAGAGCTAGAAGTGAAAATGATAGAGAGACAATGAGAGATAACAAGAAGGAAGCCCTTGAAAAGAGCAAGCCTGCCCCATCACACATGGCTCCTGAATAAGCATCACCTAACAAGTTTTTACCCAGTTATCCATCTTCTTTGCTCGTTGTTCCAGGCCTTTCTGAAGTCTCTCTCCTACACTGCCCGGCTTCTGGAACTCCTCCAGCAGCTGCCGAGTGTGATTCAGCTCCTCTGGGTCCACGATGGGATCCAGGGCAGCCAGATAGCGATCGCATGTTTGTTTCAGGGGTGGCACTGGAAGCTTAGGCAGACCCTCCTGATGGGCCAAGTAGCGACCGGTGATCCGGGTCACTGACACTGGTTTTACCAGGCCGCAGGGTTTCACCGTGCCAGCCTTGACCTACAAACATTCCAGATGATACAACAGCGACTGCATTATATCATACAACATAAGGATACATAGAAAATACAGATCTTTTTAGTTCTTGATGACGGACATGTTAATAGAAATAATTTTTAAAAAATAATAATAAACTGTCTTATAATTATATATAATATATTATAATAATATATGATACTTTGTTTGCCATTTGTCTCAGACAATATTATTTGAAGAAATTATCATAATAGTAGGCTACCTAAAATTGTCCTATTAACTAACACAAATGCACATTAACAAGCTAATCTAGTCCTACATTTATAAGGACAAGTTTACTGTAATAATCAAATATACACATGAGTCAACATTGCACATGACTGCCAGCAATGTAACATGCCATAAGACTGTTGGGCATGTCATTTACAAACTAAATAGCTTTATTAGAGACAATGTACACATTCACACGATGTGTTAGGTACCTGCAATAGTAAAATAAACTGTCAGTGAACATTGTTTTCTTATCACTGCCATGAACGATGATGTACTTCCTACTGCTTTAGCACTACCGCTATCTATCCATAAACAACCTGCATGGAGGTCAGTAAAACACGCCTCATTACACGACGCTCAGACTGTCAGCCACCCTTGTTTATGTCACATAAAAGATCAGACTATGTTTAAAAACGTGGTCATATTAATTGCTTACTCACCATCGTTCTGGCCAGAATGCCTAACATAACTGAAGTTCACTAAAACGCCCCCAAATCAAGGCCTGAGAGGAGGGACAGAAGCGGTCAGAGTCCGCTGAACGAGAGCTGCAGTCAGAGAAAACCCCTGAGCGCCACCATCACTGCTGCGCTGTTCCACTCCGCCGCTAGACGGCGCGCGAGGGACGAAAACACACGGCAAGCCCAGCCCCGCGTGCGTCATCATCTTTTTACTTTTCAGTGATAATCCGAGACAATCATCCAAAGCATTTCATCATTAAGACAATAAACTTGTTTCAACTCTTTAATTTATTTCATTAAAGTTTTCTGTTCTTCTTATGAGTATACAGGCTATAACCCATGTATCTGTATATGTGTGCTGCTTTGCTTTCTTTAGTTCGTTGTATGTAATTTGTACATTTTTGCTATATACTTATATTTTTGATACCTTGACATTAATAATAAAAAAAAAATCCTAGACATTTTATTAATGAAAATAAAGACGAAGTCTTTAATTTATTGTTAAAATATTTTAGAATTAAATTTCACATTCATACGACAAATTTGCACACTCCAAAGTCCAGATAATTTGTTTTTATTCCTAACAGTCTTTTTTTTAAACTATCCCACATCATATTTTAAGGTATCTCTACTAAACTCTACTAAAATGCGACAATGTATGCGACAATGCAACATTTACATTATTTTGTACTGGTGCTCTTTTTATTGTATTTTTTACTATAATGTACATATATTGAATTGTACTTATATATAAATAATAAATATTCATACATCACAAATAACAAACAATATAATTACATAGTTAAAATACGTAAGTTGATTCCAACATTTTAAATCGTAAATGTACATATTATGCATATTACAAAATACATTAGTTGCAGTAATAATCTTTCTCACAACAATTTACATTCGCTGATTAAGTTTAAAAAATATTTTACGCGAAACTGCGGGTGAGAGTTGAAGGGTCGTGTTTTCATGTTCAACAGTAAACATGGCGGAGACTGAGCAGTCGTCAGGTAATTCACATCAATCAATATTCATTTAATCACGGATTATTTAGAAGCGAAGTTACCAATAATATCAAGACTATTATATATGTTGTTGTTCAGTGCCTGAAGCGGAGAAAGGGACGTGCGTGTGTGCAGAAAAACGCTTAGTTGTGTCTCGCCGCGCCTCATGTTATGAGTCCATGATAGTCTGACAGATCTGCGACGTGCACATATATATGTTATTACGCATTGTATGCGACCATATGACCCGAGGTTATTATTTATTTGCAATATTCATCTACCTAAGAATGCTGTTTGAGATATATTTAGCGAAAATAATGGGCCTAGATGTTGAACACATTTAGTTTCAAAGTTGGCTAACCCATCTGTAAAAAAAAAAGGAGCATCGTATTAGCAGCTAGTAGTTTTTTTATTTTTAATTTTTTATTATAAGTTGGTATTTTCAGATATTTTTGTGTATAATGTGATGAAAAAAAATCAGGTAGTTAATATCTGACAGTATATTCTGGCAAATTGAGGGAATAAACTTATTTAAATGGGATTTATTACATCCGGTTAGAGAATTATGAGCTTTTTCCTCTTTAGGACAGTGATACAGGCTCTTATGTTTCCTGAGCAGAACCAGTTGCGGTCTTTCAGATTTAGGTAGCTGCTACACCCATAGACTACATATTCTTTAGGGTAAAAAAAACGAAGTTTCTAATTGTGTGGATGTGAATTATTAAGGGAGGTTTGTTGTAAGTGGCTGTTGTTCCCTTATTCTCCCCACTATTCTTTAAAATTAAGCAGACATATATGTATGGAAATTAAATTCCATAAGTTAAAATTAAATAAGTCAGTATGCCAAAAAGGGTCATGCTACACAACCTTGTGTTTGTTTAGACCTTGTTAGTAGACATTTATTTCGATATATTTGGTTTATTTTTACCCCAGCATTCACACACATTGAAGTGTGCTGTAATTAACGGTTACAGTCAATGCATTACATTAGAGGCTCTCATCCAGAGTGACTTAAGTGCTTTACCTGTATGTGTAAGACAGAAAGGGCTCTAGTCTAGACGACAAAAACACAATCAAAACATGGATCAGAACCTGTGGAATCAGTAAATGTTTAGCAGCAATGCATGTGTGATTTTGTCAATCTTAGCTAGCTATCAAGGAAAGCTTTAATATTTAAAAAAAAAATCTCCAGAGAATACCCATACAAATACAGGGATTATAACCTTATGGTTTGATGATGATGGTTAATTTATATATTGAAATATATAATAATTAAATAAATATAATATATATTTTAAATATATGAAATATAGTTTAGGATTGCAGAAACCAAATGTGACTAAGTTCTTATCAGATGTTTTAGTTCTTATTAGTTTTATTAGTTGTTGTATCAATGATATTGTTTACTTTGACTCTAAAATTGTGTTCTTCATCATATTTTTTGTCGCTTGCGTTGCACAGGCTCCTCCCACGAGGATGACAAGCCTCCTGTCAATTTCAACTTTATAGTGCCAAAGAAGGAGATCAGCATGGTGCCTGATATGGGAAAATGGAAAAGATCACAGGTATGTTGTACAACCCACTATGAGACATTGCTACATTGAGAGATGGAAATATAGCTTACTTTCAGTCTATTTCCCTCGTATCCCTAGAGTTTAAAGATAATAATAGGAAGCTCTATTGTTGACACACTTTTTCTTGTGCAGCTAGTTGCAGTAGTAGCACCATTACATTTTAGTTCTAAACTTAATAATCATGAGAACCTCTGCATACACTACTCCCATTAAAGGTATGTTTCCTCCTCAGAAATATTTAAAATACAGAAATGAAAAACACTGGCCTAGAAAGAGCGGTTTTATTCTAAAGTCAGGTCACTGACTCATAGTGGCAGTCTTGTTGACATCACACAACCAAATGAATTATTTCAAGTTCGAGTTACTAACCTTTGATTATATCGTGTTTTTAATACTCGTGGTCCTTTTCAACACATGGAAGCACATCTAAACAAACATTTACATTTATTTGAGCAAGTTTCTGTTTTGTGTAAGTAGGCGTACGCAGACTACATGGGATTCATTCTGACCTTGAATGAGGGTGTGAAGGGAAAGAAATTTACATGTGAATACCAAGTGTCTGAGGTGGGTCACTATCCTGCTTCTCTCAATACTGCTGTGTGTGTGTCTGTGTGTAACAGATGAAGTAACTGGTATATATGCTCATAGAAATGTGCTTGCATACTTTTCTTTGATATTAGACAGTGGAGAAGTTGCTTGCGATGTTGGGAACATTAGATCGTTGGATTGATGAGACGCCACCTGTGGACCAGCCTTCTCGCTTCGGCAATAAAGCTTACCGCTCATGGTATGCCAAACTAGAGCAGGTAAGCACTCGAATGAAATCGTTTACATTCAAACTGTTTTAACTTAATCACAGTGCCTTCAGAAAGTATTAATGCCCATTTGATTTTTTTTCTTGTTTTTCTGTAAATTCATATCGAACTTTTCATGGCAGTATTTGAATTTGTCAAGGGAAATGCTTTTTCATGGCATGTAAAATGTTTTGTATTTCAGGGCAGTTGTTTTGAGGTTAAATGTTGTAAAAGTGTTTGGTGTGTGCAGGACGCAGAGACGCTGGTCATGGCCATTCTGCCGTCAGACCGGCATGATGCTGCTCCAGAGATAGCCGTGTACCTAAAGGAGTCTGTAGGCAACTCCACCAGGATTGACTACGGCACAGGTCTGTGTTTATTGTAATCACATTTCTTATATGTTTGTGTATGTATGTTTCTCCATAGTTGTCTTTGAAGAGAAATTATGTCTGAGCTTTTCGCACTTTAATGTATTACTCCTTTGTAAATTCAACTGTCACAGAGAGAGAATAACAAAGACCAATGTTTGAACTATACTTACTTATTTTTACCTGGGAAAAGTCTCCTGTTAAATGGACATTTTCACAGACTGTGTTGACTTGTTTACACAGTTATTAAACATCGTAAATATAGGGTGCTTTTTAATTGGTAATTATAAAATAATCTTTATATTAACTGGCTTTCTATTAATACAATACAGTGATTGACAACCGTCTGTGGTCTCCCAGTGGTTTGCATTGTTGTCGGTTTAGTGTTAAGTGATTCATTTACACCAAAACAAAAGATAACTTGTATGCATTCATCACCGAAAACAATATTTGTCTTAAGTGTCATATTGAACTCAGACAGGCTCATTTTCTGTCAGTTCTTTTTCTCGAATTGGAATGTGTGCAAAGGTTTGTGGGTGATTGAAGGACACATAGAAAACAATTGATGCATCCTTCAAAATGAGCTTCCTTCCAAGGATCCTTCAAATTGAGCTGGCCTTCATCGGCGCTTGATGACGTGGCAGCCGAGAAATGCAGCCTTCCGTTTTAAAAAAGCACCCATGTATACGTTTTTTATTTTCAGCTTAAAAAAAATGAATGTACGTTTATAACATTATTGCCTGGTTTCACAGACAAGGCTTAAGCCATTCCCAGACTAGAATCCATGTTGGAGCGCTTTTAACTGAAAGCAACTTGCACTGGCATATCTTAAAATATATCAGTGCCATTGTTTTGTCTCAAGATGCACACCAGTAATTTTATTTTCTAAGGCACGTTTATAAAAGCCACTTAAATGTCCCAATTAAACTAAGGCCTAATCCTGGGTTAATCTAAGCCATGTCTGTGAAACCAGGCCTATACTTAGTTTACCTAAACTAGATAATGCTACTGTGTGAGTGTTTCTAATACAATGGTTGATAAAGTGATGAAATTTGACATCTTTCTCTCTCATTTTTATCTCATCATCTCAATATATTTTTCCTCTTTTTTTTTTTTTTTTTAGTTGAAACTCTATGGGTTTTGCTATTGGAGCAAATGGGAATGCAAACAATTATATTTGTTATAGTTACCTCAGAAATGTAAAAAGCGTCCATTATGTATCCATGAAAGTGTCCCAAGTATGATTTAATGTATTTTTTCCCAATCCCCACTAGAGGGTGCTGGTGAAACACAAAACAGTTGGATGATGTAGATAGCTTAACATGATTCAGACACTGATTTAAATTATTACAAACCTTAAATAGACAAAACAGTTCTTGTTTCATTGAAAGTCTGACATGATTCAATTTTTTGAGTCTTTTTGTGAGAATAATTAAAAGATCCAGCTCATAAGAGTCATGCATTTGTTAATTTAAGTGTAGCCGGCAATAGAAATAGAATTGTCTTGCCATTATTGTGTGATACAATGTAATTTTATCTCATCACATTCAATTCAGACTGTAAGCTCACAAATTAGGCAAAATACAATGTCTTTGGCTATGGTGCTGTAAAATGAGCAGCTGGAAATGCTGATTGCATTATTTAGCATAAGTCATAACGTGTCTCTGTGTGCAGGTCATGAGGCTGCATTTGCTGCGTTCCTCTGCTGTCTTTGCAAGGTGGGAGCTCTGCGCATGGAGGACCAGCTGGCCATCATATTTAAAGTTTTTGACAAGTTAGTGGTTCTTCTTATTGCTTCACTTCTGATTTTGAATATACACCTTTCATTCTCAGGTTAGATCTGCAACCACCAGCAACTTCACTAAACAAGTTTGCACTATACTGCACAGTGCACACTAAATGTCAACAAAATAATTGTGGCAGTGTATTTTACAGTTGTGTTTTGTGGTTGATGGTGTGAAGAACTCATTTGCATCAAGCATTTTTATCTTATCGGTGTAGGTATCTGCTAGTGATGCGCAAACTGCAGAAGACGTATAGGATGGAGCCGGCTGGGAGTCAGGGTGTGTGGGGCCTTGACGACTTTCAGTTTCTCCCCTTCATATGGGGGAGCGCACAGCTCATAGGTAACGGCACTGATTGTTTCCTGGCGGGAGATGGTGCCTTGTTTAGTCTTTAACAAGACCAAGTTCAGCTTTTTGTTAGACCTATACAGTTGTATTTTACTTATTTTTTCATTGGTTAAATCCTAAATAATTGTTGCATGCAATGACAACCATGGAGACACCTAGTGGTCACACTAAGTTACTGTTCGGTGTGTCTGTTCATCTATTGTGTGCAGACCACCCAACCCTGGAGCCCCGGCACTTTTTGGAGGAGAAGGCCGTAAACGAGTACCACCATGACTACATGTTTCTGGAGTGCATTAAATTCATCAATGAGGTGTGTGTCATGTTTTGAGCATGAGATGGCCATTTTTCATTTTGTAGGGAGGATGAAATTTTGTTCACACACAAACAGAATCTTTTACGTTCCATTCATGTAAATACTTACAATATATAGTTTAAAACTCTCTCTCTCTCTCTCTCTCTTCTCTCTCTTCTCTCTCTTCTCTCTCTCTCTCTCTCTCTCTCTCTCTCTCTCTCTCTCTCTCTCTCTCTGTATTTGGACTCCACTCACATGAGTCATTTCCTTCCTTCCCTGCACGTTGTTGTGAATCACTCCTAAGGCCCCTAGGGCCCACCCCCTCCTTTCTCTTTCTTTTCCTCTCTCTATCTCTCTCTCTCTCTCTCTCTCTCTCTCTCTCTCTCTCTCTCTCTCTCTCTCTCTCTCTCTCTCCTTCTCTCCATTCCTCTGTTAGGGGCTAGTAGGTCTCTGGAAAGTCCGGCTTGACGAGAGCAGTGTGTGTGGAGTAAAGCCACACAGCACTGCCATTCATAAAGTGCTCTTTCCCAAGGGCAGCCCACCAGCCCCTCTCTCTCATAAACTCTCATGAAAAGGCCTCATAGTACAGTGACTTGATGATGATAGGTTAATTACCACCAGTACAGTAGACTTCATAATCTTTTGATAATATTCCCCTAATTATATTCTTGTGCTTAATTTACACACATAAACGACTGTTCAAAAGTTTGGGGTCAGTAAGATTTTTCTAAATAAATAAATACTTTTATTTGGCAAGGATGCATTAAATTGATAAAAAGTGACAGTAAATACATTTATAATGTTACAAAGGATTTCAAATAAATACTTTTCTTTTGAACTTTCTATTCACCAGAAGGATCATGTGACAACTAATCATGTGACCGACTTTGCAATCACAGAAATAAATGACATTTGAATATATTGAAGTAGAAAACAGTTATTTACAAGTGTAATAATATTTCACAATGTAACTGGTTTACCGTAACCATTTTATTAAATTGTATTAAATGCAGCCTTGCTGAGCATAAAAGACGTCTTTCTAAAACATTTTTAAAAATCTTGCTGACCCCAATCGTTTGAACAGTAGTGCATGCTTTTTTTATTTCTTTTTTTTTATGTTTCAAACTTTTCAGTGTTTTTTTGTTTGTTTGTTTAGTAGTGTTTTGCTAATATTAGTGCTAAATTCTGTTTGATCTTCTTTCTAGTAACACTTATATTTCTACAATTGATTTTTACTATCTTTGCCCCTTTTTATCAGTATGTGATCAACAGACACAAGTACTTGCCACAGTTAAAAGTGAAATTCAAGTATCTTATTCTAAGCAGTCTTGTCAGCTTTCCATACACTTCAAATGAATCACATTTAAACATCTCTGAGATGTTTGTGCATTTCAAAATGCTCCATTAAATCGAGCTTTAATGTTGCTGATTGTACATTATATCGTAATTTTACCATCATCTCCTTAATCATTATGTATATTTTCTGTCTTTAGATGAAAACAGGCCCTTTTGCTGAGCACTCAAATCAGCTTTGGAACATCAGCGCTGTTCCTTCTTGGTCCAAAGTCAATCAAGGTCTCATACGAATGTATAAAGCAGAAGTAAGTATCATGCTATTGTACACTAATACATGTCAGGAGTTTTTGATGTTGTAATATATTTAACTTGGTGTGATACTGATTCCTTATCTAGAGTATGTAAATATGGTACATTTTGTTGTTAGTGAACTAAATCCTTTTTTTTTATCATAACAGAAAAAATATGAAAAAACATTCTATTTAGAAAGCAAAATAGCAAGATACCCACTTATACAGTCTGTATGGGACATTTATAAATGAGTCGTTATAAATGCCAAGGCATAGATTCTCGGTTGTTCTGTGAAGTTTTAAGACCGGAGCTGAAAGAGTTAATAGGGCAAGCATTTGTGTTGGAGGGGAAGAACCGCGTGCCCCACCCCCTCCTCCAAAGCCCACATCCTGTGTTGTTGAGAAGACTCCGGTGCTCCCTCCTCCTCCTCTCCTCTCAGCACAGAGCGAAGCTGAGGGGCCAGTCTGTCTGCAAATTCCCCTCCTCCTTCCCTCTCTCTCTCTGTCTTCCCCACCCCCGTATAGATCACACTCTCGTTTTCTCTTTGACTCCGTCAGCCAGGGACTCACTGATGTCTTTCAAGTTAAATGCTAAGAGAGCTATTCATATGGAAGTTTTATATATGAAAGGTTTTAATTCTAAATCTGAGAGACATTTTAATGTGCTTTTGTCTCAATTTCACTTTTTTCTACATTGAAATACATGAGAAGCTTTTCCTTCTCGTCTCCTTTGGCCTTACGTGTAGTTTGAAGATCCTATTCACTTCATAGTCAATCCTAGACTTTTATTCAGTAAGCCTGCATTAAACTGATCAAAAGTGACAGTAAAGACTTGTAGGGCTGCCCCCAACTAAAGATTTTCCTAGTTGACTGTTAGTCGTTCATTTAAGCCATCAGTCGATTAGTCGGGGAGAAATACTAGTAAACCTGGTAAACCATAATGAGTATTTAAAATATAAGTGCTCACGCGTGCGCATAAATCTTGCCACAGTGACAAAAATCGCATGAACTTTTCTGAGATCAGAACGCAAACAAAATAAATATCCTCTATATAAATAACAGCCTTATCTTTAAAAAAAAGAAATATATCGAAAATGTAGGATAAAAATTATTTACAAGCACATAAATATACAACAAACTGAAACACTTAATAGAGAAATATCAGTGCGAACATAATCAGACAGACAAGTAGCCTTAACATCGAATGAAAAAAAAGAAGACATTAGGCCTATATAAAAACAAATAAATAAATGGCAGCAAACTGAAATACTACAACAATATATGGACAATTAGGCTATACCTGACTTACTCCATTATACCGTTACTCTATTCTCAGTCTTCTCATATTATGAGAAAGGGACACAAGATTGTCTTAACACCGGCTTTTGAGAAGATGCGCTCCGATGGCGTGGACATGGAAGTTCAGTTAAACATGTCGTGCATTAAGCGATACATTTAGGTTCCACACGAACACTTGGACATGCGCCTATTAGTGCACATTTGTCTAGGTTACCGTTAACGATAGAGCGAGCGGTCATGTGAAGTGCTATAGGCTACTACTTGCATGTTTTATATTTCACACGTCATCTTTTTTTCTTTCTTTTTTTTTTACCCTCTCGAAATGTTCCCACAGTACTTTTGTGTAGATCTGCTCCCACAGATTTTCTGCCTGAAATATTTCCTCATGGACCGGCCGTGTTAACTGTCTGTCACTGCGTGACTTTTCCAATTCCTGTGAAGTTTTTTCTGCAACTAACCGACTGATTAAAATTTAGATGACCAAGCAACTAACCTCTTGTCAACTAACCTTTAGTCGACTATTAAAGCCATAAAGACTTGTAATGTTAAAAAATATTTCTATCAAAATCAGCATATTAGAATGATTTCTGACAGTTCATGTGATAGAAGATACAAAACAGTTATTTTAAATTGTAATACTATTTTACAGTATTACTGTTATTTCTGTATTTTTGATTAAATAAATGCAGCCTTGGTGAGCATAAACGACTTCTTTCAAAAACATCAAAAAAATCTTACTGACCCCAAACTTTTGACCCGTAGTGTGTGTGGAAATATACCTTTGTGTATTTATAGTTTTATTCTGTTCGGACGCCATGGCATTAGACATTTTGAAAGCTAGTAAATCTGTTCTCTTGCTTGTAGAGTTGATTGATACTAGTTAACTCTTTCTCTGTCGCCCTCTCACAGTGTCTAGAAAAATTCCCTGTCATCCAGCATTTCAAGTTTGGCAGCCTGCTCTCCATCCAGCCAGTTAAACCATGAGAGACAACAGAAAGAATTCACACCTTGTCAGAGAGTACAAGCAAAACTCTTGTCTATGGACGAAAGCGCTTCAGTTCCATGTTAACAGACCTTAGTATGCATTCTCTTGCAGAGGTGCTTGGTCTTAATCCTGCAGATCTACTTTTCCTGGAGAGTTCAGTCCCAAACCTGCTCTAATACATCCTATCCTCACATTTTTATGTGAACCTGAAGACCTTGATCATCTGGCTTAGGAGTAGATGAGTTGAGTTGAACTAAACTCTGCAGGACAGTAGATCTGAACAGCCCTGCTCTTCACAGTCTAGTTGTGCATATGAAATCCCACTTCTGATAGTCCTCCTAGTGATGCAATTTGTCTTTATGGTTTTATTTATCTATTTCCTGCAAGCAGGAAGTTGAACTGCTACTAAGACTCCTGCAGTTATGCACATATACATTTTCATCTGGATTGGCATTTATATTTATTTATGTGTATATAAAGAACAGAGATTGTCACAAGGAACGGTTGAAGGCTTGGTTTTGGTTTAATGGGATTCCATTTCCTGTGTGCAAAGATCTGAAGAACAATGTGTGTTTGTGTGTGTGCGGGAGTTTGAGTTTGTGGAGCATCGGTGTCTCAAAAGGCACTCCTTGAGCCACTTGCTGTTCGGTTATCAAAGATCGCTGAGCTATGTGTTTGCTGTGAATGGTTTTGGCAAGTGTCGTTTTTACCTATGTAAGACATTTATAAGTTGTCAACCACTTTAGTTTTACATTTCTGCATTTTTGGCTGTGCTTATTTCTTTCTTTTTCATTAAACTGAAAATAGGACAAGTAATTGGTGTGTAAATTCAGAAAGACTTAATTTAACAGCCACATGTAGCTAATACCATAGTCTTCCATTTGCTAAAGTAAAGCAATGAATGTGGCTCCACCAGTTTGGCATTATGCAAAATCAGTGAAGCATTTTTGTTTTCTAAACTTTATTCTGTGTAAATAAATGGTTTCAGTTTGCTTCAGAACCAAAAGAGAGGGAGTATCATTTAATGAACAGGTTACAGTATGCATATTAAAATGACTGAAATACTGCTTTTGTTACTCAAATGCAGTACACTTTTTACATGGGCACAAATATAATTTATTCTTCACAGAGAAAGTTTTCGTTGTTCTGCACATTAGCACACTTTCAATCTAAAGCACACTTTAGATTGATTAACTGACATTCATCTGGATTGAGAATGAAATCATTTTGAAATGAGAGGCCAGAAATAAAACTCAGTATTTAGTCCTGGGCTACTTTTCTGTTTTAAACCAACCAGCTTTTTTGTTCATCATGGGTTAATATGGAACTAACAGACCTGGACTTCCTTTCCTAAAAGCTTTGTAGGCCTAAGTAGATCATGCAAACCATTGGCACCATGGTCTCACTCTCAAGATTAGGATTATGATGCTTCTTGGAAATACAGCACTAACTGTTATATGTTACAAAATCATCCCTTTATCTTGAATGCCAGCAGCTGGTTGCAACAAACCCTTTAAATTAAGAAAATTTGTGACAGTTAATTTATAATAATAACAACTAAGGGTCTGTTTAGTTTAAGTGATTTGTTGCAATCTGTATAAAATTTGTCAAAATCTGCCATTGTCAAAATCTTTAGTTTCATAAAATTGGCTTTTTGAGTCACATTTTTCTAGTATTTAATAAGAAAATGTGTTCTAATTTTTTAGATGCAATGGATCTACTGGGTTAATAATGGGACATAGCACTCTGTTTATCTGCTTCCTAACCACCACAATTACGTTGTAAGTGATTTACTAACATTGTGACTTCTAGAGGGTTAAACATTTGTGAATGGGTTTCTTTTAGATCTACATTTAATTTAAAACTGAGATATAATTCAAATAAAAGGTTTCATTACCTAATGTATAAAGAAAAAGATATGTAGAGTTTATGATTTTGGGGTAAATTATTATTATATAGATATATATATCTATATAATGTATATGTGTGTGTGTATTTTAACATAAATGTTGAATTAAAAAAAAAAAACATGGACATGGTTTTATTTCAACACCGGTGTATTGATATAATTTTATTATATAAAATAAGGTGTTTTCTGAAGCAAATTAGATTCTTTTTAGGGTTTTTTCAAAGTGTTCCACAAGACCTTCACGCAGGAAAGGCCGATTCACATTCTGTATTTTTTAGTTGAGTCATTTTCAGTGGTTAGCAAATTCAGCATCTGCCCAGTCAGTCCAGTCCCCCCACTGTGAAACCCCGCACAGCTTGCGGAGTTATTGACATGAACTCATATCGAATGTACCCCCAACACCCAGCCGCCTCCCCTGTTTCAATTCAGTTGTATTCACGCAGGCTCCACTGCTGAGTTCAACAGGCGCAGTTGAGATAAGATAAGATTAAAGTCTTGCCTTTTGTCTTCATTAACATTTGATGTTACCACTGAGCCCGTTTCACAAGGCTGCTCATTTAGGAGAGTGTAAACAAAGGCGCATTTAGTATATATATCACGTCTACCGGCTAATGAAACACGTGCTATCTATGTGGAAGATTCTGTGTGCGTGTATAATTGACAGCGTATGGATCCTTCCATCACGTAAAATGAGAAAATCTGCATTCGTTTCGTGCGCGCGCTCTCCGTCGCAGCTTTACCCGCGTCCGCCACGCGGAGGAGCTCGCCATACACCACAGACTAGGCTACATCGGCTGTCAAAAATTAAACGAATATACAAACGGTCTTTTTATAAAAATAGATTTGGTAACGTTAGCACTGAAACATTACCCCTAATATGAGCATATTCAGAACAAAACAAACAAACGGGTTCAAATAAAACTTTCACACTAATTAAGCCGACATCTAATTAACCTTGTTGAATCGTTCAGTTATTTCTAAGACGTGACCGTCGCATTACAAACCAAGCTACAACGTATTTGAACGGTTTTAAACGCCTCGTCGTAATGTAAGTACAAACATAGGCTAATGTTACCGCGCGACCGAATTACCTGCTTTTTAGCGACACTTAACCATGCGCGAAACAGCTATATTCGTCGAAAATAGCTAAGACAACGACCTGACAATAGCCTATGTATGTTGGACGTTGATGTGTCGGGCGTACTGCGGTGCGGTATCTCAGATTGAGAGGAGTCGAGAGGTTTCGGCTAGAGATGAGAGAGGGAGAGAGAGAGAGACCGGGGAGAGGACAGGGAGGGGAGGGGTGGAGGGGGTTGCAGGGAGCAGCGGATTCGAGGTCAGCCCGAGGTGCCGCTACATAGGCGCTCTAATACCTTCATTCATTGATTTTGAAGAACACCACCATGTGGCATACAGCAGAGATAACACAGTCTGCAAGTTTAGCGAGAGTTTCTGGCTAAAAAGTGCGCGCGCCTTGAACACAGTGCCCGCCAATAAGACGTGACGCGTGTGTCAGGCAAAAGTTTTTATTTTATGGGTAATGGTATTTGCATGCGAAACCCTCATTATAAATGTAGGCTTTACTATATTGTGTGCTTTTAGTTGTATTCTATATATGGTGCGTAGGCTTTACCTATAATTTCCCTTCTCATTAGTTGTTTTATTCTTGGCCTACAGGTGACAGTTCAATATCCCACAGGTAGCCTAATGGCAAATCAATTTCAGGTGATATAAAACAGGTAAACAATGCTGAGAATATTTATTTAGTATCTAAAATCGTATGCACAGTTGTTGCCAGTTTGGAGAGCCATTGAGTTAAAAAAAAAATGTGAGTGAAATATAAATGGAGTTTGGCCTTGATTAGAAATCTAACTAACATTAGTGAAGTATAGCCTATGGAAAAATGGCAAATGTGTAGGCTAATAACTATGACCTCAATTGCTGTGGATATGGTAGATGAGATTTATTTCAGATTTCTGTATTGCTTTGAGTCAAGCTCACTATCACCAGATGAGGCCTAAATGTTAGCTTTAATTGACACTCTTGGTTTATCAAAAGATACACAAAAAGAGGCAATGCAAAGTAAGTTTCATTTTTTATTAAGGTTATAAATTTTAAACAAATACTTTCTAAAACAGTTTTACCCGGTGATATACAATTTAATATGCACAAAAATACAAGAATACCAACAAAATATGGAGAATACGTCTTAAAACGTCTTTAATTCAGTACACATAGTGCTTATATAATGTGAGGACGTATGGCTAATTTATGAGATTGCCTTTTTAGAACAAAAGGTCTAAGTTTGTAGAAAATAAAATCAAACCCACAAAACCAAGCAAATGCTGGCATTATGAATTACTGTGAAGGCTTTAACTTTTTCTGAGAGTAAGGGGGCAGGAAATGGCTAATGCTGGAGACTTGATTAGTCAACAAAAATACCTGGCTGACAGATTAAATCACGGCGTGCATTATGGGAGTTGTAGTGTTAATTAATGGCCCCAACGTTCAGTGTTGATGAGGTGACTGGCATAGGCGAACTACAAACACACTCAGAGGAACTGGAGCTGTAGGTCAGTCAGTGCAGTCAACAAAACGCACCAGTCCTCGCCACTTTCAACAGCACAATTCATAATACAGAAAACAATAAACTCAGACAGGGAGGGGGTTCATATATTGCACCTTCATTAGCCTACTTGATTGCCCTGTATGATATTACAGAATGTAGTCTGTTGAAGCCAGTCCTCTTCCTGTAGCTCTACGTTAACAACAACACGAGCTCAGATATATAGTCTTGTAGTAGCCTGTCCTACTGGTAAACTGGTAGTCGTTAAAATGTTAGAAAATATGACACGACTGCTTAAAGTGTTTTGTGTGAGAAATAAGCGTGCAGTGGGTAGGCTTCTCCGTTTGCAGCCTGTTATTCCCAACATTACATGACTAGTAATGTTTTTTTTTTTACAATACATCTTTGTGAAAGTTCCTGGGAAGGGGAGAGAAAAGAGAAACAATCCACGAGCGACACATTCAGAGACTTTCCATGTTTGTGGCCATAGCTAGCAGTCTGCGTTGGGTTTAAGGCAACGAAATTCAACTTCGTATTAAAACGTTTGCTGTAATATCGACATTTGTTTTAAAGGACAGGACATCACAAGTGGTAGGCTACAACCACTGTCCGCCACCCCCACTGAAACGAAACTAAGAACAAACCAAATAAAAAACGCTTAAATAACTTTGCTGCAAAAATAAAAGTCAATTTGTCTTAGACTCTGTACAATTTCATAAAGTATCTGTATTCGCATTAACCACAGAGTCAAAAGGCTACAATAGCTCTCGTCCAAGCCCCTAAACTCGCCAGGGCTTGTTTGCTACAGAACTGTCCGTTT
The DNA here is from genome assembly GCF_949152265.1 of Phoxinus phoxinus. NCBI lineage: Eukaryota > Metazoa > Chordata > Actinopteri > Cypriniformes > Leuciscidae > Phoxinus > Phoxinus phoxinus. The sequence continues at coordinate 20,120,702 of NC_136878.1, read as the reverse complement.
AAGGCTTGCTCCAAGTCCGCTTGTCTGCTCACCAGTCCCGTAAACCCCGAGCCGAAGATCGAGATGAGGTTGGAAATGTTCGACGTGTCCAAATGCTCCGTGCACACGTATGAAGAGTCCTCGAATTTCGCTCTTTTGCACGGCGTAAAATCCGGCACCTCCTCGATCTCGGACACGTAGTAACCAAAGTCAAGCTTGCGTTTCTTGGCTGGGCTCTGTGCGCCCTGGCAGCACTGTTGGAGCGAAGCGCAGCAGTCCTGATGCAAATACCCGTTCTCTACTGTGGTAACGACATGCGTGTCCAAATCGAGCACTGTAGTTTTGTTGCAGTGCATGTTGTTTACCGGCGAAAAGTCACAGTTGGAAACGGGGTAGGCTTCCGCGCAGCAGCTGCGGTAGAACGAGGGATCCGGAGCTTTGCAGACCTCTTCGTTTTGGAGAGCCATGGGCACCGAGCAGGCGCTGCTGGGTTGGATGTGCTGCACCGGAGGAACCTGGTGACTGACGGGCAAGAGCGCGCCGCAGAGGCTCGCTGACTCGCTCGCGCTGCCGCAGCAGTCCCCCGTCTGCTCCTCGCAGTCCTCCATCAAATCGAGCGGGTTCAGCTCCTGGATCTCGTTGCAGACGGTCATCACCTCCTCGTACTGCTGCATCCTGTAGATCTCGGCGTACTTCTCGTTCATGTAGACTTGCCTGGCGTTCCTCAGTACATAGGAAACCAGCAGGTTTTTGTGCAGCTTGATTCCTCCTCTCTGCGTACGGGAGTTGTGGATTTTTCGTAATGATATCGAAATTAGACTTTGTGCATCCACTGCACACTCCATGGTGTTGATCATGGTCGGGGTCGTGATGTTTTCCCACCACTCTGACGAAAGTAACTAACTTTCTTTTAGTCAGAATCACGATATTTCGTTCGGGGACGAAGGCTTAAGTCAGCTCTGTGGAGAAACATTGAACGTGGTCGTTTCTGCCTCAACGTGTGAGCGAAGGCAATCATTAGCCTGCGCTTGCTGCCATAGTATATATATGGCGAAGAACTTTACGCCCACTTTACCTTCGGCCAATCAGGGGCTGAGAATATCGGTGAGTGACAAGCAAATTCCACCCAGAGGTTTTGATCTCGTCCAATCATAGAGAGGCGGTTCTTCTGTGCTATTCAAATTCCAAACTGACTTTACCAAACTGGAATGTTCTCATGAGGCGCATTGTACTTCGGAGTGCGTGCTCTTGTCATGTGTGCCGGAGAGACTAAGGATATGACACAAATTTACTAATATATAGCCTATATATATATATTTAAATAGGATAAGATAACAAGTACTAAGCATTGTAAACAAATGAAAAACACTCTGGATTAACAGTCATTAAAACTCTTTTTACTTATTTTTTGGCAATCGATATTTTAAGAACATTATTATACCCATTTGCAACTTACATGTAACCCATATAGCATATGAAACGTTAAACCATTTATCATAAATATCATAATAAATATAAGTAGGCTAAATCTATTTATATATTGTAGCCTGTTTTTATTTCATATGGATTTTGTAAATGGAAAAACATTATGTAATGGAGGATTCTGACTCAAACATAGCAAATGTAATGAACATACTATGTAATATAAAATATATAGCCTTATTCTTGTAGGCTATATGTGTTTCAAATATGCATTACCTATAAAAAATATACAAGACAATTAAATTATCTAAAATGTCAAGTTGTGGAATATCAATAATCTCAAATAATCCAGATAAAGATATTATAAGTAATAAAAACATCTAATATAATTTTTAGAAAGTCAAAACAGATGATGAATAAAGTATGCTCTGGAGCATTTCAGCACAGATATTCATAAATATATTGACAGATATTAATTTACCCGTTGGTATGATAGATGTTCCCATATTAACAGATGAAATATTGTTAAACTGGGGTTGAGGAAAAGTTGAGGAAAAACTTCCACAAAGGACTGTAAAATGTTTCCCCATCTTTCAACTCAAACTTTTCAACTTTGACTCAATAAAATTTAGAATAAAAACAAGAAAAAAAACAGTCCCGCTAAATTTTCTAAATATCAGATTTGGTTCTGCCTGAGTCAAAAATCTAAATTTCTCTCTCTCTCTCTCTCTCTCTCTCTCTCTCTCTCTCTCTCTCTCTCTCTCTCTCTCTCTCTCTCTCTCTCTCTCTCTCTCTCTCTCTCTCTCTCTCTCTCTCTCTCTCTCTCTCTCTCTCTCTCTCTCACACTCACACTCACACTCACACACAAACACACACACACACACACACACACAAACTCCGATGTTACAGCTCTGCATCTTAACATTGCCCAAAAGCACCAAACTCTTTACACAAAGTTACCAACATACATACATAAATGATTATAACAGTATTATAGTCGTGTGTTAAAGACAGATTTAATGTGGAAAAAACAGTAAAGACACTGACAATTAAGTTGTTTTACAATTTAAGTTTGAGCTTATGATTTACAATCTTATAATAAGATAAATAAAAAATTATCATATCTGTGTTGTATCAGAAGGAATCTTCATAATGATAAGAAGTGATATTGATATAAATCTCCACGTTTAGAGCATAGTTTAGTTGGGTTTGGCAGTGGGTCTTGTAATGCACAGAAAAGCTGGTACAGTAATATGTAATAATTTACAGAAGAGATTTAGAAACTAATCTCTAACTAGTTTAATAATAAACTGCTGTAATGCAGCCCTAAAGGATAGGATAGATCTTGTACTAAAGAAATACATGCAGATAAGTTGCTTTAGACCAAGAATGCAGACATAGATGTTACATTTTTAGTTGTAAAACTTATACTATAACTATAAATATGTTGCGTCAATTTGGTCCTTTCATACAACTCATTTGTGCAGCAGTGCATCCATCCACTCCATATTACTATTTGGACACTTAAGACACATTTAAAATGTGTGAATGACATTGCATTAGAAAACAAAATATCAAACCAAGTGGCATCTGCAAAGAAATGACCTAAACTAACGTTTCATTTTTGTAATTACTTTTAATCATCTAATCTCAGGGTAATTTCTGGTGGATATGAAGCCAGTTCTCCTCAATTTCATAGGTGTCCAAGCAGAGTTCATCACATTAACCCAATGTGATTTGAATGATTTGCAAATAAGAAGACTTTCTATCTTTGAAAGAACAGCTTTATTATATCCTGTTGCTTTCCAATTATGCCAAAGGATGTTTAAGACATCAAAATTCTTCCCAGATATATACTGAGTGCAGACTATTAGTCCTAATGCAGGCTAATGGGCCTCTAAACATAGAGCAGGATTAAGATGCTTCACCTCTCTTTTAGTGTCATATACCATTCTTTTATATATTCCTTATTATCATAACTGTATCTTCAGAAGTGACGTCTAAGCAAACGTTTACAACCTTGTGTGTGCCATTCTTCATCCATCCACCCATCCATCTGAAAACCCCAAACAATCATGCTTTAATGTTTAAAAGGCATAGTTTTAAAGTTTCTAGGCATTCTCACATTTTGTTTTAAGCGGTGGGGTAAGGGTGTCACATTCAGTGATTGTGGTGTCAATGGCCCTATAAAACTTTTGTTGGATAATGAATGGATGTTTAAAGCTCAATCAATTTAGGTTTCATTACAATTTAAAATGTAAATTTATTTAAATGTATAAATATATGTGTATATGTTTTAAACAAAAACCTGTTTGTGCATGTCGAATGTAAGCTAAACAAACGTTGGACATGTTATATAATTAATTATTTTTTTTCCAATTACAAAGTTGCTCTATTCCTGCTCGAATGGAATACATTCACATTCTTATAATGAAATAGCCATCACAAGAACTAACAATTCTGATGTATTCACATATCATTAACTTGAAATTTTATTTGGCTTTTATATTTCATAACTAGTAATTAAATTAGCTAAAAAGAATATTATTAATAATTTAATACAAGTACTGCAACTGGCTACTGGACAAACCAAGAGAGGGATAATATATAAATATGTGAAAGGGTATGAGAATGAGTATGGGTATATTTGTATAAAAATTGCTAAACATTCTTACAAATTATGAAAGCTAAACAACATTTGGAAGCACCTTCTAATTTCTCCCTTGAATCTAACTGAATGTTTGTTCATCTTGGCCGCACATAAACATTTGCTTGAAAGGAAAGATTTCAGATCAAGATTTACATTCTTGCATCTTAACACCAGAAATTATGTGAATTTGATATAGAACTGAAGAGCTCTGCTGTACAAGTCGTGTAACTGTCTTTTACAGTGACATAAAACATTTATTTACAACACATCTGTTATAAAAAAAAAAAAAAAGCATAAACACTAGCCTATACTCCAGCAACCGTGAATCATCAGTCAATGCTTTCTCTCCAGTTGTGATAGAGGTCACCGTCAGTGGATATAAACTTCCATCATCACAGAGAAAATTAATTGTCTTTTAAATGCTTCATAGAAAATGTCGGATTTACTATTTTCTTGTTAGTTGAGGTGAGTAGCCTACCTCTTTCTGATGGTCTACTATAGGAGATGATTCTTTACCTTAACAACATCCTTCAGTCGAGTCAAAACAAAGATTACAAAAACACGCTCATGCAACAACAATGTATTTGAAAATAATACTTAGGCTTCTGATTTTTAATAATTACTAGAATGCCATGCATGGATAATAGCTTCAATTTGAATAATATCACAAATCTCAGTCTTTTACCTCGAAGGTTTGCGTTTGTTTGACAAATTTGTGTAGCCTATTTAAAAAAGGTTTAGCTATTTAAATGAGAATGTGTTTGTGGACGGACTGCGGAAAGATGCTTTAATAGGCGATTGATATTAAGCACTTACTCTAATTCTTCATTGTACATGCTCACCTTTTGTTGTTGTTGTTGTTGTTCTTTTCCTCTTTACTCAAATCAGAAAAACTTAGACATAAACAGAATTTTAAAATATAATTTTTAATAAACGTCATTCTAAATTAAAGTGAGGAAAAACTACATTCCCCGGTCTTGAGGCGTCACTGAAGTCCTTTTATCACGGGAGGAGCATTGTGGGATTTGAAGTGTGATTTGCGTTGCTCAGGACACTCGCGGGCATTCTGGTGGCAGGAGGACCAGTGGGTGAAATATCAGGGCGGAGCTTTCCCCGCTTGGCAGATGGATGCCTTGTGAACTTAAAGGCAAAGTAATCAACTTAACATAAATCGCAAGATGCAATGTCCCAGGGTCGGACGCCACCATACGTAGATTGTAGCCTAGACATCTTTTTGACAATAGGCTAACTGACAAAGCTGATGAGGTAAAAGTAGGCTATATTCTGACATATCTCAAAAGGCATAAACGAATAACCCACGATGCAAGTGCATTGATCTGTAACATTTTTTTCTTAATCGATGACCTGGTAGATTCAATTTAGCTACCGGTAGCGCGATGTTGCTTTGTACGGTAAGATTTCTGTTTGTGGATAGCCTCTTTTTTTTTTCTCAAACGAAAATAAGTTGAGTGTATTGGTGCTTTGTTACATTTGGCCACGTTTTCAAGTGCGCTTTTAAGAGAATAGTGACGGTTCACGTCCTTGACGAATAGCCTAAGCTAAATAAAACGTTAATCTATAGGCTATGCTATCTCGTTTTGCAAGTTGGATTAGCTTACTGGTCTTGTTTTTCTAATAAGAAAGTACTCTGTATATTATGGTGGGAGAGAGTTTTTTCAAAAAACAACATTTAGTCTTTTTTTTTCAGCCTGTACTAAACACAAGCTGTCCCTTCTGCGTTTGGCTGTTGCGCAATTCACTTTCCATTTTTTTTGTGTTATCTAGAGCAGGAACAGCAGTCAGTGACAACTTACCAAAAAAGACTGCATATTCCATATATTCATGTAACATTTTAGACTGATTCTTTGCTGAAGTATTTTTAGCCCGGGTTCACAAATTGCATTTTATTTCCCCTTTAAGAGCACGAACTGTGTTGGGAGGGAGGTGTCAAGCCCAGAGGCTGAATTTCGGCCAATTAAAGTCGCCGACCCCCTTTGCAACACGTCAGCCCGCTAAGGGAGGGCTCTGAGCGTGAGCAATGTGTGCGGTTTCCAAGGCAACCAGTTGTCCTGACCTCCCCATCCCCATCCTCCTCAGGCAAGATTGGTTTCCATGGTAATGATTGTATCTCCCCGCATGTTTCTATTCCCGTAAAGCAGGCTGAGTTAACGGTCGGAAAGTAGCCTGCTTTCCTCCAAAGTCTATCGGATAATTTCCATTAGTTCTGCAAGAAAATGTGATATGAACATACGTGATATGTAAGGCATGGTAAACCCATATGTGATTATTTTCACTAACCTAGATAAAGTAACACCATTTATATAGACTAGGCTATACATAGCCTAAATACAGAGTTAAAAACATTCATTAATTGTGAAATACGCTGGGTTGAAATGGTCAGGCTGGCTAATACTATTCTCATAGCCTATGTATGGCAATAAATACACAAAACACATTTAATAATCTAATTAATCAAAAATAAAGAGCCCTGCTTGCAATGCACAAGGTAGCAGATAGGTTGTTGTTGTTTTGTAGAATCAACGACTTTCTTAAGAAATGTTTGAGAGTTGATGTCATATGTGACAAATGAACTCCCTGAGCAGCCTCTCCTGTCTGAGTCTTTCTAGCTCTTCTGGAATTTCAGCTTCCTGTAACCTGTTGAGACTCATCTGCATGCCACGGACCGAGGGTGTGTTCACTCTTCACCAAAGGGATGGGGGTGAGGGGAGGGGAACTGGAGAGATACAGGGAATGAAAGAAAGAGGGAGCTGTATCTCTCCCTCACACAGGTACACACACACACAAACTCTTTTTTTTTCTTGCTCTTTTTATCTCCAACACAGCACAAACACACACACATAGTATTTAGGTATTTGCCCATATTTATTTTGTAAAGAACGCACAACATTATTTCTGTCCTGCTATTTTTTATTTAATTACATTTTATTGAATATTAAGTCAAATGAGTTTAGTGGTATTTAGTAGTCCTATAACCTAACTATTAAATGTGTTAAGTGGTTTCTTCGAACAGCACAATGTGTTTACTTTCGTTTTAGATTTATTGGTAACACTTTACAATAAGATTTCATTTAGTTAGCATTAGTTAGTGTGTTAACTAACATGAACTAGCAGTGAGCAATACATTTGTTACTGTATTTGTTCATCTTTGTTAAAGTTAGTTAATACAAAATACAGCTGTTCATTGTTTGTTCATGTTAGTTCACAGTGCAATGACTAATGTTTACAAATACAACTTTTGATTTTAATAATGTATTAGTAAATGCTGAAATTAACAACAAAAAAAGTGCAGTTCATTATTAGTTTGTTAACTGATGATAACTAATGAAACCTTATTGTAAAGCATTACCGTTTTATCTTTGAAGTTACTCTTGATATTTTTGTTGCTAATAAAGGTATCCGATTATATGCATCAAAACAACTTTCAATCACATACCGAATTAATCAAATTTAATTGAATAAAATAGAAAAATTATCAGAAATCATCATTACGATTTTCAGAGCTGTCAATATATTTCAGAGAGTAGGAATTTCTACAAAATGTACATTTTCCTATAATTTATATTTTCCAGTTTATTTGCGTACATCTCATTTAGTCCAAGATCTGTATCCTTTATTTCAGAATTTAGACTGTGTGCACCGTGGAAAAACAACAACCATCTTAAAGGCTAGAAATAGGGGTTTTCTTTGGCTCTGTCCTTGATCTGGTAATCAATTTCATTGATTTTAACATGAATGACAGACTTGGTTCAGACCAAAGTGCACATAACGACCCGAAGGATTTTTTTTTAAATGCACAAAGACTTTGTAGTATTTTTTACTTTAGGTAGAATTAGAATATCATCTGGTTTCATTTAAAATGAGACTTAAACACGGCTGTAGTTTTGGGTCTCACAGTGCCAGGAATTATTCTCCTCACTACCCTCTTCAGTCGAAGGGGGGTGCATTTTTGATGGCTTCTAGGTGGATGGACATTGAGGTGCGCGCGCACGGACGCATTCACGCACCATAGGTAAACCTTTGCGCACTCACGAATTCAACCAAAATAATTTAGTATAATATAAGCATAGCAAGTAAACTAAACAAAAGCATATATAATTTAAGTAGGCTATTTAAAATGTTTAATATTAACGTTAAATGTTTACATGTAGGCTAACAGTTACCGGGCTATTTTAGCTGAAGGACGCAAATGTTTCTTTTTTTTAAACGACCGACGAGAAAGCATATCGTAGAATTGGGTCGTAAAGTATTTCATAAAACATATTATTCTAAATAAATTACGTTCTATAGTCCGGCAGCGACATAAGTTAAATGTTCCACATGTCAGGATGCATGTTTGACTTGCGTGCCTACTCCTCCCTCCAGCTCAACAGAGCTTGCGCGGGCTCGCCCACGTGTGCGCGCTGCAGGGTGACAGCGGAAGACAGAGAGGTTGTGCTGCAGCGCGCACTACTTTAGAAGCATAGGAATGAGCGAATTCGCAGCAAATTATTTTCTTTCTCCATACTGAAATTAGTATCAGTCCGTTTCCACAGAAAAGTAAGCGCCCGTGGAAGTGTCAGGTACATAGGCATTCTCAAGAGTGTAGCTTGTGCCCTATTTTTATCCTTCAGCTTGTGTGCGTCATGAATCCAATGGCTGGTGCCGTGGTGACACTTTGCGTTGATTTCGAGGTTCGCCTACTAATGCTCTCCTGCAGAGGGCCCATTTCTCCTTGAAGTGCTTAGACCGCTGTGTGTGTGCGTGCGTGCGTGCGTGCGTGTGTGTGTGTGTGTGAGAGAGAGAGAGAGAGAGAGAGAGAGAGAGAGAGAGAGAGAGAGAGAAATATTAGAACTAACAATTTCCCCCTGAAAATGCGTGCATCAAATCAGCTCTGCCAATAATGACATGCTCAAACGGCCAGCAGAAAAAAACGACATAGAAGATATATAAACAGAATATTATATAGAAATTATATATATAAAGTTTTTTTTTTATTAAAATAATCCTAGCCAAGATAATATGAAATTGCATCTTGCAATTTATGCCAGCTTTTTTATATATATTTTTATTTGTATCATATATGTTTATGAGAATACATAATTTCACAGTCGAAAATGTTATGAACAATATTCATCTTACATTTTCAGTTTAAACAGACTGCATGTGTTTTCTATATTAGTAAAAATGTTCTTTGTTTCTCATAATGTTCTTTGTGTCTTCCTATACATATAGGCTACGCACACAAGCTCAGACATACAGCAGTATGTTTGGAACGCAAAACAAAAGTGGCCTGCTCTCCTTCAGAAAGTTGCAGTGTTGGTTGCTGCTGGATGCATTATGAGCCGCTGTAGGGAGTTTCTCTGTACTGAGGAAACTCTTCTCAGGAAGTGGCGTATGGGTTAGTTACATGTGCAGTCCACTCTTCATACACTCCCTCTACTGGTGTCCATTCTGTCACTCTCCTGGTCAGTATTATATGGCTGTTACCTTACAGAAGGCGAGGGAGGGGGGAATTGAGAGAGTGTTTGTATAGGCAACAATTGGTTGAATGTGAAATGATCTGATTTTAGACACATTGCCCTGTTTATTTCAGTTAAACTTTGACTTTTTCTTAATCATTTTTTTATGTAATTATAAAAAATAAAAAAAAAGCTTTGACTCCAATTATTGTCCCTCATCAGTTTCAGGACAATATTTGAGAGAGGACTGAAATGTTAATGACATACTTAAAGGGGTCATGAACTGCATGAAAAAAATAAAATAAAATGTTTATAATGTTTTCTGAAGTTCACTTAAAATGTTAGTATGATCTTTACATAAAAAATTGCCATAATTTAGAAATAAAAGGCCTTAGCTTTTAGATGCGTGTCTGCTGTGAGACTTCAATGTAAACGGCCATTGACTAACATATTTGATTATGAATTAAGTATTACATGTGGAACTCTCGAAAACATTTACTATGCTTTTACTATTATAGCAGTCGAGATTAAAGTCCCCACAATATCAAAATTGAAGCATTTATTACGGATATGTTAGCTTTATATATATGCGTTGCCGTTATCTATAAGCTGCTACAAAACAATGACAACATTCGCATTTAGAAGATATAAGCATTCAAAACTTAGTCTCTCACTTCCGCCAATATGGATCAATGATTTTGATGAGATCATTCTGCACTTCAGCTTCTCATCAGATTTTCTGTCCAATCAAATGCTCTCTAGAATCTACAGCGTCCTGCCCACTACATTATAAATAGACGCTGAAGCTAAAATTGGTCACTTGTTCACACATTTACTATTTTCTACATGGTGAATGGCACACAGTGCACTTTATAGGAGATAAGGAACAATTCAAGACAGTGTAAATATGATGTCCTTTGGGGTGAATGAAGTCTGGTTTCACGTTAGTGTCAAGTGAACCGCCGCAGCCGCACACAGTCTGCTCTGCTCCAAAGACACGATAGCACAGAGCCGATCATATGTGAGTCGGCGCAGACCAGTAAACGTATTGGACCCATTTGAATTCTGCACAGAATGCTATATTTTAAAGCGATATGGAGCTTTTTTAATATCATTTTTTACAACTTTTACATCAACGGCTCTGGCCAAGCTGTGATATAAACTAAACGCAATTGGCAATTAAAAAAAAAAAGGGGTGGGGCTGTTCGATATGTCCCACCCTGTTTTCCTGTTTTAGTGGAAATTACATCAACACATTGAATAATGCTACACGTTTCAAGGCACTTGAAAAGTTTCAAGGCAGGTGAAAAATGTTGATTATAGCATTATATTTAGATCTACTCGGTTGCATGAAAGGTGAGACAGGGATAGCTTTAGGTCAGGGTAATGGGCGTGCCGAAAGGTGAATTTCTACAACAGAAACTAACCCCTAACCCTACCCCACACCCTGACACATTTTTAGGACCAATGATAAAGACATTTCTCCACGGCCATTACTCCAACCTGGAGATACCCACACTTTGGAAAGTTTTCAGCGATAAGCATTGTAGCCGATGACAGACATGTCTGTTGAGCGCATGAATGCAGTGATCTCGTCATTGCAACTCGATTTCTGCATCATAACTAACAGTGCAAACACGATGTAAACGAGATTCATTGTGCAGTGAAGACTATATATATATATATATATATATATATATATATATATATATATATATATATATAGAGAGAGAGAGAGAGAGAGAGAGAGAGAGAGAGAGAGAGAGAGAGAGAGAGAGAGAGAGAGATTATTCTATATATATTTAAATCACAATTTAAATAACAGATTATTTATAGAAACTAAGAGAAACAATGTGAAGTTGACCGTGTAGTCACTGGCTTGATTTACTGACACATAAACGGCATCAAACGATTTTGAGACAAAGAACGTCTGACTGTACATGAATCATTACATATCAGAAATCACTAAACACGGATTAGGCAATACAATTAACAACGTTTTTTGCATGTTGTTGCATTATTGTCGGGTCCAGTTTATCTACAGTAAAAGTCGGTTAAGCAAAGCCTGCGCTGAAATTGCAACTGATTTACCAAAGAATCCACAGTGAAATGTTCTGAACATACAAATAATGCTCTGTTCACATAGTTGAGAATAAATAATCACTTTCCATTGAGATCCATTGGAAAGTAATGTTATTTTTAGTCCAGTGATCCTGTATGGCTCTTCTCTCCTCGTCATCTCACTAATGTAGAAGTAGGTCGTTGATCTGATTTTGCAGAGGCGGTCTTTCATTGCACTATTACGTCATAATGTGACAAAATCCAAAATGAGTAATTTTCAGAGCATGGTTTTATTAAAAGCAGTTTTTGGACTAACAAGGAAGTTTTAAGTTCTGAAACTTACAGGGAGTTTTTATAGCACAATGACCTCTTACATATCCAAATGATCAAGGAAATTCTCAATTCATTTTGACCCCTTTAAATGGCAGGCAGAAAAAAGGACATCTAAGGGGTATAAACAGCCTTTTGCCATTTTTCTTTTAGTTTTATAGCAGTAACTTTATCCACATGTCAGCAGGTTATTTTTTTAAACATAAAGAGTTTAAAACTGATTATATAAAAATAAACGAATGGTGTTGGCCAATATTTGAGAGAGGACCGAAATGTTAAAATCCGGCGATGTGTCCAGTGCAAAAGAAGCATTTCCTGTTCATAGTTATGAAAGCCAAGAGGATTAACGAGACATGTTTGTCTGCTGAGAGAAGTAGAGAGAGGAAGACGGAAAGAAAGAGAGGGGAGGGGGTCAAAAGCAGACAGCATAGTTGTGTTTCAGACTTTTTTTCACCCTGAAAATAGTTTTGTAAATTTGGGTATTTTCCTTTGTTAGCAGAAATGCTAAATGTTATATATTTGTGTATATTTATATAAATGTGTGAGCTTTAAACAGAGAAAATCGTGAGACGTGGTCTTGGAGTTGGTGGAATCAGGTCAAAGAATTCCTGAACCATGTTCGGGAAATATGGAACACCCGGAATTCCAGGGGTGGGGCCATAGCGAGCGAGAGAGAGAGAGAGAGAGAGAGAGAGAGAGAGAGAGAGAGAGCACTCCATAAACAAATACTCCGGCAAATGTTAATCGAACACACATGCTCTCTCTCACGAAGAAGAGGGGGAGAAAAGGGAGGGAGCGGGTACTTTCCAAGTCTCCTAGAGAAAATCTCCCAGAGTTTGCAAAGTTCTTGTTAATAATGTGCGTCTCGTTCTGTTCTGTGAAGAGTGCAAAACTATGCGATACTTGAAACATTTTATTTATGCTTTTTATACTTTTTAACAACCACCCCTTTAGGCCTTCTGACTGATCCACATCTAAATAAAGCTTAATTTGAGAGAGAACAAATGCTGTTGTAAACATATTCGACAAACTGTGAACTGAAAACCCCAGACCTCATCGGAAATAGACAGACAGAGTTGCGTGCATCGATATACAGTCTCTAATGCTCAAGGTGAAGCACTGTTTTTATCCTAAATGACTGCCGAAATTAAATGTCATTCACCTTTTTCTACAGTGTCAATATCTAAAGCAATTTACTCAGAGCTTGCGACTGTATATAGAGCTCTAGAGTGGGTTGCCTGAATCTAGGGCAGAGAGTAAGTACTCCACTGAAGTCAGCACTTAATGTAGCACTAGTAAGCGCTCGTATTCTCATATGAGGGCCGACAATCAAAATTGTGCTATATTAGAGCTGCTGTCTATCTTTTTTTTTATTTTTTTTTATAAAAGCCTGTAAAGCCAATTTAAATATTTCAAGCATGAAATGTTTCACCTCAAATAATATACCGTGTTAATTGTTTAAAATAAAATGTTACGAATATTTGTATTGTTAAATAAGCAAATTCTTAAAAGCATAGTTCACCCAAACAATTGAATTCTGTCATCATTTAACTCATCCTAATCACTTTTGTTCTTCCATGCAGTGAAAGCCTATAAGGGGTCCAGGTACTTACCGTATTTATTTTTTAGACAACATTTTTTGAAACATTGTTCAAAACATCTTGTGTTTTTCAGAAGAAAGAAAGTCTTTAGGGTGAGTAAACAAAATGTTTAAAAACTATTCCTTTAAGTAACAGCCTTCCGCTAGATTAGAAGATAGTCCCTGACATAACGTTGCTATGCAACAAAAATAATGACACACACACACACACACACACACACACACACACACACACACACACACACACACACACACACACACACACACACACACACACACACACATGCATATATAAACAGGTGTTATCAGAATAGACTTGTCATGTTTGTTGTGTGTATGTATGTTGGTTTGCATTGGTTATTTCGTATTAGTCACATGTAAATATGTGTCACATTCCTTTTTTGCATAATAATAATAAAATAATGATACACTATATGAGTGCTGCATAGTGATATATGGCGAACAGTTTTTTTCTACGCCAGTTGATTTTTTTTCTCCAGAGCGGCCGGCTATATATAAAAATGAACTAAATTAATCACTTTTTTACAACAAAGTTGTCACATTATCCTGTTATCTCTGTAAAGCTGCTTTGAAACAATCTGTATTGTAAAAAGTGCTATATATAAATAAAGGTTACTTGACTTGACTACCATTTTCCACAAATCACAGAATTACGTTTCCCACAAAAATAATTTTTTTTTAATCTTGAGCAGCAAATCAGCATATTAGAATGATTTCTGAAGGATCATGTGACACTAAAGACTGGAGTAATGAATTCAGTGTATGCATCACAGGAATAAATTACTTTTTTAAATATATTAAAATAGAAAGCAGGTTATTTGAAACTGCACTAGTCTATCCGAAAATTAGGTCGAACAGCAGAGTCTATATCTAGGATATGGGGAAGAATGAAAATTACTAGTATGAAGTTTTCCATAGCAATTTCAGGAGAAAGTTTTGAAAGACAGCATTCATAAATGTCTCTGAACATTATTATGAAGCTCTGCAAGTTTGTGCATGTAAGTTTGTGTGTTTGTGTGCATGTATCTGCTAGTGTCAGTCTCTGCTGTGTGCAGCTCCTCCAGTCCTCAGCTCACAGGGTGTGGGTGAGCTGTTTGAACTCGGTGGTTAAGCTGGTAGACTGAGATGAATGCAAGAGGAGCTCAGTCTCCTCTTTGAAGTCTGACACGGGGGGCTTACCCCTCCCACCAGGAGGGGCTTCGGTGGAGACAGAGAGAGAGAGAGAATGGGAAAAACTTTACTCTTGTTTTTTGTGAGGAACACTAGAGGTCCAGCTTGACTCTCAAATTGTCAGAAGGCTTCTGCTTGTTTTAATTACTTTCTCAGAGAATAGCTGCTACTAACTATGCTACGCTTTCTCATAGTATCTCAATATCAGAAAACCTTTCAAAGCCAACTGCTCAGTTTTTAATATTGTATTACAAGCTTTTAAAGTCATTGTAGTTTCTGGCTTTACATGGTGCTTTATGTCTATTAATGAGACACTTGATTAATGTGGGAAAGTGGGAATGTCCCTTTGAAAGAAATTAGCACATTATTACTTGAAGACCTCCCACTCTCTCTGTCTAACACACACACACACACACACACACACAAATAAGCATGCTGTGTCGTGTCTAGGAGACAACTATAAGGGAGGCCCGGCCAGGTGTGCAGCAGGGACTGAAGATGATACAGGTATGAGCAAGCCCTTGACGGATCCAGCAACAGACTCAAGGACTCTGCTCTGGCTTGTTCTCGTTCATCCATCTCTCCTTCTTCTCTATGGTGCTTTTAAACATATATTTTTCAATTTTCAAAATATCTCTAAAAGTATAATATATAGTACCACACAAGTGTTTTGAAATTGTTCATATTTTTTCCACCACATCATTCATAGATATTTTTGTAGTCTCTGTTGTCATGTTTTGTCAGGAAATATATCAAGCCAGATTCAAATTTGTGTCGCCCATATGACCACACCAGCTCAATGTGCAAAAGCATTTACCACCAGGCCACGGGAATAATGTAAGGGTTGATCAATAAAAGCTGTAGATATGGGAGTTCAAGTATTTCATGAAAAT
Source organism: Phoxinus phoxinus (assembly GCF_949152265.1). Classification (NCBI taxonomy): domain Eukaryota; kingdom Metazoa; phylum Chordata; class Actinopteri; order Cypriniformes; family Leuciscidae; genus Phoxinus; species Phoxinus phoxinus. The sequence goes on along the minus strand of NC_136878.1, from coordinate 20,105,117 downwards.
GTATATAAACCTTTCAAAAGTTTGGGGTCGGTATTTATATGAATGTTCTGGAAAGAAGATCTTATGCTCATAAGGCTGCATTTATTTGATTCAAGATTTAGTCCTGTGATGGCAAAGCTGAATTTTCCGTCTTCAGTGCCACATGATCTTTTAGAAATCATTCTTGCTGCTCAAGAAACATTTATTATTATTATCAATGTTGAAAACTGCTTAATATTTTTCTGAATTTCCGTGATACGTTTTTTTTTTTTTTTTTTACAGGATTATTTGATGAATAGAAAGTAAAAAATATTTTGTAAAAACTTAAATGTTTTAACTGTGACTTTTGATTAATGTGTCATTACTGAATAAAAGCATTCATTTATTTTCTTTAAAAAACTCTTACTGACCACACACTTTTAAACAGTACTGTAAATAAATACATTTTAAAGCAAATATATCCTTCAGCTCCTCTGGAATAACTTGTTGGTAATAGTGCTGAAGTCGTGGGATGGATTCATTTGAACTCATACACTTTATCGCTGTCAGTTGTTTTGGATAACAACATTTACATTAGCACATTTGACTTTTACTCAGAAAGATCCAGTGTTTTGTTTTTGGTTGCAGTACCTGACCAACAACTAGCAGCATTGTTTCCCGATCTCTGCCACACCCTCGCGTAGCCCGGGGCCCTATGGGTCTCTCTATCCTACTGTCCTCATAGAAGACAAAGACTTCCCCAGGATACCTCATTGTATGACACATTGTATAGGTCTCAGTTTACTTGTTAGATTCAGGAGGTGTGGCCTTAGAGGATGTTTTTGCCAACTGACAGCATCAGGGCATCTAAAAACAATAGCAGACAGCCATTGTATTTGTGTGTTTGAATGTCTGTGTTTTATCTATTCAAAGATGCCTTTAAATACACTTACCGGCCCACTTTATTAGATACACCCTTTCAACCGCTCGTTAATGCAAATATCAGCCAATTTGATGGCGGCAACTCAGTGCATTTAGGCATGTACATGATCAAGAAGATCTGCTGAAGTTCAAACTGAGCATCAGAATGGGAAAGAAAGGTGATTTAAGTGACTTTAAACGTGGCATGGTTGTTGCTGCCAGACAGGCTGGTCTACTGGGATTTTCACACACAACCATCTCTAGGGTTTATAAAGAATGGTCCAAAAAAGAGAAAATATCTGTTTGCCCCCACCAACAAAGTGGCCGGTGAGTGTATCCACTTACTGAGAGATCATTTCATATATTCATGATGACTGTTTAAAGCCAAGACAGTAAAACAAGACATTTGCAAACACATCTATTTGTGTTCTAAATGGACCTTTGTAAATTAAGTAAATCAATCAGCTGTCCGTGTTCTTTTTCATGTTGACATCCTCTTCTGCTTTTTTAAATTCATCTGTGTTGATGTGCATATAAATAGTTAGCTGTTTTCCCATTACAGTTGTCTGTATACATATGTTTGTGTGTGTGTGTGTGTTCAAGGACATGTCAGGTGTTTACACACACACTGTATGCAGTAACTTTGGTGCCTCCAGTGGCAGATTGATGATGGTGTCTTTTAAACTGATTGCACATGCAAACGCTTTGGAGGTTAGATTATTTTTTACCTACAGCTCTAAAAATGACATTTAAACAATCTTGACATTTTCTTCTAAACTGAGAAAATAGCAAACAAACATCATCTTTTTTCTTTTCTTTTTTTTAAACATTTTTGCTTTACAAATTAAAAAGTGTATAATGCATGCAACTAAAATGGTGGTGTTTTTTTAACTTTCCAGCAGCCAAATATGTTGAAATGTATCTTTTCTGGTTGAATGCATACAGGCACAGTTTGTAGAATGATTGGGCTTCTGCTCCTTTATGATATGACTGACATAATCACTGTGCGAGTATACAAAAGTACAACACACATGAGTCTCTGTGTTAGTTTTTGAGAATTCAACCTTAAAGTTAAAAATGATAGTTAAAATATCTGGATTTCGTATTTCACGATTTTGTGTAAAAATATTTGTGTTTATGTTTAAAACAGCTGTAAGATGTACTGTATGAGAAATAGCTTTCAGACCACATCTTTAGTTATTAAGTCAGAAAATATTACTTAAAAAAAAAGCAAGTCATATTCAAGTAAATATTAATCATTTCAAGAAATAGCCATTTTAGTTATATTAAGGTTGGAGAAAGTTCATGCAAAATAATTCAGTTTAACTGTGTGCATGTGTGAGTATCTTCAAATTACACTATAATTATAATCTTCAATATACACTATTAATATATATATATATATATATATATATATATATATATATATATATATATATATATATATATATAATATAGGCTATATATATATTCCAGCCATATAATATTTCATGTTCATCCATCCATCCCAATCTGTAGTATTTTTATTATTTGTGCAATATAAATCTTTTTTTAACTATCTTAGCAGCTTGAGTTACATGAGCTACAAAATAGTGTCCTCATTTTAATTTTAGTAGAGGAGATATTTTGTATTGCACAGTTGTGTGTTGAGGTTACTTGGATGGATGGAGGTATAACATTTGTTACATATAGCAAAGCTTTACCAGAGTATACATTTGCATCTTAACCATGATCTTAATGTTTACCTGTTTACGGTATTGTGATTTCACCAAGAACTTACATGTTCCGGGATCAACATCTTTGTTGACCCTGAAACAACATCCCAATCAACTAATCAGATTTGAAGGACAAGTTTACAGTTTATGTCAAGTTTCGGCTTACAAGGGTTAGGTGCTTCTACATCAGTGTTATTCACCATTTCCCTCTGATTTTAGGGAAAAGTAAAGGGTTATGTTTAGGGGTAGGGATAAGTTTAGGACTACATTTTCGGACAGGAATGTTTCTTCAGGATTAACAAAGTATGTTGAACCAAGAACATGTCTTACTTGGCAAAATCACGGTGACCACCTGCTAATCACAATTTACAAGAGATTTACTGAGAGGTACAATTTACAGAGGAAATGTTTTGTCTGTTTCACACAAGATACATGCGAGCGTGTGTGTGTGGCACTCATAAGAAGGGGCAGGTCTCATTAATCCATTTTACAAGCCAGAGATGAGGAGCGATACAGCACATATCCTGATTTACAGCCTGTGAGCTTCAGTGAGTGATAAAATATGTTTACTATCCTCCTACATGTAAACCCCAGCTGCCCACCCCTCCAACTGTGCCCAGACAAAACACCAGTTACACTGACAAATGCTGGCATGTAATGAAAGACTCGTTATCAAATCATCTAAATTAATCTAAATCTGAATATAAATGTCCAAAATCCAAATTAATAAAATTTCGTCTGACCCTTAACCCCAGTGTACTAGTCTTCTACTCTAATTTCCATTTAATTCATTTGGTCCACGCTCGTTCTCTGTCTTTAATCTCAGGCCTAATCACCATTCGTTGGAGAACACCAATCTGTAGTATAATTTCCACTAAGAAACATCCATCCTGTCCTGGACTACCTTTTTTCTCATTTTGAATGGATAATTATAAGAGAAATTGAAAAGTCATGCAGAAGAACCTGTTGAGAACTAAGACTTCAGGTGATTGTCTTGATTAAAAACTTCTTAGTAGCTTGTGATATGAGGTATGGATGAGCTTCTGATCTAAATTTCTTTTCTTTCTCCTGTTATCTAGGATTAGACCGATACCAGACAAGCCCATGGGCACTGTTTGTTTTTACAGTTTTTAGTCTTTTGATGAAAATATATACATTTAGTCAATATTTGTACTAGTTCTCAAAAGTTTGGGGTCAGTAAGATTGTTTAATGTTTTTAGAAGATGATTCTTATGTTCTGCATTTATTTGTTTTCTATTTTATGTTTTTAAAATGTATTTATTCCTGTAATGGTGAATTCAGCATCATTAATCCAGTCTTCAGTGTCACATGATCCCTCAGAAATCATTCTAATATAATGATTTGGTGCTCAAGTAACATTTCTTTTAATATTTTTGTGGAAAACGTTTTTCAATAGATGCACTATTTCAAGATATATGTTTTTTGATAAATAGAAAGTTCAAAGAAAAACATTTATTTAAAATAGAAATCTTTTGTAACAATGTAACAAAGTCTTTACAGACACTTTTGACCAATTTAATGGATCCTTGCTGAATAAAAATAATTGCTTAATGTTACTGACCCAAAATGTCTAACGTGAGAACTGGAATTGTTTTAATACCATCATGAGCACACCATGTTGTGAATTCTTGAGGCTTTCGTTTTTCATTGTCCAACAATATTTTTTTCTCGTTTTTTCTTCTTCAAAAACATTTCATTATGAATATCTTGTGGTAATATTTTTTTCCATCATCAATATGTTTCAATTTAAATCTATTCATTATCATCATGATGCACATTTTTGTCCTCTTTATCATTGTAAAAAAAACAAAACAAGATTAACTCTGTGCTAATGTTACATAGACTTAAAACATATATTGTTTACTAGTTCTGCCATATAATGATTTCTTTCTCTTATTTGTTCTTTTCCTCTGCCTTTGGCTGAAAGGACAGCTCGTCCAGCTGGGCACGAATCACCCGTGAATCTCCAGCGGTAGCGAGGGAGCGGGAAATAGGACGGGAGGCGTTAACCTGATAAGACTGCTGTTGCAGAGCGGGGACACTCTGTGTCTCTCTCCCTCCCTCGTTCTCTCTCTGTCACCCTCTATTTCTCCATTCTTCTCCCTCCTTACAGTTGCTACAGGCTCTTACATAAGCCAGTTGGATATTTTCAGCCTCTCAGCACAGATGCAGTCAAGTTGAAGAGAACACATTAAATATTTCATTTTGCCTCCTCCCAGACCTGTCTAGTTGGGATGAATCAACATTATAATACTACGTTGTTTTTATCTGCGACTCAGTGCCTTGAATGGCATGGAAAATGGCAATCAATCTGATGCGTTTTCCATTAAAAAAAGAAAACATGCTTTTTCCATGTGGGCCAATCTATGCAGAAAAGAAGATGAACAGCCAATGGGCAGCAATCGGTGGGAAACGCCCTTCGAGAGTTCCTCTACCTTCGATTTAGTACACTGACTTACATTTGAATATCAAAAAGCCACTTTAAATGTTGTGTTAAAAGCTTAACCTCTCAGGGATCTTATGAGGACTAGCAAGGTGATCTCTGTATATAAGGACTGGAGATTGGCTGGGTCAAGAGGAACATGTCATACATTACTGTAGCCATACTAAACTGCTTCCATTGGGAATTCAGTAGTGGGTAAATATAACACTTGCTGTGTGTTTATAGTGCTGAAAGTCACAGATTAGAGTAGCGCATAGAGTTACGCAATGCGAGAAGAGGCCTTTTTTGGCAGAATGGGTGAGGTCCAGAGGTGAGGATGAGGAAAATATGTGTCTCAAAGTGTTTTGAGGATGTTTTCTAAATTCCTTCATCTTATCACCTCATATAAATATACCTCATTGCTGGACCAGCATGCATCATGGCATGACTAAATCATGCAAATCACCACTATTTTTACGGTTTGCAGTATTGCCATTGTTCCCTTTCTGTTATGTGTCGTGATAATGTTTTCTTTTAATAATGTGATTTTTAGTTTCAGCTTCATTGTGTTTTGTGTGAGGAATGCTAAGGATGATGTATGCCAGGTTGATTAATAATTATTTTAAGTTATAATTAATATAATTTTTTGGGGGGCATGGTGACATCTTTTATACAAAGTTTAAATGATTTTTTCCTTGGTTTAGCAGGTTTAAGATAGTCCCAAACTAAAATGCATGAGCTGTTTTTACTGAAAGCAACTTGCACTGACATATCTTAAAATATATCGGTGCCATTGTTTTGTCTCAAGATGCACACCAATAATGTTTTTTTTCCGGCATGTTTATAAAAGCTACTTAAATGCCCTAATTGAACTAAGGCCTAATCCTGGCTTAATCTGAGGCCTGTCTGTGAAACCGGTCCTTTTTGTTCTAATTTCTAAGTCTATGCGAAAGGATTGTAGTGGGTAATTTGAATCTAAAATACTTGCATTTTTTGAATGAAATTATTACTTCTATTAAGCAAGGATTAATTTGATCAAAAGTGACAGTATTTATAATGTTATAAAATATTTTTCAAATAAATGCTGTTCTTTAGAACATCTCTTCATCAACAAATCTGGAAGAAAAAGTATGATTTTCACATTTAATAATAATGAAAAATGTTCACCGCTTTGCCATCACAGTGATAAATTACATTTTAAACTGGTTAAAATAGAAAATATAATATTATTTAAAATCTGAGTTTTGGAATAATATTCAAAAACATACACATTGTACCGACTTAGACTTTAGATCGGTATGTATATGAAATATTATCATCTCCTGCTGCTATTGTTCATTGTGTAATTATGTGGAACCCTGAAATCCAATTAATGTATGCAAGTACTTTTCCTTTCTGTGCTGCTTTATTTTCCTTATGTGGCTTTGTTAATGTTGCATTCAGTTTGAATCCTGATTCCCCAACAAACAGCAAAAGACAAAACACTGTTTCTAATGACTCATTCTCTTTCTGAGAAGACGTGATGGCTTGGACTAAATCCACATCCCTTACTCCAAGGTGTAGCTAATTAGTTTTATGAATCAGTGGAAAGTGATAATTAACATTAACATGTTGTGGGGAATTTGCTGCTAATTAGGTCAAAAAGGTAGAAAAACAGATAGATGAGATGAATTTCTAATCCATACAGTTATTTTTTCATCCACATTCTCTCACCTCAAATTCTCTATTCTTGCCTGCTTTAGAAAATCCGTCTAAATAATGTATCAAAGCATGCATGTACTTTGGGCTTGTATCTTAAGAAAGCATTTCTGTAGAGATCCTGGGAGATATTGTCTACATATTTGGTCTGGTGGAGGAAATATCACAGCATTTGATCATACACACTCAACGAAAAGACCTCAGCAAAGGATCATTTGTTTGAGAACAGCTGAGTGGGTGCATGATTTTGTAATCAGTAATCAGCACTCACAAATTTAATCTAATAATATTTCAATATTAATCTATAAAGATATAAATCTTATATATTAAATATTGATTATACAGTTGTGGGCATGAGAGAATTCTCTTGTTTTGAGAATTCACAGTTCTCAAAACAAGGACAACTTGGTGACCTGAGGGGAGCTGTGTAGTACGACAATCACATGAATCACTGTTCATTTTCAAACCTCTCATCCAAACAAAACATGAATTTTGACAAGGGTACATTTGATCTGTCTATGCAACAAGGTAGTAATTTCTTCAAAAGAAGAACACAAACCAATATAGAGCATTTACATCAGAGTTATCCAGACTTTTCAAGATTTAAGGAGACAGCTATACCTTTTGAATGAAACATCATTGGAACAACCAAGTTTTTTTCTCTCTGGTGCACTTGTGTGAAACGTAGATGTGAATGTGTGATAAGGATTTCAAAAGCAAGACACACTCAATCTGCTTTCCTCTTCTGCTGTGTGTTTCGCACATCACGGCTGGTCTGGCTTTCCTTGTCTCTTTGCAATTTTCATATTCTTCAAAGGGAGATGGTTCACACTGTGGGCAATTGTAATTAGGTCATCTTCTTCTCTCCCCCGTTTTCTTTCGGCCTCACTCTCTTTTTTATACCATCTATCGCTCTTATTTCTCTCATCCTTGCACCTTCCACCCTCTCCCTTCATATTTTCTTGGATCGGTTTACAATGCAAGCGAGTGGTGAAGAAGAAAGCAGATTAGATGCCCCCTTTGCAAGACAGCTGAGGGGGAGGATTCGCGTTAGAGCTGGGGAGCTGGAAATAGGCGGCTATATTTGGTGTAGCAGAATGTGTTAGGCAGGAGATGGAAAGAAATTGCAATTCTGTTTACAAGGCATGAAAGCTGGGTACCAATGTGGGGTCTAAGGAGCTTTAGGTCCTGGAGAACCCTCTGGCAGCCTCTCTCTGGCTGCTATAGGCCTATGGCTACTTGCAACACTGCCTTCAACAATGGAAACAGAACCGGAAACCGCTGGGTAACCTGTGTTTAATTGACAAGCATTTTCAGATTTGATGCTGTTTATCTGACGGAATTACTGTACAATATGGTCGCACACTTACTTGAGGGACAATGGTGATGGAGCAGGATTATGGCCACAATGCTGCCATTGGGATTGAACCCACAACCTTTGTAAAAGCAACAGCCTTTCACCATAAATCACGAGAATCTTATTTAACATTTTAATGTTGATCTGTGATTAAGATGGTGCTTTTGAGATTATAGAATAATTACACAATCTAATGTTTTCACTGAGGAGATAATTGGGTAACACTTTACTTGAAGGGGTGTGCATAAGACTGACATGACACCTTCATGACCATGACATGACATATGAATATGAAGGAGGTTTTATGCATATGACAACTGCCATTAAGTGTCATTTGCTCAATTATAACATTTTTAATGCAAATATGACATTGTTTGAGATGTCTTTGTTATGACAACTTGACATAAAACAACACATCATAACCTGTCAGTGTCATAACAACTTGACAATACCAAGACAACATAAATTGTCATAAATATGTCATAAACATGACATAGCAGATTAATTATCAAACTTAAGAAACCACTTAGCTTTATGGGTTAACATTACATTAAACTGCCATGTGGTTGGTTTTGACATGAGGCCATTATAACTGTGTCATGAATGTTTTTCTTGACCTCAACTACAGTGGTACAAATTGAATTAGTCATTAAAATGTCATTAAGTGTTAATATTCTGTCAAATTATTTTATAACTGTGTCATGAATATTTTTCTTGACCTCAACTACAGTGGTACAAATTGAATTTGTCATTAAAATGTCATTTTAATTACAAATTCAAACCATAAAGCTTTCTTAAGTTTGATAATTAATCTGCTATGTCATATTTACAGTGCTATGACATATTTATGACAGGTTATATTGTCTTGGTAATGTCAAGTTGTCATGACAAAGACATCTCAAACAGTGTCATATTTGCATTAAAAATGTCATAATTGAGCGAATTACACTTGCATAAAACCTTAATTTTCATGACATGTGTCTTGTCATGATTATGAAGATGTCATGTCAGTCTTATGCACACCCCATTCAAGTAAAGTGTTACACATAAGGGTTTTGTTACTTTAATGTTGTTACTTAGCTGTGGAAATCTGTGTGGACTGGACACCTGCATTGTGTTATTTCAATATTTCAATGTTAATAATGTTATTTCAGACTTGTGCTGCTAGATTGCAGCTTTTTTTTCCAGGAATATTTCTGCTGTAAAAACTGTAATAATATATTTATGTTCTGCAGATGCTGAACACATAAAAACACATAAAAATACAAGTAGAAGAAGATAATATATTATTTCTGTGTTCACGTTGTTTCATATCTTAAATTCAACCAAAGATAAATAAAAAAAGCCCTAAAGATTTGGGATTTTTTTTTCTCAAGAAATTAATACTTTTATTTATCAAGAACACATTCAATTGATCAAGACTTCAATTTCAAATATATGCCTTTCTTTAAACTTTCTATTCATCAAAGAATGCATTCTGAAGGAAACACAATGCATTAAGAGCTGTAAACTTTTTGAGCAGAGATGATGTGTACATTTTTTATTTTGTTTAAAGATAAAGATTAAAGATTTTGTTTTTCCATTTAGTCCTGCGTTGAATAATTAGGCCTACATGTTTCCCAGAAGACAAAATAAGCACAACTTACCCTGATTATCCCATTCAAAAATGTTGTATCTTGTTTCCTTTTTGAGAACTAGTGAATTTTTTCACCTTTTGTAACAGTTGCGTACACGTCCCTCAATAGTCCTCAGTGTGAAAAGATGGATCTCAAAATCATACAGTCATACTGTTGGAAAGGGTTCAAATATGCAGAAGATGATGGAAAATCAAAGAATGTGCAGGACCTGGAGGATTTTTCAGAAGAACAGTGCAGTCTAACTGCTCAGGACAAACAAGGGACTCGTAAACAACTATCACACACACAAAACATTTTTTTTGTGGATAATCCAGGTAACGACACACTGTATAAAGATTCAAGGGTATTTAAACGTTTGAACAGGATAATTTTTTATAAATTCAGTTATTATTTTGTCTTGTGGATTAAATGCTAATGTTATGAAATAGCTCATTCAGGACAGTACTAAATAAAAAATAACATGCAATTTTTATGATCCATGTTATTTTGTTAAAATTAGTAACATTTTGCATATTCTGAAAGGGTTATGTAAACTTATGAGCAGAACTGTATAACAAGTAGGCTATAAATACTCTACTGTATACTATAAAAATATAAATAAAATGTGTGTTTCTTTCCCAGGTTTCCTGAGCACTGCCATTGGTTGGACAAACAGATAGCCCAGTCCTCAAACTAACATCTTTGTGGAATCAACCAACAAAAGGCTAACTTATAGTTGTCTATACATATTATGTAAAGCGCTTTGGTGGCCATTGGGTCTGTGAAAGCGCTATATAAATGCAGTCCATATAAATGCAGTCCATTTATTAAGTTGGGATAGGAAATATTATTTTCCTACTTCACCTATGACCACCTGTTCATACTAGAAGCCTTGACGGTTGCTAAAGCTATAGGTTACTGCACAATGTAGTCTGGTGAGAGAAAGAAAGAGTTCTAAGATTACAGAGGCTGCAAGAAGTGCCCTAGAGATGGAAATAATTTAAGATTAATAGTCTTTACCACATGTGCAACAACTAGTGCAACTTCCAAGAACTGAACTGTCATAAAAAAGAAAGGTTTTCCAAGTTAGAAAATACTACTAATTTCAAGTTACGTTTTTAATGTTTGTTAAATGTCAGTCTAAATCTTAACGAGTCTCTCTTAAATTTTTGAGGGCCATGTATTTAAGAGGAGGATTGGAGAAGTATTAGTGTCACACAGTGTTTTTGTGAATGTGTCTGTAAATGAGACAGAAAGGGTGAGAACAATGACATGGTTGATATACTGTATGCATGTAAATATCTACCTCACTCATTTGAATCAGGCCGCCTGTGTGTGTGTATTTGTGGCTGTGTGTCTAAAAAGAAAGGTGGAAGGAGGGCTCGGAGCCATTCCCGCCCTCCCTGCATTTCTGAGGCTCTGGATTGGGTTGCATTTCAATGGCTTCGGCGGGTGGAGGTGAGGGTAGTGAGGATGCAGTGTGTGACTGTTCTGCTGGTCTTATGTTCCAATCTATATTCTTATAAATAATATTTAAGAGAAAAAAAATAAATAACCATATGAGATTTAAAACAATATGACTGCTTCAAAAATCTAACAAATTTGTAAATAGTAAGGTCACTGTAGGCTAGGCAACTTGTTTTAATACTCCAGCCAAACGAATGTGAGTTCTTTAAATAATAAAATGTGAATGGTCAAATTATAGCTGTGCTAATATTTGGTAAAACAACACTCTTGCTAGGGTGATTGGTTAAAATAATAACTAATCTATAGTAAACTTTTTAGCTAACACAAATGCATGCAGTTTACAACAATGATAGTGTAATTGTGTTAATAAAATTTGCTGCCTTTATTTACATTTTCATAACATTCCACACCAATTTCATAAAATGCTGATAACACTCTTACACACATTTCTAAATAAATAAATACATACACCGAGAAATAAATAACCGATGTCAGCGACAAAATTACCGGTAACAAAACAAACGTATAGATCAAAGATGGCGGCTTCCATAACAACGTCGCGAGTTCATCTGTCAAATCTTGATAAAAACTGAAAGCGGCTTTGAATGCATTTTACGGAGTTTGAAGTGCAGCATTCGGACCACAAAACTGACGGGAGAAGCTCCAGCGAAAGACTGGACCTGAAACCTTGGGATGACCTTCTGTAAGTTACCGAAACTAGAAGATGCAACACACAGACTCTCCCACCGTATGACTTGAAAGACAACACACTTAATGTATACTAATACTAAAGGAACACTCTGTACATTTTTGATGAACACAATTTAAATATGAATTAGTCAATACATTACTAATTCTTCTTCTAAAAAGTGTTTTTGTCTTAGTTCACATAGCCTATCGCGTCTTTTGCGCGCTCAAGGTCGTTATTTCAAATGTAGGCGTGACAAAAAACAACCGATCGAACAGTTTCGGCCTTTCCGTAACAACATCAAAAGCTCGACCGTACAGCTGATAATAGCTGTACAGGGCGGGTTTTTATATCTCATCTCCATAAATATATCTAGTAGCAAAGCTAATGCAAGGTAAAATATACACGGCATTGGTCGTAATAAAACGAGAATTTTAGGCTTGGCTTTTTCAGAGAGAGTACTGAGGGATTTGAAATGTTGCGGAGATGGAGATGGCGTTATCTCTCTACAGGTGAGTAACGTTAGCTAATGCATTTTATTGATAAATTTGCCATATGTAGCTCTCTTACAGAGTTCACTGTAAAGCAAGCCTATGTATTGTAATTTGTGAAGGGTAATTATTATTTCGTTGTTGCCCTGTGCTCTACTGGAAATTTTTTTTTTCAAGGAAGTGACGTAACTAACGTTATGTCTATAGAGCTGGTAAGTCCCGCCCCCTCCGTAAAACCCCGCTGGACCTCAAAGTTGAAAAACCGTCAATGCAAGTGAATGGGAGAAAATAATTATTTTCTGGTCCCGTTCGAATTGTGCCATGAATGTGAACATATGTTGTCTGTGAATTTTTTATATAATCTTTCATGTTACAAGTTTGACAGTATATGGTATGATTCGTCGGCTAGCAGTTGTGGAAAAGACATAACGAGAAAGACTACATGTCGCCTATGTGACGTCACCGCATAAAGTTGACTTACCCGTGGTTTTCGCCAACCTCAACGATTTTGTCCTCTCCCTGAAAGAAGGCTGTGAAGTACACCAAAGACACAGCCATGTCTAGCGGGATCCGTGAGCTAGAGCCGTGAGCTAGTGGTGTTGACGTTTCAAACGCGTCGACAGCAGCGAAGAGTTGTAGTCCACAAAGTGCTCTCACACAAAGTCTACCCGTATCAAACTTCTACCCGCTAAATTGTCGCATTCTTCACACGAAAGATTATATAAAAAATTCACAGACAACATATGTTCACATTCATGGCACAATTCGAACGGGACCAGAAAATAATTATTTTCTCCCATTCACTTGCATTGACGCTTTTTCAACTTTGAGGTCCAGCGGGGTTTTACGGAGGGGCGGGACTTACCAGCTCTATTAGCTACATTAACATTAACATCTTCATCTAGTCAGCTAGTAGTGAATGTTTGATTTTCGCAAACTGTGATTTTGTATAGGCCTATACATTTCTGAAGTACAGCGTACTTAAACGTTAGACAGTTACCTCTGATACAGATCACTCTAAATTGTAATATGCTTTTTCTGTAAAGCTGCTTTGAAATTATTTGTATTGTGAAAAGCGCTATACAAATAAATGTGAATTGAATTTAAAAGCCTAATTGAACTAAGGCCTAATCCTGGCTTAATCTAAATCCTGTCTGTGAAACCAGGCCATTGTGTACCTTTAATTGTTAAAGGGATAGTTCACCCAAAAATTTAAATTCTGTCATTAATTACTCACCCTAATGTCGTTCCAAACCCGTAAGACTTTCGTTCATCTTAGGAGCACAAATGAAGATCTTTTTGATGAAATCTGAGAGATTTATGTCCCTATAGACAGCTACGCAACTGACACTTGCATGCTTCAAGAAGTTCATAAAGATATTGTAAAAGTAATCTATATGAATTGAGTGCATAGTTTAGTCCGAATTGTCTGAAGAGACTCAATCACTTTATATGATGAACATATTGAATTTAGGCTTTACCGAACCTGCTTGATGTGTGAGAACAAACCGCTTGTGGAAACTCAAGCTTCTGTTTACCACAACTGATGTGTGAGTTGAATGTTCATATGTGAATAAAAGCCTAAATTCACACTGTTCATCGTATAAAGTTCTCAATTCATATGGATTAGTTTTACCATCTCTTTTTGAAGCGTCAAAGTGTCAGTTGAGTAGCTGTCTATGGACGGATAGAAAGCTCTCAGATTTCATCAAAAAAATCTTCATTTGTGCTCCGAAGATGAACGAAAGTCTTACGGGTTAGGAATGACATGAGGGTAAGTAATTAATGACAGAATTTTCATTTTTGGGTGAACTAACCCTTTAATTGTTTTACAACTTAACTGTTTTCTGTGTAAACATGTACTAGTCTCAGGGATGGAAATGAGCTTTTTTTTGGCTGGTGGATTCCAAAATTTATCAGCCACTCAACGTTTTTACCAGCCACTTTCTTGTTTTTAACCGACAATGTGTAACTGCATGTGAAAATTAATACTACAAGATCTACAATACTTAAGCCGTTTATTCCATAGGGTAAGGTCTTGTGGTGTGCCTCCTGTAAAAGTGTGCGGGTGAAACAGCATGCTACTTTTATTTACCCGCCACGGTGGCTGGTAGGTGAAGCGAGTTTACCAGCCACAACACAAAATCACCATCATTTGGCTGGTGGCTGGTGCTAATTTCCATCCCTGACTAGTCTAGATGGACGACTTTGACAGTTGTTCCGGGTCTTGCTGCTTTTTCAGCATCTCGCACATGAGCATTGGATTGACACCATGTTAAGTTAAAAAAAAGTTCTAAAAGAGATCATTCTTGCATTCTTTTTTATCCCGCTTTTAAAACACAAGTACATGTTCTGTGTGAATCGCTCCTAAAATATTACTGGCAACTGTATTCTGCTGTGTGCCTTGCTGAAAAGAGGATTTTTAGGACTTATTCATAAAGCATTACTTTGTTACACTTGTAGAGTTTGTCAGACTGAAGTTATGATTAACAGTTATGAAAATGTGGTCTTTCAGAAGTGTAGAAACAAGCCATGTGCCGTAAAAGTGATGTTCTCACATGCATGTCTTCAGACAAGAAAAGAGAAAGACTACAGGTCTCTACAGGTGAGTACTGTTACTACCAAACACACACCTCTTTTCAGATCTAGTTTCAGCATGTCATTTGAGCGAGTTTTTTCGTTCTTGCTTCCTCAAACATATTAACCCTTGTGTATTGGTCTTTACAATGCGTAAACAAAAAAGAATGAAGGATCCTGCAATCGAGTACACCTCAAACTAACTTTAAAGTGTTTTTTAACACTTTAATCAAGGTGACTCTTGAGTATATTGAGAAAAGATTTAGCTGTTATACTTTTTATTTTATTTTATTTTTTTATATAGGCCTGGCTCAATATTAAAATATGACATGATATCAGATTCAGGATCCCATCAATGAATGACAACATCATGTTAAATAAAGTTATTTCTACTTAATTAGATTCAGGTTATTTTGTGCTATACTTTACTACGCAGCATCCAATAATCCTGTCATCGCTTGAAGTACAATGTAGTCTTAACATTTCTTTTGAAGATTCTTATTTGGATTAGACAAGCAGATGATTTGACAGAACTATTTGTGTGTTTATTTAGTTTAAATCTTGCCTGCTGTTTTTATTTGTGCAGATGAAGATGCTGCTTTTTTGGTGACGGGTGATGTTTGGTCACCAGTTTTAAAGATCATCGCAGCTCTTGTCTCCGTTGTCTGTCTTAGTTTGATATCTCAAGGAATTTCTCCACAGGGGGTATTCAAAGGGATTCACTGAGACATCTTGTTTTCTCAAACCTGGTGCTTTTCTGAGAGTTTTGAAAGTGGGGATATTTTTGGGGAGGGGATGGAGGAATAATGGTGATACTCCTAGAGGAATTTTTAAATAGTCTTTCTGCTTTTTCAAAGAACTCCAAAACTAGGTGCATTATCAGTTGTAAAGTTGATCCATGTAAGAGCACGTTTGCTGAAAGACATTTTATTTACGTTCCTGTTTTTGTGAATGAATTCCAACCCCTTTAACTGAAGTATGTATTAATATCTTCTATACAATCTGTTCTCTCAATTACAGTGTTTCTACATGCACATGCACAAGCACACACACACACACACACACACACACACACACACACACACACACACACACACACACACACACACACACACACACACACACACACACACACACACACACACACACACACACACACACACACGTCTAGGCTCTCCATTTTTATGCGACCCAGTTTCTAGAGCCCAGTAGCATTGCATGCTTCACCTCACTGGTTCCCAGTTTCGCAGCTATGTCACAATTTCTCATCTCAAGGCTGTAGAAGTGGACAGGTTATGGGACCTGAGAGAGAAGTAGAGAAGAAGGAGGAATAAATGTGTCAAGGCATACCATGAGGGAAGGTGAAGAGGAGGGAAAGATAGGAGAGTGTATGTATGTGTGTGAGAGGGAGAGAAGATGAAGTGGAAGAATTGAAGGGGAGGGCATAACGGATGACAAACAAATCTAGACATGTTCCCCCCTCCCCTCCCGGTCCACCACAGACAGACTGATTTGCATAAAGGGCCGCAGGGCTTTTGACTGACAGGGCTCCAGACGGCACTGCGCTGCTGCTGCTTCCACTTTAAGTGGGCTGGTGTGGGGCACCGGGGGGGAGGAGTCAGCATGGACAGAAGCCCTCCCCCTCTCCAACTCCAACCCCAGCTCTCTAATTGAGATATATACTAACTCCGTCCTATATGGTGTGCTGGAGAGAGGAAAAAGAAGGAGAGAGGAAGAGAAAAAGAGTTGGGGGTGGAGGGGTGGAAGAAACGCTCACAAGGAAGTGATTTGTGGTCGTGATGACACCTTGTGTGTCGCTGGTGCCTGTACATTGCTGCGGCACTTAAAATGCTCCACAGCAGGGCTGCATGGTCGTGTTGACATGAGGAGAAAGAGGGATATCTGCTTGATTTACACAGATCTAGTGGCTGTGCTTGTGTGGATCCTTTCTGAACTGAAATACATTTGTATATATTTGGAAACATGTAGATTTAAGTTAATTTTCCCACACTTGCAGCAATAAAGATGTATGTAAAAGTAGGCATGTACAGTGCCACATTGCTGCATTGACATCTTACAATGGGCTAAAAAACATTTGTCGGGAAGCTGTAGAAAGATATTTAGGTAGTGATGTTCCATTTATATTCACATTAATTATTGAAAATTAAAGACGTGACGTTATTTGGCAATAAAAAAATGCACTAATAGTAAAAAGGAAAGAAAGAACCAGACCTCTCTCAAATTTGTTCCTCAATTAGCCTACCTCATAATGTAACATGCAAACCAGACAATTGTATAATGTCTTATGTGCTTGATATGTTGTTTCTCTCAGCAAAACTGCACAAAATCCTTCATTGAGAGTGAATGTAATCTAACATCTCATGAAATCTGTATCTAGAATGTCTAAAAGTTGACGCAGTCCTACTTAAATCCATTAGATCTACAGATACATTCAAGTCAGATGATTTGCCGTATTTTCTTGCATTTGCTCTTGGATTATTTCCAACCTTACACTCTTCTGGTTTGTGCTGCATTTTGAGTTGGTGGACATATTAGGGTCATACCTTTTTTCAAGACCCTAGTGGTATTCAAACCTTATTGTGAAATTCATCCGTGATAAAAGTATTGTCATTAAAAAATGACATCAGGTCTCTGGAATGAATAACCAGTTTGTCAATGAAGTTCAGAGGTCTGCATCATTCAGAGATTAATTTAGAATGCTTTTTAAAGATACAGTTCAGTTCCTGAATTTGAATGAAATTTGAGTTGTTGTACCAAACAGGATGCAGCATTGCCATTTTAATTTAAGGAAGTAGAATTAATACAATAAATTCATATAATTGCAATGAGTGTAATTTGTAAGTTTAAGTTTGTAGATTTTATAACCCTTAAAGAGATATATATATATATATTAACAAGTATGTTGCATTATAGCATTTACATGTAATATAGAGTGAAATTATGAATTTACATCAAAATCAGTAAGCACATCTGGGAACAGCTGTTTAAGGCATCTGAGTGCATTAGAAGTCATGTATTGAGTACTAAGCGGTATTTCATTTAGAGTGTCTGATACCCTGATAACCAGACTAGTTAAGGTGATGAACTTCAGTCACTGAGCACCACAATTGCCCACACAACATGTGTAACTTGTCCAAATCATTTCTGTAAATTAGATTTACAATGTGCACTTCCTCTGGGATGTGTACAGATTACATTATAATCACATTTGGGCCACAGCCAACAGTATTTTCGATTTTATTCCTAAATGTTTTTTTTATCAGTGCCTGTGAAGCAATGTCAAACAGATCGCATTCTATATGCTGTATACAAATTATTTTGTGCAAGTTAGAATAGTGAGCAATTCTCTGTGAAATTACCCTGATAAATAGTCTAGAATTGCTGCAACCAGCAGGCCGCTAGTTGAAGTGCAACAACAAATTGTTCTAATTATTCCAGGTGAAGTCCTCCCCTTTTTATATCCGTAAAGCTTTGTTTTTAGCTTCAATGCGAATTCTGTGGAATATTTCATTCAATTCACATTTATTTGTATAGTGCTTTTCACAATACATTGTTTCAAAGCAGCTTTTAGTCCCCATTACAATTTAGAGTGAACTGTTATCAGAGGTAACTGTCTTAAGTTATGCATTTCAGAAATTTACATATACATTACAAATCACAGTTAGCTAAAAAATGACTAATTTAAACAATATAATAATTTAAGGCAGAAACAATTAAGTAATGAATACTTGTTTGTTAACAAATTATTATGACATATAGAAAATTGTAGCATTGATGCAAGTTGATTCAGAGTTTGCTTCATCTGAAGTCCTCACAAGAGTTTAGCTGGCGCTCTCTCTTCACAGGTGTTGGGGCAACTGAAGTCTTCATAATAGGCTTGATCCAAACTGGAGCTGACGTGCTCTCTAGTTACCTCAGGATGGGCATCCCGAGATAAAACAGAGAAGCAAATAGAAAATAATTAGCGTAGCTGCTGTTCATAACATTAAGCAAAGATATTCATGTGCAATTGATATAATGGAGTATAAGGTTATGAGATGCATTATATGAATGCTTGGCTAAATAAATGCGCCTTTAATCTTGATTTCAATTCGGATAGTGAGTCCGAGCCCTGAACATTATCAGGAAGGCTATTCCAGAGTTTAGGACCCAAATATGAAAACGTTTTCCCTCCTTTAGTGAATTTATGGCGCTTTTCCACTGCATGGTACGGCTCGATTCAGCGTGGAACGGTTCGGCTCGCTTTGCTTTTCCACTGCGTGGTATGACTTGACTCGGTACGGCACGGTTCGGTTCGCTTTAGCTCGGTTGCTTTTCCACTGCAGTTAGTACCGCTTCAAAGTGGGTGGGACTGATCGTTATTGTAGGTCCGGTGGTAGCCGTGTGCGGCTAAGCTGTGCTACTTCCGCTCCTCGGCAACCAACGAGAGGAACGTCTGCACCTCGTCCACTAACCACAATTCAGCCATTTCTTGTTTGTTTGTTTTTTACTTTTTTTGTCAAGTAAATACTCTAAAAACAGGTGCTACCGTGTTGGCTGTTGTCTGGCTATTTAAATCTAGCGGGTTTAGTGTCTCGTGTCGCAAATACAATGACGCTGAAGTGACGATTCTGTCTGACCAATCAGTGATCTGCAGTGTTTTCAAGTCACATTTAGTATCGGTACGGTACGCTTGGAACCTCAACAGAGGTGGTACCATTTAAAGCGAGCCGAAGCGAGCCGTACCGTACCGTACCATGCAGTGGAAATGCGCCATAAGTGAGCCGTACCGAACCGAGCCGTACCGTACCATGCAGTGGAAAAGCGCCAAAGCGTGCCGTGCCGTACCGAACCGTACTGTACCATGCAGTGGAAAAGCGCCATTAGATATTCTAGGTACTACCAGAAGCCCAAAGTGTTGTGACCTTAAAGAGCGTTTTGGATTGTAAGGCGATAGAAGATCAGTTAAATACACAGGAGCTAAACCATTTAGGGCATTATAGGTCAGTAGCAATACTTTGTAATTGATACAGAACTTAAGCAGTGTAGAGATGATAAAATTGGTGTCATATGATCATATTTTCTTGACCAAGTAAGAACTCTAGCATCTGCGTTTTGGACTAATTGGAGCTTGTTTATTGAGGATAAGGGACAACCAGCTAGTAATGCATTACAGTAATTTAGTCTAAAGGTCATTAATGTATGAACTAACTTTTCTGCATCAGAAACAGATAGCATGTTCCGGAGCTTAGCGATATTTCTGAGGTGGAAACAGACTGTTTTTGTTCGAAAGACTAATATAACTCCCAGGTCTTTAACTGTAGGGGATGAAGTAACAGTACGTCCTTCTAGATGCAAATAGTATTGTACCGGTTTTTGGTCCAATAAGGTAGCTGAATTTAATAGAAGAAAATTACAGGTCATCCAATATTTTAAATCTTTAACACACTCAGCATAACATTGAAAACTAATTCCATGTTTTCTTATAATATTACCAGGTGGCAGTATATTGAAAATAGCAGAGGGCCTAATACAAATCCTTGCGGCACTCCATAATTTACTGATATCTTAGATTTTCCCCCATTTAAATGTCTGATAGGTAGGATCTAAACCACCTCAATGCCTGTCCCTGAATACCAGTGTAACTTTGTAGTCAATGAAGAGTATTTTATCATCTATATAGTGTCGAATGCAGCTCTAAGATCAAGTAAAACTAGTATTGAGATACAGCCTGGGTCAGAAGCTAGAAGTAATTAAGTAATTTGTAATATTGCCGAACTGCAGTTTCAGTGCTATGATGGGGCGTGAATCCAGACTGAAATTCATACATATCATTATTTTGCAAAAAAGACCACAATTGAGCGGACACAACTTTTTCTAGTATTTAAGACATAAATGGAAGATTTGAAATTGGTCTGTAATTTGCTCATTTTAGTCGAATTGTGATTTCTTTATGAGAGGCTTAATAACTGCCAGCTTGAACGGAAGAGGCTGTTCTGCTACAGGTAACCATTCTTTCAGTCATTTAGTGGGTATTGGATCTAATAAACATGTTGCTATATGTTACTATATCTGTAAGCTCATGCGTAGCATTCCTATGGGTGTTTTATAGGCATGCACTAGTTTTTAAATCTTGCAGGAAATAATAAAGCGGAGCCAGTACAGTAGTGCTATGTGATATAGTCTTCTGAACCAGTCATTTTATGCATATAACCAAAGCTCTCTGATAACTTTTTTCACGTTTGTTCATGTTCAGTAGATAGAGAAAGAGGGTGGAACAGGAGAGATTATCAGTAAATGTCCTAAAGCATTGTCAGCCAGGACAGTGCACTGGATGAAGTGCAGGGTGGGAAATTAGCACCAGCCAATGGCGGGACATTTTTTTAAAGTGGCGGGTGACTTTGCCTTGTATACCAGCCACAGTGGCGGGTGGATTGTAAAACATATTTTTATTGGTTACTACTTAAAACATTCCATGTAACGGATTGGACAGCTGTTGTCAAAGAATGCTGTTGCTAAGTAACAATAATGCACTTTTGTCGAGTAACTCATTTGATTGGTTTTCATTTTAGATTGGTGTCTCACGGCGCTAAACGGACCGTGACACATATACAGGGCTCCAAACTGCGACTAAAATGGTCGCATTTGCGACCAAATATATTTATTTGCGAGTGAAATTTCTGCCAAGGTCGCCATTGGCGACAATACAAATTTACTCCCTTTGATTGTAAAATCTGACTAACAAAACACACCTCTGCTAACAAAAAATATGCGATATTTTAAATGCGTCATTCTGTTCATAGAACGCTCCATATGAAAGTTTTTTTTTTTTTTGCAAAGCCAATCTAGCGCTGGCTCCATGACGAGCCAATAATCAGAGTTGTTCCCTGCACCGCACAGCTTAGTTTCTAGATGTAGAAACTAGAATGTTTTGCCAGACTGGACAAAAGCGAAGCGAACTGGGCGAGATGAGACAGCGTGTGTCTGTGCGCGAGCAATAGTGCGCGAGAGAGACCGAGGGTGTCTGCGCGCGAGAGACTTCAAATAACAAGAGACCTTTCAAATAACAACTACAGAATTGTATTCACTGACATCGGGATCCCGCTTACATGGCTACCTTGCAAATAAATCAATAATTTGACACAAAATATTGATTTAAAAACGATTGTATTGCTTCCGTGTCCGTGACAACGCTATGTTTTTCATGGCAACTGTGTCTTATCAAGAAATAACATACTGCATTCTACATTAGAATTTAACCAAGCCATGTAATAATAGGTAATAATAATAATAATAATAATAACAGAAGATAATATCTCTAGTGTATCCTAATAATTATTATAAATACAATGTATATAAATACAATTTAAAATATTAATAAATTATTTATTTTTATTTATTTTGGTGAATAAGAGGACCCATTTTATTTTGATGCACATTAGCAGGAAATGTAGCACAATATGAATGTAAAAAGCAGTTATAATTAGCCTATGTGACAAATCAACAAATAATCGTGATAATTAATCGTGATTATCATTTTGGCCAAAATCGTGCAGCCCTACTGAGGTATGATCACGAGACACAAAAATTTTTTTGTGACTTTTGTTCAAGAGCGGGCAAAGAAATAGCGGGGAAAACGGAGTTCATTACAGGAACTAACCATTTCAAAAAAGAGACTGTGAGAAAACACGGGGACAGTAACAACAAGCATAAAAATGCACGCGATCACATAATCGCGAAGAATTCTCCACAGACTGCACCGTTAGCATGTGCAGTTTCTCGTGCATGCGAGCTGCGGGAATTTATTATTTATTATATAAAAAAATTAATTTGACTGTATATAGTTCATAAGTCGGAAGTGACATTCAGTTCCCAAATAAGCTTCAGTTCCCAGAACATTCACAAGATGAAAATGCTGAAACTGTAAGAAGAGGAGAGACATGCACACAACAGGGTGACTAAAAGTAAATGCATTGTTATGTGGCTCTTAAAAAAATTATTTGGCGCCTGTTTTTTTCCCCTATAGGAGCCAATGGCTCCTTACTTGATTTTTTTGTTTGGAGCCCTGCATATAGCTGAGCTGAGGTACAGACGAAAGGAAAATTATCGGGGTTAAAAAAATGTGGCGACATATCCCCGGTGTTAAGAGGCCCGCCGCGGAGTCAGCAGTAGCTTTGAATGTACAAACTGTTAAAGGACAAGTTCGGTATTTTACACTTAAAGCCCTGTTTTCAGATCGTTTCTGATGAAATAGAACGGTTAAGATTGAAATTTGGACATGCTGCTGGCCCGAGAATTTTCAGTGTCTGTGGTAGCACCCCCCCACCTCCACAATGGCTGCATAGGTGCACTGGAACCCTAGGAATCCTTCCTAAAACGCATTAAACTTACTCACCGAGTGGTCAGGGGTGTTCACTGATATGCTCACACAAAAATCGCTGCAAAAGATGCTTTCCAACAGGTTTTATCGTAGTTTTTGTCCAACTCCATTGACTTGTATTGGATGTGCTGTGAGGTACGGTATTACTCCGCCGCCGGACTCTGGGCTGGAGTGTCTATTATTCAAGCTCTCAACGGAAGAATGTAC
This sequence comes from Phoxinus phoxinus, assembly GCF_949152265.1. Taxonomy (NCBI): domain Eukaryota; kingdom Metazoa; phylum Chordata; class Actinopteri; order Cypriniformes; family Leuciscidae; genus Phoxinus; species Phoxinus phoxinus. The sequence continues at coordinate 20,081,599 of NC_136878.1, read as the reverse complement.
GGGTGTGAGGCGTTTGGAGAAATATGTCCACAGTTTTACAACGAATGGTAAAACACCTGTTGAAAAGCATCTTTCGAAGCTATTTTTGTGTGAGCATATCAGTGAACACCCCTGACCACTCAGTGAGTTTCATGTCTTTGTAAACGAAAGTTTAATGCGTTTTAGGAAGGATTGTTCCAGTGCACCTATGCAGCCATTGTGGAGGTGGGGGGGTGCTACCACAGAAACCAAAAATTCTCTGGCCAGCAGCATGTGTCCAAATTTCAATCTTAACCGTTCTATTTAATCAGAAACTCTCTGAAACCAGGGCTTTAAGTGTAAAATACCGAACTTGTCCTTTAAGGGCGAAGTAAAGAAAAAGAGAAGGTACTTTTCGAACTAGTGGCTCATTGATGACAAAGCGAAAACGGGGGAATGGTTAGCCTACCTTCCCGACGACCAGTCCATGCACTCGACTGACTGTCGAATCTACGCGTCGTCAGAAAATGCAAACAATTTGTTTGTTAGAGGAACAACTAACCTTAAATTAGAGGCAATAAAAGACCACGAGTCTTCCAAGTCTCATATCAAGTCATATTCAAAATATGTTAGTGCACTTTCTTTTATAAATTTGAATTCCAGAAAAAGTGGCAGGTAAAAAATATAAGTGGCTGGTAAAATTGGGCATTTTGGGAAAATGGAAAAGGAGTAGAAAAGTGTTATTAATAGTGTTCTCTTGAGAAAACAATGTATTTAGCCCCTTTCATACAGAGATTCCGGAAAATACACGGATAATGTGACCTGGGATTTGTCCCGGGATCGTTTGATTTTGGTTCATTCACACTGCCAGTGATTATCCGGGATCTGTGAGTGCGTTCCCACACATCCCGGTAAGATCCCGTAAAGACACATGACGTCAGGATGAGACGTGTAACGTATGCGTCGAAAACATGTACACTAAAGGCCTTTTTATGCTTCTGCGTCAACTCCACGCCGTAGCTACGGCGTCACTCCTACTGCGTCGTGACCGTTTTATGGTTCTGCGTCGGGTTGTGTTGCATTTCACCGCCAGAACGCTAGGGGGGTGGGGGTGTGACCAATCACAGCCCTTGTGGTCTGCGTCGCCTCGACGCGTAGTTACAATTTTTTGGAGGTGCACGTCGAGCTACGGCGGAGGGGTTCGCGTCGACGCAGAAGGGTCTGCGGGGGTACGCCGTCGATATGACGCAGAAGCATAAAAAGGCCTTAACGCATTGCGTACCGTTCCACAAAGCTGGTGATTGGCGAACGATCTCAGCTTCAGCGCGGATAGTAAGTAGCTCCTGGTCTATGCTTCGTTCCAGTTTGCAGACATTTTTTTGTTGATGACGAACACAAACTTTCTAGAGTCGCGCAATGGCACGTGTGTCATCACTATGACACACCCCTTACGGCATTGATCCTGGCTTTTGTTCACACAGGGCGCGTTCCGGGACTGATCCCGGCAATGTTACTAGGTCCCCAACCCAGGATCGATGCCGGCATCAATCCCGGGACGTGTTTGCATTCACACAGAAGGCACTCTGGCAATTTCGCGGCAATTTCCCGGGAACAACGCGCTGTGTGAAAGGGGCTTTTGTATGACACCACCAAACTTGCATTACAAAATGCATATTACGGTAATCTGATATCTCCTTCAGTGACATATTTGATACCTCCTAGTTTAGTGAGTTTCTTAAAGTTAGGTTTAGTAAGTTACCAAAGTTTTCTAATCTGTCTTTTATATCACATCCATCCCTGTAATCAGAAGAATTCTTCTGAATGCAGTCGTCTTCCACAAAAAGATGTTCATTTGACAAAGAAACTGGAAAACAATAATTACATAAAGGATCGTTCCAGCATGTCTTCTGTTGTCATGGAAGTTGACATTGTTTGTGCCACAGCTAAAAATTACAACAGCATTGTAGGAACAGAAAATTGCAGCATTGTTATAGTCATTATCTGCTGAATCAAATTCATCTGCTGTTCATCTACTAATAGTTAAAGACTGATTTAATGGAAGTAAAGAAATAAACAGCTCAAAAATTTAAGAGAGCTTGTAATGGTCTGAAAAGCACCAATGTGTTTGATTTGTATCCAGATTTGGCGTGCCATAAGCAAAGTTAGTTTATTGTTATGCTATTCATTTTCATTCAGGGTCCACATTAATCTCAAAGTAGCTAAACAACCTTCTTAACCACACAGTGTGAATGTAATGAATTATTCCAAAAGATGACTACAATCAAGTAGTCGTAAATGCATGTATATTATGTTAACAAGCATAGTACTCTATAATTGTAGGTTAACATCATAAGGCAGAGCTGCAATCGGATGCAGAATCCTAATGTTGTGAGGCAATGATACAAGTTTTATCAAATCGTACAACCCTCAGGTAGTGTTCGGGTCATTTTGACTCTGAGAGGATTTTCCCGTACATGAAAATGCTAGTTAATGTTATTGCATGTTGCAATAATTAGCCATTTTTATATTTTTCCCCCCTACATTGTAACAGAGAAAAACATTGCTTATAAATATCTCATTATGCTACAACATCATCACCAAATATTGGATTCAATCTTTTTGTCAACTTGTTTTCCTTCAATTAGGACAGGTTTTATATTTATTTTTGGAATTAATCGATCGTAGTTCCAAAAATAAATACAAAACGTGTCCTTATTGAAAGAAAACAAGCTGACAAAAGATTAAATCCAATATTTGGTGAAAATATAGCATAACGAGAGATTTTTAAGCATTTTTTGCAGGGCGGTCATTTTTGACCGGGAACATTACAAGTGTTACAGTGTTTTCAACACAGCACAAGGCTTAAAGTAAATAAAGTTGCAGAGGCTCCACTACTTAAAGGTGCTCTAAGCGATATCACGTGTTTTTTAGGCCAAAACATTTTTGTCACATACAGCAAACATCTCACTATCCGCTAGCTGCCTGTCCCCTGAACACACTGTAAAAAACCGCGTTCTCTGTAGACACCCCAAGCTCCACAAACGGCAACAAAAACAAACTGGGCTGACCCGCACCACGAAACATAACAAACTGTTCCAGCCAATAACCGACAAGTAGGACTTGGGGGTGGGGTGTGGGGGGTTAGTATACGGATGAGGAGGGAGGGTCTAGCTAGCCTCCGTTTTGTTTGACAATACTTCGAACGTCAACAAGAAGTGATGTCACCCAACATCACTTAGAGCAGTGGTTCCCAACCTTTTTTTGTCTGAGACCCCCTTTTTCCCAAGAAAATATTTTAGGGCCCCCCTTCACATTTACTGATATTATCGCTCTTGTAAGCTTGCAGCAAGGATGACAAAATATGTTGTTTTCAAACAAACGGTATGTTTACTATAACCAGATATGTTCATCCACAAATAACGCGTCAAACAAACTCTGTAACAAAATTAAAAATATGGGCAATGTAGGCTACACAAATACATATTAGCCTATGCAGGTAAATTGCATAGTTTATAATAACTATAATATTGAAAATACAATAACAAAACATCAGTAGGCACTTTGTAATTTAATATCGTAAGCCTAGGAGTAGCCTATAAATTGGCCCTATTTGAAATGCAATAACAAAAAATATTCACACTGGTGTGTAGGTAAAAAGAAAGAAAGAATATATTGGCCATTACTAAATGACTGCTGTCTGGCGCCTCAATACTTGCATGTTATTTGTGAGGCTTTATGTTTTAGGCTTTTGGCGCTATAGCGAGCGATAATAAAATATGCGTCTTTCGGAAGAACATTGTAGCCGGAACTACTTCTCTCTGTGTACATCTATGACGAGTCACGCAGGCACGGGACTACTGCGCAGCAGCAGCTAAAATAGACCCAATGTAAACACTTATTATAGGAGTACCAGTGGTTCAGGATAAGACAAAAACACGGATTGGAAAATGGATTCATGATGAACTCGCTCATTATATACATTTTGTACATTTTGAACAGAAAAAAGTTGAGGACTTTTATTTAATGCTCATTGCTCAACTTTTCAAAATATGACGCGACCCCCCACAGAGCTCGCTGAGCCCCCTGTTGGGAAACGATGACTTAGAGCACCTTTAACTTAGAAAATACTTTATTAATAAATAAATACATTTTTAATAAATTAAGAAAAATGAATTCTTTGACAGTACCTAAACCAAGTGATAATTTAGTGACCGACCGGCAAGTCAATTGAATGTTAGAATGCAGAATTTGATGCAAACACATATTTTACGTGTGGTGGGAAACTTTAAAGTGATCGTTCATCCAAATATGTCATTATTTACTCACTTTCATGTTGTCCCAAACTTCTTAAAATACAATTAGAGATTTGTCTTCAGTTAAACTGTTGATCTGGACTGCATTATTTGTTCACTAATTGGGGGAAGATTTAGACAATAACAATGTAATCTATTTCTCTCACAAGGTTGTACGGCTTCATGGAAAAGAGCAATCGGCACAGTCTTCAGAATTTCTCCCTTTGTGTTCTGCAGAAAAAAGAAAGATACATTTCGGAACGACATGATTAATATCATAAAGTGAACTATTTGTTAAAAAAGGTTCTTTCTTTCTGATCACTTGAGGTCTTTCTTTTATTTAAACATTTAGAAGTTTATCAAAACCAGGCAAACTCATAAGTCATAGAAGAACACAAATAGATGGATTAAGAATATCGCACTAGTGGGGAAAGAGAGTGAGAGATTTCTAGTTTCTAATCGCCCTATAGCAGACCACCACCACCACCACATAATGATTCCTGTGCATCTGGAGGGGGAGGCACAGAGCTAAAAATAAAAAATAAAATAAAAAAAATCACTGAGCGTGTGTGTGTTTGCGTGAGGGAGAGTAAGATAGAAAGAGAGAGGAAGAGAGGTAGACGAGACAATCTATGCCTATCTGTCAGTCGATTGGCCAGTTAAAAATGCATACAATTACTTCCACCGGCTCAGAGGCAGAGCCATTTACATATGCATACGTGAGGGTACTGCCGGGGTGTTGAAACGAAGAAAGAATGCAGGGACGGATAGAGAGATGGCGGGAGGGAGAGGGAGAGATGCAGAGAGAGAGAAACATTAATCTTTAAACGCTCAACATGCAGATTTATTGCCGACAGCAGGAGGACAGAATAAAAAAATCACTCGAAATGAGGGGATAAAAACTGTGGATTGTTAAGGCAATGTTTGATTTAAAGTTCATAGATGTTAAAGGAATAGTTCACTCAAAAAATACATTTCTGTCATTGTTTACTCATTCTTGTGTCTTTCCAAACCCATGTGACTTTCTGTCTTCTTTGGAACACTAAAATTAATCATCTAGAAGAATGTCCAAGCTGCTGTTTTCCATGAAAGTGGATAAGCGCATGAATGAAAGTGAAAGCCGTTTCTGGTCCCTGTACAGTTTTAATGTATAGGAAACAGCAGCTTGGACGTGAGCAAATAATTACATAATTTTTGTTGGTTTTTATCAACTATTTATACTTTTTAAAAATATTTTGTTATTAAATGCTCATGTTTCTTGTGTCTCTCTCTTTTATTGTCTTTATTTATGATAAAAAAAAAAAAATAAAAAAAAAAGGCAAAATCTAAATGGACAACTGTTTTTAGATAAATGACAAAAACTATTCTGTTGCATAATAATCTCCATAACAATACTTTTACATAACCAGATCTTAGACTGTAAAGTCTGGTCCTCACTGCAGCTTATTCAGGTCAAGAACGCCCACTTAAAGAGGAAGAGACCGTCTGACTGACATGTAAATCAATCAGCCCCGGTAGAACTGATTATTTCACATATATGATTCAGAAAACAAAGCAGAATATACAATTATTCTCATGGAAATCTAGTTAAAATGCCTTTAAAAGTCTCCAACATATCAAAAAAGATTTGCTGCCACTAAGCTAGAAAACTTGTCACTTGTTCTTGATCTGAGTTGAAGATTGACTGTATGGCAAACCACCATGGTTGTTGTGGGCCCAGGCCTGTTGATAATATGCCCAGCAGATGTATGTAACAAGGAATACACTAAGTGCATATGTTTAACTGGAAACATATGGATAGAGAGAGAGAGAGAGCAGAACATGGATGGCTTAAGTTGGTGAAATAGTTGATTTCTGTTGGAAAGGCCTTTTATATCTTTTGCTGTAGGAAACTTAGTTGAAAAATAAAATTGTCTCATTTATTTGAAACCATCATCCCACAAAATGGATAAATTAATCAAGGTTTTTAAACAATAGATCAGAAATTCTGAGTTTTTAAGCTTTCTTATAGTTGTTAACATTGTAAGTATTGTTGTAGTAACGCTATTATTTTTGTTCCATGAACTAGCTTTTAAATATACGTTTAAATGCCACTTTTTTAACCCTGGAACTCGACTCTTTGTTTAATTTCTACATTACCCTTCCTTTATTTTAATGTTCTTGTTCCCGTATACCTCTCACTAGTCATCAGAAAATTCTGACGTTTTTTTCCACATGCTGCTTCCATTTCCATTTTTTTTCTATTTCCTTCTTTTTTCTGAGAAACAAAGAAGGATGTTGAGGGTCCCTTGGTTCTTCAGCTCCAGTTAAAGTGAGGGGAAAGAAGGGGCCTCCTGCTTTCTGTGGCATACCCTGTAGGACCTATTATGGGATGAACAGGACAGTCAAACAGTTCATTCTGAAGCACTAAAACATAGACCCATGAAGATAAATGTGATAGCTGTGATCAGCCATTTAAACTTGTCCATTGTAATATAAAATGAGTTCAGGCAAGGACCCAAGCATGGTAAGCTGTTATAGCATTAGTGAACATGATTTAGGAAAAGAGACTAATCTGTTTTTCTACAAATTTGTAACCTATTTAGCACAGTAGAAAAATACTTATTAGCGTTTATTCTTTGCATATCAAACTTGATTGCAACATTAAAGGACACCAAATGCTAGTTTATGCTGCCCACCCACCCCAATATTCAGCGTGGTTACAATTTGCTGAATATTTTACAGAGAATGCAAATCAACCAACTTCTGGAAAATACTTTTTTTTTCTTCTTAGGGCTCCCTGTCCTTTTGGCCTGTGATGACCCTTGACCTTTCACATAAGACACAAACAAGGTTCCCTTCTGTCTGGCTTGTTAAGTGACGCAGGTTTCACAAAGCTCCTCTGTATCTGACTAGGCTGAAAGAGAGTGACTGATTTCAGCCGAATTCTCTCTCCTTTAATTCCTGCATTAAGAATGTATCACGCATTTCTTTTATTGTTCCCACAAATACTAGGAACAGGTAGTTGGGAAGTTTACTTGTTTAAAATGATAGCTTACTTAAAATAATGCAAATTCTGTAATTATTTACTCATCCTCATGTCGTTACAAACCTGTATGATTGACTTTCTTCTGTGGAACACAAAAGAAGATATTGTGCGTAATTCTCAACGGTTTGGTTATCAACATGTTTTAAAAATATCTAGGTTACATTTTATTTCGATAGTCCACTTTAGACCTTTTACTAACTATAAGGAACTTTTCAACTACATGTCAACTAACTCTCATTAGAGTATTAGTAGGCTGTAGTAGACTGTCAGTAGACTGTTAGGTTATGGTTAGGTGTTAGGATTCGGGTTAGGAGAAAAAGTTGACTTGTAGTGTCCAAGTTACTTATAGTCTGTAGAATGTCTGGTCGAGGAGCATCAACATAAAGTGTTAGCATACCGGTAAGTAGATAGTCTACTAATCCTCTAATGATAGTTTGTTGACCTATAGCTGCAAAGTTAGGCTACTTATAGTTAGTAGAAGGTCTAAAGTGGACTATCGAAATAAAGTGTTACCAATATTTTTTTTTTCATGTTCCACAGAAGAAAGTCAGTCATCACCCTCACTATGTATGAGTAAATTAGGTGTGAGTAAATTGTGACAGAATTTTAATTTTTGGGTGAATTAATCCTTAAATTTGACTTAAATTATGATTAACTAATGTGATGGTTGGCATAACAGTTAAAAAGACCAAACCACTTGGGACTATGAAAACCCTTTCTACCCATCCTGTATCATTTTTCAACAACTTAGCTAAATGTATAAATAACAGCTATTACATTGGTAGTTACATAGTAAATGTAAAGGTGAAGTGTATAATTTGTGGATTAGTGCCATCATAGAATTGCTTGTTTTCAAACAGGTTTCTTAAACACACCCCCTTTCCTCCCTGGCTCAGAAAATCAGATAGCCCCATTTCAAAGTCATTGCTTCAGCCAGTTGTTACTCTGTCAGGCTACTGAAATGAATAGATGTTGTATTTAAATAGATTGAGTTGAGTTGAGCAGTGCAGAGTTGTTTTATGTATAGGGGTCCTGTAACTAAATTTTCTCTGCTGGGATGATACAGTGGCAATAATACCGTTGCTCCAAACCACCATTTGATTCTTGTGGAGGTTTCAAATCTTCAAGCGTTGGATGGTTCGGTGAAACCCGTGAAGAGAAATGAGGTGTTAGAATCCATTCAGTGCTGCAATCATGTGCCATGACACTAATATGCAAGCCGGAGGCAACAGTCTCATTCCAAGGATTTCAAGGCATACAGAAATGTTAAAGTTTAGTCAAAAGCATCAGTAGTGTTCCGAATCTAGTGAAATTTTAGCCCCCCTAATTCTCACGCAGTCGACAGCTAAGTGGAATCTACTGTAAAGGTACATGAACCCTTGTTACAATGGGGGATAAGTTATGGAAAATAAAATTGTAGATGGTTTTGGATTAATGCTAATTTTATGGTTTATACAGTAATGTGAGCCCTTCTATTCCACAATTTGCAGTGCTTTTTTTTTGCAAATAATTTATTTTATCATACTTCTCTAGGTAGGGCAATTTATATGGTCTAGTCCTCATTACGTATTGAAGGAGCTAATGAAACACTGACTAAAAGCTTAATGCGTATCAACTATAATATTAAAGGAACCTTCTTAAAGATGTATTCAGTATTTTTTCATAAGTGTTTTATTTAGTATTTTCTTTTTAAATATTTTCAAAAGACATTTATTTATTTATAGGATATTAAAGAAAAAATGCTGAATGCATCTTTATTATAAAAAATGGACATGATACCGTTCTTATACCATGTTTGTTTGGACATGATTGTGATGTGATATAGTATTGAAGTATATTGGATTTATCCAATAATGGATTTATATTGGCTAAATCGGTAAGATTTTTTAAATGTTTTTTAAATATTATTGCAATTTTAAATGACTATTTTCTAGATTCTAACATTGAATTTATTCCTATGATGGCAAAGCTAAATCAGCAGCCATTACTCCAGTCCTCAGTGTCACATTTTTTTTGTAACAATTAACAAATCTTTACTATCACTTTCGATCAGCAATGATGCATTGAAGTATTAATATCTTTCTTTAAAAAAACAAAAACAAAAAAAACAACAACAACATGCTTACCACAAACATTTAAACAGTATTATACGAATATTATGGTAATGATTCAATATCATGGTTTTAGTACCATGGTTGTGCCATGGAAAAGCACTGTTTTGTAACTGAATAGTGCTACAAATGGAAGAAGATTCTCATTAGTGTACTTCGTCTGACCTCTGCTGCTGTGGGATGCCCATCTGCCTGATGTCTTTATATTTGTCCTTGTGCTCTGGACCCTGCCACTGTCTGGTTCTGATAAGCATTGGTATAGGCCAAGAAAAAAACCCTCATGGTTATTTGGAATGACTGTGAATATATTACTAACTAGACTATTTCTTGCTGTCCCACAATTTGAATGAACATATGAAGTCTCACATTTAATAAGCGTGGATCCTCCTAACAGATATAGCTACGGAACTACATCCCAATGAATGAATGTGTTTGGAAATGGGGAGAGGAAACGGGAGACCACAGCTGAAGGAGCTCTAGTTTCAAATCCTGTGGCAGGAAACTCTGCCGGAGACTCACCCCTCCCTCTCACACTCTCTGTGTGTGTGTGTGTGTGTGTGTATTTTGTACTACATAAAAGTATGAAGCATCCTGTTTCACCCATCTATTGCAAGTGTAGTTAATGGTTTTATTTTACACAGGGTTGCATATGAAAGTATGAATTTGCATTATAAAAGTTTGCTGCTCTTTTAAATCTCTGTGTGTGTTGTTGGGTATAATGGTCACGTCTGTATATTTTCTGTTTATAAGCTTCCTCGTACTTGTGTCCCTGACTATTGCTGTGACTATTTTTGCAGTGTTTACATAGTTAGTCACTGCTCGTTTGCGTCAGTCTTCCTCAATGCCCGGCTCAGTTTAGTGCTGGAAATACATGCACGCTAACAGATGCACGGCACAGACAAGCTCTGAAATCTGAGGTAGAACAGTTGAAACCGAGCTTCATACTCGTCCTGTTTTGTCTACAGTTTCTCCGTATCCCTATGCGCTTGGACAGGAGAAACCTCAGTGTCGTTCTATCTGCTATGGATTTCAATAACATATACAAAATGCTCACAAAAATTGTATACCACCATGCACAGCTACACAAATGCTCACACGTGTGCACATGCTCCATCCTCTGAGGTTAGGCTGGAATGTGTGTGATGTGTGAATGTGGAGTTTGGAGGTGGTGGAGCAAGCGAAGCAGGGCCTCTCTCATTACAATCTAAACCAGCTCCCACTGCATTTTTCTGTCCCTCTCTCTCCCTTGCAGTCCCTCTCTGCTCTTTCTGCCTGCAGTTCTCTTTTGCTTGCTATTTCTAACCCTATTTTTTTTAGACTTCTTTCGCTCTCTATCTCCTATCCTCCCTCCCTTGGTATATCTCTCCCAGCTCTCTTTAAATATCACTCACTCTCCTCTCTCTCTCTCTCTCTCTCTCTCTCTCTCTCTCTCTCTCTCTCTCTCTCTCTCTCTCTCTCTCTCTCGCTCGCTCCTCATGGGCTGCAGAGTGCATTGCAGCGACAGCTGCTGTTATAGCCATCAACTGCAGCCTCCACGGCAACCGTTACTGTAGAGGAGAGAACACGGCAACAGCACTTCATACCGCAGACCCTACCTTAGTTACATGGTTAAAGACAATTACAAAGTGATTATGCCCTCTCTGTTGCTTCATAGATATAATGTCAAAAGTTTCACAAAACTGCACTGTCAGGTATTATATCCATGTTATAGATCCTATTTCAGGTTATTCATCCATGTATGTTTCTTTTTTTAAATTGTGATTTTAATAACTGGGTCTTCTGGTCAAGTTGACAAACTTCTTCCCAGTGACCTTTGTAGGACTTCTCCAATCATTTAGTGTGCTTAATCCCGCCCCTGCAAGCTTGCGATTATCCACCTCCATTTTTGTGCGCAACACTCAAACTGATGTATTAAACTAAGTCCCCACTCTGATTCGTTTTAGATTATTCATTACACTGCACATCACAATATAGTTTGCACCTTATTTTTCTCTTATTTTCATTTCTTTTTGATTTTAAATGGTTAGTTCACACAAAAATAAAAATTGTTGTAATTTTTTTCACCCTCATGTCGTATCAAACTCAGACTTTAGTTAGTCTTCGAAACACAAGTTAAGATATTTTATTGAAACTCCAATGAAAGTCCATGCACTTTCCATCCAACTTTGATGACCTGTAAGGTCATAGAGGCATCCTAAAATGAATCCATATGAATCAAGTGGTTTACTCCAAGTCTTTTGAAGAGTTAATATCGCTCTATACGGTGAACAGATTTAATTTAGGCTTTTATTCACATCTTGCGTACATGGAGCGCATCACATAGTAAACATGTATGCATGAACGCATGTTTACCATATCTGATGCACTCAATATGCTTTGATCATAAAAAGTTAAATGGTAAAGTCAAATAAACCCCTCTATTTTAAATCTGTTCATAAGTGATCTTAACTCTACACAAGGCTTGGATTACATTGTGGATTGGTATGGATTTGTTTTATAATGCATTTATGATCTTTTTGTATCTTCAAATGTTTAGTTGTGTGCACTTTCAATGGAGGGACAGAAACCTCTCTGGTTTTGTTACCTCTAAATTTGTGTTGCGAAGATGAACGAAAGGCTTATGGGTTTGGAATGACATCTGGGTCATTAAAGAAAGTACATTAAAGTAATTTTTTTTCTAATAGTTTGAAATAAAGGAAGTTATGTTTATATATAATAAAAATAACTTTTGGGGCATATCTTTGAAAGCTTGATGCTGAAAAATACTTTACAAATATTTACCATGTCCCCTGAACAATGCACGTATAGGCTTATTATGGGTTGAGTTTACAGCCAGATTGGACTGGATCAACTTATTTGGATCTTTAGCAGGGAAAAGTTTTAGCTTTGTTGTAGAGATAACAATCTTCTGCTCAGAATTATTTTCTAAGGGCTTCATCTGTGATTTCATTTTCACCAGAAAACAATTGTAAATCTTCCATCATGCCGTAAAACGTAGCCTAATTACAAATCCACCCACCGAAAAGCATTATTATAAGGGAAAATTATGAAATGAAAAGCAACTTATAATTTACTCCCAGTGGATCTTTTTGGGGGTATCTTTTTTTCTGAATTCAGCATCGGTCATAAATGTCCTCTCCTGTTCTCTTATATCCAACTGTACTAGTCTGAGACTTGAAATCAAACCAGTGACTGTGAACTGTGAACCAGTGAGCCCTAAGTCAAGAATTCAATGGGCAATCTCTGCATTACATCACTGGCATCAGAAGGCTAAACTTGGCAGAAACTTGATTTCTGACAAGAAATAGAAATAGTATATCCAACAAGGATGTTGTTGAATATATGGCGTGGTTATCAGGTGCTTTTGCTAATCTTTAGCGCAGCTCCGCAGTGCCATCTCTACTCTTACCATTACTGTGCGAGACCGTCCTTACTTACTCTGCTGCCCAGACTGAGAGGACCAGAAAGCTTCCTGTTAAAGAGATGCAGATTTATGCGCAAGCAAAGGCGGGGCCCTGTGCGTTTTGATGAAAGAGATCTATGAGAAAGGCTCGCTCATATGCTTCTAGTCACTCCCTCTCTCTCTTTCTCTCTCTCTCTCCTTCTCTCTGTCGCTACAACCCCCCCACCACCCCGCCTCAATCTTTCGCCTGCTCCCTCTTTTCTCTTCTATAACGGTCTCACTTTAATATGTATGCAAATGTGCCCGTCCTCCATCCCCTTAATTGTCTGGCTTCCAGCAGTCAGAGTGTGAGTGTGAGTGTGAGTGTGTGTGTGTGTGTGTGTGTTTGTGTTTTACTGTGCCTCAGCTCTCCTCACTAGCCTCTGCTGGCAGAATCACCAAACCTGCACCTGAGCTCAAAAAGCAATGGCAGGGTTACGCCATTCTGTCACTTTGATAAGCGTACACAGTAAAAGCCGAAAATGGCTCTGAAAGTGCGTTTACCCTTTAGCTAACATGTATAACTGCCCATATCGGAGCTCTGTTTGGAATAAATTGTGTTGTATTCAGAAACGAGAGATTTGTGATCAAATCCTGGTACTAGAACGGTTGGGGTTCAATTAGATGGCTGTGATTAGGATATGATAGAAAATGAGACATGAAGTGAAAGTACTAATAAACAATACAATTACCCTTTTACTTCTCTCCTAATATGCAACTGCAAATTTTCTACTAAATTGGCACAATCTTGGCACTAATCTGCCATAGCCTATTGCTATTTTCAGTGGCTTATAGACATGCCAGGCAACTTTGCTTGTGGTGGTCATGCTACTACTCTACAATCCACCTGAAACCTGTGAGCTTCAGATCTCACGTGATCCACTGCTGCAACATGCAAGCACTCCAAACACGCATAACCTTGAGAGGATGTTAAAGGCAATTTTCTACAATGTAGGTACATGCCATCTACTTGATAATACATTGCTGATTTCAACAGCAAGATTTACCATAAAATATCTGTCAGCAACTATTTTTATTTCTCCTGAAAGAGGAGAAGGTGGTGAAAGGAAACTGTTTTCTTTTCATAAGGTTTGATGAAAATAATAAAAGTACAAAGTTTTGACATTTGTATAGATTTATGTAGGTTTGATAAATCACTAAAAACAACTAAAATAAATCTTTCCGCATAAGTTGGATTTGTTCTTGATTAAACTATAATAGACCATTTTCACATTTCCGGGTTTCTCAGAAACGGAAGTCATCATAGTTGGGTAAACTTTAATGAGAGAATATATGAAATATAATAGCAAATAAAAAACTCCACAATAGTGTTTTCACAACTTTCAAAAAGAGAGAAACAAATAGAGAGAGATTGATGACGGCACTCATTTTTTAATTAGAATTTTACCGTCACTCCCACAGTTGCTCTATTAGAAACACCATCACAGCAACTTAACTAGTTTTTTGTAATTTACTGCAAAAGAAAATATAAAAAAACATTGCAGGATTTACAATGTTGATGACCATTAATACGCATCATCACAGTCTGTGAAAAGGTTCCAAATGCTTAAATAGTAGTGCCCTGTGTGGCAAATATGTATTCATCATTGATTATGTTTGTGATGTTGAAGTGTCTTGAACACTTCATAACAAGTTGTTTCTGGAAGAGGATTTTTTTTCTGTTTTAACATTTGTTTAGAACTTCTTCTTTTGTGCTGAAATAGAACCAGAGTCTCCTTTCACTGGGCCCCAAAGTTTCATTCAAAACATCTGTGCAAACTTTTTACAGAAATTAATATTTGACTTTTTTGAAAAAGCATAGTTGCCATTTCACTGTGTCTATTTGTTCTGGCCAATTGGATATTCAGTATCTCGCATTCAATAATTGCCAGAAGGTAGAGACACTGTTAAATAATATGGTGTCAGTATGTAGAATTGGAAAGAGAATGGAAATGTACGGTAAAGAGAAGAATCGGAGCTCCAGTCAATTAATGTGTCGGAGTGTTGTGCAGTGTAACTTCACAAACGTATAGCAAACCCTACGAATCTTATTAAAATGATGGGAGACGGATAACAAAGGAGAGTGTTTGACAGGTGGGGTGAGGGGGGTGTGCTTGTGTCAATCAGGCATTTGGATGTAAATGAACATATCTGTGTTTGTCTTCAAATCTGTTTTCTTGTTTTCGGATAGTGATGGTTTGTGTGAGTGTTTTACAGTCATGAGCACTGTATTAAAAAATCTTTTTACTACTTTTTATTATTTTAGCTCTCCACAAATGGCTGCAATTATTTACAGACTCTGTTTAAACTTTATTTTGTATTAATTTTCAGTTGGTGGCATTTGGTTATAAATTATAGTCAATCATATTGATTACAGTGATCATATTTACTAAAATTATTTGTCTATATTAATATTTAAAGTCAAAAGCCCTGAAATAAAATACAAAGACATTACAAGATTGTGGTAGATGAGTGAAGCATTGAATAGACATCACAAAAGTGGATTTAGAAGTCATTATAATGTTTGTAAACGTTTTATTTCAATACCAATGAACAAAGGCAGCCATGTGTGTTAGATTTATAAAATGTTGCATTGAGTTTGAAAGTATTCCGTGTTTCCTGCTCTCTTTGTGGTTTAGTGAGGCGACTTGCCTTTGGTCATTGGTTCATGATGAATTATTTTAAATTTTTCGCCATTCTGCCATTATTTCTTTCTTAAAAAAAAAAAAAAAAAAATCACGTTAAGTAAATGTGTTAAAATGACAGCCCTAATTTTCATTCTGTAATATCTGCATTGTGATTGGTCTCTTCTTTCTTGCATTAATTTAAGCATTTAGATACCGTTGGCAAAGAGGAACCAACCATGAGGAAAAACACAAAAAAACATTTATATTTACATTACCAGTTGCATGTACATTTCTACAAGGATAATCAAGAGAAACATCCAATAGATTAGTCTTTTTTTATTCTAAGCTTCTAGTTAGACTGCTTGTTTCTTTTAAATAATTGACCCAATCTATGGGATATTTCTCTTTATTTTAAATACCAGTGCCTTGCGTGCTAGCAAAAGAATACTGTTAAAGTTTTAGGTGAAATTGTGTTGTTTTCTGTTGGCTGTGCTCAAAAACCATGTGCAGTCAATGTGAATGTAGTTACTTTATTGAATTTCACAGTAAGACAAGGCAATGACGTGCGAGGATGAGAGGATGTGTCCTTTTCAGACAGACACGTGCAGACTAACAACATCAAACATCAACAAAAGCAGACTAGCATAACATCAGACAAGACTCATTCCTTCAATCTATCAGATAGGCAGTCAATCATTTTAAATGATCCGCACACCATTTGGATGTTTAGTTAAGAGGAAAAGATTAACTGAAGCTCTCTGTCTTTTGACAATGCCCACAGAATATGTTAGTCAAGACTACTTCTGGCCCAATCAGGTGTTTTTCCAACAAATTGATCAAAACCACTCAAGTATTATCTGTTAGTGTGCCAGTTAGATGCCAATACACCAGTGCCTAAAAACAAAGCAATACATTGCGCAAATCCTTTTTGTCAAATTATCTAGTTAACTTCTGTTTTATGTATAAAAATGAAAATCAGACTTGTAGTGTGATGAAACCCTCCTTTTCAGCATGGGTTTGTCCTCTCCACAATTTAGAAAAATGCTACAGAAGCAGGTGTGAAAAGCTGCAGAGAGGATGAGGGCAGAGCACAACAGTGTGCAGTCCAGTCAGTTTTATTTAGCTTTTGTTGGTTTAATGGTATCAAGACCTCTCACAAATGTTCAGTTGCACTTAACAAAATGCACAAATACATTATACACGGTTCTGAAAGCTCAAAATGCAATCCACAAACATACATCAGACATAATGCATGTAATTTAATTTACGAATAAATGGCAAACTGTTTGCATATGTACTGCTTCTACAAAATGCATATTTTGGTGCATGCCATCATTATCTTTCATCAATATGTAACACAAAAACAATTTCAATTTTTACTTTCAGTAAGGTCAGTGACTATTATGAACATTAATAGTTTTTGCGGGCAAGAACTAGATTATTATATCACAATTGGTCTATCATAATTGGTCTGCAAGCTAGAGGAGCAAGACACATTGTTTCATTTGCTTTGCTTTTTGGTCACCTTGATATGGTTTCCTTCTGTAAGATGCAACCAACAGCGAGTGTTACACAACCACAGGACACAATGACTACATGCATTTCACATATCATTCCATTTTAAGTGATATCTTGAATATGTAGTTCGTTCACTAAGCTCTTTTAAGAACATTGGGCTTCAAATGTTAAAAACCGGCTTTCGGTTCTGCCTTCACTCTACCCTGCTGTATTCTGGGAATGAGAGGGAACATCAAGAAAGAGAGAAATCTATGAAAAGCCTCCCAAGGGTAGAGGTTGTTTCCTAGGCAACGTTTCATTGATTGGTTGCGCTGGAAAAGAGGCTCTGTGTGTGTGGTTATGAACAACATTGATGTGCTCTAAGAAATATGTTGTTGAGCACGCGTCTTCGTTACCATTTCTCACTCCGTTAAGACCTGACGATAGTTTTGAAATTCAGTGCGCAGTGTGTCAGTTCAGCACTTGAGTGGCGAAAGTACCCTTTTGAATCTAATGCTGACAGTTCATTTCTACATTTTTATGACTTTCAGTAAATAGCCTCCTACGTAATGGCAGTGCTGCTAACCATCAGTCTCTTTTTCTGTGGTCATTACACTGGTAACATATGATCACTGTAGCTATAACCTGAAGCGTTCCTTGTGATCATTTGAAGACTAGTTAGTTTATCAATCCAAAATTTAGCAGATGATATTTATCCTAGCAGTTTCACTACACTTTACGCTTTCACTTGGCACATTACAGGTTAAATTCAAGGGCATAGTGTTGATGGTTCGTACATTTCTCTGAGCAGGGTTCAAACCTACAACTTTTGGTTACCAGTCCAGAGTTACAATGTTACACATTTACATTTGAGCTTTACTTTGTTAACTTAGATTAGTTTGTTCTGTATTTTACCTGATTGTTAGGTTTAAATTAGTTAGGCTAATGGTTGAAAGTGTAGTGTTTTTTTTTTTCTAAATGGGAGATAAAATTAACTCTTGTTTAAATCGTCTGTTGTGCATAATTGAAATATGTAACGTAAAATGCTATATAGAATGTGCTACACATTATATGTATAAACTTAGTTGTTTCTTTTAGTTTCTGGTCTCTGTACCAACTGAATGAGTTTATAAGTAACAAAAGGATGTACAAACTGAATGAGTTAGTGGGCATTTTGTATGGTTGCTCTGAACTTTTGGGATTTTATACAAGTAGACGTTTCCCTGAAGTAGTATGGAAAACGGGGAGATATTTCTATGGCATTATCAAATATATTAAATGCTGTGTATTTCGGTGGCTTTCATCAAAATGTAATTAGTTGCTTTGCCTCTAAAACTAGGCTATTAGCCTTTTTTTGGCTGACATAATGAATCAGTCCTCCTACTTTTCTACTCCTTTCCTCCAATTCACTGCTTCTGGTACGCCACCCCTACTAATCACAGTTAATCAAGTTAATTTTCAAGTTAATTTGTGGAATGTGTTCAAACCAAGTGGCATTTATTTAAAAGATAACGGAACTGCATTTCTAATCTGTTTATAAGTATACAATTTATTTAATAAATTGAGGTTTATGGCAATATGTGGTTTTTATTTAATCTAAGCAAGCTGGTATGCTTTTAGTTTTTTTGTAAGACACTATAAAGGCCATAATGAGCAAGTTATGCAAGTGTTTTGTTTTGTTTTGTTTTAAAAATGTAGATCTGCAATAGACTGGAAGTCGGTACATCATTATACAATTCATAGATTGGGGTCATTCATCTTAAAGCTCCTTATACCATGGTCTGTCTGAATACTCTATTCTGATGGCTGGAAGGTGTGCAATAAAAAAGTTGAATGCACAGGTAGTTTAATCACCGTTCTAATTCGCTGTTTTCATTGAAGCATACACACGCATACGTCACTCTGAGATTGTGCTGCGCGCACAGAAACATTCAGGAGCATAGAAACTTATCAACGCTGCCCCTTGAGTTTTATTAATGAAATAGCTTCGCTACTGAATCGATATATTATATTTCTCAGCAACAAGGGGTAACATCGCTGGTCTTGAAGTAGCCTAATTAAACTCAAAGCTTTGTTGTTAATAGAGAGAGATGCTGAACAGATGAAGGTAATTCACACACTCATCTTTCTCTCTCTCCTCTCTCTCTATAAATGCTATAATTCAATTCAAATAAATTTAATCTTTACGCTTTATCTGATTCAAAGCGAGCAGATTGCTAGATCTAACAAGACCTAACTGACGAAAATAAATGCCATTTTTACCATATTGGACTTTCAAAGATAAATAACAGCTTTAAGTTTTTAATGCTGGCAAATAACCATGGTATAAGTGGGAAAATCCACGGCTAGCTGTGCATTTAACAATTTGAATGAACTCTCTGGACTGCATATTCAGGAATTTTGTTTACACAATCAGGTTTATATCGATTTGTGCCATGGATAGCTGTACATTAAATTATTGACTTAATTATCTTAATGTCTTAATTGTCCCTTACATAATATCTAATTTAAATGAAATATGAAAAACAAATGTCTGTCAGTCAGTTTTGCTAGATCTTAAAGTTATACAAATCTATTCAGAAGTACATTTATATATTCAAACATATAACTGCATATTCAGGAATTTTGTTTACACAATAAGGTTTATAATTAGCCAATATATTTTGATATTTAGATATATATATTTGGATTTACTATATTTTTAGATTTTATATAAGTATTGTCTTGTGTGCAAAACATTGGCTGCATTAAAAATGTATCAGTCTAACACAGGCCATACATTGCCAACACAAGTCATCTCCCTGATTAGCTTTACCACCAACCCTTCAGTACTTTCATTGCATTCAAATGAATTCCTCCACACGTTTAAAGCACAAGCCTCTCCACAAGCCTCACAGATCTGTTTTCCTGAAGCGAAAGCTACTGGCTCCACCATGTGCCTTGTGAAGACTTCACTGTCTCTCTAGAATCACTAATTGGAAAACGCTGCAAGTCAGATCGGCAAACTGTCGTCACATGACCAGAGGGTTTCACTGATAAACAAGAAAATCAACCAATCAAACCACAGCATACTTTGTTTACAACTGCCTCTGTCTATTTGTTAATTAGCTGGGGTGGAAAAAAATGGCAAAATGTATTGATCCACTTTCTTGGATGTCTCAGGAGACAGGGATCTGGTGCTGTCATAAAAGAGGGACTGATATGGCATTAAGTCAGGAATCTGTTGTGTAGTGGTTTGGTGATGTCTGGAAGATTTTGTTTATAAGGCACTCCAGTTACTGTTTGTGTGCCTGTGCATGTGTGTGTACATAACAGAGTGTGAAAGGAGAAAAGGCAGACATCGATTTGTGTCCACTTGACTGCAGATCCCTGCCATCATAAAAACGGTTATGGAGCACCACCTGCACACATTAAAGCAGAAAAACCAATAGCAGCGCTGTGCAGTTTAGTGGAATGGAACATTGTAATAACAGAGCCATTTTGGGGATCATCACTGGTGGTCTAGAAACCTTAAAACTCCAATAGTTTGGTCTGCATCTAAGAGGAAACCTGAGATTAAATTGTTCCTATTATCTTTATTTTTACAGACATGCTCTTCCATGTACACTTATTTAACACAGACACTGCTGTATAATACAGCTTAAATGGATAGTTCATCCAAAAATGAAAGTTTTGGCATTTACTCTCTCATGTCTTTCCAAACCACTTTATTTCTTCTTTATTTCTATTTCTTTTTTATTGTGGAACATGTGTTTTTCTTTATAAATACAGTGGAAGTCAGTGTTAACTTTCTGGTTATTCTTCAAAATAAATGGTTTTGTGTTCCACAAAATAAAGGAAGTCATAGGTTTAGAATGACATATGGGTTAGTAAATAATGACAACATTTTCATTTTGGGAGAAATACCCCTTTAGCCTAAAGTATACCTAATAGCTAATACTATTAGCACTTGCATACAGCTGAAGGCATCGCTAGGGCTATCACCAAGAATCTGGTGATGCAATACGTATCACGACACGGGTTTGGTTATGATACAATATATTGCGATACGGTAAGAAAGGCTATATATATATATATATATATATATATATATATATATATATATATATATATATATATATATATATATATATATATATATATATATATATTGCAATATGTATTGTTTCTTTTAGGAAGAGGATCTAATTTTAGAATAACTGTCATAAAAAACACCACCATATTCAATCAAGATCTGTGAGTGATTTCCTTGTCTTTTCTTTGATTCAAATTAAAAACACGATTCACATTCGATTTACATACGATTTAATCCGATATAAAATTTCATACCATATTGTCCCTCATAACTGGTAGTATAACAAGCCTATATAACAAGCTTATATAGCAAGCTTAATTGTTATATGCTAGTTTAGCATGGCAGAAGAAAATAGGAAAGTTTTGTGTAATCTTTCAAAATACTCCCTGACTGTGCTAATCTTCAGAGTGGACACCTCTGTGAACCCACCACGATTCGTAGTTCCGCAGAGAAAACGATCGTTCAAACGCATGCAAAATCTGAGGTAAAATTAAATGAATTAGTTCCCTTTCGAGGGAACTCACGATGCGTCGATGACGCTTTGGGAACGCTTCTGCGTGATTGCGTCTGAAGCACTTATGTCAACTAGTCCAATGGCGAGAGTGGGCGTCACGGGCGGGTGACGTGACGACCAGGAAAGAATAAAGGACATCCGGTTTAGAACCGCGCTAGCTTTTGTGCCTCAGCAAAGCACTCTGTGTTATACTGTCTGTCTTATTTATTGTTGTCTGTCACTATTTCAGTCTCAAGCATAGATATTATGGCGAACAAACAACCTTAGGTCGTGTGTTCCTTCCTGCCCTCTGTCTCTACGGGTGGGGATACACACGATGTATGTGTTGTTTGTTTGGAACGGAGCATGTTCTGTCAGCGCTCGAGGGTGCTGACGAGCATTGCGAGTTACTATCGTACTCGCTCCGTTCCCGCTTGTCACTCTTTGAGGAGGGTGTTCAGGCTCGCATTCCTCGCAGTATCGGCCCCGTGTTGCAGAGGCAGCACGGAAGTTGGTATTGTGGGGTTTGCAAATGGATCTCGCGGAGGGGTTAGAGACGGGCGCCGCCCTTTCTCTGCCTTTACCCGGGGATCCAGCGCTCTCTCTCTGGGATCGGAAGCCCGCGCCGCGTCGTCTTCCGCCCTGGTTAGAGAGCCCGGCGTTTCAGCAGTCTATCTCTGAGGAGGTAGAGGTGCTGAGCATCGATGCATGTTCACAAGCATAATATATAATATATAATATATATATATATATATATATGAACAGGAGTATGGGGAGCAAACAGCTTTGGATCGCGTGTTCCCTGCACTCGCTTCATTACGAGTGGGGACACACGCTATTCATGTGTTGTTTGTTTGAGAGTGGAGAATGCACGGTCAACTCTA
This sequence comes from Phoxinus phoxinus, assembly GCF_949152265.1. Classification (NCBI taxonomy): domain Eukaryota; kingdom Metazoa; phylum Chordata; class Actinopteri; order Cypriniformes; family Leuciscidae; genus Phoxinus; species Phoxinus phoxinus. The sequence goes on along the minus strand of NC_136878.1, from coordinate 20,059,192 downwards.
GTAAAAGGGGACTGACAGTGTTCATTCATAAATTCCCGACGTGTAACATTTGCACTATCGAGAATTTAGCTCTGCTCCCGATGGCTTTCTTCTCGAGGGAAGAAAGTCAATAAAGATTATTTGGCTCGGATCTCGCGTTTGCTGAGGCATCGCATAGATTACGAGTCTGCGTAATTTTTATATATAAGCTATATATAAATATATATTCAGCCTTTTATCCAGACTATATTATCTTGTCTGGTTGTTTTTTTGCTGTTTGATTCTGAGGAATTAAATAAGTGGGCTGCATTTAAATTTGCTTATCTGACTTTCATTAGTTAGATTCATGCATAAGTTCAGCATTTCATCCAGACCGTGTAACTTGTCTGGTTGATCTTTTACATTTAATTTTTAGGAATTATATGGTATAATTATGTGCTGAGCATCGAGTTAAGGGAATTTAATATTCTCAATCTACTGTGTGCAATGAGTTGGAGTTTATAACTTCGTAAATGGTGCTGCTGGGCGGAGCACTAGCCATTAACAAACTCCTTGTACCAAGGTCAAGGTCCTGATGCCACTGGTGTCAGATCTCTGAGGGCAACCCCGACCGGGGTGAAGCGGTGTACACCTCAGTATACGGTGCCCGCCCCACCTCGGTGCCCTCAGGAGGCCGTTCTGCCAACCCCGCCACACTTGGTGCCTCGGGGCGCAGCGGTCTCCAGCGAGCACATGGCTCAGTGTCACCACAACACTGTGTCAAACTCGCACCCTCTGAGGGGGGTTCAAAAACAGTCAGTTCGGTCGTTTCCTGCCAGGATGCTTCAGGTCACCGAAGTGGCTGTTACAATAACACCAGAGGCCAGTCTCGAGAGACTGGTACCCTTAGTAGATTTTTCTGACAGAGTGGAAGAATCTGCCGAATATATATCTCCATGGGTCCTGCAGATAATAGAGAGAGGTTACAGAATCTAGTTTCTTTCTCCTCCACCTCGTTACAACGGGGGTGCTACTCGCGTTAGTACATCCCTAGCAGGCTCTGGTAATGGAGCAAGAAGTAGAGTCTCTATTAGCGAAGGGAGCTATAGAGGAGATGTACTCGCCCGACAGAGAATCAGGGTTTTACAGCCGCTACTTTATTGTTCCGAAAAAGGATGGGGGGTTGCGTCCCTTTTTAGATCTCCGTCTGTTGTATCGTGCAGTCATGAAAATCAAGTTAAAGATGCTCACACTCAAACAGATCGTGACTCAAATCAGATCCGAGGACTGGTTTGTCACGATAGATTTAAAAGGCGCTTACTTCCATCCTTCCTCAACAAAGGAAGTTCCTGTGGTTTTCTTTTGGGGGCAAAGAATACCATTATCGGGTGCTTTCATTCGGTCTAGCTCTATCACCCCGCATGTTCACGAAGTGCGTATATGCAGCTCTGGCCGCGCCAGGCTGCAGGGCTATGCATTCTGAACTACATCGATGACTGGCTGATTCTGGCGGAATCAGAGCAGTTAGCGGTTTGGCATCAAGATGTCGTCCTCGCTCAGATGAAGAAATTGGGGTTGAGACTCAATGCCAAGAAGAGTGTGCTTTCTCCATTACAGAGAACCACTTTCCTTGGTTTGGTATGGGATTCAGTCACGATGCGAGCCACACTATCACCCGTTCGTGTAGCTGCCATCCTCACAGCCACAAAAGAGTTGAAGCTAGACCAGTCACGCACTGTGAAACAGTTCGAGAAATTGTTGGGCCTCATGGCAGCAGCGTCCAATGTGATACCCTTTGGCCTGCTGTACATGAGACCCTTGCAGTGGTGGCTCAGAACCAGAGGGTTCTCCCCGAGGGGAAACCCACTTCGTACGATCAAGATTACGCGGCGGTGTCTCCGCGCCTTGGTTATATGGAGGAAATACTGGTTCCTATCTCACATGAGCAGTCACGCATTATGAAACAGTTCGAGAAACTGTTGGGCCTCATGGTAGCAGCGTCCAATGTGAGACCCTTTGGCCTACTGTACATGAGACCCTTGCAGTGGTGTCTCAGAACTAGAGGGTTCTCCCCGAAGGGAAACTTACATAAATATGTAGGAGCAGACATCCTGTTGAGGCAGGGGCTGAGGCCCGGGGAATGGAGGCTCCACACTGAGGTGGTGGTGCACATTTGGGGGGTTTATGACCAGGCAGAAGTGGATCTCTTCGCGTCTCAGGATACAACGCATGGTCCACTTTGGTTTTCCCTCACACACCCAGCTCCCTTGGGGCTAGACGTTGTGGTATGGACATGGCCGAGGCTACGTCTGTACATCTTTCCCCGATTACTCTGCTCCCAGGAGTTCTGGACCCGGACCCGGTGTCTCTCCTCGACGGCTCTCCCTTGGAGATTTTAGTCAGGAGGGACCTTCGGTCTCAAGTGGATTGGGTGATCTTTCACCCAGCCCAGAGATTTGGATCCTGTGGGTTTGGCCTCTGAGGGGGCCCAACTCATTGACTTTGGTCTCTCAACTGAGGTTTTGGAGCTCACATTCGTAAGGTTTTGCAACTTCGACCTGGGCGCTTCCCCAGGTTCTCAAATGCTCTTGTCTTAGTTGTGCAGTATTCACACAGACAGGTTCTGTTTCGCATGGCGTGTTTGGTATTCTCGTTCCCAAAGCGTCATCGACGCATCGGGAGTTCCCTCGAAAGGGAACGTCTCAGGTTACGACTGTAACCCTAGTTCCCTGAGAAGGGAACGAGACGATGCGTCACTTTGCTATACTTCCTACATCCCTGTGATCGATTTGCTTCGGCCCTTTTCGAAGCTAGCGCGGTTCTAAACCGGATGTCCTTTATCCTTTCCTGGTCGTCACGTCACCCGCCCGTGATGCCCACTCTCGCCATTGGACTAGTTGACATAAGTGCTTCAGACACAATCACGCAGAAGAGTACCCAAAGCGTCATCGACGCATCGTCTCGTTCCCTTCTCAGGAAACTAGGGTTACAGTCGTAACCTGAGACGTTTCCCGCTCCAGATATAGACTTTTCAAAACAATATATTAATTTTAAAATGTAATATTAACATGACAGTAATTTAGTAACGTAGCCTTTGTAAAAATATAAAGCAAATAATAATAAAAAAAATGATAGAAAAAGGTAAACAACTAGTTCTGAGTCTACTAGCACATCTCACACATCCCTAATATAAATGTCCCTCAACCCCCTTACACAAGCACTCGTCAACCATTGTTGTTCTAAATATATAGCTATTCATTTGTAAATGTTGACAGATTTCTTTTTTCTTTTTTTTGGTGAACTATCCCTTATGAACACTCATGTTCCTGGTCATGCATGAATGTATGTTTCTGTGTTGGCTGTTCGTATTAATACAGTTTTCTAAGGCCACACATCACTGGGTCTCTCAGTTACTTCAGTAAAATGATGCAGGTTTCGGTGAACCCGTTCACCCTCCACAGAATGAGAACTCTCTCATTCTGACAATCCCTCTCCCCAGTGACATCATCGCTCTGAGTCTAGCCTCGGATCAGTGACGTGCCAGCAGGCAGCCCTTTAAAACCAGTAAGCATTACTGTAAACTATGTCAGAGTTTACACACTGAGATCAATTTATCTAATATAATGCACTGGTATGTGTATCAAGGTTTTATTCTGAAGTAGGGCTGCATGTTTTTGAAGAAAAATGCATTATGTGATACGATAATGCTTTTAGTGTGTAGAATCAATTTAAATGACATTTAAATATATTTAAAAATGGTAAATGATATAACCAACATACATGTTTCACGTTCTTTCTGGGATTAGAATGCCTTCTGAAAGTGAACAGCAGTGTTTTTTCTGTAGCATTACATAAAAATTTAATTCATTTTAACATCAGTGTAAAGTAAACCAGAGGTACTCAAACTGTTTCTGGAGCCTCTCCGCACTGCACATTTTGGATGTCTCAGCTCAGGTCATGCAGTTTTACTAATTAGCCAATGAGTTGATCCACAGCTGATCAGCTACCTTTAATTAGTGCTGGGGAGGCTCCTGGAAAAGTTTGACCCCCCCCAAAAAAATAAAAATAAAATAATCAAAAATAAACATTCAAATACCACCCTAACTCTTTTCCCAGCTCAGCTTGGTTGTTTATAGGCCCTGTGTTAAGTACCTGGTATTAAGATGCGTTTTGGTCGATCGGATCACAAGTGGATGATGCTAAATACAGGGGTAAACGGGGTCTAAAACGCTTTGAGGTTGTCCACTTTCGAACATTTTTATATAGTCGAAAATGGATTCGACTAGATTGCTTTCATAGTGTAAACGCTCATGTGATTGAATGCGTTCAAACAGCCACAAAAGACCGCCTGCTCTCCGCATACTGACCTAATGCGTTAACATTATGGGAAGTGCGCTAGCCAGACGGGAATTAAACTTTGTCGACTGAAGACCCAAGTTTGGTTTGAAGATGAAAAACACAATGTTCTCTCTCACTATTCGTGGTTTAGGTTTGGCGTGGTCTTGAGGCTGTCAGAGCAGAAACGAAAGCTGCTGCTCTCCGTGTGTTTTTCCGTAATCTCCGGAAGAGTTCATATGTAAATTGCACAAGCTTATTTTGTCCATGAGATCTAAATATCTGAAAAAGCCCATACATTTACTCACTCATAGACCCTCTCCTCAAAGAAATCTGGACAGAAGTGGTTGAAAGTGGATAAAAGAGAGGGATTAAAACACCATTTGTAAACGGGACTGTCTCCCTCGTCTACTTGCGATCCGATCGACCAAAACGCAGGTGTAAACAGGGCCCCCTGGGATTTTTGTGTGAAAAATAAACCATTAAATGCCACTTTCTGGAGAGTTTTGTGCAAAGAAATGGAGAAATTGAGTCTTACATGATATGTGAAAAACTGCAAGGTTAAGAGCATATACTTTGCATTGTTGTTGTATCAACAGGTATTAGGACATTTAGCCTACTCTGCGTCATTTCACATCAAGGTATGCACAAGTCACAAAAATAAAATCTATCCTTGTGGAAAGGTTGCTTGGTAGCTAAAAGTAGGTCTAGCAAGTCTTCACAAGATCAAACACAAATATGCTGACTGAATAGATTGCTAGTTTATTTTTGAGTAGCCAGCTAGCAGTTCTCTTGGCAGTTTGCTGATAATCCAGTGTCTGAAGTAAAATGCTCAAAACATCTCCTGAGAAAAATCACATGGTCAACCTAGTCTTGGTTATTTAATTTTGGTGTAGTCTTATTTTCTTTACCTTGTCATTCAAGGCCAGGGCACTTTTTGTACATTTCTGGAACTTTTGCGCGGTTCCACATCCCGCGCAACTAAGGATCTCCCAGGAACATTCATTATATATTGCTGCGTATTTATCCGTGTCACCTAGATGCGCATGCGCGAGCGGTGCACGATCATGGTCGACTGATAACGAGGTTAAGCAGCTGAACAAGAATACGGCCGTGTTCCGAATTTTCTCCTCTCAGCTCCGCCGAGACAAAATAGTCATGCCATTTCAAAAATCTTTCATTTATTGTCAGAAATATGATTTCAGAAGCATCACTGTCATCACATTTTATGTGAAATAATTTCCAGTAGGTAACTGACTGCAAACAGGCACATCAGGAGTCAAACGAGCAGGCTTATGTGCCGGGGCTGAGCCCCGGAGAGCCCCGGCCCAATTTAACCACTGGGCTTAAGTTAGGTTTACTTAACAGCAGCATTCAAGTAAGAAATAAAACCGAAATTGATTGAATAATCAAATGTACAAAACAAATACAACACTGCTTAGTCTTCACTCTATGAATTAAATATAAACTGATTCTTATTAAAGCTACAAAAGTTATTTACTCAGTATAGTGAGTGATTTTTCTGTCTTTTGTTGTTTACTATTAAGGACACAGACAGCAACTGGTATTAGGCTGCTGTCATTTTAAGAGCTGCACGGATCCAATATACTGATGTGTTTACTTTCTCAACCATATGTGTTTACATGAATATTAGCAAAGGCATTTTTACACTTATGTATATTTGGTCATATAAGCTGCAGTAAGAGAACTGATTTCTAGATTGCATGCTGTCTGAGAGGCAGCTTTCCCTGCGCGCAAGTACCACATTGAGTTCTTTTTGCGGCTTATTGTGCTAAATAACTCTTTTTAACATTAAGCATGTCACACGTATGTAACAGTCGTGTCCATTCTATTTTCTGCTATCTGCGCCAACCTAAATCTTTGACTTTTCATATCTTTTTGAAGTGTAAAAATCATTCAAGCCGTTGCAAAATGCAATATAAACATTTGCGATATTTCAATAATTTCGATATATCTTGCAGCCATAATCTGAAGCGATCATTGTTTTAAATGCAAAATCCTAAATTATTATCCAGTGTCACATAATAATAATAATAATAATAAGGCCCTAGGATAGCAAGAGCATTGATCCACAAGATAGAACATGGTTATAATTTATGCATTCTCAACAAAGGTAATTGACAACATTTGGTAATTAATAGGAAATTCAGCAATGTAATCTATCCCAGAAATGTGGGATACAGCGAAGAAGACAAATGAAATTATAACATTGAATCTGAATGGGAGGAAAGTCTCAACGCATTGAAGACTGCCATCATCTCAAGTTGTGCTTGCAAAATCGGTTCTGGTCTTTCTGCTTGCTCATCCGCATTTTCAGAATCTGTCTCGGGCTCAAACTGATACAGTAATACTGACATCATTATTAACTGTGTTAACTTTAAAATCCTTGGTAGCTGAAGCTCGTGATTATGGTAAGGGTCTTTAAATTTCGGACATTTTTTGAACATTAAAGCATGTCAACCTATTCTTTTACACCCAATAACAAAATAATGAACTTTTAAAATAGCTTCATATGATCACTTTAAGAAACTTGGCACACCAATTCATAGGAAGTTACATGGAGGACACTGGTTAGATTTTATTATTAGATATTCATATTAGATGTTATGGTTGTGGACAGGTTAGCTTTATCTTTGCATTTACTTGTACTACCATTTAAAATGCAAAGTAGGGTAAACATCGCTTTGGGATTTGTTGTTAATCTACAATGTTCTGAATGATACTATAGACTACAGCTAAACTGCATGTCAAATTTTAAGATTAGGTTGGTTGGCAACAGCAAAGACAATCGTCCGCACCAATCCTCATTCAAGTGAGAAAAATACATATTTTATACTATTTTGTATTGATTACATGGTATATAGCATATGCACATTATATTTATACCACACAAACATACTTCAAACTGTTTTACAGCAATAATACTGAATTGTATTATAAAAGTTTGCAGTCATATTAAAATTTGAGGCTTCTGAATTGAGTTTTTAGTCTTAAAAACTTAGTCGGACATTGTTGAAATATCTTTTAAAACTTCACATGTTCTCAGCTCAGGACAAAAATATGAGAAGCAAAAGTGTTTTATTCAAGTAAAGTTTATCATTTGATCTGTATTTTATATGCAGTGCAATTAAGATATGTATGAATGTATGTATTATGTACAGTTCATGTACATGCGCATGTACAGTACACGTATGTATGTACAGTATGTATTTTATGTATGTATACATCTATACTATGTATGTATATGTATGTATAAACATTTTCATCAGAAAGTAGGATAGAACTGGTTACTGGAATTTGATAGTCTCCATATAGGTTTATAAGAAGGTTTCTTGCTAAACAGTTTATGCTTGGTTTCCTGTTCTGAGGAGGAAAAAAGAAAGAGCAGGCAAAGTTGGAAAAGTTTTCAGTTTCCTCTGTAGCGCTGCACATTAGATGGAAGAGGGGAGGGGAGGGGGGGGGGGGGCACAAGCAAAGAAACGAGAGAGGGAGAGAGCGAGCAGAGGGAAGAGGAGCGAGCGTGTGTGTGTGTGATGAGAGAGGCATTTTGTGGCATCTGCTTTTGTCCGGTTCTCTCACTAGATGCTGCTAGCTTTCCCCTTTTGCTCTGCTTGCCGAGCTGAATTCTTTTAATCCGTATCCGTATGGTGGACAGTCAGACACACTGTTCCGGTGTCCTAAAATTTCAGCATTTTAACTCATTCAACCCAAAGTTCTTACCTTTAGAATATTTCGCGTATTTCTCTTCAGTATCGCATTGTGAATGAGTTGGGAAAAATAGAAGTTAAACCTCTATATAACCCTCAATCCATTTTAGTCATTCTTGATCTGTATGTTTTGACAACCAACCTTTACATCAGAGAAGAAGAGAAGCTCAAGAGTAAATGTATTTTTAACGGATAGACGATGAAGTGTCTGTATAGCACTCCCCTAATGGTCTCGGAGAGCATTACCTGGTGCTGTGAAATATTGGCATAAGAGAGATGGAGGGGGGAGATTTTGTAGGGCAATCTCTGTCAGTAGTCTTTCTCTCCACCTTTTGGTGTAAAGGGGGAACGGTTCTGGAGAATGAGTGACTAGAATAATGAGCTTTGTACCCACCCACACATATCTCTTTCTCTGTCAGTGGCAAAAAGAAAAAAATTCCCTATGCATATCTTCATCTTAGATTGTTAACATATATTGATCTAAACACCCTTAAGATAACATACATTTACTTCTACAAGCAAAATTGTGTATGGTATTAAGAATTCTTTTCACAGAATATATTATGGTTTGATATTTTCACTAGAAAATAAAACTGATTAGTTTAGCAAGTTTCTTCCTCATTCCTGTCACTTCAGATCTCAAATACTTCATCTGTACTTTCCCACTTTTTATTCTGAGAATTTCTCTTAAAATGTGAACATGTTCCGCTGGTTTCTACCAGACAGCACTGAGAAGGAAGAACATCATTGCTGTTTAAAGGCATTATAGCTACAGTACGTGACAGAGGACATACGGTAAATGCTTACACCAGCAAATGACATGGCAGTTGAACGACATTCGTTGTTTCACCTTTTAGTCATAAAGCACTTCTGATATCAGTGGAAAAAGTTTTAAGTTTTGGTAAATTTTCCCTATGTACAAAAACACGACAGTATAAAAAAAACTGTTTAAAACATTTGGGTACTGTAAGATTTTTTTTTTATCTTTTGGAAAGAAGTTTTTTATGTTCACCAAGGCTACATTTATTTGGTAAAAAATACAGAAAAACAGTAACATTCTAAAATATGATTACAATTTAATATTAATTAAAAGGTTAATACATTTTGAAATGTATTTTGTTTCTGTGATGGCAAAGCTGAATTTCCATCACCATTACGCCATCTTCAGTGTCACATGATCCTTCTGACTGAAATCATTCTAATATGCTAATTTGCTGCTCAAGACACAATATTTTCAATGTTGAAAACAGTTGTGCGGCTTAATATGTTTGTGGAAACTATGATGCCTTTTTTTAAAGAAGTTTGAACAGGAGTGCAATATAATAGTAGCTTGTAAAAAATATCAGTATGTTTTAAGATTTATACATATTTTCACAAAAATTAAGAGTCTTTAAATGGTATAAATATGAATTCTAAATAAATTTGACATTTAAGTAGCTAATTCATTTATTAGTATGAACTTTTAAAGCTTACAACTACACTAAAACTAGAACAAATACTTTTGGCACTAACTAAACTCATTTAAATGCATCTCATTTAAGCCATTCAAATATCTACAGTATATTATAGATGGAGCCACTGTTCTGGTCTATCTTTACTACTGTCCAATTTAATGAAACTTAATTGCAGAACTGCTGTTCTAAACCAGGACAAAGGAACTAAAAATGGTTACATGGATTTGCCTGACCACTTCTGTTATTCTATGAGTGAAGGAAAACAGGGGAGTTATTCTATCCTATGTTAATCTGGTAGATTGAGTAAATCTCACAGCCATCTGGACCTCTGAGTACAGCCACAATGGTCTCTCTCGCACACTGCTTCTCTCTCTCTCTCTCTCTCTCTCTCTCTCTCTCTCTCTCTCTCTCTCTCTCTCTCTCTCTCTCTCTCTCTCTCTCTCTCTCTCTCTCTCTCTCTCCTTCTCCCTCTCTCCCTCTCTCTCTCTCTCTCTCTCTCTCTGTATGATGTAATATTCTTAGATAAGCTGAGCTCACATCACTTCCTCTTTTGCAGCTGTTCTCATAAGAGTAATTCTCTAACACTAATAACGAGATTATAACGTTCACTGCTTCTGATCTTCCAATTGAGGGCCCATGGCTCGACATTATGCGATGATCACGTCTCCATTACGACCCTTCTATGTGCAATATGACCAGTTCAGTTCAACCGGCATTGGATCTGTTTGCAATATATAAACTTGAAAATAAGGACCAATTAAAATCTTACTCTAAAATCCATCTCTGAAGTTAACTCTGATGATGCTGGGAACTCACATAAGATTTCAGTGGAACTGGGGCAAAGTGAAACATCAGGCTAGCACAATGACAAAAGTATACATATGCATTCATAGAATTTCAACAAATATAACTTTTTATTTTTCAGAATAAATTATTTTAAGTGATTTAATACAGTTTTCAGCATGTTCTGTTGTAACTGTTGAATGTTACAGAGTTGTAGCTATCATGAATATTGGGGTTGAATGTTTAAAGGTTAAAGGTCAGTGGCTAAATGTCTAATAGCAACCTAAAGTAGCAAAAAACAACAACATTATTACAAATTTTAAATATAAATCTTGATAAAATAAGTGTATCCATAACATGTTAATAATTTATTTTGATAAACGATAATTTGATAATTTTTTTATTATGTGTAATCCATCTAAATGTAATGTGATTAATTGGGATATATAGGAAATTAATTAGGAAATTGATTGATATTCAGATGAAAAATCATAATTTGAATATTGTTTCATACTTTTAAGGGTTAGTTCACCCAAAATGTTTTATTCTGTCAGTAATTACTCAACCTTCATGTTGTTCCAACCCCGTAAGACTTTCGTTCATCTTCGGAACACAAATTAAGATATTTTTGATGAAATCTGAGAGCGGTCTCACTCCTGCATAGATTAGACTTCTAGGCAATTTCATTCTGCCGGTCCAGAAAAGTTAGTAAAAACATTGTTAAAATAGTCCAAGTGACTAAAGTTGCTCAACCTTAAGTTTATCAAGCGACAATAATACTTTTTGTGTGCAAAACCCCCCAAAAATAACGACTTTATTCAATTAATTTTCCTCCATATGGGTCTCTGAGTGAGTTCACGAGAGTGCCACGACGCATGCACGAGAACTGAGATGATGACGCTCACGATCATTTGATGGGAAAGTGTGAAAGGTAAGCCATTCATTTTCTCGTTGGTTTCTCGCGATTCGGACATCCAGGAAATGCACACTTTAGAAGCATTTAAAACATTACATCGAGACCCATCTGCGTCATCTTCTCAGTTCTAGGGCACGCGTCGTGGCGCTCTCGTGAACTCATGTCAGAGGCCCACACAGAAGAACATGAATAGTTGAATAAAGTCGCTATCTAAAAAAAAAAATGTTTAAACACAATTTTTTTAGTTCCGAAGAGGAACGAAAGTCTTACGGGATTGGAACAACATGAGGGTGAGTAATTACCGACAAACTTTTTATTTTTGGGTGAACTAACCCTTTAAGTTCAGTATCCATGTTATTGGAAATAATATCAGTAGTAAGTCATGGGGAGAGAGAAGTGGCACAATTCTCTGAGAATAAGCTGACTGTATATGGTCTCATTTAGTGTGTATTTTGTGTTCAATAATATGTTCCTAAATGTCCTTACCGGTAATTATTTTCTCAAAAAATTCTCATTTTATAAATAGTATAGAATGAAAATCAACTTATGTTATTTCCATTTGTATATAAATAAAAATAAATAAAAATATTTAATGTATACATTTAATGTGTTATTATTAATATAATTCCAATATCATTATAGTTACTGTAAAGAAAGTGGAATCCTTCAAAACAGCAGCAATAATAATGGTAAAATATTCTGATTAATTGACCTACTTAAGTAAGAGCCCATCAAACAGTGAAGGTTATGTCTGTCAGGATCACAGTGAGAAGTGGAGACTTAATAATTTATGAATTGGGATGTGCCTTTTTCTCTTCTCTGTTTGGGGGGGTCCAAGTAAATATCTGAGTTATCAATATTTCATGAGCTCTCTATTGCTCCACTTCAGCTTCTGTGAGGAGAAGACTTGCAACAAGCTCCATCTACTACGAATCCTAAAAAAACAACTGAAACTTTACACTTTTTCGCCTTCCATTTCCACGCTACTTCTTCATTTGGGTTTCTTTTTTGCTTCCTTTTCCTCCTTCCTCTGTGGTATATTCTCGCTTGAGTCTCATTCTCGTTCATGACACCCCCCCCTCGCAAAAGTAAATGGTAAAGTACAAAATAGCTTCCGTTAGTCCTTATCAGAAGAGTCGCTGCAGCATACGAGCAGCTCCATTCCACTGCTTAACAGAATGATGACACACTCTGGTTGATGGGAATAAGGCTGTGCAGCAATGATGAGGTCATTCTCACATGCTTTCTCAGTGATGATGAGCCAACATGTGATCATCACACTGCTAGCTGAGCTCGTAAAACAGGCTCTTTAGCCAGGTCAGAAACCGTGTCAGGTCTTTTCCTTTCTAGCATTCCCTATATATATTTGAATGAGAAGTAGTTCACAAATTCACTTAAAGGGATAGTTCATACAAAAATGAAATCCTTTCATTATTTACTCACCTTCATGTCATTCCAAACCTGCATTACTCTCTTTCTTCTGTTGAACATAAAAAGAGATATTTTGAGAAACGCTTGTTTTTTAGTTTTCACACAATCTAAGTCAATTGTCACGAAATTGTTTGGGTTACCAACATTCTTCAAAATATCTTCTTTTGTGTAATTTAGAATAAAGAAAGTCATACAGGTTTGAAACAACAGGAGGGTGAATAAATGGCGCAAATGTCACTTTTTGGGTGAATTATCCCTTTTAATAGCCTATGCATTGACGTAACTGAATTATTATTTGATCATAACACATGATCTCTTTTAGATTTATAACTCAGAAAAACTATATATACAACTTGGGGCTTAAATATATATATATATTTTTAGTACTATTTCATAGACATACTTTTTTTTCTAAATAAACCACTTCTGTCAAAGATTACGATATAAAAAATTGTAATTGATACATTTTCTTAAACTACTTTAGTCATATACCTACTTAGTCTATAGTTTCCTGTGTGAAACAGCAAGATGCTCTTTTGTGGCCAAATTGTGAGTTTAAATTACCTACATTTTAATAATTTAAATTACTTGAAAGGACCTTGTACTTTAAAAAAATCCTGCAGGAATAATTCTAACCCAGAATACCCGTGACAGTCTCACCTTTCATGTGTTTCCATCCCTGCAGGAAAGCCACATTTCTTCCTCACACAGTATTAGGCTCTTAGCTATTTAGCTGGCCTTTTGTGAACTGTTTAAGCTGGGCATGTCAATACATTATGTCTGTCTTGGTTAACACATATTTAACCAAACTGTAGCATTGTTTCAGCCTGGCATACAGAGCATTAGATGGCAAGTCTATGGACCGCCCACAGTCTGTTTACTGACCATCTGATACACACAGAAATAGCAAAAGCTGGCCTAAACCAACAGCTCCAATATGATTGGCTGGCTTTATGTGTCACTCAGATGGTCTCCTCCTGTCTCAGTGCGGTTCTTCACAAGAATAAGCTGCAGTGAGCACCAGAGTTACATTTTTACATTTATAAATGTAGGTAAAATAAATAAAAGGTCTGTCTACATCCAAGCAGGTGAACAGTACAAAGACAATTAGACAAAATGTAATCAATTTATCAAAAGAGGGTAGATTTTTCAAAAATAAAATCATAATTTTGATCACTGACTACTTTCTCTGATCCTGCAATTACGAGTACTGCTCACCACCCTCTTTCACATTGGAGGAACAAACAAGTGTTTAATCATAGAGAGACCAACACAGAAGCCAAATAAAAAAGAAAACACTATCATTTCACACAAAGTGGAGCTGTGTGGGAGTGCAGCTAGACAGTTCATTCTTGGGTGAGATACTCAGCTGTCGCAAAGCACAGAAATGCGTAAGAGTAGTGGGAGTGGAGTTCAGTGCATTGAGCGGTGAATGCAGGCCTGCTCTGCTTCTGCTAATTTACTACACTGCACAGATTCACTTAGTCTGAGACCACATGCACACTGCAGCCAAATGCGGTTGTCACTCTTGAGTCCTTGATCGCATTCTGTTCACACAGAGTTTGGATCTTTACACGAGTGACAACTGCATTCTGCTACCAAATTCACTCTTGAATAATGTCGTAATAAAGCGCGTAATAGTGTGAACAGAACCAAATTAAAGTAGGACACAGCACTTCTGGAATATCTATTTCTCTCAGACGGAGGTTTGTGGCTTGACTATTTCACAAATTTTAAAAGTCTTTTTTTTTCTCTTTAATTTAAATCATGTTAAAGGGTACGGTAAAATTTTAAACATTTTGTCACAACCTAATTCCTTTACACGTACATTCCTATAACTGAAGTTTAATTAATCCTTATGTGTTTTGACTGCATTAAACTGAAACTGGCCAGTGGATTTTTAGTTCTCAACATGCTTTGCATGGGAGTGGACTGGATGAGTAAATGTTGAAATTAAGTGTTATTATGTTTTTGAATAAAGGGAAATACTTGTTAGTGTTTAATGGTCAGTTGTTGAAATTTTATAATTGTTATTTTGAAGTTTTTGTGGTTACCATACCATAGTGCTCAAGCTTGTGCTTAGGTTTATGGTGACTGATAAAGCTTTACTCATTGAGCAATAGCTGTTACTGATAGCACATTCACTTCTTCCTTGCTCAACTTATACAGTACATTGAGTTAAAAAAGTTATATTTAGCATGCTAGCATTTATTGTTGCATTCTGTTTCCAGTTCCACTAAGAACTTTAATTAAGAGTTACTTGTTTGAAATGTGCTAGTCTTGTTTTACAAACTTCAATTAAGGTTGGAATACACTACACCAAATTTGCCTATGATTTTTGCCTCTATTTTCAGTCTGGAGGAGTCGACTCTAGTTGCCGAAGTCAGAGCCAGTCTGCAGATTTTGTGCATTCGGAGCTGACTAATTTCACAGAAAACACATAGTATATGATGGGCACAGACTCCAATTTTTTTTTAAGCTTCAGACTAGGATATCATCCAGTCGGAAGATAAGACATGTTTGACATTTTGAGCCGATTTTAGAACACATTGTTTTAATTTTTCTCATGCGTCTCCTAGCAACAAGGCGCATGTTTCTGCGTGAGTTTGTTTGGATCAATTTGAAAGTAGTGTACGTTCCTCAGTCGTTTAGTGTATGATGCCCTGTTTTTCTTTGTAACAATTTACAAAGTCTTTGTATGATGCCTAGTGTAGTCGTGTAGTGTTTTCCAGTCTTTAATTAGAAGAAAATAAATACATTAAAGATTAATTTATCCATTTAATTGAACAAATCGTTTGAGTCCTTTGTGACAAAAATGTTTCATTTATTCAATTTAAGTACATTTTTTGAGATGTAGAGTGTACATAGTAGATGACTTATTTATAATATTTATTTATTTACTTGCATAATAATTATTTTTATGAATTAGTAGGAAAATAAAAATTGTACAGGTCACAGAAACTACAAATCAAAAGCTAATTGCTGAAATATCAGGTAGCTTAAATCTGTGGATGATTATATTAACAAAAAAAATTCATACTGGACTGAAATGTACTTTTAAGATTCAAATTGTCCTACTGTATGTTGAACCATAGCAGTTAATCATATTTTACCATCCTTACTATATCCAAAAACAACTGTTTATAGTTTATAATACAGTCTCACATATTTTTGCACAGAAAACAATGTACATAGGTGTACAATCACAAGTGGCAGCATTTCACATCCACTAGCTATACATCATCTTTGGCACATGCAGCTATTTCCCTTATTCTTTACTTATGTGAAAGGAATAAGTATGGAAAAACATGTAGATTTTTGTGATATTCCTCTCATTTGGGTTTGAATACAATTCAGATCTGCATATAAGCATAATAATAATGGAGAATGCTGTGGGGTGCAGAGCGAACTAGAGGGGGGAGAGAAAGAGCGACGGGGAGGGGGGGGGGTAGAGACGGAGGGAGGGAAGAAAGCAATGAGAGGATCTTGAAATTGTGCGCTAATAAAATTCGAGGTCATTTACATCTGAGATGGGATTGAGTGGCAGGCGTTACCATGACGACATTCCCACGGGTCTTCAAGCGCTCTGCGCTCCCTGACAGCAGCAGAGAGAAAGAGAAGGAAGGGAGAGAAGGTGTGCGTTATAAAGGGAAACCGTGAATGCAGAGGGACCGCGTAAAACGGGACTGTGGGGCTCAGGCAAAGGAGAGAGAAACAAATAGCAGAGGACGCGACAGAGGAAAAGTGTGTGTGTGTGTGTGTGTGTGAGCGACAGAGAGCGAGAGAGGCAGTGTCTTTGAGTGGCTGCATGGCAAAGCCTTAAATTTTTAATCAGCATGCACCAGGAGGCAGACACACCGAAGGAGTGACTTAATAATGTACAATTAAATTAGAAACTCGGCCCAGAATACAGTTGGATCCTTTCAGCCTGCCTGTTTCACTCATTTGTACTCAAATACCTGCTCATTCTCACCCTTAATCACATCTTCCTTGGGGTATTCACTCATCTCATTGCTCAGCCACTCCTTCAGTTCAGCCTTTTTTGAGCCATTCAAAGTTTCCTCTGCTTACTTCTAAGGGTGGTCCGATTGATCAGGTGCCGATCGTTATCGGACGATAATAGCTTTATATAGTTTGATTGGTGGTCTCTATAAAGGCCGATCAGATGACGCAAAACTTGCGAGACAATTTTTCTATGCTCAGCTAAGATTGCTTCACTACATTATCTGGTCTGGCAGTTCTACCAGGTGTATGAAAAGGACAATAAATTTGCAACGTCTTGCTGGAGGGTTGTGATGACAGCAAGAAAGTAGAGTTGTGCGATTTTCAGTGCATTTCTTTTCTTCACAGCGGTGCTCTTTCGTTTCTCCCTAGAAGCCAAAACTTAAAGGAATAGTTCACCCAAAATGTTTAATTCTGTTATTAATTTCTCACCTTCATGTCGTTACCTTCAACCCGTTAGACTTTCGTTAATCTTCGGAACACAAATGAAGATCTTTTTGATGAAATCTGAATTTCTGTCCCTCCATTGACAGCTAAACCTCATTGGTTCTCGAACTTGGTCTCAAGCGAACTTGCTTCCGTTTACCACAACTGATTTGTGAGTTGATGAATGTTCATATGTGAATAAAAGCCTTAATTCAATCTGTTCATCATATAAAGCGATCGTCTCTTCAGAAAATTGTGTACTAAACCGCTCAATTCATTAGTTTTACGATCTCTTTATGAACTTTTTGAAGAGTCAAAATGTCAGTTGTGTAGCTGTCTATGGAGGGACAGAAAGCTGTAAGATTTCAGCAAAAATATAAAAAATTTTGTTCAAAGATGAACAAAAGCCTTTGGAACGACGTGAGGGTGAGTAAATAATGAAATGATTAAAATTTTTGGGTGAAATACATAATTCATACAGTCATCTGTTGCTAAACTGCAGGACATGCTCGATAATAAAATGAGTTATTAAAACTGCATTAAGCCGCAAAAGAGTATGTTCCTCAAGCGGCTTTCTATGCGTGCGGTCTGAGACTGAGTGGAAGCAAAGTGAACTTTGGGTTCGCGCCTAAATGGCCTAAAAATGTCATGTTTAGCAGTATATTGGATCCGTGCATTAGGTCTTAAAGTGACAGCAGCCTAATATACCAGCTGGTGTCTTTTTCAATGTTAATCAAAAACATTTTATTGTTAAGAATAGCTAAATAACCCCAGTTGGTCTATTGGAAGTCCTTCTATTTTTCATGTACCGGTAGTATTTTTTTCCGATTATCGGTGAGTGGTATCGGCCAATACTGCTTCTAGTGATCGGTAATCTGTGATCGACCTCAAAAACCCTGATCACAGCAGCCTTATTTACTGTATTGGTCTGGCTGTAACAAACCTCAGCACTCAAGCGGGCGATATAGAGTTCTCTTCAAATGTCTGTTTCATTTAACCAGATCTTGAAATTCAAATAAGTTGCTGTAAATATATTGAACGTATTGATTGTGACTTTGCATAGAAAGATTTTCAAACAGTTACTAAGCCTTGACAGGAGTTGAAATAAAGAGAAAACTGACCGTAAAATAAGACTGTTTTGCTAATTCCCACTATAGCACCCCTTATGGCCGTGCTGTGAATTGCAGTCTTACACATTTCATTACAAAATTGCGCTTACATAGCTGGAAGTGTCTGCGTTTATGTAATTAAGTTTTTTGTTTTGTTAAACGTACACACTGCAGCTAAAATTAGTAGTCAGTTCACCTTTTAGTGCTTAATCCTGTTCTATACACACACAGTTCAGTAATTTACGGGAGTGACAACTGCATTCTACAACCGAAAAATGCAGGTAGTGACAAAAATTCTACGCAGTGTGTACGGGACTGAACTGAACAACTAGTTGTTAATTACATATTTTAATGTATATCAGAAATATTTCTCTCTTCTGTATGTGCGGACAGTATGGTGCAAGAAATCATGGGGGAAGTGGTACGAGCCTTGACTCATTCATGTTGCCACATCTTGCTAGAAAAACAGCGAACAAGAATAAGCCCACAATTAACCAAAATAAATACATGCTGTAAATAAAACCAGATCATCACAACTCACTCCTGCTTACTTTAATAAGTCCGTAAACTCGATCACTTTATATGCCAAACTTAAACAACAAGCCCAAACCTGCTTATAATAAGTGGACATGGCAACACTGCAAAAGCACGCCCTGTGAAGCAGCCTTTCCAAGCATAGGCGAAACACGATGCCTCCAACTGTGCTTTAGTTAAAATTGCTGAACATAACGAGTCTTTTGTCACTGTAATATTTTTTTTTGGTCAGAATAGTGGATACCAAACATGCGAGACGCCATAATGTTGCTATGGTTACCATTGTGTCAGTCATCCCAGTTTGGGGAGAGAGTCGTGTTCCGTTCACACATGGAACAATAATTTAGGGGACTCACTCCCTCATTTAAATGCGGTTGTCACTCCAGAAACTTAACAGTGTGTACGTGGCCTCAGAAGTTTGGGGTCAGTGAGATTTTATTTATTCATTTTAGAAATTCACATTTTTATTCCACAAGGGTGTATTAAATTGATCAAAAGTCACAGTAAAGATTGTTAAAACAAATATTTTTTAGATAATTTCTGATCTTTTGAGTTAGGGTGTTAGGATCAAAAAATCTTTAAAAAATTTATTACTGATTCCACATAATGTTAAGCAGCACAACTGTTTTCAGCATTGATGATGATAATCAGAAATGTTTCATGAGCGGCAAATCAGCATATTAGAATGATTTCTGAAAGTGCAGGTGACAATAAAGACTGGAGTAATGGCCCCTTGCAATGAAGGAATACATTTGCATTTATTACTGATTTTACTGTATTTAAATAAAGTTTTAGTGAGCTTTTTTTTTTTTTTTCAAAAACAAAACAAAAAATTCTTACTGACCCTTTTTAATAGTTCATTTATATTGGAATAAAAATGTGTTATCTCTTTAGCTCCATTATTCATTTGACCAGGGTATAAAATGATCTCAAAAATGTAGGAACTGGCCAGTTGACCAGTATTATTGTATTATTTTTTACTTTTTACATTTTTATTATGATTCCTAAATGTTCTTTCTTGTAACTTTAAACAAAACAAAAACATTAGGAACAAAATTAGTTCTTTGTTATTGAGTATGGCACAATGATCTCTGCTTGCTGGAAAAACCATTCCCATCACTAAAATACTGAAGAGATGTGAATCGCCGGCCCGGCCATGTTGCTATAGCACACTGGTTAATTAAAGTAGAGGGGGTGGGTCGATGAGAAGCCCTTCTCAGGTGTTTCCTTATTCCTCCACTGTCTAGGGGGCCTCAGTGGTGTGCGGAGCAGCTCCAGTCTCTTCCTTCAGTAACGGCTGTCCTCCACACGCACAAATAGCCATCAGAGGACAATGAGAGCCATGATCCTTTGACGCCATCTGTCACTGGAGGGTGTGCACGCACAGGCTACCAAGACCAGACACACACACACACACACACACACACACACACACACACACACACACACACACACACACACACACACACACACACACACACACACACACACACACACACACCGAGAGAGGCAAGAGGGAAGGCAGTAGTTACAATGGGAATGAACAAGGGTGGAGGACTAGTATAATTTATTTTCTTTTCGGTGTAACTGCATTTCCAGGACTGACCGTTCTTTAAACGCTGCATTCAACAATGATTAGCTATTCATTTGTAGAAAATGCCGTCTCTATGAGTGATCTTTCTAACTTTATTTTAAAACACAGTAGATATGATATATAACTATTATGAATAGGATTTTTATCTCTATTAGAATAACTATTCTAACTCTAACTATTCTATTAAACAATAGAAGAAAACAGAACCACTATAATGTACATGCGATATATTTGGCTTGTTTGTTTGGTCATTTTTCCATTGTATAGCAAGTAGGAATTTTATTTTATTCTATGCCATGATAACACCGGTAACTGCAATAAATGTTGCATAAAGAATCATTTCATTTTTTTATATTAATTAATCTTGAATAATCTAAACAGTGTCTTCTGCATTCTGTTTCATTAACACTTTACAATAAGGTTAAATTTGTTAGCTTGAGTAAATGCATGACTGTAGGTGTCACGATTTGTACATTTATTACAACATTAATTTAGATTAATGTTAATTTATAAATATGCCTTATTCATAATACATTCATGTTAATTTATATAACTGAACTACAATTTACAACTAGTTTATTGGAATGCTGAAATGTACATTAACCAAGATTAATAAATGCTGTTAGAAATATTGTTCATATTTTTAGTTCAGAATTCCTATTACTGAACTAACCAATTGTAAAATGTTACCTCTTTTCCATGTAAAATTTGCTGTTGTAAAATGTACTTAAATTAGCTATTCAAGCAATTTACAATGCATTAATTAAGGTAATGTGCTTCATTTAAGGTCACAATGGTGGTAGAGCGTCATTGGAACTCAGATTATGGGTTTTCTCTTAACAGAATCAAATCTGCGTTTGTGTTCTACCAGTCCAAAACTTAATCAGTCACACTACCACCAAAGCTGGCTATGGATGAAATTATCAGAAAGAAAAAAAAACAGTGGACAGATACAAAGTATTATATATATATATATAGCCCAGAGACAGTTGTTTAAACTGTGGACACAAAATTTGCCTTAACAACAAAACAAAAATATTTGGATAAATTTGATTGGATAAAAAATATATAGCTCCTTTCAGCAACATTTTAGTTCATAGAGGGGACAATATCCAGTCCTTCCATAGTCTGGTGAACCTGGACAGTGTGTGTGTGTGTGTGTGTGTGTGCGTGTGCCCTTCAGTGTTCAGGGGACTTCCCCTCTCACTCCTTTCCGTCTCCCTGTGCAGGGAGGAGATGTTAATGGCTCTCTGGATGTGTTAATTAGCAAGAACAGTGGTTAATGAGGAAGGTTGAAATGGAGAAGGAAGAGAGAGAGAGTGTGTCTTTGGGTGCTTATTGTGTGAGTCTGTATGAGCGGAAGGCCGTGTGTAGTCAAGTGGCACATTGGAGCGGTGGGAGGATTATACAGTGGGTTGTCTCACTCTGAAGGCAATGGAGGTCAGATGAGGGCAATACTCTTAACACGGTCATTATAACTAGAGTTAGAAAGAAATGGGGGGAAATGTTCTGAATCAAATACAGCACCATCTACAGGCCTGGAGGTGTCTTTAACTTTAAAGCTAAAGTTACAAAACTCAGATTTTGACTGATGAGAATGTTATAACTTGAATTTAATTGAACCATTATAACATAATTTAAATTCCCCCCCACTCCCCGTTTGAACCAGCTGATGTAGCTTGATGCATTTGTTTATGTCAGATGCTTTTATACACAGTGGCTTTGTACATTTTATCAGCAATTATTAATTTTGCTTAATCTATAGGCTAACTATCCTATTGTTTATTGTTAATTCACACCATAATGCATTAAAGTAATAGTTCATCGAAATATGAAAATTCTGTTATATATTCTGTCATGACATTTCAAATGTGTGGTGCACCAAAACATTATATATTGAAGTGTTTCAACTGTTTGGGGTCTAAAACAACAAATTACAAACACCAAAAACAAAAAAAAGTGTTCTATAGTTCTTCAAAATAATACAAAATCATATTGAAATGACTTGAGGGTGATGACAGAATTTTCATTTTGGGATGAACTATGCCTTTAACTAATGTTACCCTATACAACTTTATTGTAAAGTGATACTAAATAGTAGTTTTGTCAAAAATGTTGATATTTCAATATGTATCAATCCTGAAATATCTGAAACTGTTCCATTGCTCCTTTTCTGCAGTATCGATACAGCGTTCTTGCTCTCTTCTCTCTGATGGCGAATTGACAGTTTGACACACACCCGCGTCCTTTCACTCACGTCTCATTCGCTCCGGACTCAGTTGAATAGTGCTTGTATTGCACATAATTTTACACATTCCCGCATGTTTCGCACTGACACCAAAATCACATCAATTGGTGCTCACATAATGCCGCCTCTCAAACATCTCTCAATTACCAAATTGTTTATTTTTTTTTGTGTGTGTGTGTGAAGTTTTAGCACAAAATACCCCACAGATATTTTTATATAGCATGTTAAAGTTGTCACTTTTTGAGGGTTTGCAAAAACGCACCGTTTTGTGCCTGGCCCTTTAAATGCAAATGAGCTGCTGCAGAGGGCGGGGTTTCAAGAGCTCATGTGTTAGAAGCTGCAATTACCTCACGCAGACACACAAATTAAATGACAGAAACTGTTCTGTCTTTAATGTTAAAACGGAGTCAGACAAAGATGGAGAGACTCAAGAAGAAGTGACAACACGTAGAATGCAACAGGATGTCTCTGAATGGTTAGTTGAGAATTTATGTTGCTGATGTGGAGTTAACTATCTTCAATTAGGATATTCTGTCATGCTAATCTATAAATCGCTCGTATAGGAACTGTTGTGAGATGCACACAGAGTGACTTTCTATTGCATGTGAAAAGATGGATGCTAAAGGGCTGACTCTCAAATGTAGGCTACTCTTATACAGCAACTTTTCCTCTTCTCAACATGGACTGCGTGTTCCCGGGGGCGGGGTTTATGTACATTTTAGGGTTGCTGATGTCACTAACCCCGAAGGGAATGCCGTGTAGTCCCTACCAGCCGTTTGTTGTAGTCCTTTTCTTTAAAAGCAAATATCTTCCTTTCCTTTGAGTTTTGTAACTTTGCAGACGTTGTTTATGCTCAAACAGCAACATTACACACTAACTAAAGTTAGAAAAGGGAAATCATATACCACCCCTTTAAAGTGACAGCAGCCTAATAAACCTGCTGCTGTCTATCTTGTTAATCAGAGAACCGAAGACAAAGAGAAAATCACTCACTGCTTTCGACTGAATAACTTTTGTAACTTTAATTTTAAGCATAAATCTGTATTAATTTTTTACAGTGTTATTTTACATTTCATTACTTTAATTGTTAGACCCAACTGAATAACTTAAAGCCATGTATCTTTATTCCATTGTATTTATATGTGCTATCGTTCACAATTTATTTGTTCTTATTTTATTTGTTCTTATTTTATTACTTATTGTTTTCGTGTCTTTTTTTGTAAATTTAGTTCAACAATTCAAATAAAGCCTCTCTGTTCTGCCAAATTACACAAATTATCAAAAAAAGATTATGATATACTGTAATAACAAATCATCTGTATGGCAGGCAGCATACATGGCAGTTTTCCCTGTGGTATTGAAAATGGTATCAAATATCAATATTTTTCAAGGTATCGTATGGAAGTTGGAAATTCCTGTATAGTGACAACACTACTAAATAGTAGCATTTTCCCAAATTCTGACCATAAACTTAGATATACACTCCACTTTGTGGGAAAGAGTAAAATACGAAATAGAAAAAAAAGTGACTGACAGAAAAAAAGTGTGTGAGAGAGAGAGCGAAAGAGTAAAAGAGAGAGTTGCGGGTGCGAGCGAGCGAGCGAGCGAGCGAGCGTATTAGGGAGAGAGAGAGAGTGAGCCTTTATTCTGAGTGGAATAGCTAATGAGGGCCCTGCGGAGCCTAGCTTTGCTGTGCGCGGTCGTAATGAACAGTGGCAGCCTGGCACGCCGCGCCCATGAGCTTTATTATTCACACGCATACATCAGAATACGGCAGAGAAATTATGCAAATACTGTGGAGAGCAAGCTAGAGAGAGAGAGATGCTGATGGAGAGAGGAAGAGAGACTGAAGGGTGGGGGGATTATTGGGGGAGAGAGAAGGAGGGAGTCTTTACAGCAGGTTGGAATTTGTTTTTTAATACTGAAATAAAAAGAGGCTCTGCTTCAGAGAGGAAACGCGCACTAATTTCTGAGAAGGCTGATTTAAATTGTATTGCCGCCATGTGTGTGTATCTGGATGCGAGTATTTGCACATCTCCTTTACAGGAACGAGGGAGCCTATTGGACTGTATTGTAAATCCATCAAATATGTTTGAGATGCAGATATCCACTGTGCGTCTTGGTGAGCGTATGTGCATGTATTTACTCAGAAGTGCAGGGGACGCAGAACTGATGGGAAATTATACTCATTTTTAAGAAGACTGGCAAGTCTTTCATGTGCTTCTTTCAGGTCCCATCACTAGCATTCTCGCTAAAGACGTGCGTGAGCTTGCTTTGAGGCAGGCTTAACACGAGTGGCCACTGCAACTCGTCTCATAGTACTGTTGTTGCTACGCAAATGAATCCTCAAATCATGTGGTTTGTTGATAAGAAATGTGCTATTACTTTTATTAACATTCAAACTTAACGATTTTTGTCTGGTGTGGACAATAGAATAGGCAGAAATTGTATATACCGTACTTTTTTCTTTTTTTTTAGGGAATGATCCGAGGCATATGAAGATCCAGTAATCATTATTTAGCTTGAGCTAGTAAGGAAACTCGCAGAACCACTAGCACCCAAACTACAGTAGCAACACCCTAGCAACCACCATAACACCTCAGCAAGCACATAGCAATACACTAAAAACTCTCAGAACTCCTTAGCAGTCGCATCACAATCCTTTAAAAACACTCAGAGCTGTTTAGCGACCACATAGCAAATCGCTAAAACACTTTGTTTCCGACACAACTCTTGACTATCAAACATTACTGCAAAATGTTGGACGTGGTTATTTTGGGCCTAAAAGGGTATCATCTTTTGCTCTGCATTATCAACGAGCTGTTGGGAACAGTGAAAAAATGTTTTACGGTGTAGAGGTCTTAAACACTTGCTTACGTTCCTGAGGCTGCTCTCCTCCTTCAGACTGGCCTTATATGGACTGACTGGGTCTGCTTCAGCTTCACCTCTCATCTACACCCGTTCTCTTTCTTTCTCCTATTGCTCTGTATTTCCGTCTCGTGTTCTGACTCTCAAATCTCAAATTCATGCTGCTCCAAACAGTTCTCTGTAGTGCTGAATGAGGTCATGTTTTACAGTTCTTAAAGCACTTTCAACAGTTGTACCTTTTAAAATTAGTGTATGTATTGTCTTTGGAGGTGTTATTCTGACTGATGTTAACATCTGAGTTAAATATCTTTTGAGGACCTCTCGAATGTAGAGCAGGTTTAATACATCATGGCAATAATTTTTTTTTTAAACCCTTAAATAGTATTGCAATACAGAAGCAAACGGTTGTGCAGCTATAATAATGCAGAATTGAAACGGGTAGCTTGTGCTAGTGTTAGTATTTCAGTAGCATACTAGCATGCAAGCTTTGTGTGGGAAAGCCCATTATGACAAAGGTCAGACTGGGAAAGCCCCAATTGCTCAGGGGAAAAAACTTGTCTGGGAATTTAGTTATCCTTAAATGGTTTCAGGGCCTACTCAGGACTTTTTGGGTGAATTTTTTACTTGAATGTGTCCCAAGGCAGATTGATTATTTGCTAGGTTTGGATTATTATTAACAAGAAATCCTTATTCCTTTGGACTAAAAAAATTAGTGTGCACCATATATATATTTTTAAAGTTTTTAAATATTTGCTTTTGGCTTTATTTGCTTTGCTGCCAGAGCTCCACCTATTTAGATAAATGACTAAATGACACTGGTAAAAAAATATATTTAGTCTTTTAGGAGTTCATGTATAATCCTTTTAATGCACACAAAAGTTTTGGGATTGGTAAGATGTTTTTAATTTTTTTTTTTAAATTTTTGTAATGCAATTTATATTTTTATTTGGCAAGGATGCATTCAATTGACCAAAACTGACAAAATATACTTTTACATTTTGTTAATCATAAATCATATAAATTCTGTTTTTTAAACTTTATATACATAAAATAATCCTGAAATAAATGCACAATGGTTTTAACAAAATTTTAAGCAGCACAAGTGTTTTCAACACTGATAATAATAATAATAAGGAATGCAGCAAATCAGCATATTAGAATGATTTCTGAAGGATCATGTGACACTAAAGACAAGTAATGGCTGCTGAAAATTCAGCTTTGAATAAATTACATTTTAAAAGATAGTCAAAAAGAAAACAGATGTTTTAAATTGTAATATTTCACAATATTACAGTTTTTACTGTATTTTTGATCAAAGAAATGCATCATTGGTGAGCGTAAGACACTTCTTTAGAAATCATTTAAAAATCTAAGTTGTAAACTATGTATATTTCCATTTATAAAACAATATTGGTATGGATTATTCAGTCTCTTGAGTTTGGTGTAAAGACCTTTCCCTTTCATCTTAATTCGGTAACACTTTACAACAAGGTTTCATTTGTTAACATTATTTAATATATTAACTATCAACTAACCCTGACCAATATACATTTGTTAATCTTTGTTAATGCTAGTTAATAAAAATACAGCTGTTCATAGTTTGTTTATGTTAGTTCACAGTGTATTAACTAATGTTAACAAATACAACTTTTGATTTTAATAATGGATTAGTAAATGTAGAAATGAATGTTAACAAAAAATAATATATGCTGTAGAAGTGCAGTTTATTATTATTTCATGTTAACAAATAAAACCTTATTGTAAAGTGTTACCCTTAATTCTACACCTCAACTTAGTCAAGGTCCCCAACACACTCAACGTCAGAAGGGAGGAGGGAAAGGACAAATGTTGGAAGGTGTGAAGTTCTTAAAAACATGGTTGTGTAGAGTTTATACCCTCTTACAAACATGGTTGTGATTGATGGTTATGAACATGCTCCTCGCTCCTTTGTTAGGCACAACATTTAAATGCAATATTAGAAACAAAAAAAGCAGAAAGAAGCAGTGTCTGTTATTTTTACATTTTTATTAAACATGCCAGTCAGTTCATGTCAAATCATGACGCTCCTTGTGTACAACAATATTATATATTTAAACACTAACTGAAAAAAATGAAACAAAGATTGTTTTTAAAATATGGCTTAAAATAGTAACAATGAGGTCCTTTGTGTGAATATATGGACCTTTGTTTTCAAGGCTCATTTAAATAGCTTTCCTGCTCTTGCGTATTGTGAATCGCATGTCTTGGATTGAACTCATTTTGAACTGACGCAGACCATGGACTGTCCAGAAGCAAACACTGTATTCTCGTACTGTCAGGGTGAAGGACAGCGAACTGCTCGGTCTGTTTGAAATCTGCATGTAGCGATAGCTTATGAATAAATAATCCCCATACGGCATCTCATGCAAATCCATGCAAATGAGGGCTCGGGGCCATACAATTTCTCAGCGTGTTTGTGTGCAGGGTGCATGTGTGTTTATATGTGGAGACGAGAGGGAAGAATTGGGTGTGTTTGTGAATGTGTGCACAGGAGGGCTTCTCAAATATAAGCTTTACTGTGTGTATCCACACTGAATTGATGACTTTGCAGTTAAGACTATTGACATGCATTTACCAAGACGAGCAGTATTGTATATCACGATTGAGATGCTAGGGACAAGGTCAGCAAGGGGTTTAAAATATAGAGACTTTGTTAAATAAAGTAGATAATAATGTTGTGATTTTTATTTTTATTGGGGGGGGGGGGGGGGGGGGGTGAGGGGTTCCTCTTGTTGTTCCTCTTGTTGTTCCTCTTGTTGTTCCTCTTGTTGTTCCTCTTGTTGTTCCTCTGGTTGTTCCTCTGGTTGTTCCTCTGGTCCTCTTGTTGTTCCTCTGGTTGTTCCTCTGGTTGTTCCTCTGGTCCTCTTGTTGTTCCTCTGGTTGTTCCTCTGGTTATTCCTCTGTCTCCCTCACAAATTTAATTGCATAATTCACCCAAAAATGTTAATTATGTTAGCTCAAAACATCTGACTTGCTTTCTTCTTTCTATGTGTATTATGTGTTGTTTTGGACCCCACTGTCTTCCAAAAAAAACATTCTTAAAACACTCTTATTTTGTACAGGTTTAGGACAACATGACAAGTAAATTATAAGAAAATGTTCATATTTGAGTGAACAGGCCCTGTATTACTTTCATGCCACAGTGATGTTTTTGAATAACTGAAAAATAAACTGGATTCTGGAAAAAATAAAAAAACCCTCTAATTCAGTATTGCTCCACCTGCCTTTCTAATTGAGAAAGACCCATCATTGTCTTTTGTGCTAATGAAGCCATACAATGACTTATCCTGTGTTACATTCAGTTTTGCATCAAGACCAAGTAAATTATCTTTCCGTTTCCTTTTTGTGTGCCTCTAGTTTATTACGTGCTTTTTTTTCTTTTTCTTTCACTCTTTTCTATGGTGAACAAAATTCCAACAGAACTTATTGGATACATCTGTTCATGCTTTTTTGCACTTGTTTTACCCACTTATTCTTCAGTTATTGGTGCTACTAGACTCACTCTATCCAATGTATCATTGTCCTTTATGGTTTTCTGTCCTTGATTCTGATTTGTTAATTCAGGTAGTCAGCTGAAATCCAAAATATAGCAACAGCTTTGACAATACAGTATATACTCACAAAATTATACAAAACAACATTCAGTACATACATGATAGACTTAAGCAATGAGGTAGAAGAGGTCATACATTCTGTGTATGTTTTGAATGTTGTGTGTAAGTAAAGTAACATTACACTGTAATGTTACTTTACCATTTAAAAGTTTGGAGTTGGTAAGATGTTTTTGAAAGAAGTCTCTTATGATCACCAAAGCAAATAAAAAAAATATATATATAAAAAAAAACAAATTCCTGTGATGCAAAGCTGAATTTTCAGCTGCATTACTCCAGTTGTCAGTGTCACATGATCCTTCAGAAATCATTTTAAGATTAAAAGCTGTGCTGCTGAATAAAAAATTAAATTAAAATCTTACTGACTCCAAAAATGTTAACAGTAGTGTATATACGGCATGTTAACTGTGTCCTTTGGAGCAAGTCAAATTCTTTGTTGGTGCAATTTGTCCAATAGATGTGAATTTTGATCATTTATTAGCATGAGCTCAGTATCTCCCCTGCTTGTCTTATTTTCTGCAGTGGTGAGCAGAACTCTTAGTGGATGATGGGCCCGTGCTTGTGTGTGTTGATGTGTGTGTGGCCTTTGGCTGGATCAGGTCTGTGTCTGCTGCTGTCTTGTTGTTGAACATAGACAGTAGGCAGAGTAATTAGCCTTCTGGCCAGTGTGTGTGTAAGGGAGAAAGACAGATAGTGGCGGAGAGAAGCAGTAAAGTGTCTTCAGTTCTCTCTCTCTGCCTCGTTCTCCCTTTCCCTGAAGCTGCATGTTTTACATGGACTGAAGCCCATTTTACATGGTGTCTGCCTCTCATACAGACATGCGAAGGCTTCCACACATAAGTCAGTCATGCGTGTGTGTGTGTGTGTGTGTGTGAGGAAGAAAAAGTGTAAGTGTTTGTGGCACCAGCAGCCTTATTATCCCTCTGTCCCCATCCTTTCATTCTTTTCTTGTTCAACTGACACACTCTTTCTCTGTCCCAGTGTTCAAGCATCAGTATAGCAATAATAGGTACAGGGCAAACAAATAATAGTTTGAACAACAAAAACAATCATGTCAAAATGCAAAGCCATGCAACATATTTCTTGCTTTGTTTTACATGAACTCTTAGGTCTTAGTATTAACTCTCTTAGGTCAGATTAAATAACATAACAACATAATTATTTATACATTTAATTTATTTATATATAATTAAGTAAGAAAAATAAAAAAATTAAGTAAAAAATAGAAATATATACAATTATAATGTGTGTGTGTGTATACCGTAACAAAAAAAGCAAAAGTTTAAATTGTTTGACTTTTTTTTATTTTTTTCTATGCTGAAAATGTAAAATAAAATAATTTTCAATAGTAATCTCAAAGTCTTTGTTTGGAGGTGAGGCTGTGAGGATCCTTGTCACACACCCGCATCTTTCATAGACCATCCACGAATCAATGATTATATGTCTACAGAATCGATCCAGAAATCCTGGACGGAGGAACCACTGTCAGACCCTCCTATGTCAGACTCTCTCTCTCTCTCTTTCTCTCCCTCTCTCCCTCTCCCCACACCCCTCACCTCATAAATTAGATAGAAAGCATTGGTTTTTCGAGCCTCAAGTACCCACCCCCCTACACTCTCACGCACAGCATACACGCTCGCGCACACGTATGTCTAATCGTCATTACCGGCTTGACTCACTGTAGCGTGTGGCCTCGATTGGAGACAGTGGCTACAAGTGCCAGACAGCCTCTCTGAATGTGTTTGTGTGTTTGTGTGTGTTCGCATGCATATGTGTATGTGCTCTCGTGCCCCCACCTGCTGCCAATTCACTCAGCCAAAGAGTACGAGAGGGAGACAGAGACAGAGAAGAAGAGGGTCTGTTCCCCTGGCTGGGTCATGGGGGTCCTGTGGAAGGACAGCCGTCCTCTCTCATTCATATTCATTCATTCTCCCTCGTCCCCTTCAGCTGCCACCTCTCCGGTAACAACACCCCCAACAACAACCGCCCACCCCCACCCCACCCCACCCCGAGCATCTCTTTGTGCCCGGCGAGAGGCTCTCCTTTCCAGCCACGCTTGCCTTTTGTTCCTGCCCGGTCCTCCCCTCCCCTGGTTCTCCTCAGCAAGCAGCAGACGGCTGGTTGTGTTTGGGACCCAGCTGAACAAACACACACCGGGTCTGAGCAGGATGAGAGGGGGAGGAGGACACACCTGACACCTCCATTGCGTCCTTTTAGCATTCTCTCTCCACGTTTTCTCTTGTAGGAGGAGTTTCTTGTTTAGGGAGTTTTTGTGGAGGACATGTCTACCTTGTTGTTTTTTAGTGGAAATGTCTTGTTTTGCATGTTATGTTCTAAGTAGGAGTGGGCGATATGACCAAAATCTTATATCACGATATGAGTAATTTCATAATAACGATATATATCACAATATAGTTATTTTTGCTTTAAATAAGGCTTTTATGATATCAAATTTTTTTTTACACCATTTTCAATATAATTAAAAAAGCTAATACTAGCCTAAAAAACTCTCAAGCTTACTAAAGTAAACAGTGATAAAGAAAAAGCAAAGAAAACAAACTCCAATAGAACAAGGACACAAAAAGACCTACCTGAAAAACTACAAACCCTATAAATAGGGGCTTTCACACGGGATAGTTCTAGGAACTTAGTTCTAGGAACTAGCTACCAGGGTAGTTCCCAGAGAACTAATGGTTTTCCTGGTTGCATTCGCACCGCCAATAGGAACTCTGAAGTGACGTAAGCCACACTTGTTGTTGTAACTTTTTTATTTTGACGGCTTGGCGGACCTTTATTTTGACGGCGCTGAAAACACCAGCCAGAGCCTGAGCACCCAGTGCCCGCATTCTTCGGGTTCATTAGCGTACGATCTGTCTAACAGTCCTGTCTAATACGTCATTAGATAGAACTGTTATACACAGAAAGTAGACAGTAATGAAAAGTTATTAGCGTGTGCTGTGTGGTTGATGTCCATTGTTGCTAGCTGAGCAGAAATACTTAATCATGTTTCGCTTGGTCCCCTCAAAGTTGCGTTGAATTTTCTCCTTAGCTTAAAGGTTAAGAGGCCAATCTATCACTGTTTTCCATGTTCGTAGAGATAGTTTGTGGAGTAATAGGCTATAATCTGTGTTTACACAGCTTTTAAAAAAATTGTGAGTGCTGCTGTTTTGCGTGCGTTTGGCCAATCGGCGTATATTAACGTCACGGATAGTTCCTATAATGCTGGTTTAAACCCTCCTCTGAAGTAGGAGCTAAAGTAATTCCTCCAAAAGGAGTTCCTAGAAATAAAATCGTTCTTAGTTCCTGCGGTGCGAACACGCCAAAATCCAGGTACTTCCGCCAATAGTTCTAGGAACTATGAAAAGGTTAATCCGGTGCGAATACTATATAAAATGTATAAAGTAATAAAAAGTATAAAAAGCAATGCATAGTTTTTACTGTGTAATTTAAATATAAATTCATTCTTATCAAAGTTACAAAAGGGATTCAGTCAAGAAGGGATTCAGTCTTTTTTTGTTGTTTGATTTGCATTAATATAGACTGCAGGGCAATTTGGATGCTGTCACTTTAAGACGGCACTGATCCAATATACTCATGCGTTTTCTTTCTCAACTGTTTATGTTCACCTAAGACATACATTACTGTGTTTACTTGCAAAGACATCGTCACTTTGACACATAGGTGTATATTTAACCGTTCAAGCCCAATTAGGTGGCAAAAAGTAGTTCAGTTCTCACACGCTGCAAAGAGCAGCTTCATGTCAAGCATCTGTCAGACAGCGCTGACAGTCTTAAATTAGTTCTCTTTCGCTGCTAATTGCTCTTCAACGGTTTAAAATCACCTGTTCTTAAACCACAATGCTTAAAAACACATGCAAATGATAACCGTTTGTGACCGCACAGCACAGCAATGTCACATGAGCGTAACTGCGATAGAGACAATAGTCCAAAATCTCTACCGGTTAATCGTGTCTTACCATGTATATTGCCCACCCCTAGTTCTAAGTATATCTTGGATGGTCTCTATACACCAATTACCAATTTATCTAGTGCAGTGTCAAATCCTTAAGACTTTGGCAGTGGGTATCTCTGTGGTGACTAGCTCCTCTTTGATTGTGTTCATGAACGCAGATGTTGTAAAGTACATGAGCTGCCTGCAGATCTTAAGCTGTTACCCACGGGTTCTTGATCACTCATGTAAGAATTCTACACATGCACTGGCCATTATCTTTCATGAGTCAACTGAGAGTAACAAAAGCGCTGAATTTTTACCACTTGTTAACTATCTACCTGATGACAGGCAGATGGAGAACCTACTAGCACATGTAATAATTCATCCATTATCAATCATATTGAGTGTGTTTACTTTGGGTTTTTAATTGCAGAGGTGATTAGAGTTGGTTGAGCATGTGTGTGAGTAGTTTATTATATATATATATATATATATATATATATATATATATATATATATATATATATATATATATATAAATTTGTGTCATCTCATCAGTTTAGTCAACAGTACTATGTACTCTCAAAAAAGAAATTGTACAAAAGCGCTCACTGGGACCGGTACCCTTTTAAAAAGGTTCTAATATGTGCCATTTATGTACTAATATGTACACTTTTGGTACCAATAACTTTTAAAGTACTAATATGCACTCCTCCTTAGGTACAAAGGTGTACAAAGCTGTCACTGGAACCGCCCCAGTGACCGCTTTTGTACCTTTTTTTTTTCTGAGAGTGTATTGTTCAAAAGTTTGGGACCAGTAAGGTCAACATTAAATTTAAAAATAATCCTGAAAAAAATCAAAACATCATCAATTGTATTAAGCAGCACAACTGTTTTCAACATTGATAATAATATTTTCAAATCAGCTTATTATAATTATTTCTGAAGGATCATGAAGAATGATCACTGAAGACTGTAAAAATGGTTTTCCCATCAAAGCAACATTTTAAAGTTACATTTCACAATATTACGGTTTTTACTGTATTTTTGATAAAAAAAATTCAGCCTGAGTGAGCAGAAGAGTTCTTTCAAAAACTTACCCAATTAAATCTTACCCCCTTGAATGGTTGTGCGTTTTCTCTATTTTCTATTTTTTCCCACTATTTTCTATTTTTCTCATATAAAAATTGCATTTCAAAAAACGGACCATTAGAAGTTTAACAATTAGCCCTTTATAGACATCGTACTCCTCTCAGATCACAATGCTGTATTTGTATCTGACAGTGTGCTGTATTTTTTCGAAGTAGTAATGGTAGTGTAGAACACTGTTTTGTGTCATTTTTCCAAATGGTAAAACCAGCAAGCAAACTGATTTAGGAGTCCATACCTTTTCCTCATAAACACCAGACCTACAGACGTTTGAGACAAAAGAGCTCATACCACAACATGAAATACAACCTTGAGCTGAGTGTCCTCAAAGCAGCACAGATGAACAGGATGACGAGGGGAGATGAAGCACATGGAAGATTAAACCCAAAGAAGAGAGTGAAGGAGAAAAGCAAAACAAAGATATTGCTGAGACTATAAAAAAATAATAAAACTGTAAAATATATCCTGTAATTATGGTAATTTTATAATATGCAGGATATACAATTACTTAAATAGAAAAATGGGTCAGATATATGGGCCATATATATATGTATTCTATTCATTTATTTTTAATTAGTAACATACAATACCGTGTCATTTAAAAAGAGAAAATAAAATGTATTGGAGGTGTGCATATTTATTAGAACCAAAAAAAGTAAATATGAGAAAAAACTAGCACAGAGTCACCTTTGTATGGTCATTAAATATTACATGAGCAAAAAAGAGAGAAAGAGTTTGACAGAGGTGTCCACCTTAGACAAACAGAAACACACAGTCACTGGTTTGGCACAGTGAGTGAATATATAACCAAAACAGGTCTTGACTGCTCTGAGTGAGACTAACTTTTCTTCTCCTGTTCAAACACAGACTCACTGGATGGTCATGTATCTTAAACACACTTTTAAAAGAGATTAAAGGGAATAGTTTGCCAAAAATGAGAATTCTGCCATTGTTAACTCACCCCCATGTAATTCCTTATGTCCACAAAAGATGTTTTAGATAAGAACTGTTTTTGTACTTGTAATTAGTTAATAAGAGTGCAAAATAAAATCTTGTTTTGTGACAAAAGTAAGTAATATAGATTTGAAATGACATTAGGTAAGTACATTTCTGGGTGTACTATCCCTTTAACTCATGAAGTGAGTTCAAGAGAACCATCAACAAATAGCACCTGACGCGGGGTGTTTCGTAACATCATTAAGACTGAGTGACACAATATGACCGTCGGTGCTTAAAAAACCCAATGTTGTCGATTGAATGGGCAGCCAGTGGCACGACCCCACCTCCCTGTGAGCTTTGTCGTGTGGCCTTTGATTCACAATGTCATGCTCAATATCCAAATGAGCAGCTGTAGTCCACTTAGGTTTGTTCAAGTTGACTGATGGACCTTTGATTAAGATCAAAATAACTTTCGTACAAAATCACAGGAAATAATTCTCAAAGGGTCAATTACAAAAAAATAAAAAATAAATGACACAAACAGTTGATTTGCCTGGGTAAATATGACCCATTGAACTACATAAAGGCATCTCAAAGAAGTTGAAATATCCTTGAAAAATACTCAGTGTTTTAATGTTAGGCAGTGTCATAACTATTCATTAAACCTCACTATCTGAGGTTTTAAATCTGCCTGCTCTTGGCTGTAAAATCAATGCAAGATCATAATAGCATGAGTGCTATATTGTTTGGGGACCTTGTCAGTTACAGAAGAGATCTACCTTGAGTACGTCCCACCAGCCCAACACAGAATGAAGCACCAACAAATTAAGTACATGAAGTACACTGTAGTGCACTGCGAAGTGCACTGCGAAGAAAGAAACCACACAGCATCTTACAATCTGGCTCAAATATGACTTCTTCAGGGAGCTAGCGCTATTGAGCAAGAGACCCTGATGAGAAGACATAAAGCAATTATTATGCACATTAATGGCTGCAAAGATGGAGAAGAATTTGCTGCCTTCTCATTGTCATTGACCTTTGCCCAGTGACTCATGCGGCTTGTTGCACAGGCCCCGTTTTAGAATGAACGTCATGCCTGTTGAAATCCATTGCAAGCGGTGTTGGTTGCCTCTCCCTGTCAACGCCAAGAAATGTCACCACGCTCCATGTTTGTGAGTGTAACTCAGCAGGTGGTTGGTTTGGTTTGTCTCAGTAATACAATAGAGGTCACGTTTTTTTCCCTTCTCGCCCTTGAAAAAGCATCTTTCATGTATGTTGGCCTCAAACAGCTGACTGAAACAAAAAAACTGAAGGTGAAAGGACAGTTACTGTCTTCTCTCACTGTTTTTCTTTGTGTATTGATACTTTGGTAATATTGCATGCATAAAATACTTTGAACTTTTACTTTGAAATTGGAAATTGAGTGAAGGAGAAGAGCGGATGAAATGTCAAATCAATGAAATGGATGGGAGAAAGTCTTTCGGATAGAGGACGTTCGGGAGAGAAAAGAGAGCGAGGGAGAGGAGTCACAAAGGACACGGAGAGCGAGAGAGTGCAATGTAACGAGAGAAGACACCAAGAAATGGATGGACAGAGTGATATAAATATAGAGAGAGTGAGAGATAAGAGTGAAAAAGAAATAGAATTCTAGAGAAAGGAGAGTGATAACCCTGGCTCCTCTTCCATGACTGAGGAGGGAGCGGCCTCTGTGGGCTCCTGCTGTAACCATAGAAACGGTTGGAAGAGGAAGAGGAAGTGGCAGAAAATAGAATGTGGCTTTGCTGAGCCCTGCAGTCCTGCAGCAGCGCTCTCCTCCCCGTACCAGAGAGAGAGAGAGAGAGAGAGAGAGAGAAAGAACGGATGAAACGAGGGACGGGGTGCAGGGTAAATAATTGGAGGAGAAGTATGGGCGAGGGAAAAGTGAGAATTATAGTAGTTTAAGTCCAGAGGAGAGAAGAGACTAGAATAGAAGTTACAATTAAAGAGGAGAGTAAATGAGACGAGGTGAGCAGAAATGAGACGAGAACAGACCAAAAAGATTTAGAGTACGGGAAGTGAAAGATGTAGAGACTTAATAAGTGAGATGTATTTTAGTATATCTCAAACATGTATACGATAGGAGAATAAAAAAGAAGCGTCAAACAGACAGAGAGAGAGAGAAGGAGTGAGGAGTAATTGCAATGACCCTGGAGAAAACAGAGGAGAGGAAGAGGAGTGAATGTAGAGGAGACAGAGAGAGGGAGGGAGGGTGGAACGTTCGAGAGAAAGAAAGAGAAGAGCGAGTACACAGTGCAACCAAGAGGGAAGAGAGGGAAGGAGAGTTTTTGCTTTCTGAAATATAGTATGGTACATCGGTTCACCTTTGACCTATGTGCTAATGACATTATTTGGCCATAGGTACAAAAATAAATAAATAAATAAATATATATATATATATATATATAAAACAATGGTAATGAAACTGCTGTAAATTTGGACACTCTTAGGTGAACTGCTGTCCATTAGACCTAAATTGGGCCATAGTACTTTTACATTTTGTTTTGTAAATTGTCATGTCGTTACTTGATTGGCACCAGTCATGCATATGTCATTGGACATCTGCTAAAAGTTGTTTGACTAACGATTGATTGTTTTTTTTAAACTATGCACTACCTTTCAAAAGTTTGGGGTCAGTATGATTTTTTTAAGAAAAAAATACTTTATTTTTTTATTTGCACTTTTTTAGTAATGACTTTTACATTAAAGCTCCAGTCCGTAACTTTTTTGGGTTAAAAATGATCCAAAATAATTTTTTGAGCAAGTACATAAACAG
Organism: Phoxinus phoxinus; assembly: GCF_949152265.1. NCBI lineage: Eukaryota > Metazoa > Chordata > Actinopteri > Cypriniformes > Leuciscidae > Phoxinus > Phoxinus phoxinus. Next base: position 20,021,305 of record NC_136878.1, on the reverse strand, counting down.
CCAGTGTTCAAAACTATCTGCTTGCCTTAGCTCGATTCAAAACTGCAAGCTTGTAATGTTTTTAATTCCAGTCGTACTGGTGGATTTCCGCGGGAAATTCAAACATGTCTTTGCGTGATTACGTCACATCTGTACACATAAAGAAGGTGTCTCGGCTAGCAGGCTATATTGCGTGTGAGGATGTTGGAGGTGGAGATTTATAGCCTTTTTTCACAGCACTTGATATAATTAAACGTATTAATTTGATGGCGGATCCAGAAAGGTTCAAACGTCAATCACCAGTGACTACTGGAGATTCACCCGTTGTAAAATGCAAAAGACTTGGCTACAGAAAAAAAGAGACTGCAACGCCGGCCCATGTGAAAATAAGGATAAATATCGGAAGGGCATTAAATGTAGTCACACAATGCTGATGTTGTTAACATTAACAATTTGAGAACAAAGTATAATTTGCACGGTTTGACGTGATATGATAAGCGATCGTTAGATTTAATCAGCGCGATTTACTGCAATGCTTTTTTACCCTTAGTTGGTCAGAACAAAAGTGAAGGATATGTTACTTACTTGTTCAGGTGTCATTTTCCGGTGAAAATTCTTAAATTGGTCATACTGTACTTCCAAAAAGTATAATCTGTGATTGCGAATGACAGTATCCACACCGGCGCAGCGACTGACAGCCGCACATTCTCCTCAAAACATTGGATTCAACCGCGCTGTGCCATGCCGAGGCACAACCCACGCAATGTTTATAATTCCGCAATTAACTGCAATTGCAGATTTCGAACAGAGAAGGTGACAAAGAGGAAAAACTGCAGACTGCAACTTTAACAAAAAAAAAAAAAATTTTTTTTTTTAATCAATACTTGAATTAATATATATTAAGCAGCACAACTGTTTTAAGCATTGATTAGGAGCAAAATCTTTGGCACCCCTACAAATTCTAACGAGCAAATCTCTAACTGAAGTATATTCCAGTTCATATGCTTATGTGTTTAAGTTCACCTTAATAATCAGGAACACTTATAATAGTTTAGATATACTTATAATAGATAATAGATTAATTGTTGGAATACTCATTTCCACTATGGGTAATAAGTTTAAATCAACTAAAGATGGTAACAATCTACATGGAAGAGCACGTTCTAGAATGTAATGGCACAATTGACCTTTCGCAGGGAGTTTGATTGACAGGCGATCTGACCAATCATAATCCGCCATCCGCTGAATCCGCCATTTTTGTCTGACAAAGCAGTCAGGAGAGTTAGTAGATTAACATTTGAGTGTACTGACGTCTTTCCGCTGTTAAAACAACATTCCTTCTTATGTTCATTCATGTTTATTTGATGCTATAAATTAACTAGAAGAAATGATCGGTTCACTAGCAGCTTTAACTGAGGCTCTACAGCGATCTGTCAGACACATTAAAGAGCCACACAACGGTATTTATTGTTTACATTTCTTGAAAATATGACCAGATTTGAAAGTTGAGACCATATCAAAAGTAACCTGGTCTGTCCTTTCTGTCAGTGTGTTGTCAGTGTCCTCTCTGCTCCTCGATGTATTTTTCACTGCGTGAGAACATGGTCTGTGTGAGAGCGGCGTGGCTTGTCAGACATGGCAACAGTAACTAAAGGGGACGGGTCTTTGCGAACAGTCTATTGCGTGCAAATTGAGAAATTTTCTCTTTCAAACAAACTCTAAAGATCAGAGTTGTAGACTTGCAGATGCTAGTTGGGTGTCGGAGTCAAAAAGTCTCCAAAACTAAGATCAGACCTCACCTATAAAACCACAACTTGTTTGGGTAGGTTGCAATATAAAGTCCTTTGGTGACATCAAACAGCAATCTCATGCACCTACAGTTTGCCAGGCGTTACTGGAACTTTATGGTCAGATGAGAGGAAAATAAAGCTTTTTGGAAAAACACCAGAGGTGGGTATGGTATGGTATGCTCATATTTACCAAAGGTGTCAATGTTTGTGGGGCCTGTGTGCGTGTGCGTGTGTGTGTGTGTGTGTGTGTGTGTGTGTGTGTGTGTGTGTGTGTGTGTGTGTGTGTGTGTGTGTGTGTGTGTGTGTGTGTGTGTGTGTGTGTGTGTGTGTGTGTGTGTGTGTGTGTGTGTGTGTGTGTGTGTGTGTGTGTGTGGTATATATATAACCTGGCCACAAAAAAACAAGCAAAAAACATTTATCTTTGTTTATGAGTGTTACTAGTACTTGTTTTGAGAACTTATTTGAACATACTGTAACAATCTGTAACAAACAGATTGTGATCTGTTCAAACATTAACAAAGTGTCACAAAAATAGATACAGATTGTCTATCAGTCAGAACCACCTTCTTCAATGGGAATGCGCATAGCGGGTCTAGATTGGGCACCAGTCTATGTGTATATGAGTGTATATGAGTGTGTGCCTGAAATCCAATGCTAATCTTCTTGGTTCATCATGTCCCATTGAGCTGCATGTATGTGTGTCTGCTGGCTGGTTTGGCAGACTCATGTCTGGTCAGCTGTCTGGACACTTGGCCTGCACACAGGCTTCAACACTGAGACACGTGGCTGTCAATGACTGCTTTATCTCACTGAGGCAGCGTTGGGTGGTGACTACACGGGGGGTCTTATTGTGTGTGCGTGTGCGAGCGATTGGAAAGGGGGGATTAAACAGCTGTGGTCAAAAAATGGACAGAGGGAGGTACCAGATTTAGATTGGCAGATGGATGGACTGATGATGACCATTTCTTTCTTTAAACCCCTTTCTCTTCATTTCCCTTTTCTTTCTCTGTCTGTCTTGTGGAGTTCAAATCTCTTTCAGTGTCCGTTTCAGTTTACAGAGAAGTTTGATAATGCAGACTTTTTTTACACTGGTATTTTCAGCGGAGTACAAAAGTCTGAAACCACATTGAAAGAATCTAGACCAGATTTTGAAAACTTCAGAATTTTTTTTTATTTGATGTTAAATTAATAAATGTTTGAGATTCTAGATATCAAATTTACATGTAGTGTATCAAATGACTCTTTTTACAGACGGTCCGATGTTCTCGCTTCCATTGAAGCACACGTAGTAGAACAGAACAATTTGAATGGTGATCTCGGACTTTTGGCCTTTATTTGTCATATAAACCACTATTCAAAAAGGTTTGGATTTTTTTTTTAAGTCTCTTATGCTCAATCAGGCTGCATTTATTTGACTGAAAATATAGTAAAAACTGTAGTATTGTGAAATATTTTAAATGTAATTTATTGCTGTGATGGCAAAGCTGATTTTTCAGCATCATTACTCCAGTCTTCACTGTCCTTCAGAATTCATTCTGATATGATCTGATTTGCTGCTCATGAAACATTTCTTATCATCAATGTTCAAAGCAGTTGTGCTGCTTAATATTTTTTTGTGGAAAAAGATAAATTGTTTGATGAATAGAGAACAGCTCTTATTTAAAACCTTATAAATGTCATGATGTCACTTTTGATCAGTTTATTGTGTCCTTGCTGAATAACAGTATTATTATTATTATTATTATTATTTTTACAATATTAGGGGCCCAGATACTTTTTTAACAATTGTATTATTGTTATTGATCATCACAAAGGCAAATGGTTAACTGTAATGGCATGAGTTTGGAGTTTGGAAGGAGCATGATAATCTAATCCTGCCAATCATTCTCGTAACAATCACACCTGCACTCTTCCTGCATCCACCTAGACCACTTGTGAAACAAAATGTTTGTTACTGTTGGTTGTCTGAACTTTACAAAACAACAACTGCTTGTTTGCAACATCATGCTCAAACACAATGTTTGCAGATATCCAACAATACCTCAAGCAAATAATGAACAGGACGTCTGCTGGAAAGACCAGCAAGGCTGGTAACCGGCATTTGTTGTCAGTGATATTCGGTTAGTTTTGTATGGTAGTGATTTATCTCAAAGGAAAATACATATAATAAGATTGGCTTGATACTGTCAGATACAGCCTCAACCTCAATTAAATTGAGATAATAATAAGTGTTTCTTTCTATCACAGGACCAGTTCCACTCTGTGACCTTCCTGGAGTAAAACCAAAAGCCTCCTTCACCTCCTCCTTTAGCTGTGGCTTCTTGAGCTGGGACTCAGGAGTGAGTTGCTGGGAAACCAGGCATACACAGCCAAATTGCTCAGTTTTGCCAGATGTCTTGTGGAGTGAATCATGTAGCACTGGTGTCTGAACCAGCCCCACCACCTCCCCCCGCACACGCGGAGGCACGAACACATACACAGCTACAGCTTGAACTTCATACGGTTCTAAGGCCCTTTCATTGTCAGTCTTAGACTTGAGCTCCAACTCTTGCCAGAGGCTGTAGTGACACAATGGAGCCTCTGTTTTTAAACCAAAAAGCATAGGGCACAGAATAAGTTCTGTCTCTCTCTTTACATACAAATCTCTCTTTTTTTTCTCTCTCATGAACACAAACCCACATAATCAATTAAGTTTCCTCAGCTCCCCATAGGCCTTCAAAGTGGATCCCCTGAGTCAAGGATATTGTGTTTTTTATGCCTGTGACCTTGTCTGGTGTCAAAGAGCAACTGGTCCAACAGACAGATGTGAGTGTATGCGTATACGGTATGTGTGTGCGTGTTTTGGCTTCATTTATTTGATATAAAAAACAGAATAAATAGCAATATTGTGCAATATTATTCAAATATAAAATAACTGTTATTCCTGTGATTACTTCTTGGATCCAGTCTTCAGTGTCACATGATCCTTCAGAAACCATTGTTTATCCAGGGGTGAACAGTAACAAAGTATTTTTCAAGTATCTACTTTATCTGAGTAAACTTTACTTTACTTTAATATTGTACTTTTTACCCCACTACATTTCATAAAAACATGCCGTTCCTTATTTTGAACTGAAGAAATCGTTATATCGAAACAGCGGTGTCTGATTCGTGAATGAACGGATTCTCTCCAATGACCCCGTTAAATCGTTTTGCAAATCGCATTGAATGATTAATTCGTGACTTGGACCGATCCGATTGAATCTGCTCTCGAGTCAGCAACACGGGGATTTAAATGATCTGGTCCGAGCAAGTCTCCAGTGAACAATTCACTAAATTCACTAGACTCAAAATGAGCCAAGAACAGGAGATCCTATAGGATCTCGAGTGCACTCACGACTGATGCAGACTTTTACTTTTTATAATTGTAAATGGAAATCATATTTAGGTCATGACCGTCTTTTTTTTCTTTTTTTTACTTAAAGTGTGAGCTGTTTGAACAAATATGGAAATGTCCACTTTCAAGCATTTCATACAATTGGGTTTACCATTGTATGAAATGCTTGAAAGTGGACATTTCCATATTTCGGTAATACCATCTGAATAGTGTAGGTTTTAGGTAAAAACTAAACATAACGTTAAAATATGCAAATTAATGCTTATGTACCTTCTGCTGCCATAGCAGTTTCAAATTATGTAAAAACTAGTATGTTTGCATGCCACTTCTCTTAAAATGTAACACATTTACCCTATCTGTTTCTATACTGTATGTTTACATTTGTCGACACACATTTACACACATTTTGCTTCTCCTCATTTAAATTTTTTATATACTAGCTATGGTATATCTTGTTATTTTGTAATTAAATTATCAGTAATTGTCAGTAGTAGTTATCAGTGTATGACAAGTTTTGGTAATAAAATAAAAGGTTTTCTTGCAGATCAGTACTTAAGTGTCTGTGCTTTTATTCTTTTACTCGAGTAAAATTAAAAAAGAGTACTTAATACTTTTACTGGAGGAATATTTTATTATGGTATCTGTACTTTTGTACTCAAGTACTTGATGTGTACTTTTTGTCCACCACTGTCATTATCAAAGTTGTGCTAATTAATATTTTTGTGGAAACTAATATTTTTTTCAGGATTCTTTGAATAGAGTTCAAAATAACTATTATTTGAAATTGAATTTTTTTTGTAGCACTATTAATGCCATTACTTGTCATTACTTTGATCAACGTATGCTTCCTTCCTGATTACAAGTATTAGTAAAAAGCAAAAACAAATATAAAGTAGAATATATACAGTATTATATTAATCAGTAATATACTATACACTTTTTTCACTAATGTACTTGAATTTTAACTGCTTTAAAATATTAATCTCTCCTGTTTGTCTTATGTCTAGGTGAGGTAACTTAGACTAGCAATTACCTTCCAGCAGAAGGCCTGAGAGGAGAGCTATTGATTGGCCAAGAGGTCAAAGGGGGTCGACAGCTGCAGGAGCAGCATGGACGGGGGAAACACAGCAAATGTGATGGAGGAGGGGTGGCCTTCAGGTGAGCTTACCCTCAACAATGTAAATGAATGGTTCCTTATTCAGACCTTCGTGGATATATAAGCAGGTGTGGTTATAACTAGGAAAAACTATTTATCAAGCTTCCCTGGTGAATTAGTAGCTGTATAAGGAAGGCTTACATATACTGTGCACCAAAAAAGCTACTAATCAATTAGCTATAAAGATGCACCTCACCACTACAAATAACACTTCAGTAGAGTCTATATTAGATATTATACTGGAAATGAAAAGGCCGTCACTGTGTTGCACTCCGAGCCATGTGAGTGCCGGGTTGCCCAGGTCATGTGGTGAAACGGTGAGTAATGCATGGAGGGATGTCGTCGCAACCTTCAGCCAGCCCTTCTCTCCTATTATTGGAATATTAATCCAGGGGATCTGGAAGGAAGGATGACGTCATGTGTGTGCCAGCGTCGTCCTGTGTGCTTTGCCGTGGATTCAGCTGTCATGGCTAACAGAACCATTTCTGTGATTAACGGTCTTGCCGACCCCATCAAACACCCAACCGTGCTACTTCCTGCCCAATATTCTCCCCTCCTTCCCCTCTCTCTCTCTCTCTCTCTCTCTCTCTCTCTCTCTCTCTCTCTCTCTATCTCTCTCTCTCTCTCTCCCTCTCTCTCTCTCTCTCTCTCTCTCTCTCTCTCTTTTTACTGCGTGTCCCAGCTGGCTGGTGTGTCTTTTTAGATGGGCAGAGTCTGTGTGTAGAGGTGTGTGTGTGTGTCTGTCCGTCTGTCTGTCTGTGTGTGTGATTTGTATGGAAGAGAGTGGATGCTTGTGTGTTTGGAGAAAATGAGCATGTGTTTGTCAAGGAGCATGCTAGAGCAAGAAAGAAAGAGTGTGTGTATACAGGTGCTGGTCATATAATTAGAATATCATCAAAAAGTTGATTTATTTCAAGAATTCAACTTAACAGGTGAAACTTATATATTATATAGACTCATTACATGCAAAGTTATATATTTTAAAGCCTTTATTTGTTATAATTTTGATGATTATGGCTTACAGCTTTAGAACTGTAACTGTAAAATTAGAATATTACATGAAATCACACAGTAATTACACAGTAATACCATGGTCATTGAACCAGGTTTTGGTTCTTTTGGCAGTGTGGGCAGGTGCAATCCTGCTGGAAAATTAAGGAAGCATGAAGTGCTCTGGAAATGTCCTGGTAGACGGCTGCGTTGACTCTGGATTTAATAAAGCACAGTGGACCAAAGTCCTCTTTTCTGATGAGAGCAAATTTTGCATCTCATTTGGAAATCAAGGTCCCAGAGTCTGTAGGAGGAGAGGAGAGGCACAGAAGTCCAGTGTAAAGTTTCCACAGTCAGTGATGGTTTGGGGTGCCATGTCATCTGCTGGTGTTGGTCCACTGTGTTTTCTGAGGTCCAAGGTCAACGCAGCCGCCTACCAGGAAGTTTTAGAGCACTTCATGCTTCCTGCTGCTGACCAACTTTATGGAGATGCAGATTTCATTTTCCAACAGGACTTGGCACCTGCACACAGTGCCAAAGCTACCAGTACCTGGTTTAAGGACCATGGTATCCCTGTTCTTAATTGGCCAGCAAACTCGCCTGACTGTAACCCCATAGAGAATGCATGGGATATTGTGAAGAGGAAGATGTGATACGCCAGGCCAGACCCAACAATGCAGAAGAGCTGAAGGCCACTATCAGAGCAACCTGGGCTCTCATAACACCTGAGCAGTGCCAGAGACTGACCGACTCCATGCCACGCTGCAGTAATTCAGGCAAAAGGAGCCGCAACTAAGTATTGAGTGCTGTACTGGGATTTTCATTAGTTGTCAGTTATAATCATCAAAATTAAAATAAATAAACATTTGAAATATATCAGTCTGTGTGTAATGAATGAATATAATATACAAGTTTCACTTTTTGAACGGAATTACTGAATTAATCCAACTTTTTCATGATATTCTAATTATATGACCAACACCTGTATATGTTTTGGTGTGTCCATAGTGTGTGTGATTGTGTTCAAGGACGGTGCTATTCATTCTCTTGAGGTCTGCATGGTGAATCCTTATGTTTCTATAATCTTAGAAAAGATGTCCTTGCCGAAGGCTGAACAGCACAGTGGTCTGCTTACTATCAGCAGTCAAAACTCTACTGGGGACAACAAAGTGCCTTCGTATCCTGTTCTGGACAAAACAGCAACAACAACAACTATTTCCATAAATTCTTAGAAAGATAAACTTAAACCTGACTGCATTAAAGGGTTAGTTCACCCAAAAATGAAAATTCTGTCAGTAATTACTCACCCTCATGTTGTTCCAACCCCGTAAGACTTTCATTCATCTTCGGAACACAAATTAAGATATTTTTGATGAAATCTGAGAGCTGTCTCACTCCTTCATAGGCTTCTAGGTAATTTCATTCTGCCGGTCCAGAAAAGTTAGTTAAGACATCGTTAAAGTAGTCCAAGTGACTACAGTAAAAAAATAACGACTTTATTCAACTATACATGCCTCTGACGTGAGTTCATGAGAGCGCAACGACGCATGCGTGAGAACTGAGAAGATTACGCAGATGGGTCTCGATGTAATGTTTAAAATGCTTCTAAGGTGTGCATTTCCTGGATGTTCGAATCGTGAGAAACCAATGAGAAAACTTAAAAGTTACTAACTTTTCTGGGCTGGCAGAGGAAATTATCTAGAAGCCTATGAAGGAGTGAGACAGCTCTCAGATTTCATCAAAAATATCTTCATTTGTATTCCGAAGATGACTGAAAGTCTTACGGGGTTGGAACAACATGAAGGGTGAGTAATTACTGACAGAATTTTCATTTTTGGGTGAACTAACCCTTTAAAGGGATAGTTTACTCAAAAAATGAAAACCATAATTTACTAACCCTTGTGTCACTCCAAAACTGTAAGACTTTCTGCAGAACGCAAAAGATAATTTGAATAATTTGTATTGAATGCCCATACAATGAAAGTCAGTGGGGTCACGCCATGAGTAAATGATGACAACATTTAAAAAAAAAAAAAAAAAACTCTTAGAGTAAAATCCTAGTTGAATTGAACAAATTGATTTTGAAGAACAAGTGTCTTGAGGGAAGGATATTTTGTCCTAGAGCAAATTTTGATTTACAATAAAAATTAATGAGTTTTCATTTGATAATCTTTCACTTTTTACTACTTTTAGTTATTTTTGTAGATAAATTTAAGAAAAATCGCATTTACAATGTTAATGTGTGTTAGCCTTCAAATCTATTAAAAAGTAAAAGCAAAATACAAAATTGATAGCAAAGCATTATCACATCAAAATGAAACCACAGCCACCAGGGCACCATTTTCACAAAAAAATACTACAACATCCTAGTATCTCTTTTCCACTGGCCCAAAAAGCCATTAACAAAGCTGTCAGAAAAGTAGACTACTGCCCCCTAAAGGAAGGAGTTTGAATTGTTGAAACTTCAATTATAAGGAATTATAACTCAAAGCAGAACTGTGATCTCTTAGGAATAAATAAACACTTCTATCTCGCCAAAAAAAAAAAAAAAAAAACTGTTTATGAACCCTCCATACTGTATACATATAAAAACTACAGAGAAACAATAGGAGGTCCTCTTGAATCTGTGAGTGTATGTGAAGAGAGCTGCTAACTGAATTTTCTCACAAAAGCATTAGCATAATACTCATCAGAAAAGGGCAATGTAGAAACAACTAAGCGAAAAAGAGAGAAAATGAGAAACTCAGTGACCCAAACATGACTGAGCTTAGACTGTCAGCATGTGTCATCTGTGCCGGGCTCATTCTGTGTGACGGCTACAACATAACTGGGGAGTAGATGTAAACAAAGGTGCTCATCAGCAGTAACCACTTAGCATGTATTCCACCATTATCATTATTCATCTCTGAGGCATAACGTTCATGTGTGGGAGATTTCAGAAGTGATTATCGTGACCGAGTTTGTGCAGTCATTGGTAGACTATTAGTCTTAAGCTCAAGCCGTATCCAGCGCTGGTTTGGCATCAGATCTGCAATAGCTTTTGCTGCCAGCATGTTTTTCTTCAACGTGGGAACCGTCAGACCATAGAGAGCTGCCTTTGGGTTTATAAGGTTCTTTCATTCAAGCGGCTTGAGCGCAATGCTCATTCCTCCTTTCCCACAGTTGGCCCATCTCTATCTCTAGCTATCTCTTCTAGCACCGCTGCATCCCTCGTTCCCTCCTCTCCCTCTCAGCCTGTTTTTGCGCGCTCTGTTCGTTATCTAACCAAACCCAACGGATTCTTCTCAGTACTGCTAAGAGAAAATCAGTTTGCTTTTTTCCTTCTCCTCTTTTTCTTGTCTAGGTCCCCACTGCCTCGCTCCGCTGCTCACCAGTTCTCCACCCTCCCTTCCTCCCTCCCCCTCTCCCTCTCCCTCTCCCTGCTTTTGCTGGCTCTGCTTTCATTCTAACCTCCCCCTCCTCTTCCCTCAAGGGAATAAAGGTCATTGCGCAAATGATTACTCAGACCTCGGTAGCCATGGAAACGCGGTCATGTGACAGGGACAGGCATGCATCGAGCACAACAAAGGAGCCGATTAGTAAGCCAGCGATGGAAAGCTAGCGCCTGCCTTTGTGTGCCTGCGTTCTCAGTATTTCGCTCTATCTCTCCCTTTCTCTTCCTACGTGTTCGACTTGCTGGGGGAGGGAGGGAGGGAAGGAGCGCGCAAAAGAAAGCCTAGCATGCTGCTTCTACAAGCGCTTTGTTTAAACTAGCGGTTTGTCTTTGGGTTGTTCATTAGAGATTAACGCTGACATTTCAGTGCGTTTGCACATGTTTAATGCATCCGTTAGACAAAAGAAGTGTGTCCTAAATTTTAGACCCCAATTGAGAAAGCCGCTTCATTGTGAATTAGGTGAATTCATTGTAGAAGGTGTCGTTATTGATACACTAATGATCATATAACTAGTTTTAATCAAAGTCCCTTTCAAGGAAGGTCAGTTGACTCGGCGGCCATATTTGAAGTGGCTCTGGGCAGCTATTTTGGGCATGCACGACCAACTGCTATCTATTTGAAAGGGGAAATAACTTGCGAAACTCACATTTAAATATTGATTAAATATTGATTGACTCTTTTATTTAGAAAATATTACAAGAGCTGCCCTGAGGTTGCCATATTGCGAGTTGCGGTTTCTCCCATTTGTAGCAATACAAGATCACTGTCTGGGTACCTAGCTAAAAGTTTTCGTTATTTCCTCCCTAGTTATAAATTCTGCAAATATGTAGCGATAGAAATTAAAAATAGCATAAAATAAATGAGTTTAAAGACACGTTTGTTTTACGGTAGTTACAATTGTCTAATTAAGCCAAAGCCATACTTCAGTTGCTTGAAGTGAATTCTGTTAACAAAATGTTATTCAGTCCCAATGAGGTAGTAAGTGAAAATACTGCCCCCTAGGTGCAGTTTTTATTTATAAGTGGCTCTATAGTAAATTCCACTTTTCCTTGTCATATTTACTCATAATGTAAAATGCAATTTTATGTACTTGTTCTCTCAGCACACCAACATAAAAAACAGTTTTAGAGAAAGACAGCAGGGTGCCTTCCCTCAGAGAGGAACGTCAGACTTTTGGTATCTTTTCTCATTGTCAGTGGTGGCTTTATTTAAATGAAACTGTCAAGGCTTTGAAACTCACACCAGCTTATCTAATATGAGTTACCTGCAGTTAATGAACTGGAGCCAACGGAAACCAATTAAACATTGAAAATTATTGTGAGCTTCTGGAAGTCCTGTAAAAGGCATAAATCAACCCTTTAAAGTGCACTTACAATTCACTCTACAAAGTAATCTCACCAATTTCATTCCATTTTCTTCTAATTTAAAAAAAGTCACATGCACATAACATAGCCTAAAATCTATGTCTCTAAATGTAATGTTTTTATTAGCTTGATGCAAAGTTAGATTTTTCTTATGCTAGCTTTGTATGTGTCTTGTTCCAGTTTCAACCCAGGTTCCTTTCTGAAAAATGTTTTGTTGCATGTTTTGCAACAAGTGTTTTTAAAAGTGTTTTTTGCTGAAGCAACCAGCTATTTTAGCTTGCTTTCTACAAGTCTTTGAGCTCTTTTACTGTGACTCATGTTTCATGGGACTCGTATCCAAGCGCTCCTCATCGCAAGTGCAGTGTTGTACCAGGTGATCTACTGAGCAAGTTTACTTCGTCTGAAAATCATACATATGGAGTTGATTTTGTGATGCTAAATGTCCAACTGTTTTAGTTCACAAATCATGCACTATATGTGTTTTGAGGTCATATATTGTACAAGGAACTACTTGAAAATAAGTCTTCATTAATCGATAATCTGTGGGAAAAGTAATAAAAGCTATTGTTACCACAGTGTTTATTTCAGCTGTAAACTGCACTGAATTGTATTTATAAGTACATTTTTGCAGTCAGAAATGTAGATAAAGGTGCATTTTTACAATGTTCTCCAGTTTGTTATGCACTAAAACTTGTAATCATTCTAGAATAAAGTGAATTTCTCTTAATAATGTGATTTTAGATTTTGTCAAGATAGAAGAGTGGTATCCTGAACATTTCATCTTAGCACTGTTTGTGCACACTGTCAATATATATATGTGGGCAAGCATGTGCGTGTGACTGTGTCTGCTTGTTTCAGGGGATGCTGTATCAGATTGCCTTTGAAGCAACAAAAAACATGAGTTGAGTCTGGGCACACACTCTGTTATGACTGCACAGCTGTTTCCAAAGCTCAGCAGCAGACAGAGAGGCCTGTGGGTTAGTCCGGGGGGGTGAGGGAGGGGGCTGATGGGTACGGCTGCAGCCAACGGGCCCTCATGTTTGGCCTTCTCGGTTATAAAGGGCTTCAGCTGGAACCAGACTGTCCAAGGCTGAAGGACTTGGTGGACAATCAATGTGGTGTGTTTGAATTTGTCCATAAGAAAGTATGATAGCTGCAGGTGAACCGTTTGATTGAAAGAGATATTCTAACATACTTGTCAACAAAGAGACCGTGTGTGTGTGTGTGTGTGTGTGTGTGTGTGTGTGTGTGTGTGTGTGTGTGTGTGTGAGAGAGAGAGGTTCATAAAATTAACCATAAAATTAATTAATTTTTAGTACCACTCAGAAATTAACACGACTGCAAGTAATGTCATGTTAATATATGAAAGAATAGTTTGAGCACAATTTTAGTAATCATAGGGAAGACCTTATGACCATGTTATATAATAATAGCAATGTTGAAAGCTTAATAATAGCACCAGTAATTCAGTGTATTGTGTAAACTACAGTTTGAGTTAAAACATGCACTTGCTAAAATTTGATTGGATGAGCTACTTCTAAGGCCAATGAAAAATGGAACTTCCAATGACTTCCATGTTACTTGTAATTGCAACTTAATTAAAAAAATATATTTTTGCCTGCTACAATGAAAAGGAGGCCGTAAATAAGCTGTTTAAAAGAGATGTTTGTGTATTTTTCAGGTACTTGCAGATTCGATTTTAGTTTGGATATCTGAACATATTGACAGTGTCTAAAGTGTAAGAGTATTTCCATATATATATATATATATATATATATATATATATATATATATATATATATATATATATATATATATATATATATATATATATATATATATTAGGAATAATATATAGTTTATACTCTGTTCAGAAGTTTGCAGTCGGGGAGATTATAAAAAAAAATAACCAAGGTTGATTTTATGTGATTTAAAAATACAGTGATATTGTGAAATATTATTGCAATTTAAAATAACTGTTTTCTATTTTCACATATTCCTGTGATGGCAACGCTGAGTTTTCAGCATCATTACTCAAATCTTCAGTGTCACATGATCCTTCAGTGCTCAAGAAACATTTCTTATTATTATCAATGTTGAAAACCGTTGTGCTGTTAGCCAGACGGCATTTAAACGGCTGAAGACCCAAGTTTGATTTGAAGACAAAAAACATACCAAGCACAATGTTCTCTCACCATTTGTGATTTCTAACAGTCACAGCCAAGTTCGGCATGGTCTTGCAGAGCAGAAACAAAAGCTGCTGCTCCCCGTATGTTTTTCCATCATCTCTGGTCGCGTTCATATGTAAATTGTGTGAGCTTATTTTGTTCATTAGATCGAAAGATATGAAAAAGCCTAACTGATTTGGCAAAATGCAGGACACTGTAGTGGTCTCTTTGAGTCAAAACAGTGAAATGCTGAAGCCCTTCTGTGTGTCTGTCTGTGCCATGAGGCAAAAAGAACAAACAAAACAAAGACAGACAGACAGAAAGAGGCGATTTGGTGTCCCTGGTGGGTTCTCTGATTGACTGAGTGCTGTAGTGACCAGTCTGAGACTGGGTCCTTTAGGGAGATGGGCAGGGGGAGGCTCAGCTGGGATACACTACATGCAAAAGCCAATTTACAAATGAAGTGACTGTAATGGGGAACCACAGTGAGGGCCGGCTCAATTTTGGCCGCTGGGTTTGGACCCCTGTTCCTTGGTTTGAGATGGGAGTGGTAGGATATCAGAATGAGCCGGCAGTGAAAGGGTAATCTAAGTTTGATGGGTAATTTGACATTGTGGGCAGCGGTGGGGCCAGATGAGGCTTGGTCTGTCACCTCTGGCTCAGCTGCTGGTTGGTGGGATGCTTGGAGAGGTCATGATACACTCACTTCCATATTCAGATATACAACTTCAATTCTTAGTGGCTATATATATATTATATTTATTATTATTATTATTTTGTTATCTTTCTTAGAATCTCTTGGAAAAAGATGATTTTTCCAAGAGAGTGTGTGTGTGTGTGCGCGTGCGTGCGTGTGTGTGTGTGTGTGTCTCATGTTTGGTGTGTGTATGAAGGTAGAGTGCGTGAGATGTGCTTGTATGATGCCTGACCAAAGTGGTCAATCAGCGCTGAGAGGTGTGTGTACGCGTGCAGTAGGCCATGGAATGTGGGCTTATTTTGCGAGTGGTTCAAGGGTGATAGGGGCAAAGGGTTCAGTTCAGTCGGCAAAAATGTTCCATTATGTTCCAATTACCATTGCAGCCAGCGAGTGTGGTAGCCTCAGACTCCGTTCAGGCGATGGAGAGAAAACGGGGGTGGGCTGGGGCAAGGAGAAAGAATTCATCCTCTCTCGTGTCTCATGGGAGCTCTGTCTCTGAGCAGGGACACATAGGGGTCGTCCTGTCCCACAGAAGCGGCTGCAGCGCTCAGCATCAGTCTGTGTGGGGACAGATAAATAAAAAGAGAGAAGAAGTGGTAGTCAAAGTCACGTATTATCCCAGAAAGAATGAACAACACGCATTTCCAACCTCAAGTTTGCATTTCATGTCCAGTGGATGTTATCAAGGATAGTTTGAGTCACTAGAAGGTTTTGGGATACTGTGTCTTTTAAAGTAAACAAGGGTGTGTTTGTGTCACGCAAACCCATGGAGGACTAAAGTCAGAGTTCATGCAAGTGTGAGCGAGTGAGGGATTGTGGGAGAGTCTGATGAGGAGTGAGGGAACACTTGAGTCAGTGGACGAGTCGTGGATGATGGGCTTGTCATTTCTGCCAGTTTGCGTCACATGACTAGACTGCTCATTAAGACCTGAAATAGATGGATTTGGTCCCGTGGGCTATATTTAGCCCAGTTTAACTGCTGACAAGCTATGGCAGGCCCTGCGTTTGACTTTTGGACCTTTCTCTCCATAAAATCTGCCAAAGTCTGAACTAGGGGTCGTACTGTTTTTCTATCTAAACACGGTAGACGAACGTGTTTGACTGTTGCCCTCGCATCTCACGTCTTTTGCAGCATCTCACGCATGACGCAGTGTTCTAAAAACGCGGTTAAAAGTTAAAAGAAGTTAAACTTTTTTCCGCTCCACTGACTCTCAACTCACGTTTTTGACCACACACACACACACACAAACACACACACACACACACACACAAAAAAAACATACTGTGTGAGTGGCCCTTTAGACAATATTAAATGTGGATGGAAAAATGGAAGTTTAGTCCAGGTTTAAAACATTCGCTTAAGTCCATGTTGTAACTCATTTTAAAAGGTCAATAAAACTAGCTAAGAAAATATCACAGAGTGGGATTTTATAGCATTGACCAGTTAAGGCAGTGGAAAGATCAAAGAGTGTGAGCAATGGAGGGGAATAGAGTGAGAGAGAAAGATTAAAACAAAAGAGAAAAAAAGGGAAAAAGAAGGGAGTGAAAAAGAGGAAAAATATTGGGTCCTGAAAAATCCACCACAGCTGCCTCTTTAAAAAAAAAAAAGGAAAAAGAAAAAACTTCATTCTGCTTTTTGACCTGTGTGTGTGTGTGTGTGTGTGTGTGTGAGAGAGAGAGAGAGAGAGAGAGAGAGAGAGTGTGTGTGTGTGTGTGTGTGTGTGTGTGTGTGTGTGTGTGTGTGTGTGTGTGTGTGTGTGGCTCTGTCGGCTTTGTCCCTCAAAGAGCTTTTTTTCTTCCTTTGCTTTTTTTTTTCCTGGAGAGAGAGGCTGGCGCCAGCAGTCTGGAACAGGGCTGACAGGATTTGAATTATAGAAGCTGAACGGGAGGGGGAGGGGGTGGATGGAAGAGAGAGAACGAGCAAGAAATAGGGAGAGAGGGAGAGCAGGCAAGCGGGGGAAAGAGAGAGATTCGTTGGTGTGTGTGTATGTGTGTGGGTGATTGAGTGTAGCAGAAAAAGGGTTGTTATTTCAAAAGCGACAGCCACACAGGCGAAGCGGGCGGAGGTGTTGGGTATATGCTAAGCTAGTATCTGGCTTTGTGGCCGGCATTAAAAATTAATAAATAAGTAAACGAAGCAGGCGATTGTAGTTTTAATCGCTGATGAGGCTGACACAATCGCACTATGCTTAATGTCATTGAGAATTTAGCTTACACAGTTTATTTCCAGTTTTACTTTAGATGGAGCTGCTTTTTTATAAAGCTTTATGCCCACTACTCTGCACACACAGATTTCATCGAGTTACTTTTAAAGGGGCAGTTCACCTAAAAATGTAAATACTTTCATCATTTACTCACCCGTATGTTGCTTTAAACCTGTATGCCTATTTATTCGGTGGAACACAAAAGAAGATATTTTGAAGAATTTACTTGTCATTTATTTTAATGCAATTACAATTAATGTGGGATGTGAATCATTCTAATCTGTTTTGAATTCATTCAAATGTAAATGTAAAAAGGAGTTACTGAATCATGCAAAAGATTTGTTCACAAATTGGGCATTGCTACTTCTCTCATGAAGGCATCAAGCGGAGCAAGAGCAAGATTTTCATTGAATAATGACTTGCATTTCTGTCTGTTACTCACACAAAGCTATCGTTTGGCTTCAGAGACCAAATACATGTATGAATAACTTTCATGGTTCTTTTGTGGGGGTTTTTAAGCTTGAAAGCTCCAGTCCCCATTAATTGTAATTGCACTTAATGCGGGCATGTCTGCGGACAGAATTCTCATTTTAGATTAATTATTATTTTAATATTCTCTAAGAAATCATTTTTAATTTAAACAAGACAGTGTTGTTAACTAAAACTATTAAAACATTTTTGATAATTGAAATAAAGATGAAATTAAATATAAAAAAAAAATATTAGATGAAAACTATCAGTTAGATGCCAAGACAACATGCAAAACAAAAATAATATATTTTACATGCAATTTTGGTATTAAAATAGCTCATATTAAAACAAGAATAATATATATATATATATATATATATATATATATATATATATATATATATATATATATATGTATAACAAAAGCTAATAAAAATCACAAAAGCACATCTATGTTTAATCGTGCAACATAAACATATAGGCTTTACTGAAAGTATACATCCAGCATATATCAAACATTCCTCCTCGTTCGCCCTCTCAGGCCGCTCGTTCCTCTCCACCCTAAAATTGTTTCAGGCTGCGGAAGGCATTCCAGACCCAAGCATCTGCTTTCCCCCTGTTCATTTCATCACCCACAGTGTGCCGAGGCCTGATGGAGCAAACATGAACACAGTGAACCCTCACTGCACAGCAGAGTCACATCGCTGTAAACCTCCTGCTTCTCACTTCTCTGTACTGACTGCACTAGAAACAAACATGCAATCTAGTTTAGTGAGCCTGTTGTGTCGGCAACATAAACAGAGCGCTGTGTGGATGTGAGAGACAGAGAGTAGCGAGGGAGGGAAATGGAGTGAGAGAGAACAGCCTGTTCTGGAGAGGAAAAGGAGTGAAAAGGAATGAAACGCCCCGGACCAGAAGTGGTTCCAAATGTTGGGCTCAGACTGAATTCAACCAGAGAAAACACACACACACACACACACACACACACACACACACACACACACACACACACACACACACAGTTTTTCATTTCTATCCTTGTGAGGACATTCCATAGGCGTAATGGTTTTTATACTGTACAAACTGTATATTCTATCCCCTTACACTGCCCCTATCCCTAAACCTACCCATCACAGGAGACATTCTGCATTTTTACATTTTCAAAAATATATAATTTAGTATGTTTATTAACCCATTCCCCTCATGGGGACCGCTGGCTGGTCCCCACAATGGAGGTGATCTCAGGTTTTACTATCCTTGTGGGGACATTCGGTTCCCACAATGTATAATAAACCAAGCCACACACACATACACATATACACACACACACAGAAATTGACATTTAGTACCAAAGCACACTTTTCTATTTGATCTTTTTTTTTGCTATTTCTTTTTTATTTTATTTGATGTACTATAAGTACTGTACATGTAGTTGCAGCCCATATAGTTCTTCTCTTTGTTATTGCCACACGTGTGGTGCGGTGACTGTGTGACAGATATATTGAAATACAGAGGAATAGACTGAGAAAAAGAGAAGTAAATGGCCTCCCGGATAAAAAAGGAAAATAAAGAAAGGGAGAGAAAAGGCAAGAGAGAGAGAAAATAGATGAAAGAATTAAAGAAAGCATGACGAAAGGAAGTATAATAGAACACTGGTGTGTCTCGTCTAATGAGACAATAAGTGGTCACCTGAGAGACTGCTGTCCAGACTGGGTTAAGATCAAAGCATCACCATTATTGGTGTGAAACGGGGTCAATTCTGGATTCTCACAGATTCACTTCTGTTCAGTTCAGTTTTCTCTTTTTTGAGATTCAGGTGCTTAAGAGCTGCTGTTAAGTTTTGTCATGTAGCTAATTGGGTCGATCTTAACCTGGCCATTATATATTAAGGAGAGCAAGCTGCAACCGAAGCAGTTCAAGTTCACATAAAGAGCAGGTTTCTTGGATAAGCAAAAAGACCTATAACTGATTTGACTAAAACGATTTGCCAAAACTAAATCTGATTTAAATCCGCCAGGCACACCAACACTCCATGCCAACCATTAGAGACAAATGCCGAGAAACTGTAATAATTGAAATGTTCTGCTTTCACTCCACTCTGGGTTTTCCATCTCCAACACACTTGTAGATTCTGAGTCATCTGAAATATGTAAATAAAATGACTGACCAGTCATTTTTGAAAGAAGACCATAATTAAGGTTATGTCTAGATATGTCCAGATCCGATCACGTGATCGGAAATCGGGCCCAATCACGTGGTTTCAGACTCGATCGGAATCGGACGTTACCTCCCGATCAGGACTCGGATACATATGTATATATTCTCATTATTTTTTAACACATCTATAGTTATGCGGTGGCACAGAATTAGACCCTTTTGACTCCACACAGAAACAGCAAAGTTGCTGAATGTTAAAATAAGGTGAATTAAATGAAAAATAAGGAACATCCTGGATCTGTTTTTTCGCTCTTCTTTATTCTTTTTTTATGTATTATAGAAGTATCGGATCGGGACTCGGTATCGGTAGATACTCAAAATCAATTGACTCAGACTTGGACTCGAGGGCAAAAAAACCTGATCGGGACATCCCTAGTTATGTCCACACTAGTGCGTTTTCGTTTTAAAACGGCGGTTTAAAATGAAAACGATCCTCGTCCATACTGGCGATTCCACTGTATGTCAGAAAAGATCTCCGTCGACACACTAAAAGACCTAAAACGCATGTCACATGACCATTCATGCACACTGGGCTTCTTTTTTGCTCTATCTACACTGAAAAACAACCCTGTAGTTTTCAAACTAAAACGGAGTTGGTAGCGTTTCCAAAAGTCTCATAACTTTTAGAATTTTCGACCCTGAAAACTAACAGAATCACAATACCGTAAACGGGGCTTTAGAAAATGCCGGTCCACATTGTTTATTTTGACATGCTTGTATTTACAGCTCATGATGGACAGTGATATTGCAAGACGATTTCAACATTTTATTTAGTTTGAATAGATAATACTATCTTGATTGATAATATTTTTTCTTTTCTGCCAATTTAAATGATGAAAGTACGAGGGATAAAAATACTGGTCTTTTTCTATGAGAATCAGTAAAATAGCGCATGTAGTGAAAGGTTAGATTAGATCATCACTTAAAATCTTAGGAGGTGCTTCAAGTAATTCATTTCAGTCTGAGTGATATCAGCTGAAAAAACATCTTGGGAATCCCTCCTCTGTACTGCATTACATTTATATGCTTGGAATTTCTGTTCTTTTATACTTACACCGTTTGTCGTCTTTCATTGTATTGCAGAATGTCCGAGCCTGCTGTCATTTTTAGCTACACAATTTTAGTCATCTCCCTTGTGACATATCACACTGTGGTTCTATTTGATCTTGTTTTATACTTACTATAATGAGAAGACAAACCTGACTCACATGACAAACAAAGTTCAAATCTATGATAATTCTATTTCAGCTAAACTGCGTCAATTCAAGAAAATAAAACCAGGTAAGAAAAACCAAAACAAATAGATGGCTGTTCAAAATTTGGGCTTTTTTATGTTTTTAAAGGAGTCTCTTATGCTCACCAAAGCTGCATTTATTTGATAAAAAATACAGCAAAAACACATATATTGTGAAATACATTTCATTACATTTTAATATACTTTCAAATCTAATTTATTTCTGTTGATGGAAAAGCTGAATTTTCAGCAGACATTACTTCATGATGATTCTAATATGCTGATTTGGTGCTCAAGCAACATTTCTTATTATCACAGTTGAAAATCTGTTGTTTAACTTAATATTAAGGAAACCGTGATACATTTTTTTCAGGTTTCTTTTTAACTACAATGACAAATCTGAGAAAATAAGTACAAAGGAAGAATTTACATTTCCAATATGTCCTGATGTTCTGTTGATTATCATTAAAGACACGACTGGCTATATTTCCCGTCTCTATATCCTCTGCTGTCTGTGGGGTTAAAAGTTCCTCATATTGGTGGATCTGAATCAAGAGGCTACCCATAACCCCCTGCTGCCACTAACAGTCCCCCACATGCACACACAGTTGGAGTGTGAGGATAAAAAAACAACGCAGTAAAACACGCATATATACACTGCGGAGATCCAGATACTCTAATCTGCAACCACAATCCTTTTTGTAATGCCATAATCCAAAACCTGCTGTTTGAAAAAAAAGGCTGTTTATCTAGAATGTTGCTAGGTCAACAACAAACCTAAACATTTAAACAAATCACACTGTCCGAGGGCACACCAACATCTTGTAAAGGTTATGACCAACCGCCATTAAAAACAGACACACATAAATTACAAATTAGCAATGAATACAGAACCTGAACCTGAACCTGAATACACAGAGTATCTTTGATGCATTTTGATTGTGGCAATACTACCGTTCAAAAGTTTGTGGTCAGTCATTTTTTTATTTATTAAGATGATTTTTTTTTTTTTTGAGCTAAGATGCATTGAATTAATCAAAAGTTTCAGTAAAGACTTTTATAATGTTGCCATTTTGCCATTTAAACTTTCTATTCATTAAATCATTCTGAAAAAATGCATCAGTTGCACAAAAAGCTCAACTGTTTTCAACACTGATAATAGTAATACAAGTTTCTTAAGCACCAAATCAGCATATTATAATGATTTTCTGAAGGATCGTGTGACACTGAAGACTGGAGTAATTCAGAAAATATTAAAAAAATATATTAAAATAGAGAAAAAGTTATTTTAAATTGTAAATAATATTGATCAATATTACTGTTTTTAATGTATTTTTGCTCAAATAAATGCAGCCTTGGTGAGCAGAGGCATCTTCCAAAAACGTATACCAACCCCAAACTCATATGCAATAATGTATATCACACAACAGCTACACTCAATAATGCAAACAAGATGCAATGGCTATTATTCTCCATCACATCAGAGAAAAATATGTGGGGCGGGTGTTAGACCTTTTCCTTTTTGGACACCACTGGGTCCATCATTGATCGTCTTTAATGACCGACTGTGCCGGCCTCCGGGCCAGTGTCTTTAACTGCTGCCGGTGCATCAGAATGGGTTTTGGAGGAGAAAAGGCAGGTCAAACAAAGTACCTTGACTGCACGCAGAAGAACGGTCTCACCAAGGGCACAGCCATCATCCCGTAATGATTGTGTTGAAAGAAAAGATGTTTGAAGGACAGTGTGCAGAGTCAGCGACACGACAGACATTGATAGGACTATTAGACATGTTTGGATTCCACCACATCTTGTATATCCATTCAATTTATTTATTGACGTTTACTCTTTTTATACAAGATTTCCATTTAATAAGTAAATAGCTTCAAAATAATCTCTATAATCAAGCAGGGGTGTAAGTACTAAAACATGTTAGTGTTATATTTAGTGTAAACGCAATTTTTTAAAAATCCAAATCTATCCAAAAACATGAGTTTCTTTAAGTATTAAGAGATATTATTTTTCAAGACTTTTGCACCAGGCTAACTAAAAAAATACTGTTAGTCGTATTAGCTTAAATCTGCAGCATACTTTAGTTTATTCTGTCCGAGAACTGTCCATTCAGATAGAAACGTGTGTCTAACTGTCATGTTAAACCACACAAGGCAAGGCAAGGCAAGGCAAGTTTATTTATATAGCAAATTTCATACACAGTGGTAATTCAAAGTGCTTTACATAGAAGAAATTAAAATAATCAAAATAAATAAGAATAATTAAAACCGTTTATAAAATAAAATACAGTGCAAACAGTCGGACGAACAGTGGCACAGTGCGCATTCAGTAAATGCACAGCTAAACAGATGTGTTTTGAGTCTGGATTTGAATGTGGCTACTGTAGGAGCACACCTGATCTCTTCTGGAAGCTGGTTCCAGCTACGGCTGGCATAATAGCTAAAAGCGGACTCTCCTTGCTTAGAGTGAACCCTTGGTATTTCTAGTTGATGTGATCCTAATGATCTGAGGGATCTGTTGGGTTTATATTCAGTGAGCATATTTGCAATGTATTGAGGTCCTAGGCCATTCACATTTCATCTGGTTTTATGTGACATTTCGTGGTGACCAACATACATACATCATATGTGGTAGTTTGGCAAACATGCAATTATCTGCCTAAAAAAATTCTTAAATAACACAAATGTAAAATGTTTGAGTTAATACTACACTGTAAAAATATTTTTGTTGATTTAACTTAAAGAAGTAACCTGGTTGCCATTTGAAATAAAACAATTGAGTTAATACAAAAAAGGAGATTGGTTTAATCAACAGAAACTCAAAATATTGTTGTCTGAACCATATTAATTATCTAAGATGATTTGACAAAAGAAAAAAGTTTTTTTTTATTATTTAATTTTTTACAGTGTAGCCTACTCAAACTCTATCTACTGTAGCAATAGTTTGTGCATGAGTTAATTTGTGTTTTCAATATTTGTATGTGTTTTCTTTCCTGTTTTCATCTCTGTCACTGTGTATGTGTGTGTGTGTGCTTATTTTTTATACCGGTCGGGACTTCAACTTGAATGCACACTCACTCATGGGGACTCGTGTTGCCTAAATTGAGGTCTCCATGAGGAAACAAGTGTATAAATAATACAGAATGAGTTTGTTTTTTTAATTGTAAAAATCCAGAAAGTTTTGTTTGATGAGTAGGTTTAGGGGTAGACTAAGTAAGGGGACATAATCTACAGTTTGTACAGTATAAAAACCATTACGTCTATGGAAAGTCCCTATAAAACATGGAAACCCAATGTGTGTGTGTTTGCTCGCGTGCTCTCTGTGCTGTGTGGAGTGGAGGGCAGAGGCTCTGGGAAAAGGAGGAAGTCATAGAGAGAGCAGAAGGAGAGCATTCTTTCCCGCTGAAGTCACCCTGTCTATGGCGATGGGAGAGCAATGCTGTCCACACGCACACACAGCCGCCTCTGTGTGTCAGTGTCGGTGCGAGTGGGTGGGAGTACACCACTGCAGGGGTTTTGGGTTGAGATAGAACGAAAGAGAGAGAGTGGGAAGAGAGAAGGATGGGTAGAGAGAGGCACACAAATAAGAGAAACGAGAGATAGTGGGAGAGAGAGAGAGGGTAAAACAAGTGCAGGTGAGGAGACTGAAAATAGAGGTGGACAAGAAAGAGGAAGAAAGAGAGAGTTTTTACAACCAGAGAGAACTGTGGGTAGGGCCGGCAGACTACATAAATGAGGGTGATAAATCGAATGGAGGTATTTATGATACTGTCTGTGACATATTTCTTTCATTACTGACACATATTTTGTATATTTGAAGGACCAAGACAGATAATTGTTGTACAGAACCAATTCTTATTTTTAAAGAATAGTTTTATTCTTTTCCCAAGAATGAAAATTCTGTTATCATTTACTCACCCTTGTGTGGTTCAAGCCTGACTTCCTTCTGCAGAGGTGGACAAAGTACACAACTTCCTTACTTGAGTAAAAGTACAGATACTACTGGTCAAATATTACTCCGTTACAAGTAAAAATTGTAAAGACCGATGTTTTTATATGAGTAAAAGTACAGAAGTACTAATTTTTAAAAGTACTTAAGTATAAAAGTAAATGTCAATGCATTGTTTTATTATTGTTGCATTGTTGCATGTAATACTTACAGTACCTTATGCCTCTGAATCTCTGCCTGCTACCCTCATATCAATATCACATTTATTTCTATAACACAGTTCCTGTAGTGGGATTGAATAAGTCACTCAATAACGTCCACAATAGTTTCGGACACCCAAATGGCTGGTCCCAGTTGTTTGGCTTTTAGTATGAATATGTTATACTTGTTATCTATAAGCTAGTGTGCTCCAAAACAATGACAAAATTCACATTTAGAAGACCAAACCCAACGTTGGAAATGAAAATCATGTTGATGTCAGAATCCAATGTCAGATTGACGTTAATCTCCAATGTTGGACAGACATTGTATTGTGGTTGAAAATCGGTTGACGTCAGAAACCAACATCGGTCGAGTTCTGACGTCAACCAGACATTCATTTACAACCAAAATCCGTGTCTGAAAATCTGTCCGACGTTGGATGTTGACTTCAATCTGACGTCGGGTTGACGTCAACTCAACTTTCATTTACAACAAAATGCAACCCCTGCAACCAAAATCATCCCTGACGTTACTACTCTCTACTCAAGGACCTTGACAGAAATGTAGTGGAGTAAAAAGTACGATATTTGTCTTTCAAATGTAGTGAAGTTATAGTAAAAGTTTCCAGAAAAAATAATACTCGAGTAAAGTACAGATACTCAAAAAGTGTACTTAAGTACAGTACTCAAGTAAATGTACTTTGTTACTGTCAACCTCTGTCCTTCTGTGGAATGTGAAGATATTTTGAAGAATTTCTCAGTGTCTTTTGAACATAATGAAAGTCCAAAGCAACTAGACCAAACAATATTGGACTCCATTGACTTTCATCATGGGGACAAACACTGATCACAAACATCTTTCAAAATATTATCGTGTATGTTCCACAGAAGATTTAATATCATACCGGTTTGGAATGACATAAGAGTGATGCATTTTTCATTTAGGGTGAACTATACATTTAACAGTTCTGGTTTACATTCATCCACAGACGCAGAACACTAATATAAGAAAAAATATAAGCATCAAACCCATTTTCATGGCTATCAGCACAGTTGCTACAATAAATGGGAACGTTTTTTCTCCTAGAAAATTGTATACAATTTAGTTCTGATTTGTTAATGTTCTGTTTAAATCTGAAATGGTCTCATAAGTTCACAACAGGCTTATTATGCAATTAGAACTGTTTTCCAAATATTGTCTGTTCTTTCTTTCACAAAAGTACTTATACAATCGTTAACAGAACTATCAAGGAACAAAAATCATTCAGTGAAATTGGAAGCAGAATTGTTATTTTCCTTGAATTCCCATCTCTAGTGAGGAATGATATATATTTATGAGCTCTCAATCTCACAAAATCATCCGAAAACCTGAAAACATTGGGTGAAAACTTAGACTTGATGCCGACCTGTATAGCCATGGTTGATCACTTGGGCATTCTCAGTGATTTTATTTTAGTATGACATGGATTAACCGCATTGAATGTTAGATAATGATATTCTATTTATAAAATTTTGCTAAATTTTGACTTTATAAGAACAAAAATATAATTTCGGTCTGTCAATCTAGAAAGAGATACACATTAACCTTGAGAAATTTGTAAATTGAGTGATCTTCACATTTTCTTTTGTATCTGTAATTAAGAGGGGATCTTTCTGAAGCTCCATAATGTATAAAAATCGTAGATGCCCCATAATGAGATGCTTATGATTAAATATTTATGTTACTTTTCTCAATCTCACAGCTTCATATTTAGATTCAAAAGCCCTTCTCCATCTCCGTACAGCAGGGAATTTCCAATTCCATCATGTGAAACTTCTCTTTTCAGCCTCCAGCACAAACCTGAAGATGTAGGCCCGGCCGAGGAGAGCCGGTTCAGTGAAGCCTTTATATCTTTCACCTCTTCATCCTCATTTCTCCCGGACTCCATAAGAGTGTCCTGATTTTCCAAGTAGAAGATGAGCATTAAGAGGTGAGATGAACAATAAGAGGTGTTCTTCCAACCATTTGAGCAAATGAAATGTTTGGATGATAAGGCCTTCCAGTAAACCTCCTCCCTCCCCTCTTCTTACTGTCCGCTGCCAGGACAGTCCCAGGGCCCTCAAACATCAGGCCGCGGCAAGGCGCTCAAGCGCTGTCTGTAATTGCTTCGGTCTAGACACTGTCTGGTATGGGAAACAGACACGCACAATGAGCATAAGAGGAGGGGGGAGGGGGATAGAGAGAGAATGCAATGGGATTAAAACGAGTTACAAACGGCCTGGATCCCTCCGGTGAAATAAAGGATGTCAGAGCCTGATTGCAGTGGGTGGATGATTTACAGTACGAGAGCTGCATTCGATGGACGTGTTTCGTTCAGCTTCAGTTCTCATGTGGTCTATGGAGGTGATCAAATGAGTTACCGACCTCAAACCAGATTTGTTTTCACTCTGATGAAGTTGGTGTCTGAGAACAATGGTCCATGATTAGTCTACACATCTACATCATTATTTTGTGTAGCTCTGTGCTGCGTCTTTGCATTTGTCATGGAAACCCTCATCAATCAGCATATTATGACCCTCTTTTGAGTTCCAATTGTTACTTTTTATATATGAATACATTACAAAACAAAACAAAAACAATCAAGATACTTCATTTTGTTAATGGAAAAGCTATTATTTATGTCTCCATTTAATTTACTCTTAACATCACTTAACATTGTTTTCAAGCTTTTACATTGTGTTTTCTGTACCAGAAATGGTGCGTTTACACTGATGAGCCAAAACATGATGACCAGTCACAGGTGAGGTGATATCGTTGATCATCTCCTAACAAGGCCATGTATTAAGGGTGGGTAGATTAGATGGTAAGCAAACAATCAGATCTCATAATCAACGTGTTGGATGCAGGAATAAAGATCTGAGCTACTTTTGATGTGACTGGGTCAGAGTATCTCTGAAATGGCAAGGCTTGTGTGTGGCTCCCGGTCAGCACTGGTGAGAATTTACCAACAGTGGTCTGAGGAGGGACAAACCACAACCCGGCGACAGGGTGTTGGGTGCCCAAGGCTCATCGATTCACAAGGGCAACGAAGACTATCTCGTCTGGTCCAAGCCAACAGAAGGTCTACTGTGACTAAGTCACACAAAATTTGAATGATAATTACATTATGAGAAGAATGTGTCACAACACAGTGCATCACACTCTGTGTGGCCACAGACCAATCAGAGTGTCTATGATGACCCTGTCCACTGTCTACAATGGGCACACAAGCATTAGGCTTGCTGCGGTAGTCAGTGTTACACGATGTTCGCCCGTACACCGATTGCACTACTTACCCACTGTCGATTTGCTGTTTTATCAAAATAAAAACCATTTAGTTCAGCTGGACAATAGACGTAACAATTTTAAAATGAAAGCCTCTGCTCTGCTTCATATAGCATGAGCAAGATTTCACTTATCATGTGACGATAGTTTGGAGAGATGACTGGCAAGACGACGGCGGAGGATCTAAGCACACCTGATCCTGAGCGTCATCGGCAGATACCTTATCTTGTAAAATGTGAAGTCAGTACCGTCGCCCCATATGCACGGAGTATGATCGCAAATTCGCAGGTCAAAGTGAAAAGCTTGCGTGCATAAAGTGATTTCAATACCCCACGTACCCTCACATGATACACTACCCCTCTACCCCCTGGTGTTATCAGTAATACCGGTGTGGTCGCAAGTTTATTTACCGGTGTGGAAATGTCCTCACTGTGGCATCTCTAACGAGCGTGGAGCATTGGAAAAAGGTCACCTGGGGAAGTGATGTCACCAGGATGCACTGTGGGACGATGACAAGCCAGTGGAGGGAGCGTGATGCTCTGGGTAATGTTCTGCTGGGAAACCCTGGGTCCTGCCATTCATGTGGATGTAAATTTGTCGCATGCCATACCTAAACTGTTTTGCAGACTAGTGAGACTGTAGGTACAACCCTTGATGACAATGGTGTTCCCTAGGGAGGTGGCCTCTTTCAGAAGGATAATGCACACCGCACACATTGTTCAGGAATGGTTTGAGGAAAATGACGAATATGTAATACATATGCATCCACTCAAAAGTTTGGCCTCAGTTTAAAAAAAATAAGTAAATATAATAAAATTAATTAATTCAGCAAGGACTCATTAAAATGATCAAAGTAAAGTAAAGACATTTATACGGATGATGCTTGTGTGTGTGTGTGTGTGTGTGTGTGTGTGTGTGTGTGTGTGTGTGTGTGTGTGTGTGTGTGTGTGTGTGTGTGTGTGTGTGTGTGTGTGTGTGTGTGTGTGTGTGTGTGTGTGTGTGTGTGTGTGTGTGTGTGTGTGTGTGTGTGTGTGTGTGTGAGAAAGAATGAGCAAGGGACACAGAGAAAATGAAGTTTACTGAGGGAAAAGATTGTATGAGAGTGTACAGGAGTATTGTGGACGATGCATGCCTTGCCTGTGCTGTGCTAAACTGCAGTAACCTCTCAGTGTGTGGCTGCAGTGCTAGAGCTCAAACAGACTTGAAAAGGATTCAGGGGACAGTAATTTAGCTTTTTCTCTGCTTCTCGTTCAAACTCTTTCCATCTCTCTCTTTATAGGGATTTCAAAAGCTGGGCAGAATGGAGTATTGTTCAAAAAGACTATCCATTCAATATTAAATTCGAAATGTTTGCACTGACACTTCAGGCCCCCATGAGTATACAGTTTATTTTTGGTTGTGCAAGTCGTTTGCAGGTTTGCCCGTCCTGCCAGAATTTAGCAGTGTTTTTGCGCTTGAAATACTGAGTGAGTAGGAGTGGGAAGGGTGTGGTGGAGTCCATTCCTTGCAGTGTGCAGTATGCCTGGCTTTCTAAATGTCATCACTACCATCATTAGTGCTGGTCTATTTTGTCACAGATGCCGATTACGTAAAAGAGGGACATGCAAATATCAGAGCATATCCACACATATAGAAGTCTCATTCTGGCCAAGAAAGCCTCTAATGTAGAGTGTAAGTCAAGTCTCAAGTCTTTTCTCATGATGATTTGAGTCAAGTCCCAAATCCTTTTGGAAATTCCTTTTCTGTAAATACTCGTTCAATACGAATTTCTCGTTTTTTCCATTGTAAATGGGGGGTAACTGTGGAATTTTTTTCCCTATAAGTCTTAATCTCAGATTCAAGTTTCTATCTGTGGGCTGAGAACCACATACATAGGTATTTTTTTCATACTTATACAGTCTGAACAACATATAAAGCGACCAATCACAATTTAGTTTCTTTTTAGGGGCATATCTTATTAATCAAAAAAATCTTATTTCTAAATTATAGATCAGTACAGAACAAAAATAATTCAAAATGGTGTGGCAGTCTCTGCAAATGATATAAAAAAGGAATTAGCAGAAATATGTGTAGACTTTAGATTGGAATTTCTGTCCATCCAAAAGTTTTGAATAAAAAATAAGATATTTTCATACAATAAAAATGAAAATTGATTCCATACAACATTGGACCCCATTTGCTTTCATTGTATGGACACAATTTTTTTTATATTAAATAAAATAGTATATTAAATATCTACTCTTGTGTTCCACAACAGGAAAAACGTCATACAGGTTTGGAACAACATGAGGGTGAGTAGGCCTAAATTATTTCATTTTTGAGGTATACATTTTAGGCCTGTTTACAACAAGAATTTTCGCCATTAAAAATTGTCAGATTTTCGCAATGCTGTTCAGACCAATGCGGAAAAAAAACTGCCAATGCAAGTTCTCTCTCTGACAGTCGGTGGAAATTCTGAAAAACAGTGGTACACAAGGAAAGTATTGCACAACTTTCCATTTTGTCACTGTGAAGAAAGGAAGTCAAACAGTATTTAAATGTTCACAAACAGACAGGTTTTTGTAATCTCAATAGTGTTTATCAAACAACCCTGACTACTACAGAGATGATTCCTCTTCTGCAATTCATCAATTCACGTGCGCCCGAAGGCCAAAAATGGCGTGCGCAAAAAAATATTCAGACTTATAAAACCGTGCGTACGCCAGAACCTGCGCAGAATTCACTTTATAAAAATCCCAGTTTGTGCACACATGCATCTCCACCCCGAAATAACCAGCTTACAACGCCTAGTTTTACTATGCAGATCCTCATCTGCATATCATTTGCATATGATTATTCATCCACTTGATAACATGTTTAACGGTACAAGACATTATGAAAATATGAAATACGGAAGTGCCGTCACATTACATTCATAAAAATAATTTAGTAGCCTATCCTTGCCTTGTTTTTGAATAAATCAATCAAATAGTGTAAAATACATTTCAGAGAAAGTTTTTCTCAATCTTTTCCACTGACCAAATAGTATTTTTAATTGATTCATATTTTTTAATGGAAACAGATAGACCTTGTTGTGCATTATTTGCACGAAACTATTTTCTCAGACATTCTGCTATTATCATGATAAGCAATTATCTCTGTAGTTAAAACATTAAAACACAGCATGCCAGAGGAAAAGTGTTCAAAAGCATCGCATCCACTACAAATATTTCTGTTGATTGAATATAATTTTTTTTTGTAACTTCTCAGTAATGATTTCATCTAGCCTACTCTATTAATGAGAATGAGTTTTTATATCAGAAGTAAAGCATAGTTTAAATCATTCTTTTATTTATTTAAACTGTTATTGTGAAAATGCACTGTATTTATGATTAGGTCTCATAATGAAGATTTACAGTTTTACTTAATCTGCCGTTAGATAGGATATATGCGTCAGTTTCACTAACGGCCCAACCCGCTCGCTGGCGCAGACATGCAAGAAGGGATTGATATTTGCTTCAAGTGATAGGCTTGGTGAGTGAAATTATATTTACATTATCTTTCTGTATACGTATAATTTTCTTTAGATTTTCTGTCTAAAAGTGACCAAAAAGACATTTAACTCCAGCTCACCATCGGTGTCGCCAAACTGCTCCATCTCCAAAACGTTCGTACGCATGGGTCAGAGTTTGCGTGCAGGTGCGCACATTTTCCCGTCAAGTTTGTTTTTATAAATCACAACTTATGCATCGGAAGTGACGTACGCCTCTTTCAGGGCCTGTTTTGTGCGTACGCAACGGTTATAAATGAGGCCCCTGGTTATGTGGCCAAAAGCGCAAATCTCATTGGGTTGGTCAGTTTTCTTCAGTTCTTTCTTTCTTCTTCGATGGTACCGAGATTTGAAAACCTTTCCTTTAAAAAAATTCCATCACATTGACACCATGTGAATGTTTTTGTCAATCTGAACAGACGCATTAACAGCTGTTCATTCAAATTAAAATGTTTATCACACCAAACATTCGTCTTGGTGTGAACGGGCCTTTTCTTTATGCCTAACTGAGGCGTTTAACTAACTAAATGACTTTACAGCAACCACTTCCTATCTCCATCGGTTTCTCTCTGTCTTTCTATGAATAGATAATGACAAGGGATGTTTGTTTTCATTATGTATCTACAACACATAAACCAATACAACTACAGCTCCATTCCCATAACCAATCAACCAGCTCCTGCCTCTCACACAAACATATACATGCACATGAGCACCTATACATCGACTTCAGATAGGCCAGGCTTAGACAACCTCCCGTGGCCCTCAGCTAGCCTCCCAGAAAGCCTTTTCATTTCACAGACGCATGGACGGGAGAAAAAGGAGGGAAAAATTAAGCTTTAGGAGGAGGAGGGGGCCATTGCGGGGGAGGGACCGAAAGGGGAGTGTGTGTGTGTGTGTGTGTGGGGGGGTGTTAGGCAGCATTGTAATGATGGAGAGCAACTCGATACTCTTGCATGCTGAATATTCCCCTGGAGGGCTTTTTCCATTACCCGAGCACAGCAGAATGGTAGAGTCGTTTAGTTTAGCCCAAGCTGCCTAACGCTCTCTCAAGCTCCCCCTCCCTCTCTCTGTTCCCCTGCCGCCCCTCCCCTCTCTCTTTCTCCCTCTCTTGTGTTCTCTCCCCGCTCTGTGTTTTTCCATAGGCACATTGTGCAAATGTAACCTTTCAGTAAGCCCCTCCCCTCCAGGAAGTTGGCTGGCCCCTTTGCTGCCAGGAAATATGAAAAACTGGCAGGATGCCCATTTAATCTCCAATCAGAGCGAGGGAGGGCGAAAGAGCGAGAAACGGCAAACCAGTTGAGATGGAGAAGTAAATGTTACAGTTTGACTCAACAGAAGGGAGGGGGAGAGAGAGAGGACAATTTTACTTTAGTGAGTCACATTAGCTATAGCGCTCTGAAAAAGTGTCTGATTTTCTGTTTTGCTTATACTGAATGTCATAAGTTCTTCAGGGAGACTGGAGACTGTTGTAACATAGGTTGACTTGTAACACTGTCAGTTTAACTACTTAGAAATTGGGTAAGAATGAAATCTCTATAATACATGAGCAGCATCTTCCAGATAGTATCTGTGTGTAAATAATATGGATGCATAGGACAAAACAAAAAAATATTTTTTGATGTAGAAAAATCAACATTCCACTTCAGTGTTACAATTTGACTTGCAATCGGGTTAAATAAGAGAACTGGTATTTTCTAAATCAGTAATAAGTATTAGAAATATAATTCCTAAATGTAAAAATAAAATATAATCTCTGAGTTGGCAAGGAGGGTCGCAGCATTACTTTTCACATTTACTTATACTGAAGTAGTGTTGAACATTGAACAAAATGGGGCAGTGTATAACTGTACAACTGTGAAAGTGACTAAAATGCACACACATTTTTTAATCTTTAGCCATTTTTAGCCATGTATTTCGTTCAACCATTTTTCCTTATTTTGTTGCTGTTGTATGAAATGTTTACTATTTATTTTTTTACTTGTGGAACTAAATAACTCGAAAAGAAATTGGGTAGAGTTGGAATAAAAATTATTTTGAAGAAGTACATTTTTTTTTAACATTTATATAGCACTTTCCTGTGTACTCAAAGCACTTCACATATGGAAGGGGGAATCTCTTCAATTTCCACCAATGTGCAGCATACACCTGGATGATGCGACGGCGGCCATATTGCGCCAGAACGCCCACCACACACCAGCTTACTGGTGGAGAGGAGACAGTGATGAAGTCAATCAGTATATGGGGATGATTAGGAGGCCATGATGGACCGAAGCCAATGGACAAATTTGGCCAGGTTAAACCCCTACTTTTTTTCCGAAGGACATCCTGGGATTTTTAAGACCACAGTCAGGACCTCGGTTTAACGTCT
Organism: Phoxinus phoxinus; assembly: GCF_949152265.1. NCBI lineage: Eukaryota > Metazoa > Chordata > Actinopteri > Cypriniformes > Leuciscidae > Phoxinus > Phoxinus phoxinus. The sequence goes on along the minus strand of NC_136878.1, from coordinate 19,986,864 downwards.
CATCCGAAAAACAAGAATATGGGGGGTTAATAAGAATTAACACATAAATGAATAAACACATAAAAAGTGTTTAAAGCCAACTGCAAACTGTATGCTTTTTATAGTCCTTTACGATCGATGCTTCTCAAATGGTATCCATGTGAGATCTTATTAATATCAAACTGCACGACTACAGCACAAAACAACTTTTTTCTAGGCTAAGATAGATCCTCCTTGTTACGCCGTGTCTACACTGGATGTAAGCGGCGTAATGCAACACAAAAGTCAATAGAACCCATTATAATCAGTGATACTGTCTACATGTGGCATGATGCAACAAATCCCCATCAGTATAAACTCAAGCCACGTTATATTTCTGACGTACTCCACATACTTCTGCGCTGCTTCTTACATAAGGGACAAATGGATTTAGAATGGTCACTTTGCCGCGTCCAGTGTAGACAGCCTCATGACAACAACAATTCCAAACATTCTCTATTTGGATATTATGGCCTTTTTCATCATTAGCCAATGTTTTATGTATTTGTTCAACAATTTCACATTTCTTTTTTTATCTTTTTAAACTTTGTTAAATTTAATAGCTCAAAATGAAATTGGGTAGAGTTGGAGTTATAAAAATCATTTTAAATTTGTAGCATATTAATGTGGAAAATGATATCAACATCCGGTGTAGGCGGTGTAAAATGTACAACTTTTCCAAACATTCTCCATTCAGACATTATGGCTCGATCATGGTTCTTCTGAGCCCTAAAGCCTTATAAATGGTGTCGTAATTTTTTCCATGCTGATAAGCAACTTTTTTTCATTCTTTTGGGTCAATATACACCTGACTTTCCAAACGCAGTACTGTCAAATTCACTCGGACTGTAAGGTCAAATGTATTATTTAAATTGGGCAGGGCCAGCTTAAATAAACACTGCTCATAAAACAGCCAATCAAAATTATCCGTAGTTTGGCCACGACATTCTTGGGGCAAAAACACCAAAGAAATGAACGATGAGATCTGTGTACAACCACAATCTTAATATTAACCAATTAACTGTGTTTGTGCTCTGTATGTGGTACAGTGTTAAAAAAAGAGCACAAACACAGTTAATTGGTTAATTAACAGTTAGTTAATTATAATTCAAATGAGATTACTAAATAAAAAGTAACATTTTGGATTAAATTACCAGCAGCCAGTACACAAAACATGTGAACAAACACAAACCTGCCTTGCCACACCCTGAAGAGTCATTCAACCTATTTAGCACGTCACACACCCAACTGAAGGTGATATTGTTTCCTGGTGTGGTGTAGCCTAGTTAACATTCAGCGAACTGGTTTTAAAGATTGCTCCATACCACTTTTTGTGAAAGGCAGACTCAATCTTATGTAATGGCCCACGTCATTCTCTTCCCGGTAAACAAGAGCTGCACTGCTCTGGAGCTGAAAAGGGTTTAGAGCTCACATTAAACATAACTTTGACAGAGACAGTTTTGCCTACAGTACACAACCATCCAGCTCTTCTTTATGCCTCCATGCAAAGGCAGATGGAAAGTGTGGTAGAAGAACATTGTTATAGGTTGAGCTGGCAAAACTTGTGTTCATGAGGTTTTAGTATTTGAGTAGCTTCAAATATGTATAGCGACTTTTAAACTTTTTGGAACCGTTAAAAGGCTCTTCACATTTTATAAGATGTTCGTTTAAACAACATTAATTGAGGTTGAATTGAAACGCTTGTCTTTGTTCCCAAAACTGTGGAATTTTATTGTCAGTGCGTAAACGGGAACAACTTTGATTTTTCGTCAACAAAGTGAGGCGGTGAATGTATCGCTGATCTACTTGCTGATAAAAGCATGAGTAGGCAAGAGTCCTGCTGAGGCAGATGAGGTTGACTCACCTCCGCTCCCTGCCCTATCTCCTCTGTGATTTCCAGTCATTGAACTCAGCCCCATGTACTTTTTTTGTGGCCAAATAGTCCACTTCATCTCTTCCTGTGCTAGCAGCACTGAGTAGCTTGCAAGTGCTGGGTCAAGAATACTGGGAAGTGCCCTAACTAACAGTGCCACCTGATGGCTAATGGTCGCTACTACGCTAATCACATGACAGTGGATAGGAACTAGAGCACCACCACAGGCTAATTGCCACAACTGCACAGCTGAGATCTCAACAGCCTTAACCTATTTGTCACACACAGCACCACTTTGATTTTTAGAAGTGAGTTTCAGCTATTTAAGAATCTTCAGACTCAGTTAGACCTAATTATTTGTATTCTAATTTGATTTATTTATTGCACATTTTGATGAAACAAATAAGCAAAAGAAAGGATTGCCATTTCTTCACCATATTCATATCCGCCCTCTTTATTTTGTGCTCCTGCTCCGTTTCCTGGAAGTACTTCCTTTAGTTATGACGCACTTCCTGTCTGTTTCTGTGCAATAAGGGGAAATGGTGGGTGGAGAAGAGAACTCATGGAAGGAGATGACTGTTTTCCTGACTCACATTTTCAGATTGCATCAATATTATGTGGAAGGAGAAAGGTTAATCTCAGAACAATAGGTGACATGAAGAACAGAAGATGATCCTTATGGTGACTCCAGCTCAGATGGAGATATGACATTATATGTATATTTATTGAAAAAGATTCTAACCCTTTTTTATTATTGTGCTAAAAATTTAAAGGGATAGTCCACCAAAAAAAAAAAAAATATATATATATATATATATATTTGTCATAATTTATCCTCATGTTATTCCAAACCTGTTTGACTAACACAAAAGAGGATATTTTGAAGTAACGGTTCCCATTGACTTCTATTGTATGGTCAAAAATATAATGGAAGTCAATGGGAACCAAATCTGTTAGGTTACCAACATTCTTGAAAATATCTTTGTGTTCCAGAGAAGAAAGTAAGTCATACATGTTTGATTGACACTAGGATGAGTAAATGTTTTTCGTTTTTGGGTGAACTGTCCATTCTAAAAGCCACAAAGGTTCGCAAGCACAGTACAACATAACACATCAAGACCAGCAAATTGATTTCACCATTGATATATTTGCACTATGAATGGCTGCTATTCCTGTATTGTAGAAAACACAGTCTTTTATTGAATTCTGGAGGTCATTTCTCACATGGAAGAGAGTGAAGAGCTCTCGTTTCCATAGATCACCAGTCATCTCATCTGTTGAGAAGGACGAATACAATTTCTCTCATAAAACAGAGAGGTAATTCCTCCAGGAGGTGCTCACAAGTCATTTGTTTTATAGAGTTGCATGTGTTACGGTTAATCTTTACTCTTGGTTAGCCATGAGACCAGCTCTCCTCTCTGGAACGTGGGTTATTGGACTACCATACTAGAATTTAAAGGTCTAATGGACTTAACAACACACACAACCACACACACACACACACACACACACACACACACACACACACACACACACACACACACACACACACACACACACACACACAGCCTACACAAAAAGAGGCTAAACCAGAGCCAGGTGATATGTGGTAGGTTCCAGGAAGCATTTTTTTCCATTTGGGAGAGCAAGTGGGGGATCCCAATAAAGTAAACATTCCTTTCACCTCACAATCTTGCTCTCGCGATGACCCTAATACACCCTCCCTGCCACATCCCACAACCATGCACGGCATGAAGACCCTTATCATACCACACTCCCCCTGAAGCCAAGCTGTACAGCTACCCCCGCACTGCAGAGCCCTGACAGGCGCATGAAAAGGCGGGGGCTGGGAGGCATTTGGCCAGGGGGTGCAGAGGGGGTTCGAAGGGAGGAGGGGGAGGATGAGGGGTTCCTTTTAAATTCCTGCTTTGTTCCCGTGTTCTCCACCAACCCCCTTTACTATTCCCATTCCTTAGTTTTCTCCTCCTGGAGCTCTGTTTCCCAGCCTAGTGAGATCAGAAGAGAGCAAGAGCGTACGGAGCGCTAAGAGTGGGAGGGCTGTGGGTTAATTGAGCTGAGGTTACTGCTTCCTGTTTGACTACAAAATATAACTTCTGCTTCAGTAGTCTCTTGGTGAAATTGTAAAGCTGTCAGTGTTAGCAAAAACTAAAAACATTTTTGTTAATGGAAGAAAACTAAACACTAATTGAAACATTTTCATAAATAAAACAAGCTAAAAATCGTACTGATCCCAAAGCTTTGAATGATACATTCAAATGTTATATCCCACCTTCATTAAACATGAAAATTCCAACAATAAAAATCTAAACTAAAAGCCATAGGGTGAAATAAATAAACTGAAAACTAAAAAATAAGTTCTAAATGATAATAACCCTGAAAACGGTTTAGGGGTCACAATTAAACAGGAAGAAGAGAATTAGCAGTAGATGTAAAAATGGTCCTTTCATTTGTGCAGCCTAAATCTGATCCCTGACAAACATGAACAGACAAATGTTTTCCCAGAGAACATTTGGTGGCCAAAAGGCAACAGCAGGATAAATGAGCCAACAACATTGTTGCCAAGCACAGAATCTTCCTCGTTCCCTGACTGAATCACTTAAGTGTACATATCAGTTCATTTTTGTTAGCCAATTGTAATTTGAGCACAAATCATTGACACTTTAATTAAAGGCCCAATCAGAGGCCAAGTTCTTTTCAAGCTGCCTTCCTGGTGGCGTCTACTTGATATGAGAAAGCAATGCAGCCTGGGAACTTGAGTCAGAAACTTTACCCTGACCTGTAAAAGCTACCTTAAAGTCCCTGTAAAGGCAATTCTAAAAAAAAATTCTAAACACATTATAAATGTTAGAAATGTATTGCTAAAACATATTACAAAGACTGTGAACTGCGAAGTACTGAATTGTGGAGTTAGACCGTTAAACAGTTTTTCACCATTGCTATTTTCCGGATTTTTTGGGCGGGGCTAAAACGGGGGCTCGATGACGCACTGGAGCCCCTGAGCTCCTGGACACGCCCCTACTTGATGACGCACTGGAGCCCCTGAGCCTGGCCGCTCTCTAACAATATAAATAGAGCACATTCGCATCAGTTTGGCGCTCAATCGCGAGTTACTGTCAGTATTATTATTACTACAGCCTACAGTTTGCTAGTTAGCTATGCCTTCGTCACGGAAATGCGTACTACTACCTGGATGCGATCATGTATCCTACGAAACAGATCGGTCCTTATTTACATTTCCTAAAAACGATCACATCAAGAAGAGGTGGATTAATTTTGTGAAGAGCCACCTTGATGGAGAGCTGAGGATCACCACCAAAACCCGCCTCTGTAGTGATCATTTTACACGGGATAGTTTTATAAACTTTCGTCGGAGACAACTGGGACGCTCTGATAATCCGCTGTTACTGGTGAATGTGGCCGAACCGACTATCTCCCGCCTCGGCCGTCATCCTCCCGTCGCGCCGACACCGGTGCCATCCTCGGCAGTGCGTGCCCACCAATGAGGGTAGGCTGCCTTGTGTGCTTATGTTATAATTATAGTAGGTAGTCCACAGTAGGCTAAGTAGGCTACTAAATTCTGCAACACTCTAACGTGATTTTTTTGTTTATTTATATGATCAATATGATTCCTTAGCCAAGTAATTTAAACTACTATCCGTTCACAAAGCAGTCCCTTCCGACCACAAAAGAGACAGAGTCTTTCATGCATAAAGTCACTCGAGAAGTTGGATGTCAGTCAGACAGGTTTCAGCGCTGCCGGCGGACACGCCCCCAGCGTTTGAGAGCAGAGACCACTGCTCATTTTTTCAAGATTTTAATAGCTTATTTTATGTACTTGCCGGCTTTTTTTATCATTCAAATTTGGCTGGGTGGCTAATAACACATTTTTCTGTGATATGACAAACTCAGAACACATACTTAATTTTGACTTTACAGGGACTTTAAGAATGTCAGTTCAATGTTCTCTCCACATGTTAATGCTCATGTGACCGAAGGCATGAAATTAAGTAATGTGGGGCCCTCTCTCTGTCCTGCTAAAGGAAAGAAAATGAAAAAGAGAAACAGTAGGCAATAAAGCTCCAGAGCTTCAACATAGTGCCACAAAACGTTCTCTGAAACTGTTTTATGTGATTTAGACTTTTTGGTGTGTGAACATCTTTTTATTATTATTCACAATGCAAGATTTTCATGAAAAAATTTAATCAAGCAACACCAATAATGTGATCATGCCAAAGTCTATATATATATATATATATATAGACTTTGGCATGATCACATTATTGGTATTACTCAAGAGTCGGTCCATTATGTACTAAATGAAGGAAGGAGTCCCAGATCTTGTAAAATTTTTGTTGTTTTTTGGATTGAGTAAGTCTTTACATTGCTATACAAGAAAACAATTATTTGATCCGGAATGATAAAGATGAACCATAAATACTTTTTCAGTGTATGGCAATCAGGTGTTTCGCTTGCAATAAACACAGGTTTACAAACTTCTGTTCATGTGTTTTCAAAGATAAGGCAGGTGGAAGAAGATCACAGATTTTGGGGGCAAACCGATTTCTTTACCAATCCTTTTAGATATTACACCAACTACTTCTTTCCAAAAGGACTGTAAGTGCTCACATTGCCCAATAATGAAATAGGGTTCTCTTATGAGTTGTACATTTTCCACAGATAGCCAGAATATTTGGATTCAAATAATTTATTCAACTTTTCGGTGTTATTTATGTCATTTATCCAATTATATTGGATCAATTTAAAACTGGTATCGAAAACTCTTTTTTTTCATTAATTTTCCGTAACTTCAATTTGAAGATCATCAATCCAAGCCAATCTTTTATGATTTATACAGTCTTTGGATGCATTAACAAATTTTCTATTCATCACAGAGATTTTACATTTAGCACTGGTATTTTTAACTGCCATTGATTTAGACTCTTTAAATGAATAGTTTTCATTAATGAACAAACTGTCCCTTTAAACTTGTATTCATGGCATGTTAGACACAAGTCAGAATGTGTTGTATAACTTATGTACAATTTAAAGATGAGTTGACTGCTCTTTAACATGTTTTTATCTAGCATACATTGCTATGTACCTCAATATGCTGATAATATGATTTCATAACTCAGGAGACAGTTAGATTACATTAACTGCAGCGGATAAATCCAGGCACTGCTCAGGAGGAAGGTCAGAGGCTTGCACTCGTACAGACTCTATTTAAGCTTTGTTTTGTAGATTATATCAGCCTTCGATTTGTGTTTTTTGTAAACTTTTAGAAAATGTAAGATTCAAATTTGAAAATATCCAATGACGATCATTGTAATATTTGCATATTATGTTGATTATGTAGACATGTGCATATGTTGATTATTGTATATCCAAGGAAGACCAATTACAATTATTTTTGCGAGAAATAATTGTAAGATGTAAGAAATGGTTCTTTCAAAAACGGGTAACACTTTACAATAAGGTTCATTAGTTAATGTAATAACTAACATGAACTAACCATGAGCAATACATTTGTTACTGTATTTGTTCATCTTTGTTAACGTTAGTTAATACAAAATACAGCTGTTCATTGTTAGTTCATGTTAGTTCACAGTGCATGAACTAATGTGCACAATATTTTAATAAAGTATTAGTAAATGTTGAAATTAACATTGACAAAGATTAATAAATGCTGTATACGTGGAATTCATTATTAGTTCATGTTAACTAATGTAGTTAACCAGAGCTGCCAACTCTCACGCTTTCGCCGTGTGACACACGGTTTTGCCTGTTTTCACACGCACTCACGCCACACATCACATTTCTCACGCAAAAAAGAAAAAACTCCCCGACCATAGATGGCGCTGATGAGCGTCACTGAACCCTATGCGCTGCACCCCGTACTTAGTAACAGAAGAAGAGATACAAGAAAGACGGCGGGGAAAACCGCGACGACTGGTGATGAGAATCTGAGCTCAGCTGAGAGATATTAGTAAATAAACCCGAACTTACCGAAATGTATGCCTCGGATCAATCAGTGTTTTTCAACCGCGGTAAGAAGTCAATAAAACAGGTAAATGGTAAATGTAAATGGACTGCAAAACAGGTCGGCTAGAACAATGTCACATAAGTTACATATACATCAGGAAAGCAATTTAATGACCATTTATAGGCTGGAAAAATTAGCTAGAGAGTTTTGTTAAATATGTCCACTATATTAGGCTACATATATTTTTACTTATATCATTAAAATATTATAAAGTTGTTATTATAATAAAGAACGCATTATTTTATTTAAGTTGTTATTTTTAACCTTTAATAAAAAATAGGGCTCTCTATGTTTTCAGCATTAGTGATTTATTTGTTAACATGTATCTACTGTAACTAATAATTATCTAAATGAATCGATATCGAATCAAGATGTTAAGCAATAATAAATACAGTAACCTGCCAGCAATTGTAACCATGCAGCTAAACATTGTAACATGTTGTCAGTAAACTTAATAAAAATAAGTTACCAAATGTTTTGACAATCACAAGTTTTTGCATAACCCCCCAACCCCCCCCCCCCCCCCCCCCCCCCCCCCGATCTCACTCCACGCTAAACTCAAAAGTTGGCAGCTATGAGTTAACTAATGTTAACTAACGAACCTTATTGTAAAGTGTTACCCAAAAACGTTATAAAAAATCTTACTGACTTTTCTTGCATCTGTTTGATGAGTTATAGCCACTTTGACACTCTTTCTTTACATATTAATGCGTATTTACAGCTGACAGAACACAAGGCACACACTGAGTGTCATGACAACGGCATCTTATTTACACAGAAGTCTTTACTGAAACTTTTAACATTATTTTTTGCTGCATTGCAATTTCAATAATCATATTTTTTACCTAAATCTTGATCATATATTAGTCACAACGGCATCAAGTGTTTCTGCTTGTAGTTGTTGTGTGTGCTAATATGTGAATGCATGTTTTTGTTTTGTGTGTATGTCTATTTTCTAGGATTATGGCGTAACCATTATGACACATTCTTAATTTCCTTTCCCCTCACTGCACCAATTACATCTGCATTTATCCCTCAGCTCTCTCTCCATTCCTCTCTCTCTCTTTCTCGCTCTCTTTCCTTTAAATTATAACTAGTGTGTGCAGCTGACTGCAGAATTGATGCAGCTGAGAGAAAGGAGGCGAAGACGAGAAATAAAAAGAGAGCAATGGAAAAGAAAGTCACTCGTGGATGAGAAAAGAACAACAAGGGAGAACGATAGCACGACAAGGTTGACGGAAGGCAGTGGATGGGAAAGAAAACAGAATTAAAAAGAATGATAGGTAGGCAAAGAGATAGAAGAAGTTATGGTATAAGAAGAGAGAGAGACATCGGCAGAAGGTTAACCAATCAGAGAGCCACTGACGAGAGAGAGAGAACTGATCAAAACCACGGAAGGCTGCTTCTAGGCAACAAAGGGCTGAAAACGTAAAACACGGATGTATGTGTGGAACGAAAAAGGGGTGTCTGCTGAAAGAGAGAGCCGGGGAACGGATGAGGAAGAGGGGAACAAATGAAAAAGAGTAGGAATCAGCAGAAGAGGCTTTTGCGGTCCCAAAGCGGAGGGGGAGGAGGAGGGCAAGAGAGAGGCAGGTTGGGGATGGGAAGGCAAGATCAATAACTAATTTCAGTGGCGAGCCTCAGTCGGACTGTTTTCCAATAAGCCCTGGACATAACGAGTTAGCTTGAATAGCTGTGCTGCTGCTCTCTCTCTCTCTCTCTTCATCCATCCCCCTCTCGCTCTACCCGCCTCATGTCTCTCAGGGCCCTGGTGCTAGCGATGGCTGGATCGATCCTCTGCACGCACACAAACACACACATACTTAGACACACAGGCCTGAGTTCTGCAACAGGATCTCAAGACATGTCACTGCTACTGCTGCAGCCTTGCACGCTGTTTGAATGTGTGCGTTATAATGATTTCCATCATATGAATAGTCTCAAATGCAAGTATGGTGAGCAGATTTCCGTGATAAAAAAATTAATGTTTAAGATTTTATCTGGAAAAAAATAACTTGTCAGCAATGAAGCAAATCTTCTTTTACATGTGCAGCTTGTGAATGACAGTACTGCAGGCAAAGATAATTCATATCCATATATTTATAATCTATAAAAAAAAGAAGAAAATGCAAGTAGACCCTTTTTACTGGGGCTCAAGTTGCAGTCAAATACTTCTGTGCCCCAGTTAAATATTAGTAATGATAAACGCTTGTTTGCCAATGAATTTGACCAAATACCCACCTGAGAATTGTCTTCCCTAATATTTCAGCAATCATGTCACGTGTGTGTTCTTATCAGCTGTTTCGAATCGGAACTAGAATCACTCTTTGTTTCCAATTCAGTTTGATTCCTTCAGAACGTTCACTCGCACACTGAAGCGTCTGCAGTGGTTTCTCACACCCGTAACTGGATTTATTTATAAGACAGAAAACAAAAAGAGCACTGGTGGACGTGGATATTAACCTACAATGTTGAAAAAAACAAAACATGAAATTGTCTTCTATCACTTGTTAGCGATGTAGCAGCTTGTTATTGTGCAAGCACACTGTAAAAGACTCTATACTGCAAGTAAAGACAAGTTATGTATACATCCATAACAGTATTTTTTAAAAAAGAGTATAAAAATATGGGGATTTTATGTTTTCCTCAGTCCTGATGAGAGGCGACACTTCTGGTCTGAACTGAAAGTGATTGCAAAGAAATCCTGGGTGTTATGAAATAAACAAGACGATAAACAGACAACATGTCCTTATATTGTGTTATTACTGCTTGCCCACGGCAACAAACACTGCCGCCAGTTTGTTCCCATGAGTTATCCGTTTAATTCAGTCTAATAATCGCTCACTGAATCAGTCAAAATGGTTGTTGATTTACTCACTGAGCAATTTCATCATGTCCAACTCAAAATGAGTTTACAAGTTAAATTGTTTGTTGTCCTAGAACTGCACAAAATTATCTCTTGGTGTAATTGTTCTTGTGTGTGTGTGTGTCTTTGCAATGAGTGTAAAGGTGCTTTTGCAATGCAAAATAAAACTGAGGATCCACGAGCACAACAGTTACTTGTCATTTTCAACACGTTATCTTTTGTACCAATGCCATCAGTTTCTTCAAACTTGTTCCTTAAATAAATACAAACGCATTGTTTATGGCATTTGCATGTGAACTTACAATTAAAGACAATTTCATTCAATCATTTCTAAAACAAAATATGACAACATAAACAATGAAATGTAATTCCACATATCACTCTTGTGTGACGCGGTCCAAATATGATCTGCAATGCTTTTTTCAGCGGTCACTTTTGATGGCTGACAGAAAATTCAGGTTTACAGTGACAGCAAAACACTTCACTTGCATCGTTGAGAGCGCAATTTGGTTTGGGCATTTCTCCAGCTTAGCTAGCGAGCTAAATTGAGAAGATGGTTGCGTGAAGATGATGGCAGCAGCAAGTGTGTAAAGTTATTGTTATGGCTGATAAATTCTAGAATGAAAGTATCAGCAAATCAACTTGCAATGACAAAGAAAAAGCCACAGAGAACCACAAACTATACCAGAGATGGTAGCTAGAGGACATTGAAGATCATTTTAACATTTTTAAAGAATTGTCACACCTTTTTCCCATAGCCTACTTGGTTGTAGAGAAATTGATCATCATTTTAATAAAAAATTATCACTATAAAAACAAATGTCTTTCCTGAGTGGAATGTTTCATTTACTAAAATATAAAGGGTCGGCCAGACACTGGCTCACAAAATAGTTGTTTGTTTGGCTTGTATCACTAAAATATAGGACATAATACAGTTTGCTGAAGAAATGCAGAATGATAGAGATGAAATGGCAGTGGTTAATGCTTTTAACTTTTAATTATGCTTTGATTATGCTGCTTCATACAGTAGCCTATGTAAGTTTACTAATTTTATGGATATATACACCACCATTCAAAAGTTTGGTGTTTTCTGATGTTTCTTAAACACCAGATCAGATCATAGAATGATTTCTGAAGGATCATGTGACACTGAAGACGAGCAATGATGCTGAAAATTCAGCTTTACCATCAAGGGAACAAATTACAGTTATTGCTGTTTTACTGTAATTTTGATCAAATAAATGCAGCCTTGGTGAGCAAAAGAGGCTTCCTTCAAAACGTAAAAAAATAATCTTACCAATTCACAATTATAAAATGAAGTCCTTTTTAATGGTGGGGTTGATGTCTTTTCTTCATCCTAAATACAGTTTGGCCATACTACCACTAGATGGTGCTACTCTACACTATAGGCTTACAGCGGTCATTGAAACTGATTCACTTCAATGCAAAGAGAAAATATACTTGGTTATATATATGTATATATAAACACTTCTGCTGTACTTTCACAAGAGTTGGTCATTTACTTGATACATACTCATATTGTTACATAAGTGAGAAGCACAATTCACGTATAAATAAACAGTTTCATTAAACATTTGAGCTTTAAATCCCCCAAAACATTCTTATTTATACATAGCCTTGCTTCATTGCTTAACACGATTCTACATAGAAATGGTTTAAAAAACAATAGTCTGGTTACACTGGAAAACAGGGTTCCATCCTATTTTCTTTTTATTCACCACATTCACCCTTTCTTCTTCTCTCTTTTATACTCTTTTAGTCTCTCACTTTCTTTCTTTCTCTCCCTCTCTTCCCTTCTCTCTGTACTGCTTGCATGGTTACAGCAGCACTGGTGATAGGGAGCTTACTTGTGTGAAATATTAATAAGAAAATGGCTTATGCATTTTTAACTATGTGCCAGGCAGACGTAGTCTCGCAGAGGAATAGGAGTGTAAATTCTCTTCCAGACCAGGTGTGGAGCTCCTGTTCAACTAACTAGTTTAGTAACTCATAACCTGGATGAATTGTCTTACACAGTACATTGTTAATAAAATATTGTTATAATAATGCATATATTAAGTTTAGAACATTATATTCATTGCACTCATCTTATGTGAGTTATATATGATTATAGTTATAGTTATGAATCTTAAATGTCTCCAAATGGAAGCTTTTGTCAGATTTAGCTCACTTGTAGGGGATTGTCCCTAAGTAAAGCCACCCACACAAGACACTTTTATCCTCTCGGTAACCTTTTAGTATTCTCTCTCTCTCTGTTTCTAGGTCAGGGGAGGCAGTAGTGAGCGTGTGCTCTGCACCGCTGTCCACTTCAATCTACCCAGCCGCGGCTGATCTCAGAAATATATATACAGAGAGAGTTGTTGGCGGTGATGGGGGTGTCAGAGGCTCACATGGGGGAAAACAGAGACAGAGAGGAAAAATCAGAGGAGAAAAGGTAGAAAGAGAGAAGGAAGTTAGCATGGCAAGCATAGCATGGAGTTAAAGGCGTGGGTTGTGTAACATTCTATCCTGTTTTGTTCCATGCGCGCGCACACACACACACACACACACACACTCGCACAGCCTCTGTTCTCAATATGCAAGGCACCGCTGCACTGTGAAACCAGAAACCACATCAGACCTCGGACCTTCAAAGACAGAACTAATCCTGCTCTCACCCAAACCTGATTGTCATTCAGTCATTACGCATTCAGCTCGACGCACTGCAGAGCTCTGGCTTCGATTAAGAGCCTGGTGTTGACTGCTATATACTGCTGCATTTTACTATAATGATGCACATATATACAATTACACAAATATACATTCTGATAGTAGGCTATATAAATAATATTAAAATACTACACTGTTTTTATTTTAAACATTTTATTTAACAAACATTATTAAATTAATCATATAATTATAACTATCATCTGTCGGTTCATGCATTCCCTCAGAATCAAACCCATGTTATTAATATACTATATTTTTTATATTATTATTATTAATATAATGTTAAAAAATAAAATGTGTTTACAATGTATTAGTGTTATTTAAGTACTATATATATTATTGTGGTATTAAGATTTTGATTTTATTTTTATATTTTAATGTTGTAATATTTTAGCTTTATTTTATTTTTAGTTAGTTCGTTTTCAAGTTATAATATAAAATGAATATTAGACATGAATTCATACATTTTGAATGCTGTCATTCGGAAATATTTTATATAAAATATGCCATGAATGATCAGAATTAAGTATTCCAGATAGCTGTGTATATAATAGCTACCTCCTCATGGTTACTTCCAAACAAACGTAATACTGAAATCATACAGGGACATTCAGTGCATATTAATTTAAAGGTACAAACACACATTCACACCTATACATACACAGATTTGCATAAACCTTACACTCTTCAGGGCTATGTCTGAAAACAAGCTTGTCTTATTGTTTTCTTCTTTTTCAGGAGAGACCTCAGTCCAGCCCCTCTTTTCATCTGTGTATTTTACCTTGTATTTTCTATCATAATACAGGTGCTCCCATCCAAACTACCATGATGTAATCCGACTGTAATCCCAAACATCAAAGAACCACATGTGTCACAAACACACACACTCACACACACCCCCTTCAAAATCTTTTGCTTTTGTGAAACAAAATGTTTGTTTGGCTAAAATGTGCTTCTGATTAGGTAATATGTAATTCGTTTTTAAACACTGTTAGAGATTTTTAACATTTGTTAGTTAGTAATTTGTTTGTTTTTGCCTTTTGGCTCTGACAGACATTCAGGCCATATGGTTCCGCTTGAATACGGCATAAAACCTCCTGACCCTTCTGTGTGTAGAAACACAAACATTTGCTTACACACATGCACAAGCACAACCATATGAATGTGTTGCAAATGGCAGACAGGAATGCAACTGTCTGTCTCATATTTATCTGTAATTAAGTACATAAACGGACAAATTCAACAAACAGACACATATCCGCTCACAAGCTTGTGTCATGTTAACAATGCTGTCATACACATAGTTAATTATTATAGCAGATCTTTGTTATTGTATTTTAGCATGCATTGTAAATGTATATATAATTACATACAAATAGCCATTTGCTGAATAAAATGGCTTTAAGCTATACAGCTGCGCATTATAAAGTTATATAGATATGCTATTTTATATTAAAGTTATATGCTATTTTAACTGTTGGGTTTAGCATGAGTCCTCACAGTTATCTATAAGAACTGTGGAGTAAGTGGATCCGTAGCATTCTCACTCATATTTTCAATATATTGAGCACAATTTCCAAGGGTACTACAGAATATCTACTTTAAATTAAGTGTTAATATTTGAACAATTACATTCATTTGAATTTTGTACATCTCTATGGTTGTCTTCAATAAAACATTTACTTCAGGGTAGTAGGGGAAATAGGGCAACACATATCTAAAATTCCACCCTTAGCTGTTGTCACCCACTGTGATCTGAGCTCTGACCACTATGGGGCATTGTGTTTATTGCTTGAGAGAACTACAGATTCTCTGGTGACTGCCTGAGTGAATGAGGGAATGATTTTAACCTCAAGCTGTCCCACTGAGCTTACAGTACAACAGTGCCATCACGAGGCTACTGGAATTAATGCACAAAGGTTTTGAACACTTATTCAGGGGAATGTTTATATTACAGTTATTATACTCATCTGTACATTCAAATACTTATTATTGTAATAACTTAAGAATATTTCATTATTTTATGCCACTTTTGTATTCATATGAATTGTAATCACAATAATATGATACAAACCAAGATTGTCCTGTAATGACCTAAGCAGACTTTAAAGGTAGGGCAGGCAATCTTTTTCATAAACACTTTTTGTTATTCTGGTTGATACTCTCTTCACACTGTAAGGGGTAACAGTTTAGGACCCAAGGACCAGATGTTTGAAAGAAGACCTGGAGTCAGAATTATAATAAATGGAAGAAAAGTTTTACCGTACTAAAGATAGTTTGCAGTTTCATCAGCAGAAGTCAGCTTCAAGACTGTTACAAAGATCACAGCAGTTATACCACTCCCCAGGTCTAAGCTACGTCATTGCTTACAGGTTGAATGATTCTCATTGGCTAAGAAATAGATAAACATAGTAAATTTTCCACACATATACAGACTGAAACATATCTACATTGATTATGCAGCTGACCCTGAAGTTAGGCACGTCATGACCTTCCAGGTCACAGATTTGGGTTGCTGGGTGCCAGCATGTCCCGAACAACAACTCAGTCAATCTCCAATAATGCCAGTGGTTTCTCAACCTGTAACCAAGAAGACTAACACACACACCGACACACAGCTTTTCCAAGGTTGGATTTGGCCAGGCTCTAACTATAAACAGGAGAGTATTCTCAAAACATCAATATAATGCATTCTTTCTCTCAAAGAGAGCTACACTTTAGTCTAACTGGAAAGTAAGGCTTTAACAAAGAAATGGTCCCTTAAACTATTGGCTTCAATGACCCCTATATGTTTTAACACGTTGAAGACCTTTCTCAAACACAATAAATAAGCAAGCACTGTTACTGCATTCAGATATCAAATACATACATTAAAGAATACATGAAAAGAACATTTCAGTAATCACACTGGTAACTTCTATAACAAAGTAAAATCTCCAGAGAAGTCATTCAACTCATTTGATATTTAGAAGGAAAAATATTGATTAATACCTTGATTATAATCACTCATTACATATACATTGAAGCAGCAGTGGATTCCAATCCACCCCTTCAACATCCTAATAGCAATGAATAATAGAAGTGGTCTAAATATTAATAAATGTACATATATCTTATGTGGAAGTATCAGGACCAAATTTTTTTAGGTCTGAATGCAATGATATACAGTGTCCTACCTGCCTGTCAACATATGTATTTCCATAGCACGGCGCACCTGTTCGCGCAGACTTCACACGCGTTATCAGTGCGTTCCATAAAGCTGTGCAGAGTTGTGGACAGTCACTGAGCGCCGCAAACAAACAGCAGCTGCCTTTTATGGTTCCGCCATGGCGTAACCGTAATTTAGTGACGGAAACCGTGATGTTCCTCCTGGAGCTGTTCACGTTTCATGCGTTTCTCGTGCAACACTATCAACGCCGAAATCAATCTGCAGCAGTCAGGTGGTACAAGTCAGTACTAGGGCTGTCGCGGTGAAGGATTTTCCCTTGCAGTAGTTTTGAGTGGCTCAATAGCGTGATATGTGGTATTATCGCCATTTATTTATTTTGATTTATTTGTTGCTATATAAATAAATGTCATGATGTGGTCAGCATGCACAAAAACGAGGACATTTTCAGTAACCAATGTAACCAAAACTAAACAGCATTGAAGGATGCGCGCATTAGGCTGTCACGAAGCGCTGTTACATTACGGTAACGGACTGACTTTGAGTGAGTCATTAAACCGTTAATTAAACGAACACGTTCAAAAATGCTGATTCATTCAAATATAGATACTAATGAAACAAGGTGTTAATTCTTTTTTAACTTTGAGCTCCACTTTTCAAGGCTGACCAGCAATGTGTCGCATGGGTAACGCTGAAGCTGATGCTTCACTTAATAGAGACCAATGGCATTGATTCAATGCGTGACTCGCAGATTCTTTCCTTAGACACAGCAACCGTTTCACGAATATGACTTGACCTCAAAGACAGACGCAGGTAATCGCACGCGCTCAGTCGATCTCTCTCATTCACTGTCTGTTTAGGCTTAAGTGCAGATCCCCGAACCCTCTGTACAAATCACCATGATTAACAGTCTTGTTATCATTATTAACTAATTTAACATTCAATACACATGCACGAATTTCAAAACAAGAAGGGTATAGCCTTGTGAAAAAAGAAAACGCGAATACTGCGGTTGCTGCGGTTATTTGCATTCCTGTGCGGTTGTCTTGTCAGTAGCACGGTATTACAATATTGCAATTATCGTTGTTTACATTCATTATTATTGTAATGTTTTGTTCTTTGAGACGTGGTAATTTAACGGCGTATCTCGTGCGTGTCCATGTGTTTTGAAGAAGGTGTGGCTTTGGAGACACTCTGAAGGGAGCTAACTTGCTATTGCTAGCCACTCCAAAATTGCCTACCCCACCTTCAAGGAAACTTCTGTTGGATACATTGTTTGGTTCATCTGCAAGTAGCACAAGATGTATCATGTAATTTTTTTGGTAGCTTATACATATAACAATGTTCAAACAGTATAGTGAGTTTAACACTCACTTCGACTGCAATTCATTACTGTGTTTGGTTTCAGTGTATGTGCACACATGTTCATAAGTTCAATTCAATTCAAATTTATTTGTATAGTGCTTTTCACAATACATATTGTTTCGAAGCAGCTTTACAGAAAATGCATTTCAGAAATGTACATAGAAAAATACAGTTAGTTAATCATGTATTAATTTAGGGCATAACATATCGCCGGCGTTTAGGAGCTATAGATGTGAAAACGCCCTCCCTCCTTTAAGTGCCCTTATACTGTCCATTTCTTTTTTCCAGGGATGCCTATGTCCTTTTTCGCATGAATGAACTGAACTCCTTGAATGCACGAGGCTGAGTTCGCTCTATATGTGTAAGTACAGTAGATTTATTGATTGAAGCATGTGTCCTTGTGTCTGAGTCAGGGTCTACATGTGAATAGAATGAGATAAGAACTACTCACCTTTCCCTTCAACCACCCTCCTCAGCTGAAAATCACTCCACATCCTGGAGAAACCAGAGAATTAGATATTAAAAATATTAGATTGGCATACAACTAAAATAAATAAGATAAAGTACTTAAATTATTAACATTTAAATAACAATAAATATAGAAATAATAGAAATAAATTAATTGCAAAAAATAATACATAAATTAATAGAAACAATATTATAACAACATTAGTAAAACTTAACTGAAAATATGAAAATAAGGCTAATTCAAATATCACCAAATACTATAAAATAAATACATAAATATTGCTAGTATAACACTGATACATTAAAAATGTTTATTTTGACATTTGATTATTAATATTTAAACTCTTCAAAAAAGTGAGTCAAAACTAGGTGACTATACTCTCAAACATATTTAGCTGTGGAAAAGAGGTTAATCTAAAAGGAGAAACGTGAAGAGGGCACACACACACACACACAGAGAGAGAGAGAGAGAGAGAGAGAGAGAGAGAGAGAGAGAGAGAGAGAGAGAGAGAGAGAGAGAGAGAAAGAACCCATAGGCGGAGACAGGTAAGGAGAAGAGCCGGCCAGCTCTGCTGACTCAGGACATTTCAAAAGTGTTGATTTCCGCTCCGTTTCTCCAGCCTCTTTGTAATTCTAATGAGAATGTAAAAGGTGTCAGGAGCCAGAGAGTGAGTAGACAGAAGAAGATAGGGTGAAAGAGAGCAGATCAGATTAAATATCGACTGACTTCAGGCTGTCCGATGCAGACAGGCAGTGTACTGAGTCATCATATGTATACCCTGCCAGCTCTGCTGAGAACGAGAGACAAGAAAAAGGATGAGCAGACAGAGCCGGGAGGGAGAAAGAGGAAGAGAGGAGTTGCCCAGGGGAGTGAGAGGAGAGCAGTGAAACGTTGGGCTTGTGGGGGAGGAGAGACGAGCTTAAGTAGTCGAGACAGAAAGCATGCTGTCATGTAATAAGGGGAGTGAAAATAAGAGACGGGATGAGAAGAAAGAAACGGCAACAGTGGAAAACAAGAGGCTGGACAGAATACAAAATAAATACAAGATCGTTAGGATGAACTTACAGTTCAGATAAACATTTATTAGAAAGACATGGGAAATGAGAGTGAAAAGATGTTTATAAGAGTAAACCAAATAGACAATATTAAGATTAAAATGTGATGAATAGTGAAAATAGCATGCCTACTTTAAGACACACCCTAGGAAAAGAAACACCTACTAACTTAAATATAAGAAAGTTGTGCTTTTGGTGTCTATAGGACAAAAGACTGCATACTACTTAAAGTGTAGTCAATTACTATTACTCAAAGTGTATATACCTTATACCTCTACCTTTTTTTTTTCTATAATGCTGCTTTAGGTCCCTAGAAATGAAAATAATTGTATAACCCTTTCATTTTCATATATATTCAGAATTTCTTATATTTATTGAGGGAATGCATATAGCCTCCTCATATGCAATGGGTCACCCGGGGCCTCAGTAAACTTATTCAAATTAATATATTATTAACAATCAGTTACTGGCAATACAATTAGAATACATAGAACATAATTAAAATTCTAAAAACAGTACATAAAATACAGTTTTTTTTAAACCCCCCCCCCACACACACACACACACACAGACTTTTAGCCTACATACTGTAACTATTGTTTCTGTTTTATACTCCTAGTTTCAGTTTATATTCAAACAAGATTAAAGCAGATTTAGCATAATTTTAGCAGAAATACTGGATGAAAATATCTTACCTTAAATCTAGGAATGGTATTTGACTGAGTCCAAAAGGGTGAGAACTACTCTATGCAGCCTTAACCTTGTGTAAAAACACAAGTTCTCATAACACCATTACATTTTTGACAATTTAAAATAATAATGAAACACATTTAATAATGACAGTTTCTTAGCCATGTACGCAAGTTTACATGGGGCCACAAGATGGAGACAAATTAAACAAATTCGCTGAGGGGAAACACGTTGGTCAAATAAGGAAATGACGTACGGTGTTCAGCGTTTCTGCTTTGGGGAGCTTTCATGGGTCAGTTCTACTATTCTGTTTATGGTTCTACTAGGGTTGTTCGGTAGTGACATGACCGATTGTAAGAAACGACAGTCAGCGGCAGCGAGGGCACGGAAGCAAAGGTACGGTAGTGTTTACTGTCTTAGACAGAAACGTGTCAAGAACTGTTGGAAGCATGAACAAGTACATACCTGTGGTTTAGAGCTGGTCGTGTGTCAACACGTGTAACTTTTTGTCACCCCTAAATATAGCAAAAGGAAAAGACACGTTTAACGACAGCACGATAGCAGGCCACATGTATGATCTTTTTTTTGTCCAAGTAACAAACCCAGTAACGTAAGCCTAAATAAGTAATGAGACTGTAACAGTAACAGACTACTTTTTATTCAATTACCATTTATTACTTCGTAAATATGCCATTTTTTTAGTCTTTAGACTAAAAATATTTTGTGGGTATTGTTGGTATGTTCTGTAGGTCCTCTGTATGTATTTATTCATGTTTCCATTTTTGTTTGGAGATTATTTCTTATTTGACAAGTCATTTGTCTGTCAGTCTACGGTGAAGTGATGCTTCCTGACAGCTGAGTTCAGACAGCAGAGACACATTTGGATTCAGGTGTCTAAATCTGACAGCTTCAGCACGTTAGGTCTCACCAGGGGCTCCGCTAAGGGGAAGTTAGGGCGATTCTAAGGGCCCACGCACTTTTGGGCCACCCAGAGATCACAATAAAATCAGAATTGTATTAGTACTAACAGTATAGTAGTAATGTAATAGTTATCTCATATTTTTTCATAGGCCCAAAATTGCTAGTGGCACCCCTGGATCTCATTACAGGCTTAAGATTTGGCTTCTCACCATTTCATTGAATTATAATAATTTCATGAACTAACAACTCAAGCATTGTCTTACTGACAGTGAATGCATGAATAGGTTTACTTACTATGAATAATATTTGACATTTGTGTATATTTATCGTAAAATGTACCTTGCCAAATGAGAATCTGCCCATTCGCCTATCTCATTGGGGCTGGGGCATTAATAATTTTTTTCTGTATTGTGAAAAGCACTATACAAAAAACTTGACGAATAGCAATTCAGTATAACAGTTTTATAAGAATGGCGTTTGCAACCAATTAATTTATGCATTTAGATACTAATGCATTTTTACACTGCACAGAAGCTTCATCTGAAGCAGTAAGATGCATTTACAGACTGTGACTTTCATGCAGCATATGATTTTACACAGAAACTATAATTGCTATGAAATTGATTTAAATATGAAATAATGAAGATAGGAACATTAAATAATTCAATGTACTTTTAATTGTATATATTCAATTAGAAGTATACAAGTACAGATCTATAAAAATGCATCAAAAATGCTGAAGAAGAACTCTGACTCTGGTAAAACTACTTTCTTTTTGATCTCTGTGGTCAGGAGTTGCACAAAGATGGAAGACTGCTTGATAGAAGACCAGACAACCTTTTACTCGAAGGCAGAACATTACTGGAAGGATGTCCCGCCAACTGTGGATGGAATGCTGGGAGGTTATGGCAGCATTTCCAGCATTGACATTAATGGCTCCAAAAAGTTTCTTCAAAAATTCCTTGGTGTGAGTAATTCTACATTTTAATACACAACTGTTCATAAGTTTAGGTTTATATATATATATATATATATACCCACACACACAGTTGTAATCAAAATTATTCAACTCCCCATTGCAAATCAGGTTTATTGGCAAAATTTACAAACTTTCAGCTGTTGGCTATGAACAAGTGATTTCCCCAAATTCAACGGAAAATGCCACTTTTAATGACTTCTGCAGTAGAAAATGCAGCAAGACAGTAATCTTGCCCACAGTTACTAAGCTCCATCAAACCCATGAAAGTCCATGAGAAACACACTATCGTCTGGTTTCCTTTTTTACTCAAAGGAAGGCCAGGGTAAGACTGGGATGGGCTGTTCTCTGGACTGTGGTGCTGGAATTGGCCGTATCACCAAGCGGCTGCTCCTGCCGCTCTTCCGTACAGTGGACCTAGTGGACGTGACGCAGGAGTTCCTGGATAAAGCTCGTACATACCTAGGTGACGAGGGCAAGCGGGTGGAGAACTACTTCTGCTGTGGCCTGCAAGATTTTCAGCCCCAGCCAGAACGTTATGATGTCATATGGATTCAGTGGGTGATTGGTAAATGGATTTAACTGGCTACACCGTCTATCATAAGAACAATTTTATAAAATGGAATAATATATTTATGGATATAATATAATAATGGAATTAATATAAGTAGATGAATCTTCCATTATGTTTTGCTTCATTATGTTTTTCTTCATGTATCTGTAGGTCACTTAACCGACGACCACCTGGTGGAATTCCTGAGGCGTTGCCAGAGTGGTCTGCGTCCGAATGGCCTGATTGTGGTGAAGGATAATGTTGCGTTTGAGGGTATAATACCTGATGATGTAGACAGCAGTGTGTGTCGGGACCTGAATCTACTACATCACCTAGTTGCCAAGGCTGGACTCAGCATCATCTGTGAGGAGCAACAGCAGAACTTTCCTGAGGAGATCTATCAGGTCCACACTCTAGCGCTCAGATAGCTAATAGCTCAGATAGCTGCTAGCATTGCACGAGTATGTTTTTGTGTTTGTTCTGAAGCCAATGATGTGAAAGGAAATTAGGATCAATGTTAGCTACACAAGAAGCTATGTTACTGTCAGTGTGATCACCATTTTTTGAAAAAGGCACAAGACTTGAAGGCGATATTGAGAGCTTGTAATATGACAGCTAGGACTCATAGCTGTCATGAATCTGAATGTAAATGTGGCGAATGGTAGCTTTTCAGTGATCCAAACAGCTTCACACTCCAGTTAATCCTCAGTTTGAAGTCTTCTGTCTGACTCAGAAAGGTTTTATCACAGTGGAAGAGAAAAAAACCAATTTACAAGAAAAAATGTAAACCACACACACTGCTTCATTTTTAGCAGTGGGTGTACTAAATACTTACAGGGATAGTTCACACCTAAACAAAAATGGTCATAATTTACTTACCTGTGTATGACTGACATTCTTCTGAAAAATAAATTGTCATACATTGGAGGTCAATGGTCTCCAAAACTGTTTTGGGAATGTTGTCAAAATGTTGTATTACACCGTCATACAGGTTTGGTAACGCATGATGGTGCGTGAACGGAGAGAACTATCCCTTTAAGACTATGGCACTGAACGGCGTGTGTAAAACCTTTTAATAACTTAAGAGAGTTTGAATGTTCCATTTTAGTATGTGTGAATTTACAGCTCTTGACAGAAAACTCTTAACTGAACCATATG
The DNA here is from genome assembly GCF_949152265.1 of Phoxinus phoxinus. Classification (NCBI taxonomy): domain Eukaryota; kingdom Metazoa; phylum Chordata; class Actinopteri; order Cypriniformes; family Leuciscidae; genus Phoxinus; species Phoxinus phoxinus. Next base: position 19,962,960 of record NC_136878.1, on the reverse strand, counting down.
TTGTATTTTGCATTGAATAAACTAATATTTCGAAGTAGTCCTTGTATGACACTGTTTTTGTGTGTAACAGTGGTCTTAGCTTTTTGACTCAAATACCATAATCACCTTCCCCGCTAAGATATTTATTGTCTATATGCTCTAATAGTTAAAACATTTTTATTGATATTATTGATTTTAATTTATATATTTAATGCACGTGGTCTGTAATTTTAATATTGAATTAACCACAATTCATTTTGTGATTCCAGAAGTTATGTTCTTCAATAGCAACGATAGTTAAAACCTAACAATTTTAAAAGGGGCTCAACACCACAGGAAAATATGTGAACATTTTGTATTTTTTAGCATTTAATTTATAGTTTATATTAGATTATATTTAATATATTAATAATAATTTATAAATGTAAATCCTTTTAAGTCATCCTGCAACCACCCAGCAAGTTTGGTTGAGAATCACTAATGTAGAATATACCAGTTTGAGTTGGACTTTTTTCTTCTACATGAGCACATCCATAGTAAAATTTTGACTGGTGCACACTAGCTGTGTCCTTATGAATAAGTCATTTTTATGCTTCAATGTAAAATTAAACAGAATCAGTTCTAATATTCCAGTCATGATTTATTTCAAGAAATTAAAAGAATAGAAGTATTTCCAACTATTAATAGATTTTATTACTAATAGTCATTATTACTTTGTCCTTCAATAAGTCAAATCCATACAATAAAAATGAAAGCAGTAACACCAGCCTAGATTACAGCTAACATCAAATCAAATTCATGGTCTGGTAGTGTGTGTTTGTAACTTCAGTTAAGCTTATAGGTCCTAGTTACATTGTCAAAGGCAGTGGGGAACTTGTTGAGAGAAGAAAGTGGTTGGACCACAACTGAGGTTTGGATTTAAAGCACTATATAACACCATTTTATCTCAGTTCAACTCACTTTTCACACATGAGGCCTTTTTTGTTTTGTTTATCAAGGCTGGATTTAATGGAGAGATCAGGACCAGGTTTCACTTTGAAAGCGTCCAGTTTTCTCCATGGCATCCAGCATCTCGTGTGCCTGGTTTTCAGAAATCCCACCCTCTTTCTGGAATACTTCTTTCAGTGCATCACATACACTTGTGGGCATCTGCTTGGCATTTCTGGATGAAAATGGAAAAGGGTAGCTCATTTCTGTCCTGCTCCTCATATATGCTGTAATATTGCATTAACTAACCATACATATGGGGTATAACATTCCAGAATTTTTTTAATGTTTCACACTATTTTGTTGAATGCCTTGATGTTAAAAAAGACTTACCCTGCTATGTAAAAGAACGCATTCTTCTTTGCTATCAGATCCCATAAAAGTTTGCTTTGTTCCTTTACGCGATGCTGAACGTAGATTTTATCCTCCTGTAAATGAATCGTATTCAAATTTTATTTCACAGCCTATAAAAAGGAAATATTTCCAGGCAACAATTATTGCAAAAACAATCAAGTGAACACTGTAATTATGTTTCAATTATAAATGTCATTAATTACAAAAAAGTACATTAACAGAGATTGATGTGCCTTTTACAGTAAAAACATGCAGTATGGAAGACATTTGATTTCAAAAGTCACATTACCATAACCTGCATTATACTACTGACTGCATGACAAAAGGCAATAGGTGTGTCCGACTTCATGCAGCGCTGTGCAGACCGATCGGTGAGAGTTGCCACTTGCAGTTGGGGGCAGAATTGAAAACAGTGCCGTCAAGTCGGACACGTTCTGCTTCCTGTAGTGGCGCTCGCTCGCTCACACACTGTTTGTGTACTTCATCACAGATGAAGTGGATTAGATGTGATTTGTCAAATACACAGAAGTTTCAGACGATTTCATCAAGCAACAGAAACACTTTTCATGCAATGCTTAATGCAGTGCTATTTGTACAAGAATAAAGTTCAACATACGCCTATACTATTTAAATACCAACAAAGTGGGGCTATATATTTTTTATCAGTGTTATTTTGATTAACAGGATAGTATAACATTATGGTTCCATTTTATTGTTATAAAAACTTGGATTTGTGAGCATTAGCGGAACTGAAGGTGTCAGAATAAACACAAAACACGTCATTGTTGTCATCTGTGAATCCGGCCAATCGTTGAACAGTGGTGTCGTCATCTGAGCTTGTGCAGCCGCTGCTCTCGAATTGCTCTTGCGGTATGTTGATGCCCTGCATCACTGTGATGCTGTCTCAAATCGGACAAAATTTCTTAATGGCATTCACTGCTTCAAGTCAGACGTTGATCGGTCTGCTGTGCAGCGCCGCATGAAGTCGAACACACCTTTTTTTTTTTTTTTTTTTTTTTTTTTTTAGTGTTCCTAAAAAAATAAGAGAGGGGTCCTTCCCCTCTTATTTAGACACACCTGTGCAGTACTCTTATGGTAAGAGCTAAATAATACTCATCTGACCTGATCTCTGGAGAAGGCTGTGACAAGGATCATGTGGCCCGCATGCACCTTCTCCTCCCATTCTGATCGACAGTAGAAGTCTTTTGACTCAGAGCGACAGCCGAAAAATAGCACATTAGCTGAAACAGAAAATAAGACTTTAGTATGTATTATGACTAAGCACTCTTGAAACTTACCAACAGCATTATGCGTCATGGCACACATTTTGTCACGACTTATCAAATATTTGATAGTGTTCTAGGCCAGGAGTTCCCAAACTTTTCAATGACAAGGCCCCCCAAATACCACTCGGTTCTGGCCATGGCCCCCCTTTTGCAGGAATTGGAATTGGAAATTATTTTATTTGAAACAGGGACAATGCACAAATAAGCATTAAACTTGTTAAACAAGAGAATATGTATTGTGCCAGGTTATAGCAACAATTGCTAATTTCCACCTGTAGTCCCTGGGCAGGTATAACGAATTAAAAAATAAAATAAAAATACTGATATGACATGGGGATGTGTTATTGAACCCATCGACTACCACTAGGTTCTGGCCATGGCCCCCCTTTTGCAGGATGTGTTATTGAACCCATCGACAATACTACGGCAAATGTAGAAAGAAAGAAAGAAAACATCTGTGAACATCAGATTATGTGATGGTGTTTGATACCAGCCAATCAGAAAGATTATAGAGATGCACCGATTACAATTTTCTAGGCCGATTCCGATTTTTTGACCAGTTTGACCTGCCTTTTTTTTAATAAAACACCATATACTTTTACCCAAACTGAATAATAAAAACAAGTTTAAATGGGTAAATTTTAGAAATATATCTATAAATATTTTTTAGTCTTAATTTTCTTTTCTGACATAGCCTACTCCAGTTCTTGTTAAAACACACTAGACATGCAAATAATGTGCATTTTAGGCACTTTTTGTGTGAAATCATATTTATTTTGTCCATCAAAAATGTGCTTTCACTTTAATTGAGCGTGTGCAGCGCGGCGAAACCCCCTCTTCACTGCTGCTCACGCTCCTGCTCGCGGTGTGAATGCACTCATTGATTCACATGCACGCCGGAAAAAACTACGTGTTGCTCACGCGCCGCTCGCGCTAGCGGTCAGAAACGGCCGTAATTCACGAGGTTTCCTACATGTGCGTTCCGTGTGCACGTGTGATGCTGATGTTGCGCGGTGTTAATCATGTGGCGCGCCCGAGTGCATTTGACCGGCATAAAATCGGCATATGTCAGACTGATTGGCCGGTCGCCTAATCTCTAAAAGATTAGCATTAAAAGTATAATGTTCAGATAGGCTATGCGACAAATTATTATCATGCCATTTCATAACAATTCTCATAATAATATAAAATGTACGTTTTTTTCTTTGAAAACCCCAGTTCTAGGCCATAAAGACATTTTATAAAGAAATAATCAGAAAAAATAGGCCCCACATTTCTTGATTCTTACCCTCAGCCCAATTCAGGAAGAAGTGGCCCTCACAATAAATTTTATTAGCAAAATACATGTTTGACCATCACTTTTCATCTTTTCCACATCTGAATAACAACCAAATCCAACAAACTCACCCATCTTCCCATGAGCAGCCCTCTCCTGTATGGCAGATCTGAAGGGAGCCACACCAGTCCCTGGTCCCACCATTATCACAGGGGAGTCTGGGTCGTGAGGGAATCTCAAACTCCCCTTCTTCACCCACAGCGGTACATAAACATCTCCTAAACAGTATTTTGGACATGATTTAAAAAAAAAAACGATTTATTCGTACAGATTTCATTATTGGCAGTTTTAGACTTGTTAATTCTTTCAGGTCGATCAGACCAACCTTTCGAGGGCTCCAGAGATGCCAGCCAGGAAGAGCAGAGGCCTTTGCGTGGCTTCAAAAGCAGGGTTTTATATTTCACCACAGCAAGCAAGATCTGGATTCTGTCAGGGTGTTGCTGTGGAATCAGAAACAAATATTTATATAAATATTATACATTTACAATACCGTTCAAAAGTTTGGGGTCGGTAAGATTTTTTAGAAATCTAATATGCTGATTTGGTGCTCAAGAAACAGGCCTTATTATTATCAAACAGTGCTGCTTAATATTTTTTGTGGAAACCATAATACATTTTTAAGGATTCTTTGATGAATAGAACGTTTTTTTCTATTTATTTTAAATATAAATATTTTGTAACATTTTAGAGATAGTTCACCCAAAAATTAAAATTCTGTCATTAATTACTCACCCTCATGTTGTTCCAAACCCGTAAGACATTTGTTCATCTTCGGAGCACAAATAAAAAAATATATTTCTGATTAAATCTAAGAGCTTCCTGTCCCCCCATAGACATCTACGCAACTGACACTTTGGCGCCTTAAAAAGAGATGGTAAAACTAATCCATTTTAATTGAGAGGTTTAGTTAAACATTTCTGAAGAGACGATCGCTTTATATGATGAACAGATTGAATTTATGCTTTTATTCACATATAAACATTCATCAACTCACACATCAGTTGTGGTAAACAGAAGCTGAAGCATGTTCTCTTGTTGTTCAAGAACCAATGAGGTTCATTCTCTCGTGTTACACAGCACTTTCAGCTTCAGCAAGAGGTTTGTTCTCACACATCAAGCAGGTTCGGTTGAGCTTCAGTTTATGTTCTCTGATCAATGTTTATATGCAAGTATAATGCGACCGAGTCTCTTCAGACAATTTGGACTAAACTGGTCAATTCATATGGAATAGTTTTATGATCTCTTCATGAACTTATTGAAGCAACAAACAAAGTGTCAGTTGAGTAGCTGTCTATGGAAGGACAAAAAGCTCTACGATTTCACCAAAAAGATCTTCATTTGTGCTCCGAAGATGAACAAAAGTCTTACGGGTTTGGAACGACATGAGGGTGAGTAATTACTGACAGAATTTTCAATTTTGGGTGAAGTAACTCTTTAAATGTTTTTTATTGTTACTTTTGATCAATTTAATGCATTCTTTCTTGCTGAATAAAAATATACATTTTTCCCAAAAATATTTACATAAATAAATACATTAAAAATGACTTACCAAGAGAGAAGAGGCAATGGAGAAGGAGCGAGGCTGAATTTCTGGAAAAAGATCCAACAAGTAGTCAATGCTTAACTCAGCTGTGGTGTGAGGGAAGTCTGTCAGTACCTGATCAACAAGAGTATAAAGGTTTACATTGATTCTATAGTATATAGATTAACATTAGAAAGTGACAACACTACTTGTTCACTAGTTACAGATTTTAACAACCACATTAAAAACTTTGTAAGCCATAAAATATATGAACAAGCACACAGTTATCGCATACTCCATATGACAACAGAAGACAGTGTACTAAATGAGTCTGCAGACATCATAAAATAGTTGTATCATTTCACATCAACAGTCAGCGTGACCTCTGACCTCCAGGGCTGTTCGGCGGGGTCGGTTGCAGTAGGAGTGAAGAGAATCCTGACCCTGAGCAGAGCTAAACTCCACAAGTTTTTCACGCTCCAGCTCATTGGTGGCAAAAGTGGCCAACACCTCAAAGAAGGAACGACGTGGAACAGCAGAAATGTCCAGGAACTGTTCCACCAGAAAGCGAACGGAGCAGGGCTGAGGAAGACGCGCAGGGACTGCTGCTACAGAGAGGAGGGGAACAGATTTTTTCAAACTTTAAAAGGTAAGGCTTTTCTTATATGGAACACAAATGGAGATGTTTTAGCATGTGGGTGAAGTTTTAAGGTGTTAAGTATCACCTGTGCTGCTGTCAGTGGAAGTTAGTGTAAAGTAGCACTCTGGGTCAAGCTTCAATAGTTGGCAGAACTGCTCCACATCCTCTGCAGCATTACAGGGTCTCATCATTACAACGTCCCCTGCATTGTACCTGTCAGAGATAGACAGGATCATTAATATCATTTTGTGATAACATCTCTATATATTATTTTAAATGTTTCGCACTGCTCACTGGATGTTGGAGCCTGTGATGTCAAACTCGATATGCCTGACATCCTGGAAGTGTGAGGGATGAGTCACTCTCTGATTGAACACGACTCGAGCTGAAAAAGGCTGCAGCGAGGTGGGAAGGGCCTTATTATCAGGTGTCTGGAGATGCTCGATCTGCTTATCTGGGACTTCATCTAGGAAGTGGAAAACGTATCGGGCTGGAAGTCTGAAAAATCAGAACATTTTACATTAAATATATGAACAGTTAAATGTTTCAATTAAGTAATCAGTGTTTGGAAGCTTTGAGTGTTAGAATATGTAAAATACACACTTTTCTTCCTCACGGATTGGAGCGAGGCCAGCAGGAGGAGGGTAGACAGACAGGGTTTTCTGCCAGAACGAAAGCAACCAGGGGTCAATCACACCATCGGGCCTGAGGAGTAATAAAGGAAATATCAGCTGTACAGAATGCGAACTTCACAAACACTGTATTCACCTTATTTTGCAATGTGAAGGTAAGCTATTTACTGTAAAAAACAACAATAAGTGTTGTAAACGGTAAAACTACAAGCCAATGTGCCTATGATTACAATAATATTACAATAATATCAAGCAGCATACAGACTGTTGTTGTACATATACACACATATATATATATATATATATATATATATATATTACATATCATATATTTGTGTGTGAGGACCTCTGCTCACCCCAGATCATGTTGATCATCAGCCAGTCCAACAGGCTGTAGCATATTAGCACCAAGCTGAAGCAAACGCTTATGGAGCTTCTTTGCAACAAAGTTGAACCTGGAAAGTGGACCGAAAAGGTCTCAGTGTTGTATCATCAATAATAATATGCAGCCTGAAAACATATATGTCCTCAGTTCTAAAATAATTCCCCTTTCAAAATCATTTAAAATATGCAGTGAAGAAAATGAAAGCATAATGAAGGCTTTTGTAAGCAGAGCATCTGTCATCTTACTTTGGATACGAGGAGTCTCCAAGGCCCAGCACAGCACAGTCAAGTCGGCAAAGAGAATCAGCAGGCAATGACTTCCTGAACAGGAATCTCCAGAATTTCTATATGAAGAAAATATTCAAATATTTAACATTTAAATATATGCAATGCATTAGAGTTTATAGGCTAAATTCTTACATGTATATATAGACTGACCTTCATATTGTCTGGAGGGTCGCCCTGTCCTGTTGTGGCGCAGATAAACACTACCAGAGACTCTGAGATCAGGTTGGCCTAATGAGGAGACGTGATAACAAAGCAAAGAGATGAAATAATTAACTTATAACCCCAACTCAATGAAAAGCTTCGCATGTCTGACTGCAGACGTGCACTGACCACATTGTAAGTGTCCAGGGCTTCGACTCTGAATCTCATCCGCCTCCTCTGCGCCTGACGGCCGATCCGCTCAGCCGTGTCCTGCGCTGTTCCCGTCTGACTCCCGTACAGAACCAGGAGAGTGTGGTTGCTCATCTTTATACTGGAATCAGAGAAGCAAACAAGTGCAGTAATGAATGTTAACCTTTGTTGTGGTTTTTGAGCAATCGGCATCAGAAATACTATTTAATACCACCGGAACTTTTTATAATGAGATCAAAAGGCATGTTTGGGTTTGTTGTAAATCGAGTCAGGTCAATGACAGCTTTCAGTCATCCACCATCTAACTTTACGTGACCTTTCTCATGCATCACCCTGCATCTTGTCGAGATCAAACGTTACATTTAAGAAAATATTCCATAGTGTAAGATCGCTTGGCTTACCTAAAAGTGTCAAGTGATACTCTCTCTCACTATCGTCAGACTCAGCACAGACATACATTGACAGAAATGACTGTGTAAAACAGACTTTTTTTCCCCAACCATTATGCTTCCAACCATGTTGTCATGGAGTGCTTTACGGCAGAATTCAGTCATTTTACGACAATTGCCCAATTCATTCGCGCCGCAAGTAACTTATGTTTTGTCAAACCTGGGCTAAAACTGGCGATAAGAATGAAAGTTTTCCGCAAACATACCTGAATGTTATTAACTTGTCTCTCTTCTTATTGCCACTTGACATTCAGCTCTGGCACAGTCAGACCAGAGCCGCTGAGTCAGACCATAGACTGTAAAAAAACTAAAAAAAAATTAGAGAGTCATGCAGAACAAGCCCTGGCATTCTAATGAAAACAGACCAATAGAAACGCGTCCTTCGTTCACCAACCACTATTGACCCCGCCCACTGAGCGTACAGGAAACCATCCATCTATCTATCTGGAATAACATTTTGATTGACGTTGAAAATAACATTTTATAAGCAGGTTCAGGCTGACTGGTATTATATTAAACTATATTTCCTGCCCGTTAGAGAGCGTCGGTCATTAAAAATGTGAACCGGAAATAATAGTACGATCGACCTGCTGTTATTTTTGAAGCAGTTTTAAAAATGGCGTCTAGGAAGAGATGTATGTTTACAGTTATTAATGCGATTATTACAGCTCTCATCATAGAAAGTCAATGTCGACTCCATCATCTCATACTTAAGGTATGTGTGTAATGTGCTTCCAATGTTTTTATAATATATTCGTACAGTCACTGTATTGTCATCACTGTTGTTTAATGTCAACAGATGCTGTCTTAAGATTTATCAATCATAATAGTTTTGTTGTGACAATGCAAAAACCATTAACAGATCATACAAACGGATCTCAGCAGCTATATGCCCGTGCGGCACTAAACACTCTTGTTCTGTTTTAGGACGACATCCGTCAGCGGGTTCATCTGAACACCTTCGGCTTATATAAAGATGGTTACATGAGTATAAGCATGAACAGCCTCAGCTTCACTGATGGAAATACGGACAACATGGACAGCTCCACGGTCAGACTCTCTCTGCTGTCTGACAAATTACCGGCTTACAGATTCATTCAGTGCACTTTATGATAAAATATCACAGTATGAAAATGTCTCGCACGTTATTAATGGAACTTTTTAATCTCATTTTATACAAGGCGTAATTTCAGAAAATAGAAGTCATCTGTCACATTGAGAAATAAAATATCTTTGTCATATATTATTTTGCAGATTGGTTTTAGCCTAGATCGTGCAAACAATAATGGCTTCTCCACATATCTGGTCAGTATGTGTCTTTGAATGTCTATTTTTCTGTGCAGCTGTTGCTATCAGAGTTGTATGATGACTGTCTGTAGATTTTTTTATTGTTTGTAAATATGCATAAGTTAACTGCTGGAACTTGACAGTCTTGTCAGTTAAGGATCTTATATAGAAGTACAGTATGATTCATATAATATTAATGTAAAGTTAAAATGTAAAAAGTTAATATTACATTCAATTTCAGGCATTCTTTTTATGATTTTTCGGTCAAACTGATTCGGATAGCTAATTGATATCCTCTCTTATGAACACGCAGGATGAGGGTCTGGATTATTGTCCTCTGAAAAAGGATCCAAGTGTTAATTTTGCAGGGGTACTTCTATTGCTGGACTTCAAAAATAACCTGTGAGTTTTATTTTTGAACTCATTTTTTTATTCATTACAATTAGAATGAATTTGGAAGTATTATCTAGTTTTTGAATGTTCTGCCATGACTGATATCCTCAGAGTGAGGAAGAAGACTTCAGTGGAGGCTGGTGTTTTTCCCAACATCATACCTGTGTTGCCCAAAAGCATTGCAGAGGACCTGCAAGCTGAAAAAGAGAAAGATCTCCACGACAATGGGCCAGATGATGGATCTCAGTCCAAGAGTAAGTATTTTCTTTTGATCTTGGACTGTAAATCATAACACGTGGTACACTACTGTTCAAAAGTTTGGAGTCAGGTTTTTTAAAGAATTTTATATTTTTAACTGATCAAAAGCCACAGTAAAAACATTTTTATTATTACAAATTATTTCTATTTCAAATAAATTATGTTCTTTTTAACTTTGTTCATCAAATAATTCTTCAGTTTACACAAAAAAATATTAAGCAGAACAACTGCTTTAAACGTTGATAATAATAAAAAGAAAAATATTTGAGCACCAAATCATCATATTAGAATAATTTCTGAAGGATCATGTGACACTGAAGACTGGTGTAATGATGCTAAAATTTTAGTTTTGCCATTACAGGAATAAATTACATTGGATTACTCCTCTGAGATGGGGAGTGGATTGGGTGTAGGCTGTCAAATACATTGATAAAAAATGTATTGTTTTCATTTCGGTTCATTCTTAGCAAATATATATTTTTAAATAAGAGCGGAATAGCGTTCGCTTCATAATGAGAGTATTTTGCTAATAATCTTTGAAAATAACACAAAAAAAATCAATCACTGCTGATCCCTTCAGCAAGATAATGATTCTAAAATTATTTTAGAGCTCCGTGGATTCAACTCGCTTTATTTTCCTCATTCGTTTAAAATAAAATTACATTACATAATAATAAACTATAGGCTATATACAATTATTTTATTATTGAATTGTTTCTTAATTAAATGATAAATTATTAGGTAAGCTAAGCATCATGTTTGTGATAAAAAAAAAAAAATCTATGATAGATTCTGACAATTAACACAAAAATGAGGCTTGTGTATTTATTATCAATTACCGGTACTGCTGTATTTTTTAATAAACGGAAGTAACTTAAAATGCTATTTGTGTTGTACTTTTCATATTTTTAGTATAGTACAGCAAAACTACAGTGCTTCCAGTAGGCTATTTTATGGACCTGTCAACACTGGAAACTCCAGCATGCCTTCAGTTGACGAACACCTCATGCATATATAAAAGTATATGTTATTAAATTGAATATATCAAATGATTTTATTTACAAGTTTTACACCATCGTGCATTGTTGCCTGTTGTGACCGCAGATGGCAGGCAGCTTGTAAATGTCATAGTTTAGAGAACCCCCTGCCCTAACTTTTGAACAAATAGTGCTTATCTGTTCTCATCTTCTTTGTATTGTAAACGCAATAAAAAGCCTTTTAATTGAGGAAATGTTAATGTTGGGTACGCATTCCTATAATTTTGTATCAGTCTACATTTCAATTATGGTTTTGAGTTTATTTCTCTCCTATTTATTTGCAGTGGGTTCTAAATCCAGGCGAGATGTTGAGGTGAGATCTGCGATCTTTTAATTCAAGACTGCATGTTGTCTTAAATATGTTTTATGTTTATATTTTATTACTCCCACAGAGCAAGGCAGAAGATACATATCCTCTTCAGAGCAAAGACCAAATCTATTCCTTTGAGGTAGGATATACATGAAAGGATATTACTGAGAGCTCATGAGATTATGAAGCGCATCAAGCTAGTTCTGAGCTCCATTTTTAGTTTTTTTAGTTTTTTTTAATTGTGCACCCCACTGACTCTCCTGCTCTTGTTTTAGTTTTACTTCAACATCACAACGGATGAGCAGCAAGGCCTTTATAACTTTTATTTCTACAACTGCTACTCCATGCCACTAAACCAGGACAGCTCTGCGTCAGACATGCTGCCTTTCAACATTGATGTGAGTGTTTGTCTGAGTTCTAAAATACAGTGTCTATCAATATAATGAAGTCATGCAGTTCATATACTCGGGCAATAAATATAATTTCAGATCAACATCAAAGAGAAGAATCCAGAAAGCTTCCTCTCAGCGGGAGAGATTCCTTTGCCTAAGCTTTACATCTGTATGTCCATGTTCTTCTTCCTCATCGGCACACTGTGGGTTCATGTTTTGCGTACCCATAGGTAAGTGCTATAATAACAGACCTTATGTAAATTTTCTATTCGACAGTTTCATACATTTTACTAGAAATGACCAGTAGAGAGCAGCAAAATCATATTTCAGATTGTCTTCTGTAAAAAAGTAGAGCATATTATGGGATCACTGTGTAATTCTCTTTTTTTATTTATTAGTGCTGATGTTTACAAGATTCATTGGCTGATGGCTGCTCTTCCATTTACAAAGTCTCTGTCCCTTATTTTCCATGCAGTGAGTTTTTCTTCTTTGTTTATATGCGAACCTTTGAAGGAAATGCTTTTATTTGATGTGAATATCATTAGATTTCAAGAACATTATCTAAATCTTACGCAATGCATGATCAAACCATGATAGTTCCACCAAAACCTTGCAATTTAGGGAAAGTGCATTTGAAATGCAATTTCATTTTACGCTTGATACCCTAACCCAAGGCAAAAAAATAGCATTACATCGCCTTTGTTTTAAAGGAGAACTCCGGTCAATTTTAACATTGAGCTCAATTTTTAGTAAATTTGGAGTGCTGTCAATACAGAGAACAACGACAAAAATCGGTGTTGCCTACACTGTTATCATCCTATTTTTAAAATTTGCACCCTATTGACTTGAATGGGGCAAGTTTTAAACCTGCTTTTATCCTCTTAACATATTTGATGTGTCATTACAAGTGCCCAGCCATGTTGAGTGATTCCTTAAGAGTGAACACGAGTGAATCTGACTGCAGTAGATGTGAAAAATATGAATAAAAATTATGTTATTTCAGCCAGCGCAAATACCTGTATTTAGTTCCTGTTTTCGGTGGAAGTCCAAAGTAGTCGATTGTCGAGTTCACCCGCATAGGTTTAGTTACTATGATCACGCGCGTGAACTCGACAATCGACTACTTTGGACTTCCACCGAAAACAGGAACTAAATACAGGTATTTGCGCTGGCTGATATAACATCATTTTTATTCATATCTTTCACATCTCCTGCAGTCAGATTCACTCGTGTTCACTCTTAAGGAATCACTCAACATGGCTGGGCACTTGTAATGACACATCAAATATGTTAAGAGGATAAAAGCAGGTTTAAAACTTGCCCCATTCAAGTCAATAGGGTGCAAATTTTAAAAATAGGATAACACAGTGTAGGCAACACCGATTTTTGTCGTTGTTCTCTGTATTGACAGCACTCCAAATTTACTAAAAATTGAGCTCAATGTTAAAATTGACCGGAGTTCTCCTTTAACCTTTATATTCCTTTTTTACAGATTGACTACTACTACATTTCCAATCAGGGCTTTCCTATTGAAGGCTGGGCTGTGGTCTATTACATAACTCACCTGTAAGTTCACCAACATAAACTGGATAATACAGGGATAGGGTGAAGTACTGTCATATAAGAAAAAAACATAGATATTTATGTCATGTTTTTGCTCTTAAGCATGTAACGCACTACACAACCATTCAAATCATACACTTGCTGACTTTGAAAATGGTTACAGGGAAAAACCGGGCATCATACATCATAAACGACTGAAGATCACACACTACCAGACTTTCAAGTCATTTTAAACACAAAATGCAAACTAGCTCTGACTTTCAGCAAACTAGCATTGGCTCATCCAGACTGGGAATCGGAGCAAAACTTTGGACAATAGTTGTTTAGTGTGTTCCAGCCTTTTAAAAAGTTCCTTAGGTTGTTTTGGGTTGGTAGTGAACTTGTAATTTGAATGAAAACCACTGTGCTGTTGTCTTGATAACTGTAAAGAGCTGAATGTGTGACTTCTCTGAATGTTTTACTTTGTGCAGGCTGAAGGGGGCACTATTGTTCATCACTATAGCATTAATAGGAACTGGCTGGGCCTTTGTCAAGCATATCCTCTCAGATAAAGACAAAAAGATTTTCATGATCGTCATTCCCCTGCAGGTATTGGTTCCCCCCACTGTTGTGTATGAATATGCATGTACAATCCCCAGTTTTTTAAACAATTTAGAGGTCACGAAACAAACACTAAAACATATTTTTCAAGACGTTAATAGTACAGTGTTGCACAACATAGAAGATGTCAGCACATTATTTTTTAAATACAAGGTTGTTAATGGGATTTTAAGCTAAACTACTGCTGTCCTATGATACTTAGTTATAATTGTGATTTCAGGTTCTGGCCAATGTGGCATACATCATTATTGAGTCCACAGAGGAGGGCTCCAGCGAATATGGCCTGTGGATGGAGATCCTGTTTCTAGTAGATCTGCTATGCTGCGGGGCTATTCTCTTCCCAGTCGTCTGGTAAGTGCTCTTCCAGTTTGTCCTTTTGATTTGGCCCTGATTTAATTTGCTGTACCATAAATTATATCATTAGACTAATAGACCATTGGCTTTTTATCTTTAGTAGTTCATCTGAAAGCAATTGTTTTTGTTTGATAGGTCCATAAGACATTTACAAGAGGCATCAGCAACAGATGGAAAAGGTATGTCGAAGTAACATTGTCAGACCACTTTGTGGTCAACAGTTCAGTGAAGTTTGATATTAAACTTGATCATCACATCTACTATTTGGAGTGTATTTTTTTTATGACCAGTTGTAAAAGACGTCAGCCCTGTCACAATGTTGAAGCCATTTTAAATGAAATGAAAGTCTGTATTTTTAATCTTTCCAAATGCTTTGCTTGGTTGATTGAGCTGTACTCCTTCACATTTGGCTGTTCTCTGCATGCTATTTTAAAGACTTGGTATACAGCATGAAATTTAACTGTGCTGCAGTTCTAGGCATGCTGCTCTAGACATACGTTAACTAAATAGTATAACTTGCCACGTAAATGCTTTTACTAACAGTGGTAGTCTATGGATTATTAAGAGGATACTTCCATTCAAAGAGGTTTTATAAGACATTAATACTTTCAGCAATATTATTTGTTTTTACTGTATTTTTGATCAAATAAATGCATCTTCGGTGAGCACAAGAGACTTCTTTCAAAAACATAAAACAAAATCGTAACTTTTGAACGGTAGCGTATCTCGATAATTTTTTGTTAACTCATTCTAATGATTTACTTATTATGAGCAATTATTATTGGTGGTGTCGGATTTGTGGTGTTATGATAAATCATAAATCAGATGAATTGACCCTAAGCTGAAAACACTTAATGGTTTCAACTATCATTATAAACACTGACCACAATGGTCATGAATGTTTGGTCAGTTGTTAGTTTCCCATTCCCTTGAACAAACAGTACATGCGTCATCCCTGCTTCATCTCTTCTGCAAGCTGTGTTACTAACATCAAACAACACGCATAGTATGTCTCCATTGTGGCTTGATAGTTTTAGGGTGTAAAAACGGATCCTGCTAGAGATGCTCTCTCTGGCATGTGCTCTGCCACTGTGCATTGTTTCCTGTTGTGACAGCAGATGCCAGGCATCTTGTAAATGTCATAGCTCAGAGAAACCAGCCTGTGCTATGACTTTGTCTAACCCACAAATCCAGGGAATGGATAGAGATTTGACCCTGCAGCTAGGGATCAATGCAAATTCCATAACCTCATTACTGTTTGTTTTCGTTTTATTAAGCTTTATTGTAAACTACAATGAATAATTGTTTATTTATATTATTCTGTATCCTCCTGTATTTCATATATGTTGAAGAAATATGTTGAAGAAGTTTTTTTTATGTTACACTGTTCAAAAGTCAAGTTTCTTTTTTTACAGAATTATCAAGCAACTCAACAGATTTCAACATTGATAATAATAATAATTTGTTTCTTGAGCACCGTTACATCCAGTGCCATCACAGGAATGAATTACATGTAAAATATAAAAAATATATATTTTTTTTTTAAATTATATATTTCACAATATTACTGTTTTTACTGTATTTTGGTAAATACATCCTTGGTGAGCATAAGAGACTTCTTTCAAAAACATTACAAAAATCGTACAGACCCCAAACATTTTTAAAGTAATGCATCTAGACCTTATTAAACTTAATACTTTTAATGTTTTACCAAAATGTCATTTTAGTCACCTCCACACATATACAGTATAACATGGCCTACACTTTATAGCTTTATATATATGTGGTTCTGCATATCTACAGAAATCTTAGCATTCATCCTGTCCTCTCCGATTGACTTGTTTTTCTCCAAGTTGTATTTGTAAAGCTCATAAACACAACATGCATTTAGTCAGATCTACATTCATCTAATTGTATGTGTTTTAACTAGTAACATGTACACGAAAAATGCATACTTTTTACTAGCAAAGTCCTTAAATCTATTAACTATATTTTTTCCCCCACCCACCCCTTTCCAATTAACTCTTATTTATTAAAATATGCAGAAATAATCAGTTAATTTCTTTAAATCTTACATATAAAACTCTTAACCTCCTGCTAAGAAAAGTGCTTAATGAAGAGAGGTGTGCGGGTTATGATGACAGCGTCCTGCTGTGCCTTTAGCCTCTGCGATTGAGATGTTTGCTGAATTATGCTTTTTCGGTCATCCCTGAGGATGCCTGTTTCCAACAAGTGTGTGTGTGTGTGTGTGTGTGTGTGTGTGTGTGTGTGTGTGTGTGTGTGTGTGTGTGTGTGTGTGTGTGTGTGTGTGTGTGAGTGTGAGTGTGAGTGTGAGTGTGAGTGTGAGTGTGAGTGTGAGTGTGAGTGTGAGTGTGAGTGTGAGTGTGAGTGTGAGTGTGAGTGAGATCAGCACAAAATGAAGCAGGTTATTCCCTTAGCCCCAATGTCTGTGTCCCAATTTTTGCCACTGCAAATATATGACTCTTCTCATAAGTGGCAATATTTAAGCACAATGAGATGCATATACTGTAGCACAACTATAGGTTGCTTGGTGTAGCCTATTATAACTTCGTATAATCCTATATTGAAAAAAAAAAAATCTCTTCACACAATTCTTCACCCCTTCCCTCATATAATCATTGTTTCATTGCTGCCTATCATATTTCTTCCTGCTTTCATCTTCTGCCTTTCCCTCACAGGGCACAAAGATATAAACTTAAATTGCCTTCTGATTTTGACAATTTTCACAGCAGAAGTGAGAACCACAGTAATTGAAGCATGGAAGTTAAAAGGAAAGCTCATCCCCTCTCTCACTCTGTTTTAATCGTAATGTTTGGCTTTCTCGTTCCCTTTGTAGCTGCCATCAATCTGGCTCAACTGAAACTTTTTAGGCACTACTATGTGATGGTATGTACTCACCTCACTGTCATTCTCACTTGCATTCAGACACAGTGCTTTTAAAAGGACATAGACTGTCTGCTATCGCACGAGACTTGTTAGACTTATTAGTTTTACTTTATTTTAACAATCACTGTCTCTATAAACGCATTTATTTCTGAAGGTCTGTGTATGAATACATTGCATTCACTGTTTTTATACATAGATTCTTCACTGGATTTTTGTCTGGATTTGTCTCCAGCCAGTCTGAGCCAAAAGGATTCTATTTGGCATTTTTTAAATCTAATTCATTAATTTGTAAGGACAGAAAAGACGCTTATATTGTTCAGTGCTTCAATGGAAACAAGAACATCTGACCGTGACGAGTTCACATGATCAATGTCACATTTCCTCATTCGATTCGTGACCTAAGTAGTCCAAAACCTTATATAAATTTCTTTATTTTGGCATTCTTTATCTCATTAATAATATTTTAGATAAGTGTATCTCTGTCCTCCTATCTCTCTCTCTCTTTTTATTCTCTTCTCACTCTCTCTTTCTCTGTCACAGATTGTATGCTATATTTATTTCACCCGCATCATTGCCAGTCTCATCAAGGTCATTGTCCCTTACCAATGGAAGTGGCTCTACCAGGTGAGTGATGGCAGCTTCCTCAAACATCAGTGCACTGAAGACTTGCTCACATAAACTTCCCTATTGATCCCTTCACAGAGACATTCATATGTGTAACGTTTTAGCAATATGTAGTGTTTTACATTAAATCTAGTGTCATTCTTCAGCATCCCCAAGATAACAAATAGTATGTGGAGGACTTTTCCAATGCCATGTCACATGATTGTTTTACTTAGCAGTGTACATAGGGTGGCCACATGGTTATTGTGATACATTTACTGCCATTATACTATGTAAATATTGATTTACATTAGTTGGGAAGCTTATTTTAACGTTTTAAATAGACAATTAAGCTTAGTTAATTGTGACCAGCTTTGTGACTGGTGACAATGTATTTCACTTTACAGGACCTATTCTGAAAAAAAATGATTTATTATTATTATTATATTATTATTATAACTGAATAACAGGCTAGTAGTAGTAAGCTAAAATAACATTATATAAAATACATTTCCTTTAGTAGCGAGTTATTTTCCTTTAGACTATGCAAAGAATAAATGCATTTTACTGGATTTAGTGCATCTTGAACTTGTGTCTTTTGTTGGATCTGGCATGTTTAATCAGGATGTTGTCCAGTACTTGTCTAGAAGAAGTCCTGGCTGGTGTAGCTGTATGAGGTCCACATTGGTTCCTTTGCCCTGTCCATCCGTGAATCTGTGGTTATTTTCCTGCTCTAGCTAGAACATGAGGGCTGGGCAAATAGATTTTAAAACGGCAACCGCTTTTTTTAGTTTTTTTTTCTTATTGTGGTTTTGTAATTTTAGGGAAGAAAAAAAAATACAGTCATAATTGAAATGTGGGACACTGCTTGCGCAGGACAAAGCTCCCAATTTTAGGTGGTCACCCTAAATATACAAGGTCACTATCCAGTGATGTCTGTTGCTTAGATTCTATAAGATAACACTGTTGGGTTACAAATACTTATTTAGAACCATTTGAATCTCAGATTTGATCAAATGCATGGAAAGATATCATATTGGGCTAACAATTGAAAACAAAATCCACAATTACATACATGCAACCATTCAAAGTTGTATTGCTTTTTAAATTTTTATAAGTGTATTTTATTCCTAATTCATAGCTGCTGGATGAGCTGGCCACTTTGACCTTCTTCTTTTTAACCGGACACAAGTTCCGACCGGCCTCCTACAACCCCTACCTACTGCTGTCTGTGGAGGAAGAAGACATGGAGATGGATGATGTGTAAGAAATCATACTTAAATACACAGCTACTGGTGAATATCCACTTTATTTTTAATGTAAGAGCAGGCGTTGCCAATGTTCTTGGCAATATTCTTCTATTTATAGACTAATGAATCAGAAGTCTTGCACAGGAAATAGCTAATTTCCGCTTTGAAAAATAAGGTGGATGTCAAGTTACAAACACAATGAACTGTCTTTCATGATATATTTTCATAGTGCGTCATTCTTTTATTTCAAAAGATCAAGGGCAATTTGATTCCTCAAGATGGTATGACTCACTCACAGCAGAGAGAAAGTGTCAGATGATCATAACCACACACAAGAGATGATATAAGATTGTCTCAATTTTAAAGGGATAGTTCACCCAAAAATTTAAATTCTGTCATTTACTCACCGTTAATTTGTTCCAAACCTGCATGAATTTCTTTCTTCTGTTGAACACAAAAGAAGATATTTTGAAGAATTTGTTTTTTACAATTATAAGAACATGGTACGCGCAGCTCTTCTACATACCATGACCTGTTGCGCTCCATTACCAACTGCGACCTGGTCACAGGGACAGGCTTACAATGATCCAGCCACCTGTCATGGCTCCAGAAGAAGCCCAGAGGGGTTCCTTCTGATTGGAGGACCTGGTAGCCATCCTCACTACATGCCCTAGCTGAAAGCACCTGTCAAACCCTGTTTATTTACATACGCACTCCCATTTCCTGCTTAATTTAAAGCCATTCCATGTAATTACTCCAAACGGCCTCATCAGGTCAGACAATTCTTTGTTTTAATTTCTTTCCCTTGCTTCATCTAGTTTTTTTCCCTTCTTTTTTCTCCATCCTCGTGATTTTCTCGCTAAGGTCTCAGTGGAATGCGTTTCTCTCCACTACCTGATGTCCAAGTCTTGTTCTGTTCCATGACAACCCCCCTCCTTCCCCCAAGTTCCCATCTCCCATTCACCCCACATTCAGCGTCCCCTCAGGCGGTGTGTGCTCTATCCCCCCCCACCCCTGCACTTCCCAAAATAGCCCTGTGACTCCGAATGTCCTTGTTCCTTGCTTGCACTTTCCCCCTCTTCTTCTTCTTCTCCTTCTCCCCCCGACAGCCTGCCATACACAGGACATTTTGCTTTACTCTTAGTTTTTTTTGTTTTTCTTGTTTTTTTTTGGCCTATTTTCCCAAAACTTTTTTTGGGTGACTTGGGGTGCGGCCTGATTCAGCTGTCCTCATTGAGTCTCGCAGAGAACACAGAAAAGATGGATGACGCTAACCACAAAAATAGAGGGCATTGCTCTCATGAGCATTCAGAGTTTAGGTCCACACTGCCCTGTCTGCTTTTATTATTATAATTATTTAATTGAAAAACAAAAAAGTATCTCCATTTTATCTTTTTTAATAGAGTGCAACAGTTTAACAATTTTCCATTAATTTTCTCCATTGAAAAATAATTTTCGTTTAGGGAAAATAATTTGTCGTGATTATTTCAACTTCCTTTAAAAAAAAAAAAACATTTTATAGCCAAATTCCAGGTGAAGAAGTATAGTACCGATGAATCCTGAAGGGATCGCCCACCTACCGGTACTTAAAGGGGTGGTAAAATGCCATTTTCACAAGATGTTAAATAAATCTATGATGTCCCCAGAGTGTGTGTATAGTTTTAGCACAAAATACCCCACAGATATTTTTATATACTTTTTGAGGGTTTGCAAAAATGCACCGTTTTGTGCATGGCTTTTTAAAGGAGCTATGTGGAGTTTTCAGCGGCATCTAGTGGTGATGTTTCAGATTGCAACCAATACGTTTACAATCTGAGTGCTCGTGCTTTTTTTAGTTTTTTATTATTATGTGGAGTTTGTGTTGGAGTCTGTGTTGTGCTGGTCGTTTCTTAGTATTAGCAGACTATAATATAAAGTATTAGCAGACTATACATTATAGACTATAATGTCATAAAGTTGGAATGTCGTCGCTGTTGAGTGCAAAGTCAGTAGACGAGGCGAGAGGCTCGGGAGCGCGCATGCAGGTCTCAGTCACATCACTGGATGTGACTGAGTTTGTTGTTTGCACGTTTGTTGTAGTCCTTTTCTTTAAAAGCAAATATCTTCCTTTCCTTTGAACTTTGAGCATTGTAAGTTTGCAGATGTTGTTTATGCTCAAACAGCAACATTACACACTAACTGAAGTTAGAAAAGTGAAATCATACTTAACTACCCCTTTAATATATTTGTGGAAACTGTCATACATTTTTTTTTCTTCAGGATTCTTTAAATAGAAATATCAACAGAGCAGCAATTATTTGAAGTATAAATCTCTTTTAGCATTCTAAATGTCTTTACTGTCACTTTTGATCAATCGAATACATCCTTGCTAAATAAAAGACAAAAAAACGTTACATTTATTGCAAAATATTTATATTCACTACTGTAAAATATAGTTTTAAATGTGAAAAATCAGTCACAGTAAATAAATGTGGGTTTTTGTTTTGTTTTTTTTTAAACCGACTATCCTTAATGGTATTGTAGGTCATTGCCTCATAAAAGATGGTTTTGTTAATGGCACTGAAAAAGTGAATGGTCACAGTTGCCCTCTTTTGTAAAGTATTACATAAAATCAGCTTTAACTATTAATGTGCTATAAATTGGGCCTTTTCTTCTGAAATCAAAGGTTGAAATCATTGTTGCACACAAAGCGCCATAAAATGATTTCATAGCCTTCTAGCTGTTTAGGGCACCTGTTAACAGAACTTGATTTGAGCTGAATTATTATAATTTTTTGCCATTTCTCAGTTGTTATTGTAGGATTTGTGTCTCAGTAGTCACGTAAAGTAGTAGGACACGTTCGGTTGATTTAGTTTTGTTGTGGCCACGACATATTAACTCTTGGGAATGATAATATGTTGTGGCCTCGAGATCATATGTCGAGTGAACGATATATTTTTCTAGTGGCCACGACTTCTTTATGTGGCGGGAAGGACATCTATTTCTCATGGCCTCGAGTTAAATGCTTAAACAACCTGCAATTTTCAGAAATGGATATTTAATTTTTAAAAAGTGCGGAATTAAGAAATTATTATATTAACATATTGCCTGTTATATTGTAATGCTTGCGATGGTGCCGATAGATCGCATTCAAATAAAGTTTATCAATAAATGTTAAAAGAATATGCATTATAAAATGTTTTTATCCAAATGTCTTTTAAATCCATTCACTGAGCGTTTCTTTTTTTCTTTTATATTTTTATATTATTAATATTGTTTTATCGATTATGTATTTGGTTTATTTTCCTCTTCATTTCCTGTATCTCCTTACCTAATTAACTTCCTGTATTTTTTAAATACTGTAAATGCGCGATCATCCCATAAAGTTTTGACTTTGTGACTGTATTTCTGTAGACTACACCAGTGAAGATAAATGAACGTCGGTTTTCATTAATAGCACATCGTTCCCGTGAAAGCAGTCGAATGAATTTCGAATAATTTGTTCAAATAAAACATGAAAAATTAAGTTTTATATATATATATATATATATATATATATGTAATTATGGTATTCCGCTTGATCTCATTATCTCTTTACCCAATTAACATTATGTATTATCTAATAGCCTACCGTACCATATAGCCTAGGTTTTGTAAATAGGCCTTTTGTAAATGTCCGTCAGTCATGCCAACTGACTGGAATCGAACATGTATAAGGTTATACATTTCATTTTATTTCGGTAAGGCATAATAATAAATAAAAAAACCACGATCAGTGAATAGATTTAAAAGGCTGTGAGATGGGATGGATAAAAATATGTTCTTGTAGACCTATATTATTTTATGTTCTTCTGACATATTCTTTTATAATTTATTGATAACAGACTTTATTTCAATGCTGTCTAGGCAACATTGCGTGCAATATAATAGGCTATTATAGGTTAAAATTATTATTTCTAAATTCTGCCCTTATTTTGTCGTTCTTAATTAACTCGTGGCCATGAGAAATGATGTTTTTCCCTCAACATAGGATCTCGAGGGCACGACATAAGGATGTCATTACCTCGACAAAATGATCTTGTGGCCACGACATAACATGTTCCCACAAGTTTATATGTCCTGGCCACGACAAAACCGAACATGTCCCCTCGTGGTCATCGTAGAAACCAGAAAGATTAAGAGAAGGATTGTTTTGTTTTGTTTTATGAATTAAACATCAGTTGTATGCATGCGAGATCGCTGAAGGGCTTTCCTCAGAAAATTGGGACAGTCTGAAATTATTCAAGGACCTGTTTTTATTTAGCTATTTCAGAGAAGCATTACTGATCCAGATTCTGTCCACACTGATATTCACAAGAAGCGCAAAACCAAATCTAATGTAGAAACATTGTTATCTCTTGAATGTTATGTGGTTGAGTATTTGAGCGTGTTTGGCTTCAAATGACAACTCATCCGTGTTGTTGTGTTTCAGAGGGCATAATGCTACACAATAGAGCTTGTTTTTGTTGTTATTAATGATGCTCTTTTCTTTCATTTCAGGGTAACTACCTCAACAGCCATGGGAGAGGGCGTTAAGAAGGTGAAGAAACTGTCAAACGGACCATCAGAGGAGAGGGAGAGCATGGCATGATGGGAGATACAGTTCTCATTCGGTTCTGTGTGCCTCTGGACTTTGTGGCCAGCTACTGACATGTGAGACATTCTTGAAGAGCTTAACAGCTGTATGTGCAGAATTCCCTGTGGACCATCTCTCATGATCACATGTGAAGACATCACATTCCACATCCACATATATGTCTATCTCTGTAAATGTTGCACAGACAGTATGGAGAATTCACAGTACGCAGCGCCATGATTCCTTCAGCCACTCTATTTTTAATTGAAATGCTAGGTGCTGTGCATTGTTTTCATTTTACCTTGATGATTGTGAGGTTTTTTTTCTTCTTTATTTATTGATGACCTTCCCACGCATTGCTTGATCTTAGACACGCTGTGGCACTTTAACAGGTACACTCCAGCCGAGTGAACGCGTATGTGAGGTCACTGGAAAGCTGTAGAAAACTGCCGTGCCTGTGACGTCTCTTTCAGCTATTATTTAAATGATTACTTCCTGCTCGGAGTTCTCAGAATGAATCATTTTTATGTAAATATCCAGGCCCTTAAAACATACGTAACCCAGATTAACGTTACAAAGAATTAACTGTACAGTTCTCAAGCTTAGTCGGGATTTGATGACAGCTGCTTAGTATTTTTTCCTCAGTATTTGTGGATTATTGAATGGATGACGATGGACTTTCATGAAATAGATCCAGGGTGTCCAGAAACGTTTTTCAAACGTGGATTAAAATGATTTCAGGGATCTTGTAATTTGCGTTCATTAGGAATGCAATGGAGGATTTTATTTTGATGTTTAACATCTTGCTTATTTTTGGATCTCTTTGAGCAAGCTTTATGAAATTGTGTTTCAGTATTAAATTGTGCAATGGTTTCATTTGCATTTGTCTTTTATTTTTGGTTAAAAGTGTTTATATAAATCATGTGAAGTTGTATGTCGATCCATATGATAAAGAACCCATCAGAAATCAACCCTGAAATTCTAATCAGCGTTTTTAATGATTTTGTTTTTGTTTTTAAACATACAGAAGGACAGCATTTTCCACACCTCTTCATGTAGAAACGATCATAGCAAATAAGACCAATGCTAAAGCAGTGTCTTCTCATGCTGGGACACAGTAAACATTCGACAGCACTGAAGCAAACGGCTCACTTATAATTAATTCACAAGTCTCGAGTGCTGTGCTCACTTCTGCTCAAGTGCCATTAAGAGCATCTGATATTGACAATATGTCAGAAAGGGACTAATGAAAAGCTTTGGCTGTTAAGGATGGGAGAATTGCAAATGCTAATTGTATTTCCCTTCTGCCTGATTAGAAAATAAAGCATGAGAAATGTTTTAAATTAATTTCCTATCCATTATCCCTTAATAGTAATAATGAGGACAGATGCGAGCTTCAGTAATGCAGTTGGGAAGAGATGTAGCAAGACACTGACATGCATTGGATGAATTTATTCTTGCAAATTTCATTCCTTATTTGGAATCCGTAATAATCAGTTACCAGAAAAAACTTCGTTCATCAGTTTTTTAGTGTCAGTCTTGATTAGAGAATCTTATGTCACTTGGATGGTCTATTTATAACCAGACTGCATGGTGATAAGGAAGTTTTAGTAAGTATTTGCTTAAACTAACTAATAGATGTTCATCATGCCTGTATAAAAGATTATGGGATATAATGTAATGTATATAGTTTTATTCCTATCTGGTTTAATTAAAGGTTTGTCTTATTACATTTAGTCACATTATTATAAAAAAATTAGCCCTATATTTAGCCTACTCAATTTGAAGCCGTGCTTACCATTTTAAAAGGTTAATTACGCAGTGTTTAGGTCAGGGGTTAGCCAGCTTTATGGTGGTGATAGTCGCACATGGTGTAAACGAGAGTGAACAGAAGCTGGATTAGATGGCAGTTGACAATATTAGTCTGTGCCCAGGGGTGGATGGGGTTAAAGATTAGCTGTCTGGCTAAAGCTGTCTGTGCAATAACATAAGGAATGGTTTGAGGGTTGTTGAAAATCCAGTGTCTTGGAAGAAGCGATGAACATTCTTTTCTTTTTCCATTAGCAAAATGAAAAGAAATGCCTCAGATTTAGAGTCGCAATTTTCTGCATGTAAGTGGCAAACTCTGACATATATATTGTTAAAATGGGACATCTAGTTTTTTTAAATATAAAAAGGAACATATAATTTTTAATATAATTCATAAAAGATTAAATTGTAAATATCGTATCAATGTATTGTATATTTATAATTAAATTGTAAATATCGTTCCTTGCGGACCTCGAATTTGATTGGCTGAGTGGCCTTCATGTGATACTTTCTTTAGGTTACATCGTTACGCCTATAATGGCACAAAGTAACTATCACTGAAATTAGTCGTTTAATCATTCAATCAACCGTTTCTTTATAAACATTCATTTATTAAAGCAAGAAGTTCACTATCTTTGTGGAGGATGCATTGAATCATTTACTCAAGCGATTTGTTCACACACCACTACTGTGTGTCATGTGGATATAAATATTTTCATTGGCGGAGCTAAAGTGTGTCTAAACTGTAAGTTACATCATATTAATTTCTTGTTTATTTAACTGTTAAAAGCATTGTCACACTGGCAAAGTCATATTTGCAAAGTCTGAAAAGTGGCAAGTTCACTGAATATGATCTGAGAGGTAACACCTGCCACATGTATTATCTGGTTTGTATTGAAATATGTACAATGACTTAGAAGAAAAGCAGTCCTACATAACTTTCACGACATTAAATCGCATATCCTCTGTGTGCATCGGTGGTCTGTGGTCTCATTGTCAGTGGTGCGGACTTTGACTAAATTATACTCCACTGAGCCACATGTATTCTGGCCCAGAGAAACTTAACTAGAAAAAGGCTCCCGTAACCTTTTGTCAAAAGGAAAGCATCTAGCATAAAAGTCTCTTTTGAGATACCAGCAGATTGTATAAATGTTACCAAGCATAGGCCTACTACTACATCATTTTACAAAGTAGTACTTGCCAAGCCAAATGCTTTGGCACAACTTATCTTTTTTTTTTAGATAAAAAACTTTAAAAACTCTTTTTTCCCCCCTACCTGACGTTTATACAAAGTATGCTGCTCAAAAGTGCCTTTCAAACTCCTGGCTACTTTCCAGTCTGTTCTCCTGCTGTGCAATATCCCGATCTGTAAATCGATTCCTTCCTCCCCTTTGCTTAGATGCTATTTATATGCATCTTCCACCTTCCAAAATATTTTGTATCTGTATTTTTATTATTATTCCAGAATGGTCCTGATTTAGAACTTTTCATGCTCTGATGCAACTAAATTAATCACAATATGTCACAGAGACCAGAGTCTATTTTTCTTAGTGTATTTCATAGTATGGAGGTCTGAGTTGAAGTACAGAAAGAGATTATTTTACAAAAGGTACTGGTGGCACCGTGGTATCTAATGGTAATAATGTGGTTCTTTGATATGTATACTGAATGATTACCATATCCATATCTCATGGTATTTACATTGTAATCTAAGGTATATGAAACTACTTTATTTATTAATTATTTTTGTTAGTTTTATTCTAAATGACAAAGTAACAATAACTAGTCACCATTGCTGAGAAAAAAAGTTTTTAGCTACAGAACAAATACAAATTGAAGTGTCTACAACATGCTTTTAAAAACTAGATAGTTATTCAAGTAGACATGATGGCCCAAATGTCTACTATAGTTCAGGAAGTGTTTATAGCAGGGGGTGCTGTTGGCAAAGGCCGCTGGGTGTTTATGGAGCAGCATGAAGCTGACTCAGCGTCCTCGTCTTCTGTTTCTGCCTTCTTCATTTAGAGGCAAAAATCAAACACTCGCCTTTCTCTCTTTCTGACGCTTTAACAGCACTGCACAAACTGAACCCATGAGGAGTGAATTGGCCTGGACTTAAACTGGGCCAGCAGATTATAGCCGTGGCTTCGTCACAATATGACAGAGTATGAGCCTTTACTCTGTACAGCTGCACTATAATCTCAACTGTAATCCTATTTTGGGATTATTCTTATGAATGTACATGAATATTAATTTATATTCAATCCTTAGATGTTTTAGCCTTTGCCTTTGTTATACATAATTGGAAATATATATAAATATATAATGTATATATAATGTTTAGATGTAGCCTACTGTAGGCTATATATTTAAATTTTTAGTTAAAATTTCCATCCATTTGGATTACACCATTTTAACAAAAGCAAACTATTATATATTTGCCAGTTACACATAAATATGTAAAAATAGATTTTTTGTAATAAAAACCCCCAATGTGTTTTACATTCACGTATGTGTTTTACATATCATCATCACAATTAATTTATGTAAATCTCCAACATTTAAACTATAACCTAATCTTGCTTGTCCAGCTAGCCATATTTAAACCATGTTAAACTTTTTAACCGATAACATTTATTTGTTTTAAATGTAATCCAATTTAAGTTGGTTCTTACAATTTTGAGTAAATGTATGTTAAATATGATTGTTTACATGAAGTAAAATAGATGCAAATACTTAAAAACTACGAAAGAAACGAAATATGAAAAACATATACCCCCTTTGTCACAGGGGTATATTTAGGGGAACAAGGGTATTTTCATTCATTAGGACCGAGAGCACTAGAGGAGTGGCTTCTGTTGTCAAGGACAACAGCATCAACACATAGCGTGGTGACAACACACGCCCGCACCCTCCCACTCACACACACAGAGAGAGAGAGAGAGAGCCAACAAATGCGTCTGCATGTCTGACTCAGTTAGTGAATCGATTCCTCTTCCAGGTGGACCGAGCCAGACAGCAGCGATTACCCAACTGAAGAGTGCCTCTCCTGGGCTCGAGAAACCGCAGACACTGGCAATAGGACTGGAGGAAAGGGAGGGACGCCGGTTGACAGATTAAAGCCCTCTCTGTTTCTCTCTCTCTCTTTCATTCCCTCCGAGTGAGGAGAGACAACTCTGGGCATTGCATGCTGTAGTCACATTGCTTCTGTGTAATTTGCTCCTCTCAATTACTTGTCCTTCCTCCTCTTCTTTTCTACACTGCTGCCGTCTGGAGGAAAGGCACGATTCAAAAGGACTTTTGCGTCTCTTGTGCTCCTCTCTCTCTCTCTCTCTCTCTCTCTCTCTCTCTCTCTCTCTCTCTCTCTCTCTCTCTCTCTTTAAATGTAAGTGGAAGGTGGGATTGGGGGGAGTGAATTGGGAGTGGGGATAAACCGTTGTGACCAGCTGGAGAGATGGGCAAATCCAACAGTAAACTAAAGCCTGAGGTAGTGGAAGAGCTGTGCAGAAAGACCTACTGTGAGTATTTGTTCCTTTCTTTCATGTCTAGCCATTTTGTGCTGGTTAATTGCATGTTATTTCTTTTTACGCTGCTTTTTTTCCATCTCTAATTTTAGACAAGGCAAGTTTATTTATATAGCACATTTCATACACAATGGTAATTCAAAGTGCTTTACATAGAAGAAATTAAAATAATCAAAAGAAATAAGAATAATTAAAACAGTTTAGAATAAAAAATAAAATAAAGTGCAAACAGTCGGACGAACAGTGGCACAGTGCTCATTCAGTAAATGCAAAGCTAAACAGATGTGTTTGAGTCTGGATTTGAATGTGACTAGGAGCACACCTGATCTCTTCTGGAAGCTGGTTCCAGCTACGGCTGGCATTATAGCTAAAAGATTTTAAGTGGAAACTACGTATTTACTTTGAAATCATCTTTTTTTTTAAATGTATCGGTGGATCTGACGAAGTTGCATTTGGCTGAAGTATAAGCTTAATATAACTAAGCTGTATTCTGATATACTGCACTATTGATTGTGTGTGTGTGTGTGTGTGTGTGTCCTACCTGCCTGCTTATGAGCTTGGCTATTATGTTCATGTCTCTATAAATCGAACGGAATCATAAT
The DNA here is from genome assembly GCF_949152265.1 of Phoxinus phoxinus. Lineage (NCBI taxonomy): Eukaryota > Metazoa > Chordata > Actinopteri > Cypriniformes > Leuciscidae > Phoxinus > Phoxinus phoxinus. The sequence goes on along the minus strand of NC_136878.1, from coordinate 19,933,272 downwards.
TTCATGTCTGGGGTCATTGATTTTCCTCTGTCACTGATCATATAATCATTAAGCGTGTTTTGACTGGCTTGCATCTCTGTTGTGAGAAGATAAGGCAACTCTCACGTCGAGTCAATAAGGTGTGGGGCTAACTGAAAATTGCATTGCAACAATCCTTTCCTGAGGTGGAGAAAACATATTAGCATTGTCATTATCACATCAACTGGCTTTGACTTGATTTAGATTACTGAAATTAATAGGCTACTGCATATTAATCATAGTGTGAAATTTTAGAGGGGAAGGTATAAGAGCGATGACAATTATGACATAATTAAGTCTACATGACTGGATTACCAAAAACTGTTTTTGTCTTGTTTTAGTGTAAAATCACAGTTACTAGAACTTGTGTTCAATTCATTTGCATTCATAGTACGCATACGAACAGAGAAGAGCGGAAACACAAGCACATGTGAAGAGGTTTTGTTTAGTCTTGTCACACTATTGAGTGAACAGGATATTTTGTCGCGCACTAGGTCATATGTTTTTAGTTTGTCACAAATAATACATTTCAAATGTCAAAATATATCTATTCCACTTTCTTGCAAACCTTCAGCTTTGATGGTTTTAATCTTTGAGTTCAGCCATTCAGCCTTGAACTTAAATGTTTATGAAGTCAATGAAGCTTGATGGATTTTTATCTGTGTGACTGCAAAAAGTTAAAGTCTGGTGAATTCCCATAGCGCAAAGACATTTGACCAGTAGAGAATTTAAATGTCACAGATTGACCTCCTGGCTCAATACAAATTTCATAGCTGCATCATGCTATGATTTATATTTTTTATTTATAATTTATTAAAACAGATTCCCCATATCCATATTTGTTCTTAATTTACTTGGCTTAAAGGGATAGTTTACTCAAAAATCATTAATCATTCAAAAAAATCATCATTTACTCACATGTCATTCCATAATATCTTCTGTTTTTTGGTCAATAGAATGGTAGTATTTGGTCAATAAAGTCAGTTAATTTGGTTAGCAACAAAATATCTTCTTTTGTGTTCAGCAGAAGAAAGAAAATCATACAGATTTAGGATGAGTAAATTATGCCAGAATCTTCACTTTGGAGGGAAGTATTTAAGTTGAACCGTATAAATTATGCATGTTATTAATAGTGACAAACCTATTTTCCCTCGTAAATGAATACAGCATTACCAGTTATGTCATTATTAGCAGTTAGTATGAAACAGTGGTGCTAAAGAAACGAATGACTCTCTGGGGCTAGGCCATTTAACATTTTTAGTTTCCTAGGAAATTGTCAAAGATCCACTAGGTATCTTGGTTAACATTCTACCAAGTTCTCCTTTAAACTTTAATGGAATTTAAGCACATTCCCAGCGGTAGTGAACCATGTTTAATGAGCATCTTCAGAGGTTGGTTTTGTGCGCAACGGGGGGTAAAGTAGGGCTGTCAGGAAATAATTCCCTGCTCCTTCGCTGCAGGGTTAGATCAGTGTGGGAGCAGTGCACACATCTAACAGGCTTTCAATGAGACCATGTCTGGAATAGAAGCCAAGCATCAAAGACTCATGTCAGCCACTATTCAGACAATGTTTAATGCAGCAGCAAGTGACCTGAAGATGGTTTTTTTTTCTCTCAGCGTAATTTCTTTGAAATTGGTAAGGTTTATTACTAAGAGCGAATGATTGAAAGCAACCCTAGTCTAGCTGAGATCCATTTCAACCCTCTTTTTTTTCTATGCTGTGGGCACATCACGGAATTCAAAGTGTGCTGAGGAAGATCTGGGTTGGAGTTACACTTCTCTTTGGTCTCTTTCCAGTTTTCCAGTGTTCGTGAGCAGCTCCTCCTCTGTGCCTCAGCCAGCCTTCTCTGAACAGGAGGACCATAATCAAAGTCAATTCAATGTGAATTGATGTCTACATCTTATTTTCCTTCCTTAATCTAAGATGAAGCATTTATGAATACAACAGGATATAGGGTGGGACTTGATTTTGGTATTGATTGGATGGTAAAAGGTGGCTGTTAAATACAAGAATTTGCCAGATCATTTGCTAAAACAATGGCTTAAATGCCATTTGGCTATCTGTGAATATTATCCAGTAGCCAGCTGCATAGCCCAAGTCATGTCAAGCAGAAAAGTTGTCATTTTTTACATTTTGTTTAAAGATAACAAGGAGAAAACTATTAGGTTCTGTAAAATAAATTTGATTTGCTTCCATTGAGTAATCCTAGGAATATGCAATACAATGTTTTTAAAGTAAAAGAGTTTAAAGTCAGTATGACATGGAATTGGATCTGTTTTCTAAATGCATGTAATTGATCTTATTGTTAAGGATTCATCCTTATTTTTTTTTGTCACGACTCGATTTTTACTGTGAATCGGCAGAATGCTCTGTTCTCTGGTGTATGCTGGACTTCTCCAATCATTTACTTGATCTCACCCTTTCTCAAAATCAACCGCAAGCTGCCTCCATCTAATCAAAAACTGATGGATAGAACCAAGTCCCTGCCCTTCATTTTTTCTTTTTAGATAATCTGTTCACTTCCATTTCTGTCACAACACACAAAAGAAGAGAGCTGTCATGACTTGCTACATTGTGACTTTGTCTATGTTCATATGAACATATGCATATCTGCCTAAGCAGCAGCTTGTTTCCTCACTCAGCAGCATGTGTATACTCAACTGTATATGGTTTTATTGTCTATTTCTTCCATTAAAGGGTGAAAAGTAGCTTTACAAATAGTAATAGTGTTAGTAATAGTGCAAAGCTGTTGCACAACTGTGCTCCAAACTCAAAATCTAAAGTGGCTAAATCACAGCTTTATTTGGCATTGGCGGTACAGCCTTTAACTATCTGGAAAAGATGTTTGTGCAGGGGAGGGCTCTCTGTCTTATCTGCATGCTTTGCTGGAGGGTTACTTCATGTATGTTACATGTGCAACTGCAGCATGTGCTCACAGCAATGTCTGTGAATGTATTGGCAGTGGCAAGTCTTGGTACTTGCTCTGCAGCAGCAGCGTAGCAGATCTTCATGCCAAGACCAAATACATTAACATTGCCATATCCATGCCTATTATCATGCCAATCTCTCCAAGAGTTGTCATGACAGAATACCAGTTATTTGAGTATTAAGAGTGCATTAAGCATTTAAATATTTGCTTTGCAGTAACAGCTTTATGTACATGCACAAAAACAAACAAGCAAGCTATAATCAACCAGTAGACTTGTATCCTCTCTCGACTCTCTTCTTACATTGTTTTTCTCCACTCCAGTCCTTCTTGTCTTTTCTCTTTCAGCCTGGTTGCAGCTTGTCTCTTCTTGTTCTCTTTGCCTAGTGTGTACACTGTCTATTCCACTCACCTCTCAATCTTTGTGTCATTACCACTGGTTTCACATCAGCTATGTTCAGCTTCTCTCGGCCAGAAATGTACTTTGGGTTCTCTTGATTGATTCAGCAGAACAACAGCTGCCTGTTTCACTTAACACATCCGCAAGCTCTGTGTAATATCATAATGTTTTACTCAGAATCAGATTGTTTGTGTGTCATTAATTCACCCACATTCTTTTTTTCCATTCTGTTCTAGTTCATTTTCTACAGTCAGTCACCATGACAATGAGCTGAATCCATTGTTCCGTTTTAAAGAGTGCTAGTAGTCTTCCGGAGCGATAAGTAAATAGGATGATAAGGATAAGAAATGGGCTGATAGATTTCCCCTCCTTGCTAGACTTTTGCTAGATTATTTCCACCTGCTCTGCAAATGATCAAGCATTGTTTCCATTTGGACATAAATTGACTTCTATGAGCCACGGATTCAGAGTACTTTTCACAGATAGGGTGCACATTGTCCCATTATGTTTTTATAGCATTAAGGCCTTTTCACAATAAGACAAATATTTAGTGTGAAAATTCAGTGCAATAAACATTTTAGTTGGAAAGTTAATCCTGTTCGCAAGCTGTCGGTATGACAGGTTTTTTTTTCCCCACAAAAAGGGTCCTAGTCGCTCTTCCATCGTTCTGTGATGAAAACTGACCATCCAATAAGATTTCTGCGTTTATTACATGCTAGAGCTGCTGCTGTTGCATACAAATATGACTTGATGGCACTCATGAACGGACTATTGTAGTTGACAGACAGTGATTAGAAGAGGAAATATCCAGACAGTCTATTGTCTCTATTTAATTTGGTGTTGTTTAATAAACACCATAGAGAATACAATAATCTCAACTGCTGTTTGAAAACATGCAAATACTTTTTGACTTCTATTTTTTAAATACGTCTTTCACTCAAAAATAAATAAAAATACCAGGGTATTTTTGCTTTTCTATCCATTTTTCAATGTGGAAGTAAGGTGTTTTTGTTGAATGTGTGAGACTTCCGATTTATTAGCTTTAGGGAAATAACAAGAAGAATTTATCAAAGTGCTGTATAATTAAGACAATACATTAAAGTCTACAATATCAGGCAGCATAACAAGCTGTATTGTACAGCTAAAAATAACTGGAAGCGAATGACACCGGAATCCAGACAGACAAATTCAAATTACAAATGGCTGCTCCCGTGCTTGCCTAAAAAACAAGGTGGATAAGCTCCACCTATTGTCAGGGAGTAAAATTGCATTCAGCAAATCTTCTGTTTTTTACACATTGACCTGAACAGACAAACCAAGTGCAAAAATTTGACCTAATTTTCATGTCGGTCCCACTTTATATTAAGTGGCTTTAACTACTATGTACTAACATTGAAATTCATTTCAGACTTATTGTGTACATGTATATGTTTTTACATTGTACTTATATTTTAAAAATACCTGCTTGTAATTGCAGCGGTAATTCATTTATGTAATTACATTTGTAATTACACTGTTGACCTGTGCCCGGTTGCATAAAGCACCTTAAGTTTTTCCCTTAAGTATGACACTTAAGGGGCGATTTCCCCTTACCTAAGAGAATAACTTAAGGGTGTTGCATATAATCTCTTAAACGGTTCTCTTAGGTAAGGGAAACATTTAAGTGTTTCACGACAGCGATCCTGGATTCACGTTATAAAAGTCTGTTGTTGCCATAGATACGCAAAACACTAACACAAGCGGGAAATAGCCCCCGCAACCCGGTGAACCACTCTGCTGACAGACGATTTATGAACGTGGAAAACATCTCCCACTATCGTCTGAAAACTCCCAGTTGCAAAAAAAAACGCAGTGCTATAAGCAGTTGTAACACCGCAGGTAGAGTGGTTGCGATCTGTGACACGGTCAAGGTCACCGTCTAGTTTGTTAGTGATGTCAAATATTGCGCGTCGATCAAAACGGTATTCATGCAACAATAGGGTTCTCCCTATCCCTAAAAATTCTTCTTGGCACATAATTATCTTCAGCTGGTTCCATAAATTCAGCCATGTCGTCTTATTTTTTGTCCGCGTTACTCTTAAGGTTACGATTTCCAAACCTTAAGTTATACTTAGGGAAATGACCGTTAAGGGGTTTTATGCAACACTTAACGCTTTTTAAGGGATTATTTAAGTGAAAAAAAGCATTTAAGGGAAATTTTAAGTGTTTATGACGTTTCACTTAAAAAAACAGTTAAGTAACACTTAAGGGTATTTTTCTGCAACACCCTTAGGTTTAAGGGAAACATAAGGGCGAACTTAAGGGAACATTTCACTTAAGGTGCTTTATGCAACCGGGCACTGTCCCTTACACCTTACACCACCCTTAAACCTACACATACCAGCACACATGTCCCTAACCTTACCTGTATCACACCTCAATAGCAGAAAAAGTATTTTACAGTACAACATGAACAAAATAAGTACATTGTACTTATTTTTCTATGTAAGTACATAGTAGTTAAAGCCACTTAATATAAAGTGGGACCTTCATGTCAAACATTTGTGTGAACCTGGCCTTTTAGAGGCACATATGTCAGATGATTACTTCATTGCCCCATGCTATGCCCTCTTATATTTGTGCGTCAAGAGAAGGCATCTGGAGATCCAGAAAGAGACACACAGGATAACCCTGCTGTGGTGATGCCGGTCAGTCTCATCGAGATTGTCTCATGATGGTCTCATCATCGAGTTTATGTCCACAAATAGGCTTAATCAAATATAACAGTGGGTGGTCCAGGAGAGGCAATACAGCAGGCGTTATGTGAGGGAGATTTACCAAGAGTCTGCTTCACAGAATGTGGCCCACACAGGCAGCCTGGCTGGGGATGTCCTCTGATTCACATGATTTCATGAGATGTTTTTATTAATGGATTGACTCTGTGAGTTGAGTTGAGTGAGTGTATATTACTCGCTTTAGTCACAAACATTGGGACTATGCAAGTCCAATGGCACTGATATCTCGAACTTAACCCCTTATTCCTTGTGCACTCTTTTGCTGGGAACCGGTGTCATAATTCTTGTTGGTGCTGCATTGAGGAGAGGAATGCTCCTGTTAGTGAATGCTCCTGTCACCACACACCAGCTTACTGGTGGAGAGGAGACAGTGATGAAGCCAATCAGTATATATGGGGATGATTAGGAGGCCATGATGGAAATAGGCCAAGGGGCAAATTTGGCCAGGATGCCGGGGTTATACCCCTACTCTTTTTCGACGGACATCCTGGGATTTTTAATGACCACAGAGAGTCAGAACCTCGGTTTAACGTCTTATCCGAAGGACGGTGCTCTTTGACAGTATATTGTCCCCATCACTACACTGGGGTGTTAGGACCCACACAGACCACAGGGTGAGCGCCCCCTACTGGCCTCACTAACACCTCTTCCAAACTCAACCTGGTTTTCTCAGGAGGTCTCCCATCCAGGTACTAACCCAAGCTCAGCCCTGCTTAGCTTCAGTGGGCAACCAGTCTTGGGCTACAGGGAGATGCTTAGAACTTCCATGGCACAGGAGAGTGGGAAAATGCCCTTCACGTGCAGCTTCACTAACATGAAGCTGCACGATCATGTTAGGACTGAATTGTTGTTGTTTTGCATGTCTGCTTTTCCATAGGAGTGGAAAAAATGTAATCAATTTAATTAATTTTAGAAAGTCATTCATTCATTTACTTTATAGTTTATCTGGGGATGTCAGAAGTGAGAAGGTAGGAATTTAAAGAGGAAATTAAGAATTCTCATGGTCAGACCAGCCTTGAGCTTCAAATAATAAGCAGGACGTTGCAGATGTAACAGCCAACGTGGCTATATGTAACTGTGCCACTCCAAATTGAATGGGTTGGAGATCCAGACTAGGCGGTATGGTTCTGTTCTGGGCAAGAACTCCCTGTGCATCCATGCAGCCTATGGATAAGAGCAGCGATAATCACCCTTAGGGTAAACAGAACAGAACCAACATGAATGTATTAATTAATTCAATTCATGAATTCATAATTCATGTATTAATTCAAGATTTTAAAGTACAAGGGGAATCAGAATGCCATACAGACTGACGGGAGGAGCTGGGGAGGAGCTGCTCCTGAGAAACGCGATAGCTGCTGATAACACTGAAGGAGCTTATAAATGTATATAGGCGTTGTATTCCTAGACGTGGATCAGCTGAGAGTCAGCTGATGCGAGCCTGACTAACCTGCCAGAGCTGACGCTATGCTTAATGTTAGCAGAATTATACAGTTTATGTTCAGAATTGGGACTGGTGTTTTGACATGTAAATGGATTTAGTTTATGGCTCCTCTCAAGGTATGAACAAAAAACACCTCAGAGTCAGTACCTTACATGCTCGTGTGTCTTGCAATCATTTGAGTTGACATATGAGACCTATAAATGGCTCTGACAGTGCATTGGCTCCCAAGGCACTGGATTGTTCATTATTCTTTGCCTGTCTCTGTCTTTTACTCTTGTCTTGCTCTTTACTGGTCTTAATTTGCTGCTATGGCCCATGATAGCTGACAGTGAGGGGGAGAGGCATTGTAGAATGAGTAGAATTGCCCTTCAGCGTGACGGGCAGATTAGATGAGATGTTTTGTGGTTTGTTATGGGCTATTATGGTTTGTGAGGTCGCAGAGTCTCTTATATTGAGTATCTTATTAATTCCATTTTTGATGGAGAAGGATGTTTTTCTTCTGTTTTCTCTCTCTCTCTCTCTCTCTCTCTCTCTCTCTCTCTCTCTCTCTCTCTCTCTCTCTCTCTCTCTCTCTCTCTCTCTCTCTCTCTCTCTCTCTCTCTCTCTCTCTCTCTCTCTCTGTTGTTCTTTGTTGTAGCAGATGCATTGGATGTATTGGATGGAGTCATGTTGGGTCATGAGTGCTGATGAGACACACCTGTGTTACCAAGTGCCCTCTGCCCTCTCCTCTCCCGGTCCAGACATCTTTTTGTCATACTCACTAGTTACATTTATCCTTTAGTAATGTAAATATTTCATTCCTTTATACATTTATTATAATATTTCAGCTAGTACTCTCACTCCTCAAGGCCTGGTTGTGTCATACAGTGTCGTAGACGTAGATCTTTTTCAACAATTAGGCTATATTTCTCCTCAGCATCCATAATCAATGAAATGCTGATCCAATCTTAAATATCTTTATACAATTTATTTAATTCCCCTTTTCTCCCCCCCCCCCCCCTCTCAACCTTTCGCTCTACATTGATGCACATCTCTAATCTTGGTAACGACTACTCCTGCCCCAGACAATGAGGTGTGTGTGTGTGTGTGTGTGTGTGTGTCCATGTAGTAGTACTCAAGAGTATTAAGATGTAAACAGTAAACTAACACACACTGCAAAGACATCTGAGCCAATGACATATTGATATTATATCAGGTCAGTAAATGCAAAAGTGTTGCATCATCCTCTAGTGTATCATCTTACTGGGGCATCTCATGGCACGTTGTTAAAAGTTTTAAACATAAGAACTCTGCGATTATTACACAAGTTGCTTTAGATACAGCGAGATGTGCCAAACACACCCATTTAGTCTAGCGCGTGTGTACAAAAAAGTTCAGATGGAATGCAACAATATATATATAACTATATTTTACATTTCATTTATTGGTCCACTTTACTTGTATGTCTGCTTATGCGTATGAGGAATAAATCTTTGTGAATTGCTCTCTCTGCGATGTCTCAGTGGCTGTCAAATGTAGTGACAGTGTAGTGACAGGCCTGATGTTGTGTTGACTTGGCAGTCTGCCTCTAAGCTGTGAGAGACAGATATAGCAGTTCTCCTGTCAGGTTTCCACGTTTCCCTGTCTCCATTCAGCTACTCCGCAGCAATATGTTATCTACTTGAAATGCAATGCCAATAATTCACTCATTCTATGATCTGTCTGTCTGTTCATACTTCTGTCTGTTCATACAATTCATACTTTTTTTCAGCAAGGATGTATTAAATTGATCAAAAGTGACATTTAAGACATTTACATTACAAATGATTTCTATTTCAAATGCTGTTCTTTTGAACTTTCTATTCATTAAAGAATCCCCAAAAAAAGTATGACCGGTTTCATAAAAATGTTAAGCTGCACAACTGTTTTCAACATTGATAATGATAAGAAATGTTTCTCAAACACCAAATCCGCATTGCTATCAATAAAACATATTAAGATAGAAAACAGTTATTTTAAATTGTAATAATATTTCTTAATACAACTATTTGTACTGTATTTTTTATCAAATACAGTACAACATAAAATTGGTGAACATAAAATATTTATTTAAAAAACATACATAAGCTACCCTAAACTTTTGAACAGTAGTATTCATAGTTCAGTCATGAGTCTCTAAAGTGCTAGTTGGTTATTTTAAAGCTGTGGCATTAGCCAACCACATGTACTTTTTGAGCCACGTAACTATATATTTGTAACATAGCCTGCGATCACCCTGCTGTACGATTATGAAAACTTCTGTTTAACTCCTCCTCTTCCCCAGCACCACCTGTAGAGATATGTTATGTTTTTTTATATATATTCTTTCAGCAGCATGTCCTTTATGTATGTTATTTTAACTAAGCTGAACAAATTCTTGTATTTTCTCAGCAGCAGCTGCGTAGCAGATCTCGTCTGCCAGAATCAAGCATGTATAATTCCATGCCCCATGCCAATAAATGCTGGTTAAATAATTCACTCTGCGAGTTATTTATGAATTATTAAAAGGCTTCACACCTCAAGACTTTTTTTTAAACCTTCAAAATTAGGATATGCCAAACCATTCAAAGTTTGTCCTGTCAAACATTCTTTTTCTTGTTAAAAAAATACACTTATCACAGTTCTACAATTTCAACTTTAATTCCAATTCTACTTCAGCATTCTGTTACTTACCTCATTTCAAATGTAATTCTCCATTCAACCCTTAGTGGTTACATTGGTCCATCAGCTAGACCAGCACCAAACCAGCATTACCCAGCACAAACCAGTCTAGACTAGCATGGAAAGTTTTCCCACACTTGCATCTAGTGTCTGTTGTTTAAACAAAATCTTACTGTCTTCTGTACCCTTTCTTGTTTTGCAGTCACCGAGAAGGAAGTTCAGCAGTGGTAAGTGTGCTCTTTATGTCCTCTTTCTGTAAACATTCCTCTCTCGCACCTGTCCTCATCATGAGTTCAACTGAGATAAACAGGAAATCAATCAATTATTTAAAATCTCAACAAAGATATCATTATCCAAATGTTTAAAGAATGTAACTGTCCATCCTTCTCCATTACTACCAATAGTGGACCGGACAGTATTGTTTTCTCATCCATACTAAGTGCATAGTTCTAATTTGCCATATATGAATTGCACGTTTATTTTTGACAAAATATGAATAGATAGGGGAAAAGAAATGGCACACATCAATGATCCATGGGTCAATTTCTGACAGCAAACAATGGCCATACCTCTATTTACTACGCTGACTGGCTCATCTTGAAAAATCTGCCACTAAGGAAGGGGATGTTGTTAAGTACCGCATCATTGTAGATATTCAGTGCCTTTTCAGAGCACAAATTCCCCATAAATTCTTAACTTCACATGCCAACATCCATATGGCTGCTCTTTGCCTCTCATGGCAGATGGGAAACGGTTGACTCTAGGCAGGGTGCCCAGTATGGAAAGAGAGAAGGATGAAGAGAGAGAGAGTGAAAGAGCAAGAAAAAAGAACTAAAATCATGGAACAAAGAAGTGAGACTAACAATCCAGAAAGAGGCCATCAACGGTACGTAGTATTGGAAAATAGTTTTTGTCATTTACAGAGGTGGGCCAATCTCCTGTGACTGTTCAAAAAGCCTTGTATTATTATGTGTTTATCTGTTAGAGTAAGCCAATAGACAACCTACCTTCACTTCTTGTCTGATTCTTATACTCACGGATGATGTACTGCACTGTACTTTATACACTGGCATTTCACTGGGGACAGCTCTGTTAAAGACAGGCACTACTGTCTTGTGTTGAAAGCGGAGCCCCTTGGAGCTCAGTCTAGTTCTGATCAGATCGCAAAGCAGCAAGCCTAGACACGCACACACGCACGCACGCACGCACGCACGCACGCACGCACACACACACACACACACACACACACACACACACACACAGCTCAAGGTACGCAACACTTTCTTCTTCCATTTCTCTGATGATATAGAAGTGTTTGTTGATACCAGAAGTAGACTTGCCTTTGAGATATCTGTATCGAGTCCTCAGAGGATCAGTAGATGAAGCCTTGCAAAGGCAATTTCAGAGTATTTCAGGGGAGGTGTATCAGACACACATTTTTTCTGTTCCCTTGTTTAGCAATACATGTAGAATACAGCAGATTAAAGTCCTAAACTTTTTACAGTTTCTTAAGCAAAGTGGCTCAATTGTGCTTTTTAAAATCAAAACTAGAAGTTTCTGTCACATGGTGAGTTTAGTGGATTATAGCTGCATTGTTAATTTAGTGTCTTTCCGATTAAATTAAAAGTAGATATTTGAATCTATAGGGAGGGAATATTCAGGAAAAATGTAAGTTAATTAGGGTTGGGAATTGAAAATGGATTCCAAATCTGGAATCGGATACTTAAGCTCAGGAATTGGATAGCCTACTTGTTATAAAATAAATCGACACTTATCGACACATCCGAACCGCACACACAGAAAAAGTGATTTTATCATTCAAGCGCAAGAAGACTCGTCCAAACTGTATAGTGCGCGATACTGAGTTCACTTAATATTCCTGCTGCCGTCTCTAACGTCAATCAAGCAACAAAAGACAAAGAGGAAATCAACTAACTCTTCTTGACTGAATAACTTTTGTAACTATATTTGTAATGTATATTTAATGAATAAATGACAGTGTTATTTTACAATTGTTTCTGTACCTGAATACCTTAAAACACTGTTTATTTCAATTATATCTTTGTTCAGTTTATTTGTGCGATTTTATTATTTAATTACTGGGTGTTTACTTGTCTTTAATAATGCTTGAAATGTATATTAGTTAGGCTAGTTACCTATTAAACCATATAGGCAAAAGTTCCTTGTGTAAGTGTTCTTTAGCCTGTTGATTTTTGTTCATGGTTTTCAGCTACAATTAAATGTTTTGCAATAAGAATAAATGTGAATGATACCCAGTTTTTTTAAAACCTTAACCTTATTGGAATCGAAATTAGGAATCGATAAGAATCGGAATCGTTAAAATTTGAATGATACCAAACCCTAGTTATAATGTACTGCCAGTCATCCTGAATACATTCATTTTATGACAATGCCTGACTAACTGCACATTATCCCACTTATTTCAGGCTAGCAAGTAAATCACTGTACATTAGTGATTTGAGTTTAGATTATTATCATGTGAAAGGAAAGAAAGTGTGTAGAGAGACATATTATGTAAGAGATTGGTTGCAGAAGCAATGGTCAAATATGCACATAAACATTTCACCAGACAATGCTGCAGTTGACCAATCAGAATCAAGTACTCCAGACAGCTGTTCAATAAACGTAATAATTAGTTCTGAAATTTTATGTGACTGTATAACAGTGGTATGATGGCATATATCCCCATCTGAAACACAATTTAAAAGATTTTCTTGAGCTATTTAGTTTTGTTCATTTAAAGCACTTGTTACGTATTAAATTGCGCTGCACATATGTTGTGACAGGATTCTGTCATCAAGCTACTGTATAGCATAATGTGAAAAATGTCTCTTTGAAAGCCCCTCTGAGGAGTTAATGAATAATTAGCTAATGAAGTGTTTTAACTGCAACATATGCTGGAGATTTTTATAATGATTGTGAGTGCCATTTTGTACAATGACTTAAATTAACACGCCATGAAAAGACAACTTTCTGTGAATACGTGTTTTAAAAAAGTGTTTGCATTTTACATGCTAAGTATTAGTATTAAATATTTCCTAAAATGCAGAATCCAAACTGATGTTCCTGGAAATGAATTAGCAATTGAAGACTGCCATGCACTGTAATATCCTGGGCAACGATTTCACCCTTTGCCTCAAATTGCTCGGAAATGACCCCTAATGATAGTCCTCGGATTTTGCACGGATCAATTAGCATACAGAAAATAAACTGCGCTCAAGTGTTGTTTCTGAAAATTACAGGATAGGGTGACAGAGGTTCAATTTGTCTTGAAATGCCCTGAATACATGTTCTGTAACACTGCTAGCACTCTGTAAACACTGCTATCAGTTTATCTTCACAGGGGGGAGATGTCTGTGTTTTGTCTTTGGGTTCATCCTCGCATAATGAAAGTCTCTCTTTTTTCTTCTTTCTCTTTTCCTTCCTCCCCACTCTATCCTGTTTCATTTTTTCTGTCCGTTTGGCAGGTATAAGGGTTTTATTAAAGACTGCCCCAGTGGTCAGTTGGACGGAGCTGGCTTTCAGAAGATCTACAAGCAATTCTTCCCCTTCGGCGACCCCACCAAGTTTGCCACCTTTGTCTTCAACGTCTTTGACGAGAACAAGGTAACACAAGGCTGAAGAAAGGAGACATCAATAAAAGAAAAGCACTGTTATATCAGCCTACTGGGGCTTTTTAAAGTTAAGTGGCGATAATCGCCACTTGAATCTCTCCCTGAAGAGATGTTTGACCGAACAGCAAAATAAAGTGTGTAAACACTCCATTCACTTTAATTTACTCAGCGACAGGGACATTTAGGCATTTCCATTTTAGTTTTAGAAATGCAGCTTCAACAGATTTGCAGAATTTAGTATTTTTTTGTTGTAGAACAATTTGCTGTCTGAGTCTGAGCAAAATGATGATTTAGGCTATTTAGGAGCTTTATAGAGAATATTACACACACTAAACAAAGTGTGACAGACAGACAATGCCCCTGTAGAGTATTCTCAGATGTTTATATTCTCAGTGGGACTGTGTGCTGCAATATTTAGACACACTTCAGAATCACTGTCAAAATGACATTTCCAATATGTATAACCTTTTGTAAGCTGGTACTGAACACGGTAACATAACAGCCTTTCCTGCTGCTTCTGTATTTAACTGCAGTTTTTTGCTGTGTCACTCTGCAGTTGTTTGCCATCTTTGGTGTCTCTTTCATCTCAGGTGTGAGTCTGTAACAAAGCTGTATAAAACCAAACCTTTTTTTCAGCCCTTTAGACTTTTTACATTTCACCTATCAGCTCCCATGCTGTCTTTCTGTTGTGTGTATCCACAGGATGGACGCATTGAGTTCGCCGAGTTTATTCAAGCTCTGTCTGTCACATCTAGAGGGACACTGGATGAAAAACTCAGATGTAAGACCAGAATTTCTTTATAAATCTCATATTGTCGTCAGAACCTCAATGCGTTCTTGTTTCTGCACCAGATATGTGTTTATTTATGAGCAGAAGACTGTCTGAAGACTGAGTAACATTTCAGTGTCTTATATTAAGACGGCTCTTACCCACACTGAATGCACTACTAGATGATCTGAACAAGTCTGCCACTCCATTTTAATGTATCATCTTGTTTAATGAAAAGATGATCATGTCGAATAATCAATAGAAAAGTCTAACATTAGTTTACTAATGAGAAGCTACACTCTTGTTCTCTTTTGAAGATGTGGCAGCTAGAGAGAGAGAGAGAGTTTTCTTAATCTGCTTGATTGTTATTGCTATCACAGGGGCCTTTAAACTTTACGATCTTGATAATGATGGCTACATAACCCGAGATGAGATGCTGAACATCGTAGATGCCATTTACCAGATGGTGGTGAGTCATATGCTTCTCACTGAACCGTAACTTTCTAGAGTAAATGAAAGTGCTTTCTTGGAAGGCCAACATGGTGTTTATTGTAAAGCTCCAAAAATCGATTATGAGCATCTGATTGATAAAGAGACTGCAATGACTATACCTTCGCAAATACTAGCTTCCAGGAAGCTTAATAGGGCTGTGTGCTTTTTTGATCGCACAAGATGTTTTCATGCTGTTCTGATCATATACAATTGGCAAAGAGGCCTAATCACCTGTGCTGTAAAACGAATCCTAGTTATTACAGTTACCATTCATTTCTATGAGGACATATGAAGATGAGATATTTCCAGTAGATTTGTTTTTTTGAAAGTAAAAAAACTATTTTCTATGAATTGAATGTATATATCAGTGGCATCTAAAATGAGGTACAAATGAGGTACATGAGGTACCCTGGACCACAAAACCAGTCACATGGGTTGATTTTTTATTATTATTGAGATTTATACATCATATGAAATCTGAATAAATATGTTTTCCATTGATGTATGGTTTGTTAGGATAGGACAATATTTGGCCGAGATACAACTATTAGAAAATCTGGAATCTGTGGGTGCAATTTTTTTTATTAAAGTTGTCCATTTATGTTCGCAATTGTGCAGCATTCACTCACAAAAATAAATGTTTTATATATTTATGGTAGGAAATTTACAAAATATCCTCATGGAACATGATCTTTACTTAATATCCTAATGATTGTTGGCATAAAAGAAAAAAATATAATTTTGACCCATACAATGTATTGTTGGCTATTGCCACAAATATACCCATGCGACATGTGACTGTTTTTGTGACCCAGGGTAACATACGGTATATAAAATGAACTGAAAGAAACTTATGATAACTGGGAACTCAGGGAAAACAGAATATACAGTACATGTTACAACAATATGTTTTTTCAGATGAACCAATAATTAACAGTACTTTTAAAACATTTATTTAGTAGTATTTTCATAAATTACCATTATTAATAGTTGATAGTGATAATTGATAGTTCATTATATCAAATATAAAATAATATTATTGAACCTTGTTGTAAAATTCCATTTACATACACCAGACCACTGCATTTTAAATTTGGCCATGTATTGTGTTTTGCCTTTGAATGCTAATAAATGTTCAAAATTCGCCATATTTTAACTGCTGAAATCGGTTACATAGTTTTTTCCACCTTCAACTCGATCTAATGCACGCAGTTAGCTTATATTTATTGCCGTGTTCTTTTTGTTCAGTTGGCTGGCAAAAGTTTTTTATATATCTATATAAACAAATATACTGTAGAGTTCTCATTATTTTCCACATAAAGAGATGAATGGGTAACATGTTTCTGACTGAGGTTGTTTCTTATCCTGCTGTGAAAGGCCAGGTGTCCCAGGAGTTCACATCTTGTTTATGTCTTGCAGGGGAACACAGTGGAGTTACCTGAGGAGGAAAACACACCAGAGAAAAGAGTCGACCGCATCTTTGCTATGATGGATAAGGTTAATGCTGTATATTATTTTCTTGCACTTCCTTATTTCTCGCATGCACAACATTACTTGTAGAAATAGTTGTCTATTTAAAAAGTAAACATGGAAAATGTACTGCATTTATAGGAAATTGCACTCTATGATAATTTTCAGTCATTGTTTAACAATCCCATAACAATCGCATGACTTCCTACGACTAAGTATTCACAGCTATAGGTTCAATACAATGGGTTATTTTTGCTGTGATTGTCAGGAGAGCTGTTATTTGTCAGGCACTAGAAACACAGAAGGCACGCCACATGAAAGACGCGAAATTGAAGCTCTAGAGCCTCTCGGAAAGCTTAGATAAAAGAACCTTTGAAAGAGCACGGAGCTCTTGAGAGGAAAAAGAGATTTGAATACATTATTTTAAAAATGTCTCTACCTGATTCCCTGCATATGTTCTGCCACCAACTGTAAGCATTTAATACCTAGTATTTGTGGTTGAAAACAATCATGTGATTTAAGACTAATTGTCTTTCTTTTGTCAACAGAATGCAGATGGGATGTTGACTCTGCAGGAGTTTCAGGAGGGCTCCAAGGGAGACCCTTCTATTGTACAGGCACTCTCCCTTTATGACGGCCTGGTGTAGGCCCATCTCAAAGTGGCGTTAAGTGAGTCCCATTCCACATTTTTTCCAAATTCTGATAACAGCAATGTTACCAGCCTGCTGACTACAATGAAGTTCATAAATGAGCACATCAGTGTTATTTTAATATAATTTATTAGGGGCCAAGCAATGAAAGTACATAGGCACCTATTGAAATCATTAGCAAATTTGGAGTCTCCCAACTCAATCCTCTAGCGCCACCAATGGCCCAAAGTCATGTTTATGCTAATAATTTTTTTAAATTATACGGGCTAGACTCAAAACTCTTTTTCCATCCGATTCCTTGGCTCAAGCCGATTCGATTGCATCCTATGACATCATTTTCCGGCATTAACATTTTCCCGCCATTTTGAATTTTCGAAAAACCTAAAATTTTCACTCAAATTCAACCAGATAATTTTCAGACCATGCTGACAAAAACGTATGGAATTCAAGATGATTTGTCAAACCGCTCTCAAATACAGCGCAAACGAATTTTACACAGTGCTTGCAAAAACAGATGTAATCTCCGCAACGCTTTATCGTATTCAGACAAACTTGGCACATGTCATCACAAGCAGTGCCACCTACTGGTCCGGAGATACGAATAATTTCTATTTTTGTTTATAACATGATATATGCCGAATCGAATGATATTAAATTGTCCCATATTGGCCATTTTGAATTTTGTACTAAAATGCTGTATTTTATGAACCCATGAATGTATCGTTACAATACTTGGTATGGGTCATCGGCACGATGCTCTGAAAGAGTCTGAGAAGCTTCAGACCAGCGCCACCTGGTGGTAAATAAAATTATTTCAATGCTTTTAACTTTGGATGTGATTGACTTATTTTCACGTGAGTCATCTCCTTACATTCCTGAATCCTAGCCGAGTCCAACGATACCAAACATGCTAGGTTTTGCAAAAATATGGTTAGTGCAACGTTGTGATTTAGTGCAACGTTGTGATTTAGTGCTAAAAAAAACTTTTGCGAATATCTTCGAAACCATTTGTCTGATCGAGACGAAACCACCGTAGGATATTCAGAAACACAAGTCGCTGGTCATACACCAATGCCCAAATGTCAAAGTTTTTAATGTAAGTGGTAAAAAAATCCAATCAAATTCAGGTGTAATTTTTTTATGTTTTTATACATAAACGTCTAACTCCTAAACGAAGTGAGATATGTTCACCAAATTTCACACGCTTATGTATGTGCTCACTCTGAGGACACACAAAAAACAGTGGAACTGTAATATAACAAAACAAGGAAATTGCCATTAATTACAATATAATACCATGGTATTAAATGCTACACTTTACAAATGCATTGGTGTAACATTACGAAACTCGGTATGTGTCTTCGGCACCATGCCCTGAAAGTACTCAAAATGTTTCGGGGCAGCGCCACCTTTTGGTCAAAAGTTATAATAAAATTTCCAAAAATGCGAATAAATAATAAATAAATTATCCTAGTGCAATGGAACTGGTCTTAATAGATCTCTTGGGTCACGCTGAGAACATGGATACCAAGTTTGCCATATTTGGCCAAACTTCCTGTCCGCCATCTTGATTTTCATTCAATACCTACTTTTTCGAACTCCTCCTAGACCGTTTCTCCTCCTAGACCGCTTTCACCAAAATCGAATTGTATCATCCCCAGACCGGTGCCGACAAAAAGTTATGGATTTTGTGTTGATAGACGTTATCATATAAGTTCTTATAGCATTTTAATATACCAAAGTTGAGGTATGATGCCAAAATGACTACTCAGGCTTTGCAATGCATTGACATATTGACTCCAAACTTTGTATGTGTTATTGTCTCCTCACTCTGACCATACCACATCAATTTCATAACAGCGAAAGGGATAGTGATAAACCATTCAATCATATTATTAGTTACTGTATATGATTTTTCAGCCATTTTGCCTAAAATCATCTTTAAATGTCTTTAATTGCTCAATGTTGCAAGTTGGTCTGACACTCCCAGCCATGTTGGCATGTCTTATCGTTTTCTTTGCGCTTGGCCCCGATAATTGCTACTTGCAGCTATATTTTACTTTAGTATTTATTGATGTTTTAATTAGCTTTTATTTTAGTTTAAGTAATTTTTATGTGCTTTTTAATAAATAAATAAAAATAAATAATAAAATATATATATATATACCACTTTAATACATTTATATCTTAGTTTTAGTTTTAATAATTTTAGTACTTAAATATATTTCATTTAGTTGCCAAGACAACTTTTCCAATTTTAGTTTGTTTTTTTCAGTTTCATTTTTTCATTCTATACTTATTTTATTTTATTTCAGCTTTATTTAAAATACTGAAAATGATTTCTAATAGATTTAGTTTTAGCTGAAAATAACAACACTGACATCTTTGAAGTTCTTACTCTTCAGTGCAAACTGAAACAAATATACTTAGCAAAGGGAAACATTGTACTGTAGAATAGTAAGCCTGATCGGCTCTCTGCCTTTTTTCATATTTTGATGGAACGACGCCAAGGCCTTTGACCGTTGCAATTGCTTGAAAGCACTAATTAAATGAATGGTAATTATTGCAATTTATTAATCATTTACCCACTCTGTGTAAATGTTAAGTTTCTGTCTTTCATTCCTATCTAGATAATCAATACAATAAATTTATATAATTCTGCTGTCACTGTGGGGGAAAGCTGACCTATCACCAATCTCTTTGGCCTGCCAACCCGAAGGTGCATTGTGGGTACTGCTCTTGAGAAAGGATCAGCTGTCAATCACTCATCTCCGCTGTCACTGGAAAACCAAAAGCCGCTCAAGACAATGTGAACCCTTTCCAGAACTCATTTGGGAAGAATGATGTACAGTAAAAGAACCTATGAGGTCTGATGGGTTAAGTGCCATTTTTGTAAAGAAAAAGAGACACTCATGCGGAGAGTGACTTTGAGGGTGTCCACAACAGTGTTATTAAATGTATAACTCAAATATCCTTAACACCAATGAATGAGTTCCTTATATTGCTGTGGTCTTTGTCATAAGTTATAGGGTGGACCTAGCTGGATTTTAGTCTAGCCTTCACGACTACATGAAGAACGAAGATGAAGTTGCATCACTCTACAGAGCTTCAGCCAGCACTGGCATTGAATAACATACTTTCAAGTTTCAGCCATATTTATTTATAAGACCTGCCTATGTAAATCAGCAAACTTCAACAATAAACTAAATCTGATCATTATTCCTTATGAAACTCTGACAGCATTATATTGAACCTGCATCGACTGTACACCTTGTGATGTAGAATGCAACTTTTCTACAGTATTGCATATGACTGTTGTGATGGTGTGGGCATACATGTGATGCATTCAACACAGGCGAACGTGCTCTTTTCAGACAGCTTAGTTTGTTTGAAAGAATGAGATTCATGTTCTACAATAGCATATATAGCATTCAGCAGCACTATGCCCACAGTTTTCGGAGGTCTGTACAGTGTTGGTATACTTAGATTTCAGGTAATGTTGAAAGGAACAATGAAATGAACAACCCTCGTGTATTTTTTTTAAAGCTTAATTTCATCTTTCTAATATGGTCATCTGGAAATGTTACACTGTCTATCTCTATCTGCTCTCCGCTTACAAAATGCACTGCTGAGTTTGTTGTAATGTCACACAGACACTGCAGATGAAATATTATGGTTAGAGTAATGTTAATGAAATATAATGTTAATGGGGTCTCTTTAAATAAACATTTTTTAAGAAAATATCTTGCTCTACGGGAAGTTATTTCACCTAAATATTGCATGTTATAGATAATAATCACATCAACGTCATGTTTTAAAATGAGTCTTTGTTTATCTTTAACTCATTTTCAACTCCAATGTCTGTATTATTGTTCTGTCAAAAAGATTTATGAAAATATCCTGCTTGTTAGCTTCAATTTATCCCTCGCTCCACCACCCAATAAAAACTGCTGTAATAGACATGCAGTATGAAGAGATTCCAGACAAAAAGGACCAAAAATGGAGATGGAAAGGTTCAAGTTGGCAGAAAGAACCTCACTGCTTGCATTTCACAAATGGAACACTTGGCATTGTTCAATAATCATTTTAAACCAATCAGATGTTAATCATGGAAAATACCAGTCCCATGATTAATGGAAGCTGGTTCAGAAAACGAAAGGCACTAGAAAAGAGAAAATATATTAGGCCTTTTCATATTTGGTCTGACTTCTGTACCTATAGGCTACTGTTATATCCATTAGCCTTAAATTAAATCTGCCTTATGAGTTACAAAACAATCATCCCATTATTAACATGGTCAAATGTATCTGGTTAACCAGGATTTCATTAAATACATCCCTGTTAATATTAACTAAACATACACTTTGTTGACTGATTATACCAGATATCTACACTTTCTTGCTATCTGGGCTCAGCCTCACCTGACAGCGTATCAATTTTAATGTGCTGCTTGCAGGCTCAGATACCCTCAGCCCTTGGCATGTAGGGTCACCTCGTTTCTGTCATGTCATGCCTCGGTGCCGGTGGACATGTTGTTAACAGCAGTTGGTAGGTATCAGTATGGCAGGGTGGGACTGTTTTGTGTTTACATGCAGCAGAGACACTATCTCTTCAACGGATGCACAGCCATTCTATTAAAACTCCTCCCTGAATCTTGTCACTTGATTGCGAATGCGATGCTCATGCTACCATATGTCCCACGTACGTAAGCTATACATTTTTAAAATAAAAGAGTTATTGAGCTGTTTACAGCTATATAAGTAGGCTACTGACTGTATATATCATTGTCTTCACAAAAATATTGCGCTGCACTGTTTGATAATAATATATTTTCGAGCAGCAAATCGGCAGGCTATTGATTTCTGAAAGATCATTTGACACTTAAGGAGTATGCTATGCTGAAAATTCAGCCTTGCCATCACAAAATTAAGTTTTATTTTTTAAATATATTCAAATAGAAAACAGTTCACAATATTTCTCAATATTACTGTTTTATTGTAGCCTATTAGCCTATGTGAATAAGAGAACACATTTAAAACAGGTTAAAAAAAATCTTACCGACCCCGAACTTTTGAATGGTAGCCTATGTAATATGAATTACAACGAGTAATTTGGGTTTACCAAAAATATTAGACGTAGCCAACACTACATGTATCTGTTTGTTGGCATAGTGTGCCCCCTGTTGATCACCGAATGATGCGCCACAACAAACACCATCTGTTACTTTAACTCGATTAAGAATTTAAGATATTTTAGCGACAGCATCATGATGCTTTTGCATTGGACTCATGTCAGTTTTGCATACAGTATTCAAGGAATGCAAACTCATTCAAAGTCATGGTTTGAAAAAGTGACAGGCGGCGGACACTCCTCCTGACTTCCTCCCGCGCGTGTCAAATTGGTCATCCTGCAACTTCCTGTCGCTGTAATTCCTTATTGCTAACGGAGGCTTCCTATCTTAGCCTATCCAGCTAACTCCACAAACAGAAAAAAAACTAAAAAAAAACACAACAATAATGTGCATTACATTAACGTATGATATTACGTTCCGGAATAACACATCCGTTGAAATGTGAACGTAGAGAGATTAATGTAAAGTCAAAGCGTTTCCGTTAGATTCATACTGTATTGTAACTGTTATAATGCTAGCTCAGGACTCTAGAGATTTGTTTGATGTCAGCTAGCTTGGAGTTTCGCTTTTTCTTTTTTCGTCTTTAAAATTAAATGTTAGGCCAGACTGTGACTCAACCGCAAAAACGAAAAGTTTCTCTTTTGTAGACCGATATCGATTTGTGTTGACACCTGTTAGCTAACGTTAGCGCAGCTAGCTAGCGCTCTCCACAGACTGATTCTACTGGAAATGGTGATTATTTCTGCCCTACTATATTTTATATTCACTGTTAAGTTTGTGTTTATAAGATGTATTATCTTTGAATATCCGCTGGCCATGTTATTGATATTTAGCTGGTCAACAAAAATGTATATACCGGTATGTGTGTGACTGTGTTTAATAAAGTCTCTGGCCTGCTAGCTAACGTTACCGACTTTTTGTCAAATGTGTTTGGAATCCAGAGAGCTGCATTCCAACTACATGACAGCCTGTCAGATTCTGTTAAAATGTCAGTCAAGTAATCATGGAAATCTCATATTTTTTCTCAGTCTTGTTTTACCGTTATATCTGTTCCCCCTGAATCAACACCGTCATGGTTTGTTCTTCAGATAAATGAGTACCTTCACATCATGTTTTATTTGCTTCGAAGTTAACTGTTATGTTGATGGCATTTACATTATTCAAAGGTTGCTTCAGAGTGGAGAGTGTTCAGACTGTTTGTTTTCTGTGATAGACCTCCATTATGTAATCCGAATGCGTTTTTTTTCTTTAATTTCTCTTGATAGTTGTTATAGTCTTGTTTTTACTCTGTTTATGAAAGACACTGCTTAATTGCACATCATTTTGTTATATGCAAAGCAAAAAGTATGTTTCTGATATGTTAACCTGCTGTTATCTGTCAACAGGTAAACGCCCTCATGTGCCCATGGAGAAGGCGGCTTTTGAGAGGTGGCTGGAGTCGGTTTCCACCTCCTTCCTGGCGCTAAGCGACCAGCAGCGCAACCAATCGCTGGACCACCTCATCTCACTGAGCGGCGCTGCCCAGCTGCGACACCTGTCCAATGGGCTGGAAGCGCTGCTGAAGCGGGATTTCCTGCGCCTGCTGCCGTTAGAGCTGGCTTTTTACCTGCTCCGCTGGCTGGACCCCCAGACCCTGCTCACCTGCTGTCTGGTGTGCAAGCAGTGGAATAAGGTCATCAATACCTGTACAGAAGTGTGGCAGAGCGTGTGTCGAGACCTCGGCTGGCGCATCGATGAGACCATCCAGGATGCAGGGCACTGGAAGGTTGTTTATCTGAAGGCCAAACTGCGCATGAAGCAGCTGAATGAGGAGGATGCGTTTGAGACGAGCTCTCTGATTGGACACAGTGCTCGGGTATATGCTCTCTACTACCGGGATGGGCTCCTCTGCACAGGTGCGTTGGTCTTGTGGTCAAAATGAGATCTAGTCCAGTCCAGAGATCCAGTTTAATCAAATTGTCAATTTGACTTACCTCTGGTGTAATGTATACCAGACTTCTCCAATCATTTAAACTTTGCCTTTTTTAATTTCAACCTCAAGTTTGCACTCAGATCTGTCTTTGTCAAATCAACAACCGATAGATGGAACCAAGTAGCCACTCCACAATTCTTTTTCTATATCTTTCCATTAAAAAATGGTAGAAAAGATTGCTTCTTCTGTTACATCGCGGCATTAAGTGCTAATTTTCACTTTCGTAAGTTCAGTTTTCAATTTCCAATGTGGGAGAGAATGAGTTATTGTGCTGCTTATGGATTCTTGTTACATCCTGGGGTCATTAAAAATTCTAGGACATGTTAATCTGAAGTGCATTGAACGGTTGGTTTAAGTCTTTTCATAGAATGAATTCAATAAGGCCGTAGTTTTATTTTTGCCTAGCCATATTTGCTCTATCGCACTAAGGCTAACCAACACTGTTCTTTGAATCCACGTAATCAAATATATATATTTTTTATTTAAATATGAATTGGTGGTGGTTTACTGGTGAAGCATGGAGTTATTGCTTATTTTAAACGAAGATCACGTTTAGTGGTTTGCTGATTGTAGACGTCCTTCCACTTAGGTTCCGATGACCTGTCAGCCAAACTATGGGATGTTCGCACAGGTCAGTGCGTCTATGGCATTCAGACCCACACTTGTGCCACTGTCAAATTTGATGAGCAGAAACTGGTAACAGGATCTTTTGACAACACCATTGCATGCTGGGAATGGAGCACTGGTGCCAAAATCCAACAATTCCGAGGACATACTGGGGCAGGTTGGTGTCAAGCTTTGTCGGCTAATAGCACAAAGAAGATCAATGTTTAAAGATTTTGCTTTTGATTTCGGTTTTGTCACTGCTGACCTTTATGGTAATGGCAACGGCAGCAACTAAGACATTGCATATGCATAAAAAAACAGTTTTACTGTTTTTGCAGTATTCAGCATAGACTACAACGATGAGTTGGACACCCTGGTCAGCGGCTCAGCAGACTTCACTGTAAAAGTCTGGTCCCTGTCTGCAGGAACCTGTGTCAACACTCTTACTGGACACACAGAGTGGGTCACTAAGGTAAGACTTACTTTGACCAGATCTCATTGTTGAATGAAGCATTGTAGTTTATTATTATTTAGATGTACTCTGTACATCTGCTCTGGTTTAGGTGCACCTTCAAAAAAGCCAAGTGGAGTCCATGATGCACAGTCCTGGTGACTACATACTACTGAGTGTCGATAAGTATGAAATAAAGGTAATTTAAATCACTTGTGCAAGTATTTTTTAAGCTCTATTAATGTTTGTCAAATTGCTGTTCAGTTTGAAGTGTCTAAAACAATTAGATTGTGATTTTCAATGTAAAGTTGTTTTAAAGGCCAGTCAAATTATTCTATTGTTGCATTTAGGGCTGTCATTAGTAGTAAAAAAAAAAAATCTTAATCTTGAACTTTGTTTAATTTGTGTTTTCTCTTTTTTTCCTAATGAATCACATTCAAAACATGAGTATAGGGATGCGGCGAGAGACTTTGTAACCTTAACTGTACTGTACAAAAAAAGCATACAAAAAGAATGTGCAGTTGAGCCAATATTTTGCATTGATAAAGTTATGTGATATTCTGACTTCATGTGCGCAGTATTTATCTGTTTCTGCCTCTGTTTCTCCATAGGTGTGGCCTATAGGGTGTGAGATCAACTGTAAGTGCTTAAAGACCCTATCCGTGTCAGAAGACCGCAGTGTCTGCTTGCAGCCACGATTACAGTTCGACGGCCGGTACATTGTCTGTAGTTCAGACCTGGGGATATATCAGTGGGACTTTGCAAGTTTTGATGTCATCAGGTACATTCATTTCAGCCCCTCAATTGTTTTACCAAGCTGCTTATAACCATTTTGAATCAAATGTCCTTTTAAAGGTATAGTTCACCCAAAAATAATGATATTTTTCTCATCGTTTTCTCACCCTCATAGTGTTTCAAACCTGTATGAGTTTCTTTCTTCTGTTGAAGATTGAAAGAATCCTTCAAAAGAAGATTAATTTAAATAATATTGGTAATCAAACAGTTGACAGTAGCCATTGACATCCATAGTATTTTTTTCTACTATGGAAGTCAATGGCTGGCGTCAACTTTACATTTTTGGGTGAACTATTCCTTTAAGTTTGAATATTTTTTATATGTAAGAGGGAACTAATGTAAAAAAAAAAAAAAAAAAAAATCATTTAAATCTTAGAGAAATTTTAGGACAGGGGTCGGCAAGTAACTTTGGCCGCGGGCCAATATTTTTTTTTATCCAGTAGATGGCGGGCCAGCTACATGGAATAGGCCTATTCGTTACGGTGAAATCACAAAATATAATGCACACAAACGTGTCCCTACTACTTATATACAACCACTGATTAGCATAATCGGTTTTGATGAAGAAAAAAAACCGGAAAAAAAAAAACCTATACAAATGCAGATTAGAACCCAGAACCTTTTACACACTTGACGAAAGTTCTACCACTGGACCATTTAAGCACACGAGAAAATGCTGCGGATACATCTTATTAAAGATAAATTAAACCCCATGTACTATTTAAATCGATTGTTGGACATGTTATTGTACATATATCTGATTTAGCATTGTATTACCAATGGACTGTACAACTTTTGAACTTTATTCCTTTTTTAAAATTATTATTTATTCGGGACACAAGAGGTCTGCGCGGGACTGTTTTTTTCCGTCCCGCTCCCACAAGGTTCAATTCAGCAACCGCTTAAAATACTTAAAAGTAAAAGCTTAAAAGTGTTCACCTGCTTTAAAAATTTAGATCTCGTTTTCAGAATCTCAAATCTCAAAAACAAGTCATTTTTCATTTTTTTATTTTTGGTTTAAATTTGGGGGGGGGGGGGACGATTGAACGAATGATACACGGCAGTGATGCGCGGGTCAATGTATAAACAACCCGCACCCGACCGACGTTTTCAACCTGCCCGCAACTCGGACCGCAAACAAAAGAAAGAAAATATTGTACCCGACCCGCTTCCTGGCCCGCATATTGGGCCATAGACGTAGGAACTAGGGGTGCTCATTTTTCTGAATGCTGTGTTTTGTAATAAAGGCTTGATTTATTCATTTATTTCGTTTCATTTTCTTAACAATTAAGATGCTGCATGTGTTTATCCAGTCTAATCGACGTGTGCGTCTCTCCTCCGAATTTCCCAACAAAAACCCCGCCCCCTCTCAGAAAATACATATAACTCGCATTACTGAGCTATATGCGTTTAAAAGTAGCCTATTAAAATGGCACAATGGCATTGCTCAGTTCAACGTTTTGGGAAATCGGGCATTTTGTCCCGCTTCAGCTCTTATTCAAAAATAACGCGCTCAACATTCAGGTAAATAAGGATTTCCCACTTTCATCTCTGACTGAGCTCGTGCGTCATCCTCACGCATTCAGCCAATAAAGTGTAGACCTATGTATTTCATAGAACATTATGTCTAGTACTATATAAATTACAATGGTTTAATTGGCATCTTTATTTCAAACGACCCGACCGACCGCGACCCGAATATCATTAAAAATATTTTTGGATGACTCGTAACCGCGGGTAACCGCAGGCACTCGTCGCTCATTTTGGATCATCCCGCGCATCACTGATTCACGGGTCCTATTTGTAAACCGTTATAGTAAAAAAATATTGCTGGCGGGCCAGTTTTGGCCCGCGGGCCGCCAGTTGCCGACCCCTGTTTTAGGATGTAAAATTAAGTATTTTACATCCTGCACTTTAGGGCTGTCAAATTAAAATTCTAATTTTGAATGGGTGGTCAGGGACCTGGATATTGGATAGGGGGCGCTAGACCAAAAAAGGTTGAGAACCACTGCTCTAGACGGACATATTTGACAGTGGCACTCGCGTCTCAAACAAAAGAGCCGCATGTTTAGGAGGCCATGTAAAGTTAAAAATAACTTAAAAAAACATCTTGAGACTTTGTGGGGTTTTTAATAAATAAAATGAATAAATTATAATTTGTTCATTATTGTTTATGCAATTTACAAAATTATATTTGATTTGTATGTTAGTTTAAAGTAAACTAGGGCTGCAAGATATTGGAAAAAACGGACATTACAATATTAAATTTTTCTGCAATATATATTGCGATATGAAAATGATTACACCAGATGACTGACCAGATGACTTCCCTTTACACTGCATCTCATGTTTTTAAACACAAAAAGTAGTCTGTGTGATCTGCGCTTTGGCTTTTTGTTAAACTATAAATATATTGTTTTGTTCATTATTGTTTTTGCAATTTACGAAATTATATTTGATTTGAACGTTAGTTTAAACTAGGGCTGCATGATATTGGAAAAAACTGACATCATGATATTTTGTTTTTCTGCAATATATATTGCGATATGAAAATGATTACACCAGATGACTTGAGTGCATCTGCATTAGAGATGGGAATTGATAAGGATTTAACGATTCCGATTCCATTATCGATATTGCTTATCGATCCGATTCCTTATCGATTCTCTTATCGATTCTCATTGGGTGAGGGAATAAGTACAAAAATGTGTTTGTTTGTATTAACTCGCTTTAATAGGCTATCTGATCAGAAGACACAGCACAGAGCACATATACACAAATTATGTGTAGCAACCTCAGAACAAATCTAAAAATATAGGTGAGCTACTTCTCAAAGTGAGTGTGAGTGAGCATGTGTGCGTTTGTGTGTGAGTGAGTGAGCGCGAGAGAGTGCGTGTGTGAGCGCAAGAGTGTGCGTGTGTGAGCGCAAGAGTGTGCGCTAGTGAGTGAGTGTGTATGTGCGCGTGTGTTTGTGTGAGTGAATGAGTGAGCGCGAGAGAGTGTATGTGTGTGTGTGTGTGCGCGCGCGCATGAGAGTGAGTGAGTGCGTATGTATGTGTGCGAGTGAATGTGTGTGAGACAGCACGCGATGGCTGGTCGGAAAGCAACGTTGCGTCCCGTTAAAGGCCTCATTATACTTTTGCGTCGAACTTCTGCCTCTGCCATGTTTGCCGCGTTCTGAATCAAAACCATGCAGCGCGTGTGTGACGTCATGACACATTTGCAACGAGCGGAACCGATTCGCGGAATTGTTAAGCAGGCATGCTAACGGTTCCAAGGAATTGATTCACTGGGCACCGGTTCTGAAGAAGAATCGGTTCTCGGTTCCCATCCCTAATCTGCATAGAAAATAATAAACAAATTACAAGCATTAGAGAAATACAATAGAACAAAGATACAAATACATTTTGTTCAAATAAATAAATTTTACAAATAAAATAGTCTGTTCAGTCAAACAGCATTCTGGTACAGAAATTGAATAATCAAAACTGCATAGACCTCACTGTAAAAATTAAATATAATTCATCTTTGTTAAAGATGCAAAAGTGATTTTCTCTTTGTATTTTGTTGTTTGATTAACATTAATGACAGACAGCAGCAGGAATATTAGGCTACTGTCACTTTAAGACCAAATGCACGGATCTAATATTTAGTTGTTTACAGTCTCTTAAGACATAAGCGACTGTGTTTACGAGGATACTCACCGAAACAGGCGTAACAAACGTAATTGTACATGTTTGTGTCCGTTCAGGCACAAATAGACGTGAAAGAGAACTGAATTCTGTGTTCGCAGAAGAAAACAGCACGCGAGTGAGTTCTTTCGTGGTGTCTTGCGCTTGAATGGTTTAAAATCTCTTGAATTTTTAAACTGACGTAACCTAAAACACATGATGCAAATGATAAAATGATACGCACATATCAATGCTAAAACTATATGGCTTGGTTTCACAGAAAGCGCTTAGAGATTAAGCCAGGATTAGGCTCTAGTTCAATTAGGGCATTTAAGTAGCTTTTATAAACGTGCCTTAGAAACAAACATTACTGGTGTGCATCTTGAGACAAAACAATGGCACTGATATATTTTAAGATTTGTCATTGCAAGTTGCTTTCAGTTAAAACAGCTCTAACATGCATTCTAGTCTGGGACTAGCTTAAGCCTTAGCTTAAACCAGGGGTATGTCGTGCAGCCATAGTTTAAATGTTATGCATTTTTATTTTTTACATGCAGTCATGTTATTTAACCCTCTGAGGACGAATTGGGCGGTACCGCCCAAAATGGCATACTTTTACAAATGTGCAATTATCTTCAAAACTATTAATGATAGAGAGGTGCGGTCTTTTTTGCCGTCTTCCTCAGATTCCGCTGAAAACAGTGATATCACGTTCGTATAATTCACACGCTTCGCTGTTGCGCAATACCACTGCATAAAAAGGCCAATGAAATCGATGTTGTTAGGCAAATTCCACCAATGGAAAAATTGCCACTGGGAGGATTTTTTTTTTACCCAATCAGAGGAAGGTTACCAAGACGTATTCTAGCCAATCAGAGGACTCTGTAGCCTTCAACATGTACAAACAAACAGCGTCATGTGGACGGAGAATGAGACAGATCGCGAACGGAGCGGAGTATTACAGAACGCACAGAGATCTATATAAGAGAGAGACAGAATAACTTAAATAGCATTATTATTGTATTGTTTTAGCACTGTTATGATGGCTAGCAGTAAGATTTACGGCAGAACAAGCTCTGGAACAGTTAGTGGAAAGTAAATCTGCCAGGTTGTGAGTGTGTCTGTTCTTCAGAGCAAGCAGGTCTCATTTAGTTCGAAGCAGACCGCTTTTTCACGCCTGGGACTGTTTGTAAAAAAAGTTCCTTATTTCATTGTTCTTAACACATTTGATTGAACAATTACAAATGTCTGTCAAGCAAAGGGTTTGACAAATATTTTTTTGGTTCAAAAACTGTTCACTATTGTTGTGTGAGGTGTGATTTTCAGTAATAAATGACAAAAATCAAATTTTCATTTGTGAAATTCTCTCGATTATTGTACATTTTTCACTCATACTTCCTTTATAAACACATTACATGCATGCTTATGTTAGCTTAGGGTCTTCTGAATCCATAGATACCAAACACATGGTGTTCCATCTCCATTACATATGGTTTATAAGCCCAAATGTAAAAATAGAGAAAACGGACCAAAAAGGGCTTAGTCCCCTGAGGGTTAATTGCTTTGAATAAACAATTAAATACAGTGCATTTTGCTCACTGCGCCCAGTTGTGGCCTTAAGAGACAGGCCAAACATTTTTTTCACCTAACTGAAATTATGCCTTTCAAATTTGAATATAATTTAAATATTAGTAATATTATTTATTAGTAGCCATTTGACTGCCCTAATGCACTATTTCTAGGTTGTATAAGTTACATTTGTGCAATGTTGTTTTATGGAAAAAAATTATAATTGTTTATTATTTACTGATTCCCCCCCCCCCCCACATTTACAGAGTCATCAAACCACAGCAGGAACCCTCCAGCCTCTCTCTTCTTGGTTTCGGTGATATCTTCGCTCTGCTTTTTGATAACCACCACCTCTATGTTATGGACGTGAGGACTGAGGTTATCGTGGGCCGCTGGCCATTGCCAGCCTATCGCAAATCCAAGCGTGGTTCTAGTTTCTTACCGGGCGTCACCTCCTGGCTCAACGGACTGGACGGCAAGAACGATTCGGGGCTGGTGTTCGCCACCAGCATGCCCGACCATAGCATTCATCTGGTTCTTTGGAGAGAGAACGGCTAGAAACACAGAGGTGGTGAATACTAGCCCTGTGCTCTGAAATCAGGCAAAACTTTTATGAACACAACAAAAAGAAGAAAAAAGGGTGCTCTCAATTTGAAAAAAGACATGATAACCAACCAAGTTAGATAATGCATGGACCAAAGTGTTTTCACCCCTCTTTGCATTTGTTTCCATTCAGATTAGGAATTTACTCTTGCTTCACTCTTTCTTATTCACTTGCAAACCACGCATTCTACTCGTTGCGATTTATAGAAAAGGAGACATCTGAAGATTTGTAGTACAGACCATAGCTTCTCTCCATGATGTGAACAATCCAAGGTTTTTGTTTGTTGAAGATTTAAGAGAGTTCCTACTGACATTCAGATTGCAGCTCCTTTTGCTGTCACACCAGTGAGAGGCAGTGAAATGCTACAGCACCATCTGAGCACAGATCGCTTCACAGAAAGCATGAGCAGTAGAGCTGGCTTGTTTTTTTTCTAGCACAATCACCAAGATTGACAATGAAGTGTTTTTTTTTTTTTTTTACAAATTTGCTTTATTTACAACATCAGGAATTTTCCTGTAGATAGAGAAATGTTGCCTTAAATCTACAATTTCCTTTTGAAGAATTTGAATTTGCAGGCGTCTGTAGGCGCTGGCTTGCACCCAAAACATCTGTGTTGGTCATTTTGAGTTGGTCAGTTTTTGAAAATACTCTGATAAAATGCAGTCTGAAGTGGGTTTCATATGAAGGTAATTCAGAGGGGGCTTCTTGCTGTTACTGACCCTTGGTTTTATTTTTCATTCAGTTAATTAGTCGTGCTTTTATTTTAACACTTAACCCTTTGCATTTACAGTGTCACATTCTGAAAACCAATGTTACAATCCTCCCTCAATGAGAGAAAAATGTTTTATGCTTATTTTTTTAACCTAATGTAATCGACACTGTAAGAATTAGTCTTACCACTATTTAGCCAGACTAGATTGCACAAAAATGTTTCTTGTGAATCTCATTGAATGTTCATTTTTAATCTTTATTTTTAAAGACTGATCTTATTTTTTGCATAATCCAGGGCTAACCAGCCTTTGTCACTTTATATATCTGCTTCTGTAGTTCTGTATATCCTACTGGGACATTAGAACAATGAAACTTTTTATTTTCCCAAACCATCAAAACAAATGAAAAAGTTTTCTTGGGGGGGGTTGATAGTTTAATGTGTTTCTCACCATGTTGCTCACACATTTCAGTGGATAGATACTGGGTAAAAATATGATTATCCAAAAATGTCATTGGGGAGTTACGACGTCTGTATGCACTGGTCATGTGTTACTTCACTGAAATGCTAACTTCACAGACAGTAATGGTATCCATCCATCATTAGCAGAATTCAGGTCTGTTGTTTGTCTAACAAAATAACATGCTGTCTTACAAATAAATGACAGTAGCTAATGATAGAAGTTGACTTTCTTTTGACTCATGATGTTTACAGTTTTTCCTTATGTGGAACATCTAGGTATGTTCTCTTGTATGTGATGTATCAATTTAATCCAGCTCTGCGTCAACACAACCTCCAGGTCGCTGAACCATAATAACAATTGTATTATAAGTTATACAATTAGGTTATACAAGTTATAACGTTATAAAAGTTATACAAATAAGTTAGACAAAAGAATTGTATTATAAGTTATACAATAAGTTATAAATTAACCAGAATTACAGGAGCCTTTCTTGGACATGCTTTTAATCTGGTTGCACACTAGAGGGCGATGCTGCAACACGTATAATGTGGTAAAAAGACTGACAAATTATTATCTAAATCATCCAATACGTAGTGGACACGTGCTTTTTATTTCCCAAACCTGTTTATTGCAAACTCCGCCCCGCAGTCGATTTCAAAGATGTAATGATTTGGATTTAATGTAGTAGCCTACGTCATTGCACTACAGGCTGCAGCGAGGACATCGTTTGGCAATAATATTTAAATGTTTTTTTACAACTATATGAGAATAAGTTAATGATGAATTTTCCTTTTTGGGTGACTGTCCAATGTAGAAGTGTATAACGAAATAATTTAGAGCTTTTGTAAATGTTAGTGTCGTTCCCACAGTTCGACGCTCTGCGCACAATCGGTCTGATCTCAGTTTTCCCTCTACTTTCTCAATTGTCTCTCAGCTAATTTATATTCCCGTCTTCTTCCTTTCTTCGCCTTCTTTTTCTTCCCCCAAGCTCCCCCTCGCGCTCCCCCCTTTAGCCCGTCCATAGGTCATTGGAAGGAGTTAAAGGCAGAAGAATAACATGGGCATGGCATCTCTCTCTCTTACCTGTCTATCTCAGTGCTGAATTAATAGGCTTTTTGGGCTAAGCATTAATATGGCGTAATCCCAAAACTTTCACTCACATCACAGTTTACACAAGCAGTCCCAATTTACTCATTCATTTTGCCACACAAAATACTTTTTATGTCCTTAGAAACAAACATAGGACATGAAAAATTGCTTGAAATATGGTTTATAAAGGATCGAATTAAACTCCATTTTATTATCCACTTCAAAGGGTACCTTATTAGTTATTTAGTCAAAGATTGGTTATATCCATTGTTAGCCTATCTTTGCTGAGAGGGACTCCGACATGAACTATCTGAAAGTCATTTTGGTAACACTACAATATAAGGTTTCATTAGTTAACATTAGTTAAACTTTAGTCAACATAAACTAGAATTAACATTTCTTCAGCATTTGTCAATCTTAGATCATGTTAAATGAAAATCAAAAATTTTATTTGTTAACATTATAGCCTAGTTAATGCACAGTGAAGTAACATGAAAAAACAATGAGTAGGCTATTTGTATTAACTAACATTAACAAAGACTAATACTGTAACAAATGTATTGAAGGTCTTCCCATTCCTATGACCACCCACATAAAAATATGTAGGCCTATATCAGTATGCTTTGGAACCACAAGCTATTACAATGCCAAGGACCACTGATGACCTCCATGTGCTTAAAATCGCAAATGTCATTGGCAAGCACAGCATATTAAGTCTTGATGAGATATGTTTATTCTAATCCTTTTAATGATTTAAGCATGTTCAATTATGAGTGCTCTAAACATATTGAAAAGGCATGCCTGCACTGTTTCTATTATGGGATGAGAGAACACCACACACACTGGTGTTTATTTTCACCCTGTCCGCAGACCAAACATGATTACAAGTTGTACAGTCAATATTTAGATATTGTGGTTAGGCCCTCAGCCATACTCTCTATTCTCCTCCCCTCAGTGTGTGCATGTCATCAGACAGGACATTCCCACTCTTACTGCACTCATCTCAGTAGGCCTACTGTGTTCAGCTGGAGAAATCAATGTAATGATTCAAATACATAATGTTCTATGGAACTGCAATATAGTTGTCAGTTTATGTGTTCTGAGATGTTAGGCTGCAATGTTAATGCAGGCAATGCAAATTCGATTTACATAATTTCCCAATCCCATTCTCTTTATCATTCCAGTCTATACAGTTCCTATCAAATTCAAAAGTAAAATGTCCCAGTGCCGCCTTGTCATCTTGGATAATTTTATGTTATTGTATTTTAGTAATGATACAAATAAGTATCTTAGAGTAGCAATACAGTCTACCTTACAATATTAGTTTTTTGCAGTAAAAATAGTTAAAGTTCATAAAATAACCTATTTTCTTCTTATAGGTATGTAACTTTTGGCGCTCTAGTAAAAGCATGTGTCTTGCGGAAGAACAATGAAGCCGGAGCTGTATGACGAGTCACAGGTAAAGCACTTATCATGCGTACCGTGATTCACGATAATACAAAAACAAAATTTGGAAGATGGATTCATGATGTAGGCTACTCTCTCTTTATACATTTTGAACCAAAAAAACATAGTGTACAGTAGCCTATACCTTTAAAAATCCACTTTTTTCCACTATAAAGAACCTTTTGTGCAATAGAAAATTTCCATGATGAAATATTCCAATATGAAAGTTGTCTCTTTAGGGTTCTGCCCCATTGACAAATTGTTGTACCCCTAAAGGTTTTTTTTTTTCTGAGAGTTTAAGCGGCTCCTCAAAATGGCTTACAGCAGCTTGTCTAACTGTGTGTGTGAGACTTAATTCCAAATGCACAACCCAAGTAGGCATATTGGAATTTAAGTCAATGTGAGGAATGCTCATGTCTGTAGACATATACATCGATTTATTACTGCTAGTGATGACATTCATTTAACCATGCTATGCTGATGTCAACATGAAAAAGAGGACAAAGGCCATAGAGGATACAGGTGTTAGAACAATTTGGCAATTCATTGTAACTTGCTAAAAACCTAAAAAAAAAAAAAAAAAAAAATATATATATATATATATATATATATATATATATATATATATATATATATATATATATATATAGGGTTAAGTTTTTGGGATTTCCATCTCCTACTAATTCCTTTGAAGAATTGGTTTTCTAAAATTAAATGCTCATTCTTTTGATTTAGCAGTCTTTCAAACCCTTGCATTTTTGTAATGATCGGACCAAGAACTAACACATATGCAATAAAGGTTACATAAAAATCTCTGAGTTTTGTCTATACTCTTTCAGCTATTCATAAACTCACTGTGTCATCTGTGTTGATAGTGGTGAACACAAGGCCCAAACAATTCCACTCTCCTCCCCTCTCTCCAGCGCTCCATGGACAGACAATGGATCATTCACACTGCCCTGCCTTCATGCCACTTGATTGGCTTATGGTAAAAAAACAGTCAGGCCTTGTGGGAACTTTCCAGCCGAGATGATAATTAGAAGGGGGAGGGAAGGGAGAGGGACAGATACAGGATACAATAGGCTACAGAGGCCTTATTTACATCTCATATTCCCTCCCTAAACAAATCAACAAAAACATGGGCCTAATGAGAGGGACAGAGCTGATGTCATTACACTCGCTGCTGATGTTAACTGCTTTACTTTGGCATTGGTGCACATGTGATGCACTTAATCATCAATGCAGTTCATGGTATAAAATGTTTACACACCTTTTTTTCAGTGTTGTAATAGTTAATGAGTGCAAAACCAAAAGTTGAAGTTGATTTGTAACTATAGTGAACAACAGCTGCATGTCAGTTTCCCAAAATATGTTACAGTATATAAGATTATAAATTGTGCAAGAATGTAAAATGATCTACAATGAGAGAGTAAAAGCTCTGCTCAGGACCACCATAGTTTCTCGTTTAATCATCAAACATGAGGCTTAATTGGTCAAACCATCTTGGGACATGAGAGCTATGATGTCCCACATGGAACAAATTTAATCTGTTCTTTGATGAAAAATGATTAACACATTGCAGAAAGGTTATGTATAG
Source organism: Phoxinus phoxinus (assembly GCF_949152265.1). Taxonomy (NCBI): domain Eukaryota; kingdom Metazoa; phylum Chordata; class Actinopteri; order Cypriniformes; family Leuciscidae; genus Phoxinus; species Phoxinus phoxinus. The sequence goes on along the minus strand of NC_136878.1, from coordinate 19,895,911 downwards.
ATATGACCATTACCTGACACAACAGCTTGCTGAAATAGCATTTTTTTTTAAATATGGCACTCAACAGATGAATATTGATAGAGTAATGCTTTAAATTTCATAACAGCAATAAGTATTCACCAGTTTCTTTTTAAAGTCACCATAAAATCACAATAGATTATTCTTATTTTTATGGAATGTTGAGTTAATTGTGAATTATTTATCCACACATTATTATTATTATTAGTTTAAACATATGCCATTTTAATCAGAAACATTAACATTAACATTATGACTACGTATATGCTGTGATGTCATGTAGCCTACACTCACATGAGGGCAGGGCAATAAGGTTGTCCAATGGCCAGGCAACTTTCAATCCCTCCCCTCCAGAAACCTGTTAGTCACTCATTCATTTAGTTTGGGATGCCACCTTCCAATCAATTCCTGATGGACAAAATCAAGTCCCGTCCTGCATTCTGTCTTGGATGATGAGCTGCTGCTCGGATACGTCACAATAAAGAAGAAATATCAGTTGCAATTTCCATTTCATGCCGAATTTAATGTTGAAACTGCTGTGTGTTCTGACAAACTGAAATATCATTAATAAGTAATACAATAAAATTGCAAGGAGTGTAACTTGTAAAACAACCAATATGTGAGGATTTGACGCAACACCCAAGAGCAGTGCAGATTAGGAGATGAACGACTTCAGAGTTTTTAAATCGACTTCATTAATGAACAAGCCTTAAACTCGAGCACAATGGCACATGACACAGTGCTGCCCACAAGGCTATTGCTCCTACATAAGAGCTTATTTGTCTTTGGGTTGTTATATTTCTCACAGATTTCTGCTCTTTCTAAATCTGATACAGATAAAGAAGCCAATAAATAGGCTATATGCATAGAGAGAGATTAGACATAGAATGCATAGAGAGAGATTGTGTGTGAATTCATTCTAGCTGGGAGCATCTCTCTAATAATAGTGAACCTGTGAGTTTTAGTTACTAAGAAGAAATATATGCTAGAACTTTTCATTTTCTAATCTATTTTATTGATATATCACAGAACAGATTTGACAATACGTTTCTGCACTACTGAATGTTTCTGTGTGCGCACGACCTGCACATGATGTGCGAGTTACTATTTGCGCGTAATGCAGCGTTTAGAGCGGCGATTAACTTACATGTGCAATAAACTGTTTAAAACGTGCATTCTCCCGATCAATTTTAAGCATCCAGATGATAGAATCAAAAAAGCTTGTGGAGCTGAGTATGGCGTAAAAGTAGACTTAAAAAGATTTATTATCCTATTGCGGCCATGATCACCGACTACTCAACTTCAAGCTCAAAGCATCATAGCAGACTCAGAGCATTATAGTCAACTAGTAGACTAGTCTGTGCCACCACCCCTATTGTATAAAAGTTTGGAAATTCCATTTTTCAATGTAAAAAAAGCTTGTGGCTATTCTTTTCAAGTCATGTGAGTATAGTGTAGCAGACTTTAGTGCATAGTTTTGATGTGACAAAACTAGAGTCTGTAGTCAATTTTATTCAGTATAATGTCCATCTCAATACAAATGAGCGGGTGAAAAAATATATTTAGCATTTTGAGGGCCTTCTATTTAGATCTGTTAAAAACCACAACTGTGGGCAGCACACAACCAAACATTTCGAAATTATTGTTTTAAAGTTGTCATGTGATCAAAAAATGTTGCACATTTTTAATGATTTGAAATTCTGATTAAGAAATCAGCTTACCACTGTGACAACAGCCCTCAGTTCTGTTCTATTCATTTCACAGATGCTTTGTAACTATACGACCGTACTGTTTGAATATTACCAGACCATTACTTTAGGGTCAAGTGCACTTTACAGTTTGTGTAAGTGAGGACAGTAAAGGGCCAACAATCCATTTAATGCTTTTAGCCTAGATGGCTGACTGTACAATATACATTTTTACACACGCACGCAGGCACGCACGCACGCACGCACGCACGCACGCACGCACGCACGCACGCACGCACACACACACACACACACACACACACACACACACACACACACACACACACACACACACACACACATTGTGTATTGTGATAGCCAAGATGGATACATACTGACATTAGCAACATTACTATCCCTGAGTTTAAAAGAGGGAAATTCCACATAAAAGTATGTGCTCAGTTGAACAGATGGTATTTATATAAAACACTTTAGAGTGCCCCCCCCCCCCCCCCCCCAAAAAAAATCCCAGGAAATGGCTGCAACAGGTCATTCAGAAACATTAGCTTGAGTTATGAAAAAGAAAGCAGACGGTTAAACAAACATAGACCAGTGAAAGTAACAGAGAGACAGTAAACAGCTGTTTCCATTAAATCAGAAAGAAAAGGCCGGACTGGTGGAGCCGGGCTGTTTTTGGCAACAAACTAATATCATAGTGTGCAATCGCTGTGCCTCTGAGAGCTTCTTGATGAGGGAGGTCCTGATGAATATGTTTTTGGCAATGAGGTTTGAGTGTGTGTAATCATTTGTGACAGTGGTGGAGACGTGAAGACTGAGACTTCTGGAGTGCTGAGAAAGCCATTTATCTTCCTTCAAAAAAAAAACAAAAAAACCCTTAGCATTCCTATTCTAGAGTTGTTATGACTTATTGTGACTGTGGCCAACAGTACAAAACAGGAAAAGGAAATGCTGTGTTTATTTGTTTATTTATTATTGAAATTTTCAACAAAACCATTACAACAAAACAGAAATCATTGAGCAGCCCAGGCAAGCTTAAAACAAATATTCATACAGTATTCATAAATTATAGGAGAATGAGTGAGTGAATGAATGAATGCTCATTTAGAAAATACTATTAAATATTAACTTTAAATGAACTGAAAGTAACACATTGAATTAGGATAAAAAACAAGATAGTTTTCCTGCATATACTCCAGTAATCTTTGTTTTATTTAAAACTTTGAAAAATCTTTTTTTTTCTTTTTTTCTTTTCTTACAGTGTAGTTAATATCTGTAAAAGTACGGAACTGGTTAAAGTTAAGAAGGACAGATCTGTCCGTTCATGCCTCAGAATTCATCTGAGTGAGAGAAAATTTGGCTCGCTTCATTATCTGGTCTGCGTCCAACACTGACATGATTCACACTGGATTCCAGCAGCATGCGTGTATTACTGTAAAAGAGCTAGAACTTTTCTAAAAACTCGAATTAGACAAATAATTAGGCAAATCTCTGATCCAGGTTTTTCCACTGAAAGTTTTTCCCTTGATCGCAAAGCCTGGGCTACTTTACAGCAAATAATGATAAACAGGTCTGACAGCTTGGCAAGAGGGAACAACCGACTCCTCAGAGAGATTCTGAATACATTTCACAGCAGTTCTCTCTATAAGAAAAGGAAATGCCAACATCTTGCAGTAATAGTCTCACCAGATAGAACAATTTCATCCTTTGTGAGGAGTGAAGCCTTGAACTCTGGAGTTGCTCTGAGTTCTCTGTGTGCGAATGAAAATGTAGGGCTCATATTCTGTTCTCTCACTGTGTTGGGCAAGCAGTTTCATTACTTGTTGTGTTATAGTTTTAGGATTTTAGTGTGATTATTCAGCATTTAAAATATATCCATCTGAATAAATACATATTAGAGAGCAAAACTACAGCACTTTTCTCATTAGCCGTTCAAAACAACATTGTGAATCTCACGGACACGGTATAGCTATATGTCGTCTAGTCAGTTCATTTCTTCACTCCGACAAAAACATGCTTGTGAGAAATGGATGTTCTGTATTACAGTTTTACAGTGGAATGTCTGAGAATTTGCATGAGACTGTTTGCTCCTTTCCTCCCAAATAGGCAATCTAATCTCTCTAATTGGGAAAAGGAGAAAATGCTGAAAGGTGGGGGTATAGGGATAGGGGGCATTTTTGGCCAGCTGCCCAAGCTTTGTGGTTTGAGTGCAGAAGTGTGATAGGGTCAGTGTAGCATGGATAACACAGTCCGCTCTGTTCTCCACTCTTTCTGCAGATCTAGGCCAAGTGATGATCATAATCAGTCATTTAGAGATGGAAAGCATGGGAGGTTTTTCTTTACATGAATGCGTACATGAGCTGGAAGTCAATTTAGTATATAACATATTAATATAATTGAACTCCTCGAAATGGACCTACTATTTGGATGTTGAACATTTTCAAGCCAGGGCTTTTGTATAATGGTGTGGAGGATGGGGAAGTTTGGGTGTGAGAACAGAAGAAAAAAAGAAATGTTGTAACTTGTAACAGCTGCTATTTTTCTCCAAACCAACCAGAAAGGATCAAAGGATTGTTCATGCAATCCTGACCCTTATTGCAGACCAAATGGACTGTTCAGGGGAAGTCGTCACAGAAAACACCTTGAACTGTCTACAAGTGTTTGTAATGGTAATTCTCCTTAGGAAAACAAACAACTGTCAGCAAAATGCTGCCTGTTAAATGAATTATAGATTGTGTGTAAACATGAGACTTGATGAGTCATAAACCAATGTAAAATGAAACCATGTAAAATATAAGAACACGAAAACCTGTCAGCGAAGTCTCTGTTATTTCCTTTAGAATCTTTGGTTTGATGTTTTCTTACAGTAAATAATGGACATTCAAAACAAACTTGACCTGATCATTTTACCTGTCAATTTCCTTATTTGTGAGAATATCCTGGATAAACCAACCAAAGTAGCTATTATAAGGATATTTTATTTTAAATCTGTATTTTATTTTATTGTACTGTATTTTGTTAAATGGTATTTAATGATAAATGCTGCTTTATAGTAACCTTATACAAGTTATCCCTTTCCTTTTTTCTCTAGTGCAGGTTAATATGCTACTTTATGGACAGGACTAGCCTACTTATTAAAACACTTCTTAAGACATGCTGAGATCTGTCGAGCTAAATAAGTGGCTACAAGTTAAAATAATAATTGCATACAATTAGAACTGAATAAGCTGTTTGGGTGCTGAAGTTTGGGCAGAGAGATCGGATGAGATGTGCAATGCACTTTGTCTTTGACAGCCAAAATAATCTAGCACTGTGTCTCTGTAGGCGGGGACTCAAGCTTTATCAAGTCAAATTACGACCCGCACCCTCTCCACATTCTCGACCTTCATCAAGTTCTGACCTCCACCCTCAAATGACGTCAGAAATCAAAACAACTGATCGGACCAATAGTGTGCTGTATGCATACGCCTGGGTCTGGGTAACTGAACAGAAACTTCCAAGACTTCTCAAAGAGAGTTGAACTTTCCCAGATTGGTTATTTGAATGGGATGTTCAAATAATGTAACGTTTTTGGGATGTTTCGATGTAACGTTAATTAACAAAGCGTTGATTTATCGCTGGATTACTGCAATCAAGAGCAGCGAGAAAACGAATCGACGCGCATCAAGATGTTGCTGCGCGTTTTGCTCTCGCGGCGGTGAGCAAATGTGATTCGTTCCAACCATTTGGAGTTTTGTCCATGGATACATTTCGATGCATGTTTCTGTGGATAGTGAAGGAACAAATATGAGCACACTTAACTAAAGTGGTCAACAAAACGCGGCGAGACGACGGCGGGCATGGAACAAGGCGAGTTGTTCGTCTCAATCTCTGGTAAAAAACATTATGGATTATGGACCAACAAATGGAAACCCTTGACCCAATAAGTTAACTTTTAAACTGTTGCATGTGGGCACATCAAGGAATGGCACAGTCTGGCAATCCTGCAGTCACTCTACGGCTGCATATATTGATTTTGTCCATCGGCTGTGCGTTGATATGTTTTAGTCGTTTATCCACCGCCTCACCGGCACACAACCAGCGTTTGATATGCTGGCAGGCCATCATGAAGTGCCAAGGAGAACCGGAGTGCCACTACGCGTATACTCAGTATCTACACGCGTGCGGTCCGGTGATAAACGGGAATAGGAAGAAATGTCCTAGCCACTGCATTTCTTCCATCATTCAGCTCAACCTGACTGTGAACGGCCCGGCACTGGAGGACTGCGAATGCTCCTCGGACACTTTATGCAAGATGACCAAGCGAGCCATCGAGCCCTGTATGCCCAGAACCAGCCACATGGGCTGCAGCGAAGCCCGTAAGCAGTGCGAGATGGACCCCGAGTGCAGCGCCGCCATGAGGGACTATCTGTATCACTGCAGGAAACTGTTCGGAGGAGAGCGCTGCTCGGACAATTGCCGGCGGGTCATCACGAACATGCACTCCATTCCCAAAGCCCAGCTCCTGGACACTTGCGTGTGCGACGGCACAGAGAGGGCCATATGCGAGTATGTCAAAGTCAGCATGAAAAACTTCTGCTTTACCGACAGATATGGCGGTAGTGGCTTTTCAGATACCGAGGACGACTTTGAGGACGACTACGAGACGGATTACGAGGACGAAGAGAGTGATGCCTGGGATTTAAGAGCACACAAGTTTTCGATTGTGGTGTCCACCATTTTAACTATTTTTATATTAAGATAAGTCATGTTTTTAGAGTTTAGTGTTATAGCTGCATATTTGGCCTGGGTGGAAATTATGGGACAAGCATATAAGTCAAAACAAAATATGTGTGGGAGGTGGGGGATGGGGGCAATTGTGCATAACTTTAGGGTACGTGTAACAGTTTTCAACCTTTCAGTGTCCGTAGAAGTAAAGCTGTGTTATCAAAACCCTTGCAAAGTCAATTTTTTAGCTCCAGGCCCCGTGCCAGAACACACGAATTGGGGCCCAGCAAACTAAATGAAACCGTATTCTCGAAATCCAAGGGGGTCCAATCCTCATTGAAACAATTAGGCTATACTTATGACTTTATTGTTGGTTTATAAAAATATGACTAGACCAATTGTGTTTTGTTCAAAATGTCTTTTGTGCGGTGGCACCACAAGACATTTGCGTTGCTCAAGATGTTCCATATCGAAAACGGTTTTGCCTACTGCAGAATAGACCATATGAAAGTAATCGATTCATTTGCACATTGTATTTGCCCCTATATTTGCATTTGGTCAGGTGCTAGCCTATTGTACAGGTACACAGAACAAACCATTTTTTTTAAAAGGAAGAAATGGTGTAAGAGTATAGTGTACAGCACATTGGTCAACAATTGTTGTTTTTACTGGTGCTATAAAAAAGCTGAGTTGAGTTGAAGAAGAAAACCAGAATCCCATAGTTAAAGGTTGTTCCAAAACCTAGATGAGCTACCAAAATCTGCACACCATCAAAGTTGTTTTTGATGTCAAAAAAATATGTTGGAAATATTTGCTCCCATATATTAAGTTATTATGAACTATTGTGGAAACTTATATTCAAAGAGATAACAAAAAATACTGAAAGTTTATTTTTGTATGAAAGATTGGTTATTGTAATTTGTAGACGAACAATTTGATTATTGTAAATGTATATGTTTTGTATCATATAATTGAATAATGTTGATAAACAATACCATGTAATACTGTTTATAATGTTCATAAAGATTGGCTCCAAATTATTATAAAACCATTTTACCTTTTTTGTGTCTGGTTATTTCACTATACAAACCAAAACAAGTGCTGTATATTTTTTCTTAAAACAGCTTAAATAACTTTCAAATAATTGCACATGTATTTAACTTAAATATAGTTTAATATTTCATGTATGCAACTAGATTTTAATGATTGTTTTATTTATCAGTTGTGCAACAGCTCCCTACTGACCCGTATTCATGCACATATGGACAAGTAAAGTATGTTTTTACTGTCTACTGTACAGTTGAGAGCAGATTAAATTCTAATTTACCGTTCAGAATATATACTAGTAAAATTAGCATTAAATATCACATCTATCTTTTTATTGATCATAATTAAATTGTGCCTAATTCATGTTGTAGGCTTTTTATGTAGGCTACTCTTAAAAAAGAATTGACAAAGATTGTCATAAAATGCTTGCTTTTTTAATTAAGTCAATATTGTTCTTGGGCTGTCATCAAAAAAGCTTTAATTTCCACCTGATACCCACTCTCCAGTGTATAAATGTTACCAAAGTAATCTGCTAGTAAAACATTTTGGCTCTCTCTGTTCCTGCATTTGACCTTGTAAACATAAATGTTTACAGAGGGAGTTAGTCTAAGTTCCCAGAGACTCAACATCTGAGGAAACAAATGAGGTAGTCTTTAAACAGGATCAGAGTTAAACATGAACCAAGTAAGGCCTCGACTCGACTGGCTTATTTGTTCAATGCTTGAGTGTTTATTTAAAGTCTTCACTCAGGCTGACAAGTAAAAAGCGGTGTTCGAGTGAATGAAGCCTCAAGTAGCCATCACAAACGCACTCAGTCTGCTACTGTGTGTGTGTTTAAGTGGGCTTGTCATTGCTTAAAAGAGTTTGCTTCTCAGTGTGAGTAGCACTTATAGTACAAATCCCCCCTTGGATTCCAAATGCCTTTTTGTTCTGTGAAGTTTAATATAACAATACAGCTTGATATTGTTAGCATTCCAAATACAAAAGAGAAGAAAAGTATTATCTCATAATAGAAGTTGCCCTTACCCAACACTTAAAATATCAGACTCAGAAATGAATCATTGGGAAAATGGTGAATTTGTATGCTTATCTTATAAGACTTGATCCAAGATGGTAGATGTGACGCTTCATTTCGAGGCAGATGTGGGACAGGGCTCCTCAGAATGAATGAATGAATGAAGGAGAAGTCGAGTGGCACTTCTGTCATGCTAATACTAAACACACAATAGAGGCAGCACACAATGACCAGGCACTTCATTCTGTCTTCTAGCTGACACCTCTAGAAAGAGCAGATTGAACATTCTTGAGAGAGCAGAAGGAGGAGATAGTACAATGTAAATTATGTTAATCTGGCTTAAATGAAGAAGTGGAGGAGGTTTTATTTTATTTTAAAATGTGTCCAAAATGATACACTATGCACTTATGAAATTTACTCAACCCTGTAGTGTATGAATGTTATACGGTTATTTTGTCATCGATTCAACATCAGTGTATGATTGCTCCTCCTGCTGCGCAATGTACAACAGTTGAGTAGCCTATGAGGTGTCCAACATTCCACACTTCGTTTTTTTTCAGTTATTTGAGTGCATCATCTGGGTATTTAAAGTGCACCTTTTCTATTTGGAATTTTCAGAGTGAACGTACCACTCGCACTATTTATACTAATGGCATAGAATAGAGCTCAAGTATGCAAATTCGGACACACCTTATATTATTTCATACACTTTATTTGCAATTAAAAATTTTAGCAATCCATTGTACTAGAACATGTTAAATTGTAAATATATTATTTTGGGGAGAGTAAATATTTTGCATAACTAAACAAACAGTATTTTTGCTAAGAAATGTAATATTTTTGTTTAGAAAAAAATTGGGATTTCATATTTTTGTGATGTAAAACCTTGTCGGAAAAGATGTAGGCCATTGATAGTCTGGATTGTAGTTTATCTAATAAAGTATAAGCAACAATGACATAGCCTGTACTATTTTTTAATATTTTAGAAAGGCTAAAAATGTAATTTCCCCTTTTAGTGTTGTCCCCCCCCCCCCCCCCCCCCCCTCCCTCCCCCTCTGTTTATACCAGATATTCAGCAATTATTTTCTGCTGGTTTCATGTTGAAAGTATTTCAAAAGACTGCATACTTACCACTAACTAAACTTTTCTGCTCGTTGTTTTCTCTCAGTTAGAAGTAACAAGTTGAGGTGAACTGACTATTCATCCTCGTCAGGTGAAGGGCCCCACTGGGACTTAGTAAAAGGGGAGCCGTTTCTCAGATCAGACATGCTGTGTTGAACCTGTCACATTCAGTTTTTTCTTGAACAGTCCCCTTTTAAAACTGACAACACTGCATAATCCAGTTATGTCCACTGATTTGAGTGTAAGAGAAGTGAAAGAAAATGTTGCCAATGATATCAAATGTTCTTGTGTATCTTGTGTGAATAGCTTGCTTTGATGTCAGATTCAGCATGCAATACAAATTCACAACTTTCCTTTCAACTGAAAACAGTTCATCTACGTCATGACTTTACATTTAGCAATTAGATAAGTTTCTCTTTGTGGAAACTTTTCCCATTGCACATTTTATCCGTTGACTGGGGCATATACCAAACATGAGAAAAAAATGAGCGGGGAATGCGGGAGAGGGGTAAGGTTCAGTTGTCAGTGGATAGGAAGAGGGGGTTGGTTTTTTAAGGGGTTCTTAAAAGAAAGAATTTGGGGGAGGGGCAGGCAAAGGACCTTTTCTGAATGACCCTACATGGACAAACTGAGGACCCCCTCCACACCATCAGAATACTTTAGTCTGCAATAGTGAGCTGGACTGCATGAGCGCATATTACTTGATTGCATTTCTATGTCCAGTTTTTCTTCCATCAAAGGCACGAAAAGAGTGAGAGAAGGGAAACAAAACTGTGCTGACATGGGGCATAACTTAATTTTCACGCTGCCGAGACAGATGGGAAAGGTAATGTGGCGTGACGGCTCTTAGAAACTTCAATGGATGCCATGACCTCATGGAAGTCAGAATCGGACTGCAATGGGACGTTTAATTTTTTTTTCTTTGGGGGTGGAGCAGGAGGTGCACCTTTCAGTTCATTGCTTTGAGATAGGCCTATTTTCCTTTTCTCGAAGAAAAAATGCCTCGATATTATTCATTGTGTTAGAACAAAATAAGTGTCTTGGAATTTTACTATTGCTTTATTTCTTTGCAAATGGCCCCTGTGTGCACAATTTTTGTTGGTTTGGAGTGTTGTTTTTATATGGGGTCTCAGTCCAAAGCCATTGCCGCCACAAGTTGACTCTTGAAGGGTATTGAAGCTGAAAGGAGCTTCTCAGAAGCTCAATAGAGAGCTAAGAGTGCTACTCTATTAACCTGACCTCTAGAGGCCCAAGAAGAGTGAAAAGTGAGCCATCTACCTCAACATCACATCTATTCCTCATTCATTCCTTCTTTGTGGCCCAAAACACTAGTTCTTGTAAAAATGCTATATGTTAGCATAATCATGCTGGATCAGAAACAAAAATAGATCAAAAACATGTTTTAGCTTGATTGTATATATAAACTATATTAAAATAAAACATGTTTTTGATCTATTTTTCTTTCTGTTTCAGGATGATGCTGACATGAGCATTAAACTAAAATCTAGTGTAGTAAATGTAAATAAATAGAAAATGGGAGGGGGGGGGGGGGGGGGGGGGATGGGTTTTTTATGAAAATTGTAATTCATAAAAAATCCTTTAAATTATTTAATGTCTGGTTGGCAACAAGGTGATCTAGGGATGCATTAGTAGTGTTCACCGAAACATTTAAAGATGTTTTTCTAAATCTAACTGGTATTTTTGAACTACATTGGTAAATTATTTTCAGAAGTACCATGGGATCAATTTGTGATGCCATTAAATCCGTGATAGTACAGTGATGAGTGATGGGAAAAGCTTGCTGTTCATGTAATCATGCAATGCAAACTATTTGGGATGCACTACCTATTTTGACCACAAGCAGGCAGTGTTTCACTGCCATAAAACGTGTTTCAATGCCATAAAACTCTCTTCATAATACCTAAAAGTATACATGTAATCGAACCAGTTTATTTTCATATCTAGTACACAGCATTTTTAATATTCTGTGATTATTTGTGACTCTTAACAGTAGTCTTCACTGGTTGTATCTCCTCTGCAGATTCCGGTTGGTACACCTCGAGTATTGCAGGTGCGGGTCCGTTTGCGTCGCCCTCCGGAGCAGCGGGACCAGGAAGACCAGCAGCCCCAGTTCCCCAGGTGTTCAAAAGACTTTCCTAGAAATGAGTGAACAGAGACAGACGGAACGCTCAACTCAAAGCAACAGAAATGAAGGGTATGCAGTTTTACAGGCCGTTGCACACAGAAACACGCACCTTTCACCCCTTCCATGTCAACAATCTGACACGCGACACCTTCAGTCCCTGGTGAGCACATGCATTTACACTCCCCGTCTATCTGGATCACAGTGCCACCATTCTGGCACGGCTGGCACTTACACACGCTGTACTCGGCTATGTAGTCATCGAGGGCTCTTCTGAGATTGTCCCGCCTCGGCTGAGCGTCAGGAAAGTCCAAAGGAATCGCATTGTAGATGGGTTCAGGCTACCGGAACAATGAAAACAAATTGTGTTCCTATTACAGCAGTTACCACGCTTGCACTGGCAATTTTAAAGTGAAGGTGAAGTGTCTCACATCACTTTGAATGAGAGCAGGTAGAGCAGAGACGGTCTTTGCCCATTCCACATATTGACTATAGTCTAGAATGCCATCTTTAGTGAGTTGAGACTTCATGGCTACTGCTGAGGCTGGACTGCCCCCTCTCACTACGATCAGCACCTTATCAATAACCCCCCTGTTGTTCTTGTCATCTGGTGAACATGGTTGTAAGCAAATTATGTTTTTATCAGAAGGCATGTGTGTGTTTGATTTAAAGGGAAAGTTCACCCAAAAAATGAAAATTCTGTCATTATTTGTTCACCCTATACACCCTATCCTGTACAAAACAATTCTCGACCCAAGTGACTTTTATTGTATGGACAAAATATCTTCTTTTTTGGTGTTCATTTTGAGTGAACTATTCCTTTAATCTCTTACTATTAAAATGAGCATATACGCACCTGTGGGTTTGTCTGTTAGAGTATCACACTTGTTTACTGGTTTAACGTGTGCTCCTCCCTCTCCTAATTGGGAAAGCTGAAAATTGCCTCTAATTCCAACCTCGACACAGTCCTTGACGGTGGATTCAGTGACCTCTGTAGTTGATAAAGTTGAACCATCAAATAAAGTCAAGTCATAATCCTTTAATGAAGCTTTCAGCCTGAAAAAGTATCCTTCCCATTAACGCATTTACATTAATGAGTGTCATTTAAATTTCATCTACAGTGTTTTTGAATATCTTTTGGAATTGCAATAACATGTTGTGATGTTGCCCCAAGGTCTCCAGGCTTTACAAAAAACTTGAAATGTGACTCACTTTTTAGTTTGAGGATATCCTCATTCATTATGTAAACAAGCTCATATTCTCCACCGGACTTTCCGTTCTTGGTGAAGTGTGTTCCATAGTCCTCCAAGAAGGCAAAATACTGTCCCTTCTCATATGTAAGTGGCAGGGCATCCACATCATCCAAGAACGTTGAGGATACCTCCAGCCCTCGCTGTCTCATCCTGTAGGTGGCCAGCTCCACTCTGCCTTTCACTCTCATGAAGGTCTTTCTCTGAAAGAGAACACATGCTAGTAGTAGAAGCAACACAGATGTTGCAGATTTGAGAAGGTAGTCTTTATTATTTATTTTCATACTCTACATAAACAAACAATAACTATTATTGTGAATATTTTTTGTTTTTGTTCAGTTTTGAATTTCAGTCTGTTCCATAAACATGGTGGTTTATGAGAAAGAATATGTGAATTACAATAAATAAAGTACAAATGGGTAAGAAATAGTTTATCAAAAGAGCAATAACACGAATAAACCTGAATCTCACTCACCTTGATTGTTGTCATTTCTGACAGCTGTTTGATGATATTGTTTTTTACTACTTTAGTGTCAATTCCTGCTGATGCACTAAAACCCAAGCCAGCACCGCCAGCACCAGGACCTTCGGCTTCACCGCCATCACCAGGACCTTCAGCATCACCGCCCACACCAGGACCTTCAGCATCACCGCCCACACCAGGACCTTCGGCTTCACCATCCTCACTGGGACTAGCAGCTTCAACAGCCTCACCGTGGCTGGCAACATCTCCACCCTCACCAGCACTGCCAGCAGCACTGCCTGCATCAGCACTGGAGGGCTCAGTAGGTGAAAACTTAAAGCTTAAGCCCACTTCAACAGAATTGGATGATTCTCTGGTTATCTCTTTTATTAATGAGTGAATGTCCTCGTACATCTCTTTGGAGCTGCTCTCTTCCACTTTTGTCTGAAGATAAAGAGACATGGGTCAATTTTATTTTTAAAATGTGTGTCTGTCAGAATTTAAGTGCTTTTACTTGTCGTTTGTTTGTCTTGCAGTCATCTTTAGGATATATATATTTTTTTTACAGTTGGTTTCTTTCAGTTTTGCTCTCAATAAATACTCAAAACCTTTGTAAAACAACAGTTGACATTATGGATACAGTAAACTGAGAGACTCACCTCATAGTTGAGAACTCCAACATTCCAGGGTAGTCTGCTATATTCCAATGTAGATGGATCTCTGATCCGGTTACATTGGCCATTATATAATCTGTTATTAAAGGGATTCATTCGAGGTCCAGATCCCAAAATATTTATTCTGTTGAGAGAATAATTAAACATCTTTAGAAAATGTACAGTAGTTGTGTATTATAAACTGTAGCAATAATTGCAATATTTGTGTTGTCAGTTATTTTATTCTATTTTATAATAATTAGATTTTTTAATAATTGCCTACAGAATGACAGGGTTAACATTAGTTAATGCAAAACCCATGAAATAGTACAATGTACTTTAACAGCATATAATTAATCTTGGTAATGTTAATTACATAAACTACCACTCAAGTTTGGGGTAGTTATGTTGTAAAATATTTATACAATTTAAAATAATTGTTTCCTATCTGAAAATATTTAAAAATGAAATTTTAATCATGACAACTCTCAAAATAGTTTTAGCAAACTGAATATGACAATGTTAATTATGGCTGTGAATCAATACAGATGTCCCGATTCGATTCCGATTCGCAAGATCTCAATTCGATTCGATTCGATTCAGTGAATAATTTGCTCTGGCCCCACCACCACAAAAAAGTAATAAATAAATAAATACATTTAGTTGTTTATGACCCATGTATCCTCGATTCCAACTACTAATATACATTTCGAACATTATTAAAGACAAGTAAACAATCATTAATAAAAAAGAACAAATAATCAAACTACAAGCAATTGCACAAATAAATACATACAATAGAACTAAGATTCAAATGAAATAATCAGTGCTTTTCATGTTTTTCAGGTAGGTCTAACTAGTTTATTATGCTGCTGTCATTTTAAGACTAATGCACGGATACAAAATACTGTTTCACATGCGTTGTCTTTCTCAACTGTTTATGTTTACTTAAGACATAACTGACTATGCTTACTAATGCCGAGTTCACACTGAACGATTTTAGGCCAGATTTTTGAGATATTTGACTAAATATGGGGACCTGCTTTGTGAATGTGTTCTGACTAAAAACTACATCGCCAATGACCTACAGCCAATGAGAGAGCAAGAAACAGGACAGCGGGATGTTTGGGGAGGAGCTATAGACCAGAATATCAGTATTTTAATAGATATATGTACAATTATATCAAACAGAAACAAAATACAAACATTTGGCAGAAACACAGTCTTTACAGTCCTTGTTCCCCGCGTTTACCATTTCCTCCTGCATAATTTTTTTTTCTCCCTTTCGCTCCAAATCAGCGCACAGACAATTTGGATCGCAATCTTCTTGCAGGCTATCATTTTTAATAACAATTTCAGTATCGCCCAAGAACTCCGATCTCACGCACGCGTGAGCAATGTTACCCCAGATAGTTGTGCAGTGTGAAAAGAACAGTGATCCAACTACTTTGAAAATCGTGCAGTGTGAACTCGGCATAATATACTCGCTAAGACTATTGAGATAAATTTGTGTGAATTTGTCCATTTAAGAGGAAGGAGATGTGAAAGAGAACTCATGTTCTTATTTGCATGTTGTCTGAGACACGCAGCTTTCTGTGCGCGCACACAAAACTTCTCACACAGCACGCGCACGTTCTCTTTCACGTCTTCTTGCGCTTGAATATTTAAATCAGCAAGGCTTAAAAACGAGTGAAAATTATACACTTTCATGACCATGCAGACTGACACTTCCTGTCAGAAACATCTTACACAATGAAAGGCGGCCCTGCATCAGCACACAATTATGTGCCCTGAAGCAGCAAACTGACCTCTTCAGCTTTTCACATGCAGGTGTGCCAAGAAATTTGGAAATAAACTTTGCAGTGGGTGCCTAGGAGTTGGGTTAAACACCTCTGCCATAGCATATCTAACTGTTGAGCAAGCAATCTCATTGGCTGCAGGATCATCAGAGGCCAATCAGCTTGTGCCATGCAGTAATGATGTGATTGCTTGAAGATTTAATGGAAAGTACCTATCAGCCTGGACCCTATGACTGAACTAAAGAACTATACATATATAGTACATACATAATACATATTCCTTTGATGGTAAAGCTGAATTTTCAGCAGACTCCAGACATTATCTTTCAGAAATCATTCTAATATGCTGAGTTGGTGCTCAAGAAACATTTTGTATTCTTTTTTTTATAGGATGCTTTGATGAAAATGATAAAGTACAGCATTTATTTGAAATATAAATCTTTTGAAACATTACAAATGTCTTTACTGTCATTTTGATCAATGTAATGCATTCTTGCTGAATAAAAGTATTACTTTCTTTTCAAATAAAATTTGACTGACTTTTGAATAGGTGTGTACATTATTAACATTTGTGTAAGTTAAGCTCATTTGTGTAAGCTCTAACCCGTATCCAGCTTGGATGGCTATGTCAGACTCAAATACAGCTGTCCTGCCGCAAGGTGTCCTGATGACGTCACAATCGTCTTCATCAGAGGTATCTGTCTCTCCACAGTCGTTATCCCCATTGCACTTGAGATGTTTGTTTATACATATTCCTGAGGGTAAAGTAATATACTTAATGGTGAATATTGCTTCGCAATTAACCCCACAACTAAACACCTACCGGCCAAAAAACAAAATAGTGACCTGAAGCACACTGCCATTGAGAGTTTTTGCAGACAGGTGGAGGGTCTATCTGACATTTGGTAGAAGGTTTACAGGGTCTCCGCTCTCCAATTGGGTATATGCACCTAGAGCCTTTAAACTGCCCAAAGACCTCAATGCCCCTAGAGCGATGCTGGGTTACACAAGCACATGTGAAGGCTACACATTTTTTCAAAACATGATTCCAGATGACAATTTGAACAACATTATTTATAGAGAAAGTGACAGAGAAGAAGAGATACTCCAGTACCGTGGTATTAGTGCACGGGTCACAGGATGTCCACAGGGACCAGGCACTCATTTTGCAGTCGATTGATGCTGGATCATTAATTTCCCGCACTTCCCGTCTGGGCCCTTTCCTTTGAGAAAGACAAATAATGATCACCGTTATAATAACTTACAATTCCAACTACATTCTAGCGCATAACTTTGGTTTTACACACAAAAAATAAATAAACAGAAAGGTACTTTTCCACATTTAACAGCGTAGCATACACTCCAATTTTGATGAAATTGTGCATACTTACATGTGGTCCGTTATGCTCTTTCCATTAGCCTGATAAAAAAGGCATATCGTTACACATAAAGCAGCTAAAGAAGCTAAAGCCTTCATGGTGAAGCTTTGGGAAGTCCTGTTGTGTTGCAGTGTGTACACTTGTATTTAAGCATGGATTTAATGTTAATAATTAAGCTTTTTAGAGTTAAAGAGGTTTGGAAATGTGTGTCTACAAATGTTTGTGTATATCACTGTGCTTTCCCGGATATCTTAAATCATGTGACGCCACAGCATTTACTGCAACTGTCTAATGTTAAACTAAAGTATTTCAAGCTGTTTTTGCCTGCTTTTACCTGAATTTTTGTACGTCACAGAATCTACATTTTCTTATATAATATTTCTTCCTTTAAATGGTTTAGCATTCTATATAATATTAAACAACAGTAAGAGTATTTTTATACAGATGAGGAATGTGCAAATAACATTTCAAATAAAATGTTACCCAGTCCTTGAGTACATTCTATTTAATTTATTTATTTTATATATTTCATATTGTATTTATTTGAGAAAATACATAACATTCTATAAAACATAAAACTAGTTAAGTGATTCCTATGTTTTCTCACTTTAGTTTAAACAAAGTCTTTCTGACCACGAGAGCCTTGATTTCACAAACATGTTGAAATCTCAAACAAATACTATTGACATATCAGAAGTCCAGAGGTTTTTACTGATTACATGCTTTAGAGAGTGTTTTTTTTTTTATGTTAATCTTAAAGGGATAGTTCACCCAAAAAAAAATTAGCCCAGGATTTACTCACCCTCAAGTCATTCTAGGTGTATATGGCATTCTTCTTTCAAACAAATACAATCAGAGTTATATTTTTTTTAAAGTCCTGGCTCTTCCAAGCTTTATAATAGCAGTGAAGTCCATAAAAGTGCATCTATCCATCATAAAAGTGCTCCACACGGCTCCGGGGGGTTAATAAAGGCCTTCTAAAGCAATGCCTTTGTGTAAGAAAAATATCCATATTTAAAATATGTATAAAGCTTGGAAGAGTCAGGACATTTTTTAATATAACTCAGATTGTATTCATCTGAAAGAAGAATGCCATATACACCTCAGATGACTTGAGGGTGAGTAAATCATGGGGTTATTTACATTTTTGGGTGAACTATCCCTTTAATGCACAATAAGGATATGCGTGTGATGAGATAAATTATTATTACTTCTATTTGAAATCTTTAATATAAATGATTTGATGGTGCACGGTGATGGTGTATAATAAACACATGTATTTTTCAAAGTGACCTATCAGCAACCTGCTCTTCATCTGTGCTAAGTCAGCTGCCTTCTCCACGCATCAAATTCAACCATGTCACAAAACAATACAGCTCCGATGGTGTCTTTGTGCAGGGTCAAAGAGGAACTTTGGCCAGTCAAAGTGAACATAGATCCTGTCCTGTACCACAGCTATGTGCTGAGAACACCACTTTTTAATGTTTCAGACACTTCCTCTAGGCTCACTCAGGAAGGTGGATCGGACATGAACTGCACTCCTCTCGTCTTTTCCTGTTTTTGGGGCACTATTACTGGAAGATTAGTTCAATTGCAATTCAAAAACTTCAGACTTCACTCAGTTCTTCTGCACATCTGGGAGATTATTGATGAAGGGCTGTGTTTGCAACCTTACAAACTACACTAAAATATCTAGATCTATAATTCTTTGTCAGATAATCTAAAAATCATAATATATATATTTTTCTAAATCCTATATTATTCAATCCTAAAAGGTGGAAGTACTCTATAAATAAATACACTATTATTATTATGTAAATATAATTATTTAAAATGATCAGAATTATCATTTTAGTTTAAGACTCCATGCAAATAGCTTGTAGGAAAGCATGGCACTTAATTCATTTCTGAGGCAAACTTTACATTCAGATATAGCTGTCAGAATTTAGTAAATAGATTTTGGTATGGTAATTTCTCAGTTCTTATCCAGACAATGCAAAAACTAAAATCTGTATGGAAAAGCAGCCTTGTGTTCTTCCATGCCGGAAGCTGAGTAAGTGAAATCTTTGGCACATATATACACCAACTCTTGTGTACAACTCTTTACACACAACTGATATTGCTATAGCCAAATAAGTTTTATAGAAAACAAAGAAAATCATTCCTGAATGATGACATCAGTCACACTGCAAATGCTCAAATGTGTGAATGATATGCCCTAAATAATCATTATTCCCCTTTAAAAGATCCACATATCAGTAATAAAACAGAAACATGAATGCCTTGGTTGTTAATATGGCACACTGAAAGTCCATAATTTGTCCATCAAGTCCATCAGGATGTGTTGCCCTGAGATGACTGAAAGCCGTTATATTTGTGTAGTTTTGTTTCTATAGCCTATCATTTATTTAAAAAAAGAGAAAAAAGAGACTGCATTGACCTTTGTTAGTTTTCTCATCTCTTTTAAACCCTTTCTCCGTTTGGAAAGCTCTTATACTGTATGTCAGCAGTGTCTACAGAGGAAGGGTAGTGAGGAAGGAAGGATGAACGAACAGATAGCTTAATTTCTTTACTGGCTTTCATAATGTTATGGTTTAATGGAAAGGAAAACTGCACATTTATATGTAGGCTAAATGCAGGCCTATGTAAACTGTCATTTTAATAAATATTTCAAGAGAGATTGCCTTATTAATTTAAAAAGAGTGTTCAATTCAAGGTTAATCAATCAGTGGTATTAGCATTGTTATAAAGGTCAAGAGAAGGTGCACGGTACCTGTGGGAGGCGCTCAAGTCTCCGCCAGTGTGGCACTCGGTAGCGAGCGAGTTTGAGGAGGAGGACCGCCTGTCTGGAGTTTGAGTTTTACACTCATTCAAACTGTCCACGGCACTCATCGGCATCAATTTGAGTTTGTTATCAGTTTGTCTGGTGTGGAGTTCAAGAATGCATCATTGCGGTAAGTTAGCCAAAGACTCTTGTGCGGCATCCTCTAGTGTTACCTGTGGCGTTTTGGTAGATGACTGTCAGTTCGGCATGTGTTGGTATTTGACTTTGGCATTCTAAAGGAAAAGTTTCGATGAGAATTTGATTAAAAATAAAAAAAATTGTTTTTAAATGACGACATGATTAGGCTACAGGTGTTTTTTTTTTTGACCACGTGTCATTTAAGAGCGTTAACTTTTTATATTTTTAATAAGCGATTTATTCTGTAAGTGAATAAATCCTGAATACACAATTGTGCAGCATTTTAGTAGTCCACTACGTAAATTTTATATAAAAAATAATTATATTGTATAGGCTATGTGTGTAGCCTAGTAAGCATAACATTTACTCAATACTTTTTCTCAGGTATTGAAAAATCTGTGCTTTGATTACGGAATGTCACAACCAGGAAAAAAATTATAAATCGCCTTCCCAAGTTCATAGTTGTCATTGGCTTAAATGCCGTTTTTTGTTGTTGCAAATGACGTGTTAATTAGACTAGCCCTATTAATGTATTGGACATGTTGTGCATTGGCTAATGGGTAACTTGGATGCTTGTGATACTGCTGAGGTGGAATTTTGCCTCTGTTTATGAACACCCTCAACTGTTGCTGAATCCTCTGTTTTAATGGAAGTTAACTGTTGTGACTTTTGGATTCATTTAAGTTACTGAATAGCCAGGGCCATGAGACCAGTCTTCATTTAAGTATGATAAATTATAGGAATTTCACTGAAAGGTGTTCTGCTTTAAACAGAAGAATATCTCTGTGTCAAATAGCCTATATGGACCTCAGAAGTTCTCAAAACAGTCAGGAGGAAGTTCTAAATTCTAAAAATACATAACTTAATTCAGAGACCTCATTTTCTGAGCTTCTGTGGTCCTCCATCTTGTGTCTTACCTGGCTCATCTGGGTTAATGTGTAGATGGTCACAAGATTGTGTCTCTGAATATTCTCAGTCGTTCAGACTGTCACATAATTTCTGAAGCATCTGGGCATTCAGATGGAAAAATGTGTTCAGAATTCTGATGCACTTCTTAACCCATGTTTAAAAGTAACTTTTATACCTGCACTTCACAGCAAAAAAAAAAAAAAGTGTGACCTTTTATATCATTTTATTATGTGCTTGTGAGACAATGCAATTACCTGCTTGGGTGCTTGTAAAGCAGAAAACGCTCATGATTGTCATCTTGCACAATCTTCATCTCGTTTACCACTCTTTTATGGCTGCTGTATTACAGGCTATTTTGCACTGTATGACCCTGGGTAGGCCGTAATGAGAATTATCTTACAGCCATTATGCTACTGTTTTCCGCTCTTGATAATCAAAACTCCGCTGATAAACCGGTCATATCTCTGCCTCTGTCAGCTGTTTAGTGTCATAAAACATTACTCCTCTTCCAGTTAAGAGGTTTATCATATTACTCTTGAAATGTACTTGATTTGCCAATTAAATTTTTCTGCATTCTCATTTATAGTGTGTATACATAAATGTGTATTTCGTCCCTAAGGAATAATAGGATTATTATTATTATTATTATATGTGTATATATATTTTTGCTGTTGTTAAAAAGATGCTCATGGTCATATGACCTAATAAAACTTTGGGTTAGTTATAAAACCTTAATGCTTTCATGATGGCAATTTTCTTTCATCTCTGTGTGGACATAATTGGAATGGACCCTGATATATTTTCTGTTCTATTTTGTCATCTTGTCACTGCTTTGGGTTCCTGCTGCATTATGATTATGTAAACACATAAGCTTGCACTAAATATTGGTCATGACAAATTCATGTAAGATAAGGAACAGATAATCCGAGTGCATCGGACAGATTTTCTTCTCATGTAAACCGGGCAAAGTAATTCTGCCCCAAAACCAGTGCTGAAATTAGAACATTTGGGTCATCTTGAGAATCATGGGATTGGAGATCGTTTTAGGGCTGCTGGAAAAGGATTAACAGGATTTAATTGCTCAACCTTTGGTTTGCCCACCTTTGCTCTCTTGCTTTTTCCTCTTTCTGATGAAAAATACACAGCTAAACATTATTGGCTCATAAGGTATGTATTTCAGACCATTTTATCGTTCCTTTGTTGAATGAGACCGTTTCAGTTTAACTTATTGATATGTGGAGATGTTTATCTATCTTGTTGGGGGATCATGTATGAGTGGTGTGACTCTGTATTTTATGGTTGAGATGAACAGCCGTTCCTTTAGTCTTACTTTGGTTTGTTGATTTGAAAGTACTTTATTGGTCCCATGTTTAAATCAGGGAATTTGTTAAAATGTGGAAATTGGGGATAGAAATTAAGTGAGGGATTACTTTGAGTTTTTTTTTTTTCTTGGTGCCAATTTCCTTTAAATCCTGTATTTCAGGAATGAAAAACTTATTTGGCACTTTTTTTTTTGCTTACTTAGCAGGAAGTGTTTTTTTGCTTAAGCTGTTTCCTCTCCTTCCTCTGCCTTTCTGTCACTAACAGAATCTATGGCCCAAGTTAAATTAGTTGGCAGAGTTTTACGTTTCTTGATGTGTATGTGATGCCTTCTGAATTAAAACTATTTAGTTGCTTGTACATGTAGACACGTGGTTCTTGTTAAATATGAAAACTAAGCAAAAAAAAAAAAAAAACCCTACTCTTCCTGTAACTGAGCGTCATGAATAAAACAAATACATACTGGTCACATCACATTTCAATGTTCTCAACGATCAATTTCATTTGTTGCTCTTTTTCCCCCCTTTTTCTTGGTACAGGCGCAGTGCTGAGAATGTGTGCTTGCTGAATATCCTACCTGCGTCTGTCACCTTGTTTTTTTGCCTCTCCGCCTGGTTTTGTCCCCTCTTTCGCTTACATTCTCCTGTAACGAAGCACCCATCATGTCGCAACCACGTGATGCCGAGCCAATTACTGTGGTACCAGCAGAACCAGCATCAACCACTGAGCCAACATCTGCAACAACACCCACTGCACCTGTTACCAGAACTTCATTCTGGAGGGAAAGGAGAAAAAGTACAGTCTGGCTGCAATTTTACTTTTTTATTTTATGTATAGATTTTTTTGATGTTGTTCTCTTTGTGTATGTGTATATATGAGCTTATTCTGCTCCTCCACAGTCCCAGAGAAGACAGATGAGTTTCTGCTCGCCAGGTTTCAGGGTGATGGAGTGAGATATAAAGCCAAGCTTATTGGGGTGGATGATGTCCCAGAAGCAAGAGGGGATAAAATGTGTCAGGATTCCATGATGAAACTAAAGGTGCCTATTCAAGATTACTTTATTTCTGATATATATATATATATAATGAGAGATAGTCCTTCAGATCTTACAGTGCATTTTTAATGGCTTTCTTTTAAACTGATGATATTTAATAGTAGCAGGGTTGGGGGTGCACAGTGTGAAGACAGAATATTATTCTGTTAATGGTGCAGTTATTGTTGGCAGGAACTGTACTCATGCTTTCGTTTGTGTACAGGGCATGGCAATAGCTGGTCGTTCTCAAGGCAAGCACAAGCAAAGAATATGGGTAACCATCTCTCTAACAGGAATCAAAATTGTTGATGAGAGAACTGGGGTGAGTAGTTTTGTGGATACTTAAGTTGATTTGTGAAATTAATTACTGGCCTTGTCATGTCATTAAAATCTCTATTGTCTTTATAACATGCTCTGTCATATCATTCTCTCACAGGTGATTGAGCATGAACATGTGGTGAATAAGATCTCTTTCATTGCTCGTGATGTCACTGATAACCGGGCCTTTGGATATGTTTGCGGGGCAGAGGGGCAGCACCAGTTTTTTGCTGTTAAAACAGCTCAGCAGGTCAGTGTTTGTTCATCAAACACAGAATTCACAGTTATATGAAATATATGTTGGGTTTGTTTGAACAATGGAAGGCGACGTTTAAAGCCTGGTGTAAAGAATCATTATTTTGCCATTCTTTTTGGTGTCACTTATAAAAAAGACACAATAAAAAAATATTACAATGTGGATGGAATGTTATCTACCGTATAAGCAGAGCACTCACATATTCTTCTGTTGTCGATTTCCTCTTTTACAGGCTGAGTCTCTGGTCATTGATTTGAAGGATCTGTTTCAACTAATCTTCAATCTGAAGAAGAAAGAGCAGGAAGCTGCACTGAAGGTGATGTGAATATATATATATATATATATATATATATATATATATATATATATATATATATATATTTTAATACTTTAAAATGAAAGCGTTTATATTATTTAGATATTATTATTATTATTATTATTTGTATTACTGTTGTCTAAAATTTGAGGAATGAGTTTGGTATTACTGTACATATTTCATGCAGCAAGATTGTAGGCTTGTCTAGAGATTTGTCTGTTGGTAAGCTAAGCTACTTTGAGTACTTTTTTTTTTTTTTTTTTACCTAACGGCTCTCAATAGTTGATTGCTTTTCAAATTAAATATGCAGATTTCATAAACTGACTTTGAAAAAACATGTTGTTTTTGTAAACCTTTTTAAACTTTTTTTTTTCCTATTGTTAGATTTAATTTACTGAAACCTTTACTACTTTGCAGGGTGAAGAAAATGGCACTGTGATTGAGGTGGGTGTAAACAGTTTTTGTTTGATTATTTTAATGTAATCTTTCATTCATGTATTAAGGGCTAGTTCATCTTCGGAACACAAATGAAGATATTTGTAATGCTGCACACAGTTTTCTTGTTGCTTCATAATAAGGTTGCACCACTGTAGTTACATGGACTATTTTAACGATATTTTTACTACCTTTCTGGGCCTTGAAAGTTGCAACGTTGCTGTCAATGGAGGGACCGAAAGCTTTCAGATTTTATCAAAAAAAAATCTTCATTTGTGTTCCGAAGATGAACGAAGGTCTTACGGGTTTGAAACGACACGAGGGTGAGTAATGAGAGCATTTTTATTTTTGGGGCGAACTAACCCTTTAATGTTTGGTCATCAGAATGGTGGTGATGCTTTACTCACCCTGGATGGCCAAGAAAATGCTGTAAAAGTAAGTGCTTTCATACAAAATGTCAATTTCATACAAATTAGATAAAAAACAAAACAAATAAAAAACAAACAAACTCCAAATAACCTAGAGGTGCCATGTTTTGTGTTCTTCTCAGACCGTAGAGCAGATGGACCTGTTTGGGAATATGTCCACTCCACCTGACATTCACTCTCCTACGGTAATGACCCTACAGTATACATTTGGCAGTGGATCTGCTGTTGACATGTTTTAAGTGGTTTATTAAATAATTCCTTTTAGAAATATACCCAGACTTTAGAATGAATTCTATTTAGAATAGAATTGGCCTCTATACATGTGGCTAGATTTATTCCCTAGACCTAATTTTCTGTCCTTGAGTTCTTAACATACTAAAGTCTTTGCCACTATCTTCTGTTAACATCTACCAAAGTCATCCATCAGCCCTCTTTTCTCATTTAAGGGTCTTAAGCATTTGCTTTTTCATGACCAAATACTTTTTCACTGCTAAAAATGCTTTTGGGAAAGTCCCATTGGCCAGTAGATGGCACCCAAACCCATAAAATGGGAAAAGAGCAAGATGCGTACTATGGAAGCTTTTATGTTATATGATGCTATAACTACCTTACTATTTTCATTCAGTATGTTTCATAGTCTACCTCACAACTTTTTTTTTTTCTTTTTTCTTCTTCTAAAACCAGCCTGAGAGTGTTCTGCTGCTTGACTTTGCTGTTGTGATTGGCAATCAAGAAAATCCTTTCATCTGCTACACATCTCCTCTCTGCAATAAATCAGACGACAAACCAGTTTCATGCACATCAGATCTTTTCCCAACTCCTAGTTCTGATCCCTTCAATGATGATCCCTTTTCTCCCTTGAATGATTTCACACAATCAGATTCCATGTTTTCTTCCAATAGCAAGTCAGATCTTTCTAGTTTCCTCTTAAATGGGCCAGACTTCCAGCAAAGCCTGAGTAAAGACTACTCCTCACACAGTCAGCAGTTTAATGGACTGTCCGGGGCCCAGTTGTCCCATGAAAGTCCAAATGCACAATTAAAGCAGCTTCCTTTAAGCGATCTGAACAGTGACCGCAATTCCCTCTTTAGCCAGAATCCTTTTTTGAGTACCTCAATGAACAACCCATCCATCTTAAACGGGGTATCCAAATCAGGTCCTCTCTTGTGTAATGAATCAAGTAAATCAGTGCCATTGTTTCAAACCATCACGCCACCTTCTGTTCAAAATGGAGGCTTGATGGTCCTTTGCCCCCCACCGCAAAGTTTGAGGTCTGGATGCATGCGGAGGAGAGGCAAGGTGAACATGTGGCAAGAGAAACCCCCTCGGCTCTCTGTCTGTATTACTTCACATACCATTAATGAGAGTGACTATGAGGACTGTGCTGTATCGCAAAAATGGCATTAAATTTAATCAATATTTTAAAATAAAATGATGCATCTTGAATGTAAATGTTCACGTTGTCTAAATGCATTTAGGCTTGAGAAAGAATGGATGTTTAAATGATTATGATTTAAAAAAGTCCTTGTAATCTGTCTCATACAACTCACTCACACCGATAGTTGGATTTATGGTTTAGGGGGAGTTTTTTTTTTTTGGGCACGTTGGAAAAAATGTATGGAAACTGTCACTTTATTAACTTGTGTTGAGGGACATGGCATTGTTGTCCATGTACTGTGTGTCTTAAATTATATAATTTTTGCTGATAAGAAAAGCTACCAAGTTTTATGCTAATAGACTGGTCCTTTTTCTCTACTCAACTGTAGAAGCTAGATGCATCAATTCAAAATGGTTCATTTTAAAGTTGTTGTTTTTAAACCTAATTTAATTGTGGATGTACACAACAATGTCATGGGAATCCCTGAAAGCAATCCTATGACTAACGGCATGCTTCGTACCTCAGTTTAATTGTGCAGGTGAAAAGTGTTCAAGTAAACAGCTGGGTCCCCTTTTTCTTTCTTTTTTCTTTTCAATGACAACTTTGGTGATCAAATTGGGCTCTTTCTCAGTAGCAGCATTATTCCACACCTCTTTTTGAAATGTTCATGTCATTTGGCACTGTAATTTTGTTTAATTGCAGAGTACTAAAAGTGATTTTAAACAACATTGTGCCTCCACAGTCACCTGGAAATGACATGTTTGGAGCTGAACTCTTTGCTCCAACCCAGGAGTCTCAGTCCTCGACTCAGAATTCATCCATTCCAGCGGACTTATTCAACACCACACCTTCCTCCACCATCAATGCTCTTGGTATACTGCATGTTTCACCAGTATAACGAAATTGTTTTTTTTTTTTTTTTTTTTTTTTGCTGTATGAACCTATTTATACTGAGAAACTCAAGTGTGGTATTATGAAGACTTTAAAAAAAATAAAAAAATAACTAAATCTGCATTTATAGTGTAAATGAATATACAGTGAGCATGATTGAGATTTTTTTATTTTTTCCTGTAGGTTCATTGTCCCTGGGCCCTACTTCTGTCACTCAAACTCTTGGGACAGCTCCATCTCCATGGGGTAAAACACCCACAATGTTTCCTCCTCAGAGCGGTTTTCCTCAAGTAACGGTTCCAGGACAACCAAATCCTTTTCCTCAACCATCTGCTTTTGGAGGCCTGCCTGCACCTGCATGGGGGCAGCAAGGAGCTTTGCCTTTTGGTCCCTCAGCTGCCTCACAAGCCTGGGGTCAACCGGGAACCGCAGCACCCATTGGGGCCTGGCCCACTGCTGGTCCTGTGGCCAGTCCTTTCCAAGCAAACCAATTTGCTCCCATGATGCCTCCTAATGCAATAATGGGTATGCAGCAGGGTGCAGTTGTTCCTCCTCGCCCTCCACCACGTCCTCCAGTGAAAGAAGAACCCCCAGTGGTCAAAAGTGCCTTTACAGCTTTGGACCCCCTTGGGGAGAAAGAGAAGAAGACTGGAAAAGACATGTTCAAAAATTTCCAGATGGTTAAGCCCCTGAAAGCAGAACAAGATCCTGGTCCAAACACCAATGGCTCATTTGATGAGTACTTTTCCAGTAAGGTTGGCCTGGCTCAGGAGGTGGCAGATCATGATGACTTTGACATAAACCAAATCTCTGTTAACTCAAATGGTACACATTTAATTATCAGCTGCTACTTGTGATTTAAGACATGCAGCATAGCGATTCTGATAGTTTGATCATAGTTCCTCATCTTGTGTCTAGGGACTTCCAAACTTACTCCTCAGCAGTCCGCTGCAACTGTTGCTGGTCTGACCCCGGTCCCAGCCGCAGGGCTTTTGGATTCTGCCTTCACTCCTAATCTAGTCCCTGCAGGCTCAAACCTTTTTGATGACACTTTTGGAATAAACCCGTTTGGAGCACCACCTATGAATACAGTATGTGCAGTTTTCCTTTTTTATTTTTTACATGTTGAAAACTGACACTGTCACCTTGTGTTTATACTTTGTTTTTGTATTGCAAATTTGTTTATCTTTTGAATATATGCATTTTGTGAGTTTTGGTGTCTTTTTATTTTTCACAGAGCACTCCATCCACTCAGACTGCTGCCCTTGCAGATGCTTTTGGGGACCCGTTTGGGGGAAATCCTTTTGCCTGAGAAACTTTAGCACTGCTGGTACAGAACTATAAATCTTTAGATCACATTTCTTAGAGATTTCAAATGTTATGTCAATGCATTGCAAGACTGTTTTATTAACAAATGCACTGAAATGATTAGCTGTTCATGTTTATTTCAGTACCCTCCCACTGATCCAGTGCTGCTGAGCCAGAGAAACGTATGCACTGTAGAGTTGCTATCAGCATTAGTACATTGAAAAGAAATGTGCTCATGAAAACCTTATCTTGTATTCTGTTCGCATTCTCACTGTATATCTGTTGTAGCCTCACTTTCTGTGCCTTTCTAACTGAACACAGATCAGCCCATTCAGATCAACCCATTTCAATTTCAAGTCACTCATGAAATAAGATGCACAGTGAAGTAGGGTTCTTCTGTAGAGTGTAATAGGGAAGGAGAGAGAATAAACGATTTGTGAATGATTTTTCTCTATGTAATTATCTTGAGCATTTATGACAAAGTAAATATGCTTAATCCTAATGATTTGTCATTAAAGAAAGTGAATGAATATCTGGGTTTGTTTTGTTTTCCCCTGTTAAAACACTTAAAGCAATAGTTTAGCCTGTTGCTTAATTTAGCCTCAGGTAGAAGAATCTGAGCAATTATCAGTGTTTAATGTATCATAGTATATCTGACTCTAAATGTTGACAGGAATTCTTTAGAGGTTTTATAAAGACTGTGTAAGTAGGTACATACTGTTGTATAACAGCGTTTGTTACCATGGTAAAAGAAAGGACACTAAGATGTGACTAGACTACAGAGGCCATTAATGAAACAACACTATTGCCAGTGTGCCCATTGTCATGTGCCAAGAATTTGCCGTTACCGCTTTAGTTCTAATAATACAGACAGGATGGCATCATTCTGTGTCAGGTTGTAACACGGAGGTGAAAGATTTGCCAAGCTTCTTTGTTGACTTTTGGGACTGGATAACTGGGTAATTTGGGATGAATATTTAATAGACAAGAACAGTATAAAAGAAGTGTGTGGCAACTTTCTGTAGCCTTTTGCAAGTCTGCATATCAGATTTTCTGTTGCTATATTAGAATAAGTTATTCAACTTGTGTTTTGAAATTAAGTTGAAAGATGCCTCGTCCTTTGTTTCACCGTAATGGTTGCTGGGACCCTCTTCAGGAGGGAACACAAAAAAACCTTTTCAACCAAAACACCGACCTCCCCTGTTTCCTTGAGCCTGGTGAGGTTAGCTGGATAGATTCAGCTAGGAAAAGATTAGGGACATCGACCTGGCCAGGATCTATGCGTTTACCTCTCTTCAGCTCTTTGTGCATGGAGATTCCTCCTAAATCATGCATTGGATGTGAAGGATGGGATTCTCAATCCGTTTGTGAACAAATGAAAGGACAGCAAAACTGGAAAGTCTGTCTTGATGTCAGTCCATATTCTCCAGAGGAGATAAGCATCAACACCAAGGAGGGATATTTGGAGATAACGGGTATGATGACCTTGATATGTCTGGCTTTGGTCTATTTATAATGCACTGCATATTTATGTTACTAAAAATAGCACATACAATGACCACATTCTGCAAATCACATTTCCTTCAGATGGCATAGGCATGTTCTTTAATATCGGTTTTCATTCATAGGTAATCACGAGAAAAGGCATGATAATCACAGATTGATCTCAAGAAACTTTACAAGAAAATACAAGTAAGGGAGCTTTTGTTTTATTTTGTTGTTGATGTGTTCTCAAATTGTTTTTTAAAATGAAAAACAAAAAATTACCTAACCGGAAATTATGCTGTTTTTAATACTGTATTTTTTTGCATCACATATAATTCAGCTTTACATAATGTAGGGCGTTACTCCATCATTACTCATGGCTGGTTTCATTTTCCTTGTGTAATTCATTAGGCTTCCAGCTGACTTAGACCTAAAACTGATCAACTCCATGCTGTCTCCAGATGGTATTCTCTCAGTTGGGGTTTCATTACCTGGCTCTACCAGTCTCCCTGGAGAGAT
The DNA here is from genome assembly GCF_949152265.1 of Phoxinus phoxinus. Lineage (NCBI taxonomy): Eukaryota > Metazoa > Chordata > Actinopteri > Cypriniformes > Leuciscidae > Phoxinus > Phoxinus phoxinus. Next base: position 19,865,051 of record NC_136878.1, on the reverse strand, counting down.
TGTCATCCCTATTCACATGATGGACAAGCAGTTGCCTGCAAAGTAGTAATTTATAATTACTGGTTTATATGCCCAATAAAAGTATTGAATGTGTTTTCCTAACCTTTTGTTTTTGATGGTTGACCAGCATTTGTAAATACTGGCATTGCAAGAGAATATTTCTCATATTTTGAACCATTACCAAATGACAAACATTACTGCAGATAGTTACTGGCTAAATAGATAAGTTACTTTGGTTTAATTATTTGACCATTATGCAATACATAATTTGTGCTTCATGTGTATTCTTCTAAGATCATCAATCCTATTACCAGTAGTGCTGACAGACTAAAGAGAGATCAGACCAGTTCACTCTTTTTCAGGCAGGAATAATTTTTTTTTTAAAAGGGTTTCATACTAAGGCTGGTGTTATATAATGCCAGGACAATCTGTTTGATTTTGAGAGACCATTTTACGAAATGTGTAACAATAAAACAATACAATCATGTAAATATATTTAACAAGAAGACACTAAAATGGTCATCTCTAATCAATAGGTATAGCATAACTAACTCTCAGCATCATGCAGCCGAGTAGTCATGTCACATCCTATAGATGGTGCTATTTAAAGTAATTGAGTTCACACCAGATCATGTGTCCTGATTGAAATTCACACAACCACACTGCTTGTGCGGCAGGTCGTGGCTGTTATGAAACCCAAAGCCTTCCTTCTTTGGTCCTTCTTGGAGGTGATCAAAAGTACAGAGAGAGGTTTCTTCTTACCGCTACAGTTGTACCTTGACTATTTTTGGATGTGTTCCATAGCTTTCATCACATTGGTCAGAAGCAGTAATCAAATGACATGTCTCAGTTACACTATTCATGGTAAAAACAGCAACATGTTCCCAAATGGTCAGTTTTATGTTCTATTATCTTTGTATGATTCAAATATTTCTCTAACATGAGTTGGCGAAAGGAAGTGTCCTCTGTTACTCATAGAATGGAGTGCCAATTCAGCATCGATAAAATGACAAAATAATTAAAAATAGCAAGATGTACTGTATGTTGCTGACAGACAATTGAGCATCTACCCCATGCTATAAATTTTTATAAGAGCTCCATTGGCAGCGTTTACCATATGACGTGTTTTCCTGAGTTTCCTGATTTCTGACTATGGATTTTATTTTGAAATGATTCCAAAGAGTTAACTAAAGACTTGTTCTAAAACTTGTAAGACTAAAGACTTGTAGACTAAAAATGTTCATTAGGTTGTATTAGACTCTGACATAGTGTGCCAGTGCACACATAATTTATCTCTATCTATCCATATGGCAGAATTTAATTTGTTGCTTAAGGCACAAACAACTTCCTCTTAGTCATCCCTACAAGTTGTCATGGGATCAGTATGTGCGCATATACATTTTACACAATCAAACGTCAATATATGTTAGAAATCAATTCGATTAATTTCTTGAATCAATAAGTCAATTAAGACCAATGGATGCGCCATCAGTTGTATTATACATAGTCTGAGTCAATTAAAATGCTTATGATGACTGTTGTTTGTACATGCCAGATTAAATTGAACTAAGCCTGTAAATATACACCATATAACACCTTGGCATGTATAACTGCCACTTGGCACCATCATTTAACTTATGAGTGCACACATGGTGGACATGCCAAAAATACAGCACAGGGAATCTCCAATTACATTACAAGCCTTAAGCTATTCAGGAGGAAGGAGGGTGTTGAAATGGTGAGAATGTCACCGAGCTCCACAGAGGCCACTCTCCACTGTCTGTGGAATGAACGTGGAATGAGCAAATTAAGATTTACGGCTCAATAAATGTTTCATTTGTCAACATCTTCACATTTCAGTGTTCAATGCACAAAAGGAACTGTGAGCATAAAGGAACTGTTTTGCTCAGGAATAGGCTACACCTGTTTTTTTAATCATATTTAGTGTTTTCTGATGTATTGAATAAGCTTCACCCACTATACATCTTAAGTATGTTAAGAAGAAGAAAAAAAAAAGATCTTGACTGTTGGTCTTGGGAAAACTAATATTGTTCTTTCCAAAGATTCTTAATAACATTATATAAAGTATAAGGGTACTGATGGTTTCAGGGCAGAAATTCTAATTGCAATTAAATATTTTTTTCATGATCACCATTGGAAGTAATTAAAACAGTTTTACTTTACAGAATGTGCAATGTAATGCTGTAAAACTTCCATTTTGGTTGCCTTTTAATTTGATTGTCTATCTTGGCTTGTATCTCTTTTACTCACTTGCCTAACCTACTAAAAGCCATGCATGCTAAGAATGTGCAGGCTCAGTGCTACACTCATTTGCCCTGCTGTAAAAAAATTGCCCTGCTGTGGCAAATGTTATGTTAGTGTTGATGTCTGTTTTTGAGTGAATGACTGAATCATATCAAAATATGCTTCAGGTGAATGTTTGAGGTGATATTGCAATAATATCTAATATATCACATGAATCATGATTGTCGGCAATATATTATATAACAATATATCAACTAAAAAAATATTGCTCAAACATTTTAAGCAAAACATTTCACAAAATAGTTTAACATGATTAAACAAAGTGAAATTAGTTCTGAGAAATGGTCCAGATAGCATCATCTGTTTGCAGATGCCTCTTGGTTTGTAATTGTTTCTAATGCAATACAATTTATATACAAATGTGAGCTTATAAGTCCCATAACTCAAAATGTGTTTTTTTTTTGTCACATACAGTACATTGTATAGTGCAATACATATATTGTTATATTGATTCATTGTTTTATTGATGAATGTAACAAAAACTGGTAAAATGTCCAGTTGGACAGAGGCTTCTGATGTTTGACTTTTCTAACTTTAGTTAGTGTGTAATGTTGCTGTTTGAGCATAAACAACATCTGCAAAGTTACAACGCTCAAAGTTCTAAGCGGAAGATATTTGCTTGTAAAGAAATAGTTTTTTTTGAAGGACTACAACAAACGACTGATAGGGACTACACGACATTCCTTCCGGGAAAGTGACATCACTAACCCTAAAATTTACATAAGCCCCGCCCCAGGAACACACAGTCCATGTTGAGAAGAGGAAGAGTTGTTGTAGTAGAGCACATTTGTGAGTCTGCTCAAGCTGTCGCATCCGTCTTTTCACATGCAAAACAGTATGTAACACAAATGCAAATGCATGTCACTCTGTAGGGATCTTACAACAGTTCCCACATGAGCGATTTGATAGATTTACCAACACAGAATATGCTAATGAGACTTTTAGATGTCCACATCAGCAACATAAATTCATCAACTAACCATTCAGAAACTTGTTGTCACTTCTTCTTGAGTTTCTTCATCATTGTCCGACTCCAGTTTAAACATAAAAGGCAGAACAGTTTCTGACCTCTTAAAGCTCTGCCCTCTGTGCCGGGAGCAGCAGCTCATTTGCATGTAAAGGGACACACACAAAACTACACGCTTTTGCTCACCCTCAAAAAGGGACAATGTAAACATGTAAAAAATAATCTGTGGGTATTTTGAGCTAAAACTTACACACTCTGGGGACATCAGATACTTATTTTACATCTTGTAAAAACGGGCATTATACCACCTCTTTAAGTCTAACATTTTCCAACATTATCTCCGGGTAAAAAAAAACAACAAACCCACATTTGACACTACCGATTGCCATATCACTGTCAACATCTCTAGATCTCTCTCTCATTAAAAAAGATCACAACAGAATTCATATTGTGACTAGTCCTGAACATAAAATGCCCATACCTGTTTCTATAATGACATTTTACTTGAGAGGTTTTCTAATTACAAATACTTATCTTGAAGTCAGAAAAATCCATTATCCAGTAGGGAGGCTGCTAGTAGGGATCATAGTGATGACAAAGCCAAGCAGTCCAACATAATTCTCCTTGACATTAGCAGGTACATTAAATAGGAACTATTCCATGTGTGACTAATCCAGTCTTGGTTTCAGAGTCACTGATGTATTATAATACATCTGTTGACATTACATGCATCTTCAAGGTAGTGTTGAATGTCATCATAACTTCTCAGTTTTATCAATGCAATTGATGTATCAAACAAAAGTATCAGATGTATCTAAACTTCACTTCTCTCTAAGACAAAAAATAATAAGAAGAAGCAAACATAGTATTTACGTTCTGGAAAAAAATAATAAGTACAGTTATTATAAGTGCAGTACAGTTATTTACATCTTCAGAATGATCGTCAGTGCCAAGTGTTTTACCTGATTAACTCATTGACTCCCATTTGTGTCATATGAGATATTAGTTAGCCATATTTAACTTCTGCTTGGCTAGCAGAACAAATCCAATATAAGGCGGTACATGGACAAGCCCTGCACTGTTGAGGAGACAGCATAGTTTGTGATTGTGGTGAGAACTCTACTTTCTTCAAGCATTACTGTTTGAAATTAGTTGTTACAAATACACTTAGGCTACTATATTATGATGATTAGAGAAAATAGAGAAAATGGTGACTATTGAATATTCTGGATGTTTGCATTCAAGTTGTTTGATAATTAAATTAGAGGAAAACATAGAACAGAAAGGTCACATGAATTTTAAATCTATTACAGGGCTGCTGGAAAAACTTCACCAGTGGGAAAAGAAAAAGGTAAAGTTCCTCCATATTTATCTTGGTAATAATTAAATAGCCATTTCTCATTTGTAATCCAAGGATAGTTAATTTAGTTTATTCATTTATATTTGTCATGTAGTAGTGCAATTGAAATTTCATAAATGTATTTTTAATATTATTACACTTGGTGTATGGATGATGACAATATTGTATAATTTAATCTTTAAAAAGTGAATGATGTATAGTGATGATTTCATGTAAATTAAATAAAGTTACCCTCTGTTCACTGCAGTAAGCCGCCACCATGAGTACGGACGCAGAGATGGCCATTTATGGCAAGGCTGCCATTTACCTTCGTAAGCCTGAGAAGGAGAGAATTGAGGCTCAGAGCAAACCATTTGATGCCAAGTCTGCCTGCTATGTGGCTGATGTCAAAGAGTTGTACCTCAAGGGAACAATCAAGAGCAAAGAGGGTGGCAAAGCCACAGTTATTTTGCTTGACACTAAGGAGGTACATTTTAAAAATAATCATAATGCACAATGTTCTACATGTTTTTTTTGTCTATCTATTATCTTATTGATCAAATTCATAGGAGAGAACAGTAAAGGAAGAAGATGTCCACCCAATGAACCCTCCCAAGTATGACAAGATTGAGGACATGGCCATGATGACCCATCTCAATGAAGCCTCTGTGCTGTATAACCTCAAAGAGCGTTATGCTGCATGGATGATCTACGTAAGTTCTGAAAACAACAAACAAAAGCATTTAAGTTATTTTTGTCTGTGTTGTTGCAATCTGACCACTTCTCTGCTCATTTCAGACCTACTCTGGACTCTTCTGCGCAACTGTGAACCCCTACAAGTGGCTCCCAGTGTATGATGCAGAAGTGGTGTCTGCCTACAGAGGCAAAAAGCGTATGGAGGCCCCACCCCACATCTTCTCTGTCTCTGACAACGCCTATCAGTTCATGCTGACTGGTAAGATCTGATTTAGGAGATCTGAATTAAATTTAAGTTGAAATTCACATTCATAGTTTTTTATAAAACAATTGCTAAAACATTATTACCCTTTCATTTTACAGACAGAGAGAACCAGTCTGTCCTGATTACGTATGTATCAAGCCTTCAATTAGAGTCGTTGAGAACAGTTAAAATTTCCTCTTGTGAAACTTCCACATGTCTTATCATCTTCTGTCTTCTAATCTCTTATAAACCAGCGGAGAATCTGGTGCTGGAAAGACTGTGAACACCAAACGTGTCATCCAGTACTTTGCCACAGTTGCAGTGTCAGGTGGTGACAAGAAGAAAGAGAGTTCTAGCAAAATCCAGGTATGAGATATAAAACTACATAGCCTACATATTATTTTGAATGTTGGTGATTTACACTCATCACACATGATATGTGAATTTGTGAAATGCCTATAAATAGTGTTTAGTCATTAAATAGAAATGAAATGAAAATAACTGAAAACTCTTCAAACATCACAGGGCTCTCTTGAGGACCAGATTATTGCTGCCAACCCTCTGCTTGAGGCTTATGGTAATGCCAAGACTGTGAGAAATGACAACTCCTCCCGTTTTGTAAGTTCACTACTTATTATTTACATGTAGTTCAATTAGTCAGTTAGTTTGGATTTTTCTATAAAGAGATTTTGTTTTATTGTTATCATCATTAATAATTATTATAATAATTTGTTATTTTGTTTTAAACAGGGTAAATTCATCAGAATTCACTTCGGTACATCTGGAAAACTGGCTAGTGCTGACATTGAGACATGTATGTGGACATAATTTCATTGATCCATCCTGAACATTTGTCTTTGTCTGTCACTCTTCAGATGATTGTGACTCAAGTACATTCTCTCAACAGATCTGCTGGAGAAGTCTAGAGTGTCATTCCAGCTTCCAGATGAGAGAGGCTACCACATCTTCTTCCAGATGATGACCAACCATAAGCCGGAGATCATTGGTAGGTGCACATATTTCATTCATTCAATGTATTTGATAATATTGTAAGATGCTCTTTCATAAATGCTGTGCATTTTACAGAAATGTCGCTCCTCACCACCAACCCCTATGACTTCTCCATGTGCAGTCAGGGTCAGATCACAGTGGCCAGCATTAATGATAAAGAGGAGCTGGATGCTACTGATGTGAGTCATTGCTGTTTGAATATTGACATATTCTATTTAAATATGGCAGAAAAGACCCTAGAACTCATTCTTCTCTGTAATTTTACAGAGTGCTATTGACATTTTGGGCTTTACTAATGAAGAGAAAATGGGCATCTACAAGTTCACTGGAGCTGTGCTTCATCATGGCAACATGAAGTTCAAGCAGAAGCAGCGTGAGGAGCAGGCTGAGCCTGATGGCACAGAGGGTGAGACTACATTGTACTAATGTGTGTCATAACATTAGTTTAATTGTTAGTTTAATTGCTTCTACATTGTTAGTTTAATTGCTTTTATTGCTCTCATTTGTAAGTGCTTTGGATAAAATGAATAAATGTAAATGTAATAAATGTAATAACATGCAGTGCTTTGAAGTGAGATATCCTTATTTCTATTTTGACAAAGAAAAGGATGGTTATAGTTTAGTTTTCAAGGCAGGAAAAGGGATGGATTTTTTTGTGCAACTTTTTTAATTGCAGACGCTGACAAAATCGCCTACCTTCTGGGTTTGAACTCTGCTGATATGTTGAAGGGTTTGTGCTACCCCAGAGTCAAGGTCGGAAATGAGTTTGTGACCAAAAGCCAGACCGTGCCACAGGTATAGTAACATTTCCAGCATGCCATGTGTTTATCCTAAAATTCTGTCTAATTATTGCAGAAGCAGAATAAAATATCCACTCGATTCTACTTACAGGTGTACAACTCTGTTAGCGCCTTGGCCAAATCTATCTATGAGAGGATGTTCTTGTGGATGGTCATTCGTATCAACCAGATGTTGGACACAAAACAACAAAGAAATTTCTACATTGGCGTGCTGGATATTGCTGGCTTTGAGATCTTTGATGTAAGAATGATTATTTTATCTCTTTTTATGTCAAAATGAATGATATTCAGAAGGTAGTAAATGTTTCTGTAATTTTTTGTCCTCCAGTACAACAGCATGGAGCAGCTGTGCATCAACTTCACCAATGAGAAACTGCAACAGTTTTTCAACCACACCATGTTTGTGCTGGAGCAAGAGGAGTACAAGAAGGAGGGCATTATTTGGGAGTTCATTGACTTTGGCATGGACTTGGCCGCTTGCATTGAGCTTATTGAGAAGGTTTTTACCAGTTTTTGAACTTACTCATTTCCATAGTTCATTCTCAGAATCGTAAATATTTAGTAATTAAACAACATTCTTTTATAAACAGCCCATGGGTATCTTCTCCATCCTTGAAGAGGAGTGCATGTTCCCCAAGGCTACAGACGTTTCCTTCAAGAACAAGCTGTATGATCAGCATCTTGGCAAGAACAATGCTTTCCAGAAACCAAAGCCAGCCAAAGGCAAGGCTGAAGCCCACTTCTCCCTGGTTCATTACGCTGGAACTGTGGACTACAACATCACTGGCTGGTTGGACAAGAACAAGGATCCACTGAATGAGTCTGTTCTGCAGCTGTACCAGAAGTCTTCTGTCAAACTGCTGGCTACTCTCTACCCACCTGTTGTTGAGGGTAAAAAACTGAAATTGTTAACATAATTATGTACATCATTTTAACCAAACTTTGATTCAGGGTTGCACTCTTTTCTTGTTATTACTTTATATGTGTTCTTTTGTCTCTTTATCTGAATAGAGACCGGTGGTGCCAAGAAGGGAGGCAAGAAGAAGGGTGGCTCCATGCAGACTGTGTCTTCTCAGTTCAGAGTATGTGTTTGTTTGAGAGCAAATGTGAATAATGATGCAATTGAAAGGACTTAAGAAGCAGTGACTGTACATAACCTTGCTTGAGTCTAGATCAGAGAAATCAGCAACTGAGAGAATGTGAGTAAGAATGCTAAATCTTTTCATGATTAAACAGGAGAACTTGGGCAAGCTCATGACAAACTTGAGGAGCACCCACCCTCACTTTGTGCGTTGTCTGATTCCCAATGAGTCCAAGACTCCAGGTAAAGTAATAAAGGACTCACAGATATTCTCATATTAACACAATATTTAATGTTGATGTATTTAATAATGCTAATGTTAATTTACCAAGCTCATGATGTAAATTATAGGTCTCATGGAGAACTTCCTGGTTATCCACCAGCTGAGGTGTAACGGTGTATTGGAGGGTATCAGAATCTGCAGAAAGGGTTTTCCCAGCAGAATCCAATACGGTGACTTCAAACAGAGGTATATATGACACCACATAAAAATACTATTTCCTGTTGAAGACTCTTTATTAGAAGATATGAAGCATTTTGATAAATATTCCCATCTTCCACAGATACAAGGTGCTGAATGCCAGTGTTATCCCAGATGGACAGTTTATGGATAACAAGAAGGCCAGTGAGAAACTCCTGGGATCTATCGACGTTAATCATGACGAATACAGATTTGGACATACGAAGGTTAATATTCACCTTTACAACTTTCAAAGATTCAGTGATCATGGTCATTTACAGTGCTATGCATAAGTTTAGGCACCCATGCTAAAGTTGACTAAAAAGAGGAATAAAAAATCATCTTTTGGAAATTGAACTTAATGCCTTAATTTAAAAAAATAGGAAAAATCCAACCTTTAAGGACACCAATTTTCTTTGTGAATGAATAATGTATCGTAAATAAATAAATGTTCTTCCTTAAAATACAGGGTGCATAAGTTTGGACACCCCTATGTTAAATTCCCATAGAGGCAGGCAGATTTTTATTTTTAAAGGCCAGTTACTTCATGGATCCAGGAGACTCTGCATCCTGATAAAGTTCCCTTGGCCTTTGGAATTAAAATATCCCCACATCATCACACACCCTTCACCATACCTGGAGATTGGCATGGAGTACTTTCCATAAGATCATCTCTCAATGCAAATCAAACTAGCTGTTAGGCTAACTGAAATAAAACCATGCCAATCTCTAGGTATGGTGAAGGGTGTGTGATGATGTGGGGATATTTTAATCCCAAAGGCCAAGGGAACTTGATCAGGATGCAGAGTATCCTGGATCCATGAAGTAACTGGCCTTTAAAAATAAAAATCTGCCTGCCTCTATGGGAATTTAACATAGGGGTGTCCAAACTTATGCACCCTGTATTTTAAGGAAGAACATTTATTTATTTACGATACATTATTCATTCACAAAGAAAATTGGTGTCCTTAAAGGTTGGATTTTTCCTATTTTTTTAAATTAAGGCATTAAGTTCAATTTCCAAAAGATGATTTTTTATTCCTCTTTTTAGTCAACTTTAGCATGGGTGCCTAAACTTATGCATAGCACTGTAGCTTATACAGGTAAATCATATTTTGATTTACTGTTTTACATAAACTCAGGTGTTCTTCAAAGCTGGTCTTCTGGGTACTCTTGAGGAGATGCGTGATGAGAAACTGGCTGCTCTGGTCACAATGACTCAGGCTCTCTGCCGTGGTTACCTGATGAGGAGGGAGTTTGTGAAAATGACGGCGAGGAGGTGAGAAATGTTCTCAAACACGCTGATTTAACTATTTCAGTTAGTATAAAGCTTTTTCAGTTGGAAATGTCACAACAATGATTCATAACCCGCATTAATTTACAGTGTTAATGGATTATCAATACAAATATTTTTCTGTCTACGCAAGCCCATCTTCTTGTCAAATAGGCTTTTAAAAAATACTCTATACAAATATGTTTGACCCATAAAGTGAAGGAAATGTTTTTATCGACTGGTTTAAAAATAAGCATTTACCAATAATTCTGCATTTTAACATCCAAATTGTTTCATAAGGGATGCAATTTACACCCTCCAATACAACATCCGCTCATTCATGAATGTCAAACACTGGCCATGGATGAAGGTTTATTACAAGATTAAGCCTCTGCTGAAGAGTGCAGAGACTGAGAAGGAGCTGGCAAACATGAAAGAGGACTATACAAAATGCAAAGAGGCTTTGGTTAAGGCTGAAGCCAAAAAGAAGGAGCTTGAAGAGAAGATGGTGGCACTGTTGCAAGAGAAAAATGATCTGCAGCTGCAAGTAGCATCTGTGAGTACATTTTATAATTATCTGAATTTTTGGTCCATTAAAAATTAGCAAGGTTGTTTCCAATGAAATGGCAATCTATTTTACTAACAGGAATCTGAGGGTCTCTCAGATGCTGAGGAGAGGTGTGAGGGTCTGATCAAAAGCAAAATCCAGCTTGAAGCTAAACTCAAGGAGACAACTGAGAGACTGGAGGATGAGGAAGAAATCAATGCTGAACTGACAGCAAAGAAGAGGAAACTGGAGGATGAGTGCTCTGAGCTGAAGAAAGACATTGATGACCTGGAGCTCACCTTGGCTAAAGTGGAGAAGGAGAAACATGCCACTGAGAATAAGGTTGGAGATTGAGTTGGTTTAAGATGAGATTTAATATCTTTCTTATATGTTGATATAAAAATAATAATTGTAAAATATAAGCTTATTTGAAACAAAAAAATCACACAGGTCAAAAACTTGACTGAGGAAATGGCAGCTCAGGATGAGAGCATTGCCAAGCTTACGAAGGAGAAGAAAGCCCTCCAAGAGTCACATCAACAGACACTGGATGATCTTCAGGCCGAGGAGGACAAAGTCAACAGCCTGACCAAATCCAAGACAAAGCTTGAGCAGCAAGTTGATGATGTGAGTTGATTATGCAAACATGTTATTAATTAACTGTGTTTTTCTGCTGTGAACATATTTTATATATCATTGTCCTGTAGCTTGAGGGTTCCCTTGAACAAGAGAAGAAGCTCCGCATGGACCTGGAGAGAGCCAAGAGAAAGCTTGAAGGAGACCTGAAATTAGCTCAAGAGTCCATCATGGACCTGGAGAATGACAAGCAGCAATCTGACGAGAAGCTGAAGAAGTAGAAATTCTTTGAAAATTCATACAAAAAAAAAATGGTTTTCACTGATTTCAGATCAATCATTGTTTTCTCATTTTACACACAGAAAAGATTTTGAAACAAGTCAGCTGCTCAGCAAGATAGAAGATGAACAATCTCTGGGTGCTCAACTCCAAAAGAAGATCAAGGAGCTTCAGGTATTTTGAGAATTTTTTTTCAAACATTACGATCATTATGATCAGATCTCTAAGAATCTAATTAACTATTTTTCCATCATAGGCTCGCATTGAGGAACTGGAGGAAGAGATCGAGGCTGAGCGCGCTGCTCGTGCCAAGGTTGAGAAGCAGAGAGCTGATCTCTCCAGGGAACTTGAGGAGATCAGTGAGAGGCTTGAGGAGGCTGGAGGAGCCACTGCTGCTCAGATCGAGATGAATAAGAAGCGTGAAGCTGAATTCCAGAAGCTGCGTCGTGATCTTGAAGAGTCCACCCTCCAGCATGAAGCTACTGCTGCTGCCCTCCGCAAGAAGCAGGCAGACAGTGTGGCCGAGCTGGGAGAGCAGATCGACAACCTGCAGCGTGTCAAGCAGAAGCTTGAGAAAGAGAAGAGCGAATTCAAAATGGAGATTGATGATCTTTCCAGCAACATGGAAGCTGTTGCCAAAGCAAAGGTTTGAGAATGGTTTCTAAAAAAAAAAAGGAAATATAAAAAATGTGGTTTAGATTCTTAAGAATCAAATGAAATGTTTTTACAGGGTAATCTTGAGAAGATGAGCCGCACACTTGAGGACCAACTTAGTGAAATTAAGTCCAAGAATGACGAGAACCTTCGCCAGTTAAATGACCTCAGTGCTCAAAGAGCAAGACTTCAAACTGAAAATGGTAAATAATGGCACAATATCTCAAAAATATCAAACAAAATAATACAGCATTTTATTTTCTCCACTTACAAATGCAGATTTAATATAATGCACAATCAGTAAATCATCCTCCATGTAACATATTCACACGATCCTTTGACCTCATTCTCAATGCTCATTTATTATGTTTTTCTAAAGTAAATGAAGTGAAGTTACATGAAGGCCAACTATGGTAACTCTTACTCAGAATTTGTCCTCTGCATTTAACCCATCCAATTTAGTTCTCACACATAAGGAGCGACGAGTAGTGAACACATCAGCAAGACACCGGCGCCCAGGGAACAATAGACTAGAGGCCTTAATTAGGTGCCTTGCTCAAAGGCACCTCAGTCGTTTCCTGCTGGTATTGAGAATCAAACCCGTGACCTTTGGGGTAAAAGTCAGAATCTCTGACTATTAGGTCACAACTGCATCATATGATGATGTAATCAATTTCCACAGCCTTATTGTGTAGCAAATGCTCTTCTCATTTTATTAAATGCTTTATTTTGAATTGAGCTGACATAGTGAAAATTTTAACAGGTGAGTTTGGCCGTCAGCTGGAGGAGAAAGAGGCTCTGGTTTCTCAGCTCACAAGAGGCAAACAAGCTTTCACTCAGCAAATTGAGGAGCTTAAGAGACATATTGAAGAGGAGGTTAAGGTAATACATCATAATCAATACATGCACATACTTGTCAATTATTTTACTGTAGAGAAAAGCTAATATTATGTGACTTTGTCTCCTAGGCTAAGAACGCACTGGCCCATGCTGTGCAATCAGCCCGTCATGACTGTGACCTGCTCCGTGAGCAGTTTGAGGAAGAGCAGGAGGCAAAGGCTGAGCTGCAGCGGGGAATGTCAAAGGCCAACAGTGAGGTTGCTCAGTGGAGAACCAAATATGAAACTGATGCCATCCAGCGCACTGAGGAGCTTGAAGAGTCCAAGTATGTCTATTATTGTATAACATTCCCAATTCTCACAGCTATTTTATAGATTGGAATTCAAAATAATGTGTATTACTTAACAGGAAGAAGCTGGCCCAGCGTCTGCAAGAGGCAGAGGAACAAATTGAGGCCGTAAACTCCAAATGTGCATCTCTGGAGAAGACCAAACAGAGACTCCAGGGTGAGGTGGAGGACCTCATGATTGATGTAGAGAGAGCCAATGGTTTGGCTGCCAACCTTGACAAGAAACAGAGAAACTTTGACAAGGTAAACTATCAGAGTCATTATTTAATATTCTCTTTGTAAAATATTGCTGGAATGGGCTTTGTTAAACATGTTATCAAAAAAACGATCCTGAAATATCTCCACCAAAGGTCCTGGCAGAATGGAAGCAGAAATATGAGGAAGGTCAGGCAGAGCTGGAAGGTGCTCAGAAAGAGGCTCGTTCACTCAGCACTGAACTGTTCAAGATGAAGAACTCCTATGAGGAGAGCCTGGATCAGCTGGAGACCCTCAAGAGAGAGAACAAGAATCTGCAGCGTAAGAATGAAACCCTTAAATTAGAAAAGACTTTAATGTTCTAATTCTAAATGAACTTTAAAAAGTAAACATGTGATTATGATTACAGATATATTTTTTTCTTTCTACAGAGGAGATTTCAGATCTGACAGAGCAGATAGGTGAGACTGGTAAGAGCATCCATGAGCTGGAAAAGGCCAAGAAGACAGTGGAGACTGAGAAGGCAGAGATTCAGACCGCCCTGGAGGAGGCTGAAGTGAGTATCTGAAGATCAATATGGAATTCTTGCTAGAACCATCATACTGTGTTGTTAATGAATCATTTTGTTATGATATTTAAATGTTGCTTTATTTTTCGTAGGGTACACTGGAGCATGAGGAGTCTAAGATTCTTCGTGTCCAGCTTGAGCTAAACCAGATCAAGGGAGAGGTCGACAGGAAGATTGCAGAGAAGGATGAGGAGATGGAACAGATCAAGAGGAACAGCCAGAGAGTCATTGAATCCATGCAGGGCACTCTGGACTCTGAAGTCAGGAGCAGGAATGATGCCCTGAGAATCAAGAAGAAGATGGAGGGAGACCTTAATGAGATGGAGATTCAGCTGAGCCACGCCAATCGCCAGGCTGCTGAGGCCCAGAAACAGCTCAGGAACGTTCAGGGACAACTCAAGGTATTTAACTTCTGTTCGACTTTGGGATGTATTAATATGTTTGTATAATCTAACTTTTGTTAGATTATGGTCACCAGAAAGCATTAATTTAAAGCATTAAAGCTAATCTAAAACTATTGTTATGTTCAGGATGCCCAACTGCACCTTGATGATGCCCAGAGAGGACAGGAAGACATGAAGGAGCAGGTTGCCATGGTGGAGCGCAGAAACACTCTGATGCAGTCTGAGATTGAGGAGCTGAGAGCTGCTCTGGAGCAGACAGAGAGAGGCCGCAAAGTGGCTGAACAAGAGCTGGTGGATATCAGTGAGCGTGTTGGGCTGCTGCACTCTCAGGTAAGGGCATTTTGGTTTTACATTGAAAGTAAGGAAATTGAGAGAATAATTTAAAATGTTCAAACTGTTGCTTTCCATTTTGTAGAACACAAGTCTCCTGAACACCAAGAAGAAGCTTGAGGCTGACCTTGTTCAGGTCCAGAGTGAAGTTGATGACACTGTACAGGAAGCCAGAAATGCAGAGGAGAAAGCCAAGAAGGCCATCACTGATGTGAGCCACAGTAACTGCCAAATGTTTCAAAAGGCACTTGTGTACTTAAAAAAAATGTGGATCTAATGGACTCTAATGTCTGTATTAATGCAAAAGGCTGCAATGATGGCAGAAGAGCTGAAGAAGGAGCAGGACACCAGTTCTCACCTTGAGAGGATGAAGAAGAATCTGGAGGTCACAGTGAAGGACCTGCAGCATCGTCTGGATGAGGCTGAGAATCTTGCCATGAAGGGAGGAAAGAAACAACTCCAGAAACTGGAGTCAAGAGTAAGATTGCCTTTTTTTTCTGATGTTAATAGTTATGATCTGAAAGGTATAAATTGTGTATTGCTTTAATATTCTGGAATATATTGGATAGTCTAAACATGTTTTCATTGACTGAAATTATTTAAATATTATCTCCCACTAACTATAGGTCCGTGAGCTTGAGGCTGAAGTTGAGGCAGAGCAGAGACGTGGAGCTGATGCTGTTAAAGGTGTCCGCAAATATGAGAGGAGAGTCAAGGAGCTCACCTACCAGGTACAAAAAATGTGTAGTAAAATTCAGGTCACTTTAATCTGATTATGTTCTTGTCACGACACGCACACGAGAAGGTGAAATCCAAGTGCAGTTTATTGGGTAATCGTAAAACAAGTCCAGGCAAGGGTCAAATCCAATAGGGCAATCCAAAACAAGTACACAAACAGGGGACACAGGGAACAGAAGTGGCAGGATAATAGCAAGGACTCTGTGACAAACATTGAAACAACCAGGGTATACAGGTCCTTCTCAAAAAATTTGCATAGTGTGATAAAGTTCATTATTTTCTGTAATGTACTGATAAACATTAGACTTTCATATATTTTAGATTCATTACACACAACTGAAGTAGTTCAAGTCTTTTATTGTTTTAATATTGAGGATTTTGGCAAAAAAGTAAAGAAAAACCAAAAAATTAGCATATTTCATTCGACCAATAAAATAAAAGTTTTTTTCATACAAAAAAAAAAGTCAACCTTCAAATAATTATGTTCAGTTATGCACTCAATACTTGGTCGGGAATCTTTTTGCAGAAATGACTGCTTCAATGCGGCGTGGCATGGAGGCAATCAGCCTGTGGCACTGCTGAGGTGTTATGGAGGCCCAGGATGCTTCGATAGCGGCCTTAAGCTCATCCAGAGTGTTGGGTCTTGCGTCTCTCAACTTTCTCTTCATAATATCCCACAGATTCTCTATGGGGTTCAGGTCAGGAGAGTTGGCAGGCCAATTGAGCACAGTAATACCATGGTCAGTAAACCATTTACCAGTGGTTTTGGCACTGTGAGCAGGTGCCAGATCGTGCTGAAAAACGAAATCATCTCCATAAAGCTTTTCAGCAGATGGAAGCATGAAGTGCTCCAAAATCTCCTGATAGCTAGCTGCATTGACCCTGCCCTTGATAAAACACAGTGGACCAACACCAGCAGCTGACATGGCACCCCAGACCATCACTGACTGTGGGTACTTGACACTGGACTTCAGGCATTTTGGCATTTTCTTCTCCCCAGTCTTCCTCCCCAGACTCTGGTACCTTGATTTCCGAATGACATGCAAAATTTGCTTTAATCCGAAAAAAGTACCTTGGACCACTGAGCAACAGTCCAGTGCTGCTTCTCTGTAGCACAGGTCAGGCGCTTCTGCTGCTGTTTCTGGTTCAAAAGTGGCTTGACCTGGGGAATGCGACACCTGTAGCCCATTTCCTGCACACGCCTGTGCACGGTGGCCCTGGATGTTTCGACTCCAGACTCAGTCCACTGCTTCCGCAGGTCCCCCAAGGTCTGGAATCGGTCCTTCTCCACAATCTTCCTCAGGGTCTGGTCACCTCTTCTCGTTGTGCAACGTTTTTTTGCCACACTCTTTCCTTCCCACAGACCTCCCACTCTTGCTTGAGGGTGTCAATGATGGCCTTCTGGACAGCAGTCAGGTCGGCAGTCTTACCCATGATTGCGGTTTTAAATAATGAACCAGTCTGGGAGTTTTTAAAAGCCTCAGGAATCTTTTGCAGGTGTTTAGAGTAAATTAGTTGATTCCGATGATTAGGTTAATAGCTTGTGTAGAGAACCTTTTCATGATATGCTAATTTTTTGAGATAGGAATTTTGGGTTTTCATGGGCTGTATGCCAAAATCATCAGTATTAAAACAATAAAAGACCTGAAATATTTCAGTTGGTGTGCAATGAATCTAAAATATATGAAAGTTTAATTTTTATCATTACATTATGGACAATAATGAACTTTATCACAATATGCTATTTTTTTGAGAAGGACCTTTATATACACACACAGCGAACTAACAAAGAAACATGGAACAGCTGGGAACAATGATGAAGGGGAACAGCTGAGTGCAATGAACAGTGATGGTACAGACAAGGATTGTGGGGAATGC
Organism: Phoxinus phoxinus; assembly: GCF_949152265.1. Lineage (NCBI taxonomy): Eukaryota > Metazoa > Chordata > Actinopteri > Cypriniformes > Leuciscidae > Phoxinus > Phoxinus phoxinus. Next base: position 19,847,497 of record NC_136878.1, on the reverse strand, counting down.
AGTTCATCATGAGACAGACACCGTGGAGGACGAGGACCTCTAGTGGACACCAAGGAACATGAACCAGACACCGTGACAGTTCTAGTCTGATCCTTGTTCATTATCTGCAGACTGAGGAGGATAAGAAGAACCTCAACAGACTGCAGGATCTGGTTGACAAGCTTCAGCTGAAGGTCAAGGCTTACAAGAGACAGGCTGAAGAAACTGTGAGTATCTCAGTTGAGAACTATAAACACCATGTGAACATGTTAAGTTCCTGATATTATCATATGTGACTTTGCAGGATGAACAAGCAAACACTCACCTGTCCAAGTTGAGGAAGGTGCAGCATGAGCTTGAGGAGGCTGAGGAGCGTGCTGACATTGCTGAGTCTCAGGTCAACAAGCTCAGAGTCAAGAGCCGTGATTCTGGAAAGGTAATTTATTTTTCTGATGCATGTATTTTTAAACTTAACATGTATTCTCTTTTATTCTAATCATGTATTTGTTCACTCTCTATTTTTTCAAGGGCAAAGAGGTAGCTGAGTGAAAAACGTAACATACCATGTACACATCTCTGAAACTGAAATTAATAAACTTTGAAATTTAGCAGCTTACTTTTTGTCGTTTTTCTTATTTTATTTATTTATTCGCTCACTCACTCACTCACTCACTCACTCACTCACTCACTCACTCACTCACTCACTCACTCACTCACTCACTCACTCACTCACTCACTCACTCACTCACTCACTCACTCACTTGTTTATTTTGTGCTGTTACCATAGTATGCTTCATGATATTTATAACTCTTGATATTAACAAATAATTTATGAACTTGATCTGCATATTTTTCTTTATAGCTACATTAGCTTTGAAAAAGTGTCAAACAATTTAAGTCAAAAACAAAACTTCATCATGTAGCTCAAATTTGGTCTCTATTATGAACAGAATTCCCATGAACTTATTATTGTGAATTTCACAATTTCAGTCTGATATACAGTTTCCAGAGGCACTGGATATGTTAATAGGAGATTACAGAGCAACCATAAAAACTATTATTAAAACCTATATATTATATTATAAAAACAGAACTAATTTCAATGATGAAACCACAGATATGGTCCAGACAGTCCACTTGGTTATGTTCTTTGTACGGCGTTATTTATTTATTTATTTATTTAAAACACTGCAGAAGTATGTTAGTTTAAATTATTATACACAACAATATAGATCAGCACACATGGTAGAATTGAGTTTGTAATGATGCAAACATTTCTGAGCAATTGTAATTGTGAATCATTAAACAAATATCCGTCTAATACGTGATGTACTCTAAACCACATCTTACCTAACCTGATGTTGTCCATATTTCCAAATACACATGTGTAATACAAAATATCTTTGAGTAAGGATGGTAATGCCTTGACAGAAAGAATATGCAATAAAATAAGAATGTATGTGTATTAGCTGTGAGAATAAAACATGATCCTTAAAATCATGTATGGTCATGATTCATGAATAGTATGTGTGAGAGGGGTTCAAATTACTGCTTACTAGCAAAGATGATAATGATGATGATGATGATGATGATGATGAAGGTAATTATTAGGTCACAATGATGACACAAACACCATATCCTCATGTTATTATTTCCTTTATTTAGCCAGGAGATCACATTGAGATATTTCTATCTCTTCTTCCAGTGAGACCTGATCAAGACAGCAGCACATCAAGTTTCACATATAAAATAACAGTCAGACAACACCACATTGCACAATAATCGTAAAACTAAAGTAAAAAACAAATCAATTGTAACATTTACAAGTGTCTGTTAAAACATTTTGTAAGAGACATTTAAAAGTGCTTAGGTTTGGAAGTAGTGTATGTATGTGGAAGTATGTGCTCTGTCAGTGATACATTCTATTATTCTTATGGTCTGAAAGAAATTAATTGTCTTGTTAGTCACATGGATTCACCAATATATGTCAAACTAGTCCAATGAAATATATAAACTAACAGTATCGGGTACTCTTATTTGATGATGCGGCATTTGGAATATGACATGGAGACTCATGAGTTTAATGAAACAGGGTTAATGTAAAAATGCAGTCATGTTTTGGTCGATCAAATAAATCAGCATCCAAATGGCAAACAGGCCTAAATTAGCAGCAGGCACACTGTACGTCGTGTCCACAAGTACAGCTAAGCCCCCAAAAATGGTAAGATTAAGATAACAGAATACTGTCACTGCAATGTCACTTCCTAACAGTTTTGAAATCAAACGAGATTTTCAAGCATTAAAGACATCTGTCACTGTCAGGACAAGAGCATATCATGTGTAATATGGACTCATGCATTTTCTGTAAAGCTGCTTTTAAAGGATATTTATTGTGAAAAGCGCTATACAAATAAATGTGAATATAAGACTTTATCAATCTTGTCCATTGTTTGATCTTTTTATCTGACAGTCTTAAATGTTATGTGTATATAACTATTTTCAATTGAAACTAAAAACATAAAAAAAAGAAAGTCATGCAATTGTACTGGAGCCATGAACAGTCTTAGTTCTAACATTGCAGTCCTACATACAGGTCTTTTTTTACATATAAGGCACAGCAAGAAATCTGATACTTGAGTGTGCCTGTCCATGGAATGCAAACTCATCAAGCAAAGCAATAAAATGTCAAATAAATATAAACATGGGTACAGTAAATGCTCAGTTATTCAGATTACAGCATTGACACTGAATAAGTCAATAGAAAACAAATGAGAAATATATAAATCCAGACACACTGATTTGTTAATGCCGATAACAGTTAAAAAAAAATACCAAATCATAGCAAATAACCTTTCTAATAGTTACATTTATAGGAACTCAACTAACCAATATTAGTAGTTTACAAAAATATATTTATTTACTTACCTGATATAACCAATTAGCTGAAATAATTGAGGTTGGTTAGCAGTAATGGTCTTTATTTTGCATTTTCTTTTTTTACTATAAGGATATTATGTGGACAAGTCTTGCCAAACGAGGAATTACAAATTATTCAAGTGTTGCCTCTGTTTCACGTCATTTTTAATGTAATCCTAAATCTGCTCACCCCTTTAATTTCAAATGTGAATTTCATGATTGTGCATAATTAAGCAAAGTACTGAGGTTAAACTCTTTTTAACAAGCTATCCCTAAGTGTTATTTCCAGTTATGTATTCTATTCCCAACTATGGATTGCGCCAAATGGTCCATCTGATAAATTTCCTGACTCAAATTTTAGCCATATTTGGTGTTAGCCATATTTAACTTCTGCATTGCTTGCATAGCAAGTACAGTATAAAGAGCATGGGTAGGAGTGGAGACCTTTGCGTTCGGAAGACTAGTCAAGTTTGCTTGTGGTGAGACAAAACTTTTGTTTCTTTTTCAAGATGTGCACAGTTTAAAAAAAATATGCCATCTTATTTGATAATCTATCAACTGTTTGTTATGCAATTAATTTAAAGACATAAGTTGCTTAACATTTTTATAATGTAATTTTTAGAAATGAAAAAGCATGGCTTCAATGTATAATATCTTCCTGTTTGTCTAACAGTGTTTCAGCCATTCATCAGAACTTGTGGCAGTGTGGTAAGTTAAACTAAATATGCTAAATTAAACTCGACATTTTACGGGAAAATATACATACTGAAAAATTTGTGTATTAGTGCTCTGGCCCTGTGAAAGAAACACACACACACGTTTTATATAATCAATATCCATGTTTCACTAAAGCGTTCCTCAAATCTGGCCCTGGAGGGCCACTGCCATGCTTAGTAAAAAACCCTGATCAAAACTACCTGTATATTAGTAATTCTGAAGATCTTGAATAGCTTTCTCAGATGTATTTGATAAATGTTGAGCTAAACTCTACAGGGAAGTGAGTACTGGATTTGAGGGACCCTACTTTACAATGTCCTTGATTTTACTTACAGTAGTGATTTAGTGAATAATTAGTGATCAAATGCCTGTCAATTTACCCTGTTTACCTATGCTTGTGACAATCTTTAAATTCCAGAAGTAAGCCGCCATCATGAGTACGGACGCGGAGATGGCCATTTATGGCAAGGCTGCCATTTACCTTCGTAAGCCTGAGAAAGAGAGAATTGAGGCTCAGAGCAAACCATTTGATGCCAAGTCTGCCTGCTATGTGGCTGATGTCAAAGAGTTGTACCTCAAGGGAACAATCAAGAGCAAAGAGGGTGGCAAAGCCACAGTTATTTTGCTTGACACTAAGGAGGTACATTTTAAAAGATGCTATGGTCCCACTTTATATTAAGTACTATGTACTTACATCGACAAATAAGTACAATGTACTTATTGTGTTCATGTTTCATTGTAAAACACTTTTGCTGCTATTGCGGTGTGATACGGGTAAGGTTAGGGACAGGTGTGGTGGTATGGTTAAGTTTAAGGGTGGGTTAAGGTATAAGGGAAGGGTCAACAGTGTAATTACAGCTGTAATTACATGCAGGTATTTTAAAAATATAAGTACAATGTAAAAACATGTATGTACACAATAATTCCATCGTATCAAATTATTAATTTCAATGTAAATATTGCACAATGTTCTACATATTTTTTTGTCTATCTATTATCTGATTGATCAAATTCATAGGAGAGAACAGTAAAGGAAGAAGATGTCCACCCAATGAATCCTCCCAAGTATGACAAGATTGAGGACATGGCCATGATGACCCATCTCAATGAAGCCTCTGTGCTGTATAACCTCAAAGAGCGTTATGCTGCATGGATGATCTACGTAAGTTCTGAAAACAACAAACAAAAGCATTTAAGTTATTTTTGTCTGTGTTGTTGCAATCTGACCACTTCTCTGCTAATTTCAGACCTACTCTGGACTCTTCTGCGCAACTGTGAACCCCTACAAGTGGCTCCCAGTGTATGATGCAGAAGTGGTGTCTGCCTACAGAGGCAAAAAGCGTATGGAGGCCCCACCCCACATCTTCTCTGTCTCTGACAACGCCTATCAGTTCATGCTGACTGGTAAGATCTGATTTAGGAGATCTGAATTAAATTTAAGTTGAAATTCACATTCATAGTTTTTTATAAAACAATTGCTAAAACATTATTACCCTTTCATTTTACAGACAGAGAGAACCAGTCTGTCCTGATTACGTATGTATCAAGCCTTCAATTAGAGTCGTTGAGAACAGTTAAAATTTCCTCTTGTGAAACTTCCACATGTCTTATCATCTTCTGTCTTCTAATCTCTTATAAACCAGCGGAGAATCTGGTGCTGGAAAGACTGTGAACACCAAACGTGTCATCCAGTACTTTGCCACAGTTGCAGTGGCAGGTGGTGACAAGAAGAAAGATAGTTCTAGCAAAATCCAGGTATGAGATATAAAACTACATAGCCTACATATTATTTTGAATGTTGGTGATTTACACTCATCACACATGATATGTGAATTTGTGAAATGCCTATAAATAGTGTTTAGTCATAAATAGAAAATAAATGAAAATAACGGAAAACTCTTCAAACATTACAGGGCTCTCTTGAGGACCAGATTATTGCTGCCAACCCTCTGCTTGAGGCTTATGGTAATGCCAAGACTGTGAGAAATGACAACTCCTCCCGTTTTGTAAGTTCACTACTTATTATTTACATGTAGTTCAATTAGTCAGTTGGTTTGGATTGTTCTATAAAGAGATTTTGTTTTATTGTTATCATCATTAATAATTATTATAATAATTAGTTATTTTGTTTTAAACAGGGTAAATTCATCAGAATTCACTTCGGTACATCTGGAAAACTGGCTAGTGCTGACATTGAGACATGTATGTGGACACAATATCATTGATCCATCCTGAACATTTGTTTTTGTCTGTCACTCTTCAGATGATTGTGACTCAAGTACATTCTCTCAACAGATCTGCTGGAGAAGTCTAGAGTGTCATTCCAGCTTCCAGATGAGAGAGGCTACCACATCTTCTTCCAGATGATGACCAACCATAAGCCTGAGATTGTTGGTAGGTGCACATATTTCATTCATTCAATGTTTCAGATAATATTGTAAGATGCTCTTTCATAAATGCTGTGTATTTTACAGAAATGTCGCTCCTCACCACCAACCCCTATGACTTCTCCATGTGCAGTCAGGGTCAGATCACAGTGGCCAGCATTAATGATAAAGAGGAGCTGGATGCTACTGATGTGAGTCATTGCTGTTTGAATATTGACATATTCTATTTAACTATGGCAGAAAAGACCCTAGAGCTCATTCTTCTCTGTAAATTTACAGAGTGCTATTGACATTCTGGGCTTTACTAATGAAGAGAAAATGGGCATCTACAAGTTCACTGGAGCTGTGCTTCATCATGGCAACATGAAGTTCAAGCAGAAGCAGCGTGAGGAGCAGGCTGAGCCTGATGGCAATGAGGGTGAGACTACATTGTACTAATATGTGTCATAACATGCAGTGGTTTGAATTGAGATATCCGTATTTCTATTTTGACAAAGAAAAGGATGGTTATAGTTTAGTTTTCAAGGCAGGAAAAGGGATGGATTTTTTTGTGCAACTTTTTTAATTGCAGACGCTGACAAAATCGCCTACCTTCTGGGTTTGAACTCTGCTGATATGTTGAAGGGTTTGTGCTACCCCAGAGTCAAGGTCGGAAATGAGTTTGTGACCAAAAGCCAGACTGTGCCACAGGTATAGTAACATTTCCAGCATGCCATGTGTTTATCCTAAAATTCTGTCTAATTATTGCAGAAGCAGAATAAAATATCCACTCGATTCTACTTACAGGTGTACAACTCTGTTAGCGCCTTGGCCAAATCTATCTATGAGAGGATGTTCTTGTGGATGGTCATTCGTATCAACCAGATGTTGGACACAAAACAACAAAGAAATTTCTACATTGGCGTGCTGGATATTGCTGGCTTTGAGATCTTTGATGTAAGAATGATTATTTTATCTCTTTTTATGTCAAAATGAATGATATTCAGAAGGTAGTAAATGTTTCTGTAATTTTTTGTCCTCCAGTACAACAGCATGGAGCAGCTGTGCATCAACTTCACCAATGAGAAACTGCAACAGTTTTTCAACCACACCATGTTTGTGCTGGAGCAAGAGGAGTACAAGAAGGAGGGCATTATTTGGGAGTTCATTGACTTTGGCATGGACTTGGCCGCTTGCATTGAGCTTATTGAGAAGGTTTTTACCGGTTTTTGAACTTACTCATTTCCATGGTTCATTCTCAAAATCATAAATTTTTAGTAATTAAACAACACTCTTTTATAAACAGCCCATGGGTATCTTCTCCATCCTTGAAGAGGAGTGCATGTTCCCCAAGGCTACAGACGTTTCCTTCAAGAACAAGCTGTATGATCAGCATCTTGGCAAGAACAATGCTTTCCAGAAACCAAAGCCAGCCAAAGGCAAGGCTGAAGCCCACTTCTCCCTGGTTCATTACGCTGGAACTGTGGACTACAACATCACTGGCTGGTTGGACAAGAACAAGGATCCACTGAATGAGTCTGTTCTGCAGCTGTACCAGAAGTCTTCTGTCAAACTGCTGGCTACTCTCTACCCACCTGTTGTTGAGGGTAAAAAACTGAAATTGTTAACATAATTATGTACATCATTTTAACCAAACTTTGATTCAGGGTTGCACTCTTTTCTTGTTATTACTTTATATGTGTTCTTTTGTCTCTTTATCTGAATAGAGACTGGTGGTGCCAAGAAGGGAGGCAAGAAGAAGGGTGGCTCCATGCAGACTGTGTCTTCTCAGTTCAGAGTATGTGTTTGTTTGAGAGCAAATTTGAATAATGATGCAATTGAAAGGACTTAAGAAGCAGTAACTGTACATCACCTTGCTTGAGTCTAGATCAGAGAAATCAGCAACTGAGAGAATGTGAGTAAGAATGCTAAATCTTTTCATGATTAAACAGGAGAACTTGGGCAAGCTCATGACAAACTTGAGGAGCACCCACCCTCACTTTGTGCGTTGTCTGATTCCCAATGAGTCCAAGACTCCAGGTAAAGTAATAAAGGACTCACAGATATTCTCATATTAACACAATATTTAATGTTGATGTATTTAATAATGCTAATGTTAATTTACCAAGCTCATGATGTAAATTATAGGTCTCATGGAGAACTTCCTGGTTATCCACCAGCTGAGGTGTAACGGTGTATTGGAGGGTATCAGAATCTGCAGAAAGGGTTTTCCCAGCAGAATCCTCTATGGTGACTTCAAACAGAGGTATATATGACACCACATAAAAATACCATTTCCTGTTGAAGACTCTTTATTAGAAGATATGAAGCATTTTGATAAATATTCCCATCTTCCACAGATACAAGGTGCTGAATGCCAGTGTTATCCCAGATGGACAGTTTATGGATAACAAGAAGGCCAGTGAGAAACTCCTGGGATCCATCGACGTTAATCATGACGAATACAGATTTGGACATACGAAGGTTAATATTCACCTTTACAACTTTCAAAGATTCAGTGATCATGGTCATTTAGCTTATACAGGTAAATCATATTTTGATTTACTGTTTTACATAAACTCAGGTGTTCTTCAAAGCTGGTCTTCTGGGTACTCTTGAGGAGATGCGTGATGAGAAACTGGCTGCTTTGGTCACAATGACTCAGGCTCTCTGCCGTGGTTACCTGATGAGGAGGGAGTTTGTGAAAATGACGGCGAGGAGGTGAGAAATGTTCTCAAACACGCTGATTTAACTATTTCAGTTAGTATAAAGCTTTTTCAGTTGGAAATGTCACAACAATGATTCATAACCCGCATTAATTTACAGTGTTAATGGGTTATCAATACAAATATTTTTTTGGTCTATGCAAGCCCATCTTCTTGTCAAATCGGCTTTTAAAAAATACTCTATACAAATATGTTTGACCCATACAGTGAAGGAAATGTTTTTATCGACTGGTTTAAAAATAAGTGCATTTCCCAAAAATTCTGCATTTGAACATCCAAATTGTTTCATAAGGGATGCAATTTACACCCTCCAATACAACATCCGCTCATTCATGAATGTCAAACACTGGCCATGGATGAAGGTTTATTACAAGATTAAGCCTCTGCTGAAGAGTGCTGAGACTGAGAAGGAGCTGGCAACCATGAAAGAGGACTATACAAAATGCAAAGAGGCTTTGGTTAAGGCTGAAGCCAAAAAGAAGGAGCTTGAAGAGAAGATGGTAGCACTGTTGCAAGAGAAAAATGATCTGCAGCTGCAAGTAGCATCTGTGAGTACATTTTATAATTAGCTGAATTTTTGCTCCATTAAAAATTAGCAAGGTTGTTTCCAATGAAATAGCAATCTATTTTACTAACAGGAATCTGAGGGTCTCTCAGATGCTGAGGAGAGGTGTGAGGGTCTGATCAAAAGCAAAATCCAGCTTGAAGCTAAACTCAAGGAGACAACTGAGAGACTGGAGGATGAGGAAGAAATCAATGCTGAACTGACAGCCAAGAAGAGGAAACTGGAGGATGAGTGCTCTGAGCTGAAGAAAGACATTGATGATCTGGAGCTCACCTTGGCTAAAGTGGAGAAGGAGAAACATGCCACTGAGAATAAGGTTGGAGATTGAGTTGGTTTAAGATGAGATTTAATGTCTTTCTTATATGTTGATATAAAAATAATAATTGTAAAATATAAGCTTATTTGAAACAAAAAAAAATCACACAGGTCAAGAACTTGACTGAGGAAATGGCAGCTCAGGATGAGAGCATTGCCAAGCTTACGAAGGAGAAGAAAGCCCTCCAAGAGTCACATCAGCAGACACTGGATGATCTTCAGGCCGAGGAGGACAAAGTCAACAGCCTGACCAAATCCAAGACAAAGCTTGAGCAGCAAGTTGATGATGTGAGTTGATTATGCAAACATGTTATTAATTAACTGTGTTTTCTGCTGTGAACATATTTTATATATCATTGTCCTGTAGCTTGAGGGTTCCCTTGAACAAGAGAAGAAGCTCCGCATGGACCTGGAGAGAGCCAAGAGAAAGCTTGAAGGAGACCTGAAATTAGCTCAAGAGTCCATCATGGACCTGGAGAATGACAAGCAGCAATCTGACGAGAAGCTGAAGAAGTAGGAATTCTTTGAAACTTTTATAAAAAATAATGGTTTTCATTTATTTCAGGTCATTCATTGTTTTCTCATTTTACACACAGAAAAGATTTTGAAACAAGTCAGCTGCTCAGCAAGATAGAAGATGAACAATCTCTGGGTGCTCAACTCCAGAAGAAGATCAAGGAGCTTCAGGTATTTTGAGATTTTTTTTTCAAACATTACGATCATTATGATCAGATCTCTAAGAATCGAATTAACTATTTTTCCATCATAGGCTCGCATTGAGGAACTGGAGGAAGAGATCGAGGCTGAGCGCGCTGCTCGTGCCAAGGTTGAGAAGCAGAGAGCTGATCTCTCCAGGGAACTTGAGGAGATCAGTGAGAGGCTTGAGGAGGCTGGAGGAGCCACTGCTGCTCAGATCGAGATGAATAAGAAGCGTGAAGCTGAATTCCAGAAGCTGCGTCGTGATCTTGAAGAGTCCACCCTCCAGCATGAAGCTACTGCTGCTGCCCTCCGCAAGAAGCAGGCAGACAGTGTGGCCGAGCTGGGAGAGCAGATCGACAACCTGCAGCGTGTCAAGCAGAAGCTTGAGAAAGAGAAGAGCGAATTCAAAATGGAGATTGATGATCTTTCCAGCAACATGGAAGCTGTTGCCAAAGCAAAGGTTTGAGAATGGTTTCTAAAAAAAAAAAGGAAATATAAAAAATGTGGTTTAGATTCTTAAGAATCAAATGAAATGTTTTTACAGGGTAATCTTGAGAAGATGAGCCGCACACTTGAGGACCAACTTAGTGAAATTAAGTCCAAGAATGACGAGAACCTTCGCCAGTTAAATGACCTCAGTGCTCAAAGAGCAAGACTTCAAACTGAAAATGGTAAATAATGGCACAATATCTCAAAAATATCAAACAAAGTAATACATCATTTTTATTTTCTCCACTAACAAATGCAGATAAACAATTAGTATAAGTAAATCATCCTCATGTAACATATTCACACAATCCTTTGACCTCATCCTCAAGGCTAATTTATTATGTTTTTATAAAGTAAAAGAAGTGAATTTACATGAAGGCCAACTATGGTAACCCGTACTCAGAATTTGTCCTCTGCATTTAACCCATCCAAGTTAGTTCCCACACATAAGCAGCGATGAGTAGTGAACACATCAGCAAGACACCGGCGCCCAGGGAACAATAGACTAGAGGCCTTAGTTAGGTGCCTTGCTCAAAGGTCAAATTAGGTCTATTAGGTCAAAATTGCATCATATGAGGATGTAATCAATTTTCCCAGCCTAATTGTGTAGCAAATGCTCTTCTCATATTATTAAATGCTTTATTTTGAATTGAGCTGACATAGTGAAAATTTTAACAGGTGAGTTTGGCCGTCAGCTGGAGGAGAAGGAGGCTCTGGTTTCTCAGCTCACAAGAGGCAAACAAGCTTTCACTCAGCAAATTGAGGAGCTTAAGAGACATATTGAAGAGGAGGTTAAGGTAATACATCATAATCAATACATGCACATACTTGTCAATTACTTTACTGTAGAGAAAAGCTAATATTATGTGACTTTGTCTCCTAGGCTAAGAACGCACTGGCCCATGCTGTGCAATCAGCCCGTCATGACTGTGACCTGCTCCGTGAGCAGTTTGAGGAAGAGCAGGAGGCAAAGGCTGAGCTGCAGCGGGGAATGTCAAAGGCCAACAGTGAGGTTGCTCAGTGGAGAACCAAATATGAAACTGATGCCATCCAGCGCACAGAAGAGCTCGAAGAGTCCAAGTATGTCTATTATTGTATAACATTCCCAATTCTCACAGCTATTTTATAGATTGGAATTCAAAATAAGGTGTATTACTTAACAGGAAGAAGCTGGCCCAGCGTCTGCAAGAGGCAGAGGAACAAATTGAGGCCGTAAACTCCAAATGTGCATCTCTGGAGAAGACCAAACAGAGACTCCAGGGTGAGGTGGAGGACCTCATGATTGATGTGGAGAGAGCCAATGGTTTGGCTGCCAACCTTGACAAGAAACAGAGAAACTTTGACAAGGTAAACTATCAGAGTCACTATATGATATTCTCTTTGCAAATTATCGCTGGAATAGGCTTTGTTAAACATGTTATAAACAAACCGATCCTGAAATATCTCCATCAAAGGTCCTGGCAGAATGGAAGCAGAAATATGAGGAAGGTCAGGCAGAGCTGGAAGGTGCTCAGAAAGAGGCTCGTTCACTCAGCACTGAACTGTTCAAGATGAAGAACTCCTATGAGGAGAGCCTGGATCAGCTGGAGACCCTCAAGAGAGAAAACAAGAATCTGCAGCGTAAGAATGAAACCGTTAAATTAGAAAAGACTTTAATGTTCTAATTCTAAATGAGCTTTAAAAAGTAAACACGTGATTATGATTACAGATATATTTTTTTCTTTCTACAGAGGAGATTTCAGATCTGACAGAGCAGATAGGTGAGACTGGTAAGAGCATCCATGAGCTGGAAAAGGCCAAGAAGACAGTGGAGACTGAGAAGGCAGAGATTCAGACCGCCCTGGAGGAGGCTGAAGTAAGTATCTGAAGATCAATATGGAATTCTTGCTAGAACCATCATACTGTGTTGTTAATGAATAATTTTGTTCTGATATTTATATGTTGCTGTATTTGTCATAGGGTACACTGGAGCATGAGGAGTCCAAGATTCTTCGTGTCCAGCTTGAGCTAAACCAGATCAAGGGAGAGGTCGACAGGAAGATTGCAGAGAAGGATGAGGAGATGGAGCAGATCAAGAGGAACAGCCAGAGAGTCATTGAATCCATGCAGGGCACTCTGGACTCTGAAGTCAGGAGCAGGAATGATGCCCTGAGAATCAAGAAGAAGATGGAGGGAGACCTTAATGAGATGGAGATTCAGCTGAGCCACGCCAATCGCCAGGCTGCTGAGGCCCAGAAACAGCTCAGGAACGTTCAGGGACAACTCAAGGTATTTAAATTCTGTTCGACTTTGGGATGTATTAATATGTTTGTATAATCTAATTATGGTCACCAGAAAGCACATTAAAGCTAATCTAAAACTATTGTTATGTTCAGGATGCCCAACTGCACCTTGATGATGCCCAGAGAGGACAGGAAGACATGAAGGAGCAGGTGGCCATGGTGGAGCGCAGAAACACTCTGATGCAGTCTGAGATTGAGGAGCTGAGAGCTGCTCTGGAGCAGACAGAGAGAGGCCGCAAAGTGGCTGAACAAGAGCTGGTGGATATCAGTGAGCGTGTTGGGCTGCTGCACTCTCAGGTAAGAGCCTTTTGGTTTTACAATGAAAGTAAGGAAATATAGAGCATCATTTAAAATGTTCAAACTGTTGCTTTCCATTTTGTAGAACACAAGTCTCCTGAACACCAAGAAGAAGCTTGAGGCTGACCTTGTTCAGGTCCAGAGTGAAGTTGATGACACTGTACAGGAAGCCAGAAATGCAGAGGAGAAAGCCAAGAAGGCCATCACTGATGTGAGCAACAGTAGCTGGCAAATGTTTCAAAAGACACTTGTGTACTTGAAAAAAATGTGGATCTAATGGACTCTAATGTCTGTATTAATGCAAAAGGCTGCAATGATGGCAGAAGAGCTGAAGAAGGAGCAGGACACCAGTTCTCACCTTGAGAGGATGAAGAAGAATCTGGAGGTCACAGTGAAGGACCTGCAGCATCGTCTGGATGAGGCTGAGAATCTGGCCATGAAGGGAGGAAAGAAACAACTCCAGAAACTGGAGTCAAGAGTAAGATTGCCTTTTTTTCTGATGTTAATTGTTATGATCCGAAAGGTATAAATTGTGTAATGCTTTAATATTCTGGAATATTTTGGATAGTCTAAACATGTTTTCATTGAATATTTTCTCCCACTAACTATAGGTCCGTGAGCTTGAGGCTGAAGTTGAGGCAGAGCAGAGACGTGGAGCTGATGCTGTTAAAGGTGTCCGCAAATATGAGAGGAGAGTCAAGGAGCTCACCTACCAGGTACAAAAAATGTGTAGTAAAATTCAGGTCACTATAATCTGATTATGTTCTAGTCTGATCCTTGTTCATTATCTGCAGACTGAGGAGGATAAGAAGAACCTCAACAGACTGCAGGATCTGGTTGACAAGCTTCAGCTGAAGGTCAAGGCTTACAAGAGACAGGCTGAAGAAGCTGTGAGTATCTCAGTTGAGAACTATAAACACCATGTGAACATGTTAAGTTCCTGATATTATCATATGTGACTTTGCAGGATGAACAAGCAAACACTCACCTGTCCAAGTTGAGGAAGGTGCAGCATGAGCTGGAAGAGGCTGAGGAGCGTGCTGACATTGCTGAGTCTCAGGTCAACAAGCTCAGAGTCAAGAGCCGTGATGCTGGAAAGGTAATTTTACTCAAATAAATGTTTAAACATACTTACAATTTAAAACTTTTATTTTACCATAAATTGTTCTATTTTATATTCTTACCGATTTATTATTTGTGTACCTTTTTTTCAGAGCAAAGAGGCAGCTGAGTGAAAACCTTCACTTTCACTGTCACAAGCTCCCAGTTGTCTCTGTAAAGGTGTAATTTCTCAATAAAACATTATATTTATTAACCTCTCTTTTATTTCCATTGCTGTTTTTTTCCTTCTTCTCCATACAGTATTCCTTATGTTTTTTTCATGTCTATTACATTACATTCATAGACTGTAATCACCTCAAATAATTTTAATTTAACAATGAGCTAGCTGGTATAACGGGAATGAATATTTCATAGATTTAATAAAGAATTAATCCTCGGGGGGGGGGGGGGGGGGGTAATTAAAAAAGGATTTAAGGGAATAAGGTAAAAGAAACAAGAATGGCAAAAGTTCCATGTCTAATATAGTGTGACGGAGTTGAGATGTTATGGGAGGAAGGAGGCAGGTCCCGGCGAACATTCAACAATTTTAATAAATAAATAAATAATCAAATACAAAACGAAAGTAAAGACTGCAGTCCCTCACGGTCGACTGACGCTACACATAATAAAACACAACATAAACTCAGGCCTCTCGTTCCCTTTCGAAGGGAACTCGCACTGCGTCGAATGACGCTTTGGGGAACGCCTCAGGCGTAACAGGTGTCTGAAGTCACAATCAAATCACGGCAATCACATTGACCGGCGACAGCCCGTGAATCATTAACGTGAATGATTAATGTGCGACCTGGAAGTATAAAAGGGCGCCTTGCAAACATGACAAATCATCTTTTCGTCTTCAGGGATTGTTTTGTCTGTAACCGCTTTTGAAAATCAGTTAATTATGAAATGCACTGAGAAGGCTGAGTGCTTTCAGAAGCGTGCAGACCCGTGCTCAAGATATCTGATGCCGGGTGACACACACGAACTGTGCGTTTTCTGTCTGGAAAGGAAGAGCGTGCACAGGCAGGGCTCGAGGGAACTGCCTGTACAATTGTAAGCGTTTTTCTTTGAGAATGCTCCGATCTCGTCTGGCCCTCTCCTTGAGAGAAGAGGGCTCAGCGTCTCGATGTGAGTTCCCAGATGAAGCCCGCCGATCGACTTGAGAGGGGTGTAATCCTCTCAGACGATGCGGCGGCTGATGAGGGTAAGTGGCAGCGAGTGCTCTTCCGGACAAACAGGAGATGGCTGATGAGGGTGGTGATAATCGGATTTATCCTGAATCTTCTCAGCCACCCTGCCCGGTGTATGCTGAACTGGTTGGTGTTATGGCACGCGCCGCGGGCAGGCTCAAAAAAAAATAATAAGAAAAAGCTGCCGTGGTCTGCATTCTGGGGCGACAATGTAGAGTAATGCAGCGTGATGCAGAGGCATGGTTAATAAAGATCCTGGGATATGCCTCAAATATGCCTCCCAGGTTCAATGTGTCTTTATTGAGCAAGGTTAGGCCATCTTTCGCCATACGAAGAGACTGGGTCTGTCTGCCCTCCCCCGCCGTGAAGAACTAGCATATGGATCTGGGCCGCCAGTACAGGCTTCACTCACCTCTCTGAGCTACTGCTCTAGCGTCGGGTTGTAGGTGGTTGGGTCACAATTAGCCCCACTCCCCTAGGTTGGGCACAGATACATTTTCTGTCACCCCAAGAGCCACTGGCAGGCCCCTGAGCGAAGGCTGCCCCGTTAGGTAGTAGGCTTCAGCAGGCCTTCTTGAATGGGCAGCCCCCAAGAGGGCTTACTTCACGGGGTTGGCCTTGGTGGTTCGGGCAGTTGACTCACTGATGGGTAGTAGGCCTTAAACAGGCCTCCTCGGAAGTGAGTCCCAACATTGTGGGACATACTCTATAGCCGCTACCAGGTTGCTAGCCGCATTAGGCCTCCTGTGGCTGGCCCCAACAGTGTACCTTTGTAGCAGAATTGACTTGGTATTAGCTAGTAGGCCCAACCAGGCCTCCCTGGTAGGCGAGTCCCCAGCTGGCTGGCCTTAGCAGACCGCCTTGGAATTATCACCCGGACTCAGGGCTCATAGCTACCAGTTGCTATCAGGTAGTAGGCTCCTCAGGCCTCCCTGAAGGTGAATTCCCACTTAAGATGGTTATCAGATAGTAGGCCTCACCGGGCCTCCCTGAAGGCGAATTCCCACTTACGTTGGCTATCCGGTAGTAGGCCTCACCAGGCCTCCCTGAAGGTGAGTTCCCCACATGCTGTTGTTATCATGTAGTAGACCTCACCAGGCCTCCCTGAAGGTAAGTTCCCACATACTGTGGTTATCATGTAGTAGGCCTCACCAGGCCTCCCTGAAGGTGAGTTCCCACACACTGTGGTCATCAGGTAGTAGGCCTCACCAGGCCTCCCTGTGAGTGGTTTCCCAACGATGCTGGGTTCTGGAAGCTAGTGGCTGCTTGATATCAGTTCGGCTGGCCTTATTAGGCCGCTGCTGAAAGCGAGCTCGTGCCCTGGCTCAACTAAAGTGTTCGTCCTCTGCTACTGGTTCCCTCCCGGAACTTCTTATTCTGCCTACAGCCTGGTTTGCCTACCAGGCGGACCATTGCTCCCCTCACTGAGGTTCACTATGAGTGTTTGGACTCCTAAGTCTGGTCAGACGGTCGTTGGCCTCTCGTGAGGCCCCCCAGTTAGATCAGCCGGGCCGAGTGGGTTGGATGCCTTACCTACGACAAATGTCCAGAGGGTCTGTCTCCGGACAGACAGGAAGTTGGCCAGACTGAAGTGTTTGACGTAAGTGACACCAGGTCAGGCCTTCCTGGTGGCATTTCGGGTGGTACGTTCCCCCGAATAGTGACTGGCTGGGGTTCCCTCGCGTTCCCTAGCTACATTCCCTAGAAGGGACCCCTTCTAAATTGAAGTTGTGGTCCTAGGGATTTGAGTAGGCCCAGGTAGACCTTCGGTAAACTTCGTTTTTGGAGGTCTTCCTGCTTATAGCTTGGGCTATGACCGTAGGGAATGCTGTCACTGACAGCCCAGTGTGACCTGAGGGTGAGTGGTTCTAGCGCTTCATTTGAATTTGCTGGTTCTGACAATTGTCACTGCCTCCTGGCATGCACTCCCCTTAGCATGGCGGCGTGGGTATATCGTTCCCCAAAGCGCCATTCGACGCAGTGCGAGTTCCCTTCGAAAGGGAACGTCTCAGGTTACGACTGTAACCTATGTTCCCTGAGAATCGGGGCCATGCCTCGGGGCCGGCCTACCAAACAGTCCCTTCAGACGAAGGATGATTTGTCATGTTTGCAAGGCGCCCTTTTATACTTCCAGGTCGCACATTAATCATTCACGTTAATGATTCACGGGCTGTCGCCGGTCAATGGGATT
Source organism: Phoxinus phoxinus (assembly GCF_949152265.1). Taxonomy (NCBI): domain Eukaryota; kingdom Metazoa; phylum Chordata; class Actinopteri; order Cypriniformes; family Leuciscidae; genus Phoxinus; species Phoxinus phoxinus. The sequence continues at coordinate 19,829,664 of NC_136878.1, read as the reverse complement.
GCCGTGATTTGATTGTGATTTCAGATACCTGTCACGCCTGAGGTGTTCCCCAAAGCGTCATTCGACACAGTGTCTCGTTCCCTGTTCTCAGGGAACATAGGTTACAGTCGTAACCTGAGACGATCTCCACTGTCATCGCTCCTCCTTTTATGCTTCCGCTCCTCCGTGAGAGATACGAGACCGGTGCGTCGCGCAGGTGTCGCTCACGCCACCGGCCTCACGCTGTTCTCCCACCCTCGACTTCGTCCTGCTCGCCGCATATAGTTATGAAGTAATCAATTTAAACTATTTGCAAATAATATTTTATTTTAAAATAGATGCACATTCACTCATGTCTAATTTGTAAAGAACAAAAACGTTTCTTGTCACATTCATTCAGTTATGAATTAGATGAATCATGCAAATAATAGCCTATATATACTGTAGATCACTGAACATTTCTTTCTTAAAACAGTTGTCAAATATTGTTTAGTTACTAACATCGTACCACACACTCTTTTGATTGGCCATCTCAATCATTTCGACACTGACAAGTGCAAAAACTTTTTATCACAAAAAACTTTTTGTGATTTTTTATTACAAATAATTAAAATAAACAAATAAACCCTAGGGGGTTAAAAAATTACTAATTATTTTAGAATTATTTCGCAGTATATGGTACTGGACATCCTTCTTTGCATTTTAGTTAGAAAACAAACACCTTTTGGTTACACGTTGTGTTCAATTATGTCAAAATCTTTCTAATTTATCCCACCCCTTTCCAACAGATATAATTAATCTCACATCTATGATGAGTAATTACTCATATGAGTAGTTATAACATTTTAGGCCAAATCATGTTAATTTTTAGCTATGTCAACAGAGGAAATTTCAATTACTAGTCCACGTTATTTGAGCCAAATAAGTAAGTTAACTTTTTTAAAAGTCTTTAAAGATGCTTTTTATGGTACAGTAAAGTCTAATCATCAAATGTACAGTTTATACATTGAAAGTTCAGATTACTGCACATGCACAACATGTAAACACAATATAAATGTGCACAGGCAAATGAAAAGTTATTAGACTTGTATTAATTTAATCATGGGGGACTTTGGTAAGACTCAGATATTATACAGACATTAAGAAATGCACACAAATGAATAGGCTATTTTTTGGTAGGCTATCATCAGACGGTCCTCGGTCGGTTCTGACCGAAATATTTTCTGTTTTGAATTTTTTAAAATCACAGCTTCATCTGAATGTTATGAAACTTGGTGACTTTTATGGCATTAGGTATGTGAATACAAAAAAAAATTGAGGTCATGATCCGAGCATGCTAAGTGGTGGTGAAAAAAATAGTCACACTTGTGGTCTTCGGTCAAAAATGACCGACCCATAGGAAATGAATGGGAAATTTACAAAAATTCTAAAATTCTCCGCATTTTTGTGTGTACAATCTACAAAACGGACACAATCCTAAAAAAAAGTACACCGCTGGAAAGGGGGGAAACTCTACAACATCAAGAGTGCAAAACAGACACACCCACCCACACACACACACATACAAACACACTTTTATACACATACACACCAATAAATTCAGATTACAAAAAATATGTTTTGAATTTTTAAAAATCACAGCTTCATCGGAATGTTACGAAACTTGGTGACTTTTATGGCATTATGTATGTGAACACACAAAAAAATTGAGGTCATGATCCGAGCATGCTAAGTGGTCATAAAAAAAATAATCACACTTGTGGTCTTTGGTCAAAAATGACCCCCATAGGAAATGAATGGGAAATTGACAAAAACACAAAAATTCACCCAAATTTTTTTTTTAATTTTTTTTAAGTACACAGCATTAAAGGGGTGACACTCTAAAACATCTAGAGAAAAAAAAATAAAAAAAATAAAATAAAATAAAAAATAAAAAAATAATTTTTCATAATTTTTTTTATTTTTTATATATATATTCAAAAAATATATATTTATATTTATATTAAACATCATTATATCACTAAGCCATGATGACATATTAGGTGGATTGTGTGATTTCCACTCTAGGATAATTTTTCTAGGCTTTCTAACACAATGTTTAGGTTTGACTAATCATAATGCAAAAACTAACACTTTAAATCACTATTTCTAAAAAAATATATATATAAAACTTGATAAGAAATAGTTTTTGAGATTGTTTAAATATATATTCAAATCCACATAAAAAAAAAAAAAGTAAATGTGTCCATTAAACAGCTGGGGAAGTCACATGCCTCTCCATAGAGTGCTGTTTATGCCATCTAGTGGTTACACCATGGTTCTACGCTTTCTCTCCATACTCTCACCAGATGGCGCTAATCTGCTTCAACCATTTTTTTTTGGAGGCCTAGACTCTATATTAAACTAACATACTGCATAAAAAAAAAAAAAAAAAAAAAAAATTGTATTTTTTTCAATGGCAAAAATAGACCATAAATATTGCATAAATATTAATAAATTCAATCAAATTCTCTCAAAATACAAAATTAAAAAGAAAACATATTATAGAACAAAAATAAATTGCATTGGTTTTACTGGGATGAAGGAAATTGAATTTTTAGGTCTCCGGTCACTTCTGACCGGGAAGGCCCAGGAGGTGACTCCGAAACGAAGACCGTCAGAGGGTTAAGATTTAAAAATTAGTTGCAGTCATGTGAGCTCCCCCAAAGTAGCCATATGGTGAACTCCATTGGTGCCATAAATAGTTCCTTACAGGGACAAGCACCAAAGGCATCTGTTGATGTCAGCACAAGCTCTTTTACTGTATATGGCTGTGTCAGTCTCAAGTAATAAAAAAAGAGGCAATTAGTCTAGATAAACCCAAGCACAATATGATATTATAGACGAATGAACTGCAGATTTATTATTATGGCTTATAACCTTTTAAGTTTAAGTGAGCAAATCGATCTCACTCACTTCCATGAACTCCTTTTTCATTTACTGAAGCATGTGAATTTCCTGTCTTCAAAGACTAGAGCTGGCAGGCTGTGAAGGATCATCCATTGGTTGGATATTGAACAAAACAATAAACGTAAACGAGAGTAGGCAGTCACTTTATGTCAAGACGTACAGTTCTCACTTTAGACACTACGAGATCAAATGCGGATATCGCGTGACTCTATCTGCTTGTTGCTGAATGCAATTTAAACTCTGTTACTTTTATATGAATATGATCAAGACACCTAAAGTATCGATACCCGACTGCGAAATCTGGCACGAAAAGAACGTTTTTGGCATAGCCTACATAGTGGTGAAAGCCCAAGTTTCCAAATTTTGGGGCGTTTTCAAACCGGGAGAGAGGTTTTTAACTATCCAAAGGTACGGAAGCCTAAAAGGCCATTCATTCTTTTATTTTCTTGTTTTCTCGTGATCGCAATAAGATCACAAGAAAAGAACTTATGTCAAAATCATGAGAAATAAAGATGTATATATAAATAAATATATACAGTAAATACGTCTGATAAATATCTTAGAGCAGTTTTACATACAAATATATCAACTCGGAATTGGGAGGAAAAAAAACGGTCAGAACTGTGAGATATAAACTTAAGTCCAAATTGTGATATATACTTTATTCCTTACAATAGAGTCATGTTAGTCAATTTACTGTACTATTGAAGAGTAGTGGGACAAAAACAAATGTGAGCTTATAATTTTTTTTTTATTACAATTATTTACACTTTTTTCACATTGTAGGCTTTAAACACAATCAGTGTAATACTGTACACGCAAATGCTCTTCATTATGAATATTAATAAAAACAGAAAATAGGCCTATTCAACACCTTTTCATTTTAAATACTAAACTGCTTTAATATTGTAATTTCTTTAATATCATAATATACCTCATATAATATACCTCAGCCTATATTAGTCTGTGTAGCTATATGTAACTTGAAAATATTTTTTTGCATAAACCACACCAGGGAAGCTAAATTGTCAATGGAATGCAAACCATCCAAATAAAGCAATACAATATAAATATAAACATAAATAAAATAACATACATAAATAGAAAGTGTGCCCCTTAAAGATATTAGATCTAAGAAACAAAGCTAAAAAAACCCCATAAATGACATCAATGACATTAATACATCTACCATAATTGTTATCACATGATACTGTAAATTATTTAATATAATAATGTTTAACACTAATAGCTAGTAAAAGTGATAGTGGTTTAATAACCTTTTTTTTTTTTTTGCATTCCATTGTTAAATACATTATATACAAAATGTATTAAACTTTTTAGCTCTTGAAATAGTTGAAAAATAATATGTATTTATTAATAATTTTTATAAAAAGCATTTTACACCATACATAAAGGATCTTCACACATAGACCAATGTCGATGAAGCAACACATAACTAGAATACATGCCAAAAATGTTATGGTCCAGCAAGCCTAAAAAAAGACTCAACGTGTTACCTCTGTGCTTCGTGTGTCATATGTGCCAAACAGGTTCTATACATTTTTTTTAAGGCCTCTGTGTACAATCTCTAAAAACAATATGTACGTATGGCTTCATAAATTGTTACTCGAAGATACAAATGTGTACACTACAGACAACAGCTGTTGATACTTATTCTGCTAGAGGTTAGTGAAATAATTTTCTTTAAAGAATTCTAAAAACAAATTAGCAACATATCCTAAAGGGGTTATTTATTTACACCTTTACTGGTTCCATTTTCACAAGCACCAAATGGTTTATATGATCGATTCCTTAACTTAGACTGACTCAAATAGCCATATTTGGTGTTAGCCATATTTAACTTTTGCATTGCTGGCACAGCAAATGCAGTATAAAAACCAGTGGCAGGGGGGGAGACCTTTGCATTCAGAGACCAGCCAAGTTTCCGTTTGAGGTGAGATGGTCATTCATTTCTTTGCATGGAATATGCAGTGGTTAGATTAGGTTAGAGAACCATGGCATGTCTTTCTGTAGAATATTACTGTAGACATTTTGCATAAAAAACTATTCAGACAAAAAAGATTTTTAGATTTTCAAGTTGAACGTAATTAAAATGAAAATATTTAAGACATATGTTGCTAATAGTTTATAATAAGTCTTTAATCACAGCTTTCATTTTCAATATCTTCATATTACAGTGTGCAGGGAATTCATCATTACTTGTGGAAGATTGGAAAGGTAATTGATGTTTATATCTGTAAATACGAGACTAGCTCAACCATTCAAAATAGTTAAAAAAACAGATCTGTTCAGAAATCAAGGATAAAAAGGATATTGTTTTTGGATTCACTGTAGGTAACCGTAATTTTAGGGATTATAGAAAAAAAAAAGCCACATTAATGTTATAAGAGTAATTTTTCTTTTGATCTTTAAATTCCAGAATTAAGCCGCCACCATGAGTACGGACGCAGAGATGGCCATTTATGGCAAGGCTGCCATTTACCTTCGTAAGCCTGAGAAGGAGAGAATTGAGGCTCAGAGCAAACCATTTGATGCCAAGTCTGCCTGCTATGTGGCTGATGTCAAAGAGTTGTACCTCAAGGGAACAATCAAGAGCAAAGAGGGTGGCAAAGCCACAGTTATTTTGCTTGACACTAAGGAGGTACATTTTAAAAGATGCTCATAATGCACAATGTTCTACATATTTTTTTATTTTTTTTAAATCTATTATCTGATTGATCACATTTATAGGAGAAAACAGTAAAGGAAGAAGATGTCTACCCAATGAATCCTCCCAAGTATGACAAGATTGAGGACATGGCCATGATGACCCATCTCAATGAAGCCTCTGTGCTGTATAACCTCAAAGAGCGTTATGCTGCATGGATGATCTACGTAAGTTCTGAAAACAACAAACACAATAATTTAAGTTATTTTTGTCTGTGTTATTGCAATCTGACTTCTCTGCTCATTTCAGACCTACTCTGGACTCTTCTGCGCAACTGTGAACCCCTACAAGTGGCTCCCAGTGTATGATGCAGAAGTGGTGTCTGCCTACAGAGGCAAAAAGCGTATGGAGGCCCCACCCCACATCTTCTCTGTCTCTGACAACGCCTATCAGTTCATGCTGACTGGTAAGATCTGATTTAGGAGATCTGAATTAAATTTAAGTTGAAATTCACATTCATAGTTTTTTATAAAACAATTGCTAAAACATTATTACCCTTTCATTTTACAGACAGAGAGAACCAGTCTGTCCTGATTACGTATGTATCAAGCCTTCAATTAGAGTCGTTGAGAACAGTTAAAATTTCCTCTTGTGAAACTTCCACATGTCTTATCATCTTCTGTCTTCTAATCTCTTATAAACCAGCGGAGAATCTGGTGCTGGAAAGACTGTGAACACCAAACGTGTCATCCAGTACTTTGCCACAGTTGCAGTGGCAGGTGGTGACAAGAAGAAAGATAGTTCTAGCAAATTCCAGGTATGAGATATAAAACTACATAGCCTACATATTATTTTGAATGATGTTGATTTACACTCATCTCACATGATATGTGAATTTTGTAAAATTCCTATAAATATTGTTTAGTAATTAAATAGAAAAAACTCTTCAAACATCACAGGGCTCTCTTGAGGACCAGATTATTGCTGCCAACCCTCTGCTTGAGGCTTATGGTAATGCCAAGACTGTGAGAAATGACAACTCCTCCCGTTTTGTAAGTTCACTTCTTTTTATTTACATGTAGTTCAATTAGTCAGTTGTGTTGGATTTTTCTATGTATATATTTTGTTTTGTTATTATTATCATCATTAATAATAGTAATATTTTGTTATTTTGTTTTAAACAGGGTAAATTCATCAGAATTCACTTCGGCACATCTGGAAAACTGGCTAGTGCTGACATTGAGACATGTATGTGGACACAATTTCATTGATCCATCCTGAACATTTGTTTTTGTCTGTCACTCTTCAGATGATTGTGACTCAAGTACATTCTCTCAACAGATCTGCTGGAGAAGTCTAGAGTGTCATTCCAGCTTCCAGATGAGAGAGGCTACCACATCTTCTACCAGATGATGACCAACCATAAGCCTGAGATTGTTGGTAGGTGCACATATTTCATTAAATGTTTCTGATTGTAAGATGCTCTTTCATAAATGCTGTGTATTTTACAGAAATGACGCTCATCACCACCAACCCCTATGACTTTCCCATGTGCAGTCAGGGTCAGATCACAGTGGCCAGCATTGATGACAAAGAGGAGCTGGATGCTACCGATGTGAGTCATTGATGTTTGAATATTGACATATTCTGTATAAATATGGCAAATCATAGATTTTTTTCTTCTCTGTGATTTACAGAGTGCTATTGACATTCTGGGCTTTACTAATGAAGAGAAAATGGGCATCTACAAGTTCACTGGAGCTGTGCTTCATCATGGCAACATGAAGTTCAAGCAGAAGCAGCGTGAGGAGCAGGCTGAGCCTGATGGCACAGAGGGTGAGACTACATTGTACTAATGTGTGTCATAGCATGCATTGCTTTGAATGGAGAGATCCTTATTTCTATTTTCAAACAGAAAGCTGAGGTTTTAGTTTTCAAGGCAACTTTTTTTAATTGCAGAGGCTGACAAAATCGCCTACCTTCTGGGTTTGAACTCTGCTGATATGCTGAAGGCTTTGTGCTACCCCAGAGTCAAGGTCGGAAATGAGTTTGTGACCAAAGGCCAGACCGTGCCACAGGTATAGTAACATTTCCAGCATGCCATATGTTTAACCTAAAATTCTGGTTAATTATTGCAGAAGTAAAATATCCACTCAATTCTACTTACAGGTGTACAACTCTGTTAGTGCCTTGGCCAAATCTATCTATGAGAGGATGTTCTTGTGGATGGTCATTCGTATCAACCAGATGTTGGACACAAAACAACAAAGAAACTTCTTCATTGGTGTACTGGATATTGCTGGCTTTGAAATCTTTGATGTAAGAATGATTCTTTTATCTCTTTTTTAATGGCACATTGAGTGATATATTCATATTCAGAAGTCAGTAAATGGTTATGTTTCTTCCTCCAGTTCAACAGCATGGAGCAGCTCTGTATCAACTTCACCAATGAGAAACTGCAACAGTTTTTCAACCACCACATGTTTGTGCTGGAGCAAGAGGAGTACAAGAAGGAGGGCATTATTTGGGAGTTCATTGACTTCGGCATGGACTTGGCTGCTTGCATTGAGCTCATTGAGAAGGTTTTTACTGGTTTATGAACTCACTCGTTTCCAATTTCTATGCTTGAAATCTTAAAATAGTAATAATTAAACAACATTCTTTTATAAACAGCCCATGGGTATCTTCTCCATCCTTGAAGAGGAGTGCATGTTCCCCAAGGCTTCAGATACTTCCTTCAAGAACAAGCTGTATGATCAGCATCTTGGCAAGAACAATGCTTTCCAGAAACCAAAGCCTGCCAAAGGCAAGGCTGAAGCCCACTTCTCCCTGGTTCATTACGCTGGAACTGTGGACTACAACATTTCTGGCTGGTTGGACAAGAACAAGGATCCACTGAATGAGTCTGTTCTGCAGCTGTACCAGAAGTCTTCTGTCAAACTGCTGGCTACTCTCTACCCACCTGTTGTTGAGGGTAAAAAACTGAATTGTTAACATAATCATGTACATCATTTTAGCCAAACTTTGATTCAGGGTCTTTTCTTGTTATTACTTTATGTGTTCTTTTGTCTCTTTATCTGAATAGAGACTGGTGGTGCCAAGAAGGGAGCCAAGAAGAAGGGTGGCTCCATGCAGACTGTATCTTCTCAGTTCAGAGTATGTGTTTGTTTGAGAGCAAATGTGAATAATGATGCAATTGAAAGGACTTAAGAAGCAGTGACTGTACATAACCTTGCTTGAGTCTAGATCAGAGAAATCAGCAACTGAGAGAATGTGAGTAAGAATGCTAAATCTTTTCATGATTAAACAGGAGAACTTGGGCAAGCTCATGACAAACTTGAGGAGCACCCACCCTCACTTTGTGCGTTGTCTGATTCCCAATGAGTCCAAGACTCCAGGTAAAGTAATAAAGGGCTTACAGATATTCTCACATTAAGACAATATTTAATGTTAATGTATGTAATAAAAATAATAATATTAATTTACCAAGTTTATTATGTAAACTGTTTGTTATAGGTCTCATGGAGAACTTCCTGGTTATCCACCAGCTGAGGTGTAACGGTGTATTGGAGGGTATCAGAATCTGCAGAAAGGGTTTCCCCAGCAGAATCCTCTATGGTGACTTCAAACAGAGGTATATATGACACCACATGAAAATACCATTTCCTGTGGAAGACTCTTTATTAGAAGATATGAAGCATTTTGATAAATCTTCCCATCTTCCATAGATACAAGGTACTTAATGCCAGTGTTATCCCAGAGGGACAGTTTATTGATAACAAAAAGGCCAGTGAGAAACTCCTGGGATCCATCGACGTTGATCATGACGAGTACAGATTTGGAACCACAAAGGTTAATATTCAGCTTTACAACTTTCAAAGATTTAGTGATCATGGTCATTTAGCTTATACAGGTAAATCATATTTTGATTTACTGTTTTACATGAATTTAGGTGTTCTTCAAAGCTGGTCTTCTGGGTACTCTTGAGGAGATGCGTGATGAGAAACTGGCTACTCTGGTCACAATGACTCAGGCTCTCTGCCGTGGTTACCTGATGAGGAGGGAGTTTGTGAAGATGATGGAAAGGAGGTGAGTATTGTATTAATAAAGGTGATATCAACAATATATGTACAAACGGTAAACAATGACACTGGTTATGTAATTTAATGATAAATTATTATAACAGGGAGTCCATTTACACCATCCAATACAACATCCGCTCATTCATGAATGTCAAACACTGGCCATGGATGAAGGTTTATTACAAGATTAAGCCTCTGCTGAAGAGTGCCGAGACTGAGAAGGAGCTGGCTACAATGAAAGAGGACTATACAAAATGCAAAGAGGCGTTGGTTAAGGCTGAAGCCAAAAAGAAGGAGCTTGAAGAGAAGATGGTAGCACTGTTACAAGAGAAAAATGATCTGCAGCTGCAAGTAGCATCTGTGAGTATTTTTTTTATAATTAACTGAATACTGGCTCCATTAAAAATGAACAATGGTTGTTTTCAATGAAATAGCAATCTAATTTACTAACAGGAATCTGAGGGTCTCTCAGATGCTGAGGAGAGGTGTGAGGGTCTGATCAAAAGCAAAATCCAGCTTGAAGCTAAACTCAAGGAGACAACTGAGAGACTGGAGGATGAGGAAGAAATCAATGCTGAACTGACAGCCAAGAAGAGGAAACTGGAGGATGAGTGCTCTGAGCTGAAGAAAGACATTGATGACCTGGAGCTCACTTTGGCTAAAGTGGAGAAGGAGAAACATGCCACTGAGAATAAGGTTGGAGATTGAGTTGGTTTAAGATGAGATTTAATATCTTTCTTATATGTTGATATAAAAATAATAATTGTAAAATATAAGCTTATTTGAAACAAAAAAATCACACAGGTCAAAAACTTGACTGAGGAAATGGCAGCTCAGGATGAGAGCATTGCCAAGCTTACGAAGGAGAAGAAAGCCCTCCAAGAGTCACATCAGCAGACACTGGATGATCTTCAGGCCGAGGAGGACAAAGTCAACAGCCTGACCAAATCCAAGACAAAGCTTGAGCAGCAAGTTGATGATGTGAGTTGATTATGCAAACATGTTATTAATTAACTGTGTTTTCTGCTGTGAACATATTTTATATATCATTGTCCTGTAGCTTGAGGGTTCCCTTGAACAAGAGAAGAAGCTCCGCATGGACCTGGAGAGAGCCAAGAGAAAGCTTGAAGGAGACCTGAAATTAGCTCAAGAGTCCATCATGGACCTGGAGAATGACAAGCAGCAATCTGACGAGAAGCTGAAGAAGTAGGAATTCTTTGAAACTTTTATAAAAAATAATGGTTTTCATTTATTTCAGATCATTCATTGTTTTCTCATTTTACACACAGAAAAGATTTTGAAACAAGTCAGCTGCTCAGCAAGATAGAAGATGAACAATCTCTGGGTGCTCAACTCCAGAAGAAGATCAAGGAGCTTCAGGTATTTTGAGATACATTTTTTTCAAACATTACGATCATTATGATCAGATCTCTAAGAATCTAATTAACTATTTTTCCATCATAGGCTCGCATTGAGGAACTGGAGGAAGAGATCGAGGCTGAGCGCGCTGCTCGTGCCAAGGTTGAGAAGCAGAGAGCTGATCTCTCCAGGGAACTTGAGGAGATCAGTGAGAGGCTTGAGGAGGCTGGAGGAGCCACTTCTGCTCAGATCGAGATGAATAAGAAGCGTGAAGCTGAATTCCAGAAGCTGCGTCGTGATCTTGAAGAGTCCACCCTCCAGCATGAAGCTACTGCTGCTGCCCTCCGCAAGAAGCAGGCAGACAGTGTGGCCGAGCTGGGAGAGCAGATCGACAACCTGCAGCGTGTCAAGCAGAAGCTTGAGAAAGAGAAGAGCGAATTCAAAATGGAGATTGATGATCTTTCCAGCAACATGGAAGCTGTTGCCAAAGCAAAGGTTTGAGAATGGTTTCTAAAAAAAAAAAAAAAAAGGAAATATAACAAATGTGGGTAAGATTTTTAAGAATCAAATGAAATGTGTTTACAGGGTAATCTTGAGAAGATGTGCCGCACACTTGAGGACCAACTTAGTGAAATTAAGTCCAAGAATGACGAGAACCTTCGCCAGTTAAATGACCTCAGTGCTCAAAGAGCAAGACTTCAAACTGAAAATGGTAAATAATGGCACAATATCTCAAAAATATCAAACAAAATAATTTGATTTTCTCCACTAACAAAGATATCATCATCCATGTAACATATTCACACAACCTTTGAACCAGAATCAAACCCGTGCTCAAAGGCACCTCAGTCATTTCCTGCTGGTATTGAGAATCAAACCCGTGACCTTTGGGTCAAAAGTCAGAATCTCTGACTATTAGGTCACAACTGCATCATATGATGATGTAATACATTTTTCCAGCCTAATTGTGTAGCAAATGCTTTTCTCATATTATTAAATGGTTTATTTTGAATTGAGCTGACATAGTAAAATGTTAACAGGTGAGTTTGGCCGTCAGCTGGAGGAGAAGGAGGCTCTGGTTTCTCAGCTCACCAGAGGCAAACAAGCTTTCACTCAGCAAATTGAGGAGCTTAAGAGGCATATTGAAGAGGAGGTTAAGGTAATACAGTATAATCAATACATGCACATACTTGTCAATTATTTTACTGTAGAGAAAAGCTAATATTATGTGACTTTGTCTCCTAGGCTAAGAACGCACTGGCCCATGCTGTGCAATCAGCCCGTCATGACTGTGACCTGCTCCGTGAGCAGTTTGAGGAAGAGCAGGAGGCAAAGGCTGAGCTGCAGCGGGGAATGTCAAAGGCCAACAGTGAGGTTGCTCAGTGGAGAACCAAATATGAAACTGATGCCATCCAGCGCACAGAGGAGCTTGAAGAGTCCAAGTATGTCTATTATTGTATAATATTCCCAATTCTTACAGCTATTTTATAGATTGGAATTCAAAATAATGTGTATTACTTAACAGAAAGAAGCTGGCCCAGCGTCTGCAAGAGGCAGAGGAACAAATTGAGGCCGTAAACTCCAAATGTGCATCTCTGGAGAAGACCAAACAGAGACTCCAGGGTGAGGTGGAGGACCTCATGATTGATGTGGAGAGAGCCAATGGTTTGGCTGCCAACCTTGACAAGAAACAGAGGAACTTTGACAAGGTAACAAATGTTGTCTTTCTGTGATAGGATATTAACTTCTAAAAGTAGTCTGGGCTTGTTCAGCATGCTACAAGTTAAATTAACCTGATCCTGAAATTTTTCCACCAAAGGTCCTGGCAGAATGGAAGCAGAAATATGAGGAAGGTCAGGCAGAGCTGGAAGGTGCTCAGAAAGAGGCTCGTTCACTCAGCACTGAACTGTTCAAGATGAAGAACTCCTATGAGGAGAGCCTGGATCAGCTGGAGACCCTCAAGAGAGAGAACAAGAATTTGCAGCGTAAGAATGAAACAGTTAATTTAGAAAATACTTAAATGTTCTAATTCTAAATGAGCTTTAAAAAGTAAACATGTGATTATGATTACAGATATTATTTTTTTCTTTCTATAGAGGAGATTTCAGATCTGACGGAGCAGATAGGTGAGACTGGAAAGAGCATCCATGAGCTGGAAAAGGCCAAGAAGACAGTAGAGACTGAGAAGGCAGAGATTCAGACCGCCCTGGAGGAGGCTGAAGTGAGTATCTGAAGATCAATATGGAATTCTTTCTAGAACCATCATACTGTGTTGTTAATTAATAATTTTGTTCTGATATTTAAATGTTACTTTATTTGTCATAGGGTACACTGGAGCATGAGGAGTCCAAGATTCTTCGTGTCCAGCTTGAGCTAAACCAGATCAAGGGAGAGGTTGACAGGAAGCTTGCAGAGAAGGATGAGGAGATGGAGCAGATCAAGAGGAACAGCCAGAGAGTCATTGAATCCATGCAGGGCACTCTGGACTCTGAAGTAAGGAGCAGGAATGATGCCCTGAGAATCAAGAAGAAGATGGAGGGAGACCTTAATGAGATGGAGATTCAGCTGAGCCACGCCAATCGCCAGGCTGCTGAGGCCCAGAAACAGCTCAGGAACGTTCAGGGACAACTCAAGGTATTTAACTTCTGTCCGACTTTGGGATGTATTAATATGTTTGTATAATCTAACTTTTGTTAGGTTATGGTCACCAGAAAGCACATTAAAGCTTATTCTAAAGCTATTGTTATGTTCAGGATGCCCAACTGCACCTTGATGATGCCCAGAGAGGACAGGAAGACATGAAGGAGCAGGTTGCCATGGTGGAGCGCAGAAACACTCTGATGCAGTCTGAGATTGAGGAGCTGAGAGCTGCTCTGGAGCAGACAGAGAGAAGCCGCAAAGTGGCTGAACAAGAGCTGGTGGATATTAGTGAGCGTGTTGGGCTGCTGCACTCTCAGGTAAGGGCATTTTGGTTTTACAATGAAAGTAAGGAAATTGAGAGCATCAGTTAAATTGTTCAAACTGTTGCTTTCCATTTTGTAGAACACAAGTCTTCTGAACACCAAGAAGAAGCTTGAGGCTGACCTTGTTCAGGTCCAGAGTGAAGTTGATGACACTGTACAGGAAGCCAGAAATGCAGAGGAGAAAGCCAAGAAGGCCATCACTGATGTGAGCAACAGTACCTGGCAAATGTTTCAAAAGACACTTGTGTACTTGAAAAAAATGTGGATCTAATGACTTTCTGTATTAATGCAAAAGGCTGCAATGATGGCAGAAGAGCTGAAGAAGGAGCAGGACACCAGTTCTCACCTTGAGAGGATGAAGAAGAATCTGGAGGTCACAGTGAAGGACCTGCAGCATCGTCTGGATGAGGCTGAGAATCTGGCCATGAAGGGAGGAAAGAAACAACTCCAGAAATTGGAGTCAAGAGTAAGATTGCCTTTTTTCTGATGTTAATAGTTATGATCTGAAAGGTATAAATTGTGTAATACTTTAATATTCTGGAAAATTTTGGATAGTCTAAACATGTTTTCATCGACTGAAATAATTTAAATATTATCTCTTACTAACTATAGGTCCGTGAGCTTGAGGCTGAAGTTGAGGCAGAGCAGAGACGTGGAGCTGATGCTGTTAAAGGTGTCCGCAAATATGAGAGGAGAGTCAAGGAGCTCACCTACCAGGTACAAAAAATGTGTAGTAAAATTCAGGTCACTATAATCTGAGTTCTATGTTCTAGTCTGATCCTTGTTCATTATCTGCAGACTGAGGAGGATAAGAAGAACCTCAACAGACTGCAGGATCTGGTTGACAAGCTTCAGCTGAAGGTCAAGGCTTACAAGAGACAGGCTGAAGAAGCTGTGAGTATCTCAGTTGAGAACTATAAACACCATGTGAACATGTTAAGTTCCTGATATTATCATATGTGACTTTGCAGGATGAACAAGCAAACACTCACCTGTCCAAGTTGAGGAAGGTGCAGCATGAGCTTGAGGAGGCTGAGGAGCGTGCTGACATTGCTGAGTCTCAGGTCAACAAGCTCAGAGTCAAGAGCCGTGATTCTGGAAAGGTAATTAATTTTTCTAAAGCATGTATTTTCAAACTTAACATGTATTCTCATTTATTCTAATCATGTCTTTTTTCACTCTCTATTTTTTCAAGGGCAAAGAGGTAGCTGAGTGAAATAGTAACATACCATGTACACATCTCTGAAACTGAAACGAATAAACTTTGTAATTTAGCAGCTTACTTTTTGTCGTTTTTCTTGATTTACACTCACTCACTCACTCACTCACTCACTCACTCACTCACTCACTCACTCACTCACTCACTCACTCACTCACTCACTCACTCACTCACTCACTCACTCATTCACTCACTCCAGAGTAAAGAGGCAGCAGAGTGAAAAGCTTCACATTCACTGTCACAAGCTCTCATTTGTCTCTGAAAAGGTGCAATTGCTCAATAAAACATTATATTCATTAACCTCTATTTTATTTCCATTGCCTTTTTGTCATTCTCTTCTCCATACATCCTGATGGATTTTTTCATGTGTATGACATTTATTTTCATATACATCAATCTCCTCAAATGAGACCTAATTATAGCTGAAACAGAGAATTTTAATATAACAATGAGCTTTTAACCGGTATAACTACTATTTACAACTAATCAACCTCCACTAATTAAATACTTAAGTAAATTATTCCGAATAATTATTCTGAATAATAACACAACCAAGGGATTTTTAAATAAAAAAATGATGGATAAACATGACAAATTGAATAAACAGGCAATAAAAATACAACTTGAATTATTTATTACCACTGATTTGCACAGTTTTGCGGTGGACATCCCCCTTTGCATTTTAGTTAGTAAACAAACACCTTTGGGCTATAAATACTAACAATATGTTCTGTTCAATTATGCATTTCTATTGTGAATTACTTTAAATTGTATAAGCTCACAAATTTAGACTGATATTAAACTCTTCTTGCTCCCCTGGTTTATATTTTTTCCCCATCCGTGAAACCTTGCAGTTATAACATTCTAGAATCTAGGTCAAATATTGTGATCTTTCTTTTATAAATAAACAGAGAAAAAGTAAAAAAAAAAAAAAGCTTTTTTAAAGCTGCTTTTTAAGGTACATTGAAGTCTAAAAATAAAATGTGCAGTTTACATTTACGCTTTTTTTAAAAGCAACTTACATTGCAAGTCAAGTTACACATTTTCATTTTTATCAATTATTGCTTTCCCTGGGAATAGAACCCATGATCTTGGCATTTCAAACACCAACGCTCTACTGTTTGAGCTACAAGAAAGCTTTACTTTGATAGTTCAGATAACTCCACATCCACAACATGTAAAAACTTGTACAGGCAAATTAAAAATTATGAGACTCCAAATTAATTATTAAACTAAAAATTATGTATGAGTTTAATTAGTACGACCAAAGACTTGTCACTTTGGGCCAATATGAGTCAGTTTATTTCATGATAATGATATATATATATATATATATATAAGGGATGTAATGGTTCACAAATTTCACGGTTCGGTTTGATACAACACAATGGTGTCACGGTTCGGTACGTTTTCGATACAGCAACATAAATGCCAGAGAAATTTCCTTGATTTAAAAAAATATATTATTTATTAAAACTAACATCATAAAGTATGATCTTTTGTTTTACTTTGAGCAATTATGACGCTATACCTGACCCATCTTTTGTGGTGTCTTAGACAGCATATAAAACAAAAACAGCTCCTTATAAAAAAAATAAATGTAATATTGTAGTAGTGTCACGGTGTGGTGCAGGCAGAAGAGGAGTCCAAAGTTCCAATGCGAACGTTTTACTAACAAATATTAATCTTATAGGGGCGGGCGGATAGGCAGGCAGATAGGCAGGCAGGCAGGCGGTGTTTAAGTAGCGGTGTTTGGCTTCATTAGTAAGTTTGTCAGTATACGGTATAGCCAACTTTTTTTTTATCACGGTCCATAACTCTTTCTCGGTGCCGGTGGAGACCAGACGGCTACGCTATTACCTTATTCCAAACCGCCCTTTGTGTTGCCTCTAAAATGATCGCCGTAACCCACAATGCACCGTTCCATAACATCTACGCCCGAGCTCTATAGGCTTTAGCATCAATTTTGATGAAATTATTCTCTAATCGGTTGCATATTATGTCATGGATATATCTTGAATGCATACTGCAGTCCCTTTTGTCTTGCTCTCTCAGATATTTCACCTGTTTGCCAAAAATTACTAATTATCTCCTTGGGAATGTCTGACTAGCGAAGAGTCAATTAGAAAAGAAACTCCACTTTTAAGTTTGACCATATATTCGTTTTTGGTCCAAATTCCTTTTGAATGGGAGTGCTAGGGGCACTACAATGAGAGCATATTTTTAGAACACTAAGGAGGCTCGAAACAACATGAAACTGTGCTTGAAGTATTACCAGGGGCTCTACACATGAACTCGAGCATTGACAACATTGTGTACACACAGTTTGCTAAAGAGAAAGGTTGGAGGTTGAGATGTGGAGAAGGAAATATTAGAGGAACTCTGGGAAAGGATCCTCAACAGTGCACACAGATCATCTATATGTGCCAGACAATCACTTATTCAGTGCAAAGTAGTGCACCAAGTTTATTATACAAAAGCTAGATTTGCAAAGATGTATAAAGGTGTTTCTCCAGCATGTGACAGATGCTGTCAAACTCCAGCAAACCTGATTCATATGTTTTGGCTTTGTCCTTCATTATAATTATTGGACCAATATTTTTTAAACTTTGTCATTTATTGCAGGGGTAAGAATTAAACCAAATTTTCTCGCTGCTTTGTTCAGAATTTGCCCCTCAGTACCATCCGTGTCAACTCTTAAACAAGGTGCAACTGCCTTTGTCACTCTGCTGGCTAGACAAATATTGTTCAATTTGATGTCCAAAATGCCCCTTACATAGTCTCATTGGCTATCAGATGTTCTTTATTTTAAGTTAGAAAATATAAACATTTTCCCTCAAGAAGTGTTCAAATAAGTTTTGGAAGTTGTGGTGTCCACTCCTTCAGTATAAAGAGAGTAATTTCTTAACCAGTCCTAATTAGGAAAGTTGGGCATGAAAGAGTACGATTTGGTTTCTGATGGTTGTATTACAAATGTCATAAACAGCTTGAACAACTGACTTTTTATTCTGACTGTGGTTTGTTTGTTTAAGATGTTTTTTCTTTTCTGTTGTTGTTGTTGTTGTTGATGATTAATATTGGTAAACACTGTGTTTACCTTTTTGTCACTGTTTATACTCTTATTTGTGTTTATAATCAATAAAAAAACCTGGGAGCTACAACAAAAACAAAAAACAAAAACAAAAAAAAAAACAGGTGGTGTGCCAAAGTTGTAGGCTGGATAGTTGTGGGTGCAGCTGCGATTTCACATGTAGGTGAATTTATGTCTAAACTTCTTTGAAGCCCTGACTCTGCCCCGGTACGGTTTGTGTCAAGCCATTCGCATGTCTGGTTGTTTGATGAGAAAGAGATGAAATGTATTTGCAATAAACGCGTTAAGAATCCGTTTTTTTTTTTAATCGATTTATTCTAAATATTTGACAAATGCATATGAATGACTCAATGGATATAGTCAGACATGGTCATACCACGTCTCTGCTCTGCTTCAACTTCAGCCTCAAGCTCACGGACCTTTGATAGCACATAAGAATTCTCAGACAAGTACAAGTGTAGTCAGTGACTGTTAGCTACTTTGGGAACCTGAGATAATGCTTTAATTTAAAAATGATTGCTGTGATCCCTTAAAAGTTCTCACCCTGCTCTCCAACTTCTGAAGTTGTTTCTTTCCTCCCTTCATGGCCAGATTCTCAGCCTCATCCAGACGGTGCTGCAGGTCCATCACTGTGACCTCCAGATTCTTCTTCATCCTCTCAAGGTGAGAACTGGTGTCCTGCTCCTTCTTCAGCTCTTCTGCCATCATAGCAGCCTTTTGCACTATTACAGAAAGTCATTAGATCCACATTTTTCAAGTACAGAAATGTCTTTTGAAACATTTGGCAGTTACTGTTGCTCACATCAGTGATGGCCTTCTAGGCTTTCTCCTCTGCATTTCTGGCTTCCTGTACAGTGTCATCAACTTCACTCTGGACCTGAAGGTCAGCCTCAAGCTTCTTCTTGGTGTTCAGAAGACTTGTGTTCTACAAAATGGAAAGCAACAATTTGAACAATTTAACTGATACTCTCAATATCCTTACTTTCATTGTAAAACCAAAATGCCCTTACCTGATAGTGCAGCAGCCCAACACGCTCAGTAATATCCACCAGCTCTTGTTCAGCCACTTTGCGGCCTCTCTCTGTCTGCTCCAGAGCAGCTCTCAGCTCCTCAATCTCAGACTGCATATGTTACAGTGTTGGGTTTTGTGTCTTGTCTTGTCATGATCAGCGGTTCCCTGTCTGTCTATTAGTCATCCCATGTGTTTCCCATTAACCACGCCCCCAAAACCATCGTTTACCCCTGCATTTAAGCCCGGTGTTTCAGCCCTGTCTTGGTTCTTGTTTGACTGTTTACGTATCTAGAGTAATGCTGTCGTTCGGTTGGTCTGTTCCTGTGTCCTAGTTTGTTCAAGTTTAGTATCTAATTAATAAAGTGTGCTGCAACTGGATCTTGTTTCATCTGTGCTTCAACCAACATACACCTCAATGTAACAGCATCAGAGTGTTTCTGCACTCCACCATGGCCACCTGCTCCTTCTTGTCTTCCTGTCCTCTCTGGGCATCATCAATGTGCAGTTGGGCATCCTGAACATAACAATAGCTTTACAATTTTTTTCAATGTGCTTTCTGTTGGCTAATACTTAACACAGGTAAGATTAAACAAACATACTAATGCATCCCAAAGTCAAACAGAAGTCACATACCTTGAGTTGTCCCTGAATTATCTTGAGCGGTTTCTGTGCCTCAGCAGCCTGGCGATTGGCGTGGCTCAACTGAATCTCCATCTCATTAAGGTCTCCCTCCATCTTCTTCTTGATTCTCAGGGCATTATTCCTACTCCTGACTTCAGATTGGCCTGCATGGATTCAATGATTATCTGGCTGTTCCTCTTGATCTGCTCCATCTCCTCATCCTTCTCTGCAAGCTTACTGTCAATCTCACTTTTGACCTGGTTTAGCTCAAGCTGGCCACAGAGAATTTTGGACTCCTCATGCTCCAGGGTGCCCTATGAAATATAAAAACATGTAATTTCAGAATTAAAATAACATTTAACACAGTAAAATGGTTTGAGCAAGAACTACATTTTAATCAGATTCCATATTGATCTTCAGATACTCACTTCAGCCTCTTCTAGGGTGGTCTGAATCTCTGACTTCTCAGTCTCCACTGTCTTCTTGGCCTTTTCCAGTTCATGGATGCTCTTACCAGTCTCACCTAACTGATCTGTCAGATCTGAAATCTCCTCTACAAGTTATAAAGAAAAAAATATCAACATAAATATTTTGTGAAAATCACTACAGATTTAAAACTGTAAAACGCTGAATCTTACACTGCAGATTTTTGTTCTCTCTCTTGAGGGTCTCCAGCTGATCCAGGCTCTCCTCATAGGAGTTCTTCATCTTGAACAGTTCAGTGCTGAGTGAACGAGCCTCTTTCTGAGCACCTTCCAGCTCTGCCTGACCTTCCTCATATTTTTGCTTCCAGTCTGCCAGGACCTTTGGTCCAGATTGTGGCGAGGGGGGCGTGGTTTTGCGGAGTCTGTAGTGGGAGAGAGAGGACGGAACAGAGCGGGGAGTAACCCCTAATTTCTACCAACTGCGGAACGGCTGCGGATCCGCTCCGGAACGGCGGCGGAGTCAATAGGTTTCCATTAAAGTCAATGTGTGTATTTTCACTGACTGCGGAACGGCTGCGTTCCGACTCCGGCGATCCGCAGCCCTCCGGAGCAGATACGCAGAGCTTCTATTTTTGCCAGATGCCGGAGAGCTCCGCAGCACTACAGGGCAGAGTGCGCAAGACAGGAAGTCAAGCAAAAAACAGAACAAACCAAAACAAAATAAAAGATCCGTTTAATTTTCAAAATAAAATACACCGTGATCATGGCGGATCATATTTCCCCACACTACACCTTGAAAACATCATAATGGGCGGAGACAGGCCTGATGAATATTTTTTTCAGACGCCTGTTTTAACATATCGCGTGATCACACGTGAATTAGCGAGATCTTGTGGGTCCTCGGCCGCAGCCGTTCCACAACAAATCCGGACCTGGTGGGTATTGAAGGACAGCGGAGCACGGAGCTGACACGCAGCCGAGCCGATCCGCAGCCGTTCCGCAGTTGGTGGAAATCCGGGGTAAGTAGGTCAAGTGCAGATGACGAACACCTGTGTCTGATTGCAGTAATTGGCATGGACAGACCGAATATAAACCGGAGTGAGAGAGAGAAGGACTGGGACCTCGTGGACTGTTGCCTGCTGAAGAGATCACCGACTGAATATTCGGAATTATTGTTTGTTTTGAGGCTGTGCTTGTGCACGGTGAATGCGCAGCGTGCGCACCCTTTTCTTTTGCTATTTTGTTAATAAAACGAGAGTCCCAGTTCAGCCGACCCCTGTCTTCTTCCTTCCTTACTATTTATAATTGAACCTCATCACACAGATATTTTAGGGATAGGTTTTATATGTAACATGTTGAACAAAGCCCATTCTGGCCACACTTTTCAAAGGGAAATTGATTGTACCTTGTCAAAGTTTATCTGCTTCTTGTCAAGGTTAGCAGCCAAACCATTGGCTCTCTCCACATCAATCATGAGGTCCTCAGCCTCACCCTGGAGTCTCTGTTTGGTCTTCTCCAGAGATGCACATTTAGAGTTCACTGCCTCAACTTGTTCCTCTGCCTCTTGCAGACGCTGAGCTACCTTCTTTCTGTTATATATTTTGTAACATTTAGTCAGAAGATGCATGCAATTGCACACATTATTAACACATATCACTTTTGATGTTCATACTTGGACTCTTCAAGCTCCTCCGTGCGCTGGATGGCATCAGTTTCATATTTGGTTCTCCACTGAGCAACCTCACTGTTGGCCTTTGACATTCCCCGCTGCAGCTCAGCCTTTGCCTCCTGCTCTTCCTCAAACTGCTCACGGAGCAGGTCACAGTCATGACGGGCTGATTGCACAGCATGGGCCAGTGCATTCTTAGCCTAAAGGACAAAGTCACATAATATTTACATTAATTCATTTAGCAGACACTTTTATCCAAAGTGACTTACTAATGAGCAATACAAAATGTGATATTAGCTTTATTGTATTACATTAGCTTTGTTGTATATTGTTGTATTACGTTTTTTGCATTATATTAGCTTTGTTGTGTTGTAAGTAGAAATTGTTTTCATTATGCTATATTACCTTAACCTCCTCTTCAATATGCCTCTTAAGCTCCTCGATTTGCTGAGTGAAAGTTTGCCTCTGGTGAGCTGAGAAACCAGAGCCTCCTTGTCCAGCTGGAATTCAGCTTCACGCTTCTTATTCATCTCGATCTGAGCAGAAGTGGCTCCTCCAGCCTCCTCAAGCCTCTCACTGATCTCCTCAAGTTCCCTGGAGAGATCAGCTCTCTGCTTCTCAACCTTGGCACGAGCAGCGCGCTCAGCTTCAATCTCCTCCTCAAGTTCTTCAATGCGAGCCTTTGGTGGAAAGTAGTCAATTAAAGTTTTAGTTATCTGTATTTGATCATAATACTCATCATTTTTGAAAACAAAAAACAAAAAACCTGAAGCTCCTTGATCTTCTTTTGGAGATGAGCACCCAGAGATTGTTCATCTTCTATCTTGCTAAGCAGCTGGCTTGTTTCAAAGTCTTTCCTGTGAGTGTTCAACAATAAATGGTTTGCAAAACAAAAACAAAACCTAACAATAATGTTTTCAAAGATTTTATGCTTCAATTACTTTATTTTCTCCTCTGATTGCTGCTTATCATTCTCCAGGTCCATGATGGACTCTTGAGCTAATTTCAGGTCTCCTTCAAGCTTTCTCTTGGCTCTCTCCATGCCCACGTGGAGCTTCTTCTCTTGTTCAAGGGAACCCTCAAGCTACAGGACAATGATAAATAAAATAAGTTCACAGCACAAAACAAAGCTAATTTGATGAATTAATAAAATGTTTACATAATTAACTCACATCATCAACTTGCTGCTCATGCTTTGTCTTGGATTTGGTCAGGGTGTTGACTTTGTCCTCCTCTGCCTGAAGATCATCCAGTGTCTGCTGATGTGACTCTTGGAGGGCTTTCTTCTCCTTCGTAAGCTTGGCAATACTCTCCTCCTGAGCTGCCATTTCCTCTGTCAAGTTCTTGACCTGTGTGATATGCATTGATTTCTTCCTCATCCTCCAGTCTCTCAGTTGTCTCCTTGAGTTTAGCTTCAAGCTGGATTTTGCTTTTGATCAGACCTTCACACCTCTCCTCAGCATCTGAGAGATTATCAGATTCCTGTTAAGAAAATAGTTTGCTATATCATTGGAAACCACATTGCTCAATTTTAAGTGTCAGACTGCAACTCATACTGTGTTTGAAGAAAGTCTTCCGTGTTAAATTTAGGGCAAGTTAACGCGACAATAATGCTTGGACAGTTAAAAACAAATAGCGATGTTAATGTAGGGGGCGAGGTTTTGCGGAGTCTGAAGTGGGAGAGAGAGGACGGAACAGAGCGGGGAGTAGCCCCTAATTTCTACCAACTGCGGAACGGCTGCGGATCCGCTCCGGAACGGCGGTGGAGTCAATAGGTTTCCATTAAAGTCAATGTGTGTATTTTCACTGACTGCGGAACGGCTGCGTTCCGACTCCGGCGATCTGCAGCCCTCCGGAGCAGATACGCAGAGCTTCTATTTTTGCCGGAGTGCTCCGCAGCACTACAGGGCAGAGTGCGCAAGACAGGAAGTCAAAGCAAAAAACAGAACAAACCAAAACAAAATAAAAGATCCGTTTAATTTTCAAAATAAAATACACCGTGATCATGGCGGTTCATATTTCCCTACACTACACATTGAAAACATCATAATGGGTGGAGACAGGCCTGTTGAATATTTTTTTCAGACACCTGTTTTAACATATCGCGCGATCACACGTGAATTAGCGAGATCTTGTGGGTCCTTGGCCGCAGCCGTTCCGCAACAAATCCGGACCTGGTGGGTATTGAAGGACAGCGGAGCACGGAGCCGACACGCAGCGGAGATTTTCTTTGCATTTGACAAAGTCCTCTTTCATGGTTGAGAGCTCTTTCTCAGTTTCGGCACTCTTCAGTAGAGGCTTAATCTTGTAGTAAACCTTCATCCATGGCCAGTGTTTGACATTCATGAATGAGCTGATGTTGTATTGGATGGTGTAAATGGACTCCCTGTAAATAATTTATCATTAAATGCCATAATCATTAAAATTATTAAAATTATAATTTGTTTGCACAGTTATTGGTGATATCATCTTTACTCATGACAATACTCACCTCCTTTCCATCATCTTCATAAACTCCCTCCTCATCAGGTAACCACGGCAGAGAGTCTTAGTCATTGTGACCAGAGTAGCCAGTTTCTCATCACGCATTTCCTCAAGAGTACCCAGAAGACCAGCTTTGAAGAACACCTGAATTTAAGTAAAACAGCAAATCTAAAAATATTGGTTTAACCTGTATAAGCTAAATGACCATGATCACCGAATCTTTAAAATTTGTAAAATTGAACCTAAAATCTAAATATGAACCTTTGTGGTTCCAAATCTGTACTCGTCATGATTAACGTCGATGGATCCCAGGAGTTTCTCACTGGCCTTCAGAACTGTCCTTCTGTGATAGCACTGGCATTCAGCACCTTGTATCTGTGGAAAATGTATAAAATTACTGCATGTCTTTTAATTAGGAGCCTCCTACAGAAAATTGTGTTTTTATGTGGTCCCATTTACCTCTGCTTGAAGTCACCATAGAGGATTTTGCTGGGGAAGCCCTTTCTAAATTAAGTTCATCATATAAATTGAGTGCCAGAATATCTGTAAACCTTTTAATACTTTACCTGGAGTCTTGGACTCATTGGGAATCAGGCAACGCACAAAGTGCAGGTGAGTGCTCCTCAAGGTGGTCATGAGTTTGCCCAAGTTTTCCTGTGGAGAATAGAAAAGGGTTGCCATGCTTTGTATTTCTTTTTTTCTTCAAATACAGAAATATTGTTTTGAGGTCATCTCTATACATACCCTGAACTGGGAGGACAGTCTGCATGGAACCACCCTTCTTCTTGCCTCCTTTTTTACCAGCCTCTATTGAGATAAAGATACAAAATAACATGTATAAATGCAACAAAAGAAAGAAAGTGCAAAACTGAATCAAAGTTTGGTTGAATAGATGTTTTCTTTACCCTCAACAACAGGTGGGTAGAGAGTAGCCAGCAGTTTGACAGAATACTTATGGTACAGCTGCAGAACAGACTCATTCAATGGATCCTTGTTCTTGTCCAACCAGCCAGTGATGTTGTAGTCCACAGTTCCAGCGTAGTGAACCAGGGAGAAGTGGGCTTCAGCCTTGCCTTTGGCTGGCTTTGGTTTCTGGAAAGCATTGTTCTTGCCAAGATACTGATCATACAGCTTGTTCTTGAAGGAAGCATCTGAAGCCTTGGGGAACATGCACGCCTCTTCAAGGATGGAGAAGATACCCATGGGCTGTAAAATAATGTTGTTTAATTATTAAAATTTTAAGATTTCAAGCATAGAAATTGGAAATGAATGAAGTTCATAAACCAGTAAAAACCTTCTCAATGAGCTCAATGCAAGCAGCCAAGTCCATGCCGAAGTCAATGAACTCCCAAATAATGCCCTCCTTCTTGTAATCCTCTTGCTCCAGCACAAACATGTGGTGGTTGAAAAACTGTTGCAGTTTCTCATGGGTGAAGTTGATACACAGCTGCTCCATGCTGTTATACTGGAGGAAGAAACAGAACCATTTACTGACTTCTGAATATCACTCAATGTGCCATTAAAAAAGAGATAAAAGAATCATTCTTACATCAAAGATCTCAAAGCCAGCAATATCCAGCACGCCAATATAGACATTTCTTTGTTGTTTTGTGTCCAACATCTGGTTGATACGAATGACCATCCACAAGAACATCCTCTCATAGATAGATTTGGCCAAGGCGCTAACAGAGTTGTACACCTGTAGGTAGAATCGAGTGGATATTTTATTCTGCTTCTGCAATAATTGCAATTGCAATTCTGCCAGAATTTTAGGTTAAACACATGGCATGCTGGAAATGTTACTATACCTGTGGCACGGTCTGGCCTTTGGTCACAAACTAATTTCCGACCTCGGCTCTGGGGAAGCATAAAGCCTTCAGCATATCAGCAGAGTTCAAACCCAGAAGGTAGGCGATTTTGTCAGCCTGTGCAATTAAAAAAGTTGACTTGAAAACTAAAACCAGGCCCAGGAGCATCTTTTCCCTCCGCAATTTCCACCTTTTCCAAACTTCTCCGTTCCTCCTCCAGCCCCAGGGCCGAGCCAAGCGTGAGACTGCCTTCGCTAATGGTTTCGGTCCTGGCCCAGCTTTTTCTTAACACTGCCCCACAAGAAAAAACGCTGTTCTCTTTATACTCCGCAACACTGATGTCCATCCCACCAAACGCTACAGCCTTGGAACCAACCACAGAAGCTAACAACATCAGAACACAGATCCTCTCTGGTGCAGACATTAATTTATCTTCCCTGCTATCTTTACTTCCTCAATCCACTTCAGATCGCCAAATAGAAGTAGGCGATTTTTCAGTTACTTAAAAAAATTCCGCCAACAATACATCCCGCCTCCTTTCTTTCACTGAATTTTCAATCGCATTCAACCGTTATAGTGAAATCAGTGTTGCTGTTTTCCCCATAGGAGACGTGAGCTAAGGGATTATCTCGCGATAATTGCTGAGCTCGCGTTTTCTTACAGAGGGTGTCATTTCGGCGCCGTCTGCGTTGCTCAATGGAACCAGTGCCCTTACTGGGGTGTTCTGGACACAGACCTCCACAAAAGAGTGTTCCTGGGCTGCCGCAACATCTCTTGTGCAGTATGCAGATAACTCACTCTCTCCACCATAAGCTGTCCTCTGGTTAACCCTTCAATTCCCCCTTGCCCAGTTGCATCACAGGGGAAATCTACCAGTTAAGTCCCATTCATCCAATGATTTTAAAACCACCTCCAAATCTCGCGACCAAGTCTACCATAATTTCAACTCCTGGGGATGCTCAAGACAACGTTGCCATTTCCTGCACATTTGCAGCTGCTGCGGCGGCGCTCACTCCCGCACTATATGCCCTGTGAAAAGATCACAAATGAAAGATTCAAAAAACCTACCTGTCGACTCCTGTGAATATTTCTTGTCTGTCTGCTGAATTGTTTGATGCTAAATTTACTAATGATTTACTGACTGGTCTCAAGCACGGTTTCAAACCCGGAGTGGAAAGCCTCCCCTCTCAAAATATAATTTGCGATAATCTTCAGTCCGCTCTCGCCGAGCCCGACATAGTAAGTAATCTAATCAAAAAAGAAGTCGAATCAGGTTTCATGATCGGTCCTTTTCAGGTAAAAAACGACTAATAATCTATCTCTCAGCCCCACACAATTATCTGTTCCCAAGCATAAACAGCCTTGTCTCTCTCGAAGAATTTTCTCTTCATTGTCACAACATTGACCAAGCAATTACCTTGATCAAAAACGCTGGCCGTGGTGCATGGCTCGCAAAAGTTGACATCACTTCTGCATTTAAGGTAAAGCCCATTCATGGCATTTATTCGGCGTACGCTGGCACGAAAATTACTACTTTGCCGTTCGCCTAACGTTCGGCTGTAAAAGCAGCCCCAAGATTTTTGACATGTTATCAGAAGCTATTTGCTGGATTCTCTCTAACAATCATGCAATTCCCTACATTTTCACCTGCTCGACGATTTCCTAATCATCTCGCCTCCCGAAGCCATTCCAGCCGCGCATCTTTTTACAGTCCAAACGGTTTTCGCTAAGCTCGGAATTCCAATCGCCCAGGATAAAACCTCTGGTACAGCCACATTTATCGAATTTCTGGGTATCAATTTGGACACAATCAATTTCCAAGCCTCACTACCCAGAGAAAAAATAGGATAATTCTGATCGCTTCCAACCTCATGGACAGTCTAAATTGTTCTAAACGCGAGATGCTATCTTTGCTTGGCCACCTAAACTTCGCAATACGCATTATCCCACAAGGCCTCCCCTTCATCTCACATCTCCTCTTCCTCGCGTCATCAGTTCACGTGAAAGAAGACCAAATCTCCCTAACTAGCTCATGCTGCAACGAGCTCAGTTTATGGATGACATTCCTTAAACAATGGAACGGCCTGTCCTTTTTCTATAACAATCTCGTTTCTCTCCCTTAAAAGCAGTGATGTTCTCTCACGCTCCCACAAGAGTTCAGTTTATCTGGAAATTTCCCCCACTGCCGCAGCACTGATGTTCTCCCACGTTCCAGTAGGAGCTCAGTATCTCTGGAAATGTCCCACACTGCCGCAGCAGTGATGTTCTCTCAAGCTCCCGCAGGAGCTCAGTTTCTCTGGAAATTTCCCTGTCTGCCGCAGCAGTGATGTTCTATCACGCTCCAGTAGGAGCTCAGTTTCTCTGGAAATGTCCCACACTGCCGCAGCAGTGATGTTCTCTCAAGCTCCCGCAGGAGCTCAGTTTCTCTGGAAATTTCCCTGTCTGCCGCAGCAGTGATGTTCTATCACGCTCCAGTAGGAGCTCAGTTTCTCTGGAAATGTCCCACACTGCCGCAGCAGTGATGTTCTCTCAAGCTCCCGCAGGAGCTCAGTTTCTCTGGAAATGTCCCACACTGCCGCAGCAGTGATGTTCTCTAAAGCTCCCGCAGGAGCTCAGTTTCTCTGGAAATTTTCCTCCACTGCCGCAGCAGTGATGTTCTCCCACGTTCCTGCAGGAGCTCAGTTTCTCTGGAAATTTCCCTGTCTGCCGCAGCAGTGATGTTCTCTCACGCTCCAGTAGGAGCTCAGTTTCTCTAGAAATGTCCCACACTGCCGCAGCAGTGATGTTCTTTCAAGCTCCCGCAGGAGCTCAGTTTCTCTGGAAATTTTCCTCCACTGCCGCAGCAGTGATGTTCTCCCACGTTCCTGCAGGAGCTCAGTTTCTCTAGAGATTTCCCTGTCTGCCGCAGCAGTGATGTTTTCTCACGCTCACGCAGGAGCTCAGTTTCCCAGGGAAATTTACCCCACTGCCGCAGCAGTGATGTTCTCCCACGCTCCCGCAGGAGCTCAGTTTCTTTGGAAATTTCCCCCACTGCCGCAGCAGTGATGTTCTCTCACGCTCCCGCACTATCAGCATGACCCTGAAGGATGTATTAGAATCAAGGCCTATTATCTTGTAATTTTACAAGACAGATTTTATATTCTCTACTAGTCAAGTCGTCATCTTCATTTATATAGCGCTTTTAACAATATAGACTGTTTCAAAGCATCTTTACAGTGATAATAGGAAATTAAAGTAACAGAGATTGTTTGGGCTATATAGCAGCTCTAGAATAAAGGTATTGTCCAGCTAAAGTTAGTTTTGATTGATTCACTTCCGTTACAAAGATCATTAGTTACTAAATTAGGGGCCACTTACACGACACTGTTCTAACAGAAAACCCTTAACACGCTCTGGCCAGCTCATTCGCATAACAACAGTGACTGGTGGCTCGAGAATGCAAACCTTAAAACAGGTTCCTAGATGCAAGCCTTGAAAACATTTGATTTAATCTGCGCAAGCTTTAAAAATACAAACCTGTGAAAACGCTGACAGCGTGCACATGCGTATTACGTGTTTTTAGGCTATAGGTATGCGCGTTTAAATATATGTGTCAGGACTCTGGTTTGATCATCAGCCTTTCTGTTGTGTTTGTTTTTTGTCTTAGTTATCAGTTTCTCTCACTCTGCCATCACCGCTGCACCTCATTCTAATCAGTGCTCACAGTCTCCTTACACACACACCTGTCTCCCATTTTGCATTGATTTTATGGCTGCTCGATTGCTCCTATCTGCCTTGTGTTACGACCCGCTCGTTTTAAGCCGCAACATAAAATAGGGATCACACACCAGCGTTCAATGAATGAAGAATAAATGTTTTATTCTTGGTAACAAACATAACACTTACCACGCATAATAAACATAAGTCTAGGGAAAAGAAAGAAACAAAGAAATAACAAACAAAACAAAATATTAAAGCTACATAATAAGTATAAGAAAGAAAAATCAAAGGAATGCTAAGAGCCACTCCTGTGAGATCCGATCCCACAGAGAGTGCTAACCAAATAAAACTCAAAAACACTTATATACTCCATTTCACTAATTAACAATGGGGGAGTGACTCAAAACTCCCAGCATCAGGTGATGAGAACTCAGGGTCGTCACACCTCCCGCTCAAAAAAAAGGTTCCCTAAAGAACCGACAAAAAGAGAAAAAAATGAAAAAAGTATGAACGTCAAAAATACTAAATGTAAATGTAGTGCAAAACATTGGACCATTTATACTCATCTCTGCAATCCCCTTCCATTTCGCTCGTGGATCTCCTGGGCCCTAGGATATCAAAGAGAGACAGAGAGAGGGAGAGAAAGAGAAATGCACAACCGATACAAAATTTTACGCACGTGAAAGAGCATCGGCAATCAAGTTATTCTTGCCGCGGATATGTTTGATCAGTAGATGAAAAGGTTGTAAAACAAAACTCCATCTCAAAATCCTTTGGTTTTTACCACGCATTCGGTCTAAAAAATTGACTTTGCACGCACGGTCGAGCACTCTCTTTAGGTTTGCATCGTGCTCCGCTTCCGTGCGGCCTCCGACGATTATGTCGTCGACAATGATGGCACAGGGGTACCCCGCGAATATCTGTTCCATTGTGCGCTGGAATACTTCGCTGGCTGAGTTTATTCCGAACGGCATTCTTAGGAACCTGTAGCGTCCAAAAGGTGTGCTAAATGTGGTCAACAGAGATGACTTACTGTCCAGGGATATCTGCCAAAATGAGCTTTTGGCGTCCAGTACTGAAAACAGTGTTGCATTGGCCATTTGTGCTGCAACCTCCTCAACCGTGCGCATCGGATGATGGGGGCGCTTTAAGGCTGTGTTTAGATCTTTAGGGTCTATGCAGATCCTTATGTCCTTTGTTTGCTTCTTGTTTGTTGCTACCATAGATGACACCCATTCAGTTGGCTCTGACACTGGAGTGATGACACACAGGTCTGCCATTCTCTCTAGCTCCGCTTTCACTCTGTCCTGCATGGCTACAGGGATGCGGCGTGTTGGGCGGACGACGGGCTGCACGTCAGGGTCTATTTTCATAGAATATGTCACCGGTAGCTTGCCAAGTTCGTCCTTGAATAGCTCTGCATACTCTGTGAAGATCTTGTGTGGCATGTTGATATCTGTGTTCACACTGAGTTGGTGAACATCTTTGCTCAGTGTCACTAGCTTCATGCGTAGGCTTGCTAGTAGGCCTAGTAGTGGCTGGACATTCCTCTCCACAATGTGGAATTGTAGTTTGTATAGCTGACCTGCAAGCTGACATTGCAGGACGACTGAGCCCAAGGTGCTGATCATGTTTCCTCCATATGCGACAAGGTTGGTGATTATTGAGCGGTCAATCGGTTCCCTGCTCTCCACATGTTTAAAAGCATCATAGGATAGAACGTTGCACTGTCCACCTGTGTCGACTTTCATCTCCACAGCTTTGCCATTGATGTGCACAGTGGCGAACGCTACATTTTTCTCATGTACATTTGAGTCTATTGTGTCCACGACAACTGGTGTTATACCATCAATACAGAATGAGTCATCTTCAACAGTGCTGCCCGTGGCCTGGTTCAGTTCGAGGTGATGGACAGACTCCCTGGAGCTTTGCATCGTAGAGTATCTCTGCACTGACCTGCAGCATTTCTTATAGTGGTTCCATTTTTTACATGCATGGCATTGTTGACCAGAAGCTGGACAACTTTCTCTCTTGGCATCATGGCTGCCACCACAATTATTACAGTTGACAATAGGCTGTTCATTTCTCCCTGTCTGTGCCCTCTGTCGTGGCTCAAATCTCTGCTTCCTCCCACATTTGTACTGCAGACTGTCAACACTAGGAGGAGCATGCGACGATGACAATACCCTGGTGTGATGTTCTGTTTGTTCATAAATTTGACACAGTGAGATAGCTTTAGCTAGAGTTAGCTCACTGTCGCGCAGCATTATTTTTCTTAGATTATCATCAGTTATGCCACAGACCAGTCTGTCACGAATAAGCTCGTCTTGCAGTGTTCCGAAATTACAGCTCTTTGCTTTTATCCTTAGATCTGTGACATATGATTCGAATGGCTCACCTTGGTTTTGGAACCGTGTATTGAACTTGTGTCTCTCCACTATGATGTTTATTCGGGGACTGCAGATCGCCCGGAATTTCCTCTTCAAACATTCGGGGTTCTCTTTTGACTCAGCCGGAGTGATGATGGGTCCCAGTGCGTCGTCAATGTCGGGTCCTCTCACCGAGGGCGCATAGACGAACGACCTCTCCCTTTCAATTGCCTCCGATCCTGCGAGATTGAGGAGAATGTAGGCTTGTGTGCGGGCCGGCTTGTCAGAGTGTGCCGTCGCGATAAAAATGTCATATTCCTGTTCAAACACTCGCCAATTCTCTGCGATGTTCTCATCAAAGACGAGGGGGTCCGGTCTGCGAAATCCGTCCGACATGACGCACTGTATGTCCGTTGGCAGGAAGGATAGCCGGTAGCAACGTTAGAAGCTGGTTACTGTCCTTATTCGACCGGCAAGTATTCGTGCGCTCCGTGATGAATGAACTGCACGATCAAAAGTGTCCGTGTTTACTTCTGACACCATGTAGAATGAGCAGGCAGAGGGAATACTTTATAAACCGAACTCTGTTTATTAGTCTCATCACACAACTCCTGTATCAGGTAGCCTAGCCTCGTAACCAACCACACCACCCTTGCGCAGGCGCCATATATCACAAGTACGGTGGCTACCGGGGCACATTAAACTGCAAGCGAGCATTGGGTGAATGCTCTACAAAGGTGACACCAGGGACAGGAAGAACTGAACGAACTCCCACAACGACATCACCTGACACAAGATTTGAGTTAAGATGAATGCGGTGTAGGGGAACTTCCATAAATCCCATCTCAAAACCTCTTACCAATACATGAGTTCCAGTATCAGTACTATCAGACAAAGGCAGAAGTCCTTCCAAAAAAAAAGATTGCGAGGCCCCCGTATCTCGGAGGACACAAACAGGAACGGTCTTCTCAGAACCAGGCAAAGAAACAGTCCCTTCTGTAAGAAATGGTGCATAATCATTATGACTCTTAACATTCTCCATTTCAGAGATATCCTTCTGCGTTTTCACAAATTGAGCAGGACTATGGTTTTTACATGATGTAGAAATCAAGCCAACAGTTTTAGCAGATCTCTCCTTTTTCTTAAGAATCACACAATCAGAGATTTTATGTCCTGCCTTTTTACAATAAAAGCAAACAAGCTCTCCTTTAACACGTAGCAACAGCATGATCAGGGAAAAAATTTGAAGCAACATTTGGAAGTACGACAGTCGTTTTGCTCTGACCAAAGGCTCTCATCTTAGGTCTATGCAGATTATTTAAATGGCTAATTGGACCTGGGTGAGTAAGAACAAATTCATCGGCCATAAGAGCAGCATCTGACAAATTACTCACCTTATGCTCATTTAAATACATAGCGACAGCATTTGGTACGCAATGTTTAAACTCCTCTAAAAATATCAGCTCTCTAAGCTGTTTTTTAGTGCTTACTTTCATTGAAGTAGGCTACACCAGCGATCAAACATGGTTACTTTTTCTCTGGCAAATTCAAGATAAGTGCACTTCTCAGATTTAAAAAAACGTCTAAATCTTTGACGATATGCCTCAGGTGCTAATTCATATGCTTGCAGTAGTGTAGACTTAACAGTATCATAATCACGGCTTTGCTCAACAGTTAACGCAGAGTACACTTCCTGTGCTCTCCCTGTTAAAACACATTGCAACAATAACGTCCAAAATTCGTTGGGCCATTTTAATGACTCTGCGACACGTTCAAAATAAGAAAAATATTTCTCTACCTCTCTCTCAGAAAACGGTGGTACCATCCTAATGTTTTTAAAAACATCAAAACCAGGTGCAGCAGAGACTGATTCGTTAAAAGACATGGAAGGTGGAGTTTCAACTGTTTTTGCATTCAGCTCCAACTCAAGTTTCCTCAACTGAAAATGTCTTTCATCCTTTTCTCTTTCAAACTGCAATTCCAATTTTCGTTAAAACACAAGCATCACGTTCAGCACGAAGCTTTTCCGCATCAACACATAACTGCTTCTCTTGTAAAGACATCTCGCTAAACTTTACATTTCTATCAGCATCCTCAAAAGGAGACGTTAAACACTCATCAGGGTTAGTAACTGCATCTCTTACCTCTAAAACACCCCGCTCGAAAAGTGCGCTTTTCAGAGTGTTCGTCAGAGTTTCTTTAAGCTTCTTATCGTTACTCGTTAACTCCACACCAAAACGCTCAGCAATCTGTAACAACTCTTC
The DNA here is from genome assembly GCF_949152265.1 of Phoxinus phoxinus. Classification (NCBI taxonomy): domain Eukaryota; kingdom Metazoa; phylum Chordata; class Actinopteri; order Cypriniformes; family Leuciscidae; genus Phoxinus; species Phoxinus phoxinus. The sequence goes on along the minus strand of NC_136878.1, from coordinate 19,795,003 downwards.
CTTCGTACATCTCTCCAGTCATTTTTCTGAAGGAAACGCGAAGAAATCTTCGATGACTGAAGACATTCTTGCTAAAACAGGAGTTAAGCTAACCAGACCAAAACAACAGTAACCACACGCATAAGAACACCACTCTAAACTACAACGTTGAGACTACAAATCCCATAAGCCACTCCGTCAGGGACCGTCACAGTATAACGCGCTCCTGTTGCCAATCCCGCAGTTACAAGATAGATGAAGTCAAGACTTACCACAAGTCGTTCCCCACATCATCTTCATACTCTTAGCAGGAATAACAAACACAGACACGGTAAACAGTAACAAAGTGTCACCTTAAATGAAAATGAGAGACTTCAGTTCCTGACTATTTCAAACTAACTAAACCTACCTAATCTTCAAAGGTGTACCGGACTCGAGGCGACATTTAAACGCTGAACTCAAGGACAATTGGTACATTTCAACCAACAGCCTGAAGCGTACCCCCGACAGAGATTTTAGAACCTCCGCCCAGAATAACCTTCAAAAATAAGAAAGGCAAAACAACAAACCAAAATAAAAAAAACAGTGCCCCGATGGAAGGATTATAAACCCAGCTGAGGACACACTAAATACCTGAAGTCTCCTCATTTACACAGGTAAACACAAACATTATACTCACATGTAGTTATTCAGGACGAGCCTCCAATTTTTATGTTACGACCCGCTTGTTTCAAGCCGCAACATAAAAGAGGGATCACACACCAGCGTTCAATGAATGAAGAATAAAGGTTTTATTCTTGGTAACAAACATAACACTAACCACTCATAATAAACATAAGTCTAGGGAAAAGAAAGAAACAAAGAAATTAAATAACAAACAAAACAAAATATTAAAGCTACATGATAAGTATAAGAAAGAAAAATCAAAGGAATGCTAAGAGCAACTCCTGTGAGATCCCATCCCACAGAGAGTGCTAACCAAATAAAACTCAAAAACACTTATATACTCCATTTCACTAATTAACAATTAACAATGGGGGAGTGACTCAAAACTCCCAGCATCAGGTGATGAGAACTCAGGGTTGTCACACTTGCTGCTGTTACTCTGTTGAGTTTGGTTTGCATCTGTAAGCTTCGTTTATCTTTCTATTTTGAATCATTTTTAATATAATTCCCTGTTGTTTTATACTGCTAATTATAACTTACTCAACATCACATATTAACCTGACATCGCTAGCTTTAATCTAAATCGTTGCTCGTGCCTTTTACATATCCAGCAACTGTGGTGAGTAGGATCAGTCAACAAACATGGTGACTCATGTCATCTTCTCCCCCCTTATTGTCACTTGCACTTCATGTAACATGTATAGCATAGCCTTCTCTGTCAGCACAGGATTTACATGTGATAAATGCAGGGAGATAGTCAGGCTGACGGAGAAATATCAGAACTAGAGACATGCATCCAAACTTTAAGAGGTTAATTGTAAGAGTGCAAGGGCTTTAGATACTACTTTGGATGCGACTAGCTTAGTGAACTCTGTACATTGTTCGGTTCCGGCTGAAGTAGACCCCGTGCAGCAGGGCAATTGGGTGACGGTGAGACACTGTAGTCGCGGGACAATTCACCGCTCTTCCGTTCCGATTACCATAATAAATAGATTCTCCCCACTCAGTGAAACACCCACTGAGAATTCTGTTGAATGTGCCCTAGGTATTGCCGATTCTATTACACAGAACGTGAAAATAGAGCCACCAGCCACCATAGTCACATGTTTGCTGGGAGCGAGAGTGCCTGACATCAAAGCAAACATACATTTTCTAAGATTATTATTCACGTCGGTACTAATGATGTTTGACTTCGCTAGTCAGAGATCACTAAAATTAATGTTAAAGAGGTGTGTGAACTCGCAGGTACGATTTCAGGCACTGTAATTTGCCTTAGTCTTAGAGCTCAAACATACAATGGGGCTCAGGTCAGGAAGCAGACAGACTGGCTAAACCGACCGCCTGCTAGCTGTCTCACATCACTGAGGTCAGATAAATCCCATCACATAGAGACTCTTTCACCTAAATATCATCATATAGAGACTGTGTCTGTTCCTCGAATTAGGAAATACAAAAAACTTCCAAACCCATCTAAGGGTAAAAATATAATTGTTGTTCAACAAATAAAAAAATTGATTTAATTCAAATGACCAAATCATAAAGCTTGTGTTGCTGAATATTCGATCCCTTACTTCAAAAGCACTTATTGTTATTGATATGGTTACAGATTATAACGTAGATGGTCTGTGTTTGACAGAAACCTGGCTAAAACCAAAAATTTACATCACTTTAAATGAGTCCACCCCCCAAGATTACGGTTATAAACCTGAACCTTGTCTGAAAGGCACATGGGGAGGTGTTGCTGTAATTTATATTAATATTTTCAGAATTACTTAAAGTCTAGTTTCAAATATAAATATTTTGAAGTGTTGGTGCTTAACAATATCTTATAACAATATCTAGTGTAAATGATAAATCACATTTGAGATTTGTGCTGGCTACTGTATACAGGCCACCAGGGTACCATACAGACTTTATCAAATAATTTGTTGACTTTCAGAGTTAGTACTGGCTGCAGATAAAGCCCTACTTGTTGGTGATTTTAATATACATGTAGATAACTAAAAAGATGCATTGGGATTGGCAATTTAACTCTATTGGAGTTGGACAACATGTGTCAGGACCTACTCATTGTCGTAATCATACTCTATATCTAATATTATCACAAATCAAATCAAATTTGATTTATAAAGCACATTTAAAATAAACCTTAGTTGACCAAATTGCTGTACAGTAAAGTAAGAAAAAATAAATAAACAAGACAAGACTAAAAGACATACAAGTTAAGGTACATTGAACGCACTAGAAAAAAAATGTGTTTTCAGCAAAGATTTGAATTCAGCTAATGTGGAAGCTGATTTAATATGTAGTGGTAGGGTGTTTCACAACTTAGGGCCGACTACTGCAAAAGCTCGATCACCTCTGCGTTTTTGGCGAGATCGTGGAACAGCCAAGAGATGTTGATCTCTTGATCTGAGTGATCTGGATGGATTATGAGTGATAATTAAGTCAGAAAGGTATTTGGTTGCTAAGATATTTATAAACAAATAATAAATGTTTTAAACCAATTCTGTATCGGACTGGTAACCAATGCAGAGAATTTAGGATTGGGTAGATGTGATCTCGTTTTCGGTTGCCAGTGAGCAGACGGGCAGCCGCGTTTTGGAGACGAGAGAGGTAACCCGACATATAATTGAGTTGCAATAGTCAAGTCGTGTTGAAATAAAAGCGTGAATAATTGTTTCAAAGCTATTCCTGTTTAAAAATGGCTTGACTTTGGCTAACCAAACTTTGACTTTGGATAACTATAATGTATGGCGGAATAGCACTTGGGAGCACTTCGACTCGGCGCAGTAATATCATCACTCCTGATGATATTACTGTGATGATATTACTGCGCCGAGTCGAAGTGCTCCTAAGTGCTATTCCACCATACATTATAGTTATCCAAAGTCAAAGTTTGGTTAGCCAAAGTCAAGCAATTTTTAAACAGGAATAGCTTAGATACAATTATTCACGCTTTTATTTCAATATTACTTATATATTATATTGCTATTACTTCCTAAGTGCTATTCCGCCATACATTATAGTTATCCATGTTACCCGCTTAGAAAAGCGCCACGTTTTATTTTATTTTGTGTCACCATACTTGGTCGTGTAACTACTCGTGTAACTGTATAGGGAAAACGTGGAGGTGTTTGGTCGCTTCTAACTTCATCTCTGATTGGTCCCTAATGAATAAACTGGGCTAAACTAAGTGCTATCAAAGTGTCACCGCGCGCCAGAGCGATTAAGTGCACGCACTGAGACGAGAGAGGTATGTATCAACTCGTCTTAGTTAAGGGAATAACATAGTTTAATATGAAAAAACAGAGGAGTATCCCTTTAAAAGATTGAGCTTGGTCTCATGATGACTAATAAATTAATGCATTATATTATTGTAACGCTGCCAGTCCGATGATAAAGACAAAAGGCAGAGAAGATCAGATACAGGTCCTTTTATTTAAACTCAATTGTGCTAACTGGAAGGCTAACAAGAATATTGCAATAGTCAATGACATCAATCCATGGTGGAAACTTTATAGCAGAAATGTTTGAGCTAATGCATGCAGTACACATGATCATTACATTTTAGGAAACCTTTTGAACTTTTATGGAACCTTTAAAAGTGCAAATTTGGATTCAAGACACTCTTGATACTCAGCACTCTTATGATGTGAATAATAAGGTTTAAAGGGCACCTATTATGGAATTTTGAAATTTACCTTTCATGTAGGCTAGTGTGTAACATAGATCTAAGTGAACAAAAACATCCTGCAAAGTTTGAAATATGAAAGTGCACCGTATATAAAGTTATTGTCTTTCAAAAGTGAGAGTCGACTCTGAGTCATTTTTATGAATCGTTAGAAGACCGAAACTTTTTCTCTGACTAGATGACGTCAACTTGTCAAGTTATTTGAATACGATACGCCCACTTATTGCGCTCCAAGGCCAGCAGGGAAAATATCATGGCGACGAGACGCTGTGTTCTGAAGTGCGGCTCAAAAGCAAACTTTTTTCATCTGCCCAAGGAGGAGCATTTGAAGACTAAGTGGCTACAATTCACTATACCACAGAAGTGTAGTCCGAGCCTTGTGCTTTGTTCGCGCCATTTTGAAGACGATTGCTTTTTAAATGCAATCAAACTTGGATTCGCGAGCTGGCTGATATTGAAGGAAGGTTCAGTTCCAAGTGTATTTGCATCAGCTTCCTCCTCTGTATCACAACCTGTAAGTGTTATTAATAATTTTTGCTTTTATATTTTATGTAGCATGCTTAATAATTATTTTGTTTGTTGTGTAAGCACCGTTTAGCTTCTAGGTCTTCAATGACAATTGTATTGAGATATGTGAAGTGTTTGTCGTTGTTTTCGGAGTTGTCTAAAGAATAGAGTAATAACTGTAACGTAACTGCATTTTTTTTTGTAAAAACGTTATGTTTATGCATCGGGCTAACGCAAACAAAGACTGATTGTGCTTTTACAATATGAACTCTGGGCTATGCTCGCTAACATAACATTAAATTATTTATCTTATTTTTCGTTTTTTACTACAAACTATAAAGCAGTGGACTATAATCATTATTATAATACAATTTAATTGATAAAAGCATCATTGTACTCCGTGTTAAAAATAAGTATTATCTCTGTAAACACTGCTGGGTCATCTGACCAATCAACGCAGATTAGCGTCGCGCAGAGGAGGGGTTTGAAAAACGAGTCGTTGAACGAATCATTTGGGAGTCGGTGAGCAAATCAGGTAAAAATAAATGCATATTATACGAAAACAAAAGTGTTTTTTGTCATTGCATGCATGTAAAACTGTTGTTGGGGACTCCCTAAACAACATTAGGAACATTTTAAATGTCATAATAGGTGCCCTTTAATGTAATCATATAGATCAGATATAAGTGTTGTAATAGTGTATCTTGTTGAAAAATCACACAAAGGCTAATTATTTGCTGAAATAAACAGGTTTATTAAGAAAGGTATTTTTACAATAAACATTCATATTATATGACTTCTGTAAATGCTCCCTTCAAGTATTAAATATTCATTCTTCTTTGGCCTGGGAAAGAAGGAAGAGGCAAACATTAGTCTTATTAACACAAATGTTTTTCACTTTACATAATTAAGAGAATACAGATGTGCAAATGTCATACAGGATATGTAACATCAGCAAAATGCAATTATTATAGATCCACTACTTCTTTTAAGAGGTATTTCATGTATTTGGATAAACAGGTTGAATAAATAATGCAAAAAAACGAATCTACTTAGTCTAACCTTTCCAGAATCACGGCTCTTAACTCTGAGCTTGTTGACCTGAGACTCAGAAATGTCAGCACGCTCCTCAGCCTCCTCAAGCTCATGCTGCACCTTCCTCAACTTGGACAGGTGACCATTGGCTTGCTCCTCCTAAAAGTTTTTTTATATGGTTCATGTATCACATTTCATTAAATTAGCATTCCAACATAAATAATTACAGTGACAAAATGTTCCATTAGATTTTACATACCGCCTCTTCAGACTGCCTCTTGTAGACTTTGACCTTCAGCTGCAGTTTGTCAACCAAATCCTGGAGTCTGGTGACGTTCTTCTTGTCCTCTTCAGTCTTCAAAAAATACACATTTACAAATTAAATATTGATCCTTTACTAAAAAATAGGCATTGTCAGTACATACATTATTGTACAGACTCTTTTGTCTGACCAAACTTGTAAGGAATATGGTCATACCTGATAAGTGAGCTCTTTCACTCTCCTCTCATATTTGCGGACACCTTTAACAGCATCAGCTCCACGTCTCTGCTCAGCTTCAACTTCAGCCTCAAGCTCACGGACCTAAAGAAAATTTTATTTTTATTCAAACAAATCATAATATAACATACTTCACTTTGCCCATATCATAACTATAAAGAGGCTTACTCTGGACTCCAACTTCTGGAGTTGTTTCTTTCCTCCTTTCATGGCCAGATTCTCAGCCTCATCCAGACGGTGCTGCAGGTCCTTCACTGTGATCTCCAGATTTTTCTTCATCCTCTCAAGGTGAGAACTGGTGTCCTGCTCCTTCTTCAGCTCTTCTGCCATCAATGCAGCCTTTTGCATAAATAGAGAAAGTCATTAGATCCACATGTTCTAAGTACGTAAGCGTCTTTTGAAACATTTGGCAGCTACTGTGGCTCACATCAGTGATGGCCTTCTTGGCTTTCTCCTCTGCATTTCTGGCTTCCTGTACAGTGTCATCAACTTCACTCTGGACATGAACAAGGTCAGCCTCAAGCTTCTTCTTGGTGTTTATGAGACTTGTGTTCTACAAAATGGAAAGCAACAGTTAGAACATTTTGAATGATGCTCTCAATTCCCTTAATTTCAGGGAAACAATATGCCCTTACCTGAGAGTGCAGCAGCCCAACACGCTCACTGATATCCACCAGCTCTTGTTCAGCCACTTTGCGGCCTCTCTCTGTCTGCTCCAGAGCAGCTCTCAGCTCCTCAATCTCAGACTGCATCAGAGTGTTTCTGCGCTCCACCATGGCCACTTGCTCCTTCATGTCTTCCTGTCCTCTCTGGGCATCATCAAGGTGCAGTTGGGCATCCTGAACATAACAATAGCTTTAGAATGAGCCTTCGATGTGGTTTCTGCTAGGCTGTACTTACCATATGTTAGATTATTTAAAAAAAAACTATATATGAATACATCCCAAAGTCAAAAATAAGAATTTCTATGCATACCTTGAGTTGTCCCTGAACGTTCCTGAGCTGTTTCTGGGCCTCAGCAGCCTGGCGATTGGAGTGGCTCAGCTGAATCTCCATCTCATTAAGGTCTCCCTCCATCTTCTTCTTGATTCTCAGGGCATCATTCCTGCTCCTGACTTCAGAGTCCAGAGTGCCCTGCATGGATTCAATGACTCTCTGGCTGTTCCTCTTGATCTGCTCCATCTCCTCATCCTTCTCTGCAATCTTCCTGTCGACCTCTCCCTTGATCTGGTTTAGCTCAAGCTGGACACGAAGAATCTTGGACTCCTCATGCTCCAGTGTACCCTATGACAAATAAAACAACATTTAAATATAAGAAAGAAAATGCACACAGTGTATTGATGAATACAAAAACACAGTATGATGGTTCTAGCAAGAATTCCATATTGATCTCCAGATACTCACTTCAGCCTCCTCCAGGGCAGTCTGAATCTCTGACTTCTCAGTCTCCACTGTCTTCTTGGCCTTTTCCAGCTCATGGATGCTCTTACCAGTCTCACCTAACTGCTCTGTCAGATCTGAAATTTCCTCTATAGAGAGAAAAACATATCATATTTATCATAATGCACATTTATTAATCATATGTGCTTACTTTTTAATGCTCACTGAGACTAAGAACATTTAAAGGGATAGTTCACCCACAAATGAAAATGTTATCATTAATGAATTACTCACCCTTATGTTATTACAAACGCCGTAAGACTTTCGTTCATCGTTGGAACACAAATGAAAATATTTTTGATGAAATTTGAAAGTTTTCTGTCCCTCCATAGACAGCTACACAATTGATTATTTGAAGCTTCAAAAAGGTTATTACGCGATCATAAAACTAATCCATATGAATTGAGCTCTCAGATTTCATCAAAAAGATCTTAATTTGTGTACCAAATATGAACAAAAGTCATAGTAATTACCAGTAATTAGGTCAGTAATTAGTAAAATAATTTTCATTTTAGGTGAACAATCCCTTTTAGTTTTTTCTAATTTAACGGTTTCATTCTTACGCTGCAGATTCTTGTTCTCTCTCTTGAGGGTCTCCAGCTGATCCAGGCTCTCCTCATAGGAGTTCTTCATCTTGAATAGTTCAGTGCTGAGTGAACGAGCCTCTTTCTGGGCACCTTCCAGCTCTGCCTGACCTTCCTCATATTTCTGCTTCCATTCTGCCAGGACCTTTGATGGAGATATTTAAGGATTGGTTTGTATACAACATATTTAACAAAGCCTATACTAGCAATACTTTACAAAGATAACATATTATATGACTAAAACTGTTCACCTTGTCGAAGTTCTTCTGCTTCTTGTCAAGGTTGGCAGCCAAACCATTGGCTCTCTCCACGTCAATCATGAGGTCCTCCACCTCACCCTGGAGTCTCTGTTTGGTCTTCTCCAGAGATGCACATTTGGAGTTCACTGCCTCAACTTGTTCCTCTGCCTCTTGCAGACGCTGGGCCAGCTTCTTCCTGTTAAGTAATACACATTATTTTGAATTCTAATCTATAAAATAGCTGTGAGAATTGGGAATATTATACAATAATAGACATACTTGGACTCTTCAAGCTCCTCCGTGCGCTGGATGGCATCAGTTTCATATTTGGTTCTCCACTGAGCAACCTCACTGTTGGCCTTTGACATTCCCCGCTGCAGCTCAGCCTTTGCCTCCTGCTCTTCCTCAAACTGCTCACGGAGCAGGTCACAGTCATGACGGGCTGATTGCACAGCATGGGCCAGTGCGTTCTTAGCCTAAGGAACAAAGTCGCATAATATTAGCTTGTCTCTACAGTAAAGTAATTGACAAGTATGTGCATGAATTGATTATGCTATATTACCTTAACCTCCTCTTCAATATGCCTCTTAAGCTCCTCAATTTGCTGAGTGGAAGCTTGTTTTCCTCTGGTGAGCTGAGAAACCAGAGCCTCCTTCTCCTCCAGCTGACGACCAAACTCACCTGTATAGATTTAGATTCACTGTGTCAGTCTTTTCTATGTCTCTATCAGTTTATTTAAAAACAAATGGATCTAAGATTGTATCAGTCAGCATTAAAAAAGTCCTCTTATAAGACTGTTTTAGTCAGAAATTTACTGCTGAATAATCTTAATACACTATTATTTTTTATTAATTATTGTTGAGAATTGTTACTGATTATTGTTGAGAATGATCGTTAATTAATGTGATTGTTGTTGATAATTATCGTTAATTAATGACATTAATTACTTTTGATATAATATTAATTTGTTCATGAGTTACCATTTTCAGTTTGAAATCTTGCACTTTGAGTACTGAGATCATTTAACTGACGAATGTTCTCGTCATTCTTGGACTTAATTTCACTAAGCTGGTCCTCAAGTGTGCGGCACATCTTCTCAAGATTGCCCTGCAAATACAAAAAATCATTAGTTATTTGAAAAAACTTCAAGACTTGTGAAAGTCAAGTATGTGTTGTATGTGACCCTTGCTGGCAAAATGAGTCAAAATGAGCACATTTTCAAAAATGGGTTATTATTTACTTTTATTGTTATTTAAAGACTTTCATGTATGATGATGTATGATTTGTTATAATCAGACAAAAAAGGATTGCGCTACCACTATTTGAAGTCAATCGAGTCAGCTAAGTCAATTTTGAGAAAAATCTAGTTAATATACAGGCTGCTGTCTCATTCATGTTAATCAAACAATTGTGGTATCATGGAAAAAAATAATATTTTTTTTCTCCTATAAATATTTGGTTTTGATTTGGTGTGTACCAAATTTGGTGGTATTACCAGGGATTTTAAAGTATGGTTGCTAGGTGATTTTGTTTTGAATCCTTCAGAAAACAGAAAATCCTTAAGACCAATTGTAATGCACGTATCTAATATAATGTTACACATCAGATGTCTTCCCTCAACAGGTAACCAAAGGTTCACTTAAGGCATAACAGATAATGTTTGCGTGAATATTCGCCGAGACAGATATTTTGAAATATGCAATTCTGTGTACATGTGTATATCAGGATTGTCTTTGTGCGCATGCTTCGGATCTGTCATTCAGTGTGAGTAAGGTCGGTTTGTTTACATCAGCATGAGTTTAAAAATCACATTTCATTGGTTCAGACTCATGCCATTGAAAATTTGCTACGAATATTAAAACTTGTGCTGAGGGAAAGCACCAGTCGTTGAGAAAAAAATGGCAATTTATTGATTATTAAAACAAAGGAAAGATTTAGGAAGGTACACCTCTCCGAAAACGTACAAATAAAGATCATTTTAGATGTATAATTACTATTTGGAGCATTGGGATCGCTAAAAGAGGGCTTAATGAAAACATTTTTGTGAATGAAAATGAAATGCGGATTCCAACTCATTTTGCCAGTATGGGTCACATATATTATTTAGAATATTTTCCAACCTTTGCTTTGGCAACAGCTTCCATGTTGCTGGAAAGATCATCAATCTCCATTTTGTATTCACTCTTCTCTTTCTCAAGCTTCTGCTTGACACGCTGCAGGTTGTCGATCTGCTCTCCCAGCTCGGCCACACTGTCTGCCTGCTTCTTGCGGAGGGCAGCAGCAGTAGCTTCATGCTGGAGGGTGGACTCTTCAAGATCACGACGCAGCTTCTGGAATTCAGCTTCACGCTTCTTATTCATCTCGATCTGAGCAGAAGTGGCTCCTCCAGCCTCCTCAAGCCTCTCACTGATCTCCTCAAGTTCCCTGGAGAGATCAGCTCTCTGCTTCTCAACCTTGGCACGAGCAGCGCGCTCAGCCTCAATCTCTTCCTCCAGTTCCTCAATGCGGGCCTATGGTGGTAAGTAGTTAATTAGATTTTTGGTGATCTGTACTTGATCATAGTGATGTAATGTTTGAAAAAATCTCAAAATACCTGAAGCTCCTTGATTTTCTTCTGGAGTTGAGCGCCCAGAGATTGTTCATCTTCAATCTTGCTGAGCAGCTGACTTGTTTCAAAGTCTTTCCTGTTCAACAATGTGTTCAACAATAAGTAGTTGTAAAAATATTTATAAAACAACAAATAAAAGTTTTCAATGTTTTCAAAGATTTCCTGCTTTAATTACTTTTTTATTTTCTCGTCAGATTGCTGCTTGTCATTCTCCAGGTCCATGACGGACTCTTGGGATAATTTCAGGTCTCCTTCAAGCTTTCTCTTGGTTCTCTCCAGGTCCATGCGGAGCTTCTTCTCTTGTTCAAGGGAACCCTCAAGCTACAGGACAATAATATATATGATATGTTCACAGCAGAAAACAGTTGATTTGATGAATTAATGTAATTAATGTCAACTCACATCATCAACTTGCTGCTCAAGCTTTGTCTTGGATTTGGTCAAGGTGTTGACTTTGTCCTCCTCGGCCTGAAGATCATCCAGTGTCTGCTGATGTGACTCTTGGAGGGCTTTCTTCTCCTTCGTAAGCTTGGCAATGCTCTCATCCTGAGCTGACATTTCCTCAGTCAAGTTCTTGACCTGTAGGATGTTTTGTTCCAAATAAGCTTACATATTACAATTCATATTCTATATCAATATATAAGACAGAGATTCAATCTAATCTTAAACCAACTCAATCTCCAACCTTATTCTCAGTGGCATGTTTCTCCTTCTCCACTTTAGCCAAGGTGAGCTCCAGGTCATCAATGTCTTTCTTCAGCTCAGAGCACTCATCCTCCAGTTTCCTCTTCTTGGCTGTCAGTTCAGCATTGATTTCTTCCTCATCCTCCAGTCTCTCAGTTGTCTCCTTGAGTTTAGCTTCAAGCTGGATTTTGCTTTTGATCAGACCCTCACACCTCTCCTCAGCATCTGAGAGACCCTCAGATTCCTGTTAGTAAATTAGATTGCTATTTCATTGGAAACAACCTTGCTCATTTTTAATGGAGGCAAAATTCAGTTAGTTATAAAATATACTCACAGATGCTACTTGCAGCTGCAGATCATTTTTCTCTTGCAACAGTGCCACCATCTTCTCTTCAAGCTCCTTCTTTTTGGCTTCAGCCTTAACCAAAGCCTCTTTGCATTTTGTATAGTCCTCTTTCATGTTTGCCAGCTCCTTCTCAGTCTCTGCACTCTGAAGCAGAGGCTTGATCTTGTAATAAACCTTCATCCATGGCCAGTGTTTGACATTCATAAATGAGCGGATGTTGTATTGAATGGTGTAAATCGACTCCCTGTGAATAATTCATCATTAAATGGCATAATCATCATAACGTTTGCACAGTTATCATTGATGTCATCTTTACTCATGACAATAATCACCTCCTCTCCGTCATTTTCACATACTCCCTCCTCATCAGGTAACCACGGCAGAGAGCCTGAGTCATTGTGACCAGAGCAGCCAGTTTCTCATCTCGCATCTCCTCAAGAAGACCCAGAAGACCAGCTTTGAAGAACACCTGAGTTTATGTAAAACAGTAAATCAAAATATATTGATTTAAACTGTATGAGCTAAATGACCATGATCACTGAATCTTTGTAATATTGCTAAAGCTAAATATAAACCTTCGTATGTCCAAATCTGTAGTCGTCATGATTAACGTCGATGGATCCCAGGAGTTTCTCACTGGCCTTCTTGTTATCCATAAACTGTCCCTCTGGGATAACACCGGCATTCAGCACCTTGTATCTGTGGAAAATGTATCAAAATACTTCATATCTTTTAATTAGGAGCCCCATAGGAAATCTTGTTATCATGTGGTCCCATTTACCTCTGCTTAAAGTCACCGTATTGGATTCTGCTGGGGAAACCCTTTGTGCAGATTCTGATACCCTCCAGAACACCGTTACACCTCAGCTGGTGGATAACCAGGAAGTTCTCCATGAGACCTATAACGAACAGTTTACACCATGAACTTGGTAAATTAACTTCATCATATATTGAGAACCAAAATATCTATATGTTTTTTTGGTAATACTTTACCTGGAGTCTTTGACTCATTAGGAATCAGGCAACGCACAAAGTGAGGGTGAGTGGCCCTTAAGTTGGTCATGAGTTTGCCCAAGTTCTCCTGTGGAAAATAGAAAAAGTTTGGCATGCTTTGTATTTTGTTTTTCTCAAATAAAGCAATATTGCTGTGATGTCATCTCTATACATACCCTGAACTGGGAGGACACAGTCTGCATGGAGCCACCCTTCTTCTTGCCTCCCTTTTTAGTAGTATCTATTGAGATAAAAATACAAGGGAACATGTATAAATCCAAAAACAAGAAAGAAAGTTCAAAACTGAATCAAAGTTTTATTTAAATATATTTTTTCTTTACCCTCAACAACAGGTGGGTAGAGAGTAGCCAGCAGTTTGACAGAAGACTTCTGGTACAGCAGCAGAACAGAATCATTCAGTGGATCCTTGTTCTTGTCCAACCAGCCAGTGACATTGTAGTCCACAGTTCCAGCGTAGTGAACCAGGGAGAAGTGGGCTTCAGCCTTGCCTTTGGCTGGCTTTGGTTTCTCGAAAGCTTTGTTCTTGCCAAGATGCTGATCATACAGCTTGTTCTTGAAGGAAGCATCTGAAGCCTTGGGGAACATGCACTCCTCTTCAAGGATGGAGAAGATACCCATGGGCTGTTTATAAAAGAATGTTGTTTATTATCAAAAATAGGAGATTTTGAGAATAGGATAAATGGAAATTAATAAATTCATAAACCATTGATAACCTTCTCAATGAGCTCAATGCAAGAAGCTAAGTCCATGCCGAAGTCAATGAACTCCCAAACAATGCCCTCCTTCTTGTACTCCTCTTGCTCCAGCACAAACATGGTGTGGTTGAAAAACTGTTGCAGTTTCTCATTGGTGAAGTTGATGCACAGCTGCTCCATGCTGTTGTACTGGAGGACAAAACAATTACAGAAACATTTACTACCTTCTGAATATCATTAATTTTGACATAAAAAGAGATAAAATAATCATTCTTACATCAAAGATCTCAAAGCCAGCAATATCCAGCACGCCAATGTAGAAATTTCTTTGTTGTTTTGTGTCCAACATCTGGTTGATACGAATGACCATCCACAAGAACATCCTCTCATAGATAGATTTGGCCAAGGCGCTAACAGAGTTGTACACCTGTAAGTAGAATTGAGTGGATATTTTACTTCTGCAATAATTAACCAGAATTTTAGGTTAAACACATGGCATGCTGGAAATGTTACTATACCTGTGGCACGGTCTGGCCTTTGGTCACATACTCATTTCCGACCTTGACTCTGGGGTAGCACAAACCCTTCAACATTTCAGCAGAGTTCAAACCCAGAAGGTAGGCGATTTTGTCAGCCTCTGTTAAATACATTTTAAAATAAATTATCTGCACTATAGAGTCTTTTGTGTAAATTATAATAAATCAGGCACTAGGTACTTTCTCTTTTACTTTTAGATTTATTGATATGCACGCAACTTCTAGTTTATATTTACACTAAACATTTTATACACAGTTTCTGTGGTTTATCGGCAAAGTTGATGCAACAGTTACTATTTAAAAGCCCAGGATAACACAAGTCTCACCCTCATTGCCATCAGGCTCAGCCTGCTCCTCACGCTGCTTCTGCTTGAACTTCATGTTGCCATGATGAAGCACAGCTCCAGTGAACTTGTAGATGCCCACTTTATCTTCACTTGTGAAACCAAGAATGTCAATAGCTTCCTGTAAATTACAGAGAATAATAAAATATATGATTTGCCATATTTAAATAGAATATGTCAATATTCAAATAGCAATGACTCACATCAGTAGCATCCAGCTCAACTTTATCATCAATGCTGGCCACTGTGATCTGACCCTGACTGCACATGGGGTAGTCATAGGGGTTGCTGGTGAGGAGCGACATTTCTGTAAAATACACAGCATTTATGAAAGAGCATCTTACAATATTATCTGAAACATTGAATGGATGAAAAATGTGCACCTACCAACAATCTCAGGCTTATGGTTGGTCATCATCTGGAAGAAGATGTGGTAGCCTCTCTCATCTGGAAGCTGGAATGACACTCTAGACTTCTCCAGCAGATCTGTTGAGAGAATGTACTTGAGTCACAATCATCTGAAGAGTGACAGACAACGACAAATGTTCAGGATGGATCAATGAAATCATGTCCACCTACATGTCTCAATGTCAGCACTAGCCAGTTTTCCAGTTGTGCCGAAATGAATTCTGATGAATTTACCCTGTTTAAATCATAATAGCATATTACATAAATCATAATTATTATAATCTCTTTATAGAAAACTCTGTACAGTAAAATTGAACACAACTGACCATATGTACTGTAAATAAACAGTGGTTAACTTACAAAACGGGAGGAGTTGTCATTTCTCACAGTCTTGGCATTACCATAAGACTCAAGCAGAGGGTTGGCAGCAATGATCTGGTCCTCAAGAGAGCCCTGTAATGTTTGAAGGGTTTTCATTTATTTTCAATTGTTTTTCTATTTCATGACTAAAGACAATTTATAGGCATTTCACAAATTCACGTATCGTATAGTTTGTGAGATGAGTGTAAATCATCATCTTTTAAAATAATATATATGAAGTAGTTTTGTATCTCGTACCTTTATTTTACTGGCCTCTTTCTTGACACCTGACACTGCAACTGTGGCAAAGTACTGGATGACACGTTTCGTGTTCACAGTCTTTCCAGCACCAGATTCTCCACTGGTTTATAAGAGATTAGAATACAGAAGATTGAAATACATGTAGACTTTTCAAAGTATATTCAATCTTTGTTCAATCTTAAATTCTATTTTGTAAATATCTCCATAAATTCTCCATCTATGTTATACTTTTCATTTTTGTCATGGTCTTAAATTTAATTAAAAAACTTACGTGATAAGGACAGACTGGTTTTCTCTATCTGTTGATAGAAATTTGTAAAATACGCTGTAAATATATTATATCATAATAACAGCAACATCTAATTCATCTTAATGAATTCTATAGAATTCAATTCCATAATGTCTTACCAGTCTGCATGAACTGATAGGCGTTGTCAGAGACAGAGAAGATGTGGGGTGGGGCCTCCATACGCTTTTTGCCTCTGTAGGCAGACACCACTTCTGCATCATACACTGGGAGCCACTTGTAGGGGTTCACAGTTGCGCAGAAGAGTCCAGAGTAGGTCTGAAATGAGCAGAGACGTGGTCAGCTTCCAACAACATAGAAAAATGAACTTAAATGTTTTTTTTATGTCGTTTCAGAATTTACGTAGATCATCCACGCAGCATAACGCTCTTTGAGGTTATACAGCACAGAGGCTTCATTGAGATGGGTCATCATGGCCATGTCTTCAATCTTGTCATACTTGGGAGGGTTCATTGGGTAGACATCTGCTTCCTTAGCAACTCTCTCCTATCAATTTGATAAATTAGATATTAGATATAAAAGAAAACAATTTAATAAGTAATTTAATGACGATCTACATGAAATGAAAATGAAAATTTACCTCCTTAGTGTCAAGCAACTCAACTGTGACTTTGCCACCGTCTCTGCTCTTAATTGTTCCCTTGAGGTACAACTCTTTGACATCAACCACATAGCAGGCAGCCTTGGCATCAAATGGTTTGGCCTGAGCCTCCATCCTCTCCCTCTCAGGCTTACGAAGGTAAATGGCAGCTTTGCCATAAGCGGCCATCTCCGCGTCCGTACTCATGGTGGCGGCTTACTAAAGAGAGAAAATATCAACTTATCCATTACATTTTTTTATGAATATTCAACAAAGGCAAGACACATAAAATATAAAACACATGAATTGTGTTAGGAAAGAGGCATATTCCTAAGTTTAGGCTTACAAATAAAAACAGACACATAAAATAATACTAGATAGCAATACTACTAGATAAACATTTAGATAGCAAGCAAGAAGCAGGTAAGGGGCCCATTAATGGCAAAAATATCGATTGAATATGTCTTTCTGGTGATGAAATTGAAATGCTGGTGTCAGGGGACGGCACATAATATGAATTGTGGTATATGAAGTTTCAGGACAATACAGAGATTTTCACTGCCGACTATGAGTCTTACTTGTGGACTCTCAGCCCGAGAGCGTCCACCTGCTACGAGTATGAATGAAACGGACATTACATTGCATGTGTGTACTCACTAATGCTCACAAAGAGAGCTAAAGATAAGTTTTTCTCCACTGTAGCTAAGTGTAGTTTTTTTTTCTCAATGGATGCATAAGATTTCCTGACAAACCTTAAGAAATTTCTGTGACAGATTTTGTATTATATTAATTCAATATTTTATGATAAAATTTAAGACATTTCTAATGATTTATATTTATGCAAATGTCATTCTGGATTATAATAGCAACACTGCATCCCAATTTTGAATTTAATCAGACCAACAGTTCTGTAGTTAGAGCCAATTTTAGCATAACGCTCTATTATAGCATTATCATTTGGCCCTTTCCCACTTCCTTTTCTGTTTACACAAACCGAGTCTGCACAGAAATGTGTCGAATGTCCTCTATATTTGGGCCAAATTTGTATAACTTTCCCACAAGGGGTTTTATGGGCTCTCATAGACTCAAAAGTGGAAGAATAAAAACAGAATTCAATACAACACAATAAAAAAAACAAATACAATAGGTGCCTATGTTTGGCACCTAAATAAAGGGTCAATAGAACCCCTTCCTTAAATTAATCTTACTAATACTGTTTTCATCTACCCTAATCCATACACAGAATCTTAAACTCACTTGCCTTTTTGTCCTTGAGACCAGATGAAATGTTCACTACCCTTGAAAAAAAAAAAGTATTAATATAAATAAAAACACAATTCCTTTGAGTACAGACGCATAAGTGATGATGTTAAATTCCTTTCAGTCACAGTCAGCATACGCTCTTACCACTTGATGGAACTTCTGAGGTCTTCTGCATCTCTTCTGGTCTACCCTCTTGGCTTTTATAGAAGTTGATCATGCACACTAAGCAGAATCTATACATGGGCAACCTCATATATTTTGATATACGATGATGAGCTTTCTTGACCCATTTTTTTTTACCCATGAGCTTTCTTGACACAAGAAATTATGGACAGACTGACAGAGAATTCAGTTATAAGACAAACATTTATTGCTTCAAAATATATAGGTCACAGCTTCCATCTCGAAGTTCATGTGTATTATAATTATTTATTTTTAGTCTATTAATATCTTACTTTGACATATGACACACACTGAAGTAAATAAATCCTTTTTTGGGATGAGGGTACATTCAGACACCCCTCCCCCTTTTTTGAATCATAAAACATTTCACCTTTTCACCCTTGGAAGTTCTTGTAGCAGGCTAATGTGGCAGCAATTGGGCTAAACAATAAAATATGTTACCAATCTGACAAGATATTTAGTTCAAGAATATAGTAAAATATGTCTAATACAGTGAAAGCACACAACAAGTGTCAGTTTTTTCTTTGTAGAAGAAAGCCAGTAGTGATAAAAATGGCACATTCCCATCCAGCAAAAATCCCATTTGTTATAATTTCTGCAAATATTCAAAGATTGTAGAAATTTCAGTCTAAGCCTCAGCCACATGGAGACTAAAATGATTCAAAACCACAATATGTTCACCCTTGAGTGGGCAAAGCCAGCAAACAATGTTAATTACCATGCTGTAAACAGAATATCTCGTCTGCCATCTTTCATATCTCTCGTTGTACGTCACTAGTTTTTGTGAAATTTTTGTACATGCAGTTGTCACTACCTTAAATGACTGAACTGTGTGTGTACAGAACAGTATTAAGCACTAAAAGGTGAACTGACAACTGAATTTAGCTGCAGTGTGTAGGTCGCCTTAGAGCTTTCTTCTAGATGGTTTAAAGATACATCCACCAAACTCGGCTCAGACCGACTCGGTTTTGACTCGGGTTGCCAAATCATTTCTAACTCGTTGTACTTTCGGTTTTCCTAAAATGATGATTAATACTCGGAAAAATCCCATAGACTTAAAATGATGGAATGTTCAAGTGAGCCATGGCTGTTCAAATTCTAATTTAAACACCAAGAAGCCCATTAGACTCAATTAAAAGTACCAAGGGTCAGAGGGTGACCACAACCATCCTCTCACTGGCAACAGTCTTTGCCTTCCTGTGTCTTCTAATTACGTAGTTCTGGCATGAAAGTCTCACTGGTGCAGGCTGATAGGTCTTTAACTTATTGGTAGCAATCATGTCGTTATTTACATAGCACAGCTGATTGGTTGCTGTTGCACCAGCGGCCAATGAGCTTGCTGATCAAACATTCAAATAGTTGGCATTGTTTGCCGTTACAGTCTGCAGCTTCGCCTGTATAAATCTGCTATGGTGTTAATACATGTATGTTACATGTGGAGGCTGCAGCAGCAGAAGCTTGTCTTACATGCTCACATAGACATCTGTGAAGGTGTTCGCAGTAGCAAGTCTCTGTACTTGCTCTTCAGCAGCAGCGTAGCAGATCTGTTCCGCCAAAACCAAATATATTAACATTGCCATATACATTACCATTCCAATCTCTATTACCATACCAATCTCCTGAGAGTTGTCATGACAGAATTATGAGTGGTGTAATTTCCGGCCACAGCTAAAAGCGGTTAAAATACTTTAAGAAAAGGTGAATTTTCAGTTACATTTTATTTTAAGGTGTCCTTATACAGTATAATTAAACATTTAAGTAAAAAGTACCGTAAAACTTCAAATAATAAAAGTGTCTCTTTTACACGCCTGGTGTGGCTACAGGTTTGGATAAATAAAAGCCGGTCTCAAATAGAGGCCTGGTCTGTTTTTTAGTTTCGGGTTGTACATACAGTATCTTCTAAAACCAGTCAGATCGTCTGTTTAAGCCAGTTCTATGGTGCAGATTGCGCACGCAAGAGAGCCCTACGCATTTGGGCAGGAGCTGTTAGCGCAAGCAAGGCAGGCAGAGTTAGCGGAGGCTGGAGAGGGAGAAGTGGAGGAAAGCGACGAGGAGGAGGAATTATCCAATGAACTTGTAGTTGAGGATCGCGGTGATGATAATAGTGATGAATAGGGTCATTTTGTTTCACATGATTGCAGTTGTTTTACAGGGTAGCCTTCATTCTTTCTTGTTGATGTGATTTGGGCAACAAGTTTATAGGCTCGATGGATATTACCGGTAACTTGTATTGTTCAGCCCATGGCTGTCACATCGATTTTAGTTTTTTTATGCTGCCAATAATCTAAAGGGGGTCGCAGACTGGACGAGAAGTGCAGCGCTGCACTGCATCGCGTCGCGTCGCATCTATGACAACTCGAGGTATCGTTGCTTAGTCTGCAGTCTGAATTCACTTTATCTCAGGCGACCCCATATGTGTATTCCTCCACAATCAGCTCCTCTGTGGACGAGCCCGTGTCTTTGCTCTGTCGTCTCTGCTGGTGTTCTTTCTCCCCTATAACTAGGCTGGAACCACCCCTGAGTTTGCCATATGTTGTACTACCCTGCTGAGGCTAGTCCATATGTGTATCCGTCACTGTGCCTCCCTCTGGGGTAGGGTGTGGCTTCCGCAGCGTGGCGTTTTGGTAGATATCCCCATTCGTCGATGAAGGCGAATGTCTCGGCTACGCATGGTAACCCTCGTTCCCCGAGGAGGGAACGGAGACGTGAGTCCCCTCGCCACAGTTGCTGAGCTTCAGCTGTACCGCCGAGTCACAGGTCTGGCTCCTCAGAGGAAAAACAAGGATGCGAACGCACCTTCTGCTCATTATATGCTCGCGCCGATGCACAGCAGCTGGTGCATTTATCACATGCAATGTAAACATTGTGGACATTCACCTTTGTAATGATTATGTAGTCACTGCTTGGAAAACAAAGTCCTTTTGACAATGCGATCACAGCTACAAGCTTTGAGTAGTAACTGTACCAAGTAAGAAAGTTATTTTTCTGTTGCCACGCAAATAACTTTACTGAGAGTTGATAGCCACCTAGGCAGGAGCTGTAGCGTTGCTGCCACCTCGAGAGGAGTAGGATAAGGCAGTTGCCCTCGCAGGAAGAACAGCCAATGGTGGAAGTACCGTGACCACTGAACTCGGGACCACCAGACTCGGGACAACCTGACTCGTGACCACCAGGCCCACTGGACTTGGGATCACAAGACTAGGCACCACTGGATTGGAGAGCTCTGGTATCACTTGACTGGTGAGCTTTGGGAACACCTGACTGGGGAGCTCTGGGACCACCAGTAACATTTTTATAGACGCACGGACCGACATCATGGGAGGATCCGCCAACTTGGATGCCAGCCCCAAATGCCTCCCTCTCTGTGCTGGAGTCAATTTGGTGTCCAACCTGGAGGATAAAGAGAACTGTGGCTGAGCTACAGGGCTGAAACGGACTCTGGAGACTTAGGTGCTGGCGTGAGGAGTGATTTCCCGGCGTTGGATCCAGCAGGAGAAAATTGAAGGATATACTGATCCAGTGTCTCTTGCTCTCTCTCCCTCTCTGCCGTGCACGCGCTACGCGGTTTGGAGCACAGTCTTTGTCTCGTGTGCGCGCTCGCTCTAGATTCCGGAGATTTTAACTAATTCGCGGGCATCAGTGAGCCGCTATCAATATGCGGGAGACTCCCGGAACTTCCGGGAGGCAATTTTTTTGGTGCCCCCTCAGCTCTTGGTGCCCTACGCACAGCGCGTGATGCGCGTGGTGTGAGCGGCGGCACTGCATGTTGCGGTTGTTGTTGCCGTATGCCTACCTACAAAACGTCTCGGGTTACGACTGTAACCCTTGTTCCCTGAGGAGGGAACGAGACACTGCGTCGTTGAAAATGACTCTTTGGGGACGCTCCCTAAGCGTACGCCGCTGAAGTATGAATGAAACTAATCCAATCCTGATTGGTGTTGCGTCGTGACGTAACATGTGACGGCATAACTGGATGCATAAAAGTGTCGCCGGCGCACACACATATTAGCCTCGCGATGAAGCAAGCCGCTCCCAGGCGTTAAGGGGCGTGGCAAGACGACGCAGTGTCTCGTTCCCTCCTCAGGGAACAAGGGTTACAGTCGTAACCCGAGACGTTCCCTTTCGTAGGGAACTCGCACTGCGTCGTTGAAAACGACTCTTTGGGGAACGAATACCCACTAGGCCATGCACCGAAAAAGCCTGTCCTAGAGTGAAGCTGATCTCAGGCACTTAAGCTAGGACGAGAGCACTCGTGCGCCAGACGCACTAAGGAGGTGAAGACAATAAAACCTGATGAAAGTGTGCAGGGTAGCCCAACTGGCTGCCTCACAGATCTCCTGGAGGGGCACTCCCGAACGGAGGGCCCTAGAGGACGCCATGCCTCTGTTAAAATTTGCCCTTACGGCCAAAGTTGAAGGCAAATTGCGCACCTTGTAGGCCTACAGTACTTATGGTTTGTTTGGATGCCGGGAGCCCCTTATTAGGTGACCCAAAACACACTAACAGTAGGTCCGACCTCCTCGAAGAAGAGGACCTCTCAAGGTAAATACTCTGACTGGCAGAGCAAAGGAACCTCTCTTCTTCTGCCGACACATGAGGTGGAGGATGAAATGCTCGCAGGACCATGGACCTAGCCATGTTAGAATGCACTTAAGGCACATAGCTGGGTCTCGGGTGCAGGATGGCCTTAACTCTGCCGGGGGCAAAACCCCAAGCAAGCTGGCGTTAGTGCCAGGGCTTGGAGATCTTCCACTCTCTTAATATTTTAAGAAATAGCTAAGAGAAAGGCTATCTTGAACGTGAGGTCCTAGGCAAAGCCGACTGGAGGGGTTCGAAGGGAGCCAGGGATAGCCCTTCGAGAACCACCGCCAGGTCCCAGGAAGGAACCCTGGACCTAACAGTCGGTCTCATCCTCCATGTACCATGGAGAAATAGTATGACCAGCTGGTGCCTCCCCAAAGGCCCATCACTCGGTGGTGCATGGACCGCCGCAATGGCAGCCACGTACACCTTAAGTGTGGACGGGAAGAGACCCGCAGAGAAACGATATTGAAGAAACTCCAGAACTGAAGCCACTGGGCAGTTAACTGGATCTAACTCATGTTCTCTACTCCAAGTGGAAAAACATACCACTTGAGGCCATATAATCTCCTAGTAGACGGATCCCTAGAGCTAAGTATGGTTTTGACCACTCCAGCTGATAGACCGGCATCTAGGTACTGGACCCCCTCAGGGAGAAGGTCCTCACTGCAGAACATGAAATCCACTGGGAGGAGTTGGATCCAGATCCAACTCCTCCCACTATATATACACTTCGCCCCCACGCCCCAGCCCCACCACCACCAGATGAACCAGCATATCGGTGATCACCATTGTTTGCTCTCATCAATGTAAGTCTACATTTTGATTACTAATATAGTCGAGATAGATTAATAATTTAGTGTGCGTCTTTAAGTAATGATCACACTTAAATATATGTTAAAGTTTTGACAGTGTCCATACTTTTTGATAACACCAAGACATGTTTAACTAGTCCGCTAAACTGGCATCCATTAATGGTAAGTTAGGTCGTTTGTAGCGTTAACGTTAGCACGCACGTGTGGTGGCCTATCTATTTAGCTAAACTAATTAGCTTTGGATAATACTGTTGGTATGTTCATATGTTTATAGCTAGGGTAAGCTAACATGTGGTGTTGTCAGTTAGGTAGCTATCTAGTTAGCCAGGTTAGCCACGCTACCCACTAGCCAGGTTAGGCAAACACTGCACTCCAGGTATGCATTGTTAGTTGTTGCCATGGAGTGTTTTACTTTCAATGATGAATTAAAACATTTAAAAAATAATGAACATTGAAATATTTGCTTTCTTTGCTAACCCACAGGATATGGAGGTCGAGGAAGAAAGGGGGAACTTTTTAAAATAATATGTGAAGACACCCACCCAGACTTCTGCAGCGAGTTCTGCCAGATCTGTGCTGACCTGAAAGGATGAATAGTTAATTGTGAATGTCCGGTGGTTTCCCTGTAATGTTTGTGTCATTTCTGCGTGTGCTCCCAATGTGGTTTTCCTTATGTTTTGCCTTCAAAGTTTTCCTACTGTTTTCAAAATGTCTGTTTTACCTAGTGTGTTAATAAACCTTTTTTTCCCCCCCTATTTAATTGTGCTGGTAATGAATTGTTCATGCATTTATGTAAGTGAGATGCTCTTATGTTATGTAAATTAAGTCAGATTCCCTTGTGAAGTCATTTATAAGTTTAAAATTAGTGCTGCTATAATTTAGTCACTTACAGTTGCATAATCAATGGAAAAGCACACATATTTTCTACTTGAATTTAAACTTGATTTAATATTACTCAAAAGTAGATGCGCCTACTTATTAATATTATAATATTTGAAATCAAAGTGCATGTGGACTACTGAGAGGGGTCAAAGATCAGCCAATCAAAGAATACATTTCTTTTTAAGAGATATTTATTCTTGCATGTAACAAGGAACTCCATGCTTTTCAGGGAAGATGAAATGTAAGAATTTTTAATTAATCTTTTTGTTTTGGATTATTAAACGCTTATTATTTTTTTTGGATAATTAAACGCTTTTTCCAAATGAAAAAAAAAAATCACATTCACACAATGTACAAACTACAATGTTTGTAACTTTTTAAACTTCATTAAATAAGATTTGTTTTCAGCAAGTTTGTTTTTCTGTCAAAAGTCAAATCATCTTCATTTATATAGTGCTTTTAACAGTGTTGTTTCAAAGCAGCTTTACAGAGATAAACTTTATAGGAAATGGAGATGGTTTTGGCTTTATAGCGGTTCTTTAATAAAATTATTTTCCAGCTAAAGTTAGTTTTGATTGATTCGCTTCCGTCGCAACGATCATTTGTTAGGGGCCGCTAAGACGACACCATTCTCTCTACACAGACTTTAAACGCAAACCTGTGAGAAACGCTAGGAACCTGTCGACCAATCAGAATGCAGTGAGAGGAAATCCAACTCCGCCCCTCGGATCTGGATCTAACTCCGCCCCTTGGATCTGGATCCAACTCCGCCCCTTGGATCTTATGTACTGCATTGAGGTGCTACTGCCCTCAGGGGCCAGACCCACAATTTCCACAGCTCCGGGCGAGGGTGGAATATTGTGCCCTCCGCCTGAGACAACAGATCCCTCCTCAGAGGAATCTGCCATGGCGGAACTATCTGAAGTGAAATTATGTCTGAAAACCATACTCGGGCCGGCCACAACGGGGCTATCAGAAGAAGACTGATGCCCTCCTGACGGACCCTCTCCAGGACTCCCGGGAGCAGAGCGATCGGGGGAAAAGCGTACAGGCGAAGCCTCGGCCAGGCCTGTACCATGGCATCCAACCCCAGTGGGGCTGGATGAGTGAGGGAGAACCAAAGTGGACAGTGGGACGTCTCTCGAGATGCATGATTCCCCGGGCCTCAGCCCCTGCCTCGACAGGATGTCTGCTCCCTGATTCTGAACCTTCGGGACATATATTGTTCTAATAGATAATAATTTCCCCTGAGACCATAGATTAATCTGATGCGCCAGTCTGGATAGAGGGCGCGATCTGAGTCCCCCTTGTCGGTTCAGATAAATTGATGTCTGAGAGGAAGCTCCTCAGAGCCCTGAACACAGCCAACATTTCTAGGCAAAATATATGCCAAAAATGTTGATGGTTCTGCCACAGACCCCTGGCAAAGCGGCCATCCATGACCGCGCCCACGCCAGTGAAGGAGGCGCCTGTCGAAACGGTTTTCCGGCGACATGGCGCTGCT
This sequence comes from Phoxinus phoxinus, assembly GCF_949152265.1. Classification (NCBI taxonomy): domain Eukaryota; kingdom Metazoa; phylum Chordata; class Actinopteri; order Cypriniformes; family Leuciscidae; genus Phoxinus; species Phoxinus phoxinus. The sequence goes on along the minus strand of NC_136878.1, from coordinate 19,768,989 downwards.
AACACTGGCCCTTGGGACAGGAACCAAGGTTTCTTCCATATTAATTAGGGAAACGAAGGCATCGGCGCGTAACCCTGATTGTTCGGAACAGATTTACCCTTGGGGAAATCCCCTTGGCTATCAGCCACCACTGAAGGGGCCTCATGTGTAGAAGGTCCAAAAGGTATTATGTTGGATACAGCTGCAATGAGGCCCAGCAGTCTTAGAAATTGCTTTACAGTGATGGCCTGGCCTAGCTTTATCCCAGACGCCATGGCCGGGATGGACTTGATACACGCGGGAGACATATGTGCCCACATCGTATCTGAGTTCCATACCACGCCCAGAAACGTAGTTTTCTGACCTGGTACCAACACGCTTTTCGTGTTGAGTCTCACCCCCAAGCTCGGAATACGGCCAAGGACGACATTTCGATGCCGAACTGCCATTGCTCGAGACTGAGCCAGAATGGGCCAGTCGTCGATTAAATTAAGTGTAAGGATGGCCTGAAGCCTCAGTAGGACCAGAGCTGCATCCATACACTTGGAGCTTTTGCAAGGGGAGAGTGCTAGGCCAAACGGAAGAACCCGAATTTGGTACGCGTCGCCCCCGAAAGCGCACCTCAGGAACCTCCTGTGTATTGGAAGGATGGAGCACGGAAGTATGCGTCTTTTAGACCTATCGTGATAAACCAGTCCTCGGACCGGATTTGATTCACGATGAGCATCTTGAACCTGAAACTCCTCAGAGAACGATTTAAGTGACTCATATCTAAAATCGGCAGGAACCCTCCATCCTTCTTTGGAACTATAAAGTACCGGCTGAGAAATCCGGACTCCCTGTCTGGAGGAGGAACCCATCATATGGCCTCTCTGACCAGTAAAGAGTATACTTTTTGTTCCACCACCCAATCCTGCTTATACGCAGGACCCATGCAGATATGTTGGATAAGCGTTTGACACGCTTCAACAAAATCTATTATGGGAACCAGACCCTCGAGGCTGGTTTCGGGTATTCTTTGAGCATTGTTCTCGACCCCCTGAAGCAGATGACCGGCAGGGATTAGCCGAGACCGATTTTGTAAACATAGTCAATGCCCTTTTTCAAGCTTTTTGGAGCGAACACAATGGTATGCGTTCGCTGGAAACTGATGTGGCCCGAAGCGTCTTGGACGGCGGGCAACCACATAGTTTTCCTGAGGGCTCCGCTGTGAGAACAACCTTAGTTGCTCTACAACGGGTGGGTGGGAGGGAAAGGGTCTAATTTTTATTTCAGGTAGAACCTCTTTCAGGTAGAACCTCTTTCCTTAAGCCCTCTTGCCTGAAGGACGGCCCTCAGGTCATCCTTCTGATCAAAAGAGCTAAATAGACTTCTCTGTTGCCAAACTCCCGAGGGAGGGGCTCTAGAGGAAGGAGTGGGGTTTATCCCATGACTTAGAGAACTCATTATGCAAGTCAGAAAAAATAAATAAATAAAAATGGTAAGCTCAGGCGCTGATTTGTGATTGTTGCTGCAGGAAGTGCTCATATCCTCTCTTGGTTATTTATTAAGCGCTTCCTGTCAACATGTGGCCAGTTGATTTTTCATCTGGCCACAGCATGAATCACAACACGCTATTAAGCCTCGATGTTGCAGATTTTTTATTTTAAACATCGGGTGATTGTCACGGGCAGAAGAAGCCGCATCGCGGGCTTAGAACCATTCAAATAAAGAATGAGAAAGTGCCGCAGCAGTCTCACTCTCATTAGGAAAACTCATATTTTATTATTTATTTTATTTACGAACCCCACGATCTGAGTCGCGGACCTGAACAACGGAGTAAGCTGGCGAGTCTAATTCACGTTCATCCGCCTCGATGCTGAACACACCCACTCCCTCAGAAGCAGATAGTTCAAACATCAGGTTCTCATCACGGGCAGAAGAAGCCGCAGCGCGGGCTTCTGCACCATGAAAGGGATCGCCACATAACCTTCAAATAGGGAATGAGTAAATGCTGCAGCAGTCTCATTCTCATCTGCAAGATCCTATTGCGAACCCCGCGATCTGAGTCGCCGCGCCGCCTCAACGGACGCGGGACCCGAACCGCGGGGAACGCGAGCTGGTGAATTTAACTCACGCTCATCCGGCCGCCTCGATGCTGAATACATCCACTCCCTCGGAAGCAGATAGTTCAAACATCGAGGTCTCGTCACGGGCAGAAGAAGCCGCAGCGCGGGCTTCTGCACCATGAACGAGAGCCTTATTAGAACCTTCAGATGAAGAATGAGAAGGTGCCGCAGCAGTCTCATCCTCGTCTGCAAGATCCCTTTGCGAACCCCGCGATCTGAGTCACCGCGCCGCCTCAACGGACGCGGGACCTGGACCACGGGGAACGCGAGCGCAGTATAGGGAGTGTTTCACAGAGATCACAGACAGCACCCTCGAGAGCTGCCCGTGTGTGTGTTACACTCCCAAACAATTCACACACAACTGATGCGTGTCCACACTCGTAATATATTTTGGGCAGGGGTGCACACATATAATGAATTGCTCACTCGCCATAATACAGTGACTGACTGGATCAGACAGACAACAACAGAGAGCGCTTGCTGAAGAGCGAAAGCTAATGTGTGTGTGCGCCGGCGACACTTTTATGCATCCGGTTATGCCGTCACATGTTACGTCACGACGCAACACCAATCAGGATTGGATTAGTTTCATTCATACTTCAGAGGCGTACGCTTAGGGAGCGTCCCCAAAGAGTCGTTTTCAACGACGCAGTGCGAGTTCCCTACGAAAGGGAACTTAATTGCCATAGAAACCAATTCAGATAATCTGGGAAATGAAACAAATACGATTTGACACACAATGGACAGATTCCAATCGGACACACAAATAATCAGATTTTGACTGACAGACAGTGTGAACGTAGAACAGCCATTTCACACCGCAAGCTTTTCACACTGGAAGTTGCGTCACAGCGGCGGCTCCAAGGCTACATATAAGCGAGCATTTCTTTAGACAACTATAAATTGTTTTTAGAAGTTGGTAATTTGGGGAGGTGTACAATATTTGCATGTAAATTGTAAACAACAAACACAACCAAAAAACAAGTTCCGATCATGTTGTTTCAGTCATATTTTGATATGTTTACAAGACAGCAAACTCTGCGGATAGAAAAAAAAGAAAAAGAAAAGAAGCACACTCGGGTTTGATTTGGGTAGTGCTAGCCTATATGGTAGTGCATCTATATGGTGGTGGTTGAGGAGATCCCCCCCCCCCCCCCCCCCCATTTTATAATTATTATTATATAACTGTATGTGTATTACATAAACTACAGAAAATATGATACATAAACTTTCTTTTTTTTTATAATACACCATACTCATAATATTTTCTTTTCTAAGATACTAATTTCTGACCTTTTCTGTAAGACTGAGCATGTGTACCTTTTGGAGGTGAGCTGATTAGTGTGGTGATGTGGACCTAGGTGCAGGTAATTAGTAACCATGGCAACATAACACTTGGGAAAGTACAGGGGAACCGTAACAGATACCTTCATCTAATCGATTTTTTAACTGCAGCATAGTTGTATCCTTCTCTGCCTTTGATATCCCACAATCCTGTGCTTTCCATTCTGTGACAGTTGAGCTTAAAAGAAAAAAAAAAATACATCTGAAAGTCGCAGTTGCTGATCCCTTGCATAAAACAAGTTATTTTATTCTTAAAGATACTACATCTATTTACATCAGATGCTAAAATATGTTCTTAGAGCTGTGCACTGTTTTTTTTATGGGCAGGTTATGGAGTCAGTCACAGCATATTTCGGCTATGAGTGAAACGCAGGGCGGCGGTCTGAAGTTAAGCAGTTTCCCCGCCGAACACGAGTCTTACTAATAAGTTCCCTATTATTTTTCAGTTTCCCTCAGTCGTTGCCTCAAATACATGAATTTACTCAATGGCAAAACAGACACACACAGTACTGTATATAACATATAAAAACGAATCTGAGGTTAGTTATGGCAAGGTACTTGAGTGGGGTTCCTTTCTGAAGTTGATTTATTACAGAACACGCTCACAAAACCACACAAGGCAAGGCAAGGCAAGGCAAGTTTATTTATATAGCACATTTCATACACAGTGGTAATTCAAGGTGCTTTACATAGAAGAAATTAAAATAATCGAAAGAAATAAGAATAATTAAAACAGTTTAGAAAATAAAATAAAATACAGTGCAAACAGTCGGACGAACAGTGGCACAGTGCTCATTCAGTAAATGCAAAGCTAAACAGATGTGTTTTGAGTCTGGATTTGAATGTGGCTACTGTAGGAGCACACCTGATCTCTTCTGGAAGCTGGTTCCAGCTATGGCTGGCATAATAGCTAAAAGCGGACTCTCCTTGCTTAGAGTGAACCCTTGGTATTCTGGTATTGGTATTGATCCTAATGATCTTAGTGATCTGTTGGGTTTATATTCAGTGAGCATATCTGCAGTGTATTGAGGTCCTAGGCCTTTAAATGATGTATATACCAGTAATACTTTAAAATCAATCCTAAATGTGACTGGGAGCCAGTGTAAAGACCTGAGGACTGGTGTGATGTGTTCATATTTTCTGGTTCTGCTCAGAATCCTGGCAGCAGCGTTCTGTACGAGCTGCAACTGTCTTATGGTCTTTTTGGGATGGCCAGTGAGGAGTCCATTACAACAATCCACCCTGCTGGTGATGAAAGCATGCACAATTTTCTCTAAGTCTTGACTGGAAACAAAGCATCTAATTCTTGCAATATTTTTCAGATGATAGTATGCTGATTTAGTTATTGCTTTAACATGACTACTGAAGCTAAGGTCTGACTCTAGAGACACACCAAGATTCCTGACTTGATTTTTAGTTGTTTGACCTCTAGAGTGAAGGTATGCATTCACCTTGAGAACTTCATCTTTGTTTCCAAACGCAATGACTTCAGTTTTGTCTTTGTTTAACTGAAGAAAGTTTTGGCACATCCAACTGTTTACTTCATCAATGCATTGGAACAGGGAGTCAATGGGGCTGTAATCGTTAGGCGATAGGGCTAAGTAGATCTGTGTGTCGTCTGCATAGCAGTGGTAAGCAATTTGGTTCTTTCTCATTATTTGGCTCAATGGGAGCATGTACAGGTTGAATAGGAGTGGCGCAATATTTGTGGCGCAATACACAGGCAAATGTATTTGTTAATATTGTATTTTTATAATACTACTTCTATTAATAACATTAGTAAACAAAGAAGGTCACAACTCAATGTAGTTTTGTATGACTGTTCATTAGTTACTTTTTCTTGAACCTTAATTAGTAGATAATTAGTAGTAGTTCTTCAGGAGGTATGACAGAATTCATAACTTTATTGATTAACTAACTGTTACTTAACGCAATTATACAATTATATTACATACTGGTTATTTAAAACATCTTCCTTAGTAGTTAACAGTAGTGAAGAAGTAAGAATTACCTTCTATTGTAGTTCTTCAATAACTCCTTATTAGTTATACATTAAATAAGATACAGTGGTACCCATTGTTTTTAACTGTTGTTTTATAAGGCAAAAGAATGTCTACCAGGTACAGTATATAAATACAGCTTGAATCTACTTGTGTTATAATGGTGAAGTTACAAATAATGGAAATCATTAAAGCACACTTTCATTGTAAGTCTAAGTGAGTAGTTCACCTTTATTCATTTCTGTGGGTGGGAAAATCACAATGCTGTAGCAGCAAAACTATTCACAAAAAGAAGACAAGAAATATAAATGCTACAGCATAACATTACAGAGAATTTTGGGCTTTCAACATTGAGGCAACGGTTTGGAATATTTCAGCATGAAGGGTTCACATACTGTCATTTTACAATTGCTTCTTCTGGCTATCATGACAATAGCTGTTCTTATTTAAACAATGGAAGAGGTGCAAAGACAAAAAAAAGTGTATTTCTACCCGAGATAACCTTATCTGCACTCAATTATACCAACATACACACGTAATTAAGTATGTAAAGACATTATTGAGGATTTTAAAGATAATCAAAACTCAATAAAAATAAAATAAAATATTATTCAAAATGTTCTGTAGCCTATAAAATGGATAGTTCCAGTCTTCAATTATGATTGGTTGAGCCACGTTCGAAGCTGTTGTAAATTACTAAATGACAAACATACCTGTGGCCTCATTACATCAGTATTACTGGACCATTGTGTCTTGTGTTGAGCTGCAGCGTCTGTCAGTTGCTTGGCAACCATTCCAATTCTGAAGAATTTAAACTTACGGCGGAAGATTTTTTTTTAATTATCAATAGCTTTACATTTTTGTGTCTGTGTGTTTATTTTATGAAACCTTGCCAGGTATGCAAAATAACAGTTTTAGAAAGGCAATAAGCCAATTGAAGCTGTGATTTACAGTACAGTGAATTTAAAACAGCTAAGAGTGTTTAAGTGTATTTGATAGTTGATGACCCTTAGCTGTTCTAAATTCACTGTAAACCATGGCTTCTTGGGGCTTATTGCTTATAACATTTTTCACAATGAGCCTACTACTTTTTAGATTATGGTTATGGTTTGGAGAAGTTCCACTCAAAAACATAGAAACAAATAATTTCAAATCATAAGGGCGCGCTACAAATAATCCTAATTTGTCAGTTGAGGATGACATGGTGTAACAAGAATATATATGGCAAGAGCCCTTTTATCTTTTTTTCTTGTGTATTCCACTGTTACAGTATGAATTCTAGATACATTCTTGAACAAGCCCTACTGCATAAAAACTTTTTTAGCAGTTGTTATCTATGTTGGTTTCAAACACCTTTTTGCCACATTTAAACATCTCTTGTTGAAATCAAACATGATTTGTTTGTATCAGTCATTGAGGAAATTGTCTAAAGGCCAGGCAACCTAAGGCAATGCTCAACTATAAGCACCCAGAACAAGTTTACATGGGCATGCACCACTGACATTTTCTTTGTAGATATTCCCAAAATTTTAGTTGTATGTTACTTTTTCCATTTTTGAGCTTTCACTAAATGTATTTCCACAATAGACTTACTTGCTTAAAATATTGCTAAATCATTTCATAAATAAAAATTGTATGGGCAATAATGTTTGTATTCAATACATGTCATGTTTCTAAAGAAAAAAAAAACTTATACAAGTACAGTTAGATAAATGTTCAATATTTACTGCCAATTAGTAGTAAAAAAAATGGTTTTAGTAATATTTTTTTCCATCAGGCATTAAATACTAATTGGCTTTGAGTAATTATTAATTACATTTGTTATTCCATGCAAAAGTCAGATGTTATTGAAGAAATTAAATATGCTATGCTTTAAGGTCTTTACCGCATTCAAAGCCATTTCCTTAATGTTTCAAAACTTGCTTGGCATCCTATTTGCACGTTCCTGCAAATGTTGCCAAATGCCAACCGTGACGACTGCCCTGTTGTGCCCTGCAGCTCAGTCTTGTCCGAGCCAAACAGTCTACAGAAACATGTACTAATATATATATATATATATATATATATATATATATATATATATATATATATATATATATATACACTTGCTCTCTTGGCTTGGCCATTTCTCTTACAGGACGTGTTATATATGCCTGTGTGATGTAAGTGGCTCAAAAGGAATTCAGAGGGTGGAGTCAATCCTTGTGCAATTATGGGAAATAATCCTATAGACAAATATAAGGGAAAACATACGTTTAAAAATGAAACGCTAATCTTAATGTTGTCAATGTCTGTAATGTTTACAACCCTGTCTGAAACTAAATTAAAATGTAGTCACTTTTTTTTCTTTATCTGAGACAAAAAGTGGAGGAATATATGACACATTCTCAATGTATGGTAGAGGCAAGATATTTTGTAAGGGACTGTATTTTGAATGACCAGTACATAGATGTGTAGGTAATTCAGGCCTGAATTTCAATGCCCTCAGAGTGTGTTCACAGTAATTAACTTTATGAAATACTGTCAGTAACGTGGCAAAACTTATTAAAGTAGTATGCAGTCAGGCAGCTTGGCTTCATTTTAACATTTAAAACACATTAAGATGAGAGGTTGACAACTTCACACCTGCTGTGTTTTTAACTGTTTTGGAATAGCTCTCATTGTGTAAATAGTCTGAGTTCAGCAGCATCGAGGCTTCTCTACAGCAATGATAACCACAAACAGCCAACAACCATCAAGCTTCTCATCACTCACAAGCCTAAATACCTTCAGGGGATATAGTGTTTAGCTCGGATATAAACAGATTAAGCAGAACATGATTTACACACAGCAAATAATTTGACAAATTAAAGAAAAGTGCATTAAATGTTTTAACATGTGAAATGTCAAAACTCATTGAACTGCCGTCATTTAGAGTTGATACAAATTGTTTTGCTTTGTTACCATTTCAAACCTTTTAAATGAAAGTTAACATTTTCAATTATCCACAAACTGAATAATTCAGCTGCAGAAGGTTGCAATACAGTATAAAGAACAATATTTTGAATCTACATTTTCTATGTATAAATGTTTGATTATTTTGTTTATCATGTTTGAAGGTAAAATGTTTAATACCTTTTTATCAAGACAGTCATCAAGACACCAAAGTTTGCTTTTATTGGTTACGTTCCATAAAAGGTCCTGAATTATGATACTTGGGTGCAGTGACCCCAATCAAACGACTCCTGTCCTGACACGTGAAAAGCATCTGAACCGGACACCGACATTCCTCTATCTGGTTTCCGCTGTCAAAGCTACATTTATTTCTGACCATGCCAACTGCTAAAATGGACCATAAGGAGTTTGAACAAACAGCTGCAAGCTTAGATCAGCAGCAACTAATTACCTGGCATCATTAGATAACTGCAGTCCTGAGCTTTGTATATTTGTAAAAAAAAAAAAAAAAAAAAAAAAAAAATATATATATATATATATATATATATATTATTATTTTTTTTTTTTAATAAATTATTAATAGCAACAAATGTTATGACAAATTAGGTCTGAAGCCTTCATAAATTTACTTTCTTGATAACCAACCTAAAGGTAACGTAAAGTTTAATCTAATGGTAGCTTCTTTTTTTGTGTGTATTGAATTAATCAGAATCATATTTTGCTGAATTGCTTAAGAGTAAACCTCTCTAGTGGAGGACTTTAAAGATTAATCTTCTTTTCATAGTTGATTTACTGCAGTGTAAATTAATTATTATGACTCATGGGCAGAGCCGGATTAAGAGTTCAGAGGCCCCTGGGCACAATGACTTGTAGGACCCGGCCCGTTAGAACAGCACATCAGCAGCGAATGACATGTTTAACCGGCAAGGATTTAAAGCACATGCAAATAATTAATTTTTATAAACTACAGTGTCCCGTTCCTCTGCATTTCATGTGAATATATGTCGCGCTGTACAGTATGTTGAGACGGAGGCGCCAGAACTGCAAACTGATAGAATGCACGATCCTACGATATTTCTTCAAAAGCAGATTGTGGAGACATTTTAATCATAATATTTGACATAATATTTGACGGTGCCCAGGGCCCCTTAGATGTCCTGGGCCCCTGGACAATTGCCCAGTTGCCCTAATGGTTAATCCGGCCCTGCTCATGGGTCGTTTGATTTTTTGTATGAATTCCTTACAAATGTCTATCTTTTAGACTATTATTCTGTATTTTGAATGCCATCATTTACATTTTTTCACTTTAACATGAAAATGTTTAAGAAAATGTAATGTCTACAAGGGGAAACAAAAACCAGTCATCCTGTTGACTGATACATTTAGACCACATTTTAGAATGATAGTGAAGACAAAAAAATAGAAGTATGGCTACTATGAAGTGGATTAAAATCATATAACTAGATTATTTAAAGTAATGGGTCCGCTATGATTGCTTTTCTTAACTCTTGTCCAAATTAACTAACTATTTCTTAAATTAATTTTATATTTGTAATAAGTCTAAATTTCAAACACTGAAGTATACATCTTTAGATCAAAGGGTCAGATTATTAGAAACATGCAGTGTATCAGAACTTTTGGCTGGAACTGTAAAAGAGAATCAAATATAACCTTTCTTTATTTAGAAATCTTAGCGTGCTCCCTCATGTGGTCAAGTAGTGTAACTGGATGGTGAATGTTACTCACTAGCAACCATTTCTAATGGGAAGACAGACATAGTATTCTGCCAAGGGGTGTAATGGGAGCTTAAAATAGCAACATTCCCTATCCAAATATCAGGAGGTTGTTTGTCTCATTGGAAAAATTACTACAGTGAATTATAATACTTTAAATCCTATAATAATTCCAACACAATGTGGGCCCTATATACAACCAGTAAGGACTGAGTAATGGAAGTCCAGGACACCCCAGTAAGTACAGTTAGATACATTTTCAAAATTGACTTCAAATTAGTACAATAAAAAAAAAATATATATATATATTTCCCCCCCTCATGCATTCAATACTAATTGGCTTTGGGTAATAATTAATTACATTTGTCATTCCATGCAAAAGTCAGATGTTATAGAAGAAATTAAATCTGCTATGCTTTAAGGTCTTTACCGCATTAAAAGCCATTTCCTTAATGTTTCAAAACTTGCTTGGCATCCTATTTGCACGTTCCTGCAAATGTTCCCAAATGCCAACCGTGACGACTGCCCTGTTGTGCCCTGCAGCTCAGTCTTGTCCGAGCCAAACAGTCTACAGAAACATGTACTAATATATATATATATATATATATATATACGTGTTATATATGCCTGTGTGATGTAAGTGGCTCAAAAATTCAGAGGGTGGGGTCAATGCTTTTTCAATTATGGTGAACAATCCTATTAAAAATATATAAGAAAAACATACGTTTAAAAATCAACTTCTATTCTGAATGTTGTCAATGTCAGTGATGGATACAACCCTGCCTAAAACTAAATAATAAAAAAAAAAAAAAAAATATCTGAGACAAAAAAGAGGAGAAGTACACTGCCTGGTCAAAAAAAGTCGCTGTTTGGATTTAAATATATAGGCAAATGCTTAAGAGTCTACAGTTGAATCATTATTGCAGTGATTTATTATGTTTCTAGCATGTGCATGTTTGGCTACAGTCCTTCTAACCCTAATTGATGGAGTGAGTAACTTTTAATTTCTCAAACAACCATGTAGGAAGACACGTCATGTCCATATTCAAGGATGACAATGCCAAGATTCATCAAGCTCAAATTGTAACAGAATGATTGGGAGGGAGCATGAAGAATAATGTTCACACATGAATTGGGATATCTGTGTCAAGACCTAAATTCAAGACCTAAAGTCTTTGGGATGTGCTGGAGTATTGATGCACTCTTTATGGAAATAACATAACATTTATTTCCATCAAGAGGTGCATACATTTTTGGTCAAGATCTTGTATTGACAATGCAAGAGTCAAGCACTCTGCAAAGTCTACTCCAGGACACCAACGACTTTTTTTTGGTCGGGCACTGTATGACATTTTCAAGGTATGGTAGAGGCGAGATGTTTGTAAGGGACTGTAGTGGGAATGACCAGTACATAGATATGTATGTAAAGTACATTCAGGCCTGAATTTCAATGCCCTCAGAGTGTTCACAGTCTACTGTAATGAACTGTATGAAATACTGTCAGTAACGTGGCAAAACATATTAAAGTAGTATGCAGTCAGGCAGCTTGGCTTCATTTTAACAATTATTTAAAACACATTAAGATGAGAGGTTGACAACTTCACACCTGCTGTGTTTTTAACTGTTTTGGAATAGCTCTCATTGTGTAAATAGTCTGAGTTCAGCAGCATCGAGGCTTCTCTACAGCAATGATAGCCACAAACAGCCAACAACTATAAAGCTTCTCATCACTCACAAGCCTAAATACCTTCAGGGGATATAGTGTTTAGCTCGGATATAAACAGATTAAGCAGAACATTATTTACACACAGCAAATATTATGTTTTGAGTTCTAAAAAAAATTATTTGACAAATTAAAGAAAAGAGCATTAAATGTTTTAACATGTGAAATGTCAAAACTCATTGAACTGCCCTCATTTAGAGTTGATACAAATTATTTTGCTTTGTTACCATTTCAAACCTTTTAAATAAAAGTTAACATTTTAAATTATCCACAAACTGAATAATTCAGCTGCAGAAGGTTGAAATATAAAGAACAATCTTTTCAATCTACATTTTCTTTAAGGCTTAAATGTTTGATTAGTTTGTTTATCATATTTGAAGTAAAAATGTTTAATACCTTTTTATCTAGACATCCAAAGTTTGCTTTTATTGGTCGTGTTCCATAAAAGGTCCTGAATTATGATACATGGGTGCAGTGACCCCAATCAAACGACTCCTGTCCTGACACGTGAAAAGCGTCTGAAACGGACACCCACATTCCTCTATCTGGTTTCCGCTGTCAAAGCTACATTTATTTCTGACCATGCCAACTGCTAAAATGGACCATAAGGAGTTTGAACAAACAGCTGCAAGCTTAGATCAGCAGCAACTAATTACCTGGCATCATTTAGATAACTGCAGTCCTTAGCTTTGTATATTTGTATATTAAATAATTTATTTCAAATAAATTATTAATAGCAACAAATGTTATGACAAATTAGGTCTGAAGCCTTCATAAATTCACTTTCGTAATAACCAACCTAAAGGTAATGTAAAGTTTAATCTAATGGTAGCTTCTTTGTGTGTATTGAATTAATCAGAATCATATTTTGCTGAATTGCTTAAGAGTAAACCTCTCTAGTGGAGGACTATAAAGATTACTCTTCTTTTATCTTTACTGCATTGTAAATTAATTACTTATTATGACTCATGGGTTGTTTGATTTTTTTTATATATAACAAGGGTGTATGAATTCCTTACAAATGTCTATATTTTAGACTATTATTCTGTATTTTGAAAGCCATCATTTTAATTGTTTCACTTTAACATGAAAATTTAATGATTTTTTTTATATATATTTGTAATAAGTCTAAATTTCAAACACTGAAGTATACATCTTTAGATCAAAGGGTCAGATTATTAGAAACATGCAGTGTATCAGAACTTTTGGCTGGAACTGTAAAAGAGAATCAAATATAACCTTTCTTTATTTAGAAATCTTAGCGTGCTCCCTCATGTGGTCAAGTAGTGTAACTGGATGGTGAATGTTAGGGTGTACTCACACTAGCCAGTTTGAACCGTGCCCGAGTGCGTTTGACCACCAAAGCGCGGTTCGTTTGACTAGTGTGAGTGCTCCGAACCGTGCCCGGGCGCGGCTCGATTAGCCGGCCCTGGCCCGCTTGGAAGAGGTGGGCCAGAGCACGGTTCAGTTGGACTCGGGCGCGGTTCGCATGCAGTGTGAGCGCTAACCGTGCTGGAGCACGGAACAGGACGTCACGGTTTAACAGGGCGCGCTTGACAGGGCATAGCAGAGAGAGAGAGAGAGCCCCGGCCGCGCGCGCGCACTCACCCGAGCGCTGTCTGCTCTCTCTCTCCCTCGCCCATATTAATCAAAATCAATTAATACGATGGTGTCGAGAGAGAAAAAACTCCAGTGATGAAATGTTTTATGTGTTGACAAATCTTGTGCGATATCCTAAACTGCCGAATTCATTGCTGTTTTTTTCTGTTTACATTTCATGGTGTGACACTTCTCTTCATTATGCACCATAATGACGTCACGTAAGCGTGCTCCGGCACGAATGCTGAAACCCTATGTGAGTGCAGGCCAGAGGGGGAGTGGGGAGGGGGGACAATCGTACTCGGGCCCGGTTCATGGCAACCGTGCCTAGTGTGAGTACACCCTTACTCACTAGCATCCATTTCTAATGGGAAAACAGACATTCTGCCAAGGGGTGTAATGGGAGCTTAAAATAGCAACATTCTCAATCAAAATATCAAGAGGTTGTTTGTATCATTGGAAACATTACTACAGTGAATTGTAATAGGCCTACTTTAAAAGAAGAAGACATACTTACACATACAGTGAGAGAGCAAGAGAGAGAAACAAGCTAGGGTTAAATGAGTGAGAACTTTTTTTCAAGAAAATATTTAGCTTTACAGACAACTACAACAATGGGGACAGTTCAAAGTTTTCCCCTCTTAGTCATTGTCTAAACTGCCTTTGTCCAATTGTGACTGTTTTATGTCATGGTATTGTACTAGGTAATGTACTTTGTTGTACATTTTAGTTGTTTTCTAATTAAGTTAAAATGTTAATTTAAAATGTTGTTTATGATATTTTTCTAACTGATTTCAGTTCTTATGAAATGAGTCATTTGTATATGTTATGTATGTCACTGGTGATGTGTTGTGTCACTGGTGTTACTGTGTCTTTTTTCTTTCACATGAAATAAAATCTGTCATATGTGACATAATGATCATTTTAAATTCATTGATTTCTGCTACAGTTAAGAGTTAAGCTTTAAAGGATTGTATCATTTCTTGTTTAAAACCTTTTTTTCAAATATTTTCATTGTTATAGCAAATACATGGTTGCGCAATTGAACTAACATCATTCAGTCACACTTTTAACAAACCTTATTAAAATAAATAAAACATAATCTCCGTATTAGTTAGATTATCATACATTTTCTGTACCTCTGATTGCATGTACTGAAAAAAAAGTAAAAAAAATATTTCATAAACACCTTTAATATCGCTAAAGAAGTAAGGTAACACCAGTGACAAAAAAATGGTGTATGCGGTCTTTTAATACATGCACACAAAAAATAAAAAATCATTAAGCTGTCATTTATGTGTAGCCTACTCATAAAGTCAAAGGGTAATCTAATAATGTGGTCTAAGTTTAAATGTTAGAAAAAGAAATAAATTTTAAGAGATCTTGCCATACCAAATGTGGACGTTTCTGTAGAATGACCCAAAAATGGAATTTCAAAGACAATATATCCTAAAAATGGCTGCGCCTGTTATGTCCGTTCAGGACAAATTAATCGGTGTTCGTTTGGTAATGCCTTGCTGCATGTTTACTATGCAGCTGTTTTGGTCTGAAATGCTGGTTAGTTCCACTTTTCTAAAGTAAAGTGAGTTGTGTGCATAAACCTCTTGTCCAGCGTCATTTTTATATACAAAAGCACCCTCGTTTCTCTGGCGCATAAGATAAGGTCTATAGGTGTGCGATTATTGTCTAAAAAAATCCCCATGGTTTCGGTGCTGATGCGGTGGTGACGCGTTCATGTAACCATAATCAAAAGTAATGATTACGAATGTGTCAAATATAGCAAGAAGACGTTTTAATTGTTTATTAATAAACTAGTGTTTTCTGTGTCGGCTGCAATAGTGACCGCTGTAGTGAACTCGCATATAGACAGAAATGCACATTTCATACGAATTAGATATGCAGAGAGTCTGTTTCTTTTCGTTTTGAATTGTTTTGTTTAAAAGTAGACATTTCAAGCTTTCTATATACACTGAACAAAATTATAAACGCAACATCGGGATAATCCATCCACCTCACAGGTGTGGCATATCAAGATGCTGATTAGACAACATGATTATTGCACAGGTGTGCCTTAGGCCGGCCACAATGAAAGGCCACTCAGGACACATGTGTCCTGATTATATCGTCTGCTATATTTGCTTCTTATTTATTAAATTCAGGCAATTGGTTGATGAAACGGTGATTAAAATTAAGATAAAATTTATACAAAACGAAATTTACTTTAAAGAATGCTTTCTACAAAACTTTATAAAGTGGTCAAGATCATGTCTGACCTGTCTTATCTTACTCTGATGCTGTTCATGTTTCATATAATCAACATAGATGAAATAAAAAAAATAACATTATATTATGTATTGTAAACATAAATATGAAATATGATTTTATATCTAATCTATATCCTAATGATGATCTTTCCAACACAATACTACATCAGAAGGTTAGCGATGCAAAAAGTGTCATGGTATGGTATGTTGCAGGGTCATGATATTCATGCAGTAATTCTACCATGGATCCACCAAACCCATATTCATGAAATGGCCAGATGGTAAAATGGCTGAAAATTGCTGTTCCTCCTTGCTCTCATCTGATTCGGCCAGCCAGATCTCATGAAAGGGCGCATCTATACCACGCATGTTATTTCTCATGCCATTTATACGCCCAAAATAGTTTTTGCATGCATATGATACACACTTTATGGCATGTAATTCGCCCTCCCCACCCCTAATCCTAGGGCTTTTCAGTGCGTAGCATGCACGCAAAACAAAACATTTTTGGCATATAAATGCCACGATAAATAACATTTGTGGTATAGATACGCACTTTCATGAGATCATGTTGGATTCGGCAGGGTAGTAGTAAATTTGTGATGAAGCTAAAAAGGTAAATGTTTAGTACTTTAGACCTTTAGGACTTTTATAAATGAAAAATGCAAGTTTTCCAATCTAAAAAAAATAAATAAGAAAGTCCCCATCCCAGTATAATGGAAAACATGTTTATGCAGGCAAAATTATCTGGGGATCCACCAAACTCTATCATCATACTGCAAGATTATCCAGAGAGCATTTTCCACTTTATAAAGGTTTTAAACCTTTCTAATGAACACTTGACATTGTACATAATTATCTCTAGTAGTTAAATGGTCCTGGAAACTTCTGTCCTGAAGTTGTGCAAAACAAGAGCTGCATTTTGTTCATACAAAACAGTTAAAACAGCCACAGTGATATGTGTTATTCAAACTTCCTGATGTCTAACCAAGTTGATTTCTGTAGAAACACAGTGCCACGTTTTTTTGTAACAGTGCCGCGCCCTACTAACAAAGGGAGTGGCAAATCTTTTCATGAAACAAGAAAAAAAGGGTACACAAAGACTCACAGAGTCTTTCACAGGTAGCTTGTGGTGGGGAAGACCCACAAAATCAAATAATATACAATCAAAACTACTATTGGCAAAACTTTCCTGTCTTGTGTTGGCAACCTCGACACTTAAACACGAAATGTGAACATGTTTTTCGCCTTTTTACCATCAAGTACTGAATAGATCTGATGCTTTGAATTATTTCAGTGGGGGATAAAACATTGGATTACAAAAAGTGTTGCAAGATGCTGTTTTATTGTGGTAAATTCAGAGATTCAATACACCGTAAGTGCATGAAGAGGTTTTGTTTTCCGTTTTAAGGTTAACAGAAGAAACATTCATTCATTTCTTCATTCTGAGACATTTTCTGCCCTTTCACAGAGTACATTCTAGTTTAATTTTTGCAACTACAAAAATGCTTTATGCAAAACAATACTACATTTGCATGAAATGTATGCACAATTTATAGCTCTATGTCTCAAAGTTTGTTATTGCTGAAATATACGTGGCTGCTAAAATATTGATTAAAGGTCTTTGGTGTCCACTAGCAGTTACAAAACATCAATGCCATGCTGTCATTATTTGTTTTAGAATATTTTGTATTGCTTATAATGTAATTTAGTTGATGCACATCTTGTTGTCCTTGCAAGAACAGGCTGAAACATGCTTCTTAGTTGTGCATAAACCTGAGTATTTATATAGCCACTGACACAAACAAACCTGTTACATTAGCAATATCTGCTGGTTGATAAGAGTAACTGCAGTTCTATATTTCAGATTATGGATTGAATTCAAGTAGTTTTATTTTATTAGTATTATATGCAGATCACACATAAAAAGAGCGCACACAATATTGCTTTATCACAGAGTTAATAATACAGTTAAAGGAGAACTCCGGTGCAAAATGAACCTTTGGTCTAATTACACATTGTTACCTAGTCAACCGTTGTCTGAGATTTGTTTTCATGATTATCGAATGTAAATAGTTTTATCTCTAAAAACAGTTTAGCCTATAACGCTGGTATAACGCTAGTATATGGGGCATGGAGTAATGACAAATAAAAATCGCTTGTTAATACCACTAACAAGGCTCAAAATAGCCCCACACTAACACGGTAGCATAATGAGGGTCCCTACATGCAAACCGAAGCATTGAGAACTTTGACAGTGTCCAGACAGTTTAATAAGAAGATATTTTATACATACAGTCAACTTCACGTATACAAGCAGAATCCATCTTGGAAAAACAGACTCTATCAATCGATCTACGAACCACCGATCCAAATGCGCTGGACCATATGAGATTCTACACAGTTCAGCGCATTTGGATCGGTGGTTCGTAGATCGATTGATAGAGTCTGTTTTTCCAAGATGGATTCTGCTTATATACGTGAAGTTGACTGTATGTATAAAATATCTTCTTATTAAACTGTCTGGACACTGTCAAAGTTCTCAATGCTTCGGTTTGAAGGTAGGGACCCTCATTATGCTACCGTGTTAGTGTGGGGCTATTTTGAGCCTTGTTAGTGGTATTAACAAGCGATTTTTATTTGTCATTACTCTACGCCCCATATACTAGCGTTATACTAGCGTTATAGGCTAAACTGTTTTTAGAGATAAAACTATTTACATTCGATAATCATGAAAACAAATCTCAGATAACGGTTGACTAGGTAACAATGTGTAATTAGACCAAAGGTTCATTTTGCACCGGAGTTCTCCTTTAATAATACAGTTTTTTAATAGGAGGGTGTATACAAGTGAAATAAATAAATGCATAGTATTAATTGTATTGGACCGTAATTATGTAATATGTGCATGCAAAGCCAGGAGTTTCAGATATCAAGATACTTTCTTTCATATTGCTTTTTAACTTTTGTAAAATGCCCACACTGAGCTTCCTATAAATAGTTCATAGAACTAGAGATTTATCCAAACTATTCTAAACCGACCTCATCTAATAAAGTGATTATTTTACAAGAAATAATGGCCGCCAAAGTGTAAATTAGACCATCTGGGTTGCGCATAAAAATATATAATTTTACAAACCTTCAAAAACTGCTCAAATGTTATTCCTTCAAAGAACTCATAAGGTGCCGCGTAAAATAACTAACACACACACACACACACACACACAGATTAGCAAGTGTTGTGTTGGCTTGTTTAACTATGCCTGTGAGGGCCAAATAACCTCACTTATATGGTAAATATCCTGACATTTAAAATGTCTAAAGGCTTATAAATTGGCCAAATCATGCTTGTATTTAAATCTAGTGTTTTGCACAGGTTTTGAGTGAGTGAGTGAGCGAACGAACAAACAGTGAAACCTAAAGCACCATCACATAACAAGTAGGTACAAATATTGATGTTTATAATATACTCCAGCATCTGCAATGCCCTTAGCTGTCTCCCTTCCAAGAGCTCCACTACGGGACAACAACTCCTCGACTACCTATAGAGTCAGGGGTCTCCAACACGTGGCTCGCGAGCTACCAGTAGCTTGTGGCGTTGACGTAGCTCGCCAAGGGGCCGTTCCGCATCTTTTGCGCGCTCAAGTTCGCTCATTATATCGTTATATGTAAAATAATCCAATCGCCCTTTTCCCAGACATTTCTAAGATACATTTGACATATTTAACATCAAAACAAATAAAACACCCCTGCCAGGATTTTCCCAACGCCGGTTGCAGTGTTGTCGTGTAGACAGTAAAACCGGAGTTTTTGCCTTGCGACGTCAAAGTGTGTTTGACGTCAGATTGTTCGCCGCCTACGGCTTCTTCTTGGCCAACGTGGCTTTACGGTTGAACGTACAGTTAGGGTTATATCGCCACCGGCTGGTGTGGAATACTCTTGACGGCGCTTGATAGCGTGTTTTTGCGTTTTCATGTAGACAGAGATTTTTTCAAAAACGCAGGAGGAAAAACTCCAGTTATAAAAATGTCCGTGTGGACATGGCCCAAGTGAACTTATTCCATGTGCGGTTTAATATCAACCAATAAGATTCCATGTACGAGGTCGCGTTTTCATTGGTCAGTCGTTGAAGCCTATTTCTGATTGGTTGTTGCCGTTTTGAGGAAGAGAAGAGAAGAGATTCGCGATGGCACTGAACACGTTTTAAGTACAGGCATATTATCTGAGTGAGACCAGAGAAAATTCTTACAAGAGCAGCGTGTATCTGAGAGCGTGCGCCCAAACAGAGAGATTCGCGCTCGGTACATTATATTGCGAGCAGAGAGATTCGCGCTGCCGCATATTCCGCACGCGAGCAGAGAGATTCGCGCTCGCGCATTATATTAATGTACTTTCGCGCAACAATAATGCGCTCTCGACATTTGACAGGAAAATAAGGCCATATTTGTTTAGACTTACATGATACTGTGTGTGTCATTTTAATTGTGCAACATTATCTGAACGAGGTGATCGCCTGTACAATCACAGCTGTGAGGCATGAGATCTTAATGAAGAGCGTGCGCTGCTTTGCCAGAGGAATAATATGAATACACTTTTTATTTTTTAATTTTTTTAATGTTTTTATTGTTTCAGCATGTTTATTAATCTCCCATTTCTGTTAATATAGTCATTGCACGCTATAACTTAAACCCTGATGATCGATGATGTTGTTTAACATGATCAACCCAGTTATGTTTGTATGATCAACTCTGGAAATATTCCTTCATTCAAAAAACTTAATTTGATTTAAGGATGGAGATTGCACAGGAAAGTAAAGTGAGTTAGTCAAAGCAATTGGGACATTGCTTAATTTGTATAATCTTTACTCTTATTGGTGTCGCTACAGACCTAATTTAAATATTATGCAGGAAACCGAAATCCGATCGGTTATCCAGATACAGAGGCTACTTAATATGAACAAATGTAAACGCACGGTGTCCTGATTGGCTAATGATCCGATCTGCTTGATCGGATCATGGTGATCGCATGTTAATGCCAAGTGTAAACGCAGAGAATCAAGATGTCCTTCAAGATGGCTGAGCTCGATCGGTTTCCGGGTCATAGGATAGAGGACGGAGGAGCGAGGAGACAAGTAGGAGGGATATTGAGAAGCACCCTGTGCCAGGCCCGTGGAATACCTTGTAATACCTTGGGCCAAAGCGGGCCAACTCGGGCTAGAGGTGTGGTTAGCCTACGAACAGAGGTGGAGTTTACCTGAGTCTGGAGACGGCAGCGCCGGATGATTCTGTCAGTATAACATACTTTTAAAATAATTTAACTCACTTTCATGTTTGAATGCCTTTGTTTGTGATCCGGTGTGGATGCTACGGAAGCCCTGAACCGCAACGTAAAGAAAAAAATCTGTAAAAAATAATAATAAAAAATCGGTGAAAAAAATAAATAAATGTGACAATTTTTTTCTAGCATTTCGAGATTAAAGTCGAAACATTGCGAGAATACAGTCTTCCGTAAAAGTTGCATGTGTGTGCATTCATAACAGTGCGTGTGTGTGCATGGGCGAGAAAGTGATGGCTTTACTTCAGTCAAACAATAATAATTTCTTATTGATCTTGAGAAAAACATGTTGCTCCAGAGATGTGGTTGTTCTGTTTCTCAGGCCAGATGACAGCAGTCATCGAAAATGACACATTATTTAATATTTGAATCATAGCTTATAGCCTAGCCTTTTGACATCGACAACCCAACTGCATTTTACCTCAAACTTGAGACTAATTCACCTTTGGCTAAGCCCCGCCCCCCTTAGTTACTGTTGCTACCTCCGACAACTTCATCTGGGCTCTGGTTTGGTATCAACATGGCTTATGCTGTGACGGCTCTTCCTGCTGAAATTTTATCAAACTTTTATAAAGCAGCAAATAAAGTGTCCGATAGAAGTAGGCAAAAGGGGCTCAGTATGCGCTCGAAGGCTATATTCAAGACATGCGGGTGGAAATGCAAGCAACAACAAGGCATCCAAACAGAGGCAAAAGCATAACGGTCACAGTCAAAAAATGAACCACCGCATATCCTAATCGAGACGGGAGGCTGGGACTAACAATATCAAGGAGCAACACTGTTCATGCAAAGCTGGGTAGGTCTCTATTCACTTATATAATCGTTATTACAAATCAAACGAACTACGCGAGTATAAAGTTGTATTTATTTGCAGCGTGTGCTGCTAGCGTATCAACAATTAGGGCAGAGAACTGAAATCATAATCTAAATAGCATAAAACTGGTTTAACTTCACAGTAGCCTAAGGTTAAAAGCAAAAATCGAGCACACAAAAGTGTGCTTGTTGATCCTTTAGGGGTTTCGCTGACTGAGGACGTCCACACAGTTTAATCCAAAAACGACACTTGTCAGGATTTGACTTCGGTTTTGGGAAGGGAAAAAACGGACACCCCCCTCCAAACTCTCTGGGAAACGCGTATCTGTGTTACAAATCCCCCAGGCACAACGTTTAACCATACTTTTTATAAAACTACGACGGTAATAGCCTGCCGAGACCAAAAATATGAGACGCCTGTGTTAAAGTCAATGGAGCGCTGTGAAAAAGTGTTGCACCTCTGTGGGAGCTCGTTCTTGGCTGTGCTGTGATTGGTCAATCTACATTCTAGGGCGTGGCTTAGCCAAAGGCGAATTAGCCTAACTTTCTAAAGATCGCTTCTCGGGTCGACATTAACACTGACACAATTGTATTCGGAACATAAAATATTTTTTATACCACTTTTTAATGTGATTTTGTAAAGGTGTTCACAAGATACCAACCTTTCGCTAACTTGCTTTCAACGAACACACGTTTTCATGGAGACGCGGTGCCGGTCTGCACGGAGGGGCTGTGTGTGTGCGCGCGATAGAGAGACTGAGAGCAGGGAAAGGAAATGCAGTTGCGTGTTTTAAATAGTGTTGACAAAGACGAAAACTAAGGACATTTACTCTATAATTTTATTTTATTTTAGTTAGTTTTGCCTAACACACATTACAGTTTTAGTTAATTATCGTTTTTTTGTAATGCCTCGTTTTTTATTTTTATTTCAGTTAACGACCATGATTTTTCCCACCTAGTTTTCGTTCGTTTTCGTTAATGATTATAACCTTGCTCCAGAGTCACACTCAAACCAATACATGATATGTACCTAAGTGCTCTCAATTCCTCCACCAGAGAACGATGGGGAGGCTAATTTGCTCTGTCCCGTCAGGGCTCTAAAAAAAATGTTCTGCATCGTTTAGGCAACCAGAACAGCTCTTTGTTTGCTCCGGTGGCCGCACCAAAGTGTCTCCGGTCATGAAGCAGTAACTAGATGGATAGTGGACGCATCTCTCTAGCATGCTGCCGTGGGCCAGGTTTGCCGTATGGGCTCTTTGGGGGCCTGGTCTAGTGGTGTACCAATTCAAGACATGTGTGCGGCGGCCGGCTGGTCCTCGCCGTCCACATTTATGAGATTTTATAACATGGAGGTTCCTTGCCTGCAGGCTCGAGTCCTCTCAATATGACATTAGACCCGACGGTGTCCAGTCCTGTCAGTCTTAACATAATTACTGTACATAACACAGGTTTGACGGTTGGGTGGTCTTCGCTGTCCACGTTGTTAGATTGTGACCGTGGTATTGCTATCAAAGAGAAAATATTATAAAAAGGAAATAGTTATCTTTGTAGTTTTTTTCAGAAAGACGAGTGACAAATATGAACAATTGATTACAGTCAGTAAATCAAAACAGACATCACTGAGTCGTTTCTTTTGGGATGAATGATTCAACAGCCTAAGCTTCGATTCAATTTGGTGAAGTTCCGCCGTTTTCATACAATTTGTGAAGAAGAAAAAAAACTCAAACCCAATACTGCTTCTGTTTCTTTCACCTTGACTCAAATAACTTTATCATTAATAAAACTAAATAATACATTCTATAACCCAAATATACAAAAAGAAATGTAATCAGATAGGCCTATTGGATTTGACTCAAAACACCATGATTCAGAATTCCTTCCAATAAACCACCTTTACTTTCAATAGTAAACATTATGTACAACAATATGAATTGGAAATGCTGGAAAGATTAATAGATTCAGTTGAACAAAGTTCATGAATAAAACGACTCAGTTGATACAATTTCGTGAATCAAAGTTTTCAGTTTAAAGAGTTGTTAAAAAAAAAACCCCATTTAATTAATCCCATAAATCCAAGTCCTTTGAGTCCGAAAAACAAAAGAAAATTGGAAAAATCCTACCAGTTGATAGTTTCAAATTACGGTTCAAAGGGGAAACAGGTCTATGGGCACTGGTCAGCTCGCCATTTGTGCACATTTAATAGCATCCATTAGGCAGACGATTCATCTCCAATGGATTATGTTTGGCACAAAACACACAGGATACACTTGCGGATCACGTTCACATAGGAAAAAAACTGAGAACAAGAAAACCCAGCCTTGCAAAACACAAGACAAACGTACAATAATTCATTTCTGATTCAACAATATACATGCGCATCTCAAATGACACATTAATCTAACTTTTCGACATTTATAGAACACATTGACACTCATAAATCACTCATCTCAACTCATGATAGAATAAGCATTGTTACACGTGGTAGCTTTAGCCCACGGCTAACTAGTTCAGCTTGCGCTGTGAGTGCGGCCTACTCAACTCAGCTCATATCAAATCATTTCTGAAATTGACATATCTATATCTTTCATATGTCTTTTTATATTCAGATTTCATATTACAAAAATCACTCACCAAAACGAGATTGCATCACATATTCACTTAAAGAAGATTTGCGCGAGTAGATTACATACAAAGTCAATGCAAAGACGCGAAATGACGCAAATTGGGAAAATTCGTATGACGCTTAGTTGCGCAAGCCAATCAACGAAGAGCTCATTGATATGGCGGCAAATCAATGACAATAATAAACGAGCGCACAGCTGATGCTGGCGCGCGCGGTAAATGACTTTCGCGAGCGAATAACAGATCTACACGCGAGGAAACGGGAACTCGCGAGCTCATTCAAGCCCTGCGCGCGCACAGATATCTCCTCTGCACGCAATACAAGCCATCGCGCGCGCGCAGACATCTCCTCTGCACGCAATACAAGCCATCGCGCGCGCGCATGATCATTCCCCACGCTCTCGCGCTCGATCTGCTCTCGCCTGCTGCTTTTGCTCGCTCGAACACTTTTATTTTTGGCAGTCGAGGGGCGGGGCTTACTGTTTTAATAACCTCAAATGTCATTGGTTACATCCCTTTTCCCGGAAGTCACTTGTGATTGGACGCCTGTGATTGTCAATCAAGAGCGGCAAAGGCACGACCCAAAAGCTGGTTGTCAACCACCGTTAAAAACAAAGAAGAAGAAGACAATCACTTGACTTAAGACATGGCTTCATTAACGGAGCAGATGCATGCGAGTTATCACTTAATTTGTTTTTATTTTATTTATTTATTGTTGTTTATTAATGTGTAATGTGATTTAATGCATTGTTAATATAGAATAGATTCTTACCAGAAACTACACTAGTCTTAGGGGTAGTGATTGCATTCTTGTGTTGTTAAGAGATATTTACAGACTGTAATGACACATTTCCATGGTTATTCGCATTGTAAATCTACCAAAATGTTTACAATTTTCTACATTTTATATTTATAACACTATTATTTGTGTTATTTGTATTAAAATATTTTTAAAAAATTGGAGGAAAATGGGAATGCAAAGATATATATGCTGTTGAAAATGAGTAAAAATTACAAAATTACAAAAAACTGCTTGTTAACATCAGGTGTCTTCAATGTTGGCAATAACATATATTTTGTAATTTTTACTCATTTTAAATGGTTAACATTTAAGGAATTAATTTGATTAATTATTACTCAATTCTAATTTGTTAAATTTTATTAATGATATTGCTTGTAATCTGTTGCCTCATTTTTATTAATTAGATATAAATAAAATCTATGTTTTCATTTTTACAGTGCACTAGTCTTAGGGGTAGTGATTGCATTCTTGTGTTGTTAAGAGATATTTACAGACTGTAATGACACATTTCCATGGTTATTCGCATTGTAAATCTACCAAAATGTTTACAATTTTCTACATTTTATATTTATAACACTATTAATTGTGTTATTTGTATTAAAATATTTTTTAAAAATTGGAGCAAAATGGGAATGCAAAGATATATATGCTGTAGTTCACCACTACATAACCATACTCCCTCCCATTCACCATGCGTTTACCCAACCAAAATTATATTGGTTCTGAGAACCTCAGAAATGTAAAAAGTGTCCATTAAATAGCAGTGTTGGGGGTAACGAGTTACAAAATAACGGATTACAGTAACGATATTACTTTTTTGGGTAACGAAGTAAAGTAACGCATTACACTAAAAATATCAGTAACTATACTACTTTACTAGACTATAGGAACGCGCTTTCCTGCGTTACCCAAGCCGTGTTTTCATGTGTGTAAAGCTCTGATCTGTCGAAGTGGTGCGTGCATGCCTGTGTGTGTGTGCTTGCCTGAGCACCGTTGCCATAGAGATCGATTTGAGTGACGTAGCTGCTGGTGCGAAGGACAGAGAGGAATGGAGATGGAGACGGAGACGCGAGTTTCGGCCAGTGGCGATATTCACATTACTTTCAGTTTTTTGCCCGAAAGGACAAAAATATTTGCCAGAAATTCACTCTATGCCCTGGCAGGCAAGTACTGGCCATCGGGACTACCGGGAGATTCACGGCTTTTTGGGCCGATCCGATGCATCTAAAACTTTTTTGTTCGTTTGTCTTAACGGCTCATAAAACTCGTACATCGGCGGCCCATTCGTTTTGTTTTGCTTAATTGGCGGCGCTGGGTAAGTGCCGGTGTAATGCATTGGTTAAAAAAAGTCAGCGTTAGTTTTTTTTCTGACAGACCGGCCCATGAAACACGTAGATTGGCCCATTGGTTATTTTCTTGATTGACACTGGATTGGCCCAATCACATCTTTAAACGCCTCCCCCTTTGGGCTTTGAGCGAGCGTGCAGTGTCAGTGTATCGGTCAAAATCTCTTATATACGGTCTATGGTCAAAATACAGATGGAGAAGAAAGTTTCAGTTTTGCAGTTTCCGTCAAAATAAAATATAATGTTTATCCCTGTCCAGCCCTGATCATGTGTCTACCACCACGGACATAATCCTGTTGTTTGTAGATTTTACAGTGAGGCATATTTCTTTGTGCAGAGAGGGATAATTGTTATTTTATATGGTTTTACATGCCATTTTTATAGGCTACATTTATAAACACTATGCGGACATGCAGGCTAAGTGATGATAGGGCTATGATGTTTGTCCATGTATCTACACGGTAAATTAAGAAACGGGAAAGTAAAGTAATAAGTAGTGAAGTTACTTTTCAAATGCAGTAACTAGTAAAGTAATCTCATTACAATTTACAGAAGTAACTAGTAACTAGTAACTAGTTACTTTTTTTGAGTAACTACCCCAACACTGTTAAATAGTTGTAAATCTAACAAGGGCTTTGGATGAAAGATAAATTATGTGTTTATATCAATAAGCAAGAGTTTCTGGTAAGAATCTATTCTATATTAACAATGCATTAAATCACATTACACATTAATAAACAACAATAAATAAATAAATTAAAAACAAATTAAGTGATAACTCGCATGCATCTGCTCCGTTAATGAAGCCATGTCTTAAGTCAAGTGATTGTCTTCTTCTTCTTTGTTTTTAACGGTGGTTGACAACCAGCTTTTGGGTCGTGCCTTTGCCGCTCTTGATTGACAATCACAGGCGTCCAATCACAAGTGACTTCCGGGAAAAGGGATGTAACCAATGACATTTGAGGTTATTAAAACAGTAAGCCCCGCCCCTCGACTGCCAAAAATAAAAGTGTTCGAGCGAGCAAAAGCAGCAGGCGAGAGCAGATCGAGCGCGAGAGCGTGGGGAATGATCATGCGCGCGCGCGATGGCTTGTATTGCGTGCAGAGGAGATGTCTGCGCGCGCGCGAGGGCTTGTATTGCGTGCAGAGGAGATGTCTGCGCGCCCGCGAGGGCTTGAATGAGCTCGCGAGTTCCCGTTTCCTCGCGTGTAGATCTGTTATTCGCTCGCGAAAGTCATTTACCGCGCGCACCAGCATCAGCTGTGCGCTCGTTTATTATTGCCATTGATTTGCCGCCATACATTGATACGTCCGGGTACTATCACTGTTGTCGAAAATGGAGGAGATAATTATTGTTGCCGTCTGTGGGTACCCTGAAATTTATTCACGTCGCCGTTTGGCTTTCCTCCGTATTTGGGACTTTCACAACAAGTAGCACACAGAGCAGCAATATCAAATATTTCAGACATGATGGAAAAAATATGCCAGAAAGAAATTGTGTTGTTGTTGATGATGATGACACACTCCTTTTTGCGGGATTATTCACAAGTGTTTTATTGGATTATTCGCAATTATCTGCAAGAAAACATCCCGCGAGTAATCTAGAGCGATTAACGCGATGCGAATATACACTTCATGTTTGGTGTGAACACGCCAGCGGCGCCGGCGCGAACTGTGGGCGGGCCTTATGAATATGCCGCTACTGTTGGCTCTCATGGTTCTCATATTTTAAGGAACATTTAATAGCACTATATATAGTAAATTGTTGATTTTGATATTTGGAATGAATGTTAGGTTCATTGACTTAACTTTTTATAGTTGTTCATTAAATGTAGTATTTGTATTTAATTGTTGGGACCCCAGGAAAAGAAGCCACTGCCTAGGTAGTGGCTAATGGGTATCCAAATAAACAAATAAACTTAGATAATAGATGGAAAATACCTTTTACAGCCAATACAGGCAATTTACTTAGGAAAAATATTTTCTTTAAGTTTTTTTGACAGTTAGGCCGTGTGTCCACCAAAGCGGTTTTTCACGCGGCTGGCAAATTTTTTCAATGGGAGTGCCGCGTTTTTAAAATGCCATGATCGTAACGAGGTGCTGAGCGTTCGCCGTTTTTTACAGGTCGCCGTGAGTTGAAGAATGTTAAACTTTGGGTAAAACGCCGCACTCATCACTGTCACTTTTTACCCAACCGACCAATCACAGTGGAGGAGGGGCGGGACTAATACCATACCGACCAACGGATATTCTGTATCATAGCAACGAAGCATCTCAACTGAAAAAAAACTGCACTGAGCATTCAAATCCATGCTCAAAACTCACCTATTTTCTGAATGTCATAATGCTTAAGTTTTTTTATTTATTTTTTTAGTTATCTGTTTGTGTTTTGCTGGGTGCCACCCCATCTACCCAATTCTCATTTATTCTACTTGCACTCTCATCTACCTACTGTTGTTTTGTCTGCTGTCTTTGTCAATTGCCTTTATTGTTGTTTGTTTAGTTAGTTAGTTAGTTAGTTAAGCTTTATTATCCCCCATGGGGCAATTTAGTTTACAGCCAGCAGTCACATACAACATACCATCGACACAAAACAAAGAACACATTGTAAAACAATACATTAAATATACTCATTCATTTAAAAGACTAATCGCTCTGGGGATCATGGACTTTTTGAACCTGTTGGTGTTACCCCGTGGAACATTATAACGATGCCCGGAAGGAAGCAGTAAAAACTCTTGGCACAACGGATGAGAAGGGTCAGCAATAATAGCCTTAGCCTTCCTCACACATCTGACCCTGTATACCTTGCTAAGGTCATTTAAGGCAATTGCAGCCAAAAGCGTCCTTGAGCCTGAAAGGCACTATATAAATAAAACTTGTTATTATTATTAATTACACTAACATGAGTAATTTCTAACATGTCTGCATTCCTCCAGTGTTATTGTTCCATCATTGTCTGTGTCATGCATGTTGAACAGAACTACAGTATCAAATAAGAGACAGTATTGTTTCACTAGTATTGTGAATTCATGGCTCAGTTCACTGGTACTTTATCTCCAAGGGCCCTATTTTAACAATCTGAAACGCAAGTATCAAACGCGAAACGCAAGTAACTTTGTGGGCGGATGCTACTCCCAGCTATAAAATACATAGGCTATTACATTCCTTACATTTTATAGAAAAATTATAGGTAGGCCTATAAATAGGTATTTAGATCACCAGATATGCAGTGTATAAGGCCTACACAATCACGTTACCACGGCACGTGTATGCCTGCTTAACCCACATGCTCAGCTCATTGCGACCTGTTTAACGGAATATTACAACCTGAGCCGCTACAAAGAGAATATAACACTGTCAACTGCAACTAATTATCAAACATTTAAAATCACGAGCAAAATATTTAAACAATATTATCTGGCATTTAACACTAAATGAAATATGTGCACCTACCAATAATTTCAGGCTTATGGTTGGTCATCATCTGGAAGAAGATGTGGTAGCCTCTCTCATCTGGAAGCTGTCACTCTAGACTTCTCCAGCAGATCTGTTGAGAGAATGTACTTGAGTCACAATTATCTGAAGAGAGACAAGTCAATTGGCGCTTTTCCACTGCATGGTACGGTTCGGTACGGCACGCTTTGGCGCGTTTCCACTGCATGGTACGGTACGGCTCGGTTCGGTACGGCTCACTTATGGCGCGTTTCCACTGCATGGTACGGTACGGCTCGGTTCGGTACGGCTCACTTATGGCGCATTTCCACTGCATGGTACGGTACGGCACGGCTCGCTTCGGCTCGCTTTAAATGGTACCACCTCTGTTGAGGTTCCAAGCGTACCGTACCGATACTAAATGTGACGTGAAAACACTGCAGATCGCTGATTGGTCAGACAGAATCGTTTCAGCGTCGTTGTATTTGCGATACGAGACACGACTAAATCCGCTAGATTTAAATAGCCAGACAACAGCCAACGCGGTAGCACCTGTTTTTAGAGTATTTACTTGACAAAAGAAGTTAAAAAAAAATCAAACAAGAAATGGCTGAATCGTGGTCAGTGGACGAGGTGCAGACGTTCCTCTCGTTGGTTGCCGATGAGCGGATCCGGCGAGAGCTGCGGATGGGGCAATACTGAAAAAGTGTTCCAAGAAGTAGCACAGCTCTTAGCCGGAAACGGCTACCACCGGACCCGGGATGTAGAGGCTAAACGCACGTAAACGCCGTTTGGGCACCTCCCAAAATTCTGAAATAGCGTTTATCCACCTCCAAAGTGCGTTTATCCACCTCCAAATTGCGTTTATCCACCTCTATAGTTCCTAAGCCATTTTAAATTAAGCTTAGGCTATTAGTTTCATATTGTTCATTATTAGTTTCAGAGGTTGTTAAACCTAAGACGAAGTCTTTTGCGCTACATTACTGTCAGTAGCTGCACGGGTTAGACCATAATAATACAGGGCTAGCCTAAGATTATCACAAATAAACACAAGATTTTGACGCATATCCAAGCGTTTGTGGAGCGGAGTGTGAGTGCACACTGCATGGCACGGACGCGCGGGCGCGAACACTTGCATTATTTCCCTATCAACAGTGAAACAATTAAAAATACTCTATCATTTCTGGTCATACAGAAAATAATAATACATTATTCGCAACTACTTTTATTTGTGTAAACTCGCAATAACAAGAAAACGTTGTGCTTTTGTCAAATCAAATAAAACAATCAGCCGCGCTTTCATGATCTCCGTGAACTGGAGCGCGAGAACTGAAACTAAATAGTCTATGTAGGCTAAAGCTCGAAATGTCCACTTTAAAACGAACAAATTCGAATCGAAAGCTAATACCTTCTGATTATGTAATGCGTATGAAAGGTGCATTTCTCTCTAAAGCGCATCCGCTTAACAGCGGAGATGGAGATATGTTTTTAGCCGACACTGATTTAGAAAACAATAGTTTATTAATAAACAATTAAAATGCCTCGTTATTTTTTCAGACACATTTATTAGGCTATCGTTAGCCTATAAATCACCTTTCTGTAGGCTGTGGTTCCAGAGATATATGGCTCTTCTCATTCAGCACTGCGGGAATAATATAATTTCCAGGTTCTAATTTTGTCTTAGAAAAATAAATCAACAACAACAAAATCCATATTAATTTGTGAATATTTTAAATGTTTAATTAAGGTGCAAAAAGTAATAAACAAAAATTCGTCAATATTTATTTTTTTGTGCAGCATTTGGTGTAGCCTAGGCTACAGTTCAAATTAAAATTTTGGTGTTCAACTTTGCCTTTTAAAAATACAACAACCGTTTTCGTTTTGTAATTACGGGTTAAAAATATTTTTGTTCTCTCTGTTTTGTCATTTTGTAAACTTTATAGATTTCAACCGTATTATTCCTTCTTGAGTCTTTTTAACAAGAACTTAGATTAATGTATGAATTGAATAGTGATTGTGTGACCTATGATGAGGGAACAACCAGTGATAACCTTGGTCATCAAATGATAGCCTATAGCGATGTCATCAGGATATAAATACACTGTAGGCAGTGGCCCACCTTACCACCAGAATTTATAGTTTACCCACCTCTTTTTTTTACCACTACACCTCTGACCAGACCTACAGTGTAGGGAAAATAAAAAAAAATAAAAAGTGACTACCGAGCCAGTAGAGGCGGCAACTAATAACGATCAGTCCCACCCACTTTGAAGCGGTACTAACTGCAGTGGAAAAGCAACCGAGCTAAAGCGAACCGAACCGTGCCGTACCGAGTCGAGTCGTACCACGCAGTGGAAAAGCGAAGCGAGCCGAACCGTTCCGCGCCGAGTCGAACCGTACCGAGCCGAACCGAGCCGTACCATGCAGTGGAAAAGCGCCAAATGATTAATGAAAGCATGTCCACCTACATGTCTCAATGTCAGCACTAGCCAGTTTACAGATGTAACAAAGTAAATTCTGATGAATTTACCCTGTTTGAAAGAAGAAAAAATAGCACAATAGATAAATAATCTCTTTATAGAAAACTCTGTATAGAAAAATCCAACACAATTGACTAACTGTATTGTAAATAAAAAGTGGTTCACTTACAAAACGGGAGGAGTTGTCATTTCTCACAGTCTTGGCATTACCATAAGACTCAAGCAGAGGGTTGGCAGCAATGATCTGGTCCTCAAGAGAGCCCTGTAATGTTTGAAGGGTTTTCAGTTATTTTCTATTTCATGACTAAACACTATTTATAAGCATTTCATAAATTCACATATCATATAGTTTGTGAGATAAGTGTAAATCAACATATTTCAAAATAATATATATGACGTAGTTTTGTATCTTATACCTTTATTTAACTGGCAGACACCACTTCTGCATCATACACTGGGAGCCACTTGTAGGGGTTCACAGTTGCGCAGAAGAGTCCAGAGTAGGTCTGAAATTAACGGAGAAGTGGTCAGATTGCAACAACACAGACAAAAATAACTTAAATGCTTTTGTTTGTTGTTTTCAGAATTTACGTAGATCATCCACGCAGCATAACGCTCTTTGAGGTTATACAGCACAGAGGCTTCATTGAGATGGGTCATCATGGCCATGTCCTCAATCTTGTCATATTTGGGAGGATTCATTGGGTAGACATCTTCTTCCTTAGCAACTCTCTCCTATAAATTTGCTATATTAGATATAAAAGAAAACAATGTAATAAGTAATTTAATGAGCATCTACATTTAATGGAAGTTCAAACTCACCTCCTTAGTGTCAAGCAAAACAACTGTGGCTTTGCCACCGTCTTTGCTCTTGATTGTTTCCTTGAGGTACAACTCTTTGACATCAGCCACATAGCAGGCAGTCTTGGCATCAAATGGTTTGTTCTGATCCTCAATTCTCTCCTTCTCAGGCTAACAAAGGTAAATGGCAGCCTTATAAACAGCCATCTCCGCGTCATGGTGGCGGCATACTAAAATTTGTAAAATAAACATTGATATGCTTTTTGAATCAATAAAATAGTTATTGATAATCAAACATACTGTCCACAAATAGTATGCATAGAGGGTCTCATATAGTTACAGAATATTAAAAAGTGAAAAAGCCTATTCAAATGTAAAAAGTGAGAACGCACTAGTCATTAATTTATGGCGTCTCTAATTAAATCTTCTGTCACAATATGCATTTTTTTGATACTGTACATTCTAATACATAAAAAAAACTGCATAAACAAATTAAACTAACTGTAATTTGTTTAACACTTGTGTGGTGAAGTGCCGTTTACGAATAGCTCCGCCCCATGATTATTATTAACGGAACAAACCTTATATAAAGGGCCTTCCCAGAGTAACAGGATATCGCGCTCAACGAGGTATGCAACGGAGAACCTAGGACTGGAGTTTTTGGGCGGGTGCTGGAAGTCGACTGGAGCCGGAATTGAGTTGGACGGTGGATTCTTTGGACTGAGCGAAAGCAGATTGCAATCGAACTGTATCGTGAATGTAGCAATGGGATATAGTTCAGATGGTAATGATAATGGGTTGCCTTCAGATATGGAGGTTAGTCAAACAAAAAAGGCAAGGAAAAAATCTTGGTCTGAAGCGAGTAGTGGAGGAGAGAGTACTCCAAGACAAATTAACAAAAAGATTAAAGCCAAATCTAAGGGGAGCAGTAGGCCTGATGATGACAAGCAGGAAGAGTGGAAAGTAATTATTACGCTTGGTAATGATAAAGGTCACTTCCACCCAGTTCAGGTGACAAAAGCTATTGAGAAGGATATGGGGAAAATTAAATATGCTAAATAAAGTACAGCTAAAGAAGAACAGAGGTACAAGGTTGTGAATAAGGTGTCATTATGCAGAGCAAATATGAAACCAAGGAAAATAGATCAACAGAGTGTCATGAAATCCCGAATGAAAGTGTGACGCATGGAGCAGGCCTACCCCAGAGGTTAGGCATAAGGAGATTTCAGCCAGGACCAGTAGACACAACACCGGCAATCACACATCAACCATGTAGGCATAAGTGTATAGTGGAGGAGAACATCTTGAAGGTAGAAAAAAAGAGCTTTATAGCTTTTATATGTAAAGTTGTGAATGTTGCCACACGACAAGAAAGGAAAAGTGGCAGGATCACGACAGTGGTAGAAGCTGCAGAGGAGTTCTTATGTATCAAAGATTTAAAAGCTGAAGATATACATGGCATGCTAAGTACTAATAATGATGGAGGGTCTCAGAGTTTTATATAACTTATATATAAGTTATATAAAACTTATATGCAAACGGACAAGAATTTAAGAAATATGTAGCTGAGTTTGAAGTCAAACCTGATATTGTTTGCATTCAAGAAACTTGGCTACGGCCTCACCTTGATTTTATTTTACCTGGTTATGAAACTGTTAGGTTTGATAGAGGTGGAAATCAGGGAGGAGGATGTGCAACATTTGTAAGGGATGGGATACCATTTAGAAGAATAGAAACTGCAACAGAAATAGAATGTGTAATCATTGAAATGTATAAATCAGATGGGCACTTAGTAGTTATCAACGTTATATAACCCTTGTAAATACGTTCTAACACACTGTCTTGTATTGTTCTCATGCTAGTTTCTAATAATTTGGCAAATTCTTGTGAATGGAAGGTAAAGGAAAGTACAAGTATTGGAAGTGATAAATTTCCAATATTATGCTCTATAAATATTGAAGTAGATATCCAAGAAAGGCCTAATCATAAGAAGTGGGAGTTTAATAAAGCTGACTGGGAAAGTTTTAAAGAAATATGTTGTATTTCAGCAGAGACAATTTCAATGCAGGGTGATATTGGGGAATGTGCATCTGAAGTTACATATTTAATATTGAATGCAGCATTAAAAATCATACCATATAAGTTAGTTGGGGGGGAAGGAAAATTGTCCCATGGTGGAATGATACATGTACAAAAGCCATTAAAGAACGAAATAGGGCAATGAGAATGTTAAGAAATAACCTGAACCAAGATAATTTAATTAATTATCAGAAGAAAAAGGCTCAGGCAAGAACAATAATTAAGAATAGTAAACAAAATGCATGGAGGAGCTATTGTTCTACTATAGGGAGGAAAGTTAAAATAGGAGAGGTGTGGTCAATGTTAAAGAACATGAGTGGGGAAAAAAGTGTATGCTAAAATACCAGCATTAGAGGTTGATGGAATATTGGCAATCTGTTTTGATTCAAGATGAATGGCGTGCTCAATCCTTTTTGAGTTTAATTTGGGTGCTCTTCGGTCCAAGGTCGAACATCTTTAAGAGGCAGTGTAGAGAAAAAAATCTCTGATAGCCGAGGCACTCCTTAATTAAAATGTCTTTATTGTACAAATGACATGTCCTAAATAGACAAAATTAAAAATGCCCACGCATAGCGGCATGGGGCCTTCTTCAGGGCATAGTGAAGCAGATAAAAAACTGATCTTATAATGACAAAGACATACAAATAGAAGCAAACACACAGGTGCTGACAATCAGTATTGAAGGTCTGTAGGTAATTGTTAGGAAACGCCCCTCAGTACTAAAGCTATTGGTCACAACAGTAGACAGAAACATGGGCAACAGATAGCATGCATATATATTCATGTACATTGCTAGGGCACGTCTCTCACATGGTTCTCAACACTTAAACTGTTGGTCACAATAATAAACAAAAAAGCAATAGATAGCATACATTCATGCATATATTGCTAGGGCACACCTCTCACATGATTCTCAGCAATAAAGCTGTTGGTCACAATGTAAGCAAAAAACAAGCAACATGCATACACATGCATACATATGCATAAACATATACATATACAATACATATGAAAAGTGAGTAGTCACAGGAAAGAACAGTGTTACAAAATCACAGAAAAGGTCTATAATCTATCTCCTCATTTAATCCTGGATAGTCCATTGCTTTGAAACTCCATATCCAGAAGGTTTCACGTTGCAATAACTGTTTTAAAATATCACCTCCACGTATTGATTTTTTAATAGTTTCAATGCCCTGAATTCTCAAAGATGAAGGGTCACTATGGTGTACTTCTTTATAGTGTTTGGCCATAGGGTAATCTTCGTTGTTGACTCTAATTGCGTATTTGTGTTCATAAAACCGCTCTTTTAGTTTTCTTTTAGTTCTGCCTACATAGAAACACCCACAAGGGCATTGTAGGCGATAGACCACATATTCAGAGTTACAGTTAATGAAACCATTAGTCTTAAATTCTCTCTGCGAATTTCTATCAGAGATTTTTTTCTCTACACTGCCTCTTAAGGAATATTGGCAATAACAGATAAGGAAAAGGCAAATGTGTTGGGAAAGAAGTTTGCCAGTGTGCATAGTGGTGACGATTTAGATGATATTCATAGAATACATGAAGAGAAGGTTATTAAGGAAAATAGAGATGTGTCTAGTAAAAAAGATAGTGAGGAAAGTACTTTGGATGCAGAAATTAATATGAATGAACTAGTGATAGTATTAAATGGTATTAGGAATACTGCTACAGGAGAAGATAAACTGAGTTATGTCATGTTCCAGAAACTACCTGAAAAAGTATTACAGATAATATTATACTTATTTAATAAGATATGGGAAGAAGGTAAAATGCCCAAAAGCTGGAAGAGTGCGTTAATATTGCCATTTAATAAACCAGGGAAAGACTCTAATAATGCTGGTAACTATAGACCTATCACCCTAACATCACATCTCTGCAAGTGGATGGAGAAGATACTAGTCAGAAGACTTAATTACATCCTTGAACATAGAAGATTATTTGCACCATATCAAAGTGGGTTCAGAAAAGGGCGCTCTACAATGGATGCTGTTGTGAAAGTAAGCAATGAGATAGAGAAAACATTTAAAATGAATGAAATAATGAGTATTGTGTTCTTTGATATTGAAAAAGCTTATGATTCCATGTGGAGGGAAGGCCTACTAA
The DNA here is from genome assembly GCF_949152265.1 of Phoxinus phoxinus. Lineage (NCBI taxonomy): Eukaryota > Metazoa > Chordata > Actinopteri > Cypriniformes > Leuciscidae > Phoxinus > Phoxinus phoxinus. Next base: position 19,731,469 of record NC_136878.1, on the reverse strand, counting down.
TTAAAATGAACAAAATGGGAATTAGAGGTAGGTTTTATAATTGGGTCTTAGATTTTCTGTCAGAAAGAAGATTTTGAGTAAAAGTGGGAGCAGACGTATCTGAGGAATTTGAAATTGTTAATGGAATTCCACAAGGCAGTGTTATTAGTCCAGTGTTATTTAATATTATGATTAATGATATTTTTATGAATCTAGATAAAAGGATTGGGTCAGCTCTATATGCAGATGATGGGGCCATCTGGGCAAGAGGACAAAATCCCATAAGAGTGAGAAGTAAAATCAAAGCAATAGAAATAGCAATGGTCGTATAGTTGGGGATTTAAGCTTTCTCCAAGTAAGTCTTGCCATATGATATTTACCAGGAACAAAGGGATAGATAAACAGAAGCTACAGTTATATGGCCATCATATGGAAACAGTAGATCATTTTAAATATCTTGGTATGTGGTTAGACCAAAAGGGAACATGGAAAATATACATTGAAAAGGTGGAATCAAAATGCAAGAAAGTCATAAATTTAATGAGAGCAGTAGTGGGGAAAGACTGGGGAGCAAATAAACAATCATTAATGTATATTTACAGTGCTCTAATAAGGTCAACAATAGATTATGGGTGTTATGTATATGGAGCAACAGCTAAAACACATTTATTGAAGTTAGATAGAGTTAGTAATAAAGCATTGAGGATCTGTGCAGGTGCAATGAGATCAACACCAATTAAAGCAATTCAGGTTGAGTTAGGAGAATTGCCCTCAGACCTGAGAAGAGATAAACTCATACTGGAGTCGCTAACACGGATGTGGGTATGAAAACCATGCAAAGAGTATTATTCAGGAATGTTGGGAGTATAGTTCCTTTAAAGGTAGCGGCTTTGGCTGGGTAACAAATACTAAATCTGAAGAATATAGAGTAAATAATATCTGGTTTAATTCCCCTACACCTATTAGTAATACCCCTATTTGGTTATTTCCAAAAATTGATTATTAAAATTAAATATATTCAAACTAAAAAGTGACATCTGGCAAGTCAGTACATAAGGAGCAAATATTACAGTTACTTAGATATGTACACAGACGGATCTAAAGATGAAGAGGACAAGGTAGGAATAGGAATATATATACCAACAATGAATATAGGTATTGGGAAAAGATTACCCGATCAGGCTTCAGTGTATACGACAGAGATGATGACGATTATTTTAGGACTGCAGTGGATTGAAGAAGTAAAACCAGACAGAGTGGTGTGTTGTGTTGATTCAGTAGCAGCTCTTTATAGTATTCAAAATATGAAATATAATAGAGAAGATCTAATGCTAGAAATACAACAAAGTTTATTTAGAGTACAGAGATTACGGATAGATGTGAGATTCTGGGTACCTGCCCACGCAGGTATACAAGGGAATGAGGGAGCAGATAAAATAGCAAAAAAATCAACCAGGACGAACAATGTCATAAATATACCCCTTGGAAAAGGAGAAGCTAAGGCGATAATTAAAAAAGAAAAAATAAATGATGAAGAAATGGCAGGACAGATGGGAGGTAGATAAAAGTGGAAGGAAATATTACAGCTTGCAAAAATGCTCAGGGTGTGAATAGAAGTAACAGAAGAGAGGAGAGCGTTTTAACTAGGCTAAGGTTTGATCATACAGGTTTAAATAAAACACTATTTGTAATGGGCAAAAGTCAATCAGATGAATGTTTGGAATGTAGGTCCAAGGAAGATGTAGAATATGTATTATTACATTGAAATATAGGGATGAGAGGATAAGACTAAATCAAAAGATAAGTCAGGCAGGAAGGAAGTGGAATCACTTGTTTTTTTTTATTTTATCATATAAGTTATATACCACAGAATCCATATTTATAAAAAGTGTCAATAGTGCACTTAAAATCTGCCAATAGACAATAAAAGTAATTTATCAACAACAACAAAAGTACATCTATGATGAGCTAGAGTCTACATGCATCTGACAACATGCTAATATTCAACCACGTCTTTTTAATGTAGTAAAGCTGCTACCTACCTTTCTGAAATTTGAACAACCCTGTAAAGGAATTCAGTTAAACAAACTTAGGCATAGGGCCTATATGGTTATAATATATTATAAAGACTGTTTCTGTCATATCAATTCACTTATAACAACATCAAATGCAAAGTATTTCAGCTTCTTACCACAAGCAGCAACTCCTCTAGGCTCCTATGAGACAAAACTTATATTAAAGGGTAAGTTCGGTATTTTACACTTAAAGCCCTGAGATTGTATCTGATGAAATAGAACGGTTAAGATTAAAATTTGGACACATGCTCCTGTCCAGAGAATTTTAGGTTTATTTCGCTTTTAAAAATTTTTTATCTTAACCGTTCTATTTCATCAGATACGATCTGTAAACAGGGCTTTAAGTGTAAAATACCGAACTTGTCCTTTAAGGTCGATTTGCTCACTAAGCAGAGGCTATAAATGGATAAGCTTTAGAGTTCTGATTTATGGTAAGAAGCTACACCTAGTCTCAGTCATCAACAGATATGACATAATTTTACATATCAGTTATAGGCATTGTGGCGAGCAGGACGAGGTCGAGGGACGTGAGAGAAAGGCGCGAGGCCGGTGGCGTAATTAATGATGAATGACACCTGTGAGGCGCACCGGTCTCGTATCTCTCACGGAGGAGCAGAGGCATAAAGGAGGAGCGACGACTGTGAAGTTCAAGAGAGGAACAGGCCTGATTTTGTTGTGTTTTGTTTCTGTTTTATGTGGCCAGCAGTCGTCCGTGAGGGGCTGCTGGCTTATACTTTTGTTTTTGTATTTGTTTTATTTTGGTATTAAAATTGTTGACTGTTCGCAGGTTCCCGCCTCCTTCCCACAACATCTGAACTTTGTTATATATAAAATACATATTATAATATAATTCATTGAAAATTACTTTTTTAGATCTCTGGATCATCTGTAGAGGCTTAATTGTGCTAACTCAAGGCTAGTTCACAAAATATTGCAATAGTCAATGACATCAATCTAGGGTGGAAACTTTATAGCAGAAATGTTTGAGCGAATGCATTCAGTAATCATCAGAGTTCAATTTTATGAAACCTTTTGAAATTTTATGGAACCTTTCAAATTTCACCTTTGGATTCAAGACACTCTTGATACTCAGCACTCTTGTGATGTGAATAATAAGGTTTAATGTAATCATATACTGTAGATCAGATATTAGTGTTAATAGTTGAAAAATCACACAAAGGCTAATTATATGCTCAAATAAAAAGATTTATTAAGAAAGGTACTTTTACAATAAACATTCATATTTTATGACTTCTGTAAATGCTCCCTTCAAGTGTTAATGACTCATTCTTCTTTGGCCTGGGAGAGAAGGAAGAGGCAAACATTAGTCTTATTAACAAAAATGTTCTTCACTTTACATTATGAAGAGAATACAGATGTGCAAATGTCATACAGGATATGTAACATCAGCAAAATGCAATTATTATAGTTACACTACTTCTAAGAGGCAGTTCATGTATTTGGATAAACAAGTGAATAAATAATGAAAAAAAAAACCCTCATCTACTTAGTCTAACCTTTCCAGCATCACGGCTCTTGACTCTGAGCTTGTTGACCTGAGACTCAGAAATGTCAGCACGCTCCTCAGCCTCCTCAAGCTCATGCTGCACCTTCCTCAACTTGGACAGGTGACCATTGGCTTGCTCCTCCTAAAGTTTTTTTTTATATGGTTCATGTATCACATTTCATCAAATTAGCATTCCAGTATAAATAATTACAGTGTCAAAATGTTGTTAGATTTTACATACCGCCTCTTCAGACTGCCTCTTGTAGACTTTGACCTTCAGCTGCAGTTTGTCAACCAAATCCTGGAGTCTGGTGACGTTCTTCTTGTCCTCGTCAGTCTTCAAAAAATACACATTTACAAAATCAAGCATTGATCCTTTACTTAAAATATAGGCTTTGTCAGTACATACACTATTATACAGACTCTTTTGTCTGAACAAACTTGTGAGGAATATGGTCATACCTGATAAGTGAGCTCTTTCACTCTCCTCTCATATTTGCGGACACCTTTAACAGCATCAACTCCACGTCTCTGCTCAGCTTCAACTTCAGCCTCAAGCTCACGGACCTAAAGAAAATATAATGTTTTATCAAACAAATCATAATTTAACATACTTAACTTTGCCCATATCATAACTATAAAGAAGCTTACTCTGGACTCCAACTTCTGGAGTTGTTTCTTTCCTCCTTTCATGGCCAGATTCTCAGCCTCATCCAGACGGTGCTGCAGGTCCTTCACTGTGACCTCCAGATTCTTCTTCATCCTCTCAAGGTGAGAACTGGTGTCCTGCTCCTTCTTCAGCTCTTCTGCCATCAATGCAGCCTTTTGTATTAATACAGAAAGTCATTAGATCCAAATGTTTTAAGTACGTAAGCGTCTTTTGAAACATTTGCCAGCTACTGTTACTCACATCAGTGATGGCCTTCTTGGCTTTCTCCTCTGCATTTCTGGCTTCCTGTACAGTGTCATCAACTTCACTCTGGACATGAACAAGGTCAGCCTCAAGCTTCTTCTTGGTGTTTAGGAGACTTGTATTCTACAAAATGGAAAGCAACAGTTTGAACATTTTGAATGATGCTCTCAATTCCCTTAATTTTAGGGAAACAATATGCCCTTACCTGAGAGTGCAGCAGCCCAACACGCTCACTGATATCCACCAGCTCTTGTTCAGCCACTTTGCGGCCTCTCTCTGTCTGCTCCAGAGCAGCTCTCAGCTCCTCAATCTCAGACTGCATCAGAGTGTTTCTGCGCTCCACCATGGCCACCTGCTCCTTCATGTCTTCCTGTCCTCTCTGGGCATCATCAAGGTGCAGTTGGGCATCCTGAACATAACAATAGCTTTAGAATGAGCCTTCGATGTGGTTTCTAGGCGGTACTTAGCATATGTTAGATTATATAAAAAAAATATCCCAAAATCCTTAAATCCCAAAGTCAAAAAGAAGAATTCCTATGCATACCTTGAGTTGTCCCTGAACGTTCCTGAGCTGTTTCTGGGCCTCAGCAGCCTGGCGATTGGAGTGGCTCAGCTGAATCTCCATCTCATTAAGGTCTCCCTCCATCTTCTTCTTGATTCTCAGGGCATCATTCCTGCTCCTGACTTCAGAGTCCAGAGTGCCCTGCATGGATTCAATGACTCTCTGGCTGTTCCTCTTGATCTGTTCCATCTCCTCATCCTTCTCTGCAATCTTCCTGTCAACCTCTCCCTTGATCTGGTTTAGCTCAAGCTGGACACGAAGAATCTTGGACTCCTCATGCTCCAGTGTACCCTATGAAAAATAAAACAACATTTAAATATAAGAAAGAAAATGCACACAGTGTATTGATGAATACAACACAGTATGATGGTTCTAGCAAGAATTCCATATTGATCTCCAGATACTCACTTCAGCCTCTTCCAGGGCAGTCTGAATCTCTGACTTCTCAGTCTCCACTGTCTTCTTGGCCTTTTCCAGCTCATGGATGCTCTTACCAGTCTCACCTAACTGCTCTGTCAGATCTGAAATTTCCTCTATAGAGAGAAAAACATATCATATTTATCATAATGCACATTTATTAATCATATGTGCTTACTTTTTTATGCTCACTGAGACTAAGAACATTTAAAGGGATAGTTCACCCAAAAATGTAAATGTTATCATTAATTAATGACTCACCCTTATGTTATTACAAACCCCGTAAGACTTTCGTTCATCTTTGGAACACAAATGAAAATCTTTTTGATAAAATTTGAAATTCTGTCCCTCCTTAGACAGCTACACAATTGGTTCTTTGAAGCTTCAAAAAGGTTATTACGAGATCATAAAACTAATCCATATGAATTGAGCTCTCAGATTTCATCAAAAAGGTCTTAATTTGTGTACCAAATATGAACAAAAGTCATAGTAATTACCAGTAATTAGGTCAGTAATTAGTAAAATCATTTTCATTTTAGGTGAACAATCCCTTTAAGTTTTTTCTAATTTAACGGTTTCATTCTTACGCTGCAGGTTCTTGTTCTCTCTCTTGAGGGTCTCCAGCTGATCCAGGCTCTCCTCATAGGAGTTCTTCATCTTGAACAGTTCAGTGCTGAGTGAACGAGCCTCTTTCTGAGCACCTTCCAGCTCTGCCTGACCTTCCTCATATTTCTGCTTCCATTCTGCCAGGACCTTTGATGGAGATATTTAAGGATTGGTTTGTATACAACATATTTAACAAAGCCTATACTAGGAATACTTTACAAAGATAATATATTATATGACTAAAACTGTTCACCTTGTCGAAGTTCTTCTGCTTCTTGTCAAGGTTGGCAGCCAAACCATTGGCTCTCTCCACATCAATCATGAGGTCCTCCACCTCACCCTGGAGTCTCTGTTTGGTCTTCTCCAGAGATGCACATTTGGAGTTCACTGCCTCAACTTGTTCCTCTGCCTCTTGCAGACGCTGAGCCAGCTTCTTCCTGTAAAGTAATACACATTATTTTGAATTCTAATCTATAAAATAGCTGTGAGAATTGGGAATATTATACAATAATGGACATACTTGGACTCTTCAAGCTCCTCCGTGCGCTGGATGGCATCGGTTTCATATTTGGTTCTCCACTGAGCAACCTCACTGTTGGCCTTTGACATTCCCCGCTGCAGCTCAGCCTTTGCCTCCTGCTCTTCCTCAAACTGCTCACGGAGCAGGTCACAGTCATGACGGGCTGATTGCACAGCATGGGCCAGTGCGTTTTTAGCCTAAGGGACAAAGTTGCATAATATTAGCTTGTCTCTACAGTAAAGTAATTGACAAGTATGTGCTTGAATTGATTATACTGTATTACCTTAACCTCCTCTTCAATATGCCTCTTAAGCTCCTCAATTTGCTGAGTGGAAGCTTGTTTGCCTCTGGTGAGCTGAGAAACCAGAGCCTCCTTCTCCTCCAGCTGACGACCAAACTCACCTGTATAGATTTAGATTCACTGTGTCAGACTTTTCTATGTCTCTATCAGTTTATTTCAAAACAAATGGATGTAAGATTGTATCAGTCATCATTAAAAAAATCCTCTAATAAGACTGTTACAGTCAGAAATTTACTGCTGAATAATCTTAATACACTATTATTTTTTTGTTAATAATTGTTGATAATTATCATTAATTAATGTGATTATTGTTGATGATAATCGTTAATTAATTACATGAATTACTTTTGATATAATATTAATTTGTTCATGAGTTACCATTTTCAGTTTGAAATCTTGCACTTTGAGTACTGAGATCATTTAACTGACGAATGTTCTCGTCATTCTTGGACTTAATTTCACTAAGCTGGTCCTCAAGTGTGCGGCACATCTTCTCAAGATTGCCCTGCAAATACAAAAGTCATTAGATATTTGAAAAAACTTCAAGACTTGTATGTGTTGTATGTGACCCTTGCTGGCAAAAATTGGTCACAATGAGCACATTTTCAAAAAATAGGTTATTGTTATTTACTTTTATTGTTATTTAAAAACCTTCATGTATGATGATGAATGATTTGTTGGAATCAGACAAAAAAAGATTGCGCTACAACTATGTAAGAGTCTAAGTAAATAGAGTCAGCAAAGTCAATTTTGAGAAAAATCTAGTTGAAGTTTTCTGAAGGATCCAAAACAAAATCACCTAGCAACCATACCTTAAAATACCACCAAATTTGGCACACACCAAATCAAAACAAAATATCTGTGATACCACGATTGTTTTATTAACATTAATGAGACAGCAGCCTGTGTATTAAGACCTAGTGTAATGCACGCATCTAATATAATGTTACATATCAGATGTTTTGTTTACATCAGCATGAGTTTAAAAATCATATTTTATTGGTTCAGACTCATGCCATTATTAAAACAATGGAAAGATTTAGGAAGGTACTCCTCTCAGAAAACGTACACATAAAGATCATTTTAGATGTTTAATTACTATTTGGAGCATTGGGATCGATAAAAGAGGGCTTAATGAAAACATTTTTGTGAATGAAAATTAAATGCGTATTACAACTCATTTTGCCAGTTAGGGTCACATATATACTTTAGAATATTTTCCAACCTTTGCTTTGGCAACAGCTTCCATGTTGCTGGAAAGATCATCAATCTCCATTTTGAATTCGCTCTTCTCTTTCTCAAGCTTCTGCTTGACACGCTGCAGGTTGTCGATCTGCTCTCCCAGCTCGGCCACACTGTCTGCCTGCTTCTTGCGGAGGGCAGCAGCAGTAGCTTCATGCTGGAGGGTGGACTCTTCAAGATCACGACGCAGCTTCTGGAATTCAGCTTCACGCTTCTTATTCATCTCGATCTGAGCAGAAGTGGCTCCTCCAGCCTCCTCAAGCCTCTCACTGATCTCCTCAAGTTCCCTGGAGAGATCAGCTCTCTGCTTCTCAACCTTGGCACGAGCAGCGCGCTCAGCCTCGATCTCTTCCTCCAGTTCCTCAATGCGGGCCTATGGTGGTAAGTAGATAATTAGATTTTAGATGATCTGTATTTGATCATAATAATGTAATGTTTAAAAGAATATCAAAATACCTGAAGCTCCTTGATTTTCTTCTGGAGTTGAGCACCCAGAGATTGTTCATCTTCAATCTTGCTGAGCAGCTGACTTGTTTCAAAGTCTTTCCTGTTCAACAATAAGTAGTTGTAAAAAAAACATAACACAACAATAAGAACAACAAAAGTTTTCAAAGTTTTTAAAGATTTCCTGCTTTAATTACTTTTTTATTTTCTCCTCAGATTGCTGCTTGTCATTCTCCAGGTCCATGACGGACTCTTGGGATAATTTCAGGTCTCCTTCAAGCTTTCTCTTGGTTCTCTCCAGGTCCATGCGGAGCTTCTTCTCTTGTTCAAGGGAACCCTCAAGCTACAGGACAATGATATATAAAATATGTTCACAGCAGAAAAGAGTTGATTTGATGAATTCATACAATTAATTTACATAATCAACTCACATCATCAACTTGCTGCTCAAGCTTTGTCTTGGATTTGGTCAGGCTGTTGACTTTGTCCTCCTCGGCCTGAAGATCATCCAGTGTCTGCTGATGTGACTCTTGGAGGGCTTTCTTCTCCTTCGTAAGCTTGGCAATGCTCTCATCCTGAGCTGCCATTTCCTCAGTCAAGTTCTTGACCTGTATGATTTTTTGTTTCAAATAAGCTTATATTTTACAATTCATATTCTATATCAATATATAAAACAGAGATTAAATATAATCTTAAACCAACTCAATCTCCAACCTTATTCTCAGTCGCATGTTTCTCCTTCTCTACTTTAGCCAAGGTGAGCTCCAGGTCATCAATGTCTTTCTTCAGCTCAGAGCACTCATCCTCCAGTTTCCTCTTTTTGGCTGTCAGTTCAGCATTTATTTCTTCCTCATCCTCCAGTCTCTCAGTTGTCTCCTTGAGTTTAGCTTCAAGCTGGATTTTGCTTTTGATCAGACCCTCACACCTCTCCTCAGCATCTGAGAGACCCTCAGATTCCTGTTTGTAAAATAGATTGCTATTTCATTGGAAAAAACCTTGCTCATTTTTAATTGAGCCAAAATTCAGTTAGTTATAAAATATACTCACAGATGCTACTTGCAGCTGCAGATCATTTTTCTCTTGCAACAGTGCTACCATTTTCTCTTCAAGCTCCTTCTTTTTGGCTTCAGCCTTAACCAAAGCCTCTTTGCATTTTGTATAGTCCTCTTTCATATTTGCCAGCTCCTTCTCAGTCTCTGCACTCTGAAGCAGAGGCTTAATCTTGTAATAAACCTTCATCCATGGCCAGTGTTTGACATTCATGAATGAGCGGATGTTGTATTGAATGGTGTAAATCGACTCCCTGTGAATAATTCATCATTAAATGGCATAATCCTCACTAAATTTGCACAGTTATCATTGATGTCATATTTACTCATTACAATAATCACCTCCTCTCTGTCATTTTCACATACTCCCTCCTCATCAGGTAACCACGGCAGAGAGCCTGAGTCATTGTGACCAGAGCAGCCAGTTTCTCATCTCGCATCTCCTCAAGTTGACCCAGAAGACCAGCTTTGAAGAACACCTGAATTTATGTAAAACATTAAATCAAAATATATTGATTTAAACTGTATGAGCTAAATGACCATGATCACTGAATCTTTGAAATATTGCTAAAGCTAAATATAAACCTTCGTATGTCCAAATCTGTAGTCGTCATGATTAACGTCGATGGATCCCAGGAGTTTCTCACTGGCCTTCTTGTTATCCATAAACTGTCCCTCTGGGATAACACCTGCATTCAACACCTTGTATCTGTGGAAAATTTATCAAAATACTTCACATCTTTTAATTAGGAGCCTACTAGGAAATGTGGTCCCACTTTATATTAAGTGGCTTTAAGTACTATGTACTTACATAGAAAAATAAGTACAATGTACTTATTGTGTTCATGTTGTATTGTAAAATACCTCTGCTTAAAGTCACCGTATTGGATTCTGCTGGGGAAACCCTTTGTGCAGATTCTGATACCCTCCAGAACACCGTTACACCTCAGCTGGTGGATAACCAGGAAGTTTTCCATGAGACCTATAACGAACAGTTTACACCATGAACTTGGTAAATTAACTTCATTATATATATTGAGAATCAAAATATCTGTATGTTTTTTTTTAATAGTTTACCTGGAGTCTTTGACTCATTAGGAATCAGGCAACGCACAAAGTGAGGGTGAGTGGCCCTTAAGTTGGTCATGAGTTTGCCCAAGTTCTCCTGTGGAGAATAGAAAAAGGTTGGCATGTTTTTTTTTTTTTTTTTTTTTCTCAAATAAAGCAATATTGCTGTGATGTCATCTCTATACATACCCTGAACTGGGAGGACACAGTCTGCATGGAGCCACCCTTCTTCTTGCCTCCCTTTTTAGTAGTATCTATTGAGATACACAAAGGAACATGTATAAATGCAAAAACAAGAAAGAAAGTTCAAAACTGAATCAAAGTTTTGTTAAATAGATTTTTTCTTTACCCTCAACAACAGGTGGGTAGAGAGTAGCCAGCAGTTTGACAGAAGACTTCTGGTACAGCAGCAGAACAGAATCATTCAGTGGATCCTTGTTCTTGTCCAACCAGCCAGTGATGTTGTAGTCCACAGTTCCAGCGTAGTGAACCAGGGAGAAGTGCGCTTCAGCCTTGCCTTTGGCAGGCTTTGGTTTCTCGAAAGCCTTGTTCTTGCCGAGATGCTGATCATACAGCTTGTTCTTGAAGGAAGTATCTGAAGCCTTGGGGAACATGCACTCCTCTTCAAGGATGGAGAAGATACCCATGGGCTGTTTATAAAAGAATTATGTTTATTATCAAGAATAGGAGATTTTGAGAATAGGATCAATGGAAATTAATAAATTCATAAACCATTGATAACCTTCTCAATGAGCTCAATGCAAGAAGCTAAGTCCATGCCGAAGTCAATGAACTCCCAAACAATGCCCTCCTTCTTGTACTCCTCTTGCTCCAGCACAAACATGGTGTGGTTGAAAAACTGTTGCAGTTTCTCATTGGTGAAGTTGATGCACAGCTGCTCCATGCTGTTGTACTGGAGGACAAAAAATGACAGAAACATTTACTACCTTCTAAATATCATTCATTTTGACATAAAAAGAGATAAAAGAATCATTCTTACATCAAAGATCTCAAAGCCAGCAATATCCAGCACGCCAATGTAGAAATTTCTTTGTTGTTTTGTGTCCAACATCTGGTTGATACGAATGACCATCCACAAGAACATCCTCTCATAGATAGATTTGGCCAAGGCGCTAACAGAGTTGTACACCTGTAAGCAGAATCGAGTGGATATTTTATTCTGCTTCTGCAATAATTAGCCAGAATTTTAGGTTAAACACATGGCATGCTGGAAATGTTACTATACCTGTGGCACGGTCTGGCCTTTGGTCACATACTCATTTCCGACCTTGACTCTGGGGTAGCACAAACCCTTCAGCATATCAGCAGAGTTCAAACCCAGAAGGTAGGCGATTTTGTCAGCCTCTGTTAAATACATTTTAAAATAAATTATCTTTGCTCTATAGAGTATTTTGTGTAAAATTATAATAAATCAGGCTGGTACTTTCTCTTTTATTTTTAGATTTATTGATATACACGCAACTTCTAGTTTATATTTACATTAAACATTTTATACAAAGTTTCTGTGGTTTATTAGCAAAGTTGATGCAATGGTGACTATTATAAAGCCCAGGATAACACAAGTCTCACCCTCTGTGCCATCAGGCTCAGCCTGCTCCTCACGCTGCTTCTGCTTGAACTTCATGTTACCATGATGAAGCACAGCTCCAGTGAACTTGTAGATGCCCACTTTATCTTCACTTGCGAAACCAAGAATGTCAATAGCTTCCTGTAAATTACAGAGAATAATATAATATATGATTTGCCATATTTAAAAAGACTATGTCAATATTCAAATAGCAGTGACTCACATCAGTAGCATCCAGCTCAGCTTTATCATCAATGCTGGCCACTGTGATCTGACCCTGACTGCACATGGGGAAGTCATAGGGGTTGGTGGTGATGAGCGCCATTTCTGTAAAATACACAGCATTTACGAAAGAGCATCTTACAATATTATCTGAAACATTGAATTAATGAAATAAGTGCACCTACCAACAATCTCAGGCTTATGGTTGGTCATCATCTGGAAGAAGATGTGGTAGCCTCTCTCATCTGGAAGCTGGAATGACACTCTAGACTTCTCCAGCAGATCTGTTGAGAGAATGTACTTGAGTCACAATCATCTGAAGAGTGACAGACAAAAACAAATGTTCAGGATGGATCAATGAAATCATGTCCACCTACATGTCTCAATGTCAGCACTAGCCAGTTTTCCAGTTGTGCCGAAGTGAATTCTGATGAATTTACCCTGTTTAAATCATAATAGAATAATACATAAATAATAATTATTATAATCTATTTATAGAAAATTCTGTACAGTAAAATTGAACACAACTGACCATATGTACTGTAAATAAACAGTTGTTAACTTACAAAACGCGAGGAGTTGTCATTTCTCACAGTCTTGGCATTACCATAAGACTCAAGCAGAGGGTTGGCAGCAATGATCTGGTCCTCAAGAGAGCCCTGTAATGTTTGAAGGGTTTTCAATTATTTTCAATTGTTTTTCTATTTCATGACTACAGACAATTTATAGGCATTTCACAAATTCACGTATCGTATAGTTTGTGAGATGAGTGTAAATCACCATCTTTTAAAATAATATATATGAGGTAGTTTTGTATCTCATACCTTTATTTTACTGGCCTCTTTCTTGACACCTGACACTGCAACTGTGGCAAAGTACTGGATGACACGTTTCGTGTTCACAGTCTTTCCAGCACCAGATTCTCCACTGGTTTATAAGAGATTAGAATACAGAAGATTTAAAGACATGTAGACTTTTCAAAGTATATTCAATCTTTGTTCAATCTTAAATTCTATTTTGTAAATATCTCCATAAATTTTCCATCTACGTTATACTTTTAATTTTTGGTAAAATTAAAATTAAATTAAAATTAAAATACTTACGTGATAAGGACAGACTGGTTTTCTCTATCTGTTGATTGAAATTTGTAATATAATGTATTATATTAACAGCAACATCTAATTCATCTTAACAAATTCCATATAATTCAATTCCATAATGTCTTACCAGTCTGCATGAACTGATAGGCGTTGTCAGAGACAGAGAAGATGTGGGGTGGGGCCTCCATACGCTTTTTGCCTCTGTAGGCAGACACCACTTCTGCATCATACACTGGGAGCCACTTGTAGGGGTTCACAGTTGCGCAGAAGAGTCCAGAGTAGGTCTGAAATGAGCAGAGACATGGTCAGCTTCCAACAACATAGAAAAATTAACTTAAATGTTTTTTTTTTATGTCGTTTCAGAATTTACGTAGATCATCCACGCAGCATAACGCTCTTTGAGGTTATACAGCACAGAGGCTTCATTGAGATGGGTCATCATGGCCATGTCTTCAATCTTGTCATACTTGGGAGGGTTCATTGGGTAGACATCTGCTTCCTTAGCAACTCTCTCCTATCAATTTGATAAATTAGATATTAGATATAAAAGAAAACAATTTAATAAGTAATTTAATGACGATCTACATGAAATGAAAATGAAAATTTACCTCCTTAGTGTCAAGCAACTCAACTGTGACTTTGCCACCCTCTTTGCTCTTGATTGTTCCCTTGAGGTACAACTCTTTGACATCAGCCACATAGCAGGCAGACTTGGCATCAAATGGTCTGGCCTGAGCCTCCATCCTCTCCCTCTCAGGCTTACGAAGGTAAATGGCAGCTTTGCCATAAGCGGCCATCTCCGCGTCCGTACTCATGGTGGCGGCTTACTAAAGAGAGAAAATATCAACTTATCCATTACAAATTTCATAAATATTCAACAAAGGCAAGACATAAAATATAAAACACATGAATTGTGTTAGGAAAGAGGCATATTCCCAAGTTTAGGCTTACACATGAATACAGACACATAAAACAATACTAGATAAACATTTAGATAGCAAGCAAGAAGCAGGTAAGGGGCCCATTAATGGCAAAAAATGTCGATTGAATATGTCTTTCTGGTGATGAAATTTAAATCCTGGTGTCAGGGGACGGCACATACAGTACAATATGAATTGTGGCATATATGAAGTTTATCTAACTTGTGGACTCTCAGCCCGAGTGCGTCCACCTGCTACGAGTATGAATGAAACGGACATTACATTGCATGTGTGTACTCACTAATGCTCACAAAAAAATTATCCTCTGTAGATAACTGTAGTTTTTTTTCTCTCAATTGATGCAGAAGATTTTTTTATTATATTAATTTAATATTTTATGATAAAACTTAAGACATTTCTAATAATTTATATTTATGCAAATGTCATCATGGATTATAATAGCAACACTTTGCATGTTGTTTTAAAAACAACATGCTTCTCCAGTTTTTGTCTCTAATACAGCATATAACAACTGTTTTCATCTACCCTAATCCACACACTGAATCTTAAACTCACTTGCCTTTTGTCCTTGAGACCAGATGAAATGTTCACTACCCTTGGATTAAAAAAAAAAAAATTCATTAAAATGTATTAATATAAATAAAAACATAATTACAAACGCATAAGTGATGATAAATTCCTTTCAGTCACAGTCAGCATACGCTCTTACCACTTGATGGAACTTCTGAGGTCTTCTGCATCTCTTCTGGTCTACCCTCTTGGCTTTTATAGAAGTTGAGCATGCACACTAAGCAGAATCTATACATGGGCAACCTCATATATTTTTATATACGATGATGAGCTTTCTTGACCCATTTTTTTGACCCATGAGCCTTCTTGACACAAGAAATGTATGGACAGACTCACAGAGAAATCAGTTATAAGTTAAACCTTTATTGCTTCAAAATGTATAGGTCACAGCTTCCATCTCAGTTCATGTGTATTATAATGATTTATTTTTAGTCTATTAATATCTTACTTTGACATATGACACACACCAAAGTAAATAAATCCTTTTGGGGATGAGGATACATTCAGCCACCCCTCCCCCTCCCCCTCACTCTCACTCTCACCCTCCCCCTCACTCTCACTCTCACTCTCCCTTTATTGAATCAGAAAACATTTTAACTTTTCACTCATGGAAGGTCTTGTAGCAGGCTAATGTGGCTAAATTGGACTAAACAATAACATATGTTACAGATCTGACAAGATATATAGTTAAAGAATATAGAAGAATATATACAAATACTGTAAAATATGTCTAATACAGTGAAAGCACACAACAAGTGTCCGTTTTTATTTGTAGAAGAAAGCCAATGATAAAAATGGCACTTCCCCATCCTGCAAAAATCCCTTTGTTATAAATTATGCAAATATTCAAAGATTGTAGACATTTCTTGGTCTGCAGCTACAGTCTAAGCCTCAGCCACATAGAGACTAAAATGATTCAAAATCACAATATGTTCACCCTTGAGTGGGCAAAGCCAGCAAACAATGCGAATTACCATGCTGTAAACAGAATATCTCGTCTGCCATCTTTCATATCTCTCGTTGTAAGTCCCTAAATGTTCAGTTTTTGTGAAATGTTTGTAAATGCAGTTGTCACTACCTTAAATTACTGAACTGTGTGTGTGCAGAACAGGATTAAACACTAAAAGGTGAACTGGCGACTGAATTTAGCTGCAGTGTGTGCGTGGCCTTAGAGCTTCCTTCTAGAAGGTATAAAGATACATCCACCAAACTCGGCTCAGACCTTCAGACTGTTCTGACTCGGATTGCCAAATCATTTCTATCTGATTGTACTTTCGGTTTTCCTAAAATGATGATCAATACTCAAACTCCCATAAATCCCACAGACTTACATTGATGGAACGTTCAAGTGAGCCATGGCTGTTAAAATTCTAATTTAAACCCCCAGAAGCCCATTAGACTCAATTAAAAGTACCAAGGGTCAGAGGGTGACCACAACCATCCTCCTTCTGGCAACAGTCTTTGCCTTCCTCTGTGTCTTTTAATTACGTAGTTCTGGCATGAAGGTCTGAATGGTGCAGGCTGATAGGTCTTTAACTTATTGGTAGCAATCATGTCATTACTTACATAGCATAGCTGATTGGTTGCTGTTGCATCAGCAGGCAATGAACTTGCTGCTCAAACATTCAAAAAGTTGGTATTGTTTGCTCTTGCAGTGTGCAGCGCACTTCCAGAACCCTCCCCAGCTTCGCCTGTATAAATCTGCTACAGGGTTCATATAAATATGCTTTTCCACATCTTAAGATTAATTTCTGGTATATCTTTTTAGTTATTTTCTATTAGAACTTTCTTAAATGGAAACATGAGTTTAGATGCTGGAAAATCCCATTTCTATTCCAGCCAGTGAAACACACATGGTCATTTTGGACTGCTTTAACCACAGTGTGCCCTTTAACCTAATAAAAAATTAAAGAGAGATTATCTCTGCTTTAATGTGGTATCAGCTGTTTCCCACGTACAGTATACTGCACATGTGCACCACATATATACTGTAGGTTATTTATTTTTACACCTAAGTTTCATCATTTAACCTGAAGTTTAATGTTGTGTTACTGTGTAAACGGAAAGTGTTTATGAGCAAAGACACGGGATGGTTGTACTGATCTGGGGTGCGTTTCCCGAAAGCATCGTTAGCCAACTATGGTCGCAAGTTCCGTCGTTATCAGCATAGTTCAACGATTTGGTGTTTCCCGAAACCATCATTCCAATGAACATTCGCAAACAACAATCGCAAACTTGTGTGGTTTGAACGACAGCTCTCGAGCTGTGGTTAGAAGCATCGTTTCTAGTTTACATGAGATGTAGACTATAAATCCTTATCTTTAGCAAAATAAGCAAGCTGACATTCAGTACAACCCGTGTTTTTTTATTTAGAATACATACAAATGTAATTTACATCTTCTAGTTTGTCAAGATATTTAAAGCACCATTTTTGAAGACTGCGCATGTGCGAACGTGCTCAACTATGTAAGAACGAGCCAAATATTGAGTCTGGTAATAAAGCAAAATAACTGAGAAAAATTTGAAATGGTCTTCAGATGCCATGTCTGTAACTTATATGACAAAATCTAGCGTTAATTCGATCTCAAACAGATTAATTAAAATAAGTTATTAGTCCACCACGTGCGAGACGTCATAAACCAACGTGGTTGAACGATACTTTGCGACATACGGTTTCGGGAAACAGTCGTGACTAGCTAGTTGATTTCTCCAACGATGCATCGTACTATGGTAGTTAAGCAGTGAGCTATATAGTTGTATGGGAAACGCACCCCTGGGTGTCATCAAGACAACCCATCAAACAAGTAGTAAGCTAGTTATGGAAAGGTTGTTGCCAGTGAGAAGTAGTTTTGTTTACATTTTCTCTTTGGTGGTGTGATGGTGTGGAGAAGGAGATGAGGACCCAATTGCGAGATGAAATGAAATGGTCACTTTAATCAGGTATTATATAACAGAAAGGTAGCCGCTCTGGCAGGCACAGTAAAATATAACATAAACAGTCTTTGAGGAAATAAAGTCTGCTCCTCAGATCTCCTGGCAAACTAGCGGGAGGAGCGTGGGTATTTGACGTTCACAGCCCACCGTCCTCGTCTGCGCCGAGATGATTCAGCCGAACCCGATCTCGTAAGCGAAGCTGTACACAGTGCAGAGCAAACGTAACAGGTTACCAACGTAGATGAAATCACAGGTGGTAGAACACATGCAACTGGACAGGACAAGGACACGAGAGGTGCGTGTAAACTCGGGGTATAAACATCAAGAATCTGACGAAGAGCAGGGAGAAAAGGGGACCTAGATGTAGCAAAGATGATTAACGATATAGAGAACAGGTGAGCCCTAATCAAAGTCGATGAGAGGAGATAATGTGGTTCAGCTGATGCGGTGGAACTAATGTGAGTGTAACAAAAAGACCAGTAGAGGGAGGTAGAGGAACAGAAAGAGCCCAGAACCATGACAGTGCCCCTCCCTCAAGGAGCGCCGCTTGGCGCTTCCAAGAGGGAACCCCGGTGAGTGCGGAGGAAATCATCAATGAGAGAGCGGTCCAGAATGTCCCGTGAAGGTACCCAACTTCTCTCCTCGGGACCAAAACCCTCCCAGTCAACAAGAAACTGGTGACCCCGACCTCGGCGACGCATATCAAGAAGTTTACGCACGGTGTAGGTAGACGCGCCCTCAACGCGTAACGGAGGAGACTGAGGCGCGCGAGAGGGCGCACGAATTACCGGCTTAATGCACGAGACATGAAAAACGGGGTGAACGCGGCGGAGACCGGGAGGAAGCTTAAGCCTAACTGCGACAGGATTAATGATCTTAGAAATCTGAAACGGCCCGATGAAACGGGGAGCCAGTTTGCGTGAAGTAGACGGGAGAGGTAAATCTCGGGTGGAAAGCCACACTCTCTGACCACAAAGGTATCTTGGGCTCTTTCTACGACGCCTATTGGCAACCTTACGGGCTCGGGTCTTAGTACGGCACAGCGCGGATCTCACGTTCTTCCAGGTACGCTTACAACGGCGAATGAATGCATTAACAGACGGGACGTTGGACTCGACCTCCTGAGAAGCGAACAGAGGAGGCTGGTAACCCAGGCAACAGAAAAACGGAGACAGACTGGTGGCAGAAGTAGGTAATGAATTATGGGCATACTCGGCCCAGGGAAGCTGTTCTGCCCAAGTGGAAGGATCTCGAAACGCTAAACTGCGCAGAAGGCGACCCACGATCTGATTAGCGCGTTCGGCCTGGCCGTTAGTCTGGGGATGAAAACCAGAGGACAGACTGACGGACGCACCAACCAGACGGCAGAACTCCTTCCAAAACTGGGACGCGAATTGAGGACCCCTATCCGAGACGACGTCAGTGGGAAGACCGTGTATCTTAAATACATGCGCGACAAGAACCTGCGCCATCTCTTTGGCCGAGGGTAGCTTAGCGAGAGGAATAAAATGCGCGGCCTTCGAAAACCGGTCTACGACCGTGAGAATGACTGTATTACCGGCTGATGGAGGTAAACCAGTAATAAAGTCAAGGCCAATGTGAGACCAAGGACGGGACGGAGTGGGTAACGGTCTTAAGTAACCTGCTGGCGGCGCGCTACTGGACTTGGTTTGTGCGCAAACTGCGCAAGAGGCAATGAAGCGTCGCGCGTCACGGTCGAGAGTTGGCCACCAGAAACGCTGACGTATAGTGGACAGCGTGCCCCTAACGCCGGGATGAGCAGTCAATTTAGAAGTGTGAGCCCACTGGAGTACGGCTAAACGGGCGACTGTCGGGACAAAAAGTAGGTTCCTAGGAACATTTCGCGGAGCGACGGAGTGAGACAAGGCGCGCTTGACCACTCTCTCTATTCCCCAGACAACCGAACCGACGACTCGGGAAGGAGAGATGATCTCCTTCGAGGCGGAGGAAGTGTCTGGAGAATCAAAGAGACGGGAAAGCGCATCGGGTTTCACATTCTTAGAGCCTGGACGAAACGAAATGGCGAAGTCAAAACGCGTAAAGAATAACGCCCAACGTGCCTGCCGAGCGTTAAGCCTCTTTGCGGAACGGATGTATTCAAGGTTACGATGATCAGTCCAAACCGCGAATGGCACGGTGGAGCCCTCTAACCACTGGCGCCATTCTTCCAGAGCTAAACGAATGGCCAACAGCTCGCGATTACCAACATCATAGTTGCGTTCTGCAGGCGAAAGCCGGTGAGAAAAAAAAGCGCACGGATGCACCTTATTGTCAGAGGATGAGCGCTGGGAGAGAACAGCCCCAACGCCCACCTCTGATGCGTCGACCTCAACGATGAACTGCCTAGTACTATCCGGAGTCACGAGAATAGGCGCTGAGGTAAAGAGAGACTTTAGATGGTCAAAAGCTCTTTGTGCAGATTCTGACCACCTAAAACTTGACTTGATCGAGGTTAGTGCAGTAAGAGGAGCTGCCACCTGACTGAAGTTGCGTATAAAGCGCCGATAGAAATTTGCAAAGCCCAGAAAACGCTGAAGCGCGACGCGAGAGTCAGGAACGGGCCAGTCTGTCACAGCCTGTACCTTTGAAACGTCCATACTCACTCCCTCGGATGAGATAACCGATCCGAGGAAGGAGACGGAGGATGCATGGAAAGTGCACTTCT
Organism: Phoxinus phoxinus; assembly: GCF_949152265.1. Classification (NCBI taxonomy): domain Eukaryota; kingdom Metazoa; phylum Chordata; class Actinopteri; order Cypriniformes; family Leuciscidae; genus Phoxinus; species Phoxinus phoxinus. Next base: position 19,710,745 of record NC_136878.1, on the reverse strand, counting down.
CTGCTTTAACAAATAGGCGGTTCTCGAGGAGGCGTTGCAAAACCCGGCGCACCTGTTGTACGTGGACCTGGAGAGACGGAGAAAAAATCAAAATGTCATCCAGATATACGAAGACAAAAATATTGAGCATGTCTCTTAAAACGTCATTTATTAGAGCCTGGAAGACTGCCGGGGCGTTGACGAGGCCGAAAGGAAGAACCCGATATTCAAAGTGCCCTAGGGGCGTGTTAAAGGCAGTCTTCCATTCATCTCCGTCCCTGATACGGACAAGATGATACGCGTTACGCAGATCCAATTTAGTAAAGAACTTTGCTCCCTGCAGCAAGTCAAAGGCCGATGACATAAGTGGCAATGGATACCGATTCTTAACAGTTATGTCATTGAGCCCACGATAATCGATACAGGGTCGCAAAGATCCGTCTTTCTTCTTTACAAAGAAAAAACCTGCACCCGCTGGAGAGGAAGAGGATACAATAGTACCCGCTCTAAGAGACTCTGACAGATACTTCTCTAACGCCTCGCGCTCAGGGGCGGACAACGCGAAAAGCCTACCGCGAGGGGGCGTGGTCCCCGGAAGCAAATCGATTGCGCAATCATACGGACGGTGAGGCGGGAGAGAAGTGGCCCGGGAACGACTGAAGACCGCCCTCAGATCGTAATATTCCTCCGGCACGCCGGTTAGGTCGCCCGGCTCTTCCTGTAACACAGAGACAGTAGAAACAGGGGGATTAGCAGACATTAAACACTCAACATGACATGACAAGTTCCAAGAGAGGATAGAATTGGTAGACCAGTTAATATGGGGGTTGTGCTTGGCTAGCCAAGGATGTCCTAAAACTATAGGAGCAAAAGGAGAGTGAAAAATCAAAAAAGAAAGAGTCTCTTGGTGATTGCCAGAAACAGTGAGAGATAAAGGTATAGTTTGGAGATGAACCCTAGGTAGGGAGCTACCGTCAAGGGCGAAAAGGGGAGTGACCTCTTTGCGACCCCTCAAGGGGATGCCTCGCTTGCGGGCCCACGTCTCATCTATAAAGTTCTCTTCAGCCCCTGAGTCGATCAAGGCATTACACGAAACTGAAGAGCTGGACCACTTTAAGACCACTGGGATCAAGGTGCATGACTTGGACGGAGAGATGGAAGTAGCGCTCACCAGTAATCCCTCCACTACTGGCGAGCGCTGGCTTTTACTGGGCAAACTGACACGAAGTGGTTGGCAGCGCCACAGTACATGCAGAGGCGATTAATAACGCGACGTTCTCTCTCCTTGGAGGTGATCCGCAGTCCACCGAGCTGCATGGGCTCCGGTTCGAACCCGGCAGAGGGAAAAGAAGAGGCAGGTGCAGCGGACGGCTGTGACGAATCAGCGATCCTCGACCGATGACGAAGATCGAACCTCTTCTCGATCCGGATTGCCAGCTCAATTAGAGGGTCAAGACGAGTAGGCAGCTCACGGGCGATTACCTCGTCCTTGACGTTTGCAGACAGTCCCTCCAGGAAGCGCGCAACGAGCGCCGGTTCGTTCCAGCCACATGTGGTTGAAAGGGTGCGGAACTCCACCGAGTAGTCTGCGACTGTGCGTCTTCCTTGACGCAGAGTAGAGAGAATCCGAGATGCCTCCTCGCCGTGAGCAGAACGATCGAACACTCGAATCATCTCTTCTTTAAAGGAGTTGAACCGGGAAGTATACTCAGCTTCAGCCGCCCATGCGGCTGTTCCCCATTCACGAGCGCGCCCAGTGAGGAGCGAGATGACGAAGGCGACTCGAGCGCGTTCTCGGGCGTAAGTGACTGGTTGCAGTGAAAATACCAGCTCGCACTGTGTGAGGAACGCCCGACACTGAGTCGGTTCTCCAGCGTAGCAGGGAGGATTATTGACTCGAGGTTCCGGACGCTCCGTCTCTCTGGCGGTAGCTGGAGAAACTCTCTGGAGATGATGTACCTGAGTCGAAAGATCCGAGAGCTGGGCCGCCAGGGACTCGACCGCGTGACAGGCAGCGGCAAGCTCCGTGTCGTGCCTCCCGAGCATAGCTCCCTGTATCTCGACGGCAGAGCGAATAGGATGTTCATCCGCTGGGTCCATTTCTGGTCAGATTCTTCTGTGATGGTGTGGAGAAGGAGATGAGGACCCAATTGCAAGATGAAATGAAATGGTCACTTTAATCAGGTATTATATAACAGAAAGGTAGCCGCTCTGGCAGGCACAGTAAAATATAACATAAACAGTCTTTGAGGAAATAAAGTCTGCTCCTCAGATCTCCTGGCAAACTAGCGGGAGGAGCGTGGGTATTTGACGTTCACAGCCCACCGTCCTCGTCTGCGCCTCAGAGCCGAGATGATTCAGCCGAACCCGATCTCGTAAGCGAAGCTGTACACAGTGCAGAGCAAACGTAACAGGTTACCAACGTAGATGAAATCACAGGTGGTAGAACACATACAACTGGACAGGACAAGGACACGAGAGGTGCGTGTAAACTCGGGGTATAAACATCAAGAATCTGACGAAGAGCAGGGAGAAAAGGGGACCTAGATGTAGCAAAGATGATTAACGATATAGAGAACAGGTGAGCCCTAATCAAAGTCGATGAGAGGAGATAATGTGGTTCAGCTGATGCGGTGGAACTAATGTGAGTGTAACAAAAAGACCAGTAGAGGGAGGTAGAGGAACAGAAAGAGCCCAGAACCATGACAGGTGGTTCTCTTGAGTGTAATAAGTATTGTCTTTCATGTGTGTCTAGGTCATGTGCTGATAATCATCCCTTTTAAAGTGGAGACAGAAGCTGCATTTACATGGACCCTAATAATCCGATTGTATTTAAAGTCCAAATCCTTCACTCTGGTGCACTTGCGTTTCTCTCTAAAATTCAAATTCAATTAAATTCAAATTTATTTGTAAAGCGCTTTTCACAATAGGCCTACATATTGTTTCAAATTAGCTTTACAGAAAATGCATTTCAGAAATGTACAGTTAGTCTTGTATAAATTTTACAGTTAGTCATGTATAACACTGTTTAATATCAAACATGTACCACAGTTTAGTAAGAGTAGACTGCATTTTACAACACACGATTATTTGCCTAATTCGGATGTTAAGTTTGGGCTTTTAACCTGGCTTAAACCGGGAATATGTAGGAATGGGGCCGAATGTGAATGAACCCTAAGTGCTACATGACTAAGAATGCTTGACACATTATAACACAGTATGCCAACCTAGTCGGACAGCATAACTGCTATAGCGCAGCTAGACTGATAACAGTAGACGGAGAGAACCTGATAAATGTAGACGGAGAGGCCCAGCCTGCCGCTGTACAGATATGGCCGAACGGTAGGACAGTGTACTGATAAGCTCGACCCTCGAAGGCGATCTCAAGAATAGCCTGTGACGGGGTGCTATTTGTATTTGAAAATATGCATCCTTCAGATCCACTGACATAAACCAGTCCCCCAGGCGAATTTGCGTGAGGATCTGTTTGGTCGTCAGCATTTTGAACGATCGCCTCATGAGCGCTTTGTTCAAATGTCTGAGATCTAGGATGGGACGGAGACCGCCGTCTTTTTTCGGGACGAGAAAATAACGACTGTAAAAACCCGCCTCGCTCTGTGTCAGAGGGACGGTTTCTAGCCCCTTTTTTCATCAGTTTCGCTATTTCGGCGCAAAGCAGATGTGCTACTTCTTTTTTCACCGCCGTTTCGACCATGGCTCGAAAGCGCGGGGGTCTGCGTGCGAACTGCAGCGAATAACCTCGCTTTATTATCTGTAGCACCCATTCTGACACACCCGGGATGATTTCCCATGCTTTTGCACGTATGGCTAGGGGTAGAATGATGTCTAGGCTCGGATCGCTGTGTGAAAGGGATCCGCTGGCCTGAACTGTTTGTGCTTTGACACTGTATTTACAGCGCTTATGTGAGGCGGCGCGCATAGAGTTATGGGCGTCTTCTCTACATATGATACACATGCCACGATAGCGGGGAAATGTTTTATGGGAGGGAGCCCTAAGTGTGTGTGGGACACTGAACGGGCAGTGTTTATGAGTAGGGGTGAGCACTGAATAGTGGGCACAATTCCTACATTTAGAACACATTTGGCATAAACCGGATAAGAAACAGACATTTTTTGATTTTGAACAGACAGGAGACACATCGATTGCTCCTGTCTGCCTCGCTGTGACTGCTGCTGCTGTGAGTTTGTTTGCTGCGTCTAAGCCTCGTATTAGGCTTATTATCATTTCTAGTTGTTTATACTACTAAATACAGCTTACCCAACATCTCAGATTAACCTGACATTGCTAGCTTCCGTTATTGTCAGCACAACACGCTAACTCGCTAGCCTTTTAATGCACCACCCGTGCACTCTTTATTTTCTCTCGCGCACCCGCGCCTTTGAGTTCATAGAAAGCCCAGGTGAGTAAGAATCAGTCAACAAACACGGTGAGTAATGTCTTGTCCTGTTATTGTCACCTGCACTTCATGTCACATGTTTAACATAGCCTTCTCTGTCGGCAATATAGGATTTATATGTGATAAATGCAAGGAGACAGTCAGGCTGACGGAGAAGATTTCAGAACTAGAGACACGCATCCAAACTTTAATCGAGAATAGTAAGAAGAATGCTAGAGCTTTAGATACTATTTTGGATGCGCCTAGCCTAGTGAATTCTTTACATTAAATTCTCTAAGATTATTATTCACGTCGGCACTAATGATGTTTGACTCCGCCAGTCGGAGATCACCAAAATTAATATTAAAGAGGTGTGTGAAATTGCAAGTACGATGTCAAGCACTGTAATTTGCTCTGGCCCCCTTCCTGTTCGCAGAAGTGATGAGATAGTTAGTAGATGGTGTTCACTCAATGGCTGGCTGTCTGGGTGGTGTCCGCGAAATAATATAGAATTCATAGACAATTGGAAAAGTTTTTGGGGCAAACCTGACCTGTTGAAAAGAGATGGTATTCATCCCTCCTGGGATGGTGCTGCTCTTCTCTCTAGTAAATTGGCTCATAGTCTTAGAGATAAAACATGACAATCTGGGCCTCAGGTCAGGAAGCAGACAGACTGGCTTAACCGACCGTCTGCTAGCGGCCTCACGTCACCAAGGTCAGATAAATCCCATCACATAGAGCCTCTTTCACCTAGATATCATCATATAGAGACTGTGTCTGTTCCCCGATCTTGGAAATCCAAAAAACGTTCAAACCCATCTAAGGTTACAAATTTAATTGATGTTCAACAAATAAAAACAGATATAATACAAATGAGCAAATGATAAAGCTTGGGTTGCTGAATATTCGATCTCTTACTTCAAAAGTGCTAATAGTTAATGATATGATTACAGATTATAACCTAGATGTGCTGTGTTTGACAGAAACCTGGCTAAAACCAAACGATTACATCACTTTAAATGAGTCAACCCCACAAGATTACGGTTCATAAACATGAACCTCGTCTGAAACGCAAAGGAGTAATTTATAGTAATATTTTCAAAAAAACTAAGAAATCTAGTATTAAATATAATTATTTTGAAGTGTAGGTGCTCAATGTAAAAAATATAGTGTAAACGATAAATCACGTTTGAAAATTCTGCTGGCTACTGTGTACAGGCCACCATACAGACTTTATCAAAGAATTTGCTGACTTTCTATCAGAATTAGTATTGGCTGCAGATAAACTACTAATTGTTGGTGATTTTAATATACACATAGATAATGAAAAAGATGCATTGGGATTGGCATTTAAAGACATTGTAAACTCAATTTGAGTTAGACAACACGTGTCAGGACCGTCTCATTGCCGTAATCATACTCTAGATCTAATACTATCACATGGAATAGATGTTGATGCCGTTGAAATACTGCAGCAGAGCGATGACATCTCAGATCATTATCTAGTCTCGTGTAAATTACATTTAGCCAAGGCTGCAAAGCCGACTCCGTGTTATAAATATGTTAGACCTATCACTTCTGCCACTAAAGATTGCTTTATCAATAATCTTCCTAATCAGTTTCATCATCTCAGCATCCCGGATAGCTTAGAAGAACTTGATATTGCAACAGAAACTTTTAACTCTCTCTTTTCCAGCACTTTAGACACAGTTGCTCCGTTGCGCTTAAAGAAGATTAAAGAACATAGTCCAACGCCGTGGCACAACGAGCACACTCAGGCCCTTAAGAGAGCAGCCAGAAAAATGGAGCGCAACTGGAAGAAAACAAAACTAGAGGTGTTTTGGATTTCAACCCTATTAGAAGAAAATAAACATAATCCTAGGTATTTATTTGAAACAGTGGCTAAACTAACGAAAAAGAAAGCTTCAAGCCCAGAAGTTTCCAAGCAACACAGCAGTAATGACTTTATGAACTTCTTTACTTATAAGATCGATAATATCAGGGACAAAATTATAACTATGCAACCATCTAATACAGTATCGCATCAGGAAGTGCATTGTAGTCTCCCTGAGGGAAAATTTTATTCATTCATTGCTATAGGAGAGGAAGAATTTTGCAAACTCGTCAAATCATCTAAATCGACAACGTGTATATGTTAGACCCTATACCGACTAAGCTGCTGAAAGAGATGCTTCCAAATGTCAGATCCTCTTCTTAATATCATTAATTCATCTTTGTCTCTAGGATACGTACCAAAAACCTTTAAGCTAGCTATGATTAAACCGCTTGTTAAAAAAACGCAACTTGATCCTACAAAACTAGTCAATTACAGGCCGATCTCTAATCTGCCTTTTCTGTCAAAGATATTAGAAAAAGCAGTATCCTCACAACTGTGTTCTTTTCTTGAAAGAAATGATATCTGCAAGGATTTTCAGTCCGGATTTAGACCCGTTCCATAGTACCGAGACAGCTCTCGTTAGAGTCACAAATGATTTGCTCTTATCATCCGATCCTGGTTGTATCTCTCTATTAGTATTACTTGATCTTAGTGCTGCATTTGACACCATTGACCACAACATCCTTTTAAATAGACTCGAACATTATGTTGGCATTAGTGGAATTGCACTAGCATGGTTTAAATCATATTTGTAGCAGTAGATGAAGAGATGTCTTATCAATCACAAGTTCAGTATGGCGTACCACAAGGCTCAGTACTAGGACCGCTGCTGTTCACTTTGTACATGCTACCATTAGGTGATATCATTAGGAAACATGGAATTAGCTTTCACTGTTATGCCGACGATACTCAGCTGTATATTTCTTTAAAACCTAACGAAACCTACCAATTCACAAAATTAACGGAATGCATAGCTGATATAAAAAATTGGATGACTAGTAATTTCCTACTACTAAATTCAGAAAAAACAGAGATTCTAATTATTGGACAAAAAACGTCCACACGTAATAACCTAGAGTAGTAATGGGCGATATAAACGATATGCGATATAAACGATACAAAATTGGCCTACGATAGAGATTTGAATCGCGATAATACATGTTGATGACACAATCTACCCGCGAAATTTAGAGCCACGGGCTGCAACCGGCTGAAACGCATCATATTCGTCGTCATCTTGAGTAAACATGGCTGAAAGCGAAACGGAGGAGCTGGTGAAAAAGATCGGTGCAACATCCATTATTTGGACTTGGTTCGGATTTAAGCCGTCCGACGAGCAGCAGCAAACTATACAGAGTGCGTGGGGCAACAGTTCGGTAACACACACGACTAATCTGTTCTACCACCTCAAAACAAAACATGTCACTGAATACTGAATACTGTGTGTGCCCGAATTTAAGATTCGTTGTTGTGTTGCTTTTTAACTGAAAAGACATCAGTTTTTCTGCTCTTTGCATCTTTTGTGTCCTTTAAAAAAATAGCCAAACTAAAACTACATTTGATTTTGAGTGCCTTCTGCACTGTTCTGCACTTTTTACTGTCTATGGCACTACTGTAAATAAACTTTTATACTTGAAGCATTTTCAAAATACCATCTCGTCGCACTCCGGGCAGCCGCCTTTAGAGAGTGCGAAATCGGCGTGGTCCTTCCCCAGGCAGGAAATGCAGATCACGTGGCGGTCCCCAGCCGTGAGGGGAGCCCGACACGAGGCACAGGAATTTGTGGCATTTGAAAAAAACGCCCGCAATTTGCTCTTTTAGGAAAGAAAAAACGTTTGTGACACAGCGGCGACACAGACGGAGTGAGACACAACCTCTCCCAGGCTGCCAACGCACACACACAAAGAGACCAACACCAAACGTTTCCTTAAACGAATCATATTTAAGACATTACCAAATGTATATGAAACTTTTCTGTGTTGCCATTTATGTGTCACGACAGATTTGGAATTGTTTACAATATTAGTATGTAGTAATCAAACTTTAAATGCCTATACTAATGCATAATAATGTAACTTTGTATTCCTATGATCTTAATATGACGTGTTTGACATCTCTGTAATTCTCTAAATCTAACGGAGTTGAATCTCGATAACAGACTGCAATGGTATGATTATTACGATATGAATCCTTTTCAGCCGTAGAAATGACAATTCCAAGCTCTATCATAAATTATACAGCAGGGGGGGGGGCTTCTCGACAAGACAAAGAAAGTTCTCCCGCTTCCAAATCACTGAAGGTGATTGGCCACTCGCGCAAAAGAAGGCGTGATCCATACATTCATTAAAAAGCCAAACGCTCTCTCTTCCGCCTCCTTCCGCTCTTCATCACTGCTTCCAACGCTATCCAACTCTCCAGCTCTTGAAGAAAACGCTCTTCATCACTGCTTCGTCATGTGAAAGTCTCCGTTCCTGAACTCCTCAGGAGTTTGCGTATTCTTTTATTTTCTTTATCTTAGTCTTTTGTTTTGTTTTCAAATTCTCCTTTGTTCGCTTCCACCCAAGAGTGAAATGAACTTAACCTGAATTATTCCCTCGGTAACTTCACTTCCAAGAGACCTTCAAATCTCCCGCGACCAGCGCGCTCCGGCAACACGAGAGCACGCGCTCTGCTCCGAGGACACACGCAGGCTGGTCTCAGACACACACACGAACAGTGCAAGTATCCAATGAGTTGTTAATGTTTTAAGGTTTGATTCATTGTTGGCTCTCAAAGGTCTGTGATTTTGCTATTCTATGATCACTCGTATTCTCCCTCTCTCTCTCTCTCTCTCTCTCTCTCTCTCTCTCTCTCTCTCTCTCTCTCTCTCTCTCTCTCTCTCTCTCTCTCTCTCTCTCTCTCTCTCTCTCTCTCTCTCTCTCTCTCTCTCTCTCTCTCTCTCTCTCTCTCTCTCTCTCTCTCTCTCTCTCTCTCTCTCTCTCTCTCTCTCTCTCTCTCTCTCTCTCTCTCTCTCTCTCTCTCTCTCTCTCTCTCCCTCTCTCATCTGTTATCCGTTTTGTCTTGTATTGTTTAACTGTAAGTTATGTACATAGACATATAATCAGTGTATATTGCGTAGTCCGTATATTCTGTAGTTTAGCATTTATTAAAACCATACCCATGACTGTTTCTGTGTGAATGCTAATAAACACAAAGTCAATGAGATTTCACGACCCAAGAGCTACCCGCTCTTATTATGTACTACATTAGGTAGTTTAATTTTATAAACACAGGAAAATTAATGTTCACGGCCGGAAAGTTAATATTTCTTGGAGTTTATAAGAAGGGATAACTTTATTGAGAAATTGATAGGTTAATCTTATAGTCGTTTGCTGGACAAACACCTATTTGATAATTACATTAATTTCCCTTAAGGAGTATCTCATAATCGATCTGAAATAAGATTATTGATCTATGAATGAGGAATTATAAGACGTTGTGATTGATTATTCATGTATTCATATAATCTATCTATTTTCAATTTCAATAATTTAATGTAACTGTAATATGCAATATATTAATCATATTCATGATTAGTTATTAAAATTCCCTATAGATCATTTGAGCTAATATTCAGGTATGACCCAATGCCCTTACATAATCATTTACCTCTATATTAATCTTTATAGGCGCGTTTCACAGGCACGCACAGCCAATGGCGTCGGTAAACTCTGTGAACAAGGAATACCCACACGGTTCACTATAACCCCTAACATTGAAATACAACATGAAAAAGGAAATAAACATTGTTTGCTCAAACTAAATAACCGTATTATTAAGTTCATAATTTTTTTCCTATTGAGTATATTATGCTGCTGACTCACCGGAGTAAAATGTGACTCAACAATATTCAATCAGCTTCTCCATACACTGGATGGTATGAAATGAATCAATTTAACGCTTTTCTACTTTTCAGGTTTCCTTTTAACTATAGCCTATTACTTTAACTTAGATCGCAAAGATCAGCTCGCGTCATATCTCCTCGTTACGCAGGCACGTCCACACAAACACCCAGGGCGCGTGATGACGGAGCGCTCTCATTGGTCAATCACCAATTAACGAAATAACTTAAAACTTCAACTTTTTTTCTTAAATCACTTTTACACTTCACTTTTCAACCTTTATTAAGGAAATAACTTAATTCCATTTTATTTAAATTCATAAAATGTATTTATGGGTCGGGGGCCCTGGCGCCGAGCCAGTGGGTAGCGCTTAGCTGGCCGTGAGTGGCGATGGTTATCAGCCGCGGGGCGGAGCTGAGGGTCCCGAGGCGCTGGTTTCTCAGCGCTGGCTGAGAAGGTGGCGTGGTCTTGGGCCGACTCGAAGCGGAGCTGGAGCGCTTTGGCAAGAAGTGTGGCATAGCTTGGGACGACTTCTGCACTTCGGTGTAGAAGAGATCGGTGCTGGAGACAGGAGCATCAACGAAAGCCATCCTGTCTGCTTCCTTGATGTCGGTGAGGTAAAGAGCGCGAAAAAGCACGTCCGGCGAGGGCTGAAATCTTACGGCAGGGCTTTGAGGGGTGAACTGCTCTGGATCCCCAACCAGCAGCAGTGGGCGGGCAGAGATGAGCGGCAACAGCTTCTTCGAGAGGCGGTAGCTTCTCATATCTCTTTTCCGCTGCGCCGTCAACAGATGAGAGTGTAGCGGAAGTGGAAGGGATCGTGCGTGCTGAGTAGGGGCCGTGCCACTTCTTAGTGAGTTTGCCATGGACCTAAGGGAAGAAAGGCGCTGGTTTGTGACGGGGGGCCTGCTGGCGACCTGGCACAAGCCATCCGTCCAGCCGACTTCTGGGAGGCTCTTCAGGCGAGGCCCACTCAAGCCCAAGGTCAGCAACAGCCGCGGTGAGGATGTGCAGTAACTCAGCGTCCAAATTAGTCCTGACGCAGCAAAGGAGAGGCTGCTGTCGCGTTCATCATCCGATCTGCCAAAGGAGACGAGACCCGCCGCTCGAAGAGAGGGGCACTGATCCGCCTGCATGAACAGGACCGGTGAAGGAGACTGTGACGGAGAAAGCGAGGCACGTGGGGTCGTGCCCAGCGTGGGCTCGCTTATCTCCATGTGCTCAGGCTGCCGTTGGCTGCGCCGCTTCTTTTTCCTCGGCTGAAGTAGAGCTGGAAAAGGAAGAACTCCAGACTGGACTATTGTAATGCTCTCCTGGCTGGTCTTCCAGCTTACACTGTCAAACCTCTGCAACTGATCAAGAATGCTGCAGCTAGAGTGGTCTTCAACGAGCCGAAGAGAGCACACGTCACTCCTCTCCTCACAAAATTGCACTGGTTGCCGGTTGCCGCTCGCATTAAAAATTCAAGTCACTGACGTTTGCCTACAGAACAACCACTGGCACTGCTCCCTTGTACCTGAACTCACTACTTCAGACTTATGTGCCATCCAGAAACTTGCACTCTGCAAGCGAGCAGCGTCTTGTGGTGCCATCTCAAAGAGGCACAAAATCTCTCTCTCGGACCTTTACCATGACTGTTCCCTGCTGGTGGAATGATCTGCCAAACTCAGCCAGAGCTGCTGAGTCCGTAGCCATTTTTAAGAAACTGCTGAAGACGTATCTTTTTCGGCAGCACTTGATCCAGTAATACTAACACTTTCTTCTCTATTCTAACAAAAAATAAAAATAATAATTGCATTGGATTGTACTGTGAAGGGTCATAGCACTTACATACTGTTGTCCTACTGCTATTTAAATTGCTTCTATTGTTTCTCATTTGTAAGTCGCTTTGGATAAAAGCGTCTGCTAAATGAATAAATGTAAATGTAAATGTAAGAACGGGAGAAGCGGTGTCGCCATCTTTACAGAGAGCTCACCGCATCCGCAGCACCGAAACAGGAAGGCTCTCGCAGTGAGAGCAGCTGCCGGCAGAGAGTGCAGCTTTAGCATGGGCAGTCCCCAGGCATGTGACGCACTCCGTGTGCCCGTCGGCCTCGTGCAGAAGGCATCCACACGAGGTGCATAAAGAGCGAGGCATTTGAAACAACGCTCGCGGAATTACTCTTTTAGACTGATTGTTGCAGTGGCGAGCACACAGTAGCAGAAAAGGATATAGTAGATTGCCGGATGGCACTCCTCATGGAGTGTCTCAACACATTAAAGCTACACTGTGTAGGATTTTCTGCCATCTAGCGGTGAAATTGTATATGATTACCAACTGAATATTACTTTCTAGCCCCTCCCATTCCGAGGGCGTTTTAACTTATATGGTGGCCGTATTATTCCAAGTTGTAATACTCTGTCCCAGGCGCAGGCCACGGCAGTTGTAGGACAGTACCCGAATTTACATTTTTATGCTGACAGGTTAACCACAGAGGGCCCATTTGCCTCCCTTTCGGGCGGCACACAACATAAACCGACAACACTGGCCTTACGTGGCTCATAATAACGCCTTATTAGAGCTCCTTCAGGCCAGAGCTCAGGAGTGTACATTTCACCAATATCATTACATTCAGCAGTCACTTTAAAAGAGCCAACCGTGCTACGTGCATTGTCTAGATTCTGACAGGTGACAACTCTGTTAAGTTTACTTTTAAGATAATCAGCAAGTGTGTCTGCATCAAGGTCTGGTGAATATTGTGTTGCAAAAACACTCATTATTTTGGTCTTCACAGTTTTAATAGTACTCACGGCTCCAGTGCCGATGATGGAAGCAGGACCAGATCTTTTACGTCCCGCGGTAGTCGCATGCCCAACCAAGGATGTAGCAACAGACTTTGTCTTCAGCCGAGCCCGGCCATTTCTCGCAACTTTACTCAAACTTGGAGAGCCAGTGGAAATCACTGACCCAGCAGAATCCTTCCCCGTAGCTACATCCACCGCGACAGTCCCATCGCAACTGCACTGCACCGGTTCAGGACCGCTCGCAAATACGTCTCCCATTGTGTGCAGGGCTGCCAAGCCTCCAATTCCCTGCTCCACGGCCAGCTCATGTTCGCCACCTCGCACCCCCGGCGTCGGTTCCATAGCGTTCCCCGGGCCATGGTAAAAGGCCTTCTTTGATCCTGGAGAGATCCCAGCAGCAGCAACAGCACTAGTAGTCGGGTTACCAGATCTGCACTCCAGTTCAGATACCCGGTGATTGATTTCCACAGCTTCAGCACAAACTTGTTCTCAAACACCCGTCTGGAGCTGGGTTATGTGTTTTAGAGCTCCCACTTCTGCACAAAGCTGCTCATTCTCCGAAGCAAACAGGAGACATCTAAACTCGAGAACGTCACCGGAGGGAGCTCATCCAAATAATAGGAAACAAATCTAGGGATATTAGACCCACATTCATTCAGTACTTTAAGGCAGAGTTTTATGTTGTTAGCGTCTCTGTGCTGCCCTTTGTATGCAACACACCTCTGCGAAGTACCCGGACAGAGCTCAAACAAAACTTTTTTTAGTTATCCTCAACAATAAATTTCAATATTGCATCTGCAGCAGCATTATGAACTTTTGTAAAGATACCATTAACTTTTAAATGCATCATTACATTCAAATTGCAAACACATGAGGAGAGTCTCCGCATGGAAGACCCGCGACTGGCAGATGAACGTGTACTACATTTCTCTCCGAAACTGTAGGAAATGAAATAAGATTGAATGGAGGATTTTAACTGTGACAAGATGATTGACAGGGCAGTTTACTGACAGGATGCACGTGATAGATTTGTCCGTTAAAGATGAGGAAGTAGTATGTCCCAAAGCTTGCCTACTCTTTTGCTACACACTCAAAAGTATGTACTTTTTCTTCACAAAAAGAGTACATACTTTTAGGGCGTAGTATAAGTAGGCGAATTGGGATGCAGCCAGCGTTGTGCTGTTATCAGTAACGAGTCGCTCTCTGTAATGACGGCTTCTTCTCCGCGACTCATAGTTACCCACATAGTCTCCGATCAGCACATTGTCTCCCCCTACTGTCCACTGAGGGTATTACGCATCACAAGTCTAATACTAATTAGATACTAATTCTCTAGTATCTACTAAAGGCAGCATAACGTTGTAAGGTAGGATAGGATATTTCCACCGCAGGAACTTTCCCCAGGAACTAGGAACTTTTTAGGGTGGTACTCGGTGTGTTTACACCGCAGGAACCAGGGTCTAAATGAAGTTCCGGGTTAACATTTACCCGTCAGAAAGTCCCTGCTGGCGAGGTAGTACTTTTTCAAAGTTTAGGAACTTTCGGGGGTGGGACTTGTGCGCTGAACATGCTGATTCTCACTTACTTCGTTGCGTTGCTGTTCGTGGTTTCTTCAAAGACTCACTTAATGAGCATGCCTCGGGGGACCCAATATGGAACACCGATCAGGCTTAAAACCTCAACTTCCCAGCACTTGCCGCCGCTCACTGCCGCTGCTGCAATCCACTCGAGCACTTGTGCAAAACTTCACTGCTGCCAGAACCTTCCTTCCCACTGTGCTTCAAGCCCCTCTCCTTATACTCCTTTTTTCCGGGCGTGTGTTTCAATGAAGCGCCAATCATTGGCTTCAGCTGCCGCTCATTATAGTCGGCGGCCATCATGTGTAAACCAAAAGCCAGCCCGGTGTTACACCGGCATTTCTTCCCCCTGGCAACGAGTCAATTTTTTTTGTTCCGGGTTTGTTCACCCGGTGACATATTCACACTGGAAGCATTTGCGTCACAGTAGCGGCTCCAAGGATACATACAAGTGGGCATTTTTTTATAAAGACAACTATAAATTTGTTTTTAGAAGTTGGTCATTGATGGTCTTGAAAGTTTGTTTAGACGGGGAGGTGAACAACATTTGCATGTAAATTGTAAACAACAAACACAATCAAGAAAACAGTTCCGATCATGTCGTTTTAGTCATACTTCGATATGTTTACAAGTCAGCAATCTTTGCAGACAAAAAAAAACCGCACAGTCGGGTTTGATTTGGGTAGTGCTTGCCTATACCTGTGTATTACATAAACTAAAATAAAGTTTATATATCATATTTTCTGCATAGTATACTTTAGTTTTTTTTATAACACACCATACTTTCACCCAAGCTGAATAATTAAAAACAACTTTAAATGGGTAAATCTTTAAGAAATATATTTTTGAGTCTTCATTTTCTTTTCTGACATACTCCAGTTCTACCAGAAAGACTCGGGAGAATTATTTCAACAATCGTACATTTATTGACAGCTCAGCAAGCCCCGTCCGTAGTGCATAATCCGAGGGTATCGGATCTGCAATTCCTGCCTGAAGATGAAGGCAGGGGCGCAGCCGACCCCCTGCAAGGTTTGGGAAGGGACCATCCTGGTGGTGGTGGGGAGGATGGAGGTGAATGGAAGCGTCAGCATCTGCGAACTCAAACATGTGTAAGTACTGAGCTTTTATACAGTGAGCATGAGAATATGATTGGATAGAAGTGAAGCAAAAGATGACGTAGTAATTGAGTCTTCCCGGCAGAACTTATGCTAAAGCTTTCATTTCTTGATAAAACACACTAGACATGCTTATTCAGTAAGATTGAGAGTGTGTAGTGAATTAATGGTGATTGGGACATAAGGTTGAATGGGACAGTATAACTGCAGAGTTTATTTTCTCTCCTGATGAGTGAAAATAAAAAAAACTTTTTGGCTCAGCTTTAGTTGTGAGACCACATAATCAAAATTGCATGCTCTCATCGGTGTGACATCACGTGGATGGGCGGAGCAAAAATCAAACAGAAAGTTGACCCTGCAATGCATGAGGTGAGGAAAATGACATTAGCTTTTGCTAGTTTTAATAATAAGGTCATACAATTGTCATAGCAAATATATTGCAAAAACCTTGGATTAAAACATGAATATGATGTATGGCTACTGCAACAAAAGCAGTAAAACATAGTTCATATGTTTCTGTTTTCAGAATTAGGTGGTTTTTGTTTTGTCCCATCCAACCAAACACAATTTCATTCAGCATTCAAACAGCGCGTCACGTTCGGGTACAACAGTCAACACGATGAAACTCACTCCACAACCCTCTACAATGCAAGAAAATTTCACTGGGTGACTAAATAATGTCTGTAATTAGCCATTGGCTAATAAATTCTTAGATGTTACTGTGTGTGTTAGATGCCAAGTATTAGTTTAGCAGAGATATATTTTCACTCGCGACACGACTGATGCATGGTGTTGCAATCAGTCTTCTCCATCTCCGACTGCTTATACATTATTGACCGGTGTGGTTCCCTAACTCGTGGCCATGAGAAATATATGTCGTTCTCTCAAAATATGATGTCGTGGCCACGAGAAAAATATATTGTTCCCTCAACATATGATCTCGAGGCCACGACTTTACATCGCGTGGCCACGACATAGCCTACTGTAATGATGTCGTTACCTCAACAAAATGATCTCGTGGCCACGATTTATTTTCATGTTCCCACGACTTAATATGACTTTCCCACAAATTAATATCTTGTGGCAACAACATATTATCACGTTCCCACGAGTTTATATGTTGTGGCCACGACAAAAATAAGTTAACCGAATATGTCCCCTCCCTGTCACCACCGTACTAGGCTAACTGGGACTTGTCATTAGGGGCCAAGCACTGAAGGTGCGGGCACCTATTGTATCTGTTCCCGTACCAAAAATAATTCTTCTTCTTCTTCCGCTCTGGGAGTCTATGGCAGCCCATAGAACCGATCGCGGGAAAGTTGTAATGGTTTGACATTCGGATAGAGGACAGTCCCAACATTAAATACACCAATTTTGGTGTGTCTAAGTCATTCCCTCTAGCGCCACCAACTGTCCAAAGTTTCACTCATGTTTATTCTAATAACTTTTGAACCACAAGGGCTAGAAACAAAATTCTTTTTTCCTCTGATTCCTGACCTCGTGACGATTCGATTGCACCCAATGACGTCATTTTGCGCCATGAAAAGTTTTCCGCCATTTTGAATTTTCCGAAAAAGCTACTTTTTCGAACTCCTCCTAGGCCGTTGCTCCAATTTCCATGAAAATTGAATCAGATCATCTACAGACCATGCCGACAAAAAGTTATGGAATTCAAGTTGATTCGCTTAGCAATTTTCGAAAAAACCCACAAACAAATTTTACGTAGCGCTTGCGAAAACAGACGTAAGGCTGTATCTCCGCAACGCTTTGTTGGATTCAGACCAAATTTGCCACATGTCATCACAAGCATGACTTGAGGCTACATGCTGCGTTTCGGCGCAGCGCCACCTACTGGTCCGGAGATATGAAAAATGGCTATTTTTGCTTATAACTTCTGAACAGTTTGCCCAAAAATCATCAAATTGGTCTCGTTAGATTCAGGCCAACATGCTGAGTCGACTGATATCCAATTTTACCATGTCGGCCATTTTGGCTGTCGGCCATTTTGAATTTTGTGCTAAAATGCTGTATTTTAAGAACGCATGAATGGATTGTTACGAAACATGGTATGGGTCATCAGCACGATGCCCTGAAGGAGCGTGAGAAGTTTCGAAACAGCGCCACCTTGTGGTCAAAAGTTATAACAACATTTCCAAAAAGGCTAATAACCTTTGAATACATCTGCCTATTGAAATGCCACTGGTCTCAATAGATTCGCTGGGTCACGCTGAGAACATAGATACCAAGTTTGCCATATTTGGCCGAACTTCCTGTCCGCCATCTTGATTTTCAGTCAAAACCTACTTTGTCGAACTCCTCCTAGACCGTTTGTCCGATTTTCACCAAAATCGAATCGTATCATCTCCACACTGTACCGACAAAAAGTTATGGAATTCGTGTTGATTCGTCAAACCGTTCTCAAATACCGCGCAAACAAATTTTACGTTGTGCTACAGCTACAGATTTAGTGCAAAAGTACTACATCGCCCATAACTCCTAGAGTCCGTTTGTCCTAGACTCAAGTGTCTCACACCACTGTGATCCCTGGCTCAAGGCGGACAAAATGGCTATCTCCAATTTCGATTTAGGCCAGAAAAATTTTCTGCTATGTCGAATTTTGTCCGAAACCTACTTTTGCAAACTAGTCCTAGGTTTTTCACCAGATCGGAACCAAACCAGTCTAGGACATTTCTCTGGACTCTCTAGATCAATAAATATTGAAAAAAAAGTTGAACTTTTGCATTTGGGTGGCTGTAACAGGGTCATTTAGAAAAGGGGCGTGGCAAAATACACTAAAAAGCCTATAAATCCCATATGAAAATTCAGAACTTCACCAAAATTGATGAGCATATGTGTCAGAACATGGTGAGGAAGCATGCAGAGTTTCATGGAGATCGGACCATAGGTGGCGCTGTAACTGGCAAAAAGCCTTCAATCTTATTAGGGGTTCAAGCATGAAATGCTGAAACCCTATTGTAATTAAGGATTCGTAAAACGCATCGTGCAGGCCAAACCGTAAGGCCTAGAGACGTGAAACCTGGCCAGATGGTAGGCCTCAATTTGGGGACAACCTATCAGAGTATGACCCCGAATGGCCCATAGGTGGCGCTACAGCAACCAAAAGTTCAAAATTGATCATAGCTCTTAGACCGTTTGTCCCAGGATCAAGTGCCCCAAATCGTTGGAATCCTTGGCTCAAGGCGGACAAAATGGCCATCTCCGATTTCGATTTAGGCCAGAAAAAATTTCTGCTATGTCGAATTTTGTCCAAAACCTACTTTTGCGAACTAGTCCCTGGTTTTTCGCCCGACCGGAGCCAAACCAGTCTAGGACATTTCTCTGGACTCTCTCGGTCAATAGTTTTTGAAAAAAAGTAGAATTTTTGCATTTGGTTGGCTATAACAGGGTCATTTGGAAAATGGGCGGGGCAAAATACAGTCAAAAGCCTCTAAATCCTAAACAAAAACTCAGAACATCACGAAAATCGCTGAGCATATGTGTCATGACATGGTGAACAAGCGTGCCGAGTTTCATGCAGATCGGACCATAGGTGGCACTATAAATGGCAAAAAGGTTCCCTTATTATTAGGGGCCAAGCACTGAAGGTGCGGGCACCTATTGTATCTGTTCCCGTACCAAAAATAATTCTTCTTCTTCTTCTGCTCTGGGAGTCTATGGCAGCCCATAGAACCGATCGCGGGAAAGTTGTAATGGTTTGACATTCGGATAGAGGACAGTCCCAACATTAAATACACCAATTTTGGTGTGTCTAAGTCATTCCCTCTAGCGCCACCAACTGTCCAAAGTTTCACTCATGTTTATTCTAATAACTTTTGAACCACAAGGGCTAGAAACAAAATTCTTTTTTCCTCTGATTCCTGACCTCGTGACGATTCGATTGCACTCAATGACGTCATTTTGCGCCATGAAAAGTTTTCCGCCATTTTGAATTTTCCGAAAAAGCTACTTTTTCGAACTCCTCCTAGGCCGTTGCTCCAATTTCCATGAAAATTGAATCAGATCATCTACAGACCATGCCGACAAAAAGTTATGGAATTCAAGTTGATTCGAATTACCGTTCTCGAATACCGCGCAAATAAATTTTACGTAGCGCTTGCAAAAACAGACGTAAGGCCGTATCTCCACAACGATTTATCGGATTCAGACCAAATTTGGTACATGTCATCACAAGCATGACCTGAGGCTACATGCTGCGTTTCGGCGCAGCGCCACCTACTGGTCCGGAGATATGAAGAATTTATATTTTTGCTTATAACTTCTGAACGGTTTGTCCAAAAATCACAAAAGTGGTCTCGTTAGATTCAGGGCATCGTGCTGAGTCGACTGATATCCAATTTTCCCATATCAGCCATTTTGGCTGTCGGCCATTTTGAATTATGTGCTAAAATGCTGTATTTTATGAACGCATGAACGTATCGTTACGAAACTCAGTATGGGTCATCAGTACAACGCCCTAAAAGTACTCAAAAATTTATGAGACAGCGCCACCTTTTGGTCAAAAGTTATAATGAAATTTCCAAAAATGCTAATAACTTTTGAATAAATTTGCCTATAGTAATGACACTGATCTCAATAGATTCCTTGGGTTATGCTGAAAACATAGATACCAATTTTGCCATAGTCAGCCAAACTTCCTGTCCGCCATCTTTATTTTCTTTTAAAACCTACTTTTTCAAACTCCTCCTAGACCGAACGTCCGATTTTCACCAAAATTGGATCGTGTCATCTCCAGACCGTGCCGAGTAAAAGTTATGGATTTCGTGTCGATAGACAAAACCGTTTTCGTATACCGCAGTGGCAAAGTTGAGGCATGATGCCAAAATGACTATTCAGGCTTTATATCTGCAATGCCTTGACATATTGACACCAAACTTTGTATGTGTCATTGTCACTTCACTCTGACCACATCACATCAGTTTCGTAACTGCGCCACCTATTGGTCGAAAGTGATAATCATATTTTTAGTTATTGTATGTGATTTTTCAACCATTTTGCCAAAATTCATCTTCAAATGTCTTTAATTGCTCTTTGCTGCAGTGGGTCTCACACTCCCAGCCACTTTGGCATGTCTTGTCGTCTTGCTTGCGCTTGGCCCCGGTGATTGCTGCTTGCAGCTATATTTGCACTTGTTGCTGCTATTGTTCTCTTAATTGGTAAGTCACTGTGGCGAGCAGGACGAGGTCGAGTATAGGTTAGGGGAAAATAGGTTTCCATTAAAGGGCACCTATTATGCAAAATTCACTTTTACATGGTGTTTGAAAATAAATGTGTGTTGGCAGTGTGTGTACACAACCACCCTATAATGATAAAAATCCAACCAGTGTTTTTTTTTAAATCCCCATAAATCATAAGCACTGTCTCACTAAGAACCTCTTGTTTTTCTCCACAAATCTCCTTCCAGGTTTGTTTTCACAGATGCATTAAAATGTAATGTATTGAAAATAATAATAATACACAAAAATATTGATTTTTATGAGAAGGGTTTACTGGAATGCTTCTAAAGCAGAAAAACACAATATTTATTGTTTGTCAAATTCACGTAAATCACTGAAATATTATCACTTAATGAATTTTTTTTGATTAAGGCAACATATGTTACACAATACAGAGATGACTAAAGTTAAATATTTTACATTTACTTTTAATGTTCAATGGTTGAAGGGTGATTTCAATAATATCATCTCATTGTACCCAGTTTTTGAAAATGGATATTATTGCATTCACAGAGCAGACCTTTTGCTGATTGTTTACAGATGAATAGAAGTTACTCCCATAATTTGAGCAGAGTCATGGGACAGAGGAAAAAGGTGGATACATTCTTGAACAAGCCCCACTAAAAGCTTTTTGTCTAGCAATGTTATATAAGTTGGTTTCAAACACCTTTTTGCCACATTTAAACATCTCTTTATTAATTTTGTTTTGTATCAGTCATTGAGTAAACTTGCCTAAAGGCCAGGAAACTTAAGGCAATGCTTAACTATATCACTGACCTGAAAAGTTGACCAGAAAACTTGTGTTAATCACACATAAACACATCATATTTTCTCATTTGTTTCTGTTGTACTGTACATGTTGTAATTGTATACAAATCAGTAACTCTTAATAATTTTGTCCAAAACAATGGCTCATATTTAAAACTTTTAAAAAGAAATAAAACAGTACAATATACCCCATAAACTTGCAATGAAGGAGGGGCCCGAGCCAGATCTAATGAATCTCATAGAGAGACTTTGGTGTGGGCTCATTTGACTTGGGCCAGTACTTAATCACTTAGCAATTACCCAGCACACTCTAGCAACAGCATAGCAATATGCTAACAACCACTGAAAACATCTTAGCAACTGGATAGTAACACTATTGCAAGCACCCAGAACAAGTTTGCATGGGCATGCACCATTGCCATTTTTATAGCCGAAATTTTTAGTAGTATGTTACTTTTTCCATTTTTGAGCTTTTACTAAATGTATTTCCAAAATGAACTTACTTGTTTAAAATATTGCTAAAACATTGTATAAATAAAAAACATTTTAATTAAAATTAACTGTATATTTTTTTGGGGCAATAATGATGTTTGTATTCAATGTTATGTTTCTATAAAAAAAGAATAATAATAATAATAATTATATATATTTTTTTTTATTTATAAAAAAATATATATTTATATATATACATACATACATTAGTACAGTTAGATAAATGTTCAATACACGTACTAACAATTAGTAGTCAAACATTTTTTTTTTTACCATCATGCATTCAATACTAATTGGCTTTGAGTAATAAATTACATTTGTCATTCCATGCAACAGTTGGATGTTATTGAAGAAATTAAATATGCTATGCTTTAAGGTCTTTACCGCATTCAAAGCCATTTCCTTAATGTTTCAGAACTTGGCCTATTTGCACGTTCCTGCAAATGTTGCCAAATGCCAACCGTGACGACTGCCATGTTGTGCCCTGCAGCTCAGTCTTGTCCGAGCCAAACAGTCTACATAAGCATGTACTATATATTTCTCTTACAGGACGTGTTATATATGCCTGTGTGATGTAAGTGGAAAACGGAATTCAGAGGGTGGGGTCAATCCTTGTGCAATTAAGGGAAATAATCCTATAGACAAATATAAGGGAAAACATACGTTTAAAAATTAAACGCTATTCTGAATGTTGTCAATGTCAGTAATGTTTACAACCCTGCCTGAAACTAAATTAAAATCTAGTCACTTTTTTTTTTATCTGAGACAAAAAGTGGAGAAATATGTGAGACATTTTCAAGGTATGGTAGAGGCAAGATATTTGTAAGGGACTGTAGTGGGAATGACCAGTACATAGATGTGTTTGTAAATTCAGGCCTGAATTGCAATGCCCTCAGAGTGAATGAACAGTATGCCAGTACTGTCAGTAACATGCCAAAACGTATTAGAGAAGTATATCCAGTCAGGCAGCTTGGCTTCATAGACTCTTTAACATTTAAAACACATTAAGATGAGAGGTTGACAACTTCACACCTGCTGTGTTTTTAACTGTTTTGGAATAGCTCTCATTGTACAAATAGTCTGAGTTCAGCAGCTCATCAAGACTTTACAGCAATAATTGATAGCCACAAACAGCCAACAACTATAAAGCTTCTCATCACTCACAACCCTAAATACCTTCAGGGGATATAGTGTTTAGCTCAGAAATAAACAGATAAAGCAGAACATGATTTACACACAGCAAATATTGTGTTTTGAGTTCTAAAAAAATACATTTTACAAATGAAAGAAAAGTACATTAAATGTTTTAACACGTTTAATGTTAAAACTCGTGGAATTTTGCTTTGTTATCATTTCTAACTTTTTAAATCAAAGTTAACATTTTAAATTATCCACAAACTGAATAATTCAGCTGCATACGGTTGCAATAGAAAGAATAATATTTTCAATCTACATTTTCTTTAAGGCTTAAATGTTTGATTATATTGTTTATCATGTTTGAAGGAAAAATGTTTAATACCTTTTTATCAACAGTCATCAAGACATCAAAGTTTGCTTTTATTGGTCGTGTTCCATACAAGGTCCTGAATTATGATACATGGGTGCAGTGACCCCAATCAAACGACTCCTGTCCTGACACGTGAAAAGCGTCTGAACCGGACACCCACATTCCTCTATCTGGTTTCCGCTGTCAAAGCTGCATTTATTTCTGACCATGCCAACTGCTAACATGGACCATGAGGAGTTCAAACAGCTGCAAGCTTAGATCAGCAGCAACTAATTACCTGGCATCATTTAGATAACTGCAGTCCAGAGCTTTGTATATTTGTAAAAAAAAACAAAAAATCATTTATTTCAAATAAATTATTAATAGCAACACGTGTTATGACAAATTAGGTCTGAGGCCTTCACAAATTCACTTTCTTGATAACCAACCTAAAGATAACGTAAAGTTATCAGTACCTGCCAATAAAATCTGACGTCAGCTGCCGCTAATAACCGGAAGTCGGGGGTGGACGCCGCTTTTAGCCAGGCAAATAAGTTATTATATCAATATAAAATGTTAGTACTTATTTAAATAAAATACTTCTATTAATAATTATTTTATATTATACTACAGGGCCGTTGAATGCTTGAATCTGATTGGTTGACGAACGTTCTGAGGTGTGCAATTATTTTCAGGGAACCGCACGCTTAAAGTAGTTCCGGCAGGTCTTGACCTCATTACAGTTCCATATCACTTCGCGTAGTCAACTGTAATAACGGAAAAGAGGATACAATTCATAACAAGGGACACTGCAGCCCCATGCGCTTGATCTGCAATTTTCAATGTCTAACTTCACAATCAATGGAAACATGCAGTTTAATTTTAATAAATAAAGTAGGCTATACAGTCCTATACATAATCACTAAAAAAATTAACTGAATATTTAAATAAATTGATAGTCCTGTTGTTGCACGGGTTTTCGTAATTATTGAAGATAATATAACAAATAAATAAAATTGATAGGCCTATAGCCTGCTTGTTAAAAGGGCTTTGTGTTTCATTTATTAGTGTAGTCTACTGTCACTAAATCAGGGGCGGAGGCAGACGATTTAAACATTCGGGGCTTAGCCCAAACCTAGGGGGGTCCGGGGGCATTCTCCCCCGGTGAGATTTTTTTTACCATTTACGTCAGCTAAATGCACTATTTTTCAGGCTGTTTGAGATAATAGAATGCCTAAAAATCTATACACTATCTGGGAAAATGATGATAGTTAGGCCTACTCTGTAAAAAAAAAAAAAAAAAAACTGGACGCGCAAATGAGGTGAATTCGCGGCCGTGCCGCGCTAAACGTCATTCGCGCTGCAGGACCTCCAGACGTGCGTAAACGCGTCTTCACATTGACTTAAAGTTTGAAATCACTCGCGCCAGACGCTCTATTCACGTTCTGTGTGAACGGGTGTGAACGCAGCATTCACTTGTCCGCGCGGTTTGTCCAATGCTGCTTCTGAATCTCTCTCCGGCCGGTGAGGTTTACTGTTAGTGTTCCATATAAAAAAATGTTGTTATGTCCATAATATTAACTTCAGCCGGTTAGCCAGTAAGCTCGCTACGACGCAGGTGAAAACATACAATAGCCCGGCTGCCAGCCCCTGATGACAACGACGAAGAAGATTTATTCTTCGTTAGTTTTTATTGGCAGTTGGCAAACAAGCTGAGTGATGCGCGATGCATTACCGTCCGCCACCACGCACGGTAATAGAGCTTTTGTTTCATTTTTTGACGCTCCAGTCAGAAAGACTGAGAAGGAATGGAACAAAGTTAAAGTTATTTTAAAAAACCTAAAAGATTCGGGGCTTTTGACAAAACATTCGGGGCTTAAGCCCAATTAGCCACCCCCCCGCTCCGCCCTAAAGAATGAACGAATTAATTAAAACGAATTGAATTAATAAATAAATAATAATATTGACGCACATGCTTCTCTCTAAGGCCGGTTATGAATGTAATTTGATACTTGATGACTGATCATGCACGCGTTTTCAGCGCGTTCAGTCTGTGTTCACAGCGGTGTTTAAAATCTGCTGCATTCACAGTCAGAGAATGTTTCTAGTCGTTAAGTGTGTCCAGCATTACTCTGCTATCAGCGGCTCAAACCTCCGTTACTAACTCTAAAATGACGTTTTGGAATTAGCAACGGAGCATGGGTTTAGATGCGCAAGGAATTAGTCCTACATACAAGAGCGTTTTAATGACAAAAACTTTACAAACGTCTTGAAATACATTATCTGAACAATATTTCGAGGTGTGGTAACTGTAGTATAAGCGGAATAATTGACTCCAGGCCGTTGAATTATTATAAAAATAATGCACACCCGAGGTGTAACGGCCACTCCGCTTCGCGTCGTGACCGCATTACCACCTCGGGTGTGCATTATTTTTATAATAATTCAACGGCCTGGAGTCAATTATTCCTTACTTATTTGATTAAAACAGGTTTATCAAATATAAATCAAGTAACAAAGATCATAGACATAATACAAAAAAAAAAAAACATTATATAATATAATATAATCCAGCTAGAAATGTTACGTTCCCAGGACGTTCTCAGAACGTCCCCACTGGTGTCAAGGACGTCGCCTAATAACGTTCTGGGAACGTTCGGAGACGGTCATGATGTGGAGTTCTTTAAAGGGTCGGAGAACGTTATTTTGCGGACCTTCACAGAACATTCAGGACGTTCTCAGAACGTTTAGGGGACCATGTTTTATTTGGAAATGTTACGTTCCCAGGACGTTCTCAGAACGTCCCGAATGTTCTGTGAAGGTCCGCAAAATAACGTTCTGGGAACGTTCGGAGACGGTCATGATGTGGAGTTCTTTAAAGGGTCGGAGAACGTTATTTTGCGGACCTTCACAGAACATTCGGGACGTTCTCAGAACGTTTAGGGGACCATGTTTTATTTGGAAATGTGATGTCCCTAGGACGTTCTCAGAACGTCCCCCACTGGTGTCAGACGTCGCCTAGTAACGTTCTGGGAACGTTCGGAGACGGTCATGATGTGGAGTTCTTTAAAGGGTCGGAGAACGTTATTTTGCGGACCTTCACAGAACATTCGGGACGTTATCGGAACGTTTAGGGGACCATGTTTTATTTGGAAATGTGATGTCCCCAGAACGTTCTCTGAACGTCCCCACTGTTGTCAAGAACCTGTAGGGAATCAAACTAGAATGTTACTCGAGAAACTCTTCCACACTTGTTCTTGCAGAACCTTAATCAGAAATAAGCATGCACGTTTAACATTCAAAGATAAAATACAAAGCAGGGATCCGTCATTTATTTATTTATTTTTCAGATTTTCAGATTTATTTTTCAACAAAAACAGCAATAACAATTATTTGTATGAATGATATACTGTGTGTGTGTGTGTGTGTGTGTGTGTGTGTGTGTGTGTGTGTGTCAGTCACTGTCTCCCTGTCCCTGTTCCTGAGCCACTGTCTCAGGAGGTGCCCGAAGTTCTTCTTCCGCTGCCTGAAAAAATCAAACATTGTATTTATTTACCAATCACTTCAACGACGTTTTAATTACTTTTAACTTCACTTTGGTGTATAAGTATAGCCTACTAAGTAAAGAAGTGAAGGGATTCATCAAAACAGTTATGTTATAACTTATTCTAGAGAATATGTATATGAGAGAGAGAGAGAGAGAGAGAGAGAGAGAGAGAGAGAGAGAGAGAGAGAGAGAGAGAGAGCAGGAAGCATGGAATGAGGGAGCAAGACAAAGAGCGACTCATCTAATAAACTGCTCATAATCATCTCTATCTCATTGAATAAAACAACTTACAGGTGTCGCGACGGTCGACCACCTTGGCACGGTGAGGTGCATGTTTGAGGGTTTCCCCTATACATGTATCAATTTCCTTTTCCGTGTGTTTCGGAAATTGTTTGGCACAAGCACCTAGAAGAGAAAAAAAAGGTATTAACAAAATAAATGTGAAAGTCTCTAATGCAGGGCTCCAGACAGCTGGAAAGTAGCTATATTCAAGAACAATCAGGGCTTAATTTGAGCCGGAACACGCAGGAACATGTTCCGTCACCTCCGACATTGGATCCGGAACCTTTTTTTTATTGGATCCGACACCTCATGTGTCACTAAAAATTAATTGCCTTGATGAATTTTTTTTTTTTTTACTGTTTGTGTAGTGTTCAATGTTTGTGACACATGACTTGCGCGCTTGTTGTACGAGTTGAGATTGCTGTTAGCCTCGATCGTTTTACTCAGGGGAAAAATGTCAAAAAGACAGGAAAGTTTGCTTAACTTTTTCAAATATGCTGGACAGTCAGATCCCAAACAAGCAAAAATCGTTTCCGCTGATCAAAAAGGAGACCACGGTGGACACAGTGGCCTAGTATCGATATCTCGTTATTTCGACATAAATAAGGGGACATTCTAATCTGCATTAAGCCACATTAAGCGTTCTTATAGCCTAATGGTTTTCTATGGGAGGAAAATTGTTAACCGTTCATATTATGCGCTCATCTGATTTTTTGTACATAGCCTATTTGTTAGGATTTTAGTATCATAATGATTAGGCTAATAAATGCATGCACAATTATCCGTGAACTTTTTTTTGAACAAATGCCTTTGTGTGCAAAATTCAGATTTAAATTAATGTGCAGAAATTTGTACAAATAGAGAGTAGGCAATGTAGGCCTACTATACTGTTCTAGCCATTAAAAAAGCGCGTTTCATATTTGTTAAAATATTATAATGTTATTTTTTTTCCCATTTATGTTGATTTATGAAAAGTGAACAGCACGACCGAGATAGGATGCGCAATATGAGACATGGAGCGGGTCAGACATGATTTTGACCGTTGAAGTTGAAGTTGTTATAGAAAGCCTTTCTTTAAAGTGAATTTCGTTTTGTATAAATTGTATCTTAATATTAATCAATTTTTCATCAACCAATTGCCTGTATTTAATGAATAGGCCGACGAAACAAATATAACGGAGGCGCCCGCGCGCTCACTTGCGCACGTGAACTAGAGCATATCCTAACTTAACGAAACTCAGTGTATGCCTCACACAGACATGACAAATACACCAAATACACAAAGCTTGAAATGTCTTTAAACGAAATAATTCAAAACGAAAAAAGAAAAAGGCTACTCTCTGATTATGTAATCCATTATTAGGCTTATTTATGTGCATTTCTCTCTATACGCGCGTTCACACGGAGATGGCGATCGTCAACTTCATATTTGCAGCCGAGTCGACACTTTTAGAGAAAACACTTGTTTATTAATAAAAATCAATAGCCTACACGCGTCACCGGATTTACAGATACACGCACACATATTTCGAAATAACGAGATATTGTGTTGAAATAACTTTATTATTAATAATAGCTACATCTTTTAGAATAGGCCTATTTGATTGAATGCTGAATGTTGCGCTTGTTCAATTTAAAACAATTAAAACTTGAATTGTGATCATTAACATAACTGAATAGGCTATTAAATATTTAGTGACCAAGTTTTGCGCAGCTCCCCGTCAATGATCTAGCAGCACCCACTCAGCACATGCTGTCCCTGCAGAGAAGCTAAGGCAGTGTAATTTTTTTTTTTTTTTTTTTTGTTCCGTTACCTCCAGTCGTCGGATTTTATTTACATTCAGACACGAACTTGATGAGCTCATGATGCAATAACCAATCATATGAGTTTAGAGTGAAGAGTGAAGAAAAAAAACTGCTGGTTCGCGGGAGCTTTTGCCGCGTTCACGCCAGTGCCGCTCACCTCAGACAGAGACAGACAGAATATGGATTTCACTCGAGGAAAACTGTAGATGTAAGTAAGATATTAATTTAATCCTATTGTTTTTGTCATGCTACTAAAATGACTTGATTTTGTAATCGGAAAAACGAATTAACTAATTCATAAATGCCCCATAAAACGAATTAACTAATTCATAAAGTGCACACACCCACACACAAAAACGTTTAATATTCTTTTAATCAACATTATTCATTATTACATTAACACGACGAGCAATAATTGCAGTAATGGTGTTTTCAGTTAGGTATTTGTCAAAAAATTGCTATCATAACAGATTCAACCTTTCTGGGAATGCTGTGGTCGTTTGCCTCAGTCTGCCTAATTATTGAAAATGTTTTTGTGTTTTCGTGAAATTAAATATAAGCATAGGCCTATATGGTGTGGCCTACAGTAGGCCTGGCATTTCAGTTATTGGTGTATATTCCGCCTTAGTGGGTCGTATGACTGGCATAAAAAGAAAGAGAAGAAAGCAGTAAACATTTGAAATGGGCCGTTATCGAGGCATCAGGATGTGCATCACAGAACAGCGCGCGATTCTTGCGCTTGAATAGGGAATCCTACGTTTAGGATTGTGGGTAGTGTAGTTTTTTTCCCATAAGAACTTATAGTTCTACAGAAGCAAAAACCTTAGTTTCACAACCTCATAGCTCGTGGTCAGTCTACCTCGGAAAGTTTAGACATGGCTGATAATCTAAATCCTTATGGAGAAATACTGTTGAAGTCAAAAACGAGAAAAAAAATAATCTGAAGGTACACTGCAGTACAGACATTTTTCTGTTTATCATTTGCTCTTTAAAAAGTTGTATGATGAAGTGAGAATGAATGAATGAATGAGGCACAGAAGAAGAGAGAAGTTTTGAAAAGCATACTTAAAACAATATGGTGGAGGGCTGTCCCTATGAAGGTCAGTTTTCCTTTTCGGCCTTTCAGGCTGTAATTTGACCAGGCCTCATTGGTAGCTATTTTCCGAAGGATTCTCCTCACAGCGTCTCCAATGTTGCTGCCTCCCATCAGACTCAAAAACTGTATCTATGCAACAAAGATAAATATTAAAAAGCAAATGTTAGTGTTGCAGTGGCATGCGGAGCAGGGTTAATCGCTGGCACACAAGCAAATGCGAGAGGTGTATGTATTTCATTCAGATAAATTAGCCTACATGCACACAGATCTACATTTTGAACTTAAAATGGCACTTTGTAACAAAAAGGTTGCAGACCCCTGTGCTATATCAACATACCATCCTTTTTTTTCCTTCAGGTCCCTCAAGTTTTAATATTAAAGCTTGCAGCTCCTGCACTGTTTTGCAGGGCCTCTCAATGGTCTCCTGTGGTGGTGTTGTGATGGTTGCCGGACCAGGACGATTCTGTTGAATAGCCTGGACCAAACGCTCAATAGAATTTGAAATATCTGTCGACATTCTCTCTATTGCGAGGAGCATCCGCTGCTCAGATTGCTCGATGAGATGCTGGAAATCTGAAAAATTGAGATGGGTGAGATGATGATGTGGGGTGGTTGGGGTGGGGGGGGGGGTGGGGTTTCCTAGGTAATGAAGCATATCCTGAAATCCCTCTGAACATCTTTTTTCATCGTGTGTGTAATCAAAATGAAAAAAAAAAATTTTGCACCGACTTTATCATATGTTCAGATCTATCTACCAAAAATATATGCAAAGTTGTGCATATTTAATCAGATAATGCCTAATTTGCATAATTAAACATACACATTTCAAAAACTTGTAATACATTTTTTTTATGAACTTGTGTAAGTAATCACCTGAGGAAGTTTCATGGTGATATCTATTATTTTAAAATGTTACCCTATTCACCTGTAGTGTCTCGCCTTAATTTACTGAAGATAAAAAAAAAAACATTTATCTTAACAGATGAATAGAAGACCAACAGTAAACATACATACCATGGAAAGTATCATTAGCTGAAAGATTTGGTAGGGATGGCTCCTCTTCCTCAGGTGAGTGAGCAGTTATTGTGATGTCAGTAGGTGGTTTGTCTAAGAACAGACATTGAAAGCATGGGATAAACTCATAGTTCAGGGGAGTTAAAGGAACACTCCGACTTTTTGGGACTTTAGCCTATTCACCTTATCCCCCAGAGTTAGATAAGTCCATACATACCTTTTTCATCTCCGTGCGTGCTATAAGTCTGTTTGACGCACCCACGCTAGCCTAGCTTAGCACAAAGACTGGATGTAAATGGTTGCAGCTAGCATACTAATCCAAATAAGTGACAAAATAACGCAAACATTTTCCTATTTACATGTTGTGATTTATATAGTCACAGAGTGTGCAAAAAACAAAGTCACATGAAACACAGACATATTTTAACCGTATAAATACTGGGAACTATATTCCCTGAATATAGGGCGGAGTGATAACCGCAGCGCACCTGAGACGCGCTCTGAACGAACTCTCTGCTCCTCACCACGGCGCGTCTCAGGTGCTGCGGTTATCATTCCGCCCAAGTAGCAGTGCTTCGCCTTCAGAGAATATAGTTCCCAGTATTTATACGGTTAAAATATGTCTGTGTCTCATTTGACTTTGTTTTTTGCACACTCTGTGACTATACAAATCACAACATGTAAATAGGAAAATGTTTGCGTTATTTTGTCACTTATTTGGATTAGTATGCTAGCTGCAACCATTTACATCCAGTCTTTGTGCTAAGCTAGGCTAGCGGTGGGTGCGTCAAACAGACTCATAGCACACACGGAGATGAAAAAGGTATGTATGGATTTATCTAACTCTGGGGGATAAGTTGAATAGGATAAAGTCCCAAAAAGTCGGAGTGTTCCTTTAAGTATTTTGACAAGGAATTGTAACTTACACAAAATGCCATGACAAAAAATACCACCCTACAACTCAATATAAGACACAATTCAAAAATGTTTAAAATAGGATTTTCATCAGAAATCTGTTTGTATTTCACACAAATAGCCTGTTCACTTCAGCTGGCAATGCACTTATTTTGCCTGTTCAACAATTGACAGCGTACACACCACCATCAAATCAACACAACACAAGAAATGACACCAAAAGTTAAATCTGTTACTTACAACTCGGGGGCTTTGGGAGGCTTAATGGCTTTTGAGAGGATGTGGACATTTTTCTCCTTTTTTCGGTAGGAATCTCACATTCTCCTATTAATTCAGGATGAAACAGTTTATATATCGTTTAGTTTTATAAAGTAGTTGTCTCTGTAATCATGCATGGTATATGGCATAATTTTTATACATAAACAGCGGAGTAATGCATGAAAAAGCAATCGCGTGTGTTTACCTTCACTCTCTGTCCAGTATTTTGATGGTACTTTTTTTTTCCCGCACTTTTAGCACCTCTTCTTCTGTGTCCACATTTGAACTTTCAACAGCTTTTTTGGCTCGCTCTCTGGCTGTCTTATAGTTGTCTAAGGATAGAGTAAATTTGTGTTGTCTTTTTTGTAATCATTTTACTATGTAAAGGCAGTGTACCTCCATATGACTATATATTTATTCAGTTTTCTCACCAGTCTCGGAGAGTATTCTTATTTTATGTCGCTTCCAGAGCTCCTTATCTGGCCTTTGGGAGGCCTTTGCCATGGCATCAGCATTTCTACGGGGCCAGTAGCAAATCAGAACCTAAAACATTTCAGGGAAAAGTTAATCACATCTTATTTTTTTCCGGTATTAATTATGTGTGTGTGGGTGTGTCTGTGTGTGTGTGTGTGTGCACATGCATGTTGCCTTACCCCATTCACCTCCTCTACCCATAATGTAGGCGCCACAGCAATTGCATTTTCTTGTTCAAAAATAACTATGTAAAATCCAACCTACATTAAACAGAAGAACATACACCCCTTAGAAAAGAGGGCCAATAAATATGAAATCTAAGTTAAGACATTAAAGCAATGACAGAAAAAAATAATACTAACTATGTACATATTTCCATATTTCCTTAATCAAGGTCATGAAGGAGAGAAAAGACAACTTTGCGGCCATGCCCGTCCTCAAGGATCATTGCCCTTCCTTGCAAGTTTGTCTTGTCCAGAATCTCCATCTTTGATGGACCACATACATAGGCTCCATAGATCATTGAGTCACATGGCTCGTAAAGGTACGCCGTTAAGTGTGAGAAGACTCTACATAAGAACTTTCCGGAGTTGGTCCTCTCCAGAACTTCACAGCAGGATGTTGGGCTAACAATGTAAACATTATTAGGATGTTTCAATTGTATTGGTCTCTCTTCATTTGTTTGTATAGGAATCTGTGAACGTTCTTGGAGCCGTTTTGCTGCTTGGACTAGAACATGGTTTCCTGATCTAACCATCTTCTTCAGCTGGTGGAGGTAGCTCTCAAACGCAAAGGCACTGCATTTGTCTAATGATCCATATGTGGTGGCATCAGCAGTGAGGTGAAGCAGTGAGTGCACATTGTACACTAGGAATTCTTTCCCATATATGTGCCGGCCTTGTTCTACAAAATATGTGAGGAGCTCATGGGCATACACATTGTGGGTTTGTGTTAAATGTGGAGACACTAGTATACACAAAGCCACACTAAAGGCCATGAAATGACTGTACAGGGTTTCTGGCAGGATTCCCCGGAGAACAACTTTGCCAGTGTAGAGCATAAACTGCCTGAATTCAGTGGCCTTCCACCTCTCCAATTCCTCCAGACTGCGTGGCTTCCTGGCAAAAATATGGGGTATGTCACTTCTCAAATTCCTTAGCCTCTGATTGACCTCCCTCAGCTGAGCTGGCGATAGCCGATTCTCCGACTTGCCCCGTGACCATAGTAGGAGCAATTTTCTCATCACTCCCAGGCAGCATTGGTGCATGTAGTCAGCAGGGAAAGACTTGATCATGTCAATTTGGAGATTGCTGAAAGGGGACACGGCATTTTCGTGATGATGTTCTGGCTGGTGTTGCTCTCTAAATGAGACATCATTCCTCAAAGTGAGGTCATGCACTTGTTGGTACGTGATGCGCCCCTCCCAGTTGCCTTTTTGGGTGCATTTGTCACAGCCATAGTAACCTGAGAATTGTTTGATGCACTTCAGCATGGCTTTTGCTGGTGCATCACAGGTAATGCATCTCAATCTCACATTGAGTGTTGTTTCTCCCCATGCAAAGCCATTCATTTGTATCATTTTCAATTCATCTGATATGATTTTAATGAAATCCAGTGATTTGGGCTTGGCTTCAGTAAGGGCAATGGTCAAAGGAAATGTGCTTGCTGGTTTTAGATGTACTGTGCAGAGTACAGGCCAGAAAGATTTACCAGTGCTCTTAAAGAGTGGCAGTCCATCTACATTGAGGGAAATCTCAAGCTCAGTGATGTCTTTTGCATAATTGTTGGGATACCGATTCAAGCACATGATTAATTGTTCAGTCACTCCTAATTTAATGCATTCCACACCAGACACCATTTGGCTTTCAACATGATCCGTTTTTAATAATGTTTTAGTAGTAGATGGCAGGTGTTTATGCCCTTGATCTCTGAGAATTTTGAGCAGTTTGTCTGCAGCATTGTGCTTGATATTATATTCATTGATCCACTTCTTTAACTCCTCTGCTAAATTTTCAGTGGGCATATCAATGTTGGCAGTA
Organism: Phoxinus phoxinus; assembly: GCF_949152265.1. Classification (NCBI taxonomy): domain Eukaryota; kingdom Metazoa; phylum Chordata; class Actinopteri; order Cypriniformes; family Leuciscidae; genus Phoxinus; species Phoxinus phoxinus. The sequence goes on along the minus strand of NC_136878.1, from coordinate 19,675,704 downwards.
TTCTCAAAAAACTCTCCATCCATGTCACTACTGGAATATTCAAGAACCATATTCTCTGTGTCTTCTGCCATTGTATGTTGTAGCGATGTGACTGCATTGATGTCAGTATTGACAAACGACATTTCATCGCTGTCACTATTAGATTCTCCAGTCATTGCATTTTTTAGGCCTGGGTTCCAGATTGGCATAGTGTCCCTGGAATTGTGTGCTTCACTGTCTAGCACAGTACTAGGACCAGCTGCATTAATGTGCACATTTCTCATTTTCCTTTGCACCCTCTGCCATAGTCGTTTGTATTCTCTTTTCCTAGCTTCTGCAGGCATCCAGTTGTGTGACACAGATATGTGTTTTTTTCTCTGCAAATGGGTACACATGTAATTTAAATAGAAAACCTAAAGAATCATTAATTTTGAAACAAATACAGTGATCTTTCACTCCACATTAAGGTGAAATTTTTTTTCTGGCATGTCAGCAATATGCTGTAAATTTAAAAACCTTTTTTGCAAGACAAGCCTACCTTCTGAGATGACATCATGCTAGTCTGTCTGTGGGGCAGGGTCTGGAAAGCACAGAAAAGATGCATAAAGTGAATGGAAATCACATAAACCTTGATGTGGGAGAATTGTATTTACACTGTTACTTCAAAGGATATAGATGATACTAGATCCATGCCTAAATTGTGACTTACCCGGTTGTGCATTAAAGTGTAATTTCTATAATAATAATAATTATTATTATTTATTTATTTAATTAGTTTTTATTTTATTTTGTTTGTGTGTGTTTTATACCGTGTATTTATTGTTTGTTCTGATTTTGTTATGTAGAATATAAAGAAAACCAATAAAAATTTAATTTCATGAACATTATTAAACATGGACCTTTATTATCACCAATAAGGCTTATTTCTGCTAATAGCTATTGTAGGCTCGTTTTGAAAATATAAGCGCAAACTGGGAGCTGGCTGTTGCGGAGGCTGAGGGGCGCGCGCGCGCTCACAGCCAAGCCTGTGAGAAGGCACGTTAATATTAAAATAAAGTATACAATATTTATAATAACTGCCTTCATAATTTATTTTAAAGTAGCTAATGTTAACATGACAGACATAACCCTAAAAAATTAAGCTTATCTGAAAAGGATAGACTACTCCTTTAGGCAAAATTACGTCACGTAGACATAACGGCATTTAATGACAATTATAGCATATGGCGTTTAACAGTGCGGACGAGTGGTAGTGCTATAAAGTTAAAGAAAAAGACGAAAAAGCACATAAGCAATGTGGTAAATTTACTACTGGAAAAGACAGTCGGTCAATTTTATGACAATTTATTACATTAATTGTGAAAACGGCCGTTTTCATGAGGAAACTTCGCTCAAAAGCTACTGTCCTTATAATTCCATCTTATTATTACTGTTATTATTATTATTATTATTATTATTATTATCATGTCTACATATTTTATATGTCATTTAGTGTTTTCTGTTCACACGTCCACGCGAAATGGGGTCTTGCGCCCACACCGTGATGACGGCTCCTCGCGCTCGTGCGGAGGCCGAGGTGCGCGCGCGCTCACAGCCTGTGAGAAGGCGCGTTGATTTTCAAATAAACTTACAATATTGATAATAATTGTATTCATAATTTATTTTAAAGTAGCTAATTTTAACATGACAGACTTAACCCTAAAAAAATAAGCTTATCTATTCAGCTTATCTGAAAAGGATAGATAGGCGTACTCCTTTAGACCAAATGACGTCAAGTAAACATAACGGTATTTAACGACAATTGTAGCCTAACGGCGTTTAACAGTGCGGACGAGTGGTATAAAGTTAAAGAAAAAGACGGAAAAGCAGTTTGTGCGAGTAAATGTTGTACATTTACTACTGGAAAAGACAGTCCGTCAATTTTATGACAATTTATTACATTTCTTGTGGAAACGGACGTTTTACCATGAGAAAATTTCGCTCAAAGGCTACTGTCCTTATAAAATATGTAGACATGATAATAATAATAATATGGAATTATATGTCATTTTGTTTTGTGTTAAAATGGTTAATTAAAAATACATTTAGGCCTACCTCAGAGAAACTGACAGTTGGGATGTCCAGTTGGGATGTCCACTACAGGTGAGTTAGGTATGTCGAGTCGAGTCAAAGAGTTGGGCTGTGTGAGCGCGATGGTCACTGACCCCAGCTTATATATGCCCGCTGCCAGATTTAGAATTTGTGACAGGTGTTAAACGTTTTTTATTTTATTTAAATTTTTTTATGTGTATTAATAATGATATATTGCGTTATAATACTAGGCTAATAATTACGTTATATTATAATATAATATAAATGAAAACAAAAAAAACTGGGTTCCGCACCCAATAATTAGGCTAACTAATTAATTAATGCAACTTGGGTATATCTTCGTGTGTGTGTGTAGGCTTGACCTATAGCCTATAATATTATTATTTTAATTAGCCTAAAACATGGACCTTATATCACCATAGCTACTTTGCGTTATATTGAAAGTATTGTGTTCAAATAAATAATTGTTGTGAGCATAATTTAGTGTTATTTACTAATAAAGAATGTATATTATAATAATTAAAATTTAGTAATATTTTTTAAAATGTATTTAAAAATGTTGAAGTGCAAATAGACCCAATAAGTCATAATTCACGGTTGTAAAATTTTCGTATTTTATTCGTTATAGGCTATTATACGCTACCTAACATTTCTCATGAAAAATCGTTCATTATTGTAATGTATAATTGTTGTAGCCTAATGTATAAACGTCTTACCTGTTTCTTCTTCTCAGATGTGACTCATCCAATTGATTTTTTCTTCGCTTGTAAAAAAAATGTCTTCCATTCTGGGGGAAGTTCAGTGTTGTGATCTTTGTGGTCATCACATAGCTATTGACTTGAGAATTTGAAATCGCCATTAACTTTGTCCACTTTATCTAGCAGCTGCTTTCCTGAAATTATGAATATCAAGCGGGATTTCTTCTTAAAAAAAAAAAATATATAGCCTATATATATATATATATATATATATATATATATATATATATATATATATATATATAGGCTATATATAATTTTTGGGGTTTTGTTTTTTGTTTATATTTATATAGCCTATATATTTTTTTTTGGTTAATATATCTTCATATAATTATACAGAATACAAGAAACAGTCAAAACACATCTAACAGAACAAAACTTGTTGTATACAACATTGAAGTGCTTATTTTTTAATTAACGAAATGTCATATTCATCTTTTAGAAAATACATGCAATACAACAATCTTCAATCTTCATATTCATATCAGCTTGTCAGCTTTAAAACAGTCCTTTGTGGTGGTTTATTTTGCAAAAGCACAACGTTTTCTTGATATTGTCAGTTTACACAAATAAAAGCCTTGAATAATGTGATTCTTATCTGTATGACCAGAAATTATGGAGTATTTAAGTTGTTTACACTGTTGACAGGAAAAAATGCAAGTGATTGCGCGGGCGCTTCCATGCCCTGCAGTAAGCGCGCTCCCCACTCCACACATAAAGGACAGATAATGGAATAGACAGCACCAGCAGCAGTGGCTCACAGTTGAATGGGGCTGCAGCTCTTCCTTCTGAGTCAGCCGCGGGTGTGGCAGTGCCTCGCCAAAATATTCATTTTGAATATTTATATAGAAATGTATATAGACATATAGAAAATAATAAATGGTAAATGTGTTCACCATTCTGCACCAATGTTGGTAAGTATTTTTAGACTAAGTCGTAAAGTGCGCTTGATATATTCAAATGTAGCATGCGGTTTCAGCAGTAGGCTAGGAGACAGTGTCAGAGCTCCACAAAACTCCACAATTTTCCAATGTAAATCTGTGGTGAAAAATTGAACTGCTTTATGCATCGCTTATTTTCACGTTGCCTTGATCTATGACATTGTATTGTTTTCATACTTGTAATGGCTTTCCAATGTCGTGGCCGCGTTGATAATAGGAGTAAGCAAGTCAATGCAGACAGATGTAGATGCAAACAAATTAGCCTACTCTATTTATATTTTTGTGCTCCATTAAACGTGATCTCAATGTGATCTCTGTGAGAGAGAAAAACTTGCATCACAATAAGTTGTGATTTTCAAAACATTTGGTAACTTATTTTGATTAGGTTTACTAACATGTTAAAATGTTATTTTAATTACTCGCAGGTTACTGTATTTATTATTGCTTTACATCTTGATTCAATATCGATTCATTTTGATAATTATTAGTTAAAGTAGAAACATGCTAAAAAATACATCACTAATGCTGTAAACATAGAGAGCCCTAGGCTATTTTTTATTAAAGGTTAAAAATAACAACTTAAATGAAATATAATGCGTTCTTTATTATAATAACAACTTTATAATATTTTAATGATATAGGCTAAGTAAAAATATAATATGTAGCCTAATATTGGACATATTTAACAAAACTCTATAGCTAATTTTTCCAGCCAAATGGTCATTAAATTGCTTTCCTGATGTAGGCTAAATGAAACTTATGTGTGACATTGTTCTAGCCGACCTGTTTTATTGACTTCTTACCGCGGTTGAAACACACTGATTGATCCGAGACATAGGCCTATACATTTCGGTAAGTTCGGGTTTATTTACTAATAGTAAAGAAGAGTTAGAGTTGATCTGTTCGTGCCGCTTGAACTGAGGCGCAGAGATCTGTCACTTCACATTTACAAGTGCCAAAACGGTATTTAGCCTATTGGTTGAATTGCGTAATAAAATTGACAGAATCTGAGAGCTGATAATTTATCAAAAGTAACCTGCTCTTGTCTGTCGTTGTCAGTGTCCTCTTTGCTCCGTGATTATTTTCTGCGTGAGAAAATGGATGTGTGGCGTGAGAGCGTGTGAAAAGGGCCAATTGCGTGACTGCGTGAGTCTCACGCTCAATGCGTGAGGCAGCCCTATGTAGGCTACATTTAATACATTGCTTTCAGTAATCTGTCATATTTGTAACGTTGTTGTGTGACCTAGAACGTTCATCTAAAGTCACATTGGTAGCGATATGACTACAGAGGACCATGCGAGAACGTTCTGTTAACGTCCCGAATGTCCTCTTTGTAACGTTGTTGTGTGACCATAGAATAACCAACATCGAACGTCCCCCTAAAGTAATAACGGGAATGTTATTATATGACCAACAGAGGACCATGCGAGAACGTTCTGTTAACGTCCTGAATGTCTTCTTTGTAACGTTGTTGTGTGACCATTTAATAACCAGTATGGAACGTCCCCCTAAAGTCACATTGGGAACGTTATTATATGACCAACAGAGGACCATGCGAGAACGTTCTGTTAACGTCCCGAATGTCCTCTTTGTAACGTTGTTGTGTGACCATAGAATAACCAACATCGAACGTCCCCCTAAAGTCACATTGGGAACGTTATTATATGACCAACAGAGGACCATGCGAGAACGTTCTGTTAACGTCCCGAATGTCCTCTTTGTAACGTTGTTGTGTGACCATAGAATAACCAACATCGAACGTCCCCCTAAAGTCACATTGGGAACGTTATTATATGACCAACAGAGGACCATGCGAGAACGTTCTGTTAACGTCCCGAATGTCCTCTTTGTAACGTTGTTGTGTGACCATAGAATAACCAACATCGAACGTCCCCCTAAAGTCACATTGGGAACGTTATTATATGACCAACAGAGGACCATGCGAGAACGTTCTGTTAACGTCCCGAATGTCCTCTTTGTAACGTTGTTGTGTGACCATAGAATAACCAACATCGAACGTCCCCCTAAAGTCACATTGGGAACGTTATTATATGACCAACAGAGGACCATGCGAGAACGTTCTGTTAACGTCCCGAATGTCCTCTTTGTAACGTTGTTGTGTGACCATAGAATAACCAACATCGAACGTCCCCCTAAAGTCACATTGGGAACGTTATTATATGACCAACAGAGGACCATGCGAGAACGTTCTGTTAACGTCCCGAATGTCCTCTTTGTAACGTTGTTGTGTGACCATAGAATAACCAACATCGAACGTCCCCCTAAAGTCACATTGGGAACGTTATTATATGACCAACAGAGGACCATGCGAGAACGTTCTGTTAACGTCCCGAATGTCCTCTTTGTAACGTTGTTGTGTGACCATAGAATAACCAACATCGAACGTCCCCCTAAAGTAATAACGGGAACGTTATTATATGACCAACAGAGGACCATGCGAGAACGTTCTGTTAACGTCCCGAATGTCCACTTTGTAACGTTTGCTATGTGACCATAACATACCCCAAATAGAACGTCCCCCTAAAGTCATATAAGGAACCTTGAACTGCACTTTCATTACCAAAAGAGGACGTTCTATGAACGTCCCTAATGTTCTGTAAAGGTTCGGAACTTTCGTTACTTTTAGAGAACTTTTAGGGAACGTTGCACAAGGTCGCGAGAACGTCCCCTCCTACGTGGTCAGATTGCAACAACACAGACAAAAATAACTTAAATGCTTTTGTTTGTTGTTTTCAGAATTTACGTAGATCATCCACGCAGCATAACGCTCTTTGAGGTTATACAGCACAGAGGCTTCATTGAGATGGGTCATCATGGCCATGTCCTCAATCTTGTCATATTTGGGAGGATTCATTGGGTAGACATCTTCTTCCTTAGCAACTCTCTCCTATAAATTTGCTATATTAGATATAAAAGAAAACAATGTAATAAGTAATTTAATGAGCATCTACATTTAATGGAAGTTCAAACTCACCTCCTTAGTGTCAAGCAAAACAACTGTGGCTTTGCCACCGTCTTTGCTCTTGATTGTTTCCTTGAGGTACAACTCTTTGACATCAGCCACATAGCAGGCAGTCTTGGCATCAAATGGTTTGTTCTGATCCTCAATTCTCTCCTTCTCAGGCTAACAAAGGTAAATGGCAGCCTTATAAACAGCCATCTCCGCGTCATGGTGGCGGCATACTAAAATTTGTAAAATAAACATTGATATGCTTTTTGAATCAATAAAATAGTTATTGATAATCAAACATACTGTCCACAAATAGTATGCATAGAGGGTCTCATATAGTTACGGAATATTAAAAAGTGAAAAAGCCTATTCAAATGTAAAAAGTGAGAACGCACTAGTCATTAATTTATGGCGTCTCTAATTAAATCTTCTGTCACAATATGCATCTTTTTGATACTGTACATTCTAATACATAAAAAAACTGCATAAACAAATTAAACTAACTGTAATTTGTTTAACACTTGTGTGGTGAAGTGCCGTTTACGAATAGCTCCGCCCCATGATTATTATTAACGGAACAAACCTTATATAAAGGGCCTTCCCAGAGTAACAGGATATCGCGCTCAACAAGGTATGCAACGGAGAACCTAGGACTGGAGTTTTTGGGCGGGTGCTGGAAGTCGACTGGAGCCGGAATTGAGTTGGACGGTGGATTCTTTGGACTGAGCGAAAGCAGATTGCAATCGAACTGTATCGTGAATGTAGCAATGGGATATAGTTCAGATGGTAATGATAATGGGTTGCCTTCAGATATGGAGGTTAGTCAAACAAAAAAGGCAAGGAAAAAATCTTGGTCTGAAGCGAGTAGTGGAGGAGAGAGTACTCCAAGACAAATTAACAAAAAGATTAAAGCCAAATCTAAGGGGAGCAGTAGGCCTGATGATGACAAGCAGGAAGAGTGGAAAGTAATTATTACACTTGGTAATGATAAAGGTCACTTCCACCCAGTTCAGGTGACAAAAGCTATTGAGAAGGATATGGGGAAAATTAAATATGCTAAATAAAGTACAGCTAAAGAAGAACAGAGGTACAAGGTTGTGAATAAGGTGTCATTATGCAGAGCAAATATGAAACCAAGGAAAATAGATCAACAGAGTGTCATGAAATCCCGAATGAAAGTGTGACGCATGGAGCAGGCCTACCCCAGAGGTTAGGCATAAGGAGATTTCAGCCAGGACCAGTAGACACAACACCGGCAATCACACAGCAACCATGTAGGCATAAGTGTATAGTGGAGGAGAACATCTTGAAGGTAGAAAAAAAGAGCTTTATAGCTTTTATATGTAAAGTTGTGAATGTTGCCACACGACAAGAAAGGAAAAGTGGCAGGATCACGACAGTGGTAGAAGCTGCAGAGGAGTTCTTATGTATCAAAGATTTAAAAGCTGAAGATATACATGGCATGCTAAGTACTAATAATGATGGAGGGTCTCAGAGTTTTATATAACTTATATATAAGTTATATAAAACTTATATGCAAACGGACAAGAATTTAAGAAATATGTAGCTGAGTTTGAAGTCAAACCTGATATTGTTTGCATTCAAGAAACTTGGCTACGGCCTCACCTTGATTTTATTTTACCTGGTTATGAAACTGTTAGGTTTGATAGAGGTGGAAATCAGGGAGGAGGATGTGCAACATTTGTAAGGGATGGGATACCATTTAGAAGAATAGAAACTGCAACAGAAATAGAATGTGTAATCATTGAAATGTATAAATCAGATGGGCACTTAGTAGTTATCAACGTATATAACCCTTGTAAATACGTTCTAACACACTGTCTTGTATTGTTCTCACGCTAGTTTCTAATAATTTGGCAAATTCTTGTGAATGGAAGGTAAAGGAAAGTACAAGTATTGGAAGTGATAAATTTCCAATATTATGCTCTATATAAATATTGAAGTAGATATCCAAGAAAGGCCTAATCATAAGAAGTGGGAGTTTAATAAAGCTGACTGGGAAAGTTTTAAAGAAATATGTTGTATTTCAGCAGAGACAATTTCAATGCAGGGTGATATTGGGGAATGTGCATCTGAAGTTACACATTTAATATTGAATGCAGCATTAAAAATCATACCATATAAGTTAGTTGGGGGGGAAGGAAAATTGTCCCATGGTGGAATGATACATGTACAAAAGCCATTAAAGAACGAAATAGGGCAATGAGAATGTTAAGAAATAACCTGAACCAAGATAATTTAATTAATTATCAGAAGAAAAAGGCTCAGGCAAGAACAATAATTAAGAATAGTAAACAAAATGCATGGAGGAGCTATTGTTCTACTATAGGGAGGAAAGTTAAAATAGGAGAGGTGTGGTCAATGTTAAAGAACATGAGTGGGGAAAAAAGTGTATGCTAAAATACCAGCATTAGAGGTTGATGGAATATTGGCAATCTGTTTTGATTCAAGATGAATGGCGTGCTCAATCCTTTTTTAGTTTAATTTGGGTGCTCTTCGGTCCAAGGTCGAACATCTTTAAGAGGCAGTGTAGAGAAAAAAATCTCTGATAGCCGAGGCACTCCTTAATTAAAATGTCTTTATTGTACAAATGACATGTCCTAAATAGACAAAATTAAAAATGCCCACGCATAGCGGCATGGGGCCTTCTTCAGGGCATAGTGAAGCAGATAAAAAACTGATCTTATAATGACAAAGACATACAAATAGAAGCAAACACACAGGTGCTGACAATCAGTATTGAAGGTCTGTAGGTAATTGTTAGGAAACGCCCCTCAGTACTAAAGCTATTGGTCACAACAGTAAACAGAAACATGGGCAACAGATAGCATGCATATATATTCATGTACATTGCTAGGGCACGTCTCTCACATGGTTCTCAACACTTAAACTGTTGGTCACAATAATAAACAAAAAAGCAATAGATAGCATACATTCATGCATATATTGCTAGGGCACACCTCTCACATGATTCTCAGCAATAAAGCTGTTGGTCACAATGTAAGCAAAAAACAAGCAACATGCATACACATGCATACATATGCATAAACATATACATATACAATACATATGAAAAGTGAGTAGTCACAGGAAAGAACAGTGTTACAAAATCACAGAAAAGGTCTATAATCTATCTCCTCATTTAATCCTGGATAGTCCATTGCTTTGAAACTCCATATCCAGAAGGTTTCACGTTGCAATAACTGTTTTAAAATATCACCTCCACGTATTGATTTTTTAATAGTTTCAATGCCCTGAATTCTCAAAGATGAAGGGTCACTATGGTGTACTTCTTTATAGTGTTTGGCCATAGGGTAATCTTCGTTGTTGACTCTAATTGCGTATTTGTGTTCATAAAACCGCTCTTTTAGTTTTCTTTTAGTTCTGCCTACATAGAAACACCCACAAGGGCATTGTAGGCGATAGACCACATATTCAGAGTTACAGTTAATGAAACCATTAGTCTTAAATTCTCTCTGCGAATTTCTATCAGAGATTTTTTTCTCTACACTGCCTCTTAAGGAATATTGGCAATAACAGATAAGGAAAAGGCAAATGTGTTGGGAAAGAAGTTTGCCAGTGTGCATAGTGGTGACGATTTAGATGATATTCATAGAATACATGAAGAGAAGGTTATTAAGGAAAATAGAGATGTGTCTAGTAAAAAAGATAGTGAGGAAAGTACTTTGGATGCAGAAATTAATATGAATGAACTAGTGATAGTATTAAATGGTATTAGGAATACTGCTACAGGAGAAGATAAACTGAGTTATGTCATGTTCCAGAAACTACCTGAAAAAGTATTACAGATAATATTATACTTATTTAATAAGATATGGGAAGAAGGTAAAATGCCCAAAAGCTGGAAGAGTGCGTTAATATTGCCATTTAATAAACCAGGGAAAGACTCTAATAATGCTGGTAACTATAGACCTATCACCCTAACATCACATCTCTGCAAGTGGATGGAGAAGATACTAGTCAGAAGACTTAATTACATCCTTGAACATAGAAGATTATTTGCACCATATCAAAGTGGGTTCAGAAAAGGGCGCTCTACAATGGATGCTGTTGTGAAAGTAAGCAATGAGATAGAGAAAACATTTAAAATGAATGAAATAATGAGTATTGTGTTCTTTGATATTGAAAAAGCTTATGATTCCATGTGGAGGGAAGGCCTACTAATTAAAATGAACAAAATGGGAATTAGAGGTAGGTTTTATAATTGGGTCTTAGATTTTCTGTCAGAAAGAAGATTTTGAGTAAAAGTGGGAGCAGACGTATCTGAGGAATTTGAAATTGTTAATGGAATTCCACAAGGCAGTGTTATTAGTCCAGTGTTATTTAATATTATGATTAATGATATTTTTATGAATCTAGATAAAAGGATTGGGTCAGCTCTATATGCAGATGATGGGGCCATCTGGGCAAGAGGACAAAATCCCATAAGGGTGAGAAGTAAAATCAAAGCAATAGAAATAGCAATGGTCGTATAGTTGGGGATTTAAGCTTTCTCCAAGTAAGTCTTGCCATATGATATTTACCAGGAACAAAGGGATAGATAAACAGAAGCTACAGTTATATGGCCATCATATGGAAACAGTAGATCATTTTAAATATCTTGGTATGTGGTTAGACCAAAAGGGAACATGGAAAATATACATTGAAAAGGTGGAATCAAAATGCAAGAAAGTCATAAATTTAATGAGAGCAGTAGTGGGGAAAGACTGGGGAGCAAATAAACAATCATTAATGTATATTTACAGTGCTCTAATAAGGTCAACAATAGATTATGGGTGTTATGTATATGGAGCAACAGCTAAAACACATTTATTGAAGTTAGATAGAGTTAGTAATAAAGCATTGAGGATCTGTGCAGGTGCAATGAGATCAACACCAATTAAAGCAATTCAGGTTGAGTTAGGAGAATTGCCCTCAGACCGGAGAAGAGATAAACTCATACTGGAGTCGCTAACACGGATGTGGGTATGAAAACCATGCAAAGAGTATTATTCAGGAATGTTGGGAGTATAGTTCCTTTAAAGGTAGCGGCTTTGGCTGGGTAACAAATACTAAATCTGAAGAATATAGAGTAAATAATATCTGGTTTAATTCCCCTACACCTATTAGTAATACCCCTATTTGGTTATTTCCAAAAATTGATTATTAAAATGAAATATATTCAAACTAAAAAGTGACATCTGGCAAGTCAGTACATAAGGAGCAAATATTACAGTTACTTAGATATGTACACAGACGGATCTAAAGATGAAGAGGACAAGGTAGGAATAGGAATATATATACCAACAATGAATATAGGTATTGGGAAAAGATTACCCGATCAGGCTTCAGTGTATACGACAGAGATGATGACGATTATTTTAGGACTGCAGTGGATTGAAGAAGTAAAACCAGACAGAGTGGTGTGTTGTGTTGATTCAGTAGCAGCTCTTTATAGTATTCAAAATATGAAATATAATAGAGAAGATCTAATGCTAGAAATACAACAAAGTTTATTTAGAGTACAGAGATTACGGATAGATGTGAGATTCTGGGTACCTGCCCACGCAGGTATACAAGGGAATGAGGGAGCAGATAAAATAGCAAAAAAATCAACCAGGACGAACAATGTCATAAATATACCCCTTGGAAAAGGAGAAGCTAAGGCGATAATTAAAAAAGAAAAAAGAAATGATGAAGAAATGGCAGGACAGATGGGAGGTAGATAAAAGTGGAAGGAAATATTACAGCTTGCAAAAATGCTCAGGGTGTGAATAGAAGTAACAGAAGAGAGGAGAGCGTTTTAACTAGGCTAAGGTTTGATCATACAGGTTTAAATAAAACACTATTTGTAATGGGCAAAAGTCAATCAGATGAATGTTTGGAATGTAGGTCCAAGGAAGATGTAGAATATGTATTATTACATTGAAATATAGGGATGAGAGGATAAGACTAAATCAAAAGATAAGTCAGGCAGGAAGGAAGTGGAATCACTTGTTTTTTTTTATTTTATCATATAAGTTATATACCACAGAATCCATATTTATAAAAAGTGTCAATAGTGCACTTAGAATCTGCCAATAGACAATAAAAGTAATTTATCAACAACAACAAAAGTACATCTATGATGAGCTAGAGTCTACATGCATCTGACAACATGCTAATATTCAACCACGTCTTTTTAATGTAGTAAAGCTGCTACCTACCTTTCTGAAATTTGAACAACCCTGTAAAGGAATTCAGTTAAACAAACTTAGGCATAGGGCCTATATGGTTATAATATATTATAAAGACTGTTTCTGTCATATCAATTCACTTATAACAACATCAAATGCAAAGTATTTCAGCTTCTTACCACAAGCAGCAACTCCTCTAGGCTCCTATGAGACAAAACTTATATTAAAGGGTAAGTTCGGTATTTTACACTTAAAGCCCTGAGATTGTATCTGATGAAATAGAACGGTTAAGATTAAAATTTGGACACATGCTCCTGTCCAGAGAATTTTAGGTTTATTTCGCTTTTAATTTTTTTTTATCTTAACCGTTCTATTTCATCAGATACGATCTGTAAACAGGGCTTTAAGTGTAAAATACCGAACTTGTCCTTTAAGGTCGATTTGCTCACTAAGCAGAGGCTATAAATGGATAAGCTTTAGAGTTCTGATTTATGGTAAGAAGCTACACCTAGTCTCAGTCATCAACAGATATGACATAATTTTACATATCAGTTATAGGCATTGTGGCGAGCAGGACGAGGTCGAGGGACGTGAGAGAAAGGCGCGAGGCCGGTGGCGTGATTAATGATGAATGACACCTGTGAGGCCAACGCTATCTCACGACCAATTCGTACGAATTTGTACGAGTGATTAAAAGGTGGCTAATTCGTACGAATTTGTACGACCTCACTCGTACGAATTTGTACGATTTGTCTAAACCCACGTGACGGTTGGGTTTAGGGGCGGGGTCAGGGGTAGGTCATTCGTATGAATTCATACGATTTTGGCAAATCGTAAAATATGTACGATTTAGCAAAAAACGTACAAATTCGTACGAGTGAGGTCGTATGAATTGGTACGAATTAGCCACCTCGTAAAATTCGTACGAATTGCCGTGAGATCGGGTTGGTGAGGCGCACCGGTCTCGTATCTCTCACGGAGGAGCAGAGGCATAAAGGAGGAGCGACGACTGTGAAGTTCAAGAGAGGAACAGGCCTGATTTTGTTGTGTTTTGTTTCTGTTTTATGTGGCCAGCAGTCGTCCGTGAGGTGCTGCTGGCTTATACTTTTGTTTTTTGTATTTGTTTTATTTTGGTATTAAAATTGTTGACTGTTCGCAGGTTCCCGCCTCCTTCCCACAACATCTGAACTTTGTTATATATAAAATATATATTACAATATAATTCATTGAAAATTACTTTTTTAGATCTCTGGATCATCTGTAGAGGCTTAATTGTGCTAACTCAAGGCTAGTTCACAAAATATTGCAATAGTCAATGACATCAATCTAGGGTGGAAACTTTATAGCAGAAATGTTTGAGCGAATGCATTCAGTAATCATCAGAGTTCAATTTTATGAAACCTTTTGAACTTTTATGGAACCTTTCAAATTTCACCTTTGGATTCAAGACACTCTTGATACTCAGCACTCTTGTGATGTGAATAATAAGGTTTAATGTAATCATATACTGTAGATCAGATATTAGTGTTAATAGTTGAAAAATCACACAAAGGCTAATTATATGCTCAAATAAACAGATTTATTAAGAAAGGTACTTTTACAATAAACATTCATATTTTATGACTTCTGTAAATGCTCCCTTCAAGTGTTAATGACTCATTCTTCTTTGGCCTGGGAGAGAAGGAAGAGGCAAACATTAGTCTTATTAACAAAAATGTTCTTCACTTTACATTATGAAGAGAATACAGATGTGCAAATGTCATACAGGATATGTAACATCAGCAAAATGCAATTATTATAGTTACACTACTTCTTCTAAGAGGCAGTTCATGTATTTGGATAAACAAGTGAATAAATAATGAAAAAAAAAAAACCTCATCTACTTAGTCTAACCTTTCCAGCATCACGGCTCTTGACTCTGAGCTTGTTGACCTGAGACTCAGAAATGTCAGCACGCTCCTCAGCCTCCTCAAGCTCATGCTGCACCTTCCTCAACTTGGACAGGTGACCATTGGCTTGCTCCTCCTAAAGTTTTTTTTTATATGGTTCATGTATCACATTTCATCAAATTAGCATTCCAGTATAAATAATTACAGTGTCAAAATGTTGTTAGATTTTACATACCGCCTCTTCAGACTGCCTCTTGTAGACTTTGACCTTCAGCTGCAGTTTGTCAACCAAATCCTGGAGTCTGGTGACGTTCTTCTTGTCCTCGTCAGTCTTCAAAAAATACACATTTACAAAATCAAGCATTGATCCTTTACTTAAAATATAGGCTTTGTCAGTACATACACTATTATACAGACTCTTTTGTCTGAACAAACTTGTGAGGAATATGGTCATACCTGATAAGTGAGCTCTTTCACTCTCCTCTCATATTTGCGGACACCTTTAACAGCATCAGCTCCACGTCTCTGCTCAGCTTCAACTTCAGCCTCAAGCTCACGGACCTAAAGAAAATATAATGTTTTATCAAACAAATCATAATATAACATACTTAACTTTGCCCATATCATAACTATAAAGAAGCTTACTCTGGACTCCAACTTCTGGAGTTGTTTCTTTCCTCCTTTCATGGCCAGATTCTCAGCCTCATCTAGACGGTGCTGCAGGTCCTTCACTGTGACCTCCAGATTCTTCTTCATCCTCTCAAGGTGAGAACTGGTGTCCTGCTCCTTCTTCAGCTCTTCTGCCATCAATGCAGCCTTTTGTATTAATACAGAAAGTCATTAGATCCAAATGTTTTAAGTACGTAAGCGTCTTTTGAAACATTTGCCAGCTACTGTTACTCACATCAGTGATGGCCTTCTTGGCTTTCTCCTCTGCATTTCTGGCTTCCTGTACAGTGTCATCAACTTCACTCTGGACATGAACAAGGTCAGCCTCAAGCTTCTTCTTGGTGTTTAGGAGACTTGTATTCTACAAAATGGAAAGCAACAGTTTGAACATTTTGAATGATGCTCTCAATTCCCTTAATTTCAGGGAAACAATATGCCCTTACCTGAGAGTGCAGCAGCCCAACACGCTCACTGATATCCACCAGCTCTTGTTCAGCCACTTTGCGGCCTCTCTCTGTCTGCTCCAGAGCAGCTCTCAGCTCCTCAATCTCAGACTGCATCAGAGTGTTTCTGCGCTCCACCATGGCCACCTGCTCCTTCATGTCTTCCTGTCCTCTCTGGGCATCATCAAGGTGCAGTTGGGCATCCTGAACATAACAATAGCTTTAGAATGAGCCTTCGATGTGGTTTCTAGGCGGTACTTAGCATATGTTAGATTATCTAAAAAAAATATCCCAAAATCCTTAAATCCCAAAGTCAAAAAGAAGAATTCCTATGCATACCTTGAGTTGTCCCTGAACGTTCCTGAGCTGTTTCTGGGCCTCAGCAGCCTGGCGATTGGAGTGGCTCAGCTGAATCTCCATCTCATTAAGGTCTCCCTCCATCTTCTTCTTGATTCTCAGGGCATCATTCCTGCTCCTGACTTCAGAGTCCAGAGTGCCCTGCATGGATTCAATGACTCTCTGGCTGTTCCTCTTGATCTGTTCCATCTCCTCATCCTTCTCTGCAATCTTCCTGTCAACCTCTCCCTTGATCTGGTTTAGCTCAAGCTGGACACGAAGAATCTTGGACTCCTCATGCTCCAGTGTACCCTATGACAAATAAAACAACATTTAAATATAAGAAAGAAAATGCACACAGTGTATTGATGAATACAACAACACAGTATGATGGTTCTAGCAAGAATTCCATATTGATCTCCAGATACTCACTTCAGCCTCTTCCAGGGCAGTCTGAATCTCTGACTTCTCAGTCTCCACTGTCTTCTTGGCCTTTTCCAGCTCATGGATGCTCTTACCAGTCTCACCTAACTGCTCTGTCAGATCTGAAATTTCCTCTATAGAGAGAAAAACATATCATATTTATCATAATGCACATTTATTAATCATATGTGCTTACTTTTTTATGCTCACTGAGACTAAGAACATTTAAAGGGATAGTTCACCCAAAAATGTAAATGTTATCATTAATTAATGACTCACCCTTATGTTATTACAAACCCCGTAAGACTTTCGTTCATCTTTGGAACACAAATGAAAATCTTTTTGATAAAATTTGAAATTCTGTCCCTCCATAGACAGCTACACAATTGGTTCTTTGAAGCTTCAAAAAGGTTATTACGAGATCATAAAACTAATCCATATGAATTGAGCTCTCAGATTTCATCAAAAAGGTCTTAATTTGTGTACCAAATATGAACAAAAGTCATAGTAATTACCAGTAATTAGGTCAGTAATTAGTAAAATAATTTTCATTTTAGGTGAACAATCCCTTTAAGTTTTTTCTAATTTAACGGTTTCATTCTTACGCTGCAGGTTCTTGTTCTCTCTCTTGAGGGTCTCCAGCTGATCCAGGCTCTCCTCATAGGAGTTCTTCATTTTGAACAGTTCAGTGCTGAGTGAACGAGCCTCTTTCTGAGCACCTTCCAGCTCTGCCTGACCTTCCTCATATTTCTGCTTCCATTCTGCCAGGACCTTTGATGGAGATATTTAAGGATTGGTTTGTATACAACATATTTAACAAAGCCTATACTATAAATACTTTACAAAGATAATATATTATATGACTAAAACTGTTCACCTTGTCGAAGTTCTTCTGCTTCTTGTCAAGGTTGGCAGCCAAACCATTGGCTCTCTCCACGTCAATCATGAGGTCCTCCACCTCACCCTGGAGTCTCTGTTTGGTCTTCTCCAGAGATGCACATTTGGAGTTCACTGCCTCAACTTGTTCCTCTGCCTCTTGCAGACGCTGAGCCAGCTTCTTCCTGTAAAGTAATACACATTATTTTGAATTCTAATCTATAAAATAGCTGTGAGAATTAGGAATATTATACAATAATGGACATACTTGGACTCTTCAAGCTCCTCCGTGCGCTGGATGGCATCGGTTTCATATTTGGTTCTCCACTGAGCAACCTCACTGTTGGCCTTTGACATTCCCCGCTGCAGCTCAGCCTTTGCCTCCTGCTCTTCCTCAAACTGCTCACGGAGCAGGTCACAGTCATGACGGGCTGATTGCACAGCATGGGCCAGTGCATTTTTAGCCTAAGGGACAAAGTTGCATAATATTAGCTTGTCTCTACAGTAAAGTAATTGACAAGTATGTGCATGAATTGATTATACTGTATTACCTTAACCTCCTCTTCAATATGCCTCTTAAGCTCCTCAATTTGCTGAGTGGAAGCTTGTTTGCCTCTGGTGAGCTGAGAAACCAGAGCCTCCTTCTCCTCCAGCTGACGGCCAAACTCACCTGTATAGATTTAGATTCACTGTGTCAGACTTTTCTATGTCTCTATCAGTTTATTTCAAAACAAATGGATGTAAGATTGTATCAGTCATCATTAAAAAAATCCTCTAATAAGACTGTTACAGTCAGAAATTTACTGCTGAATAATCTTAATACACTATTATTTTTTTGTTAATAATTGTTGATAATTATCATTAATTAATGTGATTATTGTTGATGATAATCGTTAATTAATTACATGAATTACTTTTGATATAATATTAATTTGTTCATGAGTTACCATTATCAGTTTGAAATCTTGCACTTTGAGTACTGAGATCATTTAACTGACGAATGTTCTCGTCATTCTTGGACTTAATTTCACTAAGCTGGTCCTCAAGTGTGCGGCACATCTTCTCAAGATTGCCCTGCAAATACAAAAGTCATTAGATATTTGAAAAAACTTCAAGACTTGTATGTGTTGTATGTGACCCTTGCTGGCAAAAATTGGTCACAATGAGAACATTTAAAAAAAAATAGGTTATTGTTATTTACTTTTATTGTTATTTAAAAACCTTCATGTATGATGATGAATGATTTGTTGGAATCAGACAAAAAAAGATTGCGCTACAACTATGTAAGAGTCTAAGTAAATAGAGTCAGCAAAGTCAATTTTGAGAAAAATCTAGTTGAAGTTTTCTGAAGGATCCAAAACAAAATTACCTAGCAACCATACCTTAAAATACCACCAAATTTGGCACACCAAATCAAAACAAAATATCTGTGATACCACAATTGTTTTATTAACATTAATGAGACAGCAGCCTGTGTATTAAGACCTAGTGTAATGCACGCATCTGATATAATGTTACATATCAGATGTTTTGTTTACATCAGCATGAGTTTAAAAATCATATTTTATTGGTTCAGACTCATGCCATTATTAAAACAATGGAAAGATTTAGGAAGGTACTCCTCTCAGAAAACGTACACATAAAGATCATTTTAGATGTTTAATTACTATTTGGAGCATTGGGATCGATAAAAGAGGGCTTAATGAAAACATTTTTTGTGAATGAAAATGAAATGCGTATTACAACTAATTTTGCCAGTTAGGGTCACATATATTCTTTAGAATATTTTCCAACCTTTGCTTTGGCAACAGCTTCCATGTTGCTGGAAAGATCATCAATCTCCATTTTGTATTCACTCTTCTCTTTCTCAAGCTTCTGCTTGACACGCTGCAGGTTGTCGATCTGCTCTCCTAGCTCGGCCACACTGTCTGCCTGCTTCTTGCGGAGGGCAGCAGCAGTAGCTTCATGCTGGAGGGTGGACTCTTCAAGATCACGACGCAGCTTCTGGAATTCAGCTTCACGCTTCTTATTCATCTCGATCTGAGCAGAAGTGGCTCCTCCAGCCTCCTCAAGCCTCTCACTGATCTCCTCAAGTTCCCTGGAGAGATCAGCTCTCTGCTTCTCAACCTTGGCACGAGCAGCGCGCTCAGCCTCAATCTCTTCCTCCAGTTCCTCAATGCGGGCCTATGGTGGTAAGTAGATAATTAGATTTTAGATGATCTGTATTTGATCATAATAATGTAATGTTTAAAAGAATATCAAAATACCTGAAGCTCCTTGATTTTCTTCTGGAGTTGAGCACCCAGAGATTGTTCATCTTCAATCTTGCTGAGCAGCTGACTTGTTTCAAAGTCTTTCCTGTTCAACAATAAGTAGTTGTAAAAAAAACATAACACAACAATAAGAACAACAAAAGTTTTCAAAGTTTTTAAAGATTTCCTGCTTTAATTACTTTTTTATTTTCTCCTCAGATTGCTGCTTGTCATTCTCCAGGTCCATGACGGATTCTTGGGATAATTTCAGGTCTCCTTCAAGCTTTCTCTTGGTTCTCTCCAGGTCCATGCGGAGCTTCTTCTCTTGTTCAAGGGAACCCTCAAGCTACAGGACAATGATATATAAAATATGTTCACAGCAGAAAAGAGTTGATTTGATGAATTCATACAATTAATTTACATAATCAACTCACATCATCAACTTGCTGCTCAAGCTTTGTCTTAGATTTGGTCAGGCTGTTGACTTTGTCCTCCTCGGCCTGAAGATCATCCAGTGTCTGCTGATGTGACTCTTGGAGGGCTTTCTTCTCCTTCGTAAGCTTGGCAATGCTCTCATCCTGAGCTGCCATTTCCTCAGTCAAGTTCTTGACCTGTGTGATTTTTTGTTTCAAATAAGCTTATATTTTACAATTCATATTCTATATCAATATATAAAACAGAGATTAAATATAATCTTAAACCAACTCAATCTCCAACCTTATTCTCAGTCGCATGTTTCTCCTTCTCTACTTTAGCCAAGGTGAGCTCCAGGTCATCAATGTCTTTCTTCAGCTCAGAGCACTCATCCTCCAGTTTCCTCTTCTTGGCTGTCAGTTCAGCATTGATTTCTTCCTCATCCTCCAGTCTCTCAGTTGTCTCCTTGAGTTTAGCTTCAAGCTGGATTTTGCTTTTGATCAGACCCTCACACCTCTCCTCAGCATCTGAGAGACCCTCAGATTCCTGTTTGTAAAATAGATTGCTATTTCATTGGAAAAAACCTTGCTCATTTTTAATTGAGCCAAAATTCAGTTAATTATAAAATATACTCACAGATGCTACTTGCAGCTGCAGATCATTTTTCTCTTGCAACAGTGCTACCATTTTCTCTTCAAGCTCCTTCTTTTTGGCTTCAGCCTTAACCAAAGCCTCTTTGCATTTTGTATAGTCCTCTTTCATATTTGCCAGCTCCTTCTCAGTCTCTGCACTCTGAAGCAGAGGCTTAATCTTGTAATAAACCTTCATCCATGGCCAGTGTTTGACATTCATGAATGAGCGGATGTTGTATTGAATGGTGTAAATCGACTCCCTGTGAATAATTCATCATTAAATGGCATAATCCTCACTAAATTTGCACAGTTATCATTGATGTCATCTTTACTCATTACAATAATCACCTCCTCTCTGTCATTTTCACATACTCCCTCCTCATCAGGTAACCACGGCAGAGAGCCTGAGTCATTGTGACCAGAGCAGCCAGTTTCTCATCTCGCATCTCCTCAAGTTGACCCAGAAGACCAGCTTTGAAGAACACCTGAATTTATGTAAAACATTAAATCAAAATATATTGATTTAAACTGTATGAGCTAAATGACCATGATCACTGAATCTTTGAAATATTGCTAAAGCTAAATATAAACCTTCGTATGTCCAAATCTGTAGTCGTCATGATTAACGTCGATGGATCCCAGGAGTTTCTCACTGGCTTTCTTGTTATCCATAAACTGTCCCTCTGGGATAACACCTGCATTCAACACCTTGTATCTGTGGAAAATGTATCAAAATACTTCATATCTTTTAATTAGGAGCCTACTAGGAAATGTGGTCCCACTTTATATTAAGTGGCTTTAAGTACTATGTACTTACATAGAAAAATAAGTACAATGTACTTATTGTGTTCATGTTGTATTGTAAAATACCTCTGCTTAAAGTCACCGTATTGGATTCTGCTGGGGAAACCCTTTGTGCAGATTCTGATACCCTCCAGAACACCGTTACACCTCAGCTGGTGGATAACCAGGAAGTTTTCCATGAGACCTATAACGAACAGTTTACACCATGAACTTGGTAAATTAACTTCATTATATATATTGAGAACCGAAATATCTGTATGTTTTTTTTTTAATAGTTTACCTGGAGTCTTTGACTCATTAGGAATCAGGCAACGCACAAAGTGAGGGTGAGTGGCCCTTAAGTTGGTCATGAGTTTGCCCAAGTTCTCCTGTGGAGAATAGAAAAAGGTTGGCATGTTTTTTTTTTTTTTTTTTTTTTTCAAATAAAGCAATATTGCTGTGATGTCATCTCTATACATACCCTGAACTGGGAGGACACAGTCTGCATGGAGCCACCCTTCTTCTTGCCTCCCTTTTTAGTAGTATCTATTGAGATACACAAAGGAACATGTATAAATGCAAAAACAAGAAAGAAAATTCAAAACTGAATCAAAGTTTTGTTAAATAGATTTTTTCTTTACCCTCAACAACAGGTGGGTAGAGAGTAGCCAGCAGTTTGACAGAAGACTTCTGGTACAGCAGCAGAACAGAATCATTCAGTGGATCCTTGTTCTTGTCCAACCAGCCAGTGATGTTGTAGTCCACAGTTCCAGCGTAGTGAACCAGGGAGAAGTGCGCTTCAGCCTTGCCTTTGGCAGGCTTTGGTTTCTCGAAAGCCTTGTTCTTGCCAAGATGCTGATCATACAGCTTGTTCTTGAAGGAAGTATCTGAAGCCTTGGGGAACATGCACTCCTCTTCAAGGATGGAGAAGATACCCATGGGCTGTTTATAAAAGAATGATGTTTATTATCAAGAATAGGAGATTTTGAGAATAGGATCAATGGAAATTAATAAATTCATAAACCATTGATAACCTTCTCAATGAGCTCAATGCAAGAAGCTAAGTCCATGCCAAAGTCAATGAACTCCCAAACAATGCCCTCCTTCTTGTACTCCTCTTGCTCCAGCACAAACATGGTGTGGTTGAAAAACTGTTGCAGTTTCTCATTGGTGAAGTTGATGCACAGCTGCTCCATGCTGTTGTACTGGAGGACAAAAAATGACAGAAACATTTACTACCTTCTAAATATCATTCATTTTGACATAAAAAGAGATAAAAGAATCATTCTTACATCAAAGATCTCAAAGCCAGCAATATCCAGCACACCAATGTAGAAATTTCTTTGTTGTTTTGTGTCCAACATCTGGTTGATACGAATGACCATCCACAAGAACATCCTCTCATAGATAGATTTGGCCAAGGCGCTAACAGAGTTGTACACCTGTAAGCAGAATCGAGTGGATATTTTATTCTGCTTCTGCAATAATTAGCCAGAATTTTAGGTTAAACACATGGCATGCTTGAAATGTTACTATACCTGTGGTACGGTCTGGCCTTTGGTCACATACTCATTTCCGACCTTGACTCTGGGGTAGCACAAACCCTTCAGCATATCAGCAGAGTTCAAACCCAGAAGGTAGGCGATTTTGTCAGCCTCTGTTAAATACATTTTTAAATAAATTATCTTTGCTCTATAGAGTCTTTTGTGTAAAATTATAATAAATCAGGCTGGTACTTTCTCTTTTATTTTTAGATTTATTGATATACACGAAACTTCTAGTTTATATTTACATTAAACATTTTATACAAAGTTTCTGTGGTTTATTAGCAAAGTCGATGCAATGGTGACTATTATAAAGCCCAGGATAACACAAGTCTCACCCTCTGTGCCATCAGGCTCAGCCTGCTCCTCACGCTGCTTCTGCTTGAACTTCATGTTACCATGATGAAGCACAGCTCCAGTGAACTTGTAGATGCCCACTTTATCTTCACTTGCGAAACCAAGAATGTCAATAGCTTCCTGTAAATTACAGAGAATAATATAATATATGATTTGCCATATTTAAAAAGACTATGTCAATATTCAAATAGCAGTGACTCACATCAGTAGCATCCAGCTCAGCTTTATCATCAATGCTGGCCACTGTGATCTGACCCTGACTGCACATGGGGAAGTCATAGGGGTTGGTGGTGATGAGCGCCATTTCTGTAAAATACACAGCATTTACGAAAGAGCATCTTACAATATTATCTGAAACATTGAATTAATGAAATAAGTGCACCTACCAACAATCTCAGGCTTATGGTTGGTCATCATCTGGAAGAAGATGTGGTAGCCTCTCTCATCTGGAAGCTGGAATGACACTCTAGACTTCTCCAGCAGATCTGTTGAGAGAATGTACTTGAGTCACAATCATCTGAAGAGTGACAGACAAAAACAAATGTTCAGGATGGATCAATGAAATCATGTCCACCTACATGTCTCAATGTCAGCACTAGCCAGTTTTCCAGTTGTGCCGAAGTGAATTCTGATGAATTTACCCTGTTTAAATCATAATAGAATAATACATAAATAATAATTATTATAATCTATTTATAGAAAATTCTGTACAGTAAAATTGAACACAACTGACCATATGTACTGTAAATAAACAGTTGTTAACTTACAAAACGCGAGGAGTTGTCATTTCTCACAGTCTTGGCATTACCATAAGACTCAAGCAGAGGGTTGGCAGCAATGATCTGGTCCTCAAGAGAGCCCTGTAATGTTTGAAGGGTTTTCAATTATTTTCAATTGTTTTTCTATTTCATGACTACAGACAATTTATAGGCATTTCACAAATTCACGTATCGTATAGTTTGTGAGATGAGTGTAAATCACCATCTTTTAAAATAATATATATGAGGTAGTTTTGTATCTCATACCTTTATTTTACTGGCCTCTTTCTTGACACCTGACACTGCAACTGTGGCAAAGTACTGGATGACACGTTTCGTGTTCACAGTCTTTCCAGCACCAGATTCTCCACTGGTTTATAAGAGATTAGAATACAGAAGATTTAAAGACATGTAGACTTTTCAAAGTATATTCAAT
Organism: Phoxinus phoxinus; assembly: GCF_949152265.1. Classification (NCBI taxonomy): domain Eukaryota; kingdom Metazoa; phylum Chordata; class Actinopteri; order Cypriniformes; family Leuciscidae; genus Phoxinus; species Phoxinus phoxinus. The sequence goes on along the minus strand of NC_136878.1, from coordinate 19,650,955 downwards.
CTTTGTTCAATCTTAAATTCTATTTTGTAAATATCTCCATAAATTTTCCATCTACGTTATACTTTTAATTTTTGGTAAAATTAAAATTAAATTAAAATTAAAATACTTACGTGATAAGGACAGACTGGTTTTCTCTATCTGTTGATTGAAATTTGTAATATAATGTATTATATTAACAGCAACATCTAATTCATCTTAACAAATTCCATATAATTCAATTCCATAATGTCTTACCAGTCTGCATGAACTGATAGGCGTTGTCAGAGACAGAGAAGATGTGGGGTGGGGCCTCCATACGCTTTTTGCCTCTGTAGGCAGACACCACTTCTGCATCATACACTGGGAGCCACTTGTAGGGGTTCACAGTTGCGCAGAAGAGTCCAGAGTAGGTCTGAAATGAGCAGAGACATGGTCAGCTTCCAACAACATAGAAAAATTAACTTAAATGTTTTTTTTTTATGTCGTTTTAGAATTTACGTAGATCATCCACGCAGCATAACGCTCTTTGAGGTTATACAGCACAGAGGCTTCATTGAGATGGGTCATCATGGCCATGTCTTCAATCTTGTCATACTTGGGAGGGTTCATTGGGTAGACATCTGCTTCCTTAGCAACTCTCTCCTATCAATTTGATAAATTAGATATTAGATATAAAAGAAAACAATTTAATAAGTAATTTAATGACGATCTACATGAAATGAAAATGAAAATTTACCTCCTTAGTGTCAAGCAACTCAACTGTGACTTTGCCACCCTCTTTGCTCTTGATTGTTCCCTTGAGGTACAACTCTTTGACATCAGCCACATAGCAGGCAGACTTGGCATCAAATGGTCTGGCCTGAGCCTCCATCCTCTCCCTCTCAGGCTTACGAAGGTAAATGGCAGCTTTGCCATAAGCGGCCATCTCCGCGTCCGTACTCATGGTGGCGGCTTACTAAAGAGAGAAAATATCAACTTATCCATTACAAATTTCATAAATATTCAACAAAGGCAAGACATAAAATATAAAACACATGAATTGTGTTAGGAAAGAGGCATATTCCCAAGTTTAGGCTTACACATGAATACAGACACATAAAACAATACTAGATAAACATTTAGATAGCAAGCAAGAAGCAGGTAAGGGGCCCATTAATGGCAAAAAATGTCGATTGAATATGTCTTTCTGGTGATGAAATTTAAATCCTGGTGTCAGGGGACGGCACATACAGTACAATATGAATTGTGGCATATATGAAGTTTATCTAACTTGTGGACTCTCAGCCCGAGTGCGTCCACCTGCTACGAGTATGAATGAAACGGACATTACATTGCATGTGTGTACTCACTAATGCTCACAAAAAAATTATCCTCTGTAGATAACTGTAGTTTTTTTTCTCTCAATTGATACAGAAGATTTTTTTATTATATTAATTTAATATTTTATGATAAAACTTAAGACATTTCTAATAATTTATATTTATGCAAATGTCATCATGGATTATAATAGCAACACTTTGCATGTTGTTTTAAAAACAACATGCTTCTCCAGTTTTTGTCTCTAATACAGCATATAACAACTGTTTTCATCTACCCTAATCCACACACTGAATCTTAAACTCACTTGCCTTTTGTCCTTGAGACCAGATGAAATGTTCACTACCCTTGGATTAAAAAAAAAAAAATTCATTAAAATGTATTAATATAAATAAAAACATAATTACAAACGCATAAGTGATGATAAATTCCTTTCAGTCACAGTCAGCATACGCTCTTACCACTTGATGGAACTTCTGAGGTCTTCTGCATCTCTTCTGGTCTACCCTCTTGGCTTTTATAGAAGTTGAGCATGCACACTAAGCAGAATCTATACATGGGCAACCTCATATATTTTTATATACGATGATGAGCTTTCTTGACCCATTTTTTTGACCCATGAGCCTTCTTGACACAAGAAATGTATGGACAGACTCACAGAGAAATCAGTTATAAGTTAAACCTTTATTGCTTCAAAATGTATAGGTCACAGCTTCCATCTCAGTTCATGTGTATTATAATGATTTATTTTTAGTCTATTAATATCTTACTTTGACATATGACACACACCAAAGTAAATAAATCCTTTTGGGGATGAGGATACATTCAGCCACCCCTCCCCCTCCCCCTCACTCTCACCCTCCCCCTCCCCCTCACTCTCACTCTCACCCTCACCCTCCCCCTCACTCTCACTCTCCCTTTATTGAATCAGAAAACATTTTAACTTTTCACTCATGGAAGGTCTTGTAGCAGGCTAATGTGGCTAAATTGGACTAAACAATAACATATGTTACAGATCTGACAAGATATATAGTTAAAGAATATAGAAGAATATATACAAATACTGTAAAATATGTCTAATACAGTGAAAGCACACAACAAGTGTCCGTTTTTCTTTGTAGAAGAAAGCCAATGATAAAAATGGCACTTCCCCATCCTGCAAAAATCCCTTTGTTATAAATTATGCAAATATTCAAAGATTGTAGACATTTCTTGGTCTGCAGCTACAGTCTAAGCCTCAGCCACATAGAGACTAAAATGATTCAAAATCACAATATGTTCACCCTTGAGTGGGCAAAGCCAGCAAACAATGCGAATTACCATGCTGTAAACAGAATATCTCGTCTGCCATCTTTCATATCTCTCGTTGTAAGTCCCTAAATGTTCAGTTTTTGTGAAATGTTTGTAAATGCAGTTGTCACTACCTTAAATTACTGAACTGTGTGTGTGCAGAACAGGATTAAACACTAAAAGGTGAACTGACAACTGAATTTAGCTGCAGTGTGTGCGTGGCCTTAGAGCTTCCTTCTAGAAGGTATAAAGATACATCCACCAAACTCGGCTCAGACCTTCAGACTGTTCTGACTCGGATTGCCAAATTATTTCTATCTGATTGTACTTTCGGTTTTCCTAAAATGATGATCAATACTCAAACTCCCATAAATCCCACAGACTTACATTGATGGAACGTTCAAGTGAGCCATGGCTGTTAAAATTCTAATTTAAACCCCCAGAAGCCCATTAGACTCAATTAAAAGTACCAAGGGTCAGAGGGTGACCACAACCATCCTCCTTCTGGCAACAGTCTTTGCCTTCCTCTGTGTCTTTTAATTACGTAGTTCTGGCATGAAGGTCTGAATGGTGCAGGCTGATAGGTCTTTAACTTATTGGTAGCAATCATGTCATTACTTACATAGCATAGCTGATTGGTTGCTGTTGCATCAGCAGGCAATGAACTTGCTGCTCAAACATTCAAAAAGTTGGTATTGTTTGCTCTTGCAGTGTGCAGCACACTTCCAGAACCCTCCCCAGCTTCGCCTGTATAAATCTGCTACAGGGTTCATATAAATATGCTTTTCCACATCTTAAGATTAATTTCTGGTATATCTTTTTAGTTATTTTCTATTAGAACTTTCTTAAATGGAAACATGAGTTTAGATGCTGGAATCCCATTTCTATTCCAGCCAGTGAAACACACATGGTCATTTTGGACTGCTTTAACCACAGTGTGCCCTTTAACCTAATAAAAAATTAAAGAGAGATTATCTCTGCTTTAATGTGGTATCAGCTGTTTCCCACGTACAGTATACTGCACATGTGCACCACATATATACTGTAGGTTATTTATTTTTACACCTAAGTTTCATCATTTAACCTGAAGTTTAATGTTGTGTTACTGTGTAAACGGAAAGTGTTTATGAGCAAAGACACGGGATGGTTGTACTGATCTGGGGTGCGTTTCCCAAAAGCATCGTTAGCCAACTATGGTCGCAAGTTCCGTCGTTATCAGCATAGTTCAACGATTTGGTGTTTCCCGAAACCATCATTCCAATGAACATTCGCAAACAACATCGCAAACTTGTGTGGTTTGAACGACAGCTCTCGAGCTGTGGTTAGAAGCATAGTTTCTAGTTTACATGAGATGCAGACTGAATAAATCCTTATCTTTAGCAAAATAAGCAAGCTGACATTCAGTACAACCCGTGTTTTTTTATTTAGAATACATACAAATGTAATTTACATCTTCTAGTTTGTCAAGATATTTAAAGCACCATTTTTGAAGACTGCGCATGTGCGAACGTGCTCAACTATGTAAGAACGAGCCAAATATTGAGTCTGGTAATAAAGCAAAATAACTGAGAAAAATTTGAAATGGTCTTCAGATGCCATGTCTGTAACTTATATGACAAAATCTAGCGTTAATTCGATCTCAAACAGATTAATTAAAATAAGTTATTAGTCCACCACGTGCGAGACGTCATAAACCAACGTGGTTGAACGATACTTGCGACATACGGTTTCGGGAAACAGTCGTGACTAGCTAGTTGATTTCTCCAACGATGCATCGTACTATGGTAGTTAAGCAGTGAGCTATATAGTTGTATGGGAAACGCACCCCTGGGTGTCATCAAGACAACCCATCAAACAAGTAGTAAGCTAGTTAGGGAAAGGTTGTTGCCAGTGAGAAGTAGTTTTGTTTACATTTTCTCTTTGGTGGTGTGATGGTGTGGAGAAGGAGATGAGGACCCAATTGCGAGATGAAATGAAATGGTCACTTTAATCAGGTATTATATAACAGAAAGGTAGCCGCTCTGGCAGGCACAGTAAAATATAACATTAACAGTCTTTGAGGAAATAAAGTCTGCTCCTCAGATCTCCTGGCAAACTAGCGGGAGGAGCGTGGGTATTTGACGTTCACAGCCCACCGTCCTCGTCTGCGCCTCAGAGCCGAGATGATTCAGCCGAACCCGATCTCGTAAGCGAAGCTGTACACAGTGCAGAGCAAACGTAACAGGTTACCAACGTAGATGAAATCACAGGTGGTAGAACACATACAACTGGACAGGACAAGGACACGAGAGGTGCGTGTAAACTCGGGGTATAAACATCAAGAATCTGACGAAGAGCAGGGAGAAAAGGGGACCTAGATGTAGCAAAGATGATTAACGATATAGAGAACAGGTGAGCCCTAATCAAAGTCGATGAGAGGAGATAATGTGGTTCAGCTGATGCGGTGGAACTAATGTGAGTGTAACAAAAAGACCAGTAGAGGGAGGTAGAGGAACAGAAAGAGCCCAGAACCATGACAGGTGGTTCTCTTGAGTGTAATAAGTATTGTCTTTCATGTGTGTCTAGGTCATGTGCTGATAATCATCCCTTTTAAAGTGGAGACAGAAGCTGCATTTACATGGACCCTAATAATCCGATTGTATTTAAAGTCCAAATCCTTCACTCTGGTGCACTTGCGTTTCTCTCTAAAATTCAAATTCAATTAAATTCAAATTTATTTGTAAAGCGCTTTTCACAATAGGCCTACATATTGTTTCAAATTAGCTTTACAGAAAATGCATTTCAGAAATGTACAGTTAGTCTTGTATAAATTTTACAGTTAGTCATGTATAACACTGTTTAATATCAAACATGTACCACAGTTTAGTAAGAGTAGACTGCATTTTACAACACACGATTATTTGCCTAATTCGGATGTTAAGTTTGGGCTTTTAACCTGGCTTAAACCGGGAATATGTAGGAATGGGGCCGAATGTGAATGAACCCTAAGTGCTACATGACTAAGAATGCTTGACACATTATAACACAGTATGCCAACCTAGTCGGACAGCATAACTGCTATAGCGCAGCTAGACTGATAACAGTAGACGGAGAGAACCTGATAAATGTAGACGGAGAGGCCCAGCCTGCCGCTCTACAGATATGGCCGAACGGTAGGACAGTGTACTGATAAGCTCGACCCTCGAAGGCGATCTCAAGAATAGCCTGTGACGGGGTGCTATTTGTATTTGAAAATATGCATCCTTCAGATCCACTGACATAAACCAGTCCCCCAGGCGAATTTGCGTGAGGATCTGTTTGGTCGTCAGCATTTTGAACGATCGCCTCATGAGCGCTTTGTTCAAATGTCTGAGATCTAGGATGGGACGGAGACCGCCGTCTTTTTTCGGGACGAGAAAATAACGACTGTAAAAACCCGCCTCGCTCTGTGTCAGAGGGACGGTTTCTAGCCCCTTTTTTCATCAGTTTCGCTATTTCGGCGCAAAGCAGATGTGCTACTTCTTTTTTCACCGCCGTTTCGACCATGGCTCGAAAGCGCGGGGGTCTGCGTGCGAACTGCAGCGAATAACCTCGCTTTATTATCTGTAGCACCCATTCTGACACACCCGGGATGATTTCCCATGCTTTTGCACGTATGGCTAGGGGTAGAATGATGTCTAGGCTCGGATCGCTGTGTGAAAGGGATCCGCTGGCCTGAACTGTTTGTGCTTTGACACTGTATTTACAGCGCTTATGTGAGGCGGCGCGCATAGAGTTATGGGCGTCTTCTCTACATATGATACACATGCCACGATAGCGGGGAAATGTTTTATGGGAGGGAGCCCTAAGTGTGTGTGGGACACTGAACGGGCAGTGTTTATGAGTAGGGGTGAGCACTGAATAGTGGGCACAATTCCTACATTTAGAACACATTTGGCATAAACCGGATAAGAAACAGACATTTTTTGATTTTGAACAGACAGGAGACACATCGATTGCTCCTGTCTGCCTCGCTGTGACTGCTGCTGCTGTGAGTTTGTTTGCTGCGTCTAAGCATCGTATTAGGCTTATTATCATTTCTAGTTGTTTATACTACTAAATACAGCTTACCCAACATCTCAGATTAACCTGACATTGCTAGCTTCCGTTATTGTCAGCACAACACGCTAACTCGCTAGCCTTTTAATGCACCACCCGTGCACTCTTTATTTTCTCTCGTGCGCCCGCGCCTTTGAGTTCATAGAAAGCCCAGGTGAGTAAGAATCAGTCAACAAACACGGTGAGTAATGTCTTGTCCTGTTATTGTCACCTGCACTTCATGTCACATGTTTAACATAGCCTTCTCTGTCGGCAATATAGGATTTATATGTGATAAATGCAAGGAGACAGTCAGGCTGACGGAGAAGATTTCAGAACTAGAGACACGCATCCAAACTTTAATCGAGAATAGTAAGAAGAGTGCTAGAGCTTTAGATACTATTTTGGATGCGCCTAGCCTAGTGAATTCTTTACATTAGTCGGTTCCGGCTGAAGTAGTGCAGCAGGGCAGATGGGTGACAGTGAGAGATCGCTCTAGTCGCGGATCAAAAAAACACTTTTCCGTTCCGATAACAAATCGATTTGCCCCGCTCAGTGAAACACCCACTGAGAATTATTCTGATTGTGCCCTGGTAATTGGTGATTCGATCACACGGAACGTGAAAATAGAGACACCAGCCACCATAGTCACATGTTTGCCGGGAGCCAGAGCGCCTGACATCAAAGCAAATTTAAAAGTGCTGGCTAATGCTAAACGTAAATTCTCTAAGATTATTATTCACGTCAGCACTAATGATGTTTGACTCCGCCAGTCGGAGATCACCAAAATTAATATTAAAGAGGTGTGTGAACTTGCAAGTACGATGTCAAGCACTGTAATTTGCTCTGGCCCCCTTCCTGTTCGCAGAAGTGATGAGATAGTTAGTAGATTGTGTTCACTCAATGGCTGGCTGTCTGGGTGGTGTCTGCGAAATAATATAGAATTCATAGACAATTGGAAAAGTTTTTGGGGCAAACCTGACCTGTTGAAAAGAGATGGTATTCATCCCTCCTGGGATGGTGCTGCTCTTCTCTCTAGTAATTTGGCTCATAGTCTTAGAGATAAAACATGACAATCTGGGCCTCAGGTCAGGAAGCAGACAGACTGGCTTAACCGACCGTCTGCTAGCGGCCTCACGTCACCAAGGTCAGATAAATCCCATCACATAGAGCCTCTTTCACTTAGATACCATCATATAGAGACTGTGTCTGTTCCCCAATCTTGGAAATCCAAAAAACGTTCAAACCCATCTAAGGTTACAAATTTAATTGATGTTCAACAAATAAAAAACAGATATAATACAAATGAGCAAATGATAAAGCTTGGGTTGCTGAATATTCGATCTCTCACTTCAAAAGTGCTAATAGTTAATGATATGATTACAGATTATAACCTAGATGTGCTGTGTTTGACAGAAACCTGGCTAAAACCAAACGATTACATTGCTTTAAATGAGTCAACCCCACAAGATTACGGTTCATAAACATGAACCTCGTCTGAAACGCAAAGGAGTAATTTATAGTAATATTTTCAAAAAAACTAAGAAATCTAGTATTAAATATAATTATTTTGAAGTGTTGGTGCTCAATGTAAAAAATATAGTGTAAACGATAAATCACGTTTGAAAATTCTGCTAGCTACTGTGTACAGGCCACCATACAGACTTTATCAAAGAATTTGCTGACTTTCTATCAGAATTAGTATTGGCTGCAGATAAACTACTAATTGTTGGTGATTTTAATATACACATAGATAATGAAAAAGATGCATTGGGATTGGCATTTAAAGACATTGTAAACTCAATTTGAGTTAGACAACACGTGTCAGGACCGTCTCATTGCCGTAATCATACTCTAGATCTAATACTATCACATGGAATAGACGTTGATGCCGTTGAAATACTGCAGCAGAGCGATGACATCTCAGATCATTATCTAGTCTCGTGTAAATTACATTTAGCCAAGGCTGCAAAGCCGACTCCGTGTTATAAATATGTTAGACCTATCACTTCTGCCACTAAAGATTGCTTTATCAATAATCTTCCTAATCAGTTTCATCATCTCAGCATCCCGGATAGCTTAGAAGAACTTGATATTGCAACAGAAACTTTTAACTCTCTATTTTCCAGCACTTTAGACACAGTTGCTCCGTTGCGCTTAAAGAAGATTAAAGAACATAGTCCAACGCCGTGGCACAACGAGCACACTCAGGCCCTTAAGAGAGCAGCCAGAAAAATGGAGCGCAACTGGAAGAAAACAAAACTAGAGGTGTTTCGGATTTCAACCCTATTAGAAGAAAATAAACATAATCCTAGGTATTTATTTGAAAAAGTGGCTAAACTAACGAAAAAGAAAGCTTCAAGCCCAGAAGTTTCCAAGCAACACAACAGTAATGACTTTATGAACTTCTTCACTTATAAGATCGATAATATCAGGGACAAAATTATAACTATGCAACCATCTAATACAGTATCGCATCAGGAAGTGTATTGTAGTCTCCCTGAGGGAAAATTTTATTCATTCATTGCTATAGGAGAGGAAGAATTTTAGAAACTTGTCAAATCATCTAAATCGACAACGTGTATGTTAGACCCTATACCGACTAAGCTGCTGAAAGAGATGCTTCCAGATGTCATAGATCCTCTTCTTAATATCATTAATTCATCTTTGTCTCTAGGATACGTACCAAAAACCTTTAAGCTAGCTATGATTAAACCGCTTGTTAAAAAAACGCAACTTGATCCTAAAAAACTAGTCAATTACAGGCCGATCTCAAATCTGCCTTTTCTGTCAAAGATATTAGAAAAAGCAGTATCCTCACAACTGTGTTCTTTTCTTGAAAGAAATGATATCTGCAAGGATTTTCAGTCCGGATTTAGACCCGTTCCATAGTACCGAGACAGCTCTCGTTAGAGTCACAAATGATTTGCTCTTATCATCCGATCCTGGTTGTATCTCTCTATTAGTATTACTTGATCTTAGTGCTGTATTTGACACCATTGACCACAACATCCTTTTAAATAGACTCGAACATTATGTTGGCATTAGTGGAATTGCACTAGCATGGTTTAAATCATATTTGTAGCAGTAAATGAAGAGATGTCTTATCAATCACAAGTTCAGTATGGCGTACCACAAGGCTCAGTACTAGGACCGCTGCTGTTCACTTTGTACATGCTACCATTAGGTGATATCATTAGGAAACATGGAATTAGCTTTCACTGTTATGCCGACGATACTCAGCTGTATATTTCTTTAAAACCTAACGAAACCTACCAATTCACAAAATTAACGGAATGCATAGCTGATATAAAAAATTGGATGACTAGTAATTTCCTACTACTAAATTCAGAAAAAACAGAGATTCTAATTATTGGACAAAAAATGTCCACACGTAATAACCTAGAGTAGTAATGGGCGATATAAACGATATGCGATATAAACGATACAAAATTGGCCTACGATAGAGATTTTAATCGCGATAATGCATGTTGATGACACAATCTACCCGCGAAATTTAGAGCCACGAGCTGCAACCGGCTGAAACGCATCATATTCGTCGTCATCTTGAGTAAACATGGCTGAAAGCGAAACGGAGGAGCTGGTGAAAAAGATCGGTGCAACATCCATTATTTGGACTTGGTTCGGATTTAAGCCGTCCGACGAGCAGCAGCAAACTATACAGAGTGCGTGGGGCAACAGTTCGGTAACACACACGACTAATCTGTTCTACCACCTCAAAACAAAACATGTCACTGAATACCAGCTCGTATTCACAAAATAGTGGTGTAAACACAAAATCTCTGTGTGCGCCCGATTTTAAGATTCGTTGTTGTGTTGCTTTGTAACTGAAAAGACATCAGTTTTTCTGCTCTTTGCATCTTTTGTGTCCTTTAAAAAAATAGCCAAACTAAAACTACATTTGATTTTGAGTGCCTTCTGCACTATTCTGCACTTTTTACTGTCTATGGCACTACTGTAAATAAACTTTTATAGGCCTACTTGAAGCATTTTCTTTAGTTGACGTATAACAGGAGAAACTCAAAAAATTAGAATATCATGCAAAAGTGAAACTAATATATTATATAGACTCCTTACATGTAAAGTAAGATATTACAAGCCTTTATTTTTTATAATTTTGATGATTATGGCGTACAGCTTTATGAAAACCTTTTCACAATATTCTAATTTTGAATTTGGGGTTTCATAAGCTTCTAGCCACAATATAAACATTAGGGCTACTTAAAGTCTAGTGTACTTGAATTTTATTTATCTGCAACATTATGTTGTATAATTACAGTTTTGCACAATAAATGTTCTCAAAACTACATACACTGTTTCTTTCTTTCTTTAAAAAAAAAAACATTTAGCAGTTGTTTGGCTTTCCTTAGGGTCTGTGTAACCTGTTCTGAAATGGTTTTATTATAATTTATATATCGTGATATATATCGTTATTGCAAGAGGCTGCAATGTATATCGCAATATGGATTTTAGGCCATATCGCCCATCCCTAACCTAGAGTAATGTCTAACACTTGATGGCTGCTCTGTTAAGTCTTCGTCATCATCGGTTAGGAACCTGGGTGTGCTCTTTGATACCAATCTTTCATTTGAAAGTCATGTGTCTAGTATCTGTAAAACCGCTTTCTTCCATCTTAAAAATATATCTAAATTACGTCATATGCTCTCAATGAATAATGCAGAACATGCGTTTAGGCCACACAAGTTCATGCGTTTATGACCTCAAGGCTAGATTATTGTAATGCTCTACTGGGTGGTTGCCCTGCACGCTTGACACAAACTACAGCTGGTCCAAAACGAAGCAGCTCGAGTTCTTACCAGAACCAGGAAGTATGACCATATTAGCCCCGTTCTGTCAACACTGCATTGGCTGCCTATTAAACATCGTATACATTTTTAAATATTGATGATCACTTACAAAGCACTAAATGGTTTAGCTCCGCAGTACTTGAGCGAGCTCTTAACGCATTTTAGTCCTTCACGTCTACTGCGATCTCAAAATTCCGGCCAGTTAATAATACCTAGAATATCAAAATCGACTGCTGGCGGTAGATCCTTTTCCTATTTAGCACCAAAACTTTGGAACAGTCTTCCTAACATTGTCCGGGAAGCAGACACACTCTGTCAGTTCAAATCTAGACTAAAAACACATCTCTTCGGCCTAGCATACACATAACACATTATAGACTTCTATAATTCAATGTTAGGCTGCATAGTTTAGAACAGCCGGGACCGGGAACACTTCCCGTAAATCCTGATGTACTTGGTACATCATAAGAAGGATGGCGTCTACGCTAATATTAGTCTCTCTGTCTATCCCGAGGTTTACCGCTGTCCACCGGAACCAGGCCGTATCCAGATCTGATGAAGGACCAGCGCCAGGACACGACGACCCCGCTGACCTGAAGTGTCAACCAGTCTCTCCTCCTCTTCATTCTGAACTTCTGACCTGTAATGCTCCTGAATCATAATCATACACTGTTCACTCATTGGCTAGAGGAGAACTGGCCCCCGACTGAGCCTGGGTTCTCCAAAGGTTTTTTTCTCCATTCTGTCACCTGATGGAGTTTTGGTTCCTTGCCGCTGTTGCCTTACCTTCTGGCTTGCTTAGTTGGGGACATTTAATATTCAACAATATTATAGATCTGCCTTAAAGGTGGACGATGATGAAATTGTTTTTTGTATTATTTTCATGTTATCACTGGGAAGCTGCTTTGATACAATCTGTATTGTAAAAAGCGCTATATAAATAAAGGTGACTTGACTTGACTTGACATTTTGCTCTTTTTCAGATTTATTTGGGTCGCCGTGAAAACGGCGTTTGTGTGCAGGCGAGCATGTTGTGCAACGGGCTTGTTTGCTGCGATATAAACAGTCACCTTTGAAGCGGGAACTGGGGAAACAGTGCGCAAGCTTTTCGACGGTGGTCCGGCCGCAGTGGGACTTAACCGTCGCCGTTTTCCCCCCGTGGTCAGGAGGGCTTAGGAGGCTTAGGAGGCTCAGGGTTCACCCCAATCCTTGGTCTCGGACCCCCAGGAGGAGGTGGTCTTCGACGGCTCGACGAGAGCGAGCGCTGGCGAGCATCGGCAGACTGGTGGCGCTGGAAAGCTGGCGGCGGAGGCGGCGGCGCCTTTGAAGTCTGAGCAGGCGGCTGTTTCTTAGAGCGGCCTGATGCAGAACTCGAGCGTCGAGGCAGAAAGTGTCGCAAGGCCTGTGACGCTTTCTGAGCTTCAGTGAAACGTTCCGCAAAGCCCTTGACGGACTGGCCGAACAAACCAGATGGTGTAATGGGCGAGTCCAGGAAGGAAGCTCTATCCGTGTCCTTCATATCCGTGTGCGTTAGCCACAGATGGCGCTCCAAGACAGTGAGAACCGCCATGTTTCTGACGATCGCTTGCGCGGTTGTCTTGGTAGCTCACAGGGCCAAGTCCGCTGCGCAGATCTCTAAATGCCTCAGGGTCGGGGGCCAGCCTCGTCCAGAGTGCGGAGAAGGTTGCCTTGGAACACCTAAAGCACCGCCATGGTGTAGTGCCGATGCAGCCTGGCCGGCGGCGGTGTAAGCGCGACCGGCGAGGGCTGACGTAGTTCGACAGGCTTTAGAGGGGTGTGCGGGCTTAGACTGCCATCCAGAGGAGGGCGGGCAAAGGTGCGTTGACACAGCGTCTTCGATGAGTGGAAGATGCTAATAGCCTTTATCCAGGGCGCCGTCCACAACGGAGAGCGTTGAGGAAGCAGACGATTTGAGCCTAGCAGAAAATGGCGCCTTCCATGACTTTGTCAGCTCGTCGTGGAGTTCAGGAAGGAACGGAGCAGGCCTTTGCTGAGGTTCCGGGCGGCGCCCCTGCAGAAACCACTCGTCGAGGTCCTCGACGGCCTTCGTCAGCAGGCGGACGAGTTCAGTGTCCACGCTGGCTCTAGTTCCACTGGCGCCTGCTTGGGTTGAGGGGGCGGGGTCTGGAATGGAGCCTGACCAGTCCTCGCTTCCCGAAGCGGCAAGCGAACAGCTTTCCTCGTCGACGTCCTCAACCTCAGGCGCACCGAAGGTGATGGAACGAGCGGTAAAGGCGAGTCAGACAGCGAGGCACGCGGGGAGTTGGCCGGCGTGAGCTCGCGGACCGCTGAGGCCTCTGGAGCTCTCTGAGAGCTCTTTTTACGGCGCGGCCTTTGAGAGAGCGGCAGTGTGGTGTCTTCGCCGAAGGAGGCTAACACTGACGTGTTTGATATCTCTGTAATTCTCTAAATCTAACGGAGTTGAATCTCGATAACAGACTGCAATGGTATGATTATTACAATATGAATCCTTTTCAGCCGTAGAAATGACAATTCCAAGCTCTATCATAAATTATACAGCTTCTCGACAAGACAAAGAAAGTTCTCCCGCTTCCAAATCACTGAAGGTGATTGGCCACTCGCGCAAAAGGCGGCGTGATCCATACATTCATTAAAAAGCCAAACGCTCTCTCTTCCGCCTCCTTCCGCTCTTCATCACTGCTTCCAACGCTATCCAACTCTCCAGCTCTTGAAGAAAACGCTCTTCATCACTGCTTCGTCATGTGAAAGTCTCCGTTCCTGAACTCCTCAGGAGTTTGCGTATTCTTTTATTTTCTTTATCTTAGTCTTTTGTTTTGTTTTCAAATTCTCCTTTGTTCGCTTCCACCCAAGAGTGAAACGAACTTAGCCTGAATTATTCCCTCTGTAACTTCACTTCCAAGAGACCTTCAAATCTCCCGCGACCAGCGCGCTCCGGCAACACGAGAGCACGCGCTCTGCTCCGAGGACACACGCAGGCTGGTCTCAGACACACACACGAACAGTGCAAGTATCCAATGAGTTGTTAATGTTTTAAGGTTTGATTCATTGTTGGCTCTCAAAGGTCTGTGATTTTGCTATTCTATGATCACTCGTATTCTCCCTCTCTCTCTCTCTCTCTCTCTCTCTCTCTCTCTCTCTCTCTCTCTCTCTCTCTCTCTCTCCCTCTCTCATCTGTCATCCGTTTTGTCTTGTATTGTTTAACTGTAAGTTATGTACATAGACATATAATCAGTGTATATTGCGTAGTCCGTATATTCTGTAGTTTTGCATTTATTAAAACCATACCCATGACTGTTTCTGTGTGAATGCTAATAAACACAAAGTCAATGAGATTTCACGACCCAAGAGCTACCCGCTCTTATTATGTACTACATTAAGTAGTTTAATTTTATAAACACAGGAAAATTAATGTTCACGGCCGGAAAGTTAATATTTCTTGGAGTTTATAAGAAGGGATAACTTTATTGAGAAATTGATAGGTTAATCTTATAGTCGTTTGCTGGACAAACACCTATTTGATAATTACATTAATTTCCCTTAAGGAGTATCTCATAATCGATCTGAAATAAGATTATTGATATATGAATGAGGAATTATAAGACGTTGTGATTGATTATTCATGTATTCATATAATCTATCTATTTTCAATTTCAATAATTTAATGTAACTGTAATATGCAATATATTAATCATATTCATGATTAGTTATTAAAATTCCCTATAGATCATTTGAGCTAATATTCAGGTATGACCCAATGCCGTTACATAATCATTTACCTCTATATTAATCTTTATAGGCACGTTTCACAGGCACGCACAGCCAATGGCGTCGGTAAACTCTGTGAACAAGGAATACCCACGCGGTTCACTATAACCCCTAACATTGAAATACAACATGAAAAAGGAAATAAACATTGTTTGCTCAAACTAAATAACCGTATTATTAAGTTCATAATTTTTTTCCTATTGAGTATATTATGCTGCTGACTCACCGGAGTAAAATGTGACTCAACATTCAATCAGCTTCTCCATACACTGGATGGTATGAAATGAATCAATTTAACGCTTTTCTACTTTTCAAGTTTCCTTTTAACTATAGCCTATTACTTTAACTTAGATCGCAAAGATCAGCTCGCGTCATATCTCCTCGTTACGCAGGCACGTCCACACACACACCCAGGGCACGTGATGACGGAGCGCTCTCATTGGTCAATCACCAATTAACGAAATAACTTAAAACTTCAACTTTTTTTCTTAAATCACTTTTACACTTCACTTTTCAACCTTTATTAAGGAAATAACTTAATTCCATTTTATTTAAATTCATAAAATGTATTTATGGGTCGGGGGCCGTGGGTAGCGCTTAGCTGGCCGTGAGTGGCGATGGTTATCAGCCGCGGGGCGGAGCTGAGGGTCCCGAGGCGCTGGTTTCTCAGCGCTGGCTGAGAAGGTGGCGTGGTCTTGGGCCGACTCGAAGCGGAGCTGGAGCGCTTTGGCAAGAAGTGTGGCATAGCTTGGGACGACTTCTGCACTTCGGTGTAGAAGAGATCGGTGCTGGAGCCAGGAGCATCAACGAAAGCCATCCTGTCTGCTTCCTTGATGTCGGTGAGGTAAAGAGCGCGAAAAAGCACGTCCGGCGAGGGCTGAAATGTTACGGCAGGGCTTTGAGGGGTGAACTGCTCTGGATCCCCAACCAGCAGCAGTGGGCGGGCAGAGATGAGCGGCAACAGCTTCCTCGAGAGGCGGTAGCTTCTCATATCTCTTTTCCGCTGCGCCGTCAACAGATGAGAGTGTAGCGGAAGTGGAAGCGATCGTGCGTGCTGAGTAGGGACCGTGCCACTTCTTAGTGAGTTTGCCATGGACCTAAGGGAAGAAAGGCGCTGGTTTGTGACGGGGGGCCTGCTGGCGACCTGGCACAAGCCATCCGTCCAGCCACCTTCTGGGAGGCTCTACAGACGAGGCCCACTCAAGCCCAAGGTCAGCAACAGCCGCCGTGAGGATGTGCAGTAACTCAGCGTCCAAATTAGTCCTGACGCAGCAAAGGAGAGGCTGCTGTCGCGTTCATCATCCGATCTGCCAAAGGAGACGAGACCCGCCGCTCGAAGAGAGGGGCACTGATCCGCCTGCATGAACAGGACCGGTGAAGGAGACTGTGACGGAGAAAGCGAGGCACGTGGGGTCGTGCCCAGCGTGGGCTCGCTTATCTCCATGTGCTCAGGCTGCCGTTGGCTGCGCCGCTTCTTTTTCCTCGGCTGAAGTAGAGCTGGAAAAGGAAGAACTCCAGACTGGACTATTGTAATGCTCTCCTGGCTGGTCTTCCAGCTTGCACTGTCAAACCTCTGCAACTGATCAAGAATGCTGCAGCTAGAGTGGTCTTCAACGAGCCGAAGAGAGCACACGTCACTCCTCTCCTCACAAAATTGCACTGGTTGCCGGTTGCCGCTCGCATCAAATTCAAGTCACTGACGTTTGCCTACAGAACAACCACTGGCACTGCTCCCTTGTACCTGAACTCACTACTTCAGACTTATGTGCCATCCAGAAACTTGCACTCTGCAAGCGAGCAGCGTCTTGTGGTGCCATCTCAAAGAGGCACAAAATCTCTCTCTCGGACCTTTACCATGACTGTTCCCTGCTGGTGGAATGATCTGCCTAACTCAGCCAGAGCTGCTGAGTCCGTAGCCATTTTTAAGAAACTGCTGAAGACGTATCTTTTTCGGCAGCACTTGATCCAGTAATACTAACACTTTCTTCTCTATTCTAACAAAAAATAAAAATAATAATTGCATTGGATTGTACTGTGAAGGGTCATAGCACTTACATACTGTTGTCCTACTGCTATTTAAATTGCTTCTATTGTTTCTCATTTGTAAGTCGCTTTGGATAAAAGCGTCTGCTAAATGAATAAATGTAAATGTAAATGTAAGAACGGGAGAAGCGGTGTCGCCATCTTTTTCAGAGAGCTCACTGCGTCCGCAGCACCGAAACAGGAAGGCTCTCGCAGTGAGAGCAGCTGCCGGCAGAGAGTGCAGCTTTAGCATGGGCAGTCCCCAGGCATGTGACGCACTCCGTGTGCCCGTCGGCCTCGTGCAGAAGGCATCCACACGAGGTGCATAAAGAGCGAGGCATTTGAAACAACGCTCGCGGAATTACTCTTTTAGACTGATTGTCGCAGTGGCGAGCACACAGTAGCAGAAAAGGATATAGTAGATCGCCGGATGGCACTCCTCATGGAGTGTCTCAACACATTAAAGCTACACTGTGTAGGATTTTCTGCCATCTAGCGGTGAAATTGTATATGATTACCAACTGAATATTACTTTCTAGCCCCTCCCATTCCGAGGGCGTTTTAACTTATATGGTGGCCGTATTATTCCAAGTTGTAATACTCTATCCCAGGCGCAGGCCACGGCAGTTGTAGGACAGTACCCGAATTTACATTTTTATGCTGACAGGTTAACCACAGAGGGCCCATTTGCCTCCCTTTCGGGCGGCACACAACATAAACCGACAACACTGGCCTTACGTGGCTCATAATAACGCCTTATTAGAGCTCCTTCAGGCCAGAGCTCAGGAGTGTACATTTCACCAATATCATTACATTCAGCAGTCACTTTAAAAGAGCCAACCGTGCTACGTGCATTGTCTAGATTCTGACAGGTGACAACTCTGTTAAGTTTACTTTTAAGATAATCAGCAAGTGTGTCTGCATCAAGGTCTGGTGAAAATTGTGTTGCAAAAACACTCATTATTTTGGTCTTCACAGTTTTAATAGTACTCACGGCTCCAGTGCCGATGATGGAAGCAGGACCAGATCTTTTACGTCCCGCGGTAGTCGCATGCCCAACCAAGGATGTAGCAACAGACTTTGTCTTCAGCCGAGCCCGGCCATTTCTCGCAACTTTACTCCAACTTGGAGAGCCAGTGGAAATCACTGACCCAGCAGAATCCTTCCCCGTAGCTACATCCACCGCGACAGTCCCATCGCAACTGCACTGCACCGGTTCAGGACCGCTCGCAAATACGTCTCCCATTGTGTGCAGGGCTGCCAAGCCTCCAATTCCCTGCTCCACGGCCAGCTCATGTTCGCCACCTCGCACCCCCGGCGTCGGTTCCATAGCGTTCCCCGGGCCATGGTAAAAGGCCTTCTTTGATCCTGGAGAGATCCCAGCAGCAGCAACAGCACTAGTAGTCGGGTTACCAGATCTGCACTCCAGTTCAGATACCCGGTGATTGATTTCCACAGCTTCAGCACAAACTTGTTCTCAAACACCCGTCTGGAGCTGGGTTATGTGTTTTAGAGCTCCCACTTCTGCACAAAGCTGCTCTATTCTCCGAAGCAAACAGGAGACATCTAAACTCGAGAACGTCACCGGAGGGAGCTCATCCAAATAATAGGAAACAAATCTAGGGATATTAGACCCACATTCATTCAGTACTTTAAGGCAGAGTTTTATGTTGTTAGCGTCTCTGTGCTGCCCTTTGTATGCAACACACCTCTGCGAAGTACCCGGACAGAGCTCAAACAAAACTTTCTTGGAGGCTTCAATTGCCTCAGAGTCAAACGTGTTTGTGGCCAATAAGACAATCTCGTCCTGGCTTAGAGTCTTAATTTTCACAGCAAGGAAGTTTAGTAACTCATCCTCCACTATACTTTGCCATCAATCGTCCTGTAGATCTCTGGTTTTAGACGAGACCGAGACCATTTAAAAGCACGAGCCCCCGGGTTGCAGGCAGCCGTATCCATTCCTCCAACTCGTACACCTTTACGAACAAGATTTCTTTAAACAAGATTTAACGTAACAACCAATGGGGAAAAAAGCATATCCTGGAATTGTTCACGTGATCTTCTGAAAGTTCCGTTCACCCACAGAGGAAAACACTCGATCTCCTCATGATCTCCTGTTTTAATGTTACAACAAATTCACAACTTGTTTGACACAAACAATGACAACTTGACTGCTGTTATAGAATGTTTCCCAGATAATTACCATCAGTTTTTCATTTTTCACAGTCTTTTTGCAGTTTACAGATACTATTCCATATCGAGATTACAACAAAGCAAAGCAAAAAACTTACTACTAATCCTCAACTGGATCCATTGCTCATCAAAGTGAAACCAGCCATTCTGAGGTAAATTTCCCAGGATTATTCCTCACAGCCTCGCAAGATGACATAGTACATTCATCTGATTAAACTTGATGTGCTTTATCGAGCTGATGTGGGCGTTGTGAACGTTTGCATGTATTGCCTCAGATAATTTGCGTTTGAATAGCGCTCACTCTCCGTGGGCGTGGTCACATTAAAAGATAACAAGCTATAATGAGCTGAAATGAGAACTCGCTCTTTTTATATAGATTACATAAACAGAGAACATTTGTTTTAGTTTTGAATTAGATAATTTAAAAGTACACACTTAAGTGATTATAAAGATATATTGCTCATGCCTGGGTGAATAGTATTCGCTGAGTTTTGTTTAAGTTTATAGACGTGCACCAGTTCACGGAGACGGAGAAGCAGAAAGCACACCCTGTTTATTTTCTATATTTTACAAAAGCAAAAAAAAATTATTTCGATGGTAAGTGGATACATAAAAAAGTAGACATTTAACAGCTTATTTTTTCATATTTCTTAAGTCTGTATGACCAAAAATGTATTATAAGTA
This sequence comes from Phoxinus phoxinus, assembly GCF_949152265.1. NCBI lineage: Eukaryota > Metazoa > Chordata > Actinopteri > Cypriniformes > Leuciscidae > Phoxinus > Phoxinus phoxinus. The sequence goes on along the minus strand of NC_136878.1, from coordinate 19,630,817 downwards.
CAATGGAGTATTTTAAGTCTATTTTGCTGCTATGTAAAAAAAAAACGAGCATAACGCGCCGGCGCGTTTGCCGACCCTAGAGGGTTAATGGAGAACCATTTCCTTTCGAGGTATGTGTAGAATTGACAGTGAACCCGCCCGGAAATGATGATCCAAGTTTGGCTATTCAAGTGCCTTTCCTCGTGGGGAAGATGCCGTTAGAGCAGCCATTGCTGGGGTTTAATGTGGTCAAGGAGATAATAATAGGACAGAAGGACACTGGGCAAGGTCTATATGCTTTTGCAGAACTCCTAAAGATTGCCCTGGACATCAAAGGCGAACAAGCCAACGCGATAATGAGCTTCATTCAGGAACAAACCCATGTGAACCCCGGGGCTATTGTCACAGTCGGCTCTGGAGATGTTGTCGTACCACCCGGTCAGGTGACTCATATTAAGTGTGAAGTTCCAGTTGACTTGTAATGCTCTGAGCCAGTAGTACTGTTCGAGTCCAGTGAGGAGAGTCCATTGTTAACTCAACTAGACGTGGGAGAAGGAAACAGACCGACCCTATGTTAGGATTCCCCTGGGAAACCCTACTGCTTGTGAAGTCACTATCAGACGACGTACACATCTAGGAAGTATTCAGCCAATATCAAGCATTATTGAAACGGAGCAGAAAAACTTGGTAAACAGAGATGACTTATGAAGTGGTTTAATTACGCACATCCAAGTTCAGTACAGGTGCTGGATCGAATATAATACAAGTAACAAAGTAAAGATCCACACACCGACAAAGCTCCCATTTACATAAATGTATTAGTGTAACGTTTCAGGCCTTTCACGGCCCTTCCTCAGATTGAGTACTCCCCCCAGTACTCGCTTACCCACACTTTTGAACTTCCATTTGTGCTCCATACAGACGCGTCTGAACAGGGGCTCGGGGCTGTGCTGTACCAACAGCAAGAGGGAAGGCTCAGAGTTATTGGTTATGGCTCCAGGACCTTGACTCCCACTGAGAGAAGTTATAGACTGCACTCCGGAAAGCTGGAGTTCCTGGCACTTAAGTGGGCTGTCTGCGAGAAGTTCCGCGATTATTTGTGCTATGCGCCACACTTTACCGTCTTCACAGACAACAACCTGTTGATGTATGTCCTCAAAACAGCCAAACTCAAAACTGTTGGACATTGGCAAGAGTTGACGGACTTCAGATTTGACATCCGCTACAGACCAGGCAAAATTAATGTGGACGCGGACATGCTCTCTCTTGTTGCCCCCTCGATATCACTAAGTTTATGACCGCATGTACCGAAGTTCTCACAGAGGATGTGGTCTGGGCTACATGGGAAGGAAGTCGGGCTGACCAAGAGAATGAAGTTGCCTGGGTTGCAGATCTTAATGCACGTCAAGAGAATGCAGAGTCCCAGTTTGGAGAGAGTCTCATGTCACTTGACCGGTCTGAGTTGAAAGCCACCCAAAGAAAAGATCCTGTGGTTGGTAGGGTGGTAGAAATAAAGGAGAGTGGTGGAGAACTGACATCTGAAATGACGAAAACTGTGAAAGGAGTCCTCAAGAGACTGTTGTATGAGTGGCGGAAACTTTATCTTGAAGAGGGACTGCTCTATCGTAAGACCAATCACAGATCTCAACTTGTTCTTCCAGCTAAGTTTAAGCAGTTGTCCTTGAAACAGTTGCACAACGACATGGGTCATGTAGGGACGGAACGAGTTCTAGACTTAGCAAGGAACAGATTCTACTGGCCTTTTATGAAGGAGATCGAGCACTATGTCACCCAGCAGTGCCGATGCTTTAGAAAGTAGAATAAATACGTCCCAAATCGTAGTATGTTTAAATAAGTGTTCCAAAGATACCCGGATGGTCTACTATTTCCGGTCAGAATCCGAAGTGCAGATCGATGCACACTCTAACGGCTAATATTGCCCAGAACCCATCATGCGTTGGACGAGGATTCGGTTAGAACTACAAACACGAGTGAAAAGTGTTTTTAAAAAACTACAGACATGGAGGACGCGCGTGTCTGGTGGTTATATAGAGAGGTAGGGGTTTGAGTGATTAATTATCAGTATCTAACTTAACGAAAATGTATTTATTCAATGTTGTCATTTTATGTAATGTATGACTCACTGAAATTATTATCACCAAAGGCCAGAAGACAGTATCACTGGTATCAGGTCATTTTTAGATGTGTGCATTATGATTATCCTTCTTACCTGAAGGAATACTTAATTCCCTTTAGACCCAGCTATAGATTAAGACACACTGAATATCTCTCCTTTACTGTGCCAAATATCTTCAAGGAGAGTAGTAGACGTGCATTTAAATTTAAAGCCCCTTCAGAATGGAATAGTCTGCCAGGGTCTCTAAGATCAATTATTTCCTTGTGTTCCGTCAAAACATCTCTTTTTGTTTACTTGCAAGCAAACTGTTGCTGTAAATGTTTTCCTCATGTTTGACGGATTTTTTTGTCTTCTACACCTAAATATAAGGGACTTTTTTTTTTTTAATTGTATTTATCTTTTTATGTGATTATGGGTGTAGGTGTGCGAATGCATGTAGATACATATGTGTATGCGGGGTGGGTGAGGTGGGATGAGGGAGAGCTTTTGCGAGTGTGAATGTATATGTGTTTTTTTTTGTTTTTTTTCTGTCTCGAGGACCCCCTTGAAAACGAGATGTTTCATCTCAAGGGGTTATCCTCAACAATAAATTTCAATATTGCATCTGCAGCAGCATTATGAACTTTTGTAAAGATACCATTAACTTTTAAATGCATCATTACATTCAAATTGCAAACACATGAGGAGAGTCTCCGCATGGAAGACCCGCGACTGGCAGATGAACGTGTACTACATTTCTCTCCGAAACTGTAGGAAATGAAATAAGATTGAATGGAGGATTTTAACTGTGACAAGATGATTGACAGGGCAGTTTACTGACAGGATGCACGCGATAGATTTGTCCGTTAAAGATGAGGAAGTAGTATGTCCCAAAGCTTGCCTACTCTTTTGCTACACACTCAAAAGTATGTACTTTTTCTTCACAAAAAGAGTACATACTTTTAGGGCGTAGTATAAGTAGGCGAATTGGGATGCAGCCAGCGTTGTGCTGTTATCAGTAACGAGTCGCTCTCTGTAATGACGGCTTCTTCTCCGCGACTCATAGTTACCCACATAGTCTCCAATCAGCACATTGTCTCCCCCTACTGTCCACTGAGGGTATTACGCATCACAAGTCTAATACTAATTAGATACTAATTCTCTAGTATCTACTAAAGGCAGCATAACGTTGTAAGGTAGGATAGGATATTTCCACCGCAGGAACTTTCCCCAGGAACTAGGAACTTTTTAGGGTGGTACTCGGTGTGTTTACACCGCAGGAACCAGGGTCTAAATGAAGTTCCGGGTTAACATTTACCCGTCAGAAAGTCCCTGCTGGCGAGGTAGTTTTGATTTTGCTCGTTTTTTTTTTTACATAGCAGCAAAATAGATTTAAAATACTCCTTCATTTTTGGTCATACAGACTTAAGAAATATGAAAAAATAAGCTGATAAATGTACAATCAAAATAAAACATTGTGTTTATGTAAAATAAAGAAAATAAACAGGGTGTGCTTTCTGCTTCTCCGTCTCCGTGAACTGGTGCACGTCTAAACTTAAACAAAACTCAGCGAATACTATTCACCCAGGCATGAACAATATATCTTTATAATTTAAGCGTGTACTTTTAAATGATCTAATTCAAAACTAAAACAAATATTCTCTGTTTATGTAATCTATATAAAAAGAGCGAGTTCTCATTTCAGCTCGTTATCTTTTAATGTGACCACGCCCACGGAGAGGGTGCACTATTCAAAGCGCTATTCAAACGCAAATGATCTGAGGCAATACATGCAAACATGCAAAACGGCCACATCAGCTCGATAAAACACATCAAGTTTAATCAGATGAATGTACTATGTCATCTTGCGAGGCTGTGAGGAATAATCCTGGGAAATTTACCTCAGAAGTGCTGGTTTCACTTCGATGAGCTATGGATACAGTTAAGGATTAGTAGTAAGTTTTTTAATCTTATATGCTTTGTTCTAATCGCGATATGGAATAGTATCTGTAAACCACAAAAAGACTTTGATATGAATCGCGTTTCTGTGTGTGATGGATGAACGGCACATTGCTACTAGTTGTGACAGACTATAAATTTTTACTGTAAAATAGACATCAAATAGATAACAAAGCTTTTGTTAGCCAGTTTCTGCTCATATGTTAAATATATAGTATGCTTTGTCAAAAATAAACTCATCAACTAAGATGTTATAGTGTTTGTTACGTTAGGCTATATCAAACTAATGAATCCTTACCTTTTAAATATGTATGATAAAATGTATACTTTAAAAAAAGAAAGATTACACTTGATATATTGTTAAAATTGTAATTGTTGTTGATTTACATGTGAACACTTTTTAATAAAATAGCAAAAAATATATTTACAAGGTAGATGTATAAATAATCTTTATAGGTCAATAAGCCTTCTCAATAAATTATTTATTATTGTTTTTTATTAGTGACACATTTGGGCAGAGGATGTATTCCAAAACTTTCTGAAAATACAGAATGAGAATTAACTGCACATTTACTATAAATGTTTACCTTGGATATTATCCAATTTGCATGTATAAAAAAAATTGTGAAAAAAAAAAAGAAAAGTTTCCAAATCTAACTATGAACCAATTCTGTAGAATAGCCCATAGCCTATTTGAACAGAATTTGTTTCCAGGTATGACTATGTACTAAAAATGTGATTTTGACTTTAATTTATATTTGGATTATATATTGTCACGACACACACACGAGAAGGTGAAATCCAAGTTCAGTTTATTGGATAATCCGTAATCGTAAATTCAAGCCAGGCAAAAGGTCATAATCATGAAAATCAGTCCAAAACAAGAAACAAACACTAAGGCCACATTTACACATAGCCGGGTATTTAGAGAAACGAATATTTCTCCCCCTCCGTTTTCAATAATAACATCGTGCACACAACCCGCATAAATACGCCGTCGAGCGCCTTTATAACTATGCTAAACCTATGGGCGGCAGTGTAGGGAGAAGGATAAAGCCATGCAAGCCAATCAGAATCCTCAGAATCGACAAGAGAGAACCTAAAACCCCGTTTCTCCCAGTTGACATGACAACATATAACCGGCGTTTTCAGAAATCTCCACTTTGGCCGGAGTTTTTAGAAATTATCGTTTTCTGGGATAAAAACGGCGTTTTCGTGTAAATGACAGGCCAAAACGCAGAGAAATATCTGCGTTTTCCCATCGTGTAAACGGGGCCTAAATCTAACGATTGCTTATATCACGTCAAAACGTGAAAAATATTTTTTTTTCTGTAGCCACTCTGAAGTCCGAAGTCTTTGGGTTTTACAACTGGTGAATCTCCAGTTGTCACTGGTGATTGTCGCTTTAAACTTTTGGGATCCGCCATACCAAGTGCTAAGCTAAATCTCCACCTCCATCATCCACCACACACGCTAGCCGGGGACTCCTTCTCTATGTGTACAGAAGTGACATAATGACGCAAAGACATGCTCGAAATTCCCGCGGAAATCCACCAGTACCACTGGAATTAAAATCATTATTAAGCTTACCGTTTTGAATCGAGGTAAGGCAAGCAGATCGTTTTGAACACTGGCTGGTTACGTTTTTTTTTCAAAAATGTCTTTTTTTATATTTTTAAACCCAAAAAAGTGCCGGACTGCAGCTTTAATTAACTAATTATGCTTACTCAACTAATTTAATGTAAAGAGACTACTTAAATAGTGTTAAATATTAAATGTAGGCTATTGATTAGAGTTGCCATAGCCTAGATTTTTCTAGAGTAGTCATTCATTTAAGCAATTAGGACTAATCGCGCGTTTATATTCAATCCTGGGTGCATATATAGCCTATTCCGCACTCAAGCGCATGCATAAAACTTGCCACAAAGCACCGGCAAAAGTAGGCTAATGATAATAAATGTGTCTGAAAAAATAACGACACATTTTAATTGTTTATTAATGAACTAGTCTTTTCTAAATCAGTGTAGGCTGCCTGCAAACATATCCATACATCTCCGCTGTAATTTAGCCTAGATGCGCCTTTCATACTGACAGGATTACATAATCAGATGGTAGCCTACCATGTAGCCTATTTGCTTTCGATTGGATTTTTTTCGTTGGTGGACATTTTTTTATGAGCTTTAAATAGGCCTATAGATAGCTATATTTCTCATGTATGTGAGGCTTGTCTATACACTTGTCTAGGTTTTTCAGCTAATTTTTGAGACGCGCTGCAATTCACAAAAATCATGAAAGCGCGCCCGGTTCGTTTTTATTTTATAAAAGCACAACGTTTTCTTGTTCTTGTGAGTTTACACAAATAAAAGTAGTTACGACTGATGTAGCTATTATTCTTTTCTGTATGACCAGAAATTATGGAGTATTTTAAGTTGTTTTCACTGTTGATAGGAATTGCGAGTGATGGCACCGGCGCCTCCATGTCATGCAGTGCGCGCTCCACACTCCGCACAAACACTCGGATATGCGCTTAATAATAGCAAACATTTTACTTGGTTAACGTTAGAGCGAGCGGCCATGCCAGATGGATAAGTCCTCTTCATGTTTAACAAATCAAATTCTGTTGGATTTTTTGCGCCAGTTTGAAAAGGGCGGCTGAAACACTAAGCCTAGATAAACGCTGGTGTTTTTCTTTAAATTCGTTTAGGCTTTAAAATAAATATTGTTTGTGGGCTAATTAATGACACAATAATTTGTTTATTTTATTGGCTACTTATATTTTTCGTTTTTTGTTTTGCATTGAATAGGCTACCATTTAAAGGACTTGCTGTGCACCGCAATGCCATCCTCCATAGAAAGACACGTTAAGAGCCACCTTTATTTTCTTTATCATAAAGGGCTTCTAAATGCTTAACGTGTAATTAAATGCATTGCGTTCATATTCTGGGCTCGTCTGCTTTTCTGTAGGATAGTTTATTAATAAGGTGTGTACAGCATTATACCTTTATCACTGAAGTAGCGAAGCCAAGCTTTTTCTTTATTATAAGGGTTTTCTATGGGAGGTAAACGCTTAGCCTAATGTGCAATTAAACGCAATGTTCGTATTCTGGGCTCATCTGCTATTATAAAGGTGTGTACAGAATATGATCTTTTAAAGGGATAGTTCACTTTAAAATTAAAATTCTGTCATAATTTACTCACCCTCAAGTTGTTTCAAACCTGTATTAATTTATTTCTTCTGCTGAACACAAAGAAAGATATTTTGAAGAATGTCAGTAACCAAACAGTAGTCTGTACCCATTGACTTCCATAGTAGGAAAAAAAATACTATGGAAGTCAATGGGTACAGACTACTGTTTGGTTACTGACATTCTTCAAAATATCTTTCTTTGTGTTCAGCAGAAGAAATAAATTAATACAGGTTTGAAACAACTTGAGGGTGAGTAAATGATGACAGAATTTTAATTTTAAAGTGAACTATCCCTTTAACATGAATGTCTATTGGGTGCTGCTATATCTTCAGCTTTTTGAACGTAGATGTATGATAAAGACATAATTGGCTATCAGTTTTATGTGGATAAAGGCATATTTTATACATGACTCCTTATAAGGCCAAGAAAATATGACGTTTTATTTTTTACGTGGCAGCAATGCGTCTCCGTAGCCTACTATGGTGACAAATAGGCATCTGAATATTTTGTTATTTTTCCACCATTACGGTGGAAACCACAATAAATATTAATTTCATTATATAATAGCTTTAACAGTAACAACTCTGCACACACAATAAGTTATTAGGTTAACCTATATTACCAACTGTATTGAACCAAATGCGCTCATACGTGACTGATGATGTGTACGTGGATAGGCACGATATTACATTTCTGTAATAAACTACTGTTGCTAACATATTTCTTTCGGTCTAGGTTTATATAAGCCTATTTATTGATTGATTTTTTTTTCTTCTAACATTACTCTGGAATAACGTTGGTGCTGCATATTATGACCGTTCTAAAAGCTTGGCTTTTATTTTGATAGGCTATATTTACTATTATTTTCAGGTCACGTGGCCAACCTATATTTCTTTTAAGGTAGATCTTCAAACGGAGAAATGAAAAAAGGAATTTTAAAAAAAACAAAATCGGACAGTTATTTGTATTTGGTTTAGTCGTTTTTGGATTCAGAAACCAAAAACGGGAGAACGGCTCTTTTTTTTTTACCGTTTCTTTGTTTTTGTCAGGAAATGATACGAGGATTCAAGTGCAAGTACTATAAAGGTTTATTTTGAGTGTTGGTCAGATGCAGATTGAGTGATGATGGGTGTATGTCCAGTGAAGGCACTTGGCAGCACAGGGACGCTGAGAACAGCCCGATCCTCTCCTGTGAAGAGGTGGTGAAGATGATGACGATCAGGGAGACGGAGCGGGAACTGGCAACCAGGAAGTGGATGGCATGGAACAGAAGTGCAGGAACCACAACAAACACAGGAGACGGAGACGGCGACAAGCAGGAAAAACCGGGAACTGGAACAGGCAGGAACACACATGGGAACATCCACAACGCTCTGACAAAGACAAGGTGAAAACAGATGGACTAAATAGGGTTAGCTGATCAGCTGCAGGTGGCACGCTGATCAGACACAGCTGGTATGCTGATCAGCTGCAGTGATCAGCGACCCCGCCCACATGCACACACACACACACACACACACTGCAAGACGAGACAAAAAGGAGACAGGGAATTCATAAACCGTGACAGTACCCCTCCCCCTAGGAGCGCCTCCTGGCGCTCCCAGAGGAACCTACCTGTTGATTGTAATCATCAATAAGGGTGTGATCCAGAATGTTCCTAGCAGGAACCCAACTTCTCTCCTCCGGACCGTAACCTTCCCAGTCCACCAGGTACTGGAATCCGCGTCCCCTCCGTCTCGAGTCCAGAATACGATTGACCGAATACGTAGGTTCCCCGTCTACGAGTCGCGGTGGTGGGGGAACCGGGGCCGGCGGATTAAGGTGAGAACGAAAAACAGGTTTCAATTTGGAGACATGAAAGGCGGGGTGAATTCTCCTGTACGCCAGAGGAAGTTTGAGGCGGACTGTCACCGGACTAATGATCTTGGTGACAGTGAACGGGCCGATGAATTTGGGAGCTAGCTTATTAGACACGGAGCGGAGCGGAATATTCTTGGTAGAAAGCCACACTTTTTGACCCACAACGTACACGGGAGGCCTTGACCGGTGGCGATCGGCCTTAGCCTTAGTGCACGCCCCCACCTGGAGCAGAGTCTCACGGGCTCTGGTCCATGTGCAGTGGCACCTCTGGACGAAGGCGTGAGCGGAGGGGACCGCGACTTCGGAATCCAGACTCGGAAAAATTGGTGGCTGGTAGCCTAGACTACAATCAAACGGATACCCCTTTTCCACCAAGGCAGAGCTGGTGCTGGTTCGGAGCCAGAGCCTAGTTTCAAATCGGTTCTTTGTTTTTCGACCACCAAAGCACCAGCTCTGAACCAGTAAAAGTGGTTCTTAAGTAGCACCAAAACATTGCTGGGCTAGAAGTAAGAACCGCTTGCGTCAGGGGCTGGGGGCGGGGTTACCGTGACCAACAAGACGAAAAGAAACTTGTGACCGCCATTTTTGAAATAGCTGCTAATCGAGCTAATAGCAGCTCGATTATAATCTCCGTCTATGCAAGTTACGGTGAGCTGCATGAACGCGTTTGATTCGCCGTGTTTGGATGCCGATGTAGGTTCGCAAATCCATGAGCATGAATAGTAACGCAATATCGCCATTGTTGATGTAAGACTTGTTCGAGATGCATCGGAGCAGCGCGGACCGATCAGAGCTCCGGGAGTGTTTGGAGAGCATAAGACTGCTTGTGCTTTTGGATCGCTTTCACAGTGCTTTGATGTCATGCGGCGATCGGTCTGCGAGAAGCCGAACCATCTCGAACAAGCCTGGTGTGTTTTTGTTTGGCGCTACCGCGCTAGCGTTGCTGGGCAACATGAGATGTATACACAGTGACGTAAGATCTGGCACTGTTTTGGTTCTCTAGCTTGTGGAAAGGCAAACCGGTTCTTAGAAGACCCGTCAGTAGAACCAACTCCGAACTGGCTCTAGCTCTAGCTCTGAACCAGCACCTGGTTCTTGCTGGTGGAAAAGGGGTAGGAGAGAGGCCCGTGGATGACACTGGTAACGAGTTATGTGCGTACTCAACCATAGAAAGTTGTTGGCTCCAGGATGAAGGATTCTTGGACACCAAACATCGCAACACTCTCTCCAAATCTTGGTTGGCTCGCTCGGTCCGACTGTCGGTCGAAGGGACAGACAGCGGATGAAGTAACCCATCAGGAGGTCGGTTAGACGTCTTACCCATGGCACAAACTGAGCAAGCCAAAACAAAACTGCGAATGTCGCAAGCCATTAATGGCCACCAGAATCGTTGCCTTATTAAACAGCTAGTCCGGTTTACTCCTGGATGACAGACGATATTGGAGCAGTGACCCCATCCTATGACTTCGGACCGTAACTCCTCCGGAACAAACAATCGACTCGGTGGGCAATCGGGCGGAGGCGTTACCCCTTCTAAGGCCGACTTGACCTTCGATTCGACCTCCCATGTGAGTGTGGAGATAACTATCTTCTCAGGCAAAATGCACTCGGGAGTAACCGGGCGTTTGGATGGATCAAAAATGCGAGATAAAGAATCGGGTTTGATGTTCTTGGACCCAGGGCGGTACGAGAGAGAAAAATCAAAACGTCCGAAAAAAAGTGCCCATCGAGCCTGCCTGGAGTTGAGTCTTTTAGCAGATCTAATATATTCAAGGTTCTTATGATCGGTCCAAACGATAAAAGGTACCCCCGACCCTTCTAACCAATGACGCCACTCCTCCAACGCTAACTTGACGGCCAACAACTCTCTGTTACCAATGTCATAATTACGTTCGGCAGGTGATAAACGGTGGGACAAAAACGCGCACGGGTGCATCTTGTCATCTGAGGAAGAACGTTGGGATAGAACTGCACCTACCCCCACCTCTGACGCGTCGACCTCCACCATGAACTGACGTGAGGAATCAGGGGCGACTAAGATGGGAGCCGAAACGAAATGGCGTTTGAGGTTGACAAATACAGCCTCGGCTGTATCGGACCACCTGAACGTCGTTCTGGGGGAGGTCAAGGCGGTCAGAGGCGTGGCTAGTTGGCTGAAATTGCGAATGAAACGCCTATAGAAGTTGGCGAACCCCAGAAACCTCTGTTGGGCCTTACGGGAATCTGGACTTGGCCAATCTACCACAGCCTTAACCTTGTCAGGATCCATACGCACTCCCTCAGAAGAGACGATGTAACCTAGGAAAGGAACAGACTGTGCATGAAAAGCGCATCTCTCCGCCTTGACAAAAAGTGTGTACACATAAATCTATGACCCATCGTCTTCTTCCTTGTCGAATTTCTGTCGCTCTACATACGTCATCTGGTATAATTGAAACGATTGGCTATGAGCTACGTACAGGCGCATTTGATAGACCTTCGTAGCGCCCAATAAACGGCTCTGGGCATTCGTACACCACGCCTCAAATACGAGAAAATGTACATGTGGTTCCACGTTAGCCAGACTAACCAACTGGTGGAAAACAGTAAAAAGTAAATATTTTACCCCAAGGCTTGGTCATGACAGGATATTTGAATAGAAATTATGATTTTATGATATTATGACAGTGGGTTCAAATGTTTTTATTTTAATGGGTTTAAATAGGATCAACTTTGTCCTTAACGCGCTGTGTGTGATTTTGGAAAAAAATCTGACATAGCACAAAAAATAAAAATGCACCAAATATAATTTTGCTGTTAATCTTTGACATATTCAAGACTGTGATAATCCAAAGCTAAAGTTTTCTCTTTGCATTTAGTGTATGGAAAATAATTGCATTTTTGTGTTTTTTCCTCTTATACAAATTGATGGTATCGTCACCAAAACTGGAATTTAAAGGGTTAAAATCCTGAAATTAAATAAATATTTGGTAGTTATGATGAGGACTGATGCTGGTTAAAAGATCTAACTTAGTAAAAGTGGAAAATAATAATAATATATAATATTTTTAGGCAGTGTTTAATATGTGACCATTTTTGGTCCTTAATGCGCTAAGTGTGATTTTTTTTATTTTATCTGACATAACACAAAAAATAAAAATGCGTAAAAATCAATGTTGCTGCTAATCATGGACATATACCAGGCTGTGATAATTCCCTCCCAAGAAATCCACCTAGCATGTAGTACACAATTGTTTTACATTTTTTTATGTTTTTTCCATCGATAAAAACAGTGGCATCATGTAAACAAATGGCATTTAAGGGGTTAAAATTCTGAAAATTCAGTGAAAGTGGAATTTTTTAAAAATATTTAATTGTTTTATAACAGTGTTTAGATTGGACATTTTTGTCCCTTAATGCACTCAACGTCGTAAAATATATAATGAGGCATAAAGGTTAAAAAAAGGGAGAAAACGGCAAATATCCATTGATAATGTAACTGGAAAAACAAGAAAAATTAATGTCTGGTTTAAATTTTTCATTTTTTCATTTGCATTGTATGGTCTGAAAACTGAATTGTGAAGCGTTACACAGACCGTACACGGACCTAACTGGAAGGCTAGTTCACAACATATTGCAATAGTCAATGACATTAATCCAGGGTGGCAACTTTATAGCAGAAATGTTTGAGCGAATGCATTCAGTAAACATGAGAATTAAATTTTATGAAACCTTTTGAACTTTAATGGAACCTTTCAAATTTCACCTTTGGATTCAAGACACTCTTAATATTCAGCACTCTTGTGATGTGAATAATAAGGTTTAGTGTAACCACATAGATCAGATATTAGTGTTGTAATAGTTGAAAAATCACACAAAGGCTAATTATTTGCTCAAATAAACTTTATTTAGAAAGGTACTTTTACAATAAACATTCATATTATATGACTTCTGTAAATGCTCCCTTCAAGTGTTAAAGATTTATTCTTCTTTGGCCTGGGAAAGGAGGAAGAGGCAAACATTAGTCTTATTAATAAAAATGTTATTCACCTTACATAATGAAGAGAATACAGATGTGCAAATGTCATACAGGATATGTAACATCAGCAAAATGCAATTATTATAGTTCCACTACTTCTTCTGAGAGGTAGTTCATGTATTTGGATAAACAAGTGAATAAATAATGCAAAAAAAAAAAACTAATCTAATTAGTCTAACCTTTCCAGAATCACGGCTCTTGACTCTGAGCTTGTTGACCTGAGACTCAGAAATGTCAGCACGCTCCTCAGCCTCCTCAAGCTCATGCTGCACCTTCCTCAACTTGGACAGGTGAGTGTTGGCTTGCTCCTCCTAAAGTTTTTTTTTTTATATGGTTCATTTATCATTAAATTAGCATTCCAATATAAATAATTACAGTGTCAAAATGTTGTTCGATTTTACATACCGCCTCTTCAGACTGCCTCTTGTAGACTTTGACCTTCAGCTGCAGTTTGTCAACCAAATCCTGGAGTCTGGTGACGTTCTTCTTGTCCTCGTCAGTCTTCAAAAATACACATTTACAAAATTAAGCATTGATCCTTTACTAAAAATATGGAAATTGTCAGTACATACACTATTATAACAAACTTGTGAGGAATATGGTCATACCTGATAAGTGAGCTCTTTCACTCTCCTCTCATATTTGCGGACACCTTTAACAGCATCAACTCCACGTCTCTGCTCAGCTTCAACTTCAGCCTCAAGCTCACGGACCTAAAGAAAATATGATTTTTATTCAAACAAATCATAATATAACATACTTCATGTTGCCCATATCATAACTATAAAGAGGCTTACTCTGGACTCCAACTTCTGGAGTTGTTTCTTTCCTCCTTTCATGGCCAGATTCTCAGCCTCATCCAGACGGTGCTGCAGGTCCTTCACTGTGACCTCCAAATTTTTCTTCATCCTCTCAAGGTGAGAACTGGTGTCCTGCTCCTTCTTCAGCTCTTCTGCCATCAATGCAGCCTTTTGCATTAATACAGAAATGCATTAGATCCACGTTTTTTAAGTATGTAATCGTCTTATGAAACATTTGGCAGCTACTGTGGCTCACATCAGTGATGGCCTTCTTGGCTTTCTCCTCTGCATTTCTGGCTTCCTGTACAGTGTCATCAACTTCACTCTGGACATGAACAAGGTCAGCCTCAAGCTTCTTCTTGGTGTTTATGAGACTTGTGTTCTACAAAATTGAAAGCAACAGTTAGAACATTTTGAATGATGCTCTCAATTCCCTTAATTTCAGGGAAACAATATGCCCTTACCTGAGAGTGCAGCAGCCCAACACGCTCACTGATATCCACCAGCTCTTGTTCAGCCACTTTGCGGCCTCTCTCTGTCTGCTCCAGAGCAGCTCTCAGCTCCTCAATCTCAGACTGCATCAGAGTGTTTCTGCGCTCCACCATGGCCACCTGCTCCTTCATGTCTTCCTGTCCTCTCTGGGCATCATCAAGGTGCAGTTGGGCATCCTGAACATAACAATAGCTTTAGAATGAGCCTTCGATGTGGTTTCTAGGCTGTATTTAGCATATGTTAGATTGTGTACAAAAAAATATGAATAAATCCCAAAGTCAAAAAGAAGAATTCCTATGCATACCTTGAGTTGTCCCTGAACGTTCCTGAGCTGTTTCTGGGCCTCAGCAGCCTGGCGATTGGAGTGGCTCAGCTGAATCTCCATCTCATTAAGGTCTCCCTCCATCTTCTTCTTGATTCTCAGGGCATCATTCCTGCTCCTGACTTCAGAGTCCAGAGTGCCCTGCATGGATTCAATGACTCTCTGGCTGTTCCTCTTGATCTGCTCCATCTCCTCATCCTTCTCTGCAATCTTCCTGTCGACCTCTCCCTTGATCTGGTTTAGCTCAAGCTGGACACGAAGAATCTTGGACTCCTCATGCTCCAGTGTACCCTATGAAAAATAAAACAACATTTAAATATAAGAAAGAAAATGCACATAGTGTATTGATGAATACAAAAACACAGTATGATGGTTCTAGCAAGAATTCCATATTGATCTCCAGATACTCACTTCAGCCTCTTCCAGGGCAGTCTGAATCTCTGACTTCTCAGTCTCCACTGTCTTCTTGGCCTTTTCCAGTTCATGGATGCTCTTACCAGTCTCACCTAACTGCTCTGTCAGATCTGAAATTTCCTCTATAGAGAGAAAAACATATCATATTTATCATAATGCACATTCATTAATCATATGTGCTTACTTTTTAATGGTCACTGAGACTAAGAACATTTAAAGGGATAGTTCACCCAAAAATGAAAATGTAATCATTAATTAATTTCTCACCCTCATGTCATTACAAACCTGTAAGACTTTCATTCATTTTTGGAACACAAAATGAAGATCTTTTTGATGAAATTTGAAAGCTTTCTGTCCCTCCATATACAGCTACACAATTGATTCTTTGACTCTTCAAAAAGGTTATAAATATCATAAAAATTAGCTCTCAACAAAAATAAATAAATGGAGCTCTCAGATTTCATAAAAAAGATCTTAATTTGTGTTCCGAAGATGAACAAAAGTATTACAAGTTTGGAACGACATGAGGGTCAGTAATTAGTAAAATAATTTTCATTTTGGGTGAACAATCCCTTTAAGTTTTTTCTAATGTAACGGTTTCATTCTTACGCTGCAGATTCTTGTTCTCTCTCTTGAGGGTCTCCAGCTGATCCAGGCTCTCCTCATATGAGTTCTTCATTTTGAACAGTTCAGTGCTGAGTGAACGAGCCTCTTTCTGAGCACCTTCCAGCTCTGCCTGACCTTCCTCATATTTCTGCTTCCATTCTGCCAGGACCTTTGGTGGAGATATTTTAGGATAGAGTTGGTTTAAACATTTTTGAACAAAGCCCATTTCAGCAATACTTTACAAAGAGAATTTAATATGACTAAAACTGTTTACCTTGTCGAAGTTCTTCTGCTTCTTGTCAAGGTTGGCAGCCAAACCATTGGCTCTCTCCACATCAATCATGAGGTCCTCCACCTCACCCTGGAGTCTCTGTTTGGTCTTCTCCAGAGATGCACATTTGGAGTTCACTGCCTCAACTTGTTCCTCTGCCTCTTGCAGACGCTGGGCCAGCTTCTTCCTGTAAAATAATACACATTATTTTGAATTCTAATCTATAAAATAGCTGTGAGAATTGGGAATATTATACAATAATGGACATACTTGGACTCTTCAAGCTCCTCCGTGCGCTGGATGGCATCGGTTTCATATTTTGTTCTCCACTGAGCAACCTCACTGTTGGCCTTTGACATTCCCCGCTGCAGCTCAGCCTTTGCCTCCTGCTCTTCCTCAAACTGCTCACGGAGCAGGTCACAGTCATGACGGGCTGATTGCACAGCATGGGCCAGTGCGTTTTTAGCCTTAGGGACAAAGTCGCATAATATTAGCTTGTCTCTACAGAACAGTAATTGACAAGTATGTGCATGAATTGATTATGCTGTATTACCTTAACCTCCTCTTCAATATGCCTCTTAAGCTCCTCAATTTGCTGAGTGGAAGCTTGTTTGCCTCTGGTGAGCTGAGAAACCAGAGCCTCTTTCTCCTCCAGCTGACGGCCAAACTCACCTGTATAGATTTAGATTCACTGTGTCAGACTTTTCTATGTCTCTATCAGTTTATTTCAAAACAAATGGATGTAAGATTGTATAAGTCATCATTAAAAAAGTCCTCTAATAAGACTGTTACAGTCAGAAATTTACTGCTGAATAATCTTAATACACTATTATTTTTTATTAATAATTGTTGATAATTATTATTGATTAGTGTTGATAATTATCGTTAATTAATATGATTATTGTTGATGATAATCGTTAATTAATTACAAGAATTACTTTTGATATAATATTAATTTGTTCATGAGTTACCATTTTCAGTTTGAAATCTTGCACTTTGAGTACTGAGATCATTTAACTGACGAATGTTCTCGTCATTCTTGGACTTAATTTCACTAAGCTGGTCCTCAAGTGTGCGGCACATCTTCTCAAGATTGCCCTGCAAATACAAAAGTCATTAGATATTTGAAAAAACTTCAAGACTTGTATGTGTTGTATGTGACCCTTGCTGGCAAAAATTGGTCACAATGAGCACATTTTCAAAAAATAGGTTATTGTTATTTAAAAACCTTCATGTATGATGATGTATGATTTGTTGGAATCAGACAAAAAAGGATTGCGCTACAACTAAGAGTCTAAGTCAATAGAGTCAGCAAAGTCATTTTGAGAAAAATCTAGTATTACAAAATCACCTAGCTACCAAACCTTAAAATACCACCGAATTTGGCACACACCAAATCAAAACAAAATATCTGTAAGAAAAAAAATATATACTTTTTTTCCATGATACAACAGCCTGTGTATTAAGACCTAGTATAATGCATGCATCTAATATAATGTTACATATCAGATGTTTTGTTTACATCAGCATGAGTTTAAAAATCACATTTTATTGGTTCAGACTCATGCCATTATTAAAACAATGGAAAGATTTAGGAAGGTACTCCTCTCAGAAAACGTACACATAAAGATCATTTTAGATGTTTAATTACTATTTGGAGCATTGGGATCGATAAAAGAGGGCTTAATGAAAACATTTTTGTGAATGAAAATGAAATGCGTATTACAACTCATTTTGCCAGTTAGGGTCACATATATACTTTAGAATATTTTCCAACCTTTGCTTTGGCAACAGCTTCCATGTTGCTGGAAAGATCATCAATCTCCATTTTGTATTCGCTCTTCTCTTTCTCAAGCTTCTGCTTGACACGCTGCAGGTTGTCGATCTGCTCTCCCAGCTCGGCCACACTGTCTGCCTGCTTCTTGCGGAGGGCAGCAGCAGTAGCTTCATGCTGGAGGGTGGACTCTTCAAGATCACGACGCAGCTTCTGGAATTCAGCTTCACGCTTCTTATTCATCTCGATCTGAGCAGAAGTGGCTCCTCCAGCCTCCTCAAGCCTCTCACTGATCTCCTCAAGTTCCCTGGAGAGATCAGCTCTCTGCTTCTCAACCTTGGCACGAGCAGCGCGCTCAGCCTCAATCTCTTCCTCCAGTTCCTCAATGCGGGCCTATGGTGGTAAGTAGTTAATTAGATTTTAGGTGATCTGTATTTGATCATAATAATGTAATGTTTGAAAGAATCTCAAAATACCTGAAGTTCCTTGATTTTCTTCTGGAGTTGAGCGCCCAGAGATTGTTCATCTTCAATCTTGCTGAGCAGCTGACTTGTTTCAAAGTCTTTCCTGTTCAACAATAAGTAGTTGTAAAAAAACATAACACAACAATAAGTACAACAAAAGTTTTCAATGTTTTTAAAGATTTCCTGCTTTAATTACTTTTTTATTTTCTCCTCAGATTGCTGCTTGTCATTCTCCAGGTCCATGACGGACTCTTGGGATAATTTCAGGTCTCCTTCAAGCTTTCTCTTGGTTCTCTCCAGGTCCATGCGGAGCTTCTTCTCTTGTTCAAGGGAACCCTCAAGCTACAGGACAATGATATATAAAATATGTTCACAGCAGAAAAGAGTTGATTTGATGAATTCATACAATTAATTTACATAATCAACTCACATCATCAACTTGCTGCTCAAGCTTTGTCTTGGATTTGGTCAAGGTGTTGACTTTGTCCTCCTCGGCCTGAAGATCATCCAGTGTCTGCTGATGTGCCTCTTGGAGGGCTTTCTTCTCCTTCGTAAGCTTGGCAATGCTCTCATCCTGAGCTGCCATTTCCTCAGTCAAGTTCTTGACCTGTGTGATTTTTTGTTCCAAACAAGCTTAAATATTATAATTCATATTCTATATCAATATATAAGACAGAGATTAAATATAATCTTAAACCAACTCAATCTCCAACCTTATTCTCAGTGGCATGTTTCTCCTTCTCTACTTTAGCCAAGGTGAGCTCCAGGTCATCAATGTCTTTCTTCAGCTCAGAGCACTCATCCTCCAGTTTCCTCTTCTTGGCTGTCAGTTCAGCATTGATTTCTTCCTCATCCTCCAGTCTCTCAGTTGTCTCCTTGAGTTTAGCTTCAAGCTGGATTTTGCTTTTGATCAGACCTTCACACCTCTCCTCAGCATCTGAGAGACCCTCAGATTCCTGTTAGTAAAATAGATTGCTATTTCATTGGAAAAAACCTTGCTCATTTTTAATTGAGCCAAAATTCAGTTAATTATAAAATATACTCACAGATGCTACTTGCAGCTGCAGATCATTTTTCTCTTGCAACAGTGCTACCATCTTCTCTTCAAGCTCCTTCTTTTTGGCTTCAGCCTTAACCAAAGCCTCTTTGCATTTTGTATAGTCCTCTTTCATATTTGCCAGCTCCTTCTCAGTCTCTGCACTCTGAAGCAGAGGCTTAATCTTGTAATAAACCTTCATCCATGGCCAGTGTTTGACATTCATGAATGAGCGGATGTTGTATTGAATGGTGTAAATCGACTCCCTGTGAATAATTCATCATTACATGGCATAATCCTCACTAAATTTGCACAGTTATCATTGATGTCATCTTTACTCATTACAATAATCACCTCCTCTCCGTCATTTTCACATACTCCCTCCTCATCAGGTAACCACGGCAGAGAGCCTGAGTCATTGTGACCAGAGCAGCCAGTTTCTCATCTCGCATCTCCTCAAGTTGACCCAGAAGACCAGCTTTGAAGAACACCTGAATTTATGTAAAACAGTAAATCATAGTATATTGATTTAAACTGTATGAGCTAAATGACCATGATCACTGAATCTTTGAAATATTGCTAAAGCTAAATATAAACCTTCGTATGTCCAAATCTGTAGTCGTCATGATTAACGTCGATGGATCCCAGGAGTTTCTCACTGGCCTTCTTGTTATCCATAAACTGTCCCTCTGGGATAACACCAGCATTCAGCACCTTGTATCTGTGGAAAATGTAGCAAAATACTTCACATCTTTTAATTAGGAGCCCCCTAGGAAATGTTGTTATCATGTGGTCCCATTTACCTCTGCTTAAAGTCACCGTATTGGATTCTGCTGGGGAAACCCTTTGTGCAGATTCTGATACCTTCCAGAACACCGTTACACCTCAGCTGGTGGATAACCAGGAAGTTTTCCATGAGACCTATAACGAACAGTTTACACCATGAACTTGGTAAATTAACTTCATTATATATATTGAGAACCAAAATATCTGTATGTTTTTTTTAAATAGTTTACCTGGAGTCTTTGACTCATTAGGAATCAGGCAACGCACAAAGTGAGGGTGAGTGGCCCTTAAGTTGGTCATGAGTTTGCCCAAGTTCTCCTGTGGAGAATAGAAAAAGGTTGGCATGTTTTGTATTTTGTTTTTCTCAAATAAAGCAATATTGCTGTGATGTCATCTCTATACATACCCTGAACTGGGAGGACACAGTCTGCATGGAGCCACCCTTCTTCTTGCCTCCCTTTTTAGTAGTATCTATTGAGATAAAAATACAAAGGAACATGTATAAATGCAAAAACAAGAAAGAAAGTTCAAAACTGAATCAAAGTTTTGTTAAATAGATTTTTTCTTTACCCTCAACAACAGGTGGGTAGAGAGTAGCCAGCAGTTTGACAGAAGACTTCTGGTACAGCAACAGAACAGAATCATTCAGTGGATCCTTGTTCTTGTCCAACCAGCCAGTGACATTGTAGTCCACAGTTCCAGCGTAGTGGACCAGGGAGAAGTGCGCTTCAGCCTTGCCTTTGGCAGGCTTTGGTTTCTCGAAAGCCTTGTTCTTGCCAAGATGCTGATCATACAGCTTGTTCTTGAAGGAAGCATCTGAAGCCTTGGGGAACATGCACTCCTCTTCAAGGATGGAGAAGATACCCATGGGCTGTTTATAAAAGAATGATGTTTATTATCAAGAATAGGAGATTTTGAGAATAGGATCAATGGAAATTAATAAATTCATAAACCATTGATAACCTTCTCAATGAGCTCAATGCAAGAAGCTAAGTCCATGCCGAAGTCAATGAACTCCCAAATAATGCCCTCCTTCTTGTACTCCTCTTGCTCCAGCACAAACATGGTGTGGTTGAAAAACTGTTGCAGTTTCTCATTGGTGAAGTTGATGCACAGCTGCTCCATGCTGTTGTACTGGAGGACAAAAAAATTACAGAAACATTTACTACCTTCTGAATATCATTCATTTTGACATAAAAAGAGATAAAATAATCATTCTTACATCAAAGATCTCAAAGCCAGCAATATCCAGCACACCAATGTAGAAATTTCTTTGTTGTTTTGTGTCCAACATCTGGTTGATACGAATGACCATCCACAAGAACATCCTCTCATAGATAGATTTGGCCAAGGCACTAACAGAGTTGTACACCTGTAAGCAGAATCGAGTAGATATTTTATTCTGCTTCTGCAATAATTATCCAGAAATTTAGGTTAAACACATGGCATGCTGGAAATGTTACTATACCTGTGGCACGGTCTGGCCTTTGGTCACATACTCATTTCCGACCTTGACTCTGGGGTAGCACAAACCCTTCAACATATCAGCAGAGTTCAAACCCAGAAGGTAGGCGATTTTGTCAGCCTCTGTTAAATACATTTTACAATAAATTATCTTTGCTCTTTTGTGTAAAATTATAATAAATCAGGCAGGTACTTTCCCTTTTATTTTTTAGATGTATTGATATGCACGCAACTTCTAGTTTATATTTACACTAAACATTTTATACACAGTTTCTGTGGTTTATTAGCAAAGTCGATGCAATGGTGACTATTATAAAGCCCAGGATAACACAAGTCTCACCCTCTGTGCCATCAGGCTCAGCCTGCTCCTCACGCTGCTTCTGCTTGAACTTCATGTTGCCATGATGAAGCACAGCTCCAGTGAACTTGTAGATGCCCACTTTATCTTCACTTGTGAAACCAAGAATGTCAATAGCTTCCTGTAAATTACAGAGAATAATAAAATATATGATTTGCCATATTTAAAAAGACTATGTCAATTTTCAAATAGCAGTGACTCACATCAGTAGCATCCAGCTCAACTTTATCATCAATGCTGGCCACTGTGATCTGACCCTGACTGCACATGGGGAAGTCATAGGGGTTGGTGGTGATGAGCGCCATTTCTGTAAAATACACAGGATTTATGAAAGAGCATCTTACAATATTATCTGAAACATTGAATGAATGAAATATGTGCACCTACCAACAATCTCAGGCTTATGGTTGGTCATCATCTGGAAGAAGATGTGGTAGCCTCTCTCATCTGGAAGCTGGAATGACACTCTAGACTTCTCCAGCAGATCTGTTGAGAGAATGTACTTGAGTCACAATCATCTGAAGAGTGACAGACAAAGACAAATGTTCAGGATGGATCAATGAAATCATGTCCACCTACATGTCTCAATGTCAGCACTAGCCAGTTTTCCAGTTGTGCCGAAGTGAATTCTGATGAATTTACCCTGTTTAAATCATAATAGAATAATACATAAATAATAATTATTATAATCTATTTATAGAAAACTCTGTAACTGACCATATGTACTGTAAATAAACAGTTGTTAACTTACAAAACGGGAGGAGTTGTCATTTCTCACAGTCTTGGCATTACCATAAGACTCAAGCAGAGGGTTGGCAGCAATGATCTGGTCCTCAAGAGAGCCCTGTAATGTTTGAAGGATTTTCAATTGTTTTTCTATTTCATGACTACAGACAATTTATAGGCATTTCACAAATTCACGTATCGTATAGTTTGCGAGATGAGCGTAAATCACCATCTTTTAAAATAATATATATGAAGTAGTTTTGTATCTCGTACCTTTATTTTACTGGCCTCTTTCTTGACACCTGACACTGCAACTGTGGCAAAGTACTGGATGACACGTTTCGTGTTCACAGTCTTTCCAGCACCAGATTCTCCACTGGTTTATAAGAGATTAGAATACAGAAGATTTAAAGACATGTAGACTTTTCAAAGTATATTCAATCTTTGTTCAATCTTAAATTCTATTTTGTAAATATCTCCATAAATTTTCCATCTATGTTATACTTTAAAAAAATTTCATGGTCTGAAATTAAATTAAAATACTTACGTGATAAGGACAGACTGGTTTTCTCTATCTGTTGATTGAAATTTGTAAAATATGCGGTAAATATGTATCATATTAACAGCAACATCTAATTCATCTTAACAAATTCCATATAATTCAATTCCATAATGTCTTACCAGTCTGCATGAACTGATAGGCGTTGTCAGAGACAGAGAAGATGTGGGGTGGGGCCTCCATACGCTTTTTGCCTCTGTAGGCAGACACCACTTCTGCATCATACACTGGGAGCCACTTGTAGGGGTTCACAGTTGCGCAGAAGAGTCCAGAGTAGGTCTGAAATGAGCAGAGACATGGTCAGATTCCAACAACACAGAAAAAAATTAACTTAAATGTTTTTTATGTCGTTTCAGAATTTACGTAGATCATCCACGCAGCATAACGCTCTTTGAGGTTATACAGCACAGAGGCTTCATTGAGATGGGTCATCATGGCCATGTCCTCAATCTTGTCATACTTGGGAGGATTCATTGGGTAGACATCTTCTTCCTTAGCAACTCTCTCCTATCAATTTGATAAATTAGATATTAGATATAAAAGAAAACAATGTAATAAGTAATTTAATGAGCATCTACATGAAATGGAAATTCAAATTTACCTCCTTAGTGTCAAGCAAAACAACTGTGACTTTGCCACCCTCTTTGCTCTTGATTGTTCCCTTGAGGTACAACTCTTTGACATCAGCCACATAGCAGGCAGACTTGGCATCAAATGGTTTGGCCTGAGCCTCCATCCTCTCCCTCTCAGGCTTACGAAGGTAAATGGCAGCTTTGCCATAAGCGGCCATCTCCGCGTCCGTACTCATGGTGGCGGCTTACTAAAGAGAGAAAATATCAACTTATCCATTACAAATTTCATAAATATTCAACAAAGGCAAGACATAAAATATAAAACACATGAATTGTGTTAGGAAAGAGGCATATTCCTAAGTTTAGGCTTACACATGAATACAGACACATAAAACAATACTAGATAAACATTTAGATAGCAAGCAAGAAGCAGGTAAGGGGCCCATTAATGGCAAAAAATGTCGATTGAATATGTCTTTCTGGTGATGAAATTTAAATCCTGGTGTCAGGGGACGGCACATACAGTACAATATGAATTGTGGCATATATGAAGTTTCAGGACAATACAGAGATTTTCACTGCCGACTATGAGTCTAACTTGTGGACTCTCAGCCCGAGTGCGTCCACCTGCTACGAGTATGAATGAAACGGACATTACATTGCATGTGTGTACTCACTAATGCTCACAAAAAAATTATCCTCTGTAGATAACTGTAGTTTTTTTTCTCTCAATTGATGCATAATAAATATTAAGAAATTTACGTGACAGATTTTTTTATTATATTAATTTAATATTGTATGATAAAACTTAAGACATTTCTAATAATTTATATTTATGCAAATGTCATCATGGATTATAATATCAACACTGCATCCAAATTTTGAATTTAATCAGACCAACAGTTCTGTAGTTAGAGCCAATTTCATGTTTCGCTCTATTATAGCATTACACAAACTGAGTCTGCACAGAAATGTGTCGAATGTCCTCTATATTTGGGCCAAATTTGTATAACTTTCCCACAAGAGGTTATATGGGCTTTCATGGACTCAAAAGTCTAAGAAGAAAAACAGAATTCAATACAACACAATAAAAAAACGAATAGGTACCTTTGTTTAGCATCTAAATAAAGGGCCAATGGGACCCGTTCTTTAAATTCATCTTACTAATACATTTTAAACACATTTCTTTGTAAATAAATTAAATACGTTTTTTTTTTTTTTAAAGCATGCTTCTCCAGTTGTCTCTAATACAGCATATAACAACTGTTTTCATCTACCCTAATCCACACACTGAATCTTAAACTCACTTGCCTTTTGTCCTTGAGACCAGATGAAATGTTCACTACCCTTGGATTAAAAAAAAAAATAATTCATTAAAATGTATTAATATAAATAAAAACATAATTACAAACGCATAAGTGATGATAAATTCCTTTCAACAGTCAGCATAGGCTCTTACCACTTGATGGAACTTCTGAGGTCTTCTGCATCTCTTCTGGTCTACCCTCTTGGCTTTTATAAAAGTTGATCATGCACACTAAGCAGAATCTATACATGGGCAACCTCATATATTTTGATATACGATGATGAGCTTTCTTGACCCATTTTTTTTACCCATGAGCTTTGACACAAGAAATGTATGGACAGACTCACAGAGAAATCAGTTATAAGTTAAACCTTTATTGCTTCAAAATGTATAGGTCACAGCTTCCATCTCAGTTCATGTGTATTATAATGATTTATTTTTAGTCTATTAATATCTTACTTTGACATATGACACACACTGAAGTAAATAAATCCTTTTTGGGGATGAGGATACATTCAGCCACCCCTCCCCCTCCCTCTCCCTCTCCCTCTCCCTTTAATGAATCAGAAAACATTTTAACTTTTCACCCATGGAAGTTCTTGTAGCAGGCTAATGTGGCAGCAATTGGACTAAACAATAACATATGTTACAGATCTGACAAGATATATAGTTCAAGAATATAGAAGAATATATACAAATACTGTAAAATATGTCTAATACAGTGAAAGCACACAACAAGTGTCCGTTTTTCTTTGTAGAAGAAAGCCAATGATAAAAATGGCACATCCCCATCCTGCAAAAATCCTTTTGTTATAAATTCTGCAAATATTCAAAGATTGTAGACATTTCTTGGTCTGCAGCTACAGTCTAAGCCTCAGCCACATAGAGACTAAAATTATTCAAAATCACAATATGTTCACCCTTGAGTGGGCAAAGCCAGCAAACAATGCGAATTACCATGCTGTAAACAGAAAATCTCGTCTGCCATCTTTCATATCTCTCGTTGTAAGTCCCTAAATGTTCAGTTTTTGTGAAATGTTTGTAAATGCAGTTGTCACTACCTTAAATTACTGAACTGTGTGTGTGCAGAACAGGATTAAACACTAAAAGGTGAACTGACAACTGAATTTAGCTCCAGTGTGTACGTGGCCTTAGAGCTTCCTTCTAGAAGGTATAAAGATATATCCACCAAACTTGGCTCAGACCTTCAGACTGTTCTGACTCGGGTTGCCAAATCATTTCTAGCTGATTGGTCTTTCAGTTTTCCTAAAATGATGATCAATACTCAGAAACATCCCATAGACTTACATTGATGGAATGTTCAAGTGAGCCATGGCTGTTAACATTCTAATTTGAACACCCAGAAGCCCATTAGACTCAATTAAAAGTACCAAGGGTCAGAGGGTGACCACAACCATCCTCCTTCTGGCATGAAGGTCTGAATGGTGCAGGCTGATAGGTTTTTAACTTATTGGTAGAAATCATGTCATTATTTACAAAAAGCTCAAACATTCAAAAAGTTGGTATTGTTTGCTTGCAGTCTGCAGCGCACTTCCAGAACCCTCCCCAGCTTCGCCTGTATAAATCTGCTACAGGGTTCATATAAATATGCTTTTCCACATCTTAAGATTCATTTCTGGTATATCTTTTCAGTTATTTTCTATTAGAACTTTCTTAAATGGAAACATGAGTTTAGATGCTGGAAAATCCCATTTCTATTCCAGCCAGTGAAACACACATGGTCATTTTGGACTGCTTTAACCACAGTGTGCCCTTTAACCTAATAAAAAATTAAAGAGAGATTATCTCTGCTTTAATGTGGTATCAGCTGTTTCCCACGTACAGTATAATGCACATATATGTGCACCACATATATACTGTAGGTTATTTATTTTTACACCTAAGTTTCATCATTTAACCTGAAGTTTAATGTTGTGTTACTGTGTAAACGGAAAGTATTTATGAGCAAAGACAAGGGATGGTTGTACTGATCTGGGGTGCGTTTCCCGAAAGCATCGTTAGCCAACTATGGTCGCAAGTTCCGTCGTTATCAGCATAGTTCAACGATTTGGTGTTTCCCGAAACCATCATTCCAATGAACATTCGCAAACAACATCGCAAACTTGTGTGGTTTGAACGACAGCTCTCGAGCTGTGGTTAGAAGCATAGTTTCTAGTTTACATGAGATGCAGACTGAATAAATCCTTATCTTTAGCAAAATAAGCAAGCTGACATTCAGTACAACCCGTGTTTTTTATTTAGAATACATACAAATGTAATTTACGTCTTCTAGTTTGTCAAGAGATTTAAAGCACCATTTTTGAAGACTGCACATGTGCGAACGTGCTCAACTATGTAAGAACGAGCCAAATATTGAGTCTGGTAATAAAGCAAAATAACTGAGAAAATGTTTAAATGGTCTTCAGATGCCATGTCTGTAACTTATATGACAAAATCTAGCATTAATTCGATCTCAAACAGATTAATTAAAATAAGTTATTAGTCCACCACGTACGAGACGTCATAAACCAACGTGGTTGAACGATACTTTGCGAAATACAGTTTCGGGAAACAGTCGTGACTAGCTAGTTGATTTCTCCAACGATGCATCGTACTATGGTAGTTAAGCAGTGAGCTATATAGTTGTACGGGAAACGCACCCCTGGGTGTCATCAAGACAACCCATCAAACAAGTAGTAAGCTAGTTAGGGAAAGGTTTTTGCCAGTGAGAAGTAGTTTTGTTTACATTTTCTCTTTGGTGGTTCTCTTGAGTGTAATAAGTATTGTCTTTCATGTGTGTCTAGGTCATGTGCGAATAATCATCCCTTTTAAAGTGGAGACAGAAGCTGCATTTACATGGACCCTAATAATCCGATTGTATTTAAAGTCCAAATCCTTCACTCTGGTGCACTTGCGTTTCTCTCTAAAATTCAAATTCAATTAAATTCAAATTTATTTGTATAGCGCTTTTCACAATAGGCCTACATATTGTTTCAAATTAGCTTTACAGAAAATGCATTTCAGAAATGTACAGTTAGTCATGTATAAATTTTACAGTTAGTCATGTATAACACTGTTTAATATCAAACATGTACCACAGTTTAGTAAGAGTAGACTGCATTTTACAACACACACTTATTTGCCTAATTCGGATGTTAAGTTTGGGCTTTTAACCTGGCTTAAATCGAATGATTATTTCGGTCTTAATGAGTCTACTCCACCAGGATACTGTTATAAGCACGAGCCCTGTCTGATTGGTCGTGGCGGCGGTGTGGCAACAATCTACATGAAAAATAATAAAATTGAACACTTGAACATTGTGTGTGTGTGTGTGTGTGTGTGTGTATCCAAAGCCAATTTGCTTATCCATTTGGGCATAAGCAAATTGGCTTTGGATACGAGCATAAACACACATACACAAACATTTATTTTTGGAGAGTATTCAAGGAAACACAAGCGGTTATGTCTTAAGTAAACTTTCACAGCTGAGAAACAAAATGTGTAACAGTATATTAGATCCGTACATTAGCTCTTAATTTGACAGCAGCATAATATACCTGCTGCAGTCTGTCATTAATGATAATCAAACAACAAAGGAAAATAAATCACTGATCTTGACCTAATAATTTAAAGGTGCAATGTGTAATATTTCTGAGGATCTATTGACAGAAATGCAATACAAGATCCATAACTATGTTTTCAGTGGTGTATAAAGACCTTACTTAATGAACCATTATGTTTTTATTACCTTAGTGGCTTAATACTATAAAACCGGGGGGTAAACCGGGAATATGTAGGAATGGGGGCGAATGTGAATGGACCCTAAGTGCTACATGACTAAGAATGCTTGACATGACTTGTTTAAATGGATTCAATAAGAAAATTTTCATTAAGTGTGTTCAATTTCTCTAGATCTTGTTTAGCAATAAAAGTCTCTTGCAAACATAAAATGTCACATTTTGCAAGCAAACTGTCCACCACAGAACGTCAAGCTTTATCCCCTGCACTCTGTCCCAGGCGCAGGCCACGGCAGTTGTAGGACTGTACCCAAATTGACATTTTTATGCTGACAGGTTAACCACAGAGGCCCCATTTGCCTCCCTTTCGGGCGGCACACAACATAAACCGACAACACTGGCCTTACGTGGCTCATAATAACGCCTTATAAGGCCAGAGCTCAGGAGTGTACATTTCACCAATATCATTACATTCAGCAGTCACTTTAAAAGAGCCAACCGTGCTTCGTGCATTGTACTTAAGTGATTATAAAGATATATTGCTCATGCCTGGGTGAATAGTATTCGCTGAGTTTTGTTTAAGTTTATAGACGTGCACCAGTTCACGGAGATGGAGAAGCAGAAAGCACACCCTGTTAATTTTCTTTATTTTACAAAAGCACAATTTTTTTATTTCGATTATAAGTGGACACATAAAAAAGTAGACATTTAACAGCTTATTTTTTCATATTTCTTAAGTCTGTATGACCAAAAATGTATTATAAGTACAATGGAGTATTTTAAGTCTATTTTGCTGCTATATAAAATAAAAAAAACGAGCAAAACGCGCCGGCACGTTTGCCGACCCTAGAGGGTTAATGGAGAACCATTTCCTTTCGAGGTATGGGTAGAATTGACAGTGAACCTGCCCAGAAATGATGATCCAAGTTTGGCTATTCACGTGCCTTTCCTCGTGGGGAAGATGCCGTTAGAGCAGCCATTGCTGGGGTTTAATGTGGTCAAGGAGATAATAATAGGAAAGAAGGACACTGGGCAAGGTCTATATGCTTTTGCAGAACTCCTAAAGATTGCCCTGGACATCAAAGGCAAACAAGCCAACGCAATAGTGAGCTTCATTCAGGAACAACCCCATGTGAACCCCGGGGCCAGAGGTGGGTAGAGTATCCAAAAACTGTACTCAAGTAAAAGTACAAGTACTTCTAGAAATATTTACTCAAAGTAAAAGTAAAAGTAACAATCTTAATAGTTACTTGAGTAAGAGTAAAAAAGTATCCAATGAGAAAACTACTCAAGTAGTTAGTTACTAGTTACTTCGGATCATAGGCCGATATATATGATATACATATATAAAACATGATATTATTTAGATATTTTTTATTTAAATGACTATTATTATCATAATTAGTATCCAATGACAAAAGTATCCAATGAGAAAACTACTCAAGTAGCTATAGTTAGTTACTTCGGATCATAGGCCTATATATACTATGATATATATATAAAACATGATATTATTTAGATATTTTTTATTTAAATGACTATTATTATCATAATTAGATAGGCTATCTTTGCCACAAAAACAGAAGAGACAAGCATTATTTCTGCCATCTGTAGCCCGAAAATCATTGCCTGTCCTTTGGTTTGTATAATAGTAACTTATACAACTACAGTTGGATTATTAGACAATGTCGAAATATAGTGTAGGCCTATCTGCAGAGTTTTGCATTTAAAGGCATGTAAAGGGAAACATTGACACAGAGAAGAAAGAGTTAAAACTCTTCACATGTGCTCGCGCTGACCGCTACTGAACATCTGAACACAAACGACGATCAAACGCACATCGACGGATCTTCTTCTGTCTGTTCTCCAAAATGTAATCAAATGTATATTTCTGCAAGCATGTTTAAACTGGTCAACAGTGTCTAAGGCAGGCAAAGGCATTCGTTTTCAAGTTGAGTTCGCACGCGACTGCGCAATATTACCGCGGGATGGCGGGTGTTCATTTCATATGTGGACAATGGTAGCTTATTTATTGTATAAAGTAATGTATATGTCCAAAAAAAACGGGTAATGTCATACTTTGAAGTAGTGCTATCATATCGTAATAATCTGTTTGGTTGTAAAATGTATTACCTGAATGAAATTAAATCGAATATCGTCCTGTGGAACGATATTCCACAGGATATATCGTCCTCAGCATACGAAGATAATAGAGATCTTCATCGCTGGCAAAAATTATGCATTTGCAGATTTGCGTTCACGACTGTACTGTAGGTCCACAGCCACTTCATCCAACGCTCTTGATGTTCTTAAATCTTCCTGTTACGACTCCGAGTCGAGTGTGAATTGAAAGCGCTTCAGACGATTCAGTGCGTGCAGGAAACTGAACAGATCATACAAACTGATTCGCGAACCGATTTAGACAGATCTGCCCACTTGTTTGATGAAGTCTTTGAACAGAATCGACTCAAAAGAGTGATTAATTTGTGAATTGAGCATCGCTCATGCCCAGAAAAAAGATACAGCGCGCTTGGAATAAACTACGCATTTAACAACACGTAGCCTATTGCATTAAAATAAAGTAACGAGAGGAACATCGCTCAACGTAACGAAGTAAAAGTACCGTTTTTTTATTAGAAATGTACTCGAGTAAAAGTAAAAAGTACCCACATTTAAATCTACTCTTAAAAGTACAATTTTTCCCAAAAAATACTCAAGTAAATGTAACGAAGTAAATGTACTTCGTTACTACCCACCTCTGCCCGGGGCTATTGTCACAGTCGGCCCTGGAGATGTTGTCGTACCACCCGGTCAGGTGACTCATATTAAGTGTGAAGTTCCAGTTGACTTGTAATGCTCTGAGCCAGTAGTACTGTTCGAGTCCAGTGAGGAGAGTCCATTGTTAACTCAACTAGACGTGGGTGAAGGAGACAGACAAGTCATTTTACTATGTTAGGATTCCCCTGGGAAACCCTACTGCTTGTGAAGTCACTATCAGACGACGTACACATCTAGGAAGTATTCAGCCAATATCAAGCATTATTGAAACGGAGCAGAAAAACTTGGTAAACAGAGATGACTTATGAAGTGGTTTAATTACGCACATCCAAGTTTAGTACAGGTGCTGGATCGAATATAATACAAGTAACAAAGTAAAGATCCACACACTGACAAAGCTTCCATTTACATAAATGTATTAGTGTAACGTTTCAGGCTTTTCACGGCCTTTCCTCAGATTGAGGAAGGGCTGTGAAAGACCCGAAACGTTACACTAATAAATTTATGTAAATGGGAGCTTTGTCGGTGTGCGGATCTTTACTTTGTAACAGAGATGACTTACCAGTAAGCAGTGGAGAAGAACCAGGTTCCCAAGAACACAAGGACGTCCACAGGGCAGACAGCTTGTGGCATCTGCCGGTCGATGCAAGCCATCTGGAAGAAGAACAGCAGAAATTAGTCAAAGACATGCTGTATGAAGAATTGAACGTGTCTGCTTGTGGAGATGATGATATTGGGTGCATCCCAAACTTACAGATGACGATTAACCTAAAGGACGACATCCCTGTTCAGCGAGCTTATGCCTCCATCCCAAAACCCCTATATAAGGAGGTGAATGAATACGTTCAGGACTTACTAGCTCGAGGTTGGGTAGTCAAGTCGAAGTCTACATATGCAGCCCTGGTGGTGTTCGTTTGAAAGAAAGATGGCACGCTGAGACTGTGCATAAACTACAGGTTGTTAAACCAGAAGACAGTCCCAGACCGACATCCACTTTCCCTGATCCAGGACCTCATTGACACCCTGGGAGGCTACCGATGGTTTTCAATCCTGGATTAGGGAAAGGCCTACCATCAGTGATTCATGGCGGAGGAATATCGCCACCTTACGGCATTCACAACCCCTTGGGGGCTATATGAGTGGGTGCACATACCCTGCGGATTGGCTAATGCACCAGCGGCATTCTAGAGGAGTATAGAGGGGATGCTGAACTCGCTGAGAGATGAAATATGTATCCTGTATCTCGACGACATACTTTGCTTTGGCAAAACGTTCAGTGACCATGTTCAGGGGCAAAGGAGAGTCC
Source organism: Phoxinus phoxinus (assembly GCF_949152265.1). Taxonomy (NCBI): domain Eukaryota; kingdom Metazoa; phylum Chordata; class Actinopteri; order Cypriniformes; family Leuciscidae; genus Phoxinus; species Phoxinus phoxinus. The sequence goes on along the minus strand of NC_136878.1, from coordinate 19,597,926 downwards.
TCAGAGTACTGTGGCATCATGGAGTAAAGTTGAGGCCAGCAAAATGCGAACTCTTCAAGAGAGAGGTCAGATATGTGGGAAGACTAGTTTCGGAGGACGGTGTCTGCATCGACCCAAAAGACCTAGAAGCAGTCCTCTCCCTGAAAGACCAAAAGCCCACTACTGTCGGGGAGTTTTGGCCAGAGCCGGACAGTAACGGAGTACATTTACTTGAGTATAGTACTTAAGTACAATTTTGAGGGATCTGTACTTTACTCGAGTATCATTTTTGGGGAGTACTCATGAGTACCCGTTACTACTTCTATATATATATAAAAAAATCTCCCTCAATTTGTTGTTTCCCTCTCAAGCGTGACTGGATTGTGCAGGCGCCACTGATTGGGACAGCCTATCAGCAATCAGCTTTCAGGTTCAGGTTCAGAAGTGTGTCAGAACATTGCTATATTACCTTCTCTGCTGGTTTAGGTTTATTGATTTGATTGATGAAAAAACAGAGAAACTCACATGTACACACAATTGTTAGCTGAATTTTCTTTTCTGATATTACACATTAATGGAAGCTGAGCATTTGCTTTGATGTTCTTGAGTATGCGGTGTGTTTAACACAGTCAGGTTCAAATGTGGGTGCAAAAAATCCATTAAAACTCTAGCAGAGATTTGTCAGAGTGTTGCCATTGTGCTATTGCCGTGTGGCCAAGTGAGAAATGTTAAATAAAGCAACATGGTGAAAAGATGAAAATGACTTGATTTTACTTTCAATTCCTTTTACATTCTCCAAGGTATTAACATTGACATTTTTCATAACTCCATGTAGGACGTTTCTGTACATAAATGTAAGCACTGTGGCAGTAGTAATGCAATATTTAGAAAATGTACTCTTGTACTCTTGGTACTCAAGTACTTTTAAAAAACAAGTACTTCAGTACTTTTACTTAAGTAGAAATCTGACTGTAGTACTTTTACTTGTACTTGAGTAAAATTTAGCAAGGGGTATACTTTTACTCAAGTAATCAGTGCTTTAAGTGGGCCGGTACGCGCCGGAACTCAGTACCGCCACTTCCAAATATAGCTCTTGAGCGTACCGCCACCTCTCCGTGCGCCCAGAACGTGCTTTTAGCGTACCGGTACTCTCATTTGCACACTTTTCAGAGCGCCCTTCACAATGCACGCTTCCTAATTCGTCCCACCGAGAGCAGAGACTACAATACCCATACACCCTTGAGTTTTACAAGTGAAAAGCGCATGCGTCGCTTTTGCCGTTGTCATGTCAACAACTCAACGTGGTCCGGAGAGGGTGTGTGAAACGCGCAACCATATATATAGTAATATAAACATATAATAGCTGCAGTGATCTGTTAAAATACAATGAACACTTAATATGCTCTCCTGGCTTCAGACTAGTAGTAAAAGAACAAGGTCAGAATCAGAGGACTCGCTGGCTGACACCCCACCAAGCCAGAATGATATCGCTGCATATTTTTCAGGGGTAACGTTAAAGAAATTAAGCATCTTCAAGACTCATGTTTATGTCCTACTGTTCTATGGTTACTATGTTATATAATTTATTTTATGTATATTTTGTTCAAATTTTTTTCAATAACCTTTTGCACATTTTATTTATGTTCAGTAGCTCTTTCTAGCTCAAGCAAATCCACAAACTAATAAAAGGATATATTATTTTGTATAAGGTCGTCTGTTGACTTCTTTATAAAAAACCCATTCAATATAATTGTTGTTACCCTTAGGGGAGGAGGGGAGTCAGCAAAAAAAAAAAAAAAAAAGAGTACCGGCACCTCTTTTGGGCCACTTAAAGCACTGCAAGTAATGAAGCTGTGTACTCTGTCCGCCTCTGGTTTTGGCGATTGTTGGGGTTCCTTAGTTATTACCGCAACTTCATTCAGGACTTCTCTCCGATCGTTAAGCCACTGTAAAAACTCCTCTAGTCTTGGGTGATCAGTAGCCTTTGGGGAGCAGAAGATGTCGGGTAAAACTGAGAAAAGAGGGAACCAGTTACCATCCTGCATGAAAGTAGAGTGGATGAGTGTGCACCAAGGTGTGTTGGAGAGACTTATTGCCCCCCCCCCCCCCCCCTTGAAACTTTATCTTGAAGAGGGACTGCTCTATCATAAGACCAATCACAGATCTCAACTTGTTCTTCCAGCTAAGTTTAAGCAGTTGTCCTTGAAACAGTTGCACAACGACATGGGTCATGTAGGGACGGAACGAGTTCTAGACTTAGCAAGGAACAGATTCTACTGGCCTTTTATGAAGGAGATCGAGCACTTTGTCACCCAGCAGTGCCGATGCGTGAAGCAAACTAAACCTGTGGTGCAGATCAGAGCTCCGATGGAAAGTCTTACCTCAAGTTGTCCACTGGACTTGGTGTCTATTGATTATCTGCACCTGGAGCGGAGTCGGGGCGGATATGAATATATTCTGGTGCTGGTGGACCATTTTACACATGCTGCGTCCCAATTCGCATATTCTCCATACTAAATAGTATTCGAAAGTAGAATAAATACGTCCCAAATCGTAGTATGTTGAAATAAGTGTTCCAAAGATACCCGGATGGTCTACTATTTCCGGTCAGAATCCGAAGTGCAGATCGATGCACACTCTAACGGCTAATATTGCCCAGAACCCATCACGCGTTGGACGAGGATTTGGTTAGAACTACAAACACGACTGAAAAGTGTTTAAAAAAACTACAGACATGGAGGACGCGTGTGTCTGGTGGTTATGTAGAGAGGTAGGGGTTTGAGTGATTAATTATCAGTATCTAACTTGACGAAAATGTATTTATTCAATGTTGTCTACATTATATGTAATGTATGACTCACTGAAATTATTATCACCAAAGGCCAGAAGACAGTATAACTGGTATCAGGTCATTTTTAGATGTGTGCATTATGATTATCCTTCTTACCTGAAGGAATACTTAATTCCCTTTAGACCCAGCTATAGATTAAGACACACTGAATATCTCTCCTTTACTGTGCCAAATATCTTCAAGGAGAGTGGTAGACGTGCATTTAAATTTAAAGCCTCTTCAGAATGGAATAGTCTGCCAGGGTCTCTAAGATCGATTATTTCCTTGTGTTCCGTCAAAACATCTCTTTTTGTTTACTTGCAAACAAACTGTTGCTGTAAATGTTTTCCTCATGTTTGACGGATTTTTTTGTCTTCTACACCTAAATATAAGGGACTTTTTTTCTTTATCTTTTTATGTGATTATGGGTGTAGGTGTGCGAATGCATGTAGATACATATGTGTATGCGGGGTGGGTGAGGTGGGATGAGGGAGAGCTTTTGCGAGTGTGAATGTATATGTGTTGTTGTTTTTTTTGTTCTGTCTCGAGGACCCCCTTGAAAACGAGATGTTTCATCTCAAGGGATTATCCTCAACAAATAATTTCAATATTGCATCTGCAGCAGCATTATGAACTTTTGTAAAGATACCATTAACTTTTAAATGCATCATTACATTCAAATTGCAAACACATGAGGAGAGTCTCCGCATGGAAGACCCGCGACTGGCAGATGAACGTGTACTACATTTCTCTCCGAAACTGTAGGAAATGAAATAAGATTGAATGGAAGATTTTAACTGTGACAATATGATTGACAGGGCAGTTTACTGACAGGATGCATGCGACAGATTTGTCAGTTAAAGATGAGGAAGTAGTATGTCCCAAAGCTTGCCTACTCTTTTGCTTCACACTCAAAAGTATGTACTTTTTCTTCACAAAAAGAGTACATACTTTTAGGGCGTAGTATAAGTAGGCGAATTGGGATGCAGCCAGAGTTGTGTTTTTACCGAGTCACTCTCTGTAATGGCGGCTTCTTCTCCGCGAGTCATAGTTACCCACATAGTCTCCGATCAGCACATTGTCTCCCCCTACTGTCCACTGAGGGTATTACGCATCACAAGTCTAATACTAATTAGGTACTAATTCTCTAGTATCCACTAAAGGCAGCATAAGATTGTAAGGTAGGATAGGATATTTCCACCGCAGGAACTTTCCCCAGGAACTAGGAACTTTTTAGGGTGGTACTCGGTGTGTTTACACCGCAGGAACCAGGGTCTAAATGAAGTTCCGGGTTAACGTTTACCCGTCAGAAAGTCCCTGCTGGCGAGGTAGTACTTTTTCAAAGTTTAGGAACTTTCGGGGGTGGGACTTGTGCGCTGAACATGCTGATTGGTTAAGTTCACGTCATATTTTGATTGGTCGACTCCACGCAGCATTTTATTTTAGCCGCCATTTAAAAAAATTGTGGTTGTTGGCTTCGTGCAGTAAGAGTTGTCTGGAATTTAATATGGAATTTACAAAAAAATACGACCACTGGACCGGCAATGAGGTCCAGGCTTTAACCCTCTGGGGTCGGCAAACGCACCGGCGCATTTTGCTCGTTTTTTTTTTACATAGCAGCAAAATAGATTTAAAATACTCCGTCATTTTTGGTCATACAGACTTAAGAAATATGAAAAAATAAGCTGATAAATGTACAATCAAAATAAAACATTGTGCTTATGTAAAATAAAGAAAATAAACAGGGTGTGCTTTCTGCTTCTCCGTCTCCGTGAACTGGTGCACGTCTATAAACTTAAACAAAACCTTAAATGGTTTGGAACTACTTAAGGGTGAGTGATCATGACACCATTTCGTATTTTTGGCACAAAGTGTAACATCACGTCTTTTTCAGTTCAGCTACATTTGACCATCAGAGCCAAGATTTTCAAGTCAAAGTCGAAGCAGACTCGAAGAGATGAAGATTCTGCCTCAGAAGTTACTGGTAAGTTTTAGTTGCTGTTTGCATAAATAAATAGCTCACTGTTTAGTTGTTTTCCTAGGTGGAAAGGTCTGCTATGCATTTGCTAATATGACTTGCACGTGGGATACTGACGTTAACCGCTGTAACATAATGCTGACACTGAATTCTAGCAACTTCTGCACTGTCAAAGTCTAAAGTCTTTGATGAATCTGTTTAAAATCTACGTGGAGTCTTAAAACAACTAAAACATTGTCCAATGCATCTGCAAAAAAAATTATTAGTTATTATAATATGTACATCATTACATTAATATCATTTTTATTTGCTGAAGCTGTGTATTTATTTCTGATTTCCTGAAGAATTTGCCTTCGTTGTTATGATGTTAATGAAATGATCTTTAAAAAGTTTGAAAATAACATGTTATGAATATAGTTACCTTTGTCTTGAGCTGACCAGCCAATAAGGGTAGTGTGTGTTGATTGGTGTTTATATTTGTTCAAGCTTGACAACCTTATTGCCTTTTTGATAACTTTCTAATATATATTTCTTATTACAAATAAGTACAAAGATTAAATTGTTAAAAGGGATGCTTATAAGAGAGCATACGTCTGAAACTGCTGAGTCTGTGAAGGGTTTTGATTATATTACCCACCAAGTACATTGTACTCAGCGTACTGTCATTCTTAAAAACAAAACAAATCATTCTTCATAATTTGCCTGCCTTATATGTTTGTGTATATATATAAATATAAATCTCGGTTTTTATTTGTTGTTTTTCAGACTAGCTACTATAGAAGAAAAACAGAAATCTGAATGCAGAGACAAGCAGAGAAGAGAGTAAGTAGAGATGATCCGATTGATTCCATTTTCGCGTGATCGGCCATGACCTCGGGCGCCGTATGATTAACATCGCGCAACATCGGCAATCACACATGCACACGGAACACACGTGTAGAAAACCTCGTGAATTACGGCCATTTCACACACCGCAAGCGTGAGCAACGTGTTTTTTTTTTTTTTTGGTGTGGATGCTCTCATTGATTGACATTCACGCCGGAAAAAATATGCGGAGCAGGAGCAGTGCGTGAGCGTCAAGCCGGAGCGTTACGTAATTAAGGCAGGAGCTCACGCTCAATTAAAGTGAAAACACGCTTTTGATGGACAAAATAAATATGATTTCACACAAAAAATGCACAGAATTTGCATGTTTAGTGTGTTTAACAAGAACTGGAGTAGGCTAGAAAATGAACACAAAAATATTTGTAGAAAATTTACCCATTTAAACTTGTTTTAATTATTCAGTTTGGGTAAAAGTTTATGGTGTTTTATTAAAAAAATTAAATAAATGAAGAGTTCAGATGCAATTTAAGCCTCTAAGTGCCAATCTGAAATTTTCTTCTAGAATGATCATTTTTATAAAGCTTGAATATTTAAGTTCAGTAATTTATCTTAAATGGCAACGAAAATTACCTATTATTTGTCATTTAAGTGAAATTACTGAACTTAAATATATGAGCTTGATAAAAATGATAATTTTAGAATAAAATTTCAGATGGCACTTAAAAGCGTTTGAATCTGAACTCTTCAAATATGTGTGTGTGCTGTAAAGGGGTTGGAAAAAATTTAATCGGAATCGGCTAAAATCGGTATCGGCAGGTCAAACTCAGTGAAGAATCGAAACCGGCCTAGAAAATTGTAATCGGTGCATCTCTAGTATGTGTTTCTGTACATCACTTTTTTTTGCTCTCTAAGTCAAAGACTAAAACAAATAATAATGCTAAAAATAAAGATTAGCATTTGTTATACATTATAATTATTATACTTGTTGGCTGGGTACTTTTTCAGGTAAACAGTTACATTTTCTTTTTTTTTCTTTTTTTTGCTGTGATACAGTGTCATGTATACATGTAGACCTCACTGTTGTTCAGCAAGACGTAATGTTTGTGCTATTTTATGTAGATATTTTATTAACTCCTTTATTGCATTTTATTAACATTTTATATTGGATGTCTTCTGTTAAAATATATGAACTAAGCATTACATGCCATTTTAAAAAAATGTCTAGGTTACGACTGTAACCTCTGTTCCCTGAGAACAGGGAATGAGACGGTGCATGACGCTTTGGGGGAATGCCTTTGGGAAATCACGGCAATCGAATTTGGCGACAACCTATGACACTATTAGTGCGACCCAGAAGTATAAAAGGGGCGCCTAGATACGCAGTGCAAGTTCCCTTCGAAAGGGAACAGTGACTTTTTTAACGGATGTTAATTTTGCTTTAATATTTAAAAAAATAAAAATCTTTTTCCCTTTTCATAGATACTGTGATCAAACCGTTTCCGACCACGACAGTGTCTGAGGTGCGAGCACTGATCAGAAGAAAATGCAACAATGAGGCAAACTCCAAGACCAATCACTTCAATTCGTTTGAAGGATGAAGGACTGTTTGCAGCTATTGTATTTAACTTTGTTTGACTTGAAGGAATAGTTCACTTTAAAATTAAAATTGTCATCATTTACTCACCCTCATGTTGTTTCAAACCTGTATGAATTTATTTCTTCTGCTGAACACAAAGGAATATATTTAGAAGAATGTCAGTAACCAGACTGGGTCCCATTGATTTCCATCGTATAATTTTTCCTACTATGGAAGTCAATGGTACCCAGAAACTGTCTGGTTACTGACATTCTTCTAAATATCTTCCTTTGTGTTCAGCAGAAGAAATAAATACATACAGGTTTGAAACAACTTAAGGGTGAGTATATGATGACAGAATTTTCATTTTAAAGTGAACTATTCTTTTAAGTTCGTTTTTTGTTGTTGTTCTGTTTAATACTTATTATATAATTTTATGTTAATGTATTTTGTTTCATTTTCATATGTTGCTGTACTAATGTAGTGCATTAATGTTTACTATCTTTCAAAGAGCGTTTGTATGTGTTTTATACTATTGTTTTTACTGTGTTTAACTGAATTATAATTTTTAACTTTTTTTTAATACATTAAAATATATTTTAATGTATTAAATACATTAATAATGTGTTTTGTACTATTGTTTTTACTGTGTTTAACTGAATTATAATTTTTAACTGTATTTTTAATACATTAAAATATATTTTAATGTATTAAATACATTAATAATGTGTTTTGTACTATTGTTTTTACTGTGTTTAACTGAATTATAATTTTTAACTTTTTTTCATATATAAAAATATATTTTAATGTATTAAATACATTAATAATGTGTTTTGTACTATTGTTTTTACTGTGTTTAACTGAATTGTAATTTTTAACTGTATTTTTATTACATTAAAATATATTTTTTTCATACTGAATTGTTTTGTAAAAATATATTTTTAATATACTAATAGTGGATCATAGTGTTCTACTAATACATTATTAATAACCTGATATTATATTTAAAATATACTGGGAACACATTAATATGATGTTAAAAATATATTTAAGTTGTATTTCGAAAGTACATTTAAAATGTATTAAAAATACAATTTAAAGAAGTGCTATTAAATTACACTAAATATACTTAAAATAGTTCCATTTTAACACAATTAAGTATATTAAAATATATTACTATTACATTAAAATTGAACTTAAATACATATAAAAGTACATTTAGTATACTTGAAGTTGTTCCAAAATAACACATTTAATACATAATTAATACAATACACTTAAAATACATTAAGTATATCAAAATAAGCACACTTTAAATATATTTCCTTTTCACCTGGGATTTGAGGGTGGCTTTCTTTCCAATGAGCTGGGCTACTCGGTCACAGGGACTTTGTCTTTGATTTGGTGAATCAGCCAACCTACCCATCTGAGCTTCTTTCTCCTTAGGCTGGGGCTATGGTTGCTCGGTCACTGTTCGCCCCTCATCAGTGGCCACTGATCGTTTCCCAACCCCTTTTCCCTTCTTAGACAGCCCACCGCACGATGCCCTTCCTCACCACACACAAAGCAATGACTGCAAGAGGTAACATCCTACATTTGGGACACATTCGTCGACGTCAACGTTGCCTTCGCTGCAGCTGGGAGTCGATGACTTTACACTGACCTTCTGTTGTTATCGCCTTTACAAGTGATTCAACAGTTTTTGTAAGAGCTTGAACTATTGAACTCAACCGACGAATCATCTCAGTTTGGTCATTTTGTCTACTGCAATCTGCGTCTTTACCTCGAATGGACTCACAGTGGGCGCTGAGGGCATTCGACACTCTCTGCCGTGCAGCTTGTCCCAACACTTTTGGGTTGAGTTTTTGGGTGGGGTTAGATTTTGTATTTTTCTTCTTCTTCTTTCTTTTCCGCTTCATATTTGTTAGGATGTAAGTTTTATTTGTTTGTATATATCAGACTCCAGGTCTGTGACCGCTTGTTTGGACAGAAAAATTTGTTTCTGTTTCAGTCCAATCAGTCTATACAGGAACTGTTGAGGGGTTTCATTGTATTGAGATACACAAGGCTGTATCTCAATACTAGTTTTACTTGATCTCAGTGCTGCGTTCGATACTATAGATCACACAATACTCTTAGATCGACTACAAAATTATACTGGCGTTCAAGGACAAGCATTAAGCTGGTTTAGATCATACTTATCTGACCGCTACCATTTTGTCTATTTAAATGGAGAAAAATCGATCATAACTTCAGAAAACTATGGAGTGCCGCAGGGATCTGTGCTAGGCCCTCTATTATTCTCAATATATATGCTCCCACTTGGAAATATTATAAGGAAACATGGAATTAGTTTCCATTGTTATGCTGATGACACTCAAATATATATTTCATCACGGCTGGATGAAAACGCTAAATTATCAAAATTGACAGAGTGTGTTAAAGATATAAAAGATTGGATGACGTGTAATTTTCTTCTATTAAATCCAAACAAGACAGAGATATTACTTATCGGTTCAAAAAACCACCCACAAAACCTCTTACAATACAACTTTAACATAGTAGGATGTCCTGCTACTTTATCCTCTACAGTAAAAGACCTGGGTGTCATACTAGACAGCAACCTGTCTTTTAAAAATCATATTTCATATGTTACAAAAACGGCCTTTTTCCACCTTAGAAACATTGCTAAGCTACGTAATATGCTATCAGTTTCTGATGCAGAAAAGTTAGTTCATGCATTCATGACCTCGAGACTAGATTACTGTAATGCTCTATTAGCTGGTTGTCCTGCATTCTCAATAAACAAGCTACAGTTAGTCCAAAATGCAGCCCCTAGAGTTCTTACTAGATCAATAAAATATGATCATATAACACCGATCTTATCATCGCTACATTGGTTACCTATAAAGTTCCGTATTAATTATAAGGTATTGTTACTGACTTATAAAGCCCTAAACTGCTTAGCTCCAGTCTATTTAACGGATCTTCTATCGCCCTATAATCCATCGCGCTCTTTAAGATCGCTAAATTCGAGGCTTTTGGTTATACCTAGGATATCTAAGTCCACCAAAGGAGGGAGAGCATTTTCACATTTAGCTCCAAAACTCTGGAATAGCCTTCCTGATACTGTTCGTTGCTCAGATTCGCTCTCCCAGTTCAAAACTAGATTAAAGACGCATCTCTTCAGCCAGGCATTCATATAAATGTTTTAATCTTACAGTTAAATCCGGCCTCTAGTTCATAACCGCCAGAGGAGAACTGGCCCCCGACTGAGCCTGGGTTCTCCCAAGGTTTTTTTTTTCTCTCCATTGGGTCACCTGATGGAGTTTTTCGTTTCTTTGCCACTGTTGCCTTTGGCTTGCTCAGTTGGGGATATTCAATTTAATGAATCAATTAATAATACTATTGATTAGCATTACCAAACATGGACGTTTTATTATTATTTTAATTTAATACTGTGAAGCTGCTTTGATACAATCTGTATTGTGAAAAGCGCTATACAAATATTCTTGACTTGACTTGACTTCATTGTCATTCTGTTTACCACACATTAACTCCTGGAAGAGCACAGAGCTACTTCTCTCATTCAGATGTGACTGAAGGAAACTCTTTAATTCTGGAATTGTCAGTCCCTCATTGTTTACTTGTGTAACTTATATCAGAAGTACTGTCACCAATCTGCAGTAGTTGAAGGTTACGGAGGGAGATCATACTTTCCCTTTTTCCACCGCAGGGCTCACCAGCTACATTCACAGGTAAGTTACCGCTACTTTTGGGAGATTCTGCTTTACTTGGGTTAACCTCTAACTTGTATTGTGCTAATTTTGCCCTAACTCTTCATAGCAGTCTACCAATCGGTTATACTCCATCGGCTGTGTCTGCATGTCAGTGGTGTGTGTAAGTTGTTGTGGTGGTGTAAGTGACTCAGTGTCATGCAAAACCGTTTTTACATTCTGTTTCTGGATTATCACATCGGCATTGTCTTCTAACAGTAACAATTGAGACAACCCTCCATCTTTTAACTCTAGCAGAAAATCACTGTTCATGTACTAAACAATGTACTCAAAGCAACTCTTCTCATCAGATATATCCAACCTGTGCTTTCCTGGTGCTGCAGTTGGCTCCAGACAATCCACCAGGCTGATCAGTTAATCATGGGTGAGTTGATGAAGTCTTTTCTTGATTTCCCAAACTGTTGCTTTTCTCTCGCTCGAAGTCATCTTGTCAACAATCCATCTGCTGATGGGTTCACACTTGGCTTGTACCACACTGCACTACTCCTCCTCAGCCAGGAAAGCCTGTCACTGCCGTGCTTTGGTTCTCCTGCCGCCGTTGAGCTGCCCTTCATGGTCATCACCCGTCACCTAGCCCTTCTGTAGTCCATATGAATTTGGATTCAATTTGGAATTTGGAAACCTGCATACCAGCAGGTGGCGCTAGATCCCAGACGAGCCCCCAAAATATGTAGCACTGCCAGTCGGATGGTGGGCGTGCTACATTTGCGATACACAATTGTGGACATCAATAATTTTAGATCAGATTCCAATCGGACACACAAATAATCGGATTTGGACTGACAGTGTGAACGTAGCCTAACGGCCATTTCACACCACAAGCTTGAGTTTTGCGTCAGCTTCATGTCAGCATAACTACATTGCCACTGCAGCTGCGCAAGAGTATTTGTCACCGATGTTAGGGCCGAGGGTTATTTACCACACTCCGGAGGAGCAGACACCAGAGGACACCAAGAGGCAGACAACAGAGTGAATTTAAAAGGTAAGTTTTTATTAAGTTTAAAAAAAGGATAAAAGCAGGGGTGGGGATGTTCGTGGCTGTAGCTTTGGTGAGGTGAGGGAAGGGGGTGCTGGTGGGTACTTTCTCGTTCTTCAGGTAAGTATACTCCTTTCTAGGTGGGCTCGGGGGACAGACAGGGACTTCCCCCGTCGTCAGACTCGTTGAATAAGCTCGTGGGACAGACAGTGACTTTTCTCGTCATCAGACTCGTTGCATAGGCTCGTGGGACAGACAGTGACTTTTCTCGTCGTCAGACTCGTTGCATAGGCTCGTGGGACAGACAGTGACTTTTCTCGTCGTCAGACTCGTCGGATAGGCTCGTGGGACAGACAGTGACTTTTCTGGTTCGGATGTGTTGACGTGCTCGCAGAGCCACCTCTCAACTCTCAGCAGTAACTGCTTCTTTGTTTCATGCAAGGAACAGACAATTTGACAGTGAGACGGACAGTAGTAGGTGAGACAGAAAACGGGGATCGTTACCAGCCTTCGCTCTCGTTCTGTGTGTGATAGAACGGCATCGTTGAGGAAAATAGTGAGACTGGACTTTCTTTGGTGTGGAATACAGCAATCGTGAACTGTGGCAATATAGGTGAGTTGAGCTTTTCTCCTCCGCACCATGCACACAATCTTAGGACCCTGGACACAGCTGAGGGGACAGATCAGTTTGAAAGAATCTTCAAAGATATGGGTCAATTTGCATCCATCAGAGACTCAGAGAAAACACAGTTGTTTGATCTCACCACACTTATGCATAAATCACTCTTGTAAATCCTCACACGTGTTTGTTTCACTCTTCTAGACACTGCAAACTCACTCTATCTTCACAGCGATTAATCAACTCGTTTCTCTTCTCTTCATAGGGTGGATGATCCAAAAAATAGTGGTTTCAGAAGATGAACATGGGTTCAACGATCTTCCCAGCCATTACAGTTACTGTTCTTCGCTCTGTCAACAGGATAACACACACTGCCCACAAACACAGGTTAGTTGTACACGGGTGATGGCAAATCTTCACATTTGGTGTTCTCAGAAGGGTGAATCATAAACAGGTGCACTTAACTTTTCCTCGGTGAATCACATGAATCCTACAGCGGGTTTCCACTCTCTTTTCTGCCAGTCACTCTCCTTCTTTCTCTGTGCAGTTTTTCTCACTTACTTCGTTGCGTTGCTGTTTGTGGTTTCTTCAAAGACTCACTTATTGAGCATGCCTCGGGGGACCCAATATGGAACACCGATCAGGCTTAAAACCTCAACTTCCCTGCGCTTGCCGCTCACTGCCTGTGGTGTAATTAAGAAAGTTACAAGAGACTGTTTAATGTAGAATGCCTTTATTTTGAAGGTGTGTGTTTTATTTTGTAATTTGAATTTCTAGTGGGTGGATTCATTTCCTGTTGTGCTGCAGTTGCGGTCATGTTGAAGAGGCACATGTTGTAGTTAACGCCATCTCTATTCATCCATCTTTGTTCGGTAATGGGGCATCGTCAGTGAGTATATTTAATATAATAACTTAAGACCCCATTTAGGAGCAACATATTATTTGTTTGTGCTGAATTTATTTATTTGTTTACTTACCTGTATTTGGTTGTGTTTGTTATTTCAGTTTTACCTTTTCTTCATTAAAATTATCTGCCAAGTACAACACATCGCCTGTTCATTGGAGGGAAACTTTTTGAAGGAACGAGTTTAGCTTGCTGTTTCATGACAGATGAGAACAGTACAGTAAAATGACGTCCTCTGAGAAAAAGATGATTTCGGAGAAAGAACCTCAGTCTCAAGTTTCAATGGATGAGACCCCAAAAATACAAGACAACATGAAGATCGCTGATGCAAAATCACACACGTCATCTAGTGCACGTCGATCTACACGTTCTCAACGATCCATGGTCAACGTAGCAGCTGCTACAGCACGGGCAGAGGCCGAAGCAGCGAAAGCCAGAGCCTCCTTCATCAGAAAGGAAATGAAGATTAAAATCGAAAAAGCTCGTCTAGAGGCAGAATTAGATGCGCTCAAGCAAGAGGCAGAAGCAGAGGCAGCTAATGCGAAGGCCATTGTCATGGAAAATGCTGCCGTCGAATTACGCTCTCAAGGGAGCCAGGGGGACTTTGAGTCATTACCATCGCAAAGTCCACAAGACAAAGTGAGTGAATATGTGGAAAGGCACTCACAATGGGATGATTTGCACCCAGATGAGCAGTTTGATATACGTCAACAGAGGCCATCTGCCCTGTTAACGTTGGATAAAGAACGCGGCTCCATTTGTCAAGCATTTGAGTCCCTCAGTCCTAAACCACAGCACTCTTATGGAGATTGTGACATGCCAAAACACTCAAGCCCACGTCAGGCACATCTCCATCACTCTAAGTTATATCAGCCGGACGGCTACCAACATACCCCTAAGCTAGATAGCCAGCAGCGTTCCAGTCAGCAATTTCAAAGCCTACATCAGAAAATCAAGGTTGAAGAAAGGCGACAAGTTCATACTTCAGATCATAAAAAGCAACAAGTGTTCAGCCACTATGCTCCTTATGCCTCCCCTGGCCAGGATCTAAATAGCAACACATCAGACTTAGCTAAGTTCCTAATAAGAAGTCAGCTGGTTTCAGGTGGTTTGACAAAATTTGATGATCAGCCAGAAAACTTCCTCGGCTGGAAGTCAACATTTATAAGTGTCGTAAAGGGACTTGATCTCTCTGCCCACGAACAAATTGACTTGCTCATAAAATGGCTAGGTCCCGAATCAAGTTATCAAGCTCGCAGGATGAAAGCTGCCAACGTCCGTCAACCATTGCTGGGTCTCAACCTCATTTGGGAAAGACTGGATGAACTTTATGGTGCTCCAGAAGCCATAGAGAAGGCTTTGTTCGCAAAACTGGACAACTTCCCAAGAGTAGGCAACCGCGATAACCACAGACTTCGAGAACTTGGGGATTTACTTTGCGAACTTGAAGCTGCTAAGGAAGATGGTTATCTCCAAGGATTAGCCTATCTGGACACGGCAAGGGGAGTAAGTCCCATTGTAGAAAAATTGCCCTTCCATTTACAGGATAAATGGATGACATTTGGATCAAAATATAAGGAAGATCACAGGGTACATTTCCCACCCTTTTCAGTCTTCTCTGAATTTGTAAGGAGACAAGCCAAGGCAAGAAACGATCCAAGTTTTTATGTGACCAATACAGTTGCACCCACTCTGAAAAAGGAGAGGATGGGGAATCTCAATTACAAGAATCCTGTGTCTGTGCACAAGACAAGTGTGAGCTACAAGGGAACAACTACAGATACAGATGGGAACCAAACAGAAGACGTGAACACGCTATGTCCCATACATAAAAAACCACACGCGCTTAAGAAGTGCAAGAGCTTTCGAGCTATGCTCTTGGATGACAGGAAGAAATTCCTAAGGGATAAGGGAGTGTGTTTTCGCTGCTGTGCTTCAGTCTCCCATCAGGCAAAGGACTGTGGCGCTTCAATCAAATGCGTAGAGTGCGGAAGTGAACGTCATGTGGCTGCACTGCACTTTGGTCCTGCTCCAAGACAGTCAAAGGAGCTGATCTCTTACAAGGATCGGAAAAGCTCCGAAGAGCAGAGCCCTTCCGAGGTTCATGGCGGGGAGCCAGTCACCACCCCCAATGATGAACAAATCCTAGCGGCTAAACCACTGTGTACACAAGTTTGTGGTAAAGGCTTCAGAGGAAAGTCGTGCTCGAAGATATGTCTGGTTAATGTTTATCCTGAAGGTCGTCCAGAGGAGAGTAAAAGGATGTACGTGATCTTAGATGATCAGAGTAACGTCTCATTGGCCAAGACAGAATTCTTTGACACCTTTCAAATACAAGGACCACGAATACCATACATCCTGACTACATGTGCTGGGGTTGTCAAGGTGACCGGTAGAAGAGCTCATGGTTACATGGTTGAGCCACTCACAGGAGAGCTAAGTATCGCCCTTCCAACTCTAATAGAGTGTAATAATGTGCCAAACAGCCGAGCAGAAATCCCAACCCCAGAAGCAGCGTACCACCACAGCCACATGCGAGCTATGGTTGACCAAATACCTGCTCTCGATGACGCTGCAGACATCTTGCTTCTGTTAGGAAGGGACATTCTCCAGGTCCACAAGGTGCGTCGGCAGTTTAATGGCCCAGACAACGCTCCATTTGCACAGAAGCACGATCTTGGGTGGGTCATTGTCGGTGACGTTTGCCTGGGTGGAGCCCACACCCCTACAGAAGTAAACACATTTAAAACATGTATCATGGACAATGGCCGTCCCAGTTATATGCGTCCTTGTGAGAACCTTGTCAAAATTAAGGAGGATTTCAGTCAGACTCTTCATCAGAACAGCTCTCAACCTTGGCCTCATTCTCTGGAGCAGCAAGAGGGCCTCCTTGGTGCAACAGTTTTCCAAAGAACTGAAAAGGACAATCAGTTAGCACCTTCAATCGACGATTTGACCTTCCTACAGCTAATGGACAAGGGGTTTGTTAAGGATGAAAGAGGCAGCTGGGTGGCACCCTTGCCCTTTCGAAACCCAAGGAAGCCGCTCCCTAACAACAGGCAGCAGGCACACCAACGGCTTATGTCATTGCAGCGAGCTTTCCAGAAGAGACCCAGCATGAAGGAAGACTTCCTGGAGTTCATGCAAGGGATTTTGGATAACAACCATGCAGAGTTGGCACCACCACCAGAGGGAAGGGAAGTGTGGTACCTTCCCATTTTTGGAGTCTACCACCCGCACAAGCCCGGTAAAATCAGGGTTGTTTTCGATTCAAGTGCTTGCTTCGAAGGTGTCTCACTGAATAAGGTCTTGCTTCAGGGGCCCAATCTTAACAACGGTCTTCTGGGAGTTCTTCTTAGGTTCAGGAAGGAACCGGTTGCCATAACTGCGGACGTTAGGCAAATGTTTTATTGCTTCCTAGTCCAGGAAGAGCATCGAGATGTTTTGCGCTTTTTGTGGTTCAAGGACAACAATCCTGAAAGTGAAGTGGTGGATTACCGGATGAGGGTCCACGTGTTTGGAAACTCCCCATCACCTGCTGTGGCAACCTACGGGTTGAGGAGAGCAGCACAGGAGGGAGAGAAGGATTTTGGAAGGGATGTCTGTGAATTCATTAAGAAAGACTTCTATGTGGATGATGCCTTGCGGTCCTTTCCGACTGAGGTTGAAGCAGTTGATGTTCTAAAGAGAGCCCAAAATCTGCTGGCAGGCTACAACATAAAGCTCCACAAGATCACATCAAACAAGATCGATGTAATAAATGCCTTTCCCAAAGAAGATCGAGCCCAGGGTATGGAGACTCTGGACCTTGCAGTTGACGACTTACCCATCCAGCGCAGTCTGGGAGTAGCCTGGGATATGACAAGGGATACATTCACCTTTAACATTCCCAAGCCCCAGAAACCTTTCACGCGCAGAGGGGTTCTTTCGACCATTAACAGCTTGTTTGATCCTTTGGGCTTCCTGGCGCCTGTGACGGTCGAGGGCAGGCTCCTTCTACGAGAACTAGTCACTCAAGGTGCAGATTGGGACACACCTCTGCCTCAGGAGAAATTTGAAAAGTGGCAACGGTGGCAGGACTCACTGCAAGAGCTTAATGATCTGAACATCTGTCGCACCTATGCTACATGTTCACTAATTAAGGCCAAAGGTACTGAGCTATGCGTCTTTTCTGACGCCTCGGTAAAGGCAATTGCAGCGGTTGCCTACTTAAAGGTGGAAACTGACGAAGGTCGCACAGAAGTCAGTTTCGTACTCGGCAAAGCTAAATTGGCACCTCTGGTAGAGCTTACCATTCCGAGACTAGAACTCTGCGCCGCAGTGTTGGCCACAGAAATTGCGGACCAGATCAGAGAGGAAATAGGGCTTAAGCTGGACAGGATCACGTTCTTCACAGACAGTAAGATCGTGTTGGGTTATATAAGTAATGAATCGCGAAGGTTCTACGTATATGTAAATAACCGCGTGCAGCGCATCAGACAGTCCAGCCATCCAAGTCAGTGGAGATATGTAGCCACAGAAAAAAATCCAGCCGATCTTGGCTCGAGATCCGTGCCTGCAAGTCAGTTGCAAGGGACCAGTTGGTTGATGGGACCAAGATTTTTGTTGGAACCTGAGAAGTCGTCATCGGACATTATTGCCTTTGAACTGGTCAATCCAGACTCAGATGTGGAACTTCGTCCAAAGGTCACAGCGCTTTCGACAAAGGTCTCAGGAGAACAACTGGACACTAAGCGCTTTGAACGCTTTTCGTCATGGAGTCGACTGACAAGAGCCGTAGCTCGACTGTTACATGTGGCACAAAGCCTACACGAACCAGCACATGACGCAGAATGTGTTGGATGGCACTACTGCAAGAAAGGCGTTACAAGTGCTGAGTTAACCAAGGCAGAACACGTCATCATAAAGAGTGTGCAACGCGAGGTTTACGCAGAAGAGATGACATGCTTTGAAAGGAAACAAGACTTACCTGGGAGTAGTCCTCTAAAGAAGTTGCATCCTGTGAGAGACAAAGAGGGTCTGCTACGTGTAGGAGGACGCATCATCCATTCAAACCTACCTGAAGATGAGACTCATCCCATCCTTATCCCTGGCAAGCATCATCTTGCTGTGTTACTTATTCGCCATCACCACGAACAGGTTAAACACCAGGGAAGGCACTTCACAGAAGGCGCTGTGCGTGGAAGTGGCCTATGGATAGTGGGAGCAAAAAGAGCCATCAGCAGCCTTATCTACAAATGTGTGACGTGCAGAAAATTGCGTGGCAGGTTGGAACAGCAGCAGATGGCGGACCTTCCCCCAGAGCGCCTGCAGCAAGAGCCTCCATTTACCTATGTAGGGCTGGACGTCTTTGGGCCTTGGGAAGTCGTGGCACGCCGGACTAGAGGTGGAAGTGCTAACAGCAAGAGGTGGGCGATATTGTTCACTTGTATGTCTACAAGAGCTGTCCATGTAGAGGTGATTGAGTCGATGACTGCTTCAAGCTGCATAAATGCCCTCCGCAGGTTTTTCTCAATCAGGGGACCAGCAAAGCAGATTAGGTCAGATCGTGGGACAAATTTTGTTGGTGCTACCAACGAGTTAAAGCTTGCCACAGACGCTCAAGAGGACAGTGTCAATGCTTACCTACTCAGTAAAAGGTGCACGTGGGTCTTTAACCCCCCGCATGCGTCTAACATGGGAGGCAGTTGGGAGCGCATGATAGGAACGGCACGGCGGATACTGGATTCAATGTTGCTCCAAGAAGGGAGGTTGAAGATTACCCATGAAGTCCTGTGCACATTGATGGCAGAGGTCATGGCCATAATTAACTGTAGGCCATTGATACCAGTCTCCTCAGACCCGGAAGCGCCGCTGATACTTACACCAGCAATGCTGCTTACGCAGAAGATTGGGACTCCACCAATTCCTCCTGGGAACTTCTTGGATACCAATCTATTGAAACATGAATGGAAGAAAGTTCAGGCGTTAGCAGACACATTCTGGGCAAGATGGAGGCTGGAGTACTTGAATACACTTCAGAGCAGACAAAAGTGGCATACCAAGAAGCCAAATCTCAAGGATGGAGACATAGTGCTGCTAAAGGACAAACAAGCAAGAAGGCATGAATGGTCAATGGGGGTAATAGCAAAGGCCTTTCAGAGTGATGATGGGCTAGTAAGGAAAGTGGAAGTAAAGGTGGCCTCCCACCAACCCCCCAGGAATTACCTGAGACCGGTCTCTGAGGTCGTTTTACTCTTGGAGTCAGAGGTTGTTTAGGTTAAAGTATATATGGCATCCTACAGATGCCAGGCGGGGAGTGTGGTGTAATTAAGAAAGTTACAAGAGACTGTTTAATGTAGAATGCCTTTATTTTGAAGGTGTGTGTTTTATTTTGTAATTTGAATTTCTAGTGGGTGGATTCATTTCCTGTTGTGCTGCAGTTGCGGTCATGTTGAAGAGGCACATGTTGTAGTTAACGCCATCTCTATTCATCCATCTTTGTTCGGTAATGGGGCATCGTCAGTGAGTATATTTAATATAATAACTTAAGACCCCATTTAGGAGCAACATATTATTTGTTTGTGCTGAATTTATTTATTTGTTTACTTACCTGTATTTGGTTGTGTTTGTTATTTCAGTTTTACCTTTTCTTCATTAAAATTATCTGCCAAGTACAACACATCGCCTGTTCATTGGAGGGAAACTTTTTGAAGGAACGAGTTTAGCTTGCTGTTTCATGACAGATGAGAACAGTACACTGCCACTGCTGCAATCCACTCGAGAAGACCGCCAGAACCTTCCTTCCCACTGTGCTTCAAGCCCCTCTCCTTATACTCCTTTTTCCCGGGCGTGTGTTTCAATGAAGCGCCAATCATTGACTTCAGCTGGCGCTCATTATAGTTGGCGGCCATCATGTGTAAACCAAAAGCCAGCCCGGTGTTACACCGGCATTTCTTCCCCCTGGCAACGAGTCAAATTTTTTTTGTTCCGGGTTTGTTCACCCGGTGACATATTCACACTGGAAGCATTTGCGTCACAGTAGCGGCTCCAAGGATACATACAAGTAGGCATTTTTTTATAAAGACAACTATAAATTTGTTTTTAGAAGTTGGTCATTGATGGTCTTGAAAGTTTGTTTAGACGGGGAGGTGAACAACATTTGCATGTAAATTGTAAACAACAAACACAATCAAGAAAACAGTTCCGATCATGTCGTTTTAGTCATACTTCGATATGTTTACAAGTTTTTTTTTGTCTTTGCAGACAAAAAAAAACCGCACAGTCGGGTTTGATTTGGGTAGTGCTTGCCTATACCTGTGTATTACATAAACTAAAATAAAGTTTATATATCATATTTTCTGCATAGTATACTTTAGTTTTTTTTATAACACACCATACTTTCATCCAAGCTGAATAATTAAAAACAACTTTAAATGGGTAAATCTTTAAGAAATATATTTTTGAGTCTTCATTTTCTTTTCTGACATACTCCAGTTCTACCAGAAAGACTCGGGAGAATTATTTCAACAATCGTACATTTATTGACAGCTCAGCAAGCCCCGTCCGTAGTGCATAATCCGAGGGTATCGGATCTGCAATTCCTGCCTGAAGATGAAGGCAGGGGCGCAGCCGACCCCCTGCAAGGTTTGGGAAGGGACCATCCTGGTGGTGGTGGGGAGGATGGAGGTGAATGGAAGCGTCAGCATCTGCGAACTCAAACATGTGTAAGTACTGAGCTTTTATACAGTGAGCATGAGAATATGATTGGATAGAAGTGAAGCAAAAGATGACGTAGTAATTGAGTCTTCCCGGCAGAACTTATGCTAAAGCTTTCATTTCTTGATAAAACACACTAGACATGCTTATTCAGTAAGATTGAGAGTGTGTAGTGAATTAATGGTGATTGGGACATAAGGTTGAATGGGACAGTATAACTGCAGAGTTTATTTTCTCTCCTGATGAGTGAAAATAAAAAAAACTTTTTGGCTCAGCTTTAGTTGTGAGACCACATAATCAAAATTGCATGCTCTCATCGGTGTGACATCACGTGGGTGGGCGGAGCAAAAATCAAACAGAAAGTTGACCCTGCAATGCATGAGGTGAGGAAAATGACATTAGCTTTTGCTAGTTTTAATAATAAGGTCATACAATTGTCATAGCAAATATATTGCAAAAACCTTGGATTAAAACATGAATATGATGTATGGCTACTGCAACAAAAGCAGTAAAACATAGTTAATATGTTTCTGTTTTCAGAATTAGGTGGTTTTTGTTTTGTCCCATCCAACCAAACACAATTTCATTCAGCATTCAAACAGCGCGTCACGTTCGGGTACAACAGTCAACACGATGAAACTCACTCCACAACCCTCTACAATGCAAGAAAATTTCACTCTGGGTCTGGGTGACTAAATAATGTCTGTAATTAGCCATTGGCTAATAAATTCTTAGATGTTACTCGCCAGTGTGTGTGTTAGATGCCAAGTATTAGTTTAGCAGAGATATATTTTCACTCGCGACACGACTGATGCATGGTGTTGCAATCAGTCTTCTCCATCTCCGACTGCTTATACATTATTGACCGGTGTGGTTCCCTAACTCGTGGCCATGAGAAATATATGTCGTTCTCTCAAAATATGAAGTCGTGGCCACGAGAAAAATATATTGTTCCCTCAACATATGATCTCGAGGCCACGACTTTACATCGCGTGGCCACGACATAGCCTACTGTAATGATGTCGTTACCTCAACAAAATGATCTCGTGGCCACGATTTATTTTCATGTTCCCACGACTTAATATGACTTTCCCACAAATTAATATCTTGTGGCAACAACATATTATCACGTTCCCACGAGTTTATATGTTGTGGCCACGACAAAAATAAGTTAACCGAATATGTCCCCTCCCTGTCACCACCGTACTAGGCTAACTGGGACTTGTCATTGCACTTGTTGCTGCTATTGTTCTCTTAATTGGTAAGTCACTGTGGCGAGCAGGACGAGGTCGAGGGTAGGTTAGGGGAAAATAGGTTTCCATTAAAGGGCACCTATTATGCAAAATTCACTTTTACATGGTGTTTGAAAATAAATGTGTGTTGGCAGTGTGTGTACACAACCACCCTATAATGATAAAAATCCAACCAGTGTTTTTTTTTAAATCCCCATAAATCATAAGCACTGTCTCACTAAGAACCTCTTGTTTTTCTCCACAAATCTCCTTCCAGGTTTGTTTTCACAGATGCATTAAAATGTAATGTATTGAAAATAATAATAATACACAAAAATATTGATTTTTATGAGAAGGGTTTACTGGAATGCTTCTAAAGCAGAAAAACACAATATTTATTGTTTGTCAAATTCATGTAAATCACTGAAATATTATCACTTAATGAAATTTTTTTGATTAAGGCAACATATGTTACACAATACAGAGATGACTAAAGTTAAATATTTTACATTTACTTTTAATGTTCAATGGTTGAAGGGTGATTTCAATAATATCATCTCATTGTACCCAGTTTTTGAAAATGGATATTATTGCATTCACAGAGCAAACCTTTTGCTGATTGTTTACAGATGAATAGAAGTTACTCCCATAATTTGAGCAGAGTCATGGGACAGAGGAAAAAGGTGGATACATTCTTGAACAAGCCCCACTGCATAAAAGCTTTATGTCTAGCAATGTTATCTATGTTGGTTTCCAACACCTTTTTGCCACATTATTTAAGCATCTCTTTATTAATTTTGTTTTGTATCAGTCATTGAATAAACTTGCCTAAAGGCCAGGCAAATTAGGTACATTTTTCACTGACCTGAAAAGTTGACCAGAAAACTTGTTCTTACATATCATATTGATTTCTCATAATCACACATAAACACACAAACTGTTCTCATTTGTTTCTGTTGTACTGTACGTGTTTTAATTTTATAATAATCACTTAGCAATTACCCTTCAAAACCTACCAATTCACAAAATTAACGGAATGCATAGCTGATATAAAAAATTGGATGACTAGTAATTTCCTACTACTAAATTCAGAAAAAACTGAGATTCTAATTATTGGACAAAAAACTTCCACACGGAATAACCTAGAGTACTGTCTAACACTTGATGGCTGCTCTGTCGGTTAGGAACCTGGGTGTGCTCTTTGATACCAATCTTTCATTTGAAAGTTATGTGTCTAGTATCTGTAAAACCGCTTTCTTCCATCTTAAAAATATATCTAAATTACGTCATATGCTCTCAATGAATAATGCAGAACAATTCATGCGTTCATGACCTCAAGATTATTGTAATGCTCTACTGGGTGGTTGCCCTGCACACTTAATAAACAAACTACAGCTGGTCCAAAACGCAGCAGCTCGAGTTCTTACCAGAACCAGGATGTATGACCATATTAGCCCCGTTCTGTCAACACTGTATTGGCTGCCTATTAAACATCGTATAAATTTTAAAATGTTGCTGATTACTTACAAAGCACTAAATGGTTTAGCTCCGCAGTACTTGAGCGAGCTCTTAACGCATTATAGTCCTTCGCGTCTATTGCGATCTCAAAATACAGTTAATAATACCTAGAATATCAAAATCGACTGCTGGCGGTAGATCCTTTTCCTATTTAGCACCAAAACTTTGGAACAGTCTTCCTAACATTGTCCGGGAAGCAGACACACTCTGTCAGTTCAAATCTAGACTAAAAACACATCTCTTCGGCCTAGCATACACATAACACATTGTAGACTTCTATAATTCAATGTTAGGCTGCATAGTTTAGAACAGCCAGGACCGGGAAAACTTCCCGTAAATCCTGATGTACTTGGTACATCATAAGAAGGATGGCGTCTACGCTAATATTAGTCTCTCTGTCTATCCCGAGGTTTACCGCTGTCCACCGGAACCAGGCCGTATCCAGATCTGATGAAGGACCAGCGCCAGGACACGACAACGCCGCTGACCTGAAGTGTCAACCAGTCTCTCCTCCTCTCCACTCCGACTTCACCCAACCGGAACTGGACAAATACTCTGATTCATTTTGAACTTTTGACCTGTAATGCTCCTGAATCATAATCATACACTGTTCACTCATTGGCCAGAGGAGAACTGGCCCCCGACTGAGCCTGGGTTCTCCCAAGGTTTTTTCTCCATTCTGTCACCTGATGGAGTTTTGGTTCCTTGCCGCTGTTGCCTTGCTCTCTGGCTTGCTTATTTAGGGACATTTAATATTCAACAATATTATAGATCTGCCTTAAAGGTGGACGATGATGAAATTGTTTTTTTTGTATTATTTTCATGTTATCACTGTGAAGCTGCTTTGATACAATCTGTATTGTAAAAAGCGCTATATAAATAAAGGTGACTTGACTTGACTTGACTTATACAAATCAATAACTAAAAAATTTTCAAGTCCAAAAAAATGGCTCATATTTAAAACTTTTCAAAATAAATAAAACAATATACCCCATAAACTTGCAATGAAGGAGGGGCCCGAGCCAGATCTAATGAATCTCATAGAGAGACTTTGGTGTGGGCTCATTTGACTTGGGCCAGTACTTAATCACTTAGCAATTACCCAGCACACTCTAGCAACAGCATAGCAAAATGCTAACAACCACTGAAAACACCTTAGCAACTGGATAGTAACACTATTGCAAGCACCCAGAACAAGTTTGAATGGGCATGCACCATTGTATGTTACTTTTTCCATTTTTGAGTTTTTACTAAATGTATTTCCAAAATTAACTTACTTGCTTATTGCTAGAACATTTTCTAAATAATTAACATTAATTAAAATGAACTGTATTTTTTCCTGGGCAATAATGATGTTTGTATGCAATGTTATGTTTCTATAAAAAACTATATAATAATAATATATAAGAACATGATTTACACACAGCAAATATTGTGTTTTGAGTTCTAAAAATACATTTTACAAATTAAAGAAAAGTGAATTAAGTGTTTTAATATATGTTTCAATATATTTACTGCCAATTAGTAGTCAAAAAAATATGTTTTACCATCATGCATTCAATACTAATTGGCTTTGAGTAATAAATTACATTTGTCATTCCATGCAAAAGTCAGATGTTATTGAATAAATTAAATATGCTATGCTTTAAGGTCTTTACCGCATTCAAAGCCATTTCCTTAATGTTTCAGAACTTGGCATCCTATTTGCACGTTCCTGCAAATGTTGCCAAATGCCAACCGTGACGACTGCCCTGTTGTGCCCTGCAGCTCAGTCTTGTCCGAGCCAAACAGTCTACATAAGCATGTACTATATATACACTTGCTCTCTTCCATTTCTCTTACAGGACGTGTTATATATGCCTGTGTGATGTAAGTGGCTCAAAAGGAATTCAGAGGGTGGGGTCAATCCTTGTGCAATTATGGGAAATACTAGAAAAATATAAGGGAAAACATAGTACGTTTAAAAATGTAACGCTATTCTGAATGTTGTCAATGTCAGTAATGTTTACAACCCTGCCTGAAACTAAATTAAAATGTAGTCAAAAAGAGGAGAAATATGTGAGACATTTTCAAGGTATGGTAGAGGCAAGCTAATTTTGTAAGGGACTGTAGTGGGAATGACCAGTACATGTGTTTGTAAAGTACATTCAGGCCTGAATTGCAATGCCCTCAGAGTGAATGAATTGTATGCCAGTACTGTCAGTAACATGCCAAAACGTATTAGAGAAGTATATCCAGCCAGGCAGCTTGGCTTCATAGACTCTTTAACATTTAAAACACATTAAGATGAGAGGTTGACAACTTCACACCTGCTGTGTTTTTAACTGTTTTGGAATAGCTCTCATTGTACAAATAGTCTGAGTTCAGCAGCTCATCAAGACTTTACAGCAATAATTGATAGCCACAAATAGCCAACAACTATAAAGCTTCTCATCACTCACAACCCTAAATACCTTCAGGGTATATAGTGTTTAGCTCAGAAATAAACAGATAAAGCAGAACATGATTTACACACAGCAAATATTGTGTTTTGAGTTCTAAAAACTAAATTTTACAAATTAAAGAAAAGTGCATTAAATGTTTTAACACGTTGAATGTTAAAACTCATGGAATTTTACTTTGTTATCATTTCTAACTTTTTTAATCAAAGTTAACATTTTAAATGATCCACAAACTGAATAATTCAGCTGCATACGGTTGCAATAGAAAGAATAATCTACATTTTCTTTAAGACTTAAATGTTTGAATATTTTGTTTATCATGTTTAAAAGGAAAAATGTTTAATATATTTTTATCAAGACAATCATCAAGACATCCAAAGTTTGCTTTTATTGGTCGTGTTCCATACAAGGTCCTGAATTATGATACATGGGTGCAGTGACCCCAATCAAACGACTCCTGTCCTGACACGTGAAAAGCGTCTGAACCGGACACCCATATTCCTCTATCTGGTTTCCGCTGTCAAAGCTGCATTTATTTCTGACCATGCCAACTGCTAACATGGACATGAAAATGATAAAGAAAGTTTAAGGTGGACCCAAAAAGGGGGAAAAAAAACAGTCATCCTGTTGACTGATACATTTAGACCACATTTTAGAATGACAGTGAAGACAAAAAAATTGAAGTATGGCTATTATGCAGTGGATTAAAATCACAAAACTAGATTATTTTAAGTAATGGGTCCTTAATGGGTGCATTTTCTTCACTCTTGTCCAATTAATTATTTAATTATTTCTTAAATTCATTTTTATATTTGTAATAAGTCATTTAGACTTATTACAAATATAAAATTAATTTAAGAAATAATTCAAGCACTGAAGTATATATCTTTAGATTTAAAGGGTCAGATTACATGCAGTGTATCAGAACTTTTGGCTGGAACTGTAAAAGAGAATCAAATATAACCTTTTTTTATTTAGAAATATTAGCGTGCTCCCTCATGTGGTCAAGTAGTGTAACTGGATGGTGAATGTTACTCACTAGCAACCATTTATAATGGGAAGACAGACAAAGTAGTATTCTGCCAAGGGGTGTAATGGGAGCTTAAAATAGCAACATTCTCTATCCAAATATCAGCAGGTTGTTTGTCTCATTGGAAACAATTACTACGCAGAATTGTAATAAAGGGATACTTCACCGATTAGCATTAACGGGATACTTCACCGCTGGAAAGATGAATGTGCATTTTTGGGTCATGTATGTTGTAGAAATGTGAAATTATTTTAGAAGTTGGTGCCTTCTAGACTGAGAAAACCCAGAAAATGTATTTTTGGCTCCCAGAATGCACTTGCTTCGCTGCCCTACGAGGCCACGCCTACCAGTTACAGAGCACAATATTGAAACAATTGACCCTTCGCAGGGAGCTTGATTGACAGATGATCTGACCAATCGTACTTCGCCATCTGCCATTTTGTCCGACAAAGCAGTCAGGAGAATTAGTAGATTAACCTGAGATTAACATGGGAGGATTTGAACTTGAAAAACGGAGTGTACTGACACCTTTCCGCGGTTAAAACAACATTCATTCTTATGTTCATTCATGTTTATTTGATGGTATAAATGAACTAGAAGGAAGAGATGATCGGTTCACAAGCAGCTTTAACTGATGCTCTAGTCTACAGCGATCTGTCAGACACATTAAAAAGCCACAAAACGGTATTTATTGTTTACATTTCTTTTTTTTTTAAATTACCAAATTTGAGAAGTGAGACTTTGTTTAATATGTTTAATATCAAAAGTAACCGAAAAGTAACCTGGTCTGTCCTGTCTGTCAGCGCGTTGTCAGTGTCCTCTCTGCTCCGTGATGTATTTTTCACTGCGTGAGAACATGGGAGGCGTAGGAGCGGCGTAGCTTGTCGGACATAGCGACAGTAACTAAGGGTGGCGGGTCTTTGTGAATGGTCAATTGATACGAAATAGGCTACTAGTTGACGAAACTTTTTAAAAAGACGCCGTTTTATCTTAAATCTCCGTGACGAGTCTGCCCGGGCTCTTCCTCCTGACCGCCGAGCAGGTCTCGCTCCTCTGCTGCAGCGGGCTCTGCAGCAGAGGTTCCTCCATCGTCCGCGGCTGTTCCTCGCTGTGTTGCAGCTCGTGCGGGTGGTCACGAGCGTCGGATTTACACGCCGGATTTCGGGATGTCCGGGATTCGGCTTTTGGTTTCTGCGGTCGCCTTTCATTATGTTTACATGCACGCCTTTTGATTCAATCGGACTGAATTAATTCGGTGAATCTGAATGTAGTGTTTACATGAACGAGAAATCGGTTGATGTGCGTTTTAGCATTGTGAAGCAGAATGCATGACATGCAAAGCTGGCACGTACGTGTCAGGGTCAAATAATGTAATAATATAAGCGTAGTGAATGGCGACTGTGGAAAGGAGCCGAGTCCCGGACATTTTGTGCGATCTTGAGGTCTGGTCTGGTGCGCGGGTCCGGTGCTTGTGGCTGCCTGTGTGGGCCGCAGTGCAGCGGGAAGCAGTTGGGATGGTGGGTGAGTGGGAGGCGGCCGGAGGAGCAAGACCTGCTTGGCAGTAGCGAGGAAGAGCCCGGGCAGTACCGGCCGGACATGTCCGGGAAAACAGGACATGTCTTGTTTGTATATTCTGTGAGTGAAATCCCACCCACTATAGGCATGTTGAAAACATGTGGAACTAGCTCCTTCTACTGAATGTAGTTTTTAGCCTCTGGACAGGAAATACTCAGATGACGCAAAATGACGGTTTTTCATCATAGGAAGATTTTTTCTAGACAAAAAATATCTCGTCTCAGGGGGACATGAGGCAGGGAAGCATGGTAATTTGAAAATACTACAGGTTTTCTACTAATACAAAGCTTAATGCTAATCTGTGAAGTATCCCTTTAAGCTTTGTAGAAACCCAGTAGTATTTCCGAATGACCGTGCTCCCCTGAGTGGCAACTGCAGAAACAAAAGCCAAATCCCGGACACCCAGGGCGATCCCGAAATCACGGCCGGACACGTCCGATGCTCGTGGCTACCTGTACGAGCCGCAATACAATGAGGAACAATTGCTGATGATGGAGGAACAAGAGGAGGCCGGAGCAGCTGCTGCAGCAGAGGAGGAAGAGCCCGGGCAGACTCAAGCTGGGCCAGACTAACTTGTCATGGAGACTCACGATAAAACGGTGTCTTTTCAGTTTCAAATCAACTAGTAGCCCATTTGCACCAATTCTTCCGATACTGCCCTCTGTAACCGGAAGGAATGGCTTGGGAGTGGCCTCGTAGGGCAGCAAAGCAAGTGCCTTCTGGGAGTTGTTGTCTTTCATCCACATGAGCCAAAAAATAAATTTTCTGGCTTTTCTCAGTCTAGAAAGCACCAACTTCTAAAATAATTACACATTTCTAATATTTAAATAACCCAATTTAAATACACATTCATCTTTCCAGCAGTGAAGTATCCCTTTAAATCCTATAATCGAATATAACACCCTTCCCTCCCATTTTTAAGGTGATACAATATTGATTTGGATTTGAGCAGTGTAACAGGAAATATACAATACACTTCTAACTACATGTATTTGTTAATAATACTGTAGCGCTTACTCTCTGGCTATTAACTAGTAGAAGAATAAACCCCTTGTTATATGCCAATCTATGGACCAGCGTTTCAGAAGAAATAGATTCGCTTAGTTGATGAACAGATAAAATAAAATAAAAATATGGATATGCATTTCTTTTTTCAACCAGAATGTAACTTCCCAAATCTTACTATGGTTTCTTTTGGTTCTTTAGGTCTCCATTTTTTTTCCTTTGGGTTTCAACAAAGTAAACCCCAAATAAACAATATGCAACCCAATTTAACAACAAATATTTTTCAATTGAATTGAATCAGAATGTTCAGTCTTTGTGAAGAGATTTCTTTGAAAAGTCTGTAAAAAAAGGTACTTTATCTGTTGATGATGAAAAAGGTCTCCATCCGAGAAAAGAAAAAAAAGATGAGGAAAATAATTATTTTTCCTACCATTCACAGTTCAATTCAGTGCAAATACTTGATTTCCTCAACTGAAAGATCCAAGAACAACTCAAGGGAGGCTTGCCAGTCCAAACCCTCCTCAGAACTACTGGAAGGCCAGGCACCAACACAGCATCACATCAGAAAGAGGACATCAAGCGAATTTGGAAAAAGACAGAACCACAGGGAACGAGGGTTACATCCGTAACCGAGACGTTATCCTCTTCGAAAAGTAGTAAAACGAGCCAATGGCAAGCAAATGCCTTGGGTCTGCTGAATTTGCATAGCGTAACTCCGCCCCCACCTCGTGGGTATAAAGGAAGTGCGCCGGCAGATATGCAGATATGCAGATATGTTTCTTCGCTGAAGGAGCCAAGACTGAACTCAGGCTGTTCCAGCGGTACAGCGGAAGTGGCAGGAAGACGAGAATATCACACGTATCCAGTCCGTGGAGTGGAATGGCGAGCAAGCGAAGACACCTGAGCGGGTCCTAGTACCGGCTTGGTTGACGCGAGTACATGGGAGGACACTGGCTCCACTCGGAGATTATAGAATCTGGTGAATGTGTTGGGTGTCGCCCAGCCTGCAGCTCTGCAGATGTCTGTTAGCGAGGCGCCATGCGCTAGAGGAGGCCACACTCCAGGTGGAGTGGGCCGTCACACCAAGGGGGCACGGTCGACCTTGCTGCTGGTAAGCCAAAGCAATGGCGTCCACTATCCAGTGAGACAACCTTTGCTTGGAGAGAGCCTTTCCCTTCAGCTTCCCACCATAACAGACAAAGAGCTGGTCTAAGGTCCTGAAACATTGCGTTTTGTCTACGCAAGCACGTACTGGACAGAGCAATGCCAAGGCTGGGTCTGCCTCCTCCAGGGGCAGCGCTTGCAGGTTCACCACCTGGTCCCAGAAAAGAGTGGTGGGAACCTTGGGCACATATCCAGGCCGGGGTCTCAGGATCACGTGAGAATAGGCCGGCCCGAATTACAGGCACGCTTCGTCTACAGAAAATGCGTGCAGGTCCCCTACCCTCTTGATGGAGGCCAATGCAACCAGGAGCGCTGTCTTGATTGACAGGAACTTAAGCTCCACTGATTGCAGAGGCTCAAAGGGAACACTCTGCAGGGCAGTTAGAACCACTGAGAGGTCCGAAGAGGGAACGAAAGGAGAGCGAGGAGGATTTAGTCTCCTCGCTCCTCTCAGGAACCTGATGACCAGGTCGTTCTTTCCCACGGACTTGCCTTCGACTGCGTCGTGATGTGCGGCGATAGCGGCAACATACACTTTCAGGGTGGAGGGAGACAGCCTTCGCTCCAACCCATCCTGCAGGAAGGAAAGCACGACACTGATCGGGCATGATCTGGGGTCTTCTGAGTGAGAAGAGCACCAAGAGACGAAGAGGTTCCACTTCAACGCGTAGGCATGTCTAGTGGATGATGCTCTAGCGGAAGTGATGGTAGCCACCACCGCTGGTGGTAGGGTACTCAAACCTACCTCGTCCCGTCCAGGAGCCACACGTGAAGGTTCCAAAGATCGGGACAAGGGTGCCAAAGGGTGCCCCGTCCCTGAGAAAGGAGGTCCTTCCTCAGTGGAATTGGCCAGTGAGGTGCTGTCGCGAGGAGTACAAGTTCGGAGAACCAGGTTTGGGCGGGCCAGTGCGCCGTAACCAATATGACCTGCTCCTCGTCCTCCCTGATCTTGCACAGGGTCTGTGCAAGAAGGCTCACTGGGGGAAACGCATACTTGCGGAGACCCCGCAGCCAGCTGTGCGCCAGTGCGTCCGTGCCGAGTGTGCCCTCGGTTAGGGAGTAAAACTGGGCGCAGTGGGACAAGTCGTGGGAGGCAAACAGGTCTACCTGTGCTTCCCCGAACTGATCTCAAATCAGCTGAACCGCCTGGGGATGGAGTCGCCATTCTCCCGGAAGAGGCTGAAGCCGTGAGAGCTCGTCGGCTGCACAGTTCAGGTCTCTCGGGATATAAATGGCTCGAAGCGACCTCAGATGCTTCTGACTCTAGACCACCTTGTCGGTTGATATACGCTACTGCCGCGGTATTGTCTGATCGGACTAGTACGTGCTGGTTCTTGAGCAGCGCATGGAAGCGGTGCAGAGCGAGACGTACTGCCACCAACTCGAGGCAATTGACATGCCATAAGCGGTGGGGTCCTGTCCAGGAACCCGCGGCAGCATGCCCATTGCACATGGCTTACCAACCCGTGGAAGAGGCATCCGTTGAGACAACAACATGCCTGGAAACTCGTTCTAAGGGTACTCCGGCCCGTAGAAAGCTGAGGTTCATCCACGGGGTGAAGGACTGACGGCAGGTCGGAGTAACTGGTACTCGGAATGTGCCTTGATGCCATGCCCACCTCGGGACTCGATCGCGAAGCCAGTGCTGAAGCGGTCTCATATGAAGCAATCCGAGCGGCGCTGCCACGGCTGCAGATGCCATATGCCCCAGGAGCCTCTGAAAAAGTTTCAGTGGAACCGCACTCTTGCCCTCGAATTTTCTCAGGCAAGTCAGCAGTGACTGCGCGCGCTCGCTCGTAAGCTGCACGCACATGGCGACCGAGTCGATTTCCGTACAGAGAAAAGAGATCATCTGCACGGGGCAAAGTTTGCTCTTCTCCCAGTTGACCCGAAGGCCCAGACGGGCTAGGTGCCGGAGCACTAGGTCCCTGTGTTCGCAAACCTGGTCCCGAGAGTGAGCTAGGATTAGCCAAGACGCGAGGAGACAGGGCCAGCCCGAATGGGAGAACCGTGTACTGGTATGCCTGCCCCTCGAAAGCAAACCGCAAGAATGGTCTTTGTCGAGGAAGAATGGAGACATGAAAGTAGGCGTCCTTCAGGTCGATCGCTGCAAAGCAATCCTGTGGCTGCACACATTTGAAAATGCGTTTGGCCGTGAGCATCTTGAACGGAACACCACGCATCTCTCAGCTCAGGGTGTGTTCCTGCTGCTTTTAAACATGCTGTTGTGCAACCTCTTTTAAAAAAGAAAAATATGGATCCTTCAGTTTTGTCTAATTTCAGACCTATTTCTAAACTTCCGGTTTTATCAAAAGTCTTGGAGAAGGTTGCTTTTAATCAACTGCAATCATTTTTAGATGATTTTATGAAATGTTCCAGTTTGGTTTTAAACCCCGCCACAGTACTGAAACTGCCCTTCTAAGAGTCTATAACGACCTTCTCTTAGCGGTTGACTCAGGAAAAATCTGTTGTTTTAGTGCTCTTAGATTTGACTTCTGCCTTTGACACTGTCAACCACTCTATCCTCTTATCCCGACTCAAACAAAGTGTTGGCCTTACGGGCATAGTCCTGAAATGGTTTGAATCTTACTTGGCAGATGTGAGTTTTGCTGTCCACCTTGGGAATTCCATTTTGGGACCCATGGTCTTTTCTCTGTACATGCTGCCCTTAGGGTCCATTTTTAAAAAAACATAACATTTCTTTCCACTGTTTTGCAGACGATGTACAAATCAATTTTCCTGTAAAAAACAATGAGAAGGACAGTGTCCAACCTTTGTTGAACTGCTTGAGTGATCTCAAAATTTGGTTGGATCAGAATTTTCTCTGTGTCAATGATAATAAGACTGAAATTGTTGTGTTTGGTCGTGCGGAACATATTAGTGCCAGTGTAGATGCTCTTGGTACTTTAGGTTCCCATATTCGACCTTTTACCAAGAATCTGGGTGTGATTTTTGACTGTGCTTTAAAATTTGACAAACAGATTAGTTCAGTTTTTAAAACCAGCTTCTTCCAGCTGAGACTTTTGGCTAAGGTCAAGCAATACCTGCTACGCAAAGACTTTGAAAGAGTCATACATGCATTTATTACGTCCCATCTAGACTACTGTAACTCTTTGTATGTTGGATTGGAGCAGTCATCCCTTCGTCGGTTACAGTTAGTCCAGAACGCAACAGCTCAACTTTTGACTGGGACCAGAAAGCGTGACCACATTACACCGGTTTTGGCCACGCTTCATGGCTTCCTGTTTGCTTCAGGATTGAATTAAAAAAATTATTATTTGTTTTTAAAATCTTAAATGGGTTGTCGCCTTCTTATTTATCAGAGCTTTTACATGTCCACACACCTGTCAAAGCATTGAGGTCTTCCTGTTATGATTCTGCCCTCGTGTCCTTGATTTTCTCTAGTCTTCAGGCAGGATCATGACAGACCCATGTTTTGTGTGCAAGCACATGGCCTGTTTGCGCCATGTGCTTGTGTTGTCTCGTTACGTAACCCCACCCCCTTGTTATCCTCGTCTTGTGATTATTGTCTAGTCAGTTTCACCTGTCTTCGTCATTAGTGTTCCCTATATTATCCCCATGTGTTTGCTGTCCTGTGCCGGTTCATTATTTGATGTTGTGAGACCTAGTGGATATTCTGTCAAACGTATTGTCTGGTGAGAATTCTGATTCTGTGTTTGTTGTTCTGTAATCTTTCTAGTCCTAGTCAAGTTTAGTCACCCTTGTCCAGTCTATGTTTTGCCCCCTCATGGGTTTTGTTTTTCCCTGTTTTTTGTCATCAATAAACCTTGTGTTCTGCAAGCTGTCTGCAATTGGGTTCATCCTGAAAATCGTAACAGAATGAACCGGCCATTACAGAACCCAGCAGACAGTGTGTCTTTTCCCACTATTCTACAACCGACTGACCAGGAACTATGGTGGCAGTCAGCTATCGCCAACAGAGAGCGCTGTTCCCGGACCTGCTGCTGTGAGCGAGGTTCCAGAGTCTGCTGCAGGAGGAGCTGTTCCTGAACCTGCTGCAGAGAGCGCAGTTTCTAAGTCTGCGTTGGAGGGAGTTGTTCCTGAGCTGGCTGAAGAGAGAGCTGCGGCCGACTCTGCTGCTGAAGCGGTACTGCGGGCTGTATCAGCTCGTCAAGAGATGCCAGTTGTCGTTGCTGCCAAGACTTTGTCTGAATATTTGTCTAGTCTTGTCAAGATCCTGGATGTTCCTACCAGAACTGCCATGTCTTTTAGCCCCGAGCCAACTGCGTCTGAGAGCGTTGATCCCAAGTCAGCTTCAGTGAAGGCTGTTCCAGAGTCAGCTTCTGTCGACGCCGTTCCAGAGTCTTCTGCGGAGAGTGCCGTTCCTGGGTTTGCTGCAGAGAGCGCTGTCCCTAAGTCTGCCGCTCACACTGCTGTTCCTGAGCCGGTGACTGTTCCTGAGCCAGCGTCTGCCGAGCCGGTGTCCCCTGACAAGATGGCCGCCGTTGAGTCGGTGTCTGTTCCTGTTCCCGCTCCACAGCCGCCTGCTACACCCCCTATCATGTGTCCTGTTTTGTTACCTTTTGTTTCCACCGTCAAGAGTAATGTTCAGTCCTCCACTGTACCCCCTGTCACTGTTCAACCCCGGACTGTTTCCCCCAGGGCTTCTCCTCATGTGTCCCCTTCCAAGTCTGCCCGGATTCCTCGCCCTAAGTCCTCACCCTGCAAACCTAAGACCCCCAGTCCTCCTATCCACCCTGGACCACCCCCCATGAACTCTGTGTTTCCTCCGCCTCCCCTTCCATGTTTGTTGTTTTTAATTTTTCACCCTAACCCTGCCATTGTGTATTCGTGTATGCCTTTGTTATTATTTGTCATGTATTGTTGGTTTGTGTCTTTGTCACAGTCTGTCTTGTCCCGTGTTTAATGTCCCCTTGAGGAGCGTCTGGAAGCCGCTCCTTAAGGTGGGGGTTCTGTTATGATTCTGCCCTCGTGTCCTTGATTTTCTCTAGTCTTCAGGCAGGATCATGACAGACCCATGTTTTGTGTGCAAGCACATGGCCTGTTTGCGCCATGTGCTTGTGTTGTCTCGTTACGTAACCCCACCCCCTTGTTATCCTCGTCTTGTGATTATTGTCTAGTCAGTTTCACCTGTCTTCGTCATTAGTGTTCCCTATATTATCCCCATGTGTTTGCTGTCCTGTGCCGGTTCATTATTTGATGTTGTGAGACCTAGTGGATATTCTGTCAAACGTATTGTCTGGTGAGAATTCTGATTCTGTGTTTGTTGTTCTGTAATCTTTCTAGTCCTAGTCAAGTTTAGTCACCCTTGTCCAGTCTATGTTTTGCCCCCTCGTGGGTTTTGTTTTTCCCTGTTTTTTGTCATCAATAAACCTTGTGTTCTGCAAGCTGTCTGCAATTGGGTTCATCCTGAAAATCGTAACACTTCCGTTCAGATGCTCCTCGATGTGCCCAGATCTAGGTTAAGAAACAAAGGTGATCAAGCCTTTGCAGTGGCTGCTCCAAACCTCTGGAATAGTCTACCTATTCATGTAAGAAAAGCTTGGACCATTGAAACATTCAAGTCCTTGCTTAAGACCCATTACTATGCTTTGGCTTTCAATTCAAGTTGAGCTTTGATATCTTGACCTTTTTTCTACTGTTGGTTATTTTGTATTGTATTTTGTGTATTGTTTGTGTATATTGTTTCTTTGATTTTGGACCTTGTTGAGCACTTTGGTCAATTATGATTGTTTTTAAACATGCTATATAAATAAAATTGAAATGAACTGAACAAATTTGACACACATACACATGTAGGCTATGGGCTCACTCTGAGAACACATAAAACAATAGTTGGATTGTGCCTCTTCTTGGCACAATAATAGAACAAAACATGAAATTGCCATTAATTACAATATAATTGTAATGACTCAGAGGGCAGAGACAGATCCATATGCAACAGATTTATTCAACAGAAAAGACTGGCAAAGGGTAACTCAGAAAGATGATAATAAAGGGGTGCAGGCTGAGACGTGAGTAGGACCAGGCTGGGGGTCGTGGGCTGGCAGCGAGCTTTCATTATCCAGGGACAGGCTTTGGGTCTAGGCAGGCAGCAGAGAATCAGAATCCGGGACAAGTAGTGCACTAAGGGAAAAGTATGCACAATCACTAGAATTCGGGAGAGGGCGCTCGTGGGTGAGAAATTATGGACCCAGGGAGACTGGACGCCGTAACAACCATACCCATTGACCTGGCTAATACTCTGGGTTGGGACGGCGATGACGGTCAGCCTGCCCCTTTCCACGATTGACAGCCCGCTGAAGGTGAGTGTGAGCCAGATTCCAGGTTTCCTCACTTCGACTCAGCCAGTCGTTTACTGCGGGGACATTAGTGGGTTCACCAGACCACGGAAACAGGGGAGGTTGGAAACCGAGGACTCATTGAAAAGGCGTCAAGCCTGTGGAGTGCTTACGGATAGAATTTTGAGCATACTCCGCCCACATAAGGTACCGGCTCCAGTCCCTTTGATGGAGTTGGCAGTAGGACCGGAGGAAACGAGAGATCTCTTGATTGAGGCGTTCGACCTGACCATTAGCCTGAGGATGGTAGCCGGAGGTAAGGCTCACGTTAACTTGCAACATTTGGAAGAATGCGGTCCAAACGCGAGAGGTGAACTGGGGACCCCTGTCTGAGACGATGTCCTCGGGTAAACCATAGAACCGGAACACCAGATTGCAGAGATGCTCCGCGGTCTACAGGGCTATGGGAAGCTTACTGAGAGGAATGAGGCGGCATGCCTTGGAAAAGCGATCGATTACAGTCAGAATGGTGGTGTGTCCATCGGAGGGCGGTAGATCCGTGATGAAATCGATGGCTATATGGGACCAAGGTCGTTGTGGGATGGGTAGTGGATGAAGTAAACCGGCGGGTAAGAGACGGGATGACTTCTGAATGTTGCAGGTAGGGCAATGCTGTACGAACCGGCTGGCGTCCTGAGACAATGTTGACCACCAAAAGCGGTTCTGCAGGAGATGAATGGTGGCCGTGATGCCTGGGTGTCCTGAACTGGGCAGAGCATGAACTAGTTTCAACACCTTTTCACGGAGGACTTCGGGAACATGGATTCTCCCAGGTGGACAGTCTAGAGGGATCTCAGTGTTGGCGTTGGCCAGCTCGAGTTCGGTTTCGATATCCCACTGTACGGGGGCAATGACCAGGTCAGGGCTAAGGATGGTTTCTGGAGTCTGGATGGTCACCTCAGAGTCGAACTGACGAGACAAGGAATCTGCCTTGGTATTTTTGGAGCCTGGACGGTAGGTAACAGAGAATTGGAACCGAGAAAAGAACAAGGACCATCTGGCCTGACGGGGGTTCAGCCTTTTAGCCGTGCGGAGATACTCCAGGTTCTTATGATCGGTGAGGACAACGAATGGGTGTGTAGAGCCCTCCAACCAGTGCCTCCATTCTTCAAACGCGGCCTTCATGGCGAGTAACTCCCGGTCACCCACGTCATAATTTCTTTCCGCGGAGTTGAGCTTCCTGGAGTAAAAAGCGCAGGGGTATAACTTGGGAGGCGTTCCCTGACGCTGGGACAAGACCGCGCCCAGGCCGGTACTCGAAGCATCCACCTCCACTACAAAGGGCGATTCAGGGTTAGGATGCCGCAGAATGGGAGCTGAAGTGAAAGCTTGCTTCAGAAGACTAAAGGCCCGGGTAGCCTCTTCATTCCAGGGTAGACGCGAGGTGCCTTTACGA
Organism: Phoxinus phoxinus; assembly: GCF_949152265.1. Lineage (NCBI taxonomy): Eukaryota > Metazoa > Chordata > Actinopteri > Cypriniformes > Leuciscidae > Phoxinus > Phoxinus phoxinus. The sequence goes on along the minus strand of NC_136878.1, from coordinate 19,559,060 downwards.
ACCAGTGCAGTCAAAGGCATCACCACCATGCTGAATCCTCTGATGAAACGGCGATAGAAGTTTGCAAACCCGAGGAAGCGTTGTAACTCCTTCAACGTAGTGGGCTGGGGCCAATCCACCACCGCCTTGACCTTGCCTTCGTCCATAGCCACACCCCAAGGACTGATGATGTAGCCCAGGAAAGTCGTGGAGGTCTGGTGGAAATCACACTTCTCAATCTTGGCGTAGAGCTGGTGCTGGATGAGCCTCTGGAGAACCGCTCGGACGTGCTGAGTGTGGTCTTCTAGAGAGTCTGAGTAAATGAGAATGTCGTCAATGTAGATGATGACGTGGCGTTGGAGCATGTCCCGGAACACATCATTAATGAAGGACTGGAAAACAGCTGGACTGTTTGAAAGCCCGAAAGGCATGACCAAGTATTCATAGTGCCCAGTGCACGTAGAAAAGGCTGTCTTCCACTCATCTCCATCGCGGATCCGGACCAGATTGTAAGCGCATCGCAGGTCCAGTTTGGTGTAGTATCTTGCTGTACGAAGAAGCTCTAAAGCAGCGGGCACCAAGGGGAGTGGATAACGGAACTTGACCGTGCAGTCATTGAGTGCTCTGTAGTCTATACACGGACGGAGACCGCCATCCTTCTTTTGGACGAAGAAGAAGCCAGCTGAAGCGGGAGAGGTAGAAGGACGAATAAAACCCTTGGCGAGCTCCTCCTCGATATATTTTTGCATGGCTTCGGTCTCGGGTTGGGACAGCGGGAAAACACGCCCCCTGGACGGTGTGGAACCAGGTACATTTTCTAAATATTGCATTACTACTGCCACAGTGCTTACATTTATGTACAGAAACGTCCTACATGGAGTTATGAAAAATGTTAATGTTAATACCTTGGAGAATGTAAAAGGAATTGAAAGTAAAATCAAGTAATTTTCATCTTTTCACCATGTTGCTTTATTTAACATTTCTCACTTGGCCACACGGCAATAGCACAATGACAACACTCTGACAAACCTCTGCTAGAGTTTTAATGGATTTTTTGCAACCACATTTGAACCTGACTGTGTTAAACAAACTGCATACTCAAGAACATCAAAGCAAATGCTCAGCTTCCATTAATGTGTAATATCAGAAAAGAAAATTCAGCTAACAATTGTGTGTACATGTGAGTTTCTCTGTTTTTTCATCAATCAAATCAATAAACCTAAACCAGCAGAGAAGGCAATATAGCAATGTTCTGACACACTTCTGAACCTGAACCTGAAAGCTGATTGCTGATAGGCTGTCCCAATCAGTGGCGCCTGCACAATCCAGTCACGCTTGAGAGGGAAACAACAAATTGAGGGAGAATTTTTTTATATATAGAAGTAGTAACGGGTACTCAGTACTCACGGTTATGGATAGAAATGTAGCGGAGTAATGAGTACAATATTTGTACAATATAATTCGTTTCATTTTCTTAACAATTAAGATGTGTTTATCCAGTCTAATCGACGTGCGCGTCTCTCCCCGGACTTTCCCAACAAAAATCCCCCCCCCTCTCAGCAAATACATAAAACTGACATTACTGAACTATATGCGTTTAAAAGTAGCCTATTAAAATGGCACAATGGCATTGCTCAGTTCAACGTGTTGGGAAATCGGGCATTTTGTCCCGCGTCAGCTTTTAGTCAAAAGTTAATAACGCGCTCAACATTCAAAAGGTAGGATTTCCCACTGTCATCTCTGATTAGCTCGTGCGTCATCCTCGCGCAGTTATTCAGCCAATAAAGTGTAGACCTATGTATTTCATAGAACATTGTGTCTAGTACTATATAAATTACAAAGGTTTAATTGGCATCTTTATTTCAAATTAACCGACCGACCGCGACCTATCATTAAAAATATTTTTGGATGACTCGTAACCGCGGGTGACCGCAGGCACCCGCTCATATCATTAAAAATATTTTTGGATGACTCGTAACCGCGGGTGACCGCAGGCACCCGCTCATTTTGGATCAACCCGCGCATCACTGATGAGTACCCAGATAGCACACACGTACATCGCGGAGACGTCTGTGAAAGATCGTAGCATCTGGTAAACATCGCGTTCGAACGACCGTTTTTAATAGTTACTGAGCCGTCTTCCTTACCTCTATAGGATGTCTATACGATGAGTCTTCAACATTTGAAATTGCATGTAGGATCGAGCAGATCAGCAGACGCGGCCGGCGGTCTATTATCACGTGGCTTCGCAGTGCCACTCTCATGTAAACACGGATTTTTTTTTATATCAAATACATTGATGGCTCATTGTTCGTAGTTTATTAGCGTACAATTTGACAAGCATTAAAACCATTGTTGCGTTTTTCCCTTACCAGTACATGTGGGGGAAAAAACAATAGTTTTACCTTTAAGAGATTTTGCATTGTAAATGCAGTTTCATTGATCCATTTTGTTTTACTACATTCATATTTACGAGGGACATTTTTATTTTATTATTCTGTACTGAAAAAAATAAAGCTAAGCATAAATACAACATGGATTTATTTTAATTAAGCTTTCAATGATTTAAGTGCAACTTTATCCTCTTACTGGATACAAATCAGAATATATAAATACAACTCTCAATGAGCAAGACAAAGGTGGCAAATGGCAATGGTAAGGAAAACACTTGTATGTATGAGGAAGAAGCCCTAGGAGGAAACAATACACACGTTAATTTGATTCATATTACCTCACAGATTTAATGCCATTTACTTTCCAGATAATTGATTCAACTTTTACCATCTTTAAATAATATATATATATAAAAGGAAGGACACAATTTAATCTAGTAACTGCTGAATATAGTCACAAATAAGGTTTAGTAACTACTCTGGCTTTCACTGATGACTTGGTGCTGATTAGAGGATCTTGGAGTAATATGACCCACACCTTGCTCCTGCTGGACGAGTTCTGTCAGAACACCTACACGACAGTTCCCTTCTCTAGGAAGTGTTGCAGCTACTCTAATACCGGTCTCAAAGATTATAATGAGCTTTAATAGAACAATCCAAAACATTTGCAATGAAAAAGGAACAGATTGTGCATGGCAGACACTGGTTATTGACTACATATTTTATTGCATATTTAATTAAACATTGATGGCCAGGTGGGTGTGGGAATGAAGGTGGACTAGAGGTAGATCTGCATCTTAGTATGAACCATCTCCTAAAGCTGTTTTGGTGGAGAAAAGAAAAAGATGTTAGAGCATTTCATAAGTAAAAGTTACTGTGGGTTTAAATATACGTATTTCTCACAAACAATATTGGGTCGTCAACACCATTTTAAATGTAGAAACATGAACAACACGGTCAACAATAGATACTACACAACTGTGGCATTGAAATCAGATTAAATCTCACAGTATTTAATAAAAAAATATATTTTGTTTTGCTCATTTCCCAGTATGGCTGTGAAAGCTGACAAAGAAACCAAATTTGCCTTGATCTTTTGGTATATAAGAGGTCTTTGTACCATTAAAACGTCCTGCAAGTTTCATAGCTTAAGACTTCCTCCCCATTATAAACGAATAATTTATTTAATCAAGCTCTAAATACAGCTCGTTCTGGATCCATGGTAAGAAGTGACGTCACGGTACGAAGTGACGTACCCGCGTTTGCATATGACCGCCTCCAGCACAAGACAACTACGCTTTAAGCGCAAGACAACTACGGTCATTTCGTATCATTGTCGCGGCCTCACAAGTGTTCAGTCGACGGACAGCGAGTGGGTCTGTGTACAGGGAGATTACGATGCCGCAGATGTGCTGTTCCTGCTGTGGACAAACAACATCTTTGAATACGCTGCGAAAGATCCAGTCGTCAGGGAAAAATGGATGCACTTTATTTTTTGCGGACGTCTCAGTCACGGCAGTGTTAATTTAAGCGTTTGTTCTATACATTTGAAGGATGACTGTTTTGAGAACAAATCCCAAAATGATGCTGGCTTTGCCAGATAACTGTTGCTCAAAGATAAGTCCGTGCCGACTATTCTGGGCTCAACAACGACGACGCAAACTGTAAGTAATGAATTTAAAACTTTAAATTACTTTAAATACGCCGAATCCGCAAATATTCTGGCTGGGGGCGTTAATAATTGATGCATAGGCACTGACGTTAGCCAATCATAACAGTGGGCGTTAACACTGAACTCTTAAAGGGGAAACACCCCCAAAACAGACTGTGTGAATCAGAGGATGAGAAACAGGGTGGGAAAAGGTCATAAATCACTACATTTTAAAAGTTTTTTGTAAAAAAAAAACTATAGTAATACTATAATTGCACCTAAGGGAACATAATAAAATAAAAAAAACCATGTCATGACCCCTTTAAGCTGTCCACTGAGTGTAAATAAGGTGTGGCCCCTTTAAAAGCTGCGCGCTCCCTGTTGAACTGTCTGTGTATAGAGCATCACAGTCCCGCCCACAGCCCGAGAGAGCTCTGGTGCCGGAAGTAAATTTCCCATTCATTTTTCCCATTGACTTTTGGAAAAATCCGTATCTAAAGAGTTTTAGAGCATGTCTGAGGATAACCAGCTACGGCTGAACTCATAAGCATACAACATATCATTTCGAGTAAAAAAACGAAGAGAAAATCCAAAAAAAGGCAAAGGTACAAGACTGTGTACATATTTTCATTTCCGAGCGAAGGAACTACTCATCCCATAAACCACCGCGCCTCACTGAAGTCGACTGAAGCCACAGCCGCAAAAGAGCCTTTTGAGTGAATTTTATATAGTAAATGTGTAGTTAATAGCAGTTATTTCAGTAATAATCGTGTAAATAAAAATAATAATATATTGTGTGCGTGTGTGAAAGCGGTTAACAATAGCGTTAGCAACATGGTGCAGCTCAGTCATCAACACACGTGTGTTCAGTCAGTGTGTAACGTTAGTTTGTGTGTTTATTTCAAAGCCCTTTATGACACAGGACACTCTGCTGACAGGACAGGTTGAGGTCTATGCTCATTTTCATGATGTTATAGTTCATCCTTAATTGTAATAACATTTAATGTATTTTCTTAATATCCACAACAAGTGAAAATTAAAAAGTGATGGTCAGCAAACCAGAAAGTGCACAGCGCCACCGGTCTGATGCATGGACCGGTGCATGGTCTGCTCTTGGACCGTCATATTCAGTTTATTAACTTGCCATGAAATATTACACAAATGTTCAGTAAATGCATGAAGAGGTATGCCTAGGCTTAATATTGTTTTGACAGTGGCATCATAAAATGCTTGATATGACTCATACCATATGAAGGCTACAGTAGCCTATCTAAAGTGAACGATAAGTAATGCCTGGTTCAGATTACACGATTTTTTTGTCGGTTACGATAGTCACTGTGTCAGATTACACGATTTTGAATCCTAAAATCTTGTCGTGTCGTGGACAAGAAACATGTCAGACTACACGTTGCTTTCTGACCAGTCATCGCGTGCCGTCGCAGACATTCACTCGCACATATATACACACGCACTCACTCTCACACGTATACACACACACACACACACTGGGGTGAGGGACAGTCCCGAAGTTTGAAGCTTTGTCCCGCAAGTCATAAGCAGTGTCCCACATTTTAATTTTGTCTGCATCATTTTATTTAATCGTCCTTTTAAATTACAATTATACAAAAAAAAAGTTAATAAGAAAACACTGAACGTGCGCAGCCGTTATTATTGGTTCTAGCCAGAGCGGGAATTCGGGAAAACAAACACTGAGAAAAAAAAAAAAAATTCTGCAATAGAAAAATGGATCTATCCGGAGCTCCCGAGAAGAAAAAGCGTCTTTGTTCGTAAGGAATGGGAGAAAAAAATATATACATGGTTAAAACCAGTTACAGGTGACCCTAAAAAAGGAGATTGCTGTGTAGCCACCGAAGTTTCACCATCACGCATGGAAAAGACACAAAAATAGGCTACTGAATCCGGTAAGAACGCATTTAATCTGTAGTCTTTCCTAATGGAATTTGTGTTTATTTGGAAATGTGCTTTTTAGCGATTGGATTATTATTTTCACTTAATTATTTAGATTGAATAGACCCGTGCTGTTAAAATGAGTTTTATATTAGGCTATTAGTGACGTTCACAGCGCCGGTCAGCGCCGTCGACAGACTAACATTTTTATAAAGCTAGCAAAGACATCTAACGTTAATATAAAATCAATATTTATTCACCTATAATAATAGTAAGTTATCTCCCTCGTGTCCCGCGAAATCAGGTCTGACCTGCAACAGAGCAATATAGCCAGGTGGTCACCCTAGCACACACACTCACTAGCACACACTCTGTCTCGCTCGCTCACTCACTCACTCTCGTCGTGGAGGACCGAAAAAAAATCAAACATGCTAGTCTTTTTGTCGTGATGTCGTGAAGCATCGCAGACGCGACGTAGGTTGTCGCCCACTATGACACACTATACGAGATAAAACGATCAAATCTTGCGTCCCGACGCCCGTTGTCGTTTACGAATCCCCACGACACCCTGCGTCAAACGAATCGTGCCAAAATCGGGCTAAAATCGTGTAATCTGAACCAGGCATAAGGGATAATGTAAAGGTTGTTATAGCGAATACAACTCGCGAAAGGCTGATTATGAGCCCGAAGCGAAGCCTGAAGGGAGTTGTATTCGCTATAACAACCAACTCGCTATACATTATCCCGCTTATTACATGGCTACCTACCAAATAAATAAATAATTTGACACAAAATATTAATTTAAAAAGGAATGTTTCGATTTAAAAACTATTTATATGGCTTCCGCTAAAGAAAACAGTCCGTTCAAGTCTCTACCAGAGAATGTAGACGGGCTCTGGGGCCTCATTTATAAAACTGTGCGTAGGAACCTTACTAAAAGTGTACGTACGCACAAAAGCCAAAAATGGCGTACGCCAAAAAAAAATCAGATTTATAAAACCGTGCGTACGCACACCTGCACGCAATTTTCACTTTATAAATCACAGCCTACCTGATAATTTGCGTATGCAAAAAAAAAACATTTACCGCCCTTTCTCCGCCCACATTCAACCATATATAGACAATGCAAATTAGCTCATTAGCCATGCATATATTAAAGGAGCAAGGAAATTTGTGTTTTTTAAACCATAATGAGTGATAGGCCTACATCCATTTAAGAATGGAAGTGAAAGAAATTAAATTTAAGTACTTTCAGCATATAGTTCCTTTTATGTCTTTAAACTAAACATGCATGTATGTATCTTTAGCACCCATAATGGTGATTTAATGTTATTCTTCTGACCCAAAAATTTTCAACTGTAACTCCTCCAAGAGCTTTAACTCTACAAACTCGGGTCAGACCTTCAGACTGTTCTGACTTGGTGTGTTATATCTTTTCAAACTGATTTGACTTTCAGTTTTCTTAAAAATGTATATAAAAAATCATAAAAATCCCATAGACTTACATTACAGAGTGCTCAAATTGAGCCAAGACAAGGTTGGGCCATTAGTGTACAAGCCAAAAACTCAAATCTAAACTCCCTGAATCCCTAGACTCAATTAAACTACCATTCTAAATCTATCTATCTATCTATCTATCTATCTATCTATCTATCTATCTATCTATCTATCTATCTGTCAAACTAACTTATCTTTCTTTCTTACTAATCTATCTATCTATCAAACTTTAACCTACTTTACACATCAAACTACTTTAAACTTCTTCAAACTCTCTGGTCCGGCTTTCTCAAGCCAGCTTAAAGTTTGTCTCAACATTTTTTGTTGTAACTGGGACTTATGAGCAACTTGTAAATATTGAAATATGTCAAACTTAATTTTGCCATTTTGCAAAGGGTTAATTCCCTTTATCCGCAGTCAATTCCTCAACTCACCATCAGTGTCGCCAAACTGCTTTGTCTTCAAAATGTGCGTACGCATGGGTCAGAGTTTGCGTGGAGGTGCGCATATTTTCACGTCAAGTTTTTCTTTATAAATCCCAACTTTTGCGCAGGAACTGGCGTACGCATGTTTTCAGCCCCGTTTTGTGCGTACGCAAGCTTTATAAATGAGGCCCCTGGTCTCTACCATAGACTGTAAAAAAATATGGACGTAGTGTCCGTGACGTCACCCGTAGGTTTCTGAAGAGCATTTTTGAAGCCTAAAGTGGGCGGAGCCGGCCGTCGCCATCTTGGCCTCGCGTCACCGCTCGTCACTCCCGGATAACAGAATATGGGCAAAGAGGCGGGGCTGAGGAGCCTGGCTATCTGAAACCACGCCCACCTAGCACGACGTGGTGGAGTTAGCTCCAGGTTAGCTCCAATGCTATATGCTACTGACAGTACCAAGTCTGCGACTGCACAGGGGCTCGCGCTAAAGTGACACTGACAGTTGATGATTCAAATCAGAATGCCAATTTAAAAGGTCCTGTTTTTGCCCTTCGAAATATTATAATAGTTAAAAGACATAGCTACAAGTGAGACTGTGTATCGTGATTCTGTACAGCTATTCTGCTAGTTGAAAATGTATTATGCAGTAACTTTACAATATTACTCCGAGAGTGTGTGTGTGTGTGTGGCCGTGATTATGTGCATACATGTCAGTCACTCTTTTATAACAGTCTATGGTCCTTCAGCGCGGCATCGCTCGTCAAGTTCGTAGAGCTTTATTATTCAGTCCATTTTAAATTCTGATTTTGGCCGCATCTCAACTCTCAAATGAGTCAAAACATAGATATATTAACTATGAAGTTAAAGTAAATGCGCTAGAGACCCGCACTCATTCAAGGATGTGCATTTATTGCATGGACGGAGAAACACAGACACCTGCAGGAGTTCATCTGACGGTACATAAGCATGTTATAATCTGTTCCAGAGCAACGGTACCGCAGAACGAGTGTAGCCTTTATATCTATAGACGTTTTTGAAAACTCCAAAAAGCAACGAAATTGTCAGACATCCATTAGTGCATGTTCACCGAGGAGAACAACTGGAATACAGCGCTGGTGTTCTATCGAACGACACTCGACGACAACGACAGAATCCAAAGGCGTGGGCGAGGTAATGGGTATATTAAATTATATGAAATAATCCCGAAAAAAAGCACAAACACGGCAGAGATCGCAAGTTCAGCAGCTGGAATTTGCTGAGGTGAAGTGACGGCTAACCGGCTAGCATTTACATCAGCGGGAATACACCTGTCACTCAAAAGTGGACACACCCTTAATTTTGCAGAACTTTAAATATTAATCAACTAAACGAGTGAGTTCTAAAAAAATTCACCCCCCTCACAGTTGTTATGAAGGGCAAAATTAGCTGTATCTATAAAGCCACAGAGAGAACCAGGCTGTAAACATGTTTTTTTCTGCTGTAAAGTTGGGCATTTTAACATGCGGGAGATACAGATTTGACTCCCTTCTGCAGCCAGCCTCAAGCGGCCAGTCGATGAATTGCCGTTTAATTCACTTCCGTGTTGGTTTCAAGAGAGAGACGGGGAGGTTGCCGCTTGGTCTCTACTGTTAGAATCCTGCTTCCATGGCAACGCTCTGTATGGCAAGCCGTTTTAGCATTTAAACCTTTGTCCTGACTATCTATAAATATATTTAAAGCTAGTAACAATTGTATTTTGACGAGTGATAATTATAATTCGCCTAGTCAGAATGACAATTAGAGATATCTGCAATTATAATTGCACTAGTAAGAAATCCGATTTGAGATATCTGTAAAATATATTTGACTAGTCAAAACTCCATTTAAGATATCTGCAATGATGTCATTGCTATTTTTAAAAGACGCGTCGTCTATCTGCAAAGGTAATTAGAGATATCTCTAATTCGATTACGACTAGTCACAATTATATTTGAAGATATCTGAATTGCACTTGCTCCTAGTCGAATCCCCTGTTGCGTGACGTGGAACTACATTTTCTCAGCACCGCCCAGAGTTCCTCCGCTCCTCCCTAGCAATAGACAATCACTCAATGCTTGACTGAATAAATGTATCCATTTATTAAGAATCAGTCTATAGTTAATTTATTGAGTGAAGACTTTATTTGTTCAGCTACAGTAGAAAGAAATTAGGCACTGTTTATTTTATTTGTCTCTTATAGTATTTGTCATTTTGTTTGTAATTTGCTTTTTTGCTTATCTTTTTTGCTTATCTAGGCCTATATTGTAATTATAAAATTACATTAAAAAAATATTAAATAACTCGTTTCATGAAATAAGATTTTGGTCATCCCAAACCTGTTCAGAATTGTGAAAGGTTAGCAAATGTTAACATGATTGATAATAATGTCAATGTTGCAAACATCTTGGTAAGGACACTGGCATGTAATCAGTTATTTTATAAAGGGGAAGGAATGGTCAAAAAGCAGGGCAGGAACAGAGTTTTTTTTTTATTAATTTATAAAACAATGAATTGTAAGTTCTGTCATATTTTTCAATTACTTTTACTGTTTTAGTTTTTTCCCATGGTATCGATTCAGTATTGGTATCGAGGTATTTTAGTCTGGTATCGTATCAAAGTCATCATTTTGGTATCGTGACAACACTATAACATACACCGTTACTTTTACAGTAATTTTATTACCTGAAAACCAGGTCAGGCCGTTCTGAGATTTTTTTTGGCGCGCTCCTCGAAGACAAAATGGTTAGAAAAGGCGGGACTTAGCAAAGGGGTGGTTTGAGTACACAATTAAGATATCTATAAAATAATTTCGACTAGTCAGAATGTTCATTCAAGATATCTACACTGAAATTCTTCCTAGTCACAAAGCTGAATGCAGATATCTCCAAAGAAAGATCCTCCCAGTCAAAAAGCAGACTGAGATATCTACAATTAAATTGAAGATATCTTTAAATGAGTTTTGACTAGGACGAGTTCCAATTCAAGATATCTCTAATTAAGTTTTGCCTAGTCAAAACTCCAGTTCAAGATATCTACAACTGTAATTTAACTAGTAATAAATTATTTAAAGATATCTACATATGTATTTTTGGATATCTTAAAAAACGATGAATTAAAGATATCTCCAATTTGATTATGACTAGACAAAACCCAGTTAGAGATATCTTGAACTGGAGTTTTGACTAGGCAAAACTTAATTAGAGATATCTCTAATTTAATTGCCACTAGTGCAATTATAATTTGAGATATCTCTAACTGGGTTTTGTCTAGTCATAATCAAATTGGAGATATCTTTAATTGGAATTTCTACTAGTCAAAACTCATTTGTAGATATCTGAAAATATTTTCCAATTGAAGTCAATGGAAGAATATGACTAGTCATAAAAGCATTGTAGATATCTGTAACGTATATTACGACTAGTCAAATTAACATTGTAGATATCTTCAATGCATATTACGACTAGTCACAATCACATTGTAGATATCTTAATTGCAATTACGACAAGTCAAAATTGCAGAAGAGATATCTGGAACTGGAATTATGACCAGTCAAAACTGATTTATGACTAGTACGGGAAGGAGTATTTAATGCTAAAACGGCTTGCCATACGCTCTGACCTTCGCGGGTTTACACGACATCCACCAATCAGATGCATCACTGTGGGATTGTGGGATTGTTTAGGATTGTGGGTAATGAAGTACTTATCCAAGACATCGCGAATAAAAGGCATTTATCTCAAATCAAGGTTAGTGCCCCATGAACTTTTGGCGTTAATATGAGCATATACAATCGCTTAGTACAGCCGTTGCTGGTTTTAAGTCTACCATGTATGGTTACGTTTTTATGGCTTATACCCCAAATGTCTATGGAGAAATTGTATTGAATTTTTACTTCCGGCACCGGCTGTGGGCGGGACTGTGATGCTCTATTGTAGGCCTATGCGCCTCGATACCCCATGTCCGCGGGTTATTTCTGTTTGATTCTGATTTTTATCTTTATTTTCTTTATCAAGTACCGCTGTGTAGAACGTGTGATAGACAGTTACACGAGTTCGATTGGGGAATAAAGTGCGAGTTGTAAGATGCCAATCGCCTCCGTGAGTCTGTCTGGCCTCTGCAATAACTTTAGCTGTGAGCTAAAGTATCCCTATTGTTCTTCCTGACACTTACATAATTTGATAAATAAAAATAAAACGGCAAGGTGTTAACCTAGTATAAGGAATAATTGACTTCAGGCGGTTGAATTATTAGAAAAATAATGCACACCCGAGGTGGTAATGCGGTCACGACGCGAAGTGGCCGTTATACTACAGTTACCACACCTCGAAATATTGTTCAGATGATGTATTTCAAGACGTTTGTAAAGTTTTTGTCATTAAAACGCTCTTGTATGTAGGACTAATTCCTTGCGCATCTAAACCCATGCTCCGTTGCTAATTCCAGAAGGTCATTGTAGAGTTAGTAACGGAGGTTTGAGCCGCTGATAGCAGAGTAATGCTGGGACACACACTTAACGACTAGAAACATTCTCTGACTGTTAATGCAGCATTTTAAACACCGCTGTGAACAGACTGAACGCGCTGAAAACGCGTGCATGATCAGTCATAAGTAGTGTTGTCACGATACTAGAATTTCTAACTTCGATACCTTGAAAAATATCGATATTCGATACCATTTTCGATACCACAGAGAAAATAACTGCCACAATATTAAGGGGGTATTTTTTTTTATTTAAAGCTAAATATAACAAGTCAAGAACATGACAATGAGGTATATTTTACATGAACAAAAATGTCCTGAGTTCTATCTGTTAATATTTTTAAATTGGACCAGGGCTAACATGACCCGTTGTATTTGTATAACCTACTGTTATCAAAGATTAAAATATAGCCTACTTTAACAGTATCAAATTGGAGGATAGAGTGTCAGTAATGTATAATAATTAGGGCTGTAACGATTTACGATATTAAACCGAAATCGCGACACTCAGATCCACGAACCTGTGTCGCGGTGTGATAAGGCAGATCGCGATCGACACACCCCTTCCCAGACTTATCTTTCTCGTCCAGAATAGATCCTAGGGCTGTGACGGGGTCTTTTACATATTAGGTATGGGAATTTCAAGCAAAAATAATATTCGAAGATCGCTGGGTATCATTTGATTATTATTCAAAAATCGCACCTCTCCCCCACACGCACACACGTGCGCGCGCGAGCACACACACACACACACACACACACACACACACACACACATACGTGTTTAGCTATCCTTGTGAGGACCATGACCACATAGCGGGTTGTGAGGACCCTGATTTCTGCTGACACTATAAGGCTGAAATAAATCGTTTGACCACTAGAGAGGTGTATACAGCCACACTATCAGCTCAAATGTTCTCACCAAGCGGCAACCTCCCCGTCTCTCTCTTGAAACCAATACGGAAGTGAATTAAACGGCAATTCATCGACTGGCCGCTTGAGGCTGGCTGCAGAAGGGAGTCAAATCTGTATCTCCCGCATGTTAAAATCAAGCGGCAACCTCCCCGTCTCTCTCTTGAAACCAATACGGAAGTGAATTAAACGGCAATTCATCGACTGGCCGCTTGAGGCTGGCTGCAGAAGGGAGTCAAATCTGTATCTCCCGCATGTTAAAATGCCCAACTTTACAGCAGAACAAAACATGTTTACAGCCTGGTTCTCTCTGTGGCTTTGGTCTATAAAGCTAACGTTGCCCTTCATAACAACTGTGAGGGGGGTGCATTTTTTTATAACTCGCCCGTGTAGTTGATTAATATTTAAAGTTCTGCAAAATTAAGGGTGTGTCCACTTTTGAGTGACAGGTGGATTCCCGCTGATGTAAATGCTAGCCGGTTAGCAGTCACTTCACTTCAGCAAATTCCAGCTGCTGAATTTGCCATCTCTGCCGTGTTTGTGCTTTTATTCGGGATTATTTCATATAATTTAATACACCCATTACCTCGCCCACGGCTTTAGATTCCGCCGTTTTTCGTCGAGTGTCGTTCGAGAGAACAACCAGCGCTGTATTCCAGTCGTTCTCCTCTGTGAACATGCACTAATGGATGTGATGTCTGACAATTTCGTTGCTTTTTGGAGTTTTCAGATTTAAAAACGTCTATAGATATAAGGCTACACTCGTTCTGCGGTACCGTTGCTCTGGAACAGATTATAATATGCTTATGTAACGTTACCGTCAGATGAAATCCTGCAGGTGTCTGTGTTTCTCCGTCCATGCAATAAATGCACGTCCTTGAATGAGCGCGGATTTCTAGCGCATTTACTTGAACTTCATAGGTAATATATCTATGTTTTGACCCATTTGAGAATTGAGATGCGGCCAAAATCAGAATTTAAAATGGACTGAATAATAAAGCTCTCTACGAACTTGACGAGCGATGCCGCGCTGACGGACCGTAGACTGTAATAAAGAGTGACTGACATGTATGCACATAATCACGGTCACACACACACACACACTCTCAGAGTAGCCTAATATTGTAAAGTTACTGCATAATACATTTTCAACAAGCAGAATAACTTAGCTGCACAGAATCGCGATACACAGTCTCACTTGTAGCTATGTCTTTTAACTATTACAATATTTCGAAGGGCAAAAACAGGACCTTTTAATTGCCATTCAGATTTTAATCATCAACTGTCAGTGTCACTTTAGCGCGAGCCCCTGTGCAGTCGCAGACTTGGTACTGTCAGTAGCATATAGCATTGGAGCTAACCTGGAGCTAACTCCACCACGTCGTGCTAGGTGGGCGTGGTTTCAGATAGCCAGGCTCCTCAGCCCCGCCTCTTTGCCCATATTCTGTTATCCGGGAGTGACGAGCGGTGACGCGAGGCCAAGATGGCGACGGCCGGCTCCGCCCACTTTAGGCTTCAAAAATGCTCTTCAGAAACCTACGGGTGACGTCACGGACACTACGTCCATATTTTTTTACAGTCTATGGTTCTCACACACGACACTCACTGAACTGGTGAAGTTGGCGGCGCTGTGAGGACCGAGCCGGTTGCTGGGCAGATTACATGACACTTAGCGCCTCTAATGGACGGAAGTCAACATTATCCTATATGGGGAGGCTGCAGACCTGGAGCCGGTAGATATAGGACCCAAACAGTTTTACGCCCCTGGCAGTTTTACGCCCCTGTTGTTCCTGATGCGTCCAATAGGGGGATATACTGCGAAATAACTATCATTAAATCGACGCTAACACATTAATAACCCGTCCATAGACTTGAAAATTTTGTGGTTTTTGTTCATTTAAATATAAACGCTACAGTGTATATCTGCTCGGATTAAAATAGAAAAATAGATGCAGCTATTCAGTCGGTGTTCACTCTCTTCACTCAGCCTACAGAAGACTTTTGTTTTTGTGAATTTAAAAATTAAAAATACATATAGCCTAGTTGGATCAACTACGTGTTATGACAAGTAATGATATGACCTACTGCAGTTATAGGCCTACTCACCGTATGTTTTTATATGGAGACTAAGTGAAATAGCCTATGTTGTTGTGAATTTATATAAAGTTACATTTAGATATTAACCATATTTAGACCATTAGACATACAGTACCGTGTAATCATATGGATCCTCGATTTAATATCTGCTGTACTATTCTCTATTGATCGTCACACAGCTACAAAACAGTGTCCTACATAGCCTACGTGGTAAGATAAATTTAAGCCAGATCGTCCTGAACTTTTTGGTAAATTCTGGGCAAGTTTCATCTGCATAAAGACAGAACCATACAATGGCAAAACCTTTAAACTCAAAGGTTTCTAAAACAAATAATATCCTCGAGTCTGTTGTAAAGAACCTTTAATTTTTTATTGACAATGTAATATTGTATTGATTTGTGTAGCCTAATTCAATCTCTTTTGTACCCCCCTTGTTTTTTTTGTTTTGTTTTTTTTTTCTTTCCTCTTCTCACTGTTAATGTCTGTATCCTTTCATTTGCAATACAAAATAAATGAATTAATTAATTTAAAATTCGTTTCGCTGTACAACCTCCCCCTACTGGACGCATCAGGAACAACAGGGGCGTAAAACTGTCAGGGGCGTAAAACTGTTTGGGTCCTATATCTACCAGCTCCAGGTCTGCAGCCTCCCCATACTCACATTATCCGTATACTTTTACTGTAGTATTTTCGCCTTGGGATATTTTGAGATTGATTTCTGCATAATTAAAATGGACGATGATTGTGCGTCGGAGACATTGAACTGTGGAAAAAACAACGTGGTCACAAAGGTAAGTACTTTTATCTTAGAAGTTATAGCCTACTTTAGAACACGATAATAATAGTAATAACAATTATAATAACGGAAGCTCGTTTCCGCCACAGAATAAAACATTTAAAGTTAATTACGAGTTTTTAACTCAATTCTGACGTTATATCTCGCAAATTCTGAGAAAACAATATCTTTTAAAATGTTTAATCTGTGGCAGAAACAAGCTTTAAAGAAATCTTTATGAAAGTAACATGTTCTAATTATTATTTATTTCTGTTATAGTGGAATCAAGTGGAAAGGACTCTGTTTTAAATTAAGTTTATAAACGAAGTGACATTTTAATTTGGATTCTTACAGATTGATGTGATCATCCACAAATGTTCTTTTATTTTCTTAATTATTATTGTTAGCAAAATCCTAATGGGCTGTTTTGTTACAATTTGAAGAGTAAATTATGCTGGTTTCATTATATGCATACAATAAAGGTTTATTCTGTCTTTTCAAGTGTTTTAATCTAATATTATACACTTAAGCCTGTCAACATGTATATGGGTTATTTCAGCTCAAACTTATAATATAAATAACTTTTAATTATTATTATTCAAATCAGACAGAAGTGACAAGAAAAAAGCAGCTGTTCCAATTAACACTGATGACTGATGAATGAATGAATGAATGAATCTTTATTGTCAATGTACATCAAGTATACAATGAAATTGCAATGCTCTACGGCCTGTGCATAATTAATAATAAATATATAAAAATTGTTAAAACAATATATAAGAAACATATGAAAATAAAATAAATATATAAAAATAAAATAAATAGAGACTACGGCTCACTCCATATTGTCCACATTAGTTATGGGTTATGAGTTCAGTGTCCTGATGGCCCAAGGATAAAAACTGTTTTTCAGTCTGTTAGACTTGCACTTAATGCACCTGTACCTTCTTCCAGAGGGCAGGAGGTTAAACAGGTGCTGACCTGGGTGTGAGGAGTCGGCAGTAATAGCCTTAGCTCTTCTGAGACACCGTGTGCTGGCGATATCTTCCAGTGAGGGTAGGCGACTGCCTGTGATGTGTTGTGCGGTCCGAATAACTCTCTGCAGGTTTTTCCTGTCCGCCACTTTACAGTTGGCATACCAGGCCGTGATACCATATGACAGAACACTCTCAATAGTGCTGCGATAAAAGGCCACTAACAATTTCTCTTCTAGGTGGTTTCTTCTAAGTATTCTTAGATATTCATTCTGATGCCACTCAGTTGACCACAGACACGGTCAGCTTCAGTTTTATCATTAGAGCAGGTGAGTGAACTACCCATTTTGTTGTGAACTATTGTAAGCCATACTAGACAAACACAATACAAACTCCACAATTATAAATCAGCAGAAATGTATTTTTTCACATAGCATATGTATGCTTCTTTACATCAGTCCACAAACTCAACTGCAATAACTCTTGTGCTAACTATGCGCTTAATAACCTGAAGCTGATCTGACTTTTATTCATTCTCAGGATATGAATTCTTGATAGTTAAATTTTCTCTAATAAAAATGCTAATTTTTGATATCAACAATTACATTTCCACAAGTAAAGACTTCAATTCTTGATTTCTGTAATTGTATTTTCACTAGTGAAATCCCACCATAGGCTGACATTCAAATTCAGTTCTTGAAATCAGAAATACTAATTGTTGATTTCAGGAATTACTTTGTTACTAGTGAAAAATGTATTAATTTAATTGCTACTAGTGACAATGTTAATTTCTGATATCTGAAAATGTATTACAGATAAAATTACAGATATCAAGAAAATACATTTTCACTAGTGTTACGATAATAATAAATCTAGGAGATGTATCGCAACATTTAGATATCATATTACCACTGGCAAATGGGGCTAGCAAAAAGGCACATGACAGACAAACTGAAGTGTGACAAGATAAAAAAAATTATTGCCAAAAAAGCCGTAGCCACTAGATCCAGTGAAAATGAATCTTGAATGCACCAGGCGGTCTGAATCTTGAATGCACCAGGCGGTCTGAATCTCGAATGCACCAGGCGGTCTGAATCTCGAATGCACCCCGCGACCTAAGAGCAGATAGCGAGTACCAGAGAGAGAGAGAGAAGATAACAAGGGCAACAACAAACACGTGTACCAAATGAAAATAACAACACAGACACGTGGGGAACGTAACAACTAGTAACAAAGTAATTCCTGAAATCAACAAACAGTATTTCTGATACTGAATTTGAATGTCAGCCTATGGTGAGAATTCACTAGTGAAAATACAATTACAGAAATCAAGAATAATAGTGTTTACTAGTGGAAATGTAATTGCTGATATATTAAGAATTCATATCCCGAGAATGAATAAAAGTCAAAACAACTTGCCTTCACACATGCAAGTTAATTCAGCGACGTCCTCTTCTTTCTGGTTTGGATGGTATTGTGAACATGATTTTTAATGTCTCTCCAATGTCTGCTCTGAAGTGCTGGCTCTGCATCTATGCACTCGATGCATTTGTCTTTCCCCGGGACTCTCAATAGGGTTATGCAACTTCCAAGTTGCCGCCAAACTGCTTTTTTTTTTGCATTACTCCAAGGCCTTCTTTTGACCATCTTCTGCGCAGCAGAACCTAAATAAACAGAAAGACACATCGTTCCATCAAAGTCAACGAATCATGGAATCATAGGAACACGCATAAAACAATCAATTTCCATATTTCACATAATGTAAAAAGTTGCATACAATAGGTTACACCGGGTACAATTCCCATAACACCCCATGTACTTGTGACTAGGGATAGGCATTCCAAGCAAAAATAATATTCAATGATTGCTGGGAATTATTTGATTATTATTTGAAAATCGCAACCCACCCCCCATTCACACAAGCTGGCAGTTATAAGAGACACACATAAACAGAGAGCGAGAGCAACCATTCATGCTGTCCATCTGCATGATAAACTGTTTCATTCTATCTGGCTATCTTAACTCAATCCATTTAATGATTGTAACGTGCTAAAACATATTAATATAATAAACAACCGAATGACTGCACTAAATTAATATAACAGTCTGATGATTACCATATATCAACTGCTCATAAGGCTATAGCATTTCACTTCATAAACTGTATGTATTTCTATTTCAAAAATGAGCATGAACATAATAAAATATAAAACTAGTTCATCTATTATCCATGATTAATTGAATATCACCTCACCAAACAGGACTGCGATACAGATGCAGACAGTCAATAACTTTGGGCTTTTTGGCTTTCATCGGATATCTAATCCTCGCTCTCTGAGCTGCTCGAGATGAGATCGCTGGCCTGACTGCGCGCTTCGCCCGATATCGTTACAGGAAGTAAAAACTAGGGCTGGACCCGAATATTCGAATAATCGAATATTCGTTCGGTGGGTTGGTATTCGATTTGAAAATTTGACATTCGAATATTTGTTTTTTTGTTGTTGTTTTTTGCACACTTGGGATCCCCCGCGAAACGGTTCTCATTCGCACTTGAATAAGGCCGGCGACACACTGGCTGCGTGGCATGTCCGTTTTTATTTCGGCACCCATGTTAGCAGGTTGGAGTTTGCACACTACCTGCTGATACACGAGTCTCAGAAAAAGCGTGCATGATAGAAAAAGAACCAACGCCTAAGATGTTTATATGTCATTTTGACACGAATACATATTAATAAATGTAATTTTGATGTTTGAAAGTGATAGGTTTTGACATAAATGCAAATATAAACTATAAATATTTAAAATATTATCGATTATACTGGCCAGACCGATCTACTGCGCATGCGAGTAGAGCGGACCTCAGCAGAAAGTATAAATACAAGTAGTCTGCGTCCGAGCTGTGCGCAGCTGTCGTGTACGCGTCCAAACTGGAGTATAACAGAGGCTTAAGTGTTCCAGCAACGGGGTTCGTGCAGGTTTCAGTAAGTCAAATTTAAGACCTTTTTAAGACATTTTAAGACCATAAAGATTTAAATTTAAGACCTACATGACGCATTAACCAGCAAATAACAAATACAATTAGCATCAATATGTACTTTTTGTTTACATAAACATTAAAATAATAACGTAAAAAATGATGGCTAGATTTTAAAAGAGTGTCTTGCAACATGTTATCTACTAATGTACAAGTTCAAATAACATTTTGACAAAAAAGGTTTTATAAAAACATAAACCTCACGTATTTCAGCCTTTAAATAATCTTTTATAGAATTAATGTCAAAAAAAGATAAATGACTGACATTTACAATGCACATTAGCTTATCTTTTATTATTAATAGTAAGATTTGGTCCGATTTTCCCGTTGCGTCTGTCGTTGCTATGCAACCATGCACTGCGCTCTCCACAACGACAAAGAAGTTTTAGTAGCTAGCTAATGAATTTCCACCACTGATAAACACTTGCTGTAGCCATTATTTATTTACGGAGAAGAGAAAAACACCTGTAGTGTTTGAGGGTGCACACTGCACAGTGCACCCCCATCCTCCATGTTGACTGAGCTTTCAATGTTGTTACGGAAAGGGTGAAGCGGATTGGTTGGTTCTTGTCACATGACCTGCGGTGCGCTTGCAGAATTCTGAAAACTTGAGCTTTCTTTTTTTTATCTCACTCCGCCTGGAAAAAATGGCGCATTGCTTCTAATATGAGTGCGCTTGGCGCGCGCCTAAATTTGAAATAACGAACTTGAGCACGCAAAAGACGCAATATGTGAACAGCCTCTTGGCGAGCTACCGCCAATCAGGGCACGAGCTGCTGGAGCTCGCGAGCGCCGTGTCGGAGACCCCTGCTACAGCTCCGCTTTGAAGGCTACGACTCGATACTTTTTTGCTACTTTGTAATAACTTTCTGTGGCCAGCATTTCAGGAAATGAACGAGGGTAAAACTTTTTTAAGACCTGACTAAATTAAATTTAAGACCTCGGCTGAAAATCTGGCCATTTTTAAGACGTTTTAAGGCCTTAAATTTAAAGTTCAGAATTTTAGACTTTTAAAGACCCCGCGGGAACCCTGGAGCAGAACAGCGGAGTGTGTGTGGACAGAAGTGCATGAGAACAGCGGAGTGTGTGTGGAAGTGCACAGATCTATCTATCTACTGTATCTATCTATCTATCTATCTACTGTATCTATCTATCGTAAAACCTTATCTATCTATCTATCTATCTATCTATCTAACGTCAAACTTTATCTATCTATCTATCTATCTAACGTCAAACTTTATCTATCTATCTATCTTTAAACGTTTTCTATCTATCTATCTATCTATCTAACGTCAAACTTTATCTATCTATCTATCTATCTATCTATCTTTAAACGTTTTCTATCTATCTATCTATCTAACTTCAAACTTTATCTATCTATCTTCAAACTTTTTCTATCTATCTATCTATCTATCTATCTTCAAACTTTTTCTATCTATCTATCTATCTATCTATCTTCAAACTTTTTCTATCTATCTATCTATCTATACACTTTTTCTATTTATCTATGTATCTTCAAACTTTATCTATCTATCTATCTATCTTCAAACTTTTTCTATCTATCTATCTATCTCCAAACTTTTTCTATCTATCTATCTATCTATCTATCTATCTATAAACTTTTTCTATCTATCTATCTATCTTCAAACTTTTTCTATCTATCTATCTATCTATCTATCTATCTATCTATCTATCTATCTATCTATCTATCTATCTTCAAACTTTATCTATCTATCTATCTTCAAACTTTTTCTATCTATCTATCTATCTATCTATAAACTTTTTCTATCTATCTATCTATCTATCTATCTTCAAACCTTTTCTATCTTTGATGGAAAAAGTTGGGCAGCTAGGGTATTTTGTAGGTGGTTACTAGGGTATTTCCAAGCAGTTGCTAGGGTGTATAAGGTGGTTATTCATTGTCAACAAAGAAGCTTACCATTTCTGTCAGTCTTAGAGGATCTCTTCATTTTGGTCTTTATGTAAGTGTCAGGGCCTTGTGGGTGAAGAGAAGAGACAGCCAATGATATACAGGTGCTTCTTAATAAATTAGCATGTGTTCATTTATTTCAGTAATTCAACTCAAATTGTGGAACTTGTGTATTAAACAAATTCAATGCATACAGACTGAAGTACTTTAAGTCTTTGGTTCTTTTAATTGTGATGATTTTGGCTCACATTTTAACATAAGGTTGTATATTCATTTAGAATTATTTTTACCTGCAATATGCTCTTTAAAGTAATTCAGTCTGTGTGCATCGCATTTATTTAATACACGTTCCACAATTTGAGTTGAATTACTAAAATAAATGAACTTTTCCACCACATTCAAATTTACTGAGATGTACTTGTATATATACATAATGTTGTATATCTCATTGTATATACACAAGTCTGTGCAGTAGATGATCACACTACTTACCGTCTGAATCACAAGAGTCCTCAGGATCAGGCCTCTTCTTCTGACTTCTGGATAACTCTGTAACAGAGAGAAATTAACATTATGAGACATTTATTTTGAGTTACATCTGTATTGAAAAAACCTTTTAATGTCAGCTAAAAAAAAGCAGTTAGTTATCACTAGGGTTGTAACGGTATACCGGTATGGCGGTTTATCACGATATTGACATGTACGATTATCATATTGTGAATATTTGCTTATTACTGGTTTTGAAAAAAAAAAAAAAACAGATCTCACATGCGCGCAACTTCTTTCCACTCGACTGCTTAGACTCCACATGTGCAGCGGAGACAATGTCTGAGACAGCGGCTGGATATTCTAATCTCTATCCCTGCTGACAAAAAAGTTAAAATCTGCAGTGTGGGAATACTTTGGGTATCCGAAAAACGAACGCGCAACGCGGGGTTTTCCTTGAAGATGGATATCCAGTTGTGTCCAGAAATGTTGACGAAGAATGGCTGTTAAAGGAGGGAATGCGTCGAATATGTTCTCCAATATTCGCGAACGCCATCCCTCCCTGCAGATAAAGTTACATTTATAACTTAAGGCCGTATTATTTCCGTGTTGCTGAGGGAATTTACAAAATAACGCAGATGTCACGTAAAATGCGCGATTTGATAGATGGATGAATACATCTAAAATATAGCTGTGCAATAAATCAAATCAAATCACATATACGCAAACTCTACACACACGAGACGTGCGCGCGCACGCACAAACTCTCGCCGAGCATACTTATGAGACGCGAGCACACACACACAAACTCTCCGTGCACATATTCATATGAGACGCGACCACACACACATAATACCTTAAAGATTTGGAAAAGTCGATCAAAAGTGTGGGTACATTTCTCCAGGCTCGATGCCAGCAGCGCGCGATCCAGTATTTGCGGTAAAATAATTGCTGCAAAGACCGATACCACGACAAACATGATGAAGACCTTGACAGTGCACGGAGTAAACATAAGTGCAGAAAGTTGCTCCGTCTTCGACTGGTAAATGAAGAGATATCTTGTTGATCACTCTGACAGTGTTTATATTGCAATAAATAAACCTACTGAATGTACACTGCCGTTCAAAAATGTGTTGGTTAGTCAGAATTTTTTTCTGGTAAATTGGTATCGAAAAAAGTATCGTTAGGAACCGGTATCGAAACTGAGGTATCGAAATTGGCACCGGATCGAAAGATTTTGAACAATACCCAGCCCTAGTAGATATATACACTAAATGTCGCATTGGCTATATATCTGTATATATCTATGGTTCTGTTTAATAAACCATATGTTCAACCAAAAAACCCTATCTGGTTTCATTCATTTAAGAGTCATTGTAGCTGATGATGATTATAATAATAATGATTTAATACCGATGATGGTTTAATACTGTATACCGTGAAACCGTGATATTTTCTGAGACGATTATCATACCGTGAAAATCTCATACCGTTACAACCCTAGTTATCACAGCTAACACTTTTTACTTCCTGAACAACCTTGTAACAAACAAGCTTACCATTTCTAACGGATGATCCCTTTGCTTTAGTGCCTGTGTGTGTGTCAGGGCCTTGTGTGTGAAGAGAAGAGACCGCCAATTATATATACACAAACTAAGTCATAACCTACTGTACACTGCATGCCAGAAAGTCTGTGCAGTAGATGATCACACTACTTACCGTCTGAATCACAAGAGTCCCCAGGATCAGGCCTCTTCTTCTGACTTCTGGATAACTCTGTAACAGAGAGAAATTAACATTATGAGACATTTGAGAAAGCCAACTTACTGAAATCCTATTTAAACTTCTTCTTCTTCTTCTTCTTCTTCTGACCCAAAATTTGTCAACTCAAACTCCTCCTAGACCGTTCAAGCTACATACTCCAAACTCGGGTCAGACCTTTATACTGTTCTGACTTGAGTTGCTATATCTTTTCAGACTAGTTTGAGTTACGGTTTTCTTAAAAATTAATATTAAAAATCATAAAAATCCCATAGACTTTCATTGACCAAAAGTCCATGTCTGTTTGAACTATGTTTAATGTAAACTGCTAGAAGCCATTGATACTCAATTAAGCTTTAAGCTATTTCTAACTAATAACTAATCTATCTATATATCTATCAATCTTTAAACCTTATCTATCTATCTATATATCTATCTTAAAACCTTATCTATCTATCTATCTAACTTCAAACTTTATCTATCTATCTATATTCAAACTTGCGGGGGTGATAGCAGGTAAACCAGATAACTTCAGGAATGAAGAACACAACAATCAGGGGAAGCAATGGTTCATGAGACATCGGAATCAGGTCAGGTCAGAATCAAAGACTGAAACTATCGTGAGTGTTTTAAGTGTTGGTTAATGAGGTGATTATTGATAAACAGGTGTGTGGACTTAATATTCTGGAGAGAGTGATCTTTGAATGGTGGTTTGAAACGAGCTTGATTGATCCCTGACATAGGCCCCGTCCAGGGCGGAGCTGTCCTTTCTGGTGGCCATGGTGGCGTTGACCCTTCTGGTGGCCACGGCGGCGAGAACCCCTCAGGTGGCCATGGTGGCGAGGACCCTTCGGGTGGCCATGGTGGTGAGGTTTTTTCAGGTGGCCATGGCGGAACTGTGAACCTCGTCGGAGAGACCTCCGCAGTCCCCCTAGCAGGTATACTGCGCACCCCCCCCAAAACATTTTAATGGGGGGTTCCGGCAGCAAAGAGGGTCTTGGGCTGGGCAGGACCAGCGGTGAAAGAGCTTTAACTCTACATACTCCAAACTCGGCTCAGACACTCAAACTGATCTGGCCAGGTGTGCTCTATCTTTTCAGACTGATCGGACTTACGGATTTCCTAAAAATGACGATCAAAACTCGGAAAAACTCCCATTGACTTGCATTGGGGAGTTCCAAAACATTCTAATTTAGATTCAAACTCACCAACCGACGAAAATGTAAACTTATTATGGAGTTCCCGGAAGAGCGGTTGTTGTTATTGAGCACGAGTTGTAACAGCGAGTGTTGGTGTATGAATAAACGGATAACGTTAATCGATCCTAAAGTGTATTTATTTTGTATAACAAGAACTTTATAAATGACTGCTCCTTTCAAAGCATTAACCTGATAAAAGGGTACATTTTACCTTGAACCTAACCTCTCCTATATTGACTTTCTTACCATCTTCTTCTTGCTCAGACGTCTCCATCATAACATGGTCTGAAGTGCAGCCTTGTTTACGTTTCTCAGACAAAGCGACTGTAATGAAAAAAAAGTTTTATAGTACAAGTCACATGTTCTTTCCAAATTCCCAGTTAGTGTATATTGTTACAACTTTCCAGTGTTAGATGCTCACCCTCTAATCCCAAGTCAATCTCGTCTAGAGATTTTCCTTTGTAAACTGTTGTTCCACATTCAATGGCCATGAGCAATTTGCTCATTTTAGCAAGCTGAAGCGTGTTCTCAGTTAGGCGATAGTATTCTCTGTGAGTACGGATGTCATGTCCCATAAATTTTGCAACCTGATCCATTTCATGGTCCTTCAAGTTCATTATTTGACAGAGGGTTGCGATGTGTTTTCTCAGTTGGGTAGAGGTCAAGGTCTCAGGATGTTTTGCATTACATTCATTTGCAAATTTTCTTAAGCAGTCTGAGCCTCTTATGTGGCAGTCTGAATTTTGTCTTGCAAAGACATATTGGTTTGTCTCAGAAATGTTATTTTCTTGAGTCCTGTGCTCAATCAGGAAGTCAAGTGATCTTGTCATCTCTCTGGTGAGAAGCACTGGTACTTTTCTGCCTCTTTTACCTCTAATAACAACTCTAGTGAAGTCCTTACTCAGTTCCTTTTCTAATTTTGAAAGGCACTGCATAACATCCTCATTAAGAGTATCTGTATTTTTGCTCTCATAAGTCTGAAGTAGCATTTTAGCTGCCTCGCCTTGGTGCCTTCGGTTGAAAAGTATGATTTGGGAAAGAAGAGTTTCACTGAGCATACTGTATGCTTTAGGATCAGGACCCTGTATTAATTTCTCTCTGGCATTTTCTTCTGTTGACTTTAAATATTTTTGAAGGGTAATTATGTCTTCAGTTAGAGGAATCATTTCTTTCTTGTTCCATTTGTTTTCCTCTAGGTTTGTCCTAGCACGGTGTGAGATATAGTGGTTCCACTCTGAACTCACTAAACCCAGAAAACTCCTGACTCTGTTCGCAGCAACTTCATTTTCTGCTTTTACATAATTGCCCACAAGTATATCACCAACTGTCTTAAGGGAGTGTCCGAGTTTTACACCGAGAGATGGTCTATCATAGCGGTACTTTGAGTTAGTGTTAATATCCATTAAAAACATAGGAGCCTCCTAAAAAAACTCACCTTCAGAAAATATTCAGATGGAATTTCGGATGGCTTTTGCATCTGAAGTTTTCCTCCTTTGAGTGCAACTGATGTTTTGAAGTGCATGTATGTACATAAATTGTGTTGATGCAGTTTAGTAGTCTTGGCAGGCCAAACAACAAAAAAAGGATTTGTTTCTGTTAAGGTCTTAAAACTATGGCTTGCAATGAACCATCCTATTGGACACTGAGAAGAAGAGCAAAGGACAAGGTGGATCAACAACTGCAGACAATACAAACAACAACTTGGGGAAATGAGTTGGGCTGCTTGCACAGTGACAATACCGGTCAATGTCAAATTGACGAAGACACATTTATGGACTGTGTCTCTCATATTGATGAGAATGAAGGTGTCAATATGGCAAGTGTTCTTGACGACAGTGAATCAGACACTGAGTCCGAATCTGATCCAACTTCCCTGGAAGACGATTTGGCAACTTGGGCAACTGAACAAAAAATCACACACGTTGCATTGAATTCGTTGCTAGACATACTGCGTCAGCACAGTTTAAATCTGCCAAAAGACTCCAGGACATTGCTGGGAACAATGCGTTTCAACCCTGAAATACAAGTCAAGGCTGGTGGTCAATATTACCATTTCGGATTGCTGAAATCCATTACAGAGGTGCTACATCAGAACAGAGAGCTTCTGAGCAACACTCACACGCTGCAGCTTCAGGTCAGCATAGATGGTTTGCCCCTCTTCAAGAGCTCAGCAACACAGTTCTGGCCCATTCTAGGAACACTGCAAAATATCAGACAAGAGGAACCAGTGACAATAGGCTTATTTTGTGGCATATGTAAACCTACCTCCCTAACTGAGTATCTTGAAGACTTCATCGCTGAAGTAAATGAATTGGCCAATGGATTCGACTTTGAAGGAGTGAAGTTAACTTTACAACTGTCATCAATGGTTTGCGACGCACCTGCTCGTGCATTCCTGAAAAATGTGAAAGGGCACACGGGCTATCATGGATGTGAAAAATGCACAGAGGATGGCGTGTACCTGGAAAACAGGATGACATTTCCAAGAAGTGACTTGCCTCGAAGAACCAATGAGAGCTTCAGAAACAAGACCGATTCTGATCATCACCGTGGTCTCTCACCCCTTGAAGAAACGTCCCTGGATATGGTCTCTGGCTTCCCCCTCGACTACATGCACCTCGTGTGCCTCGGAGTCATGAGACGGCTTCTCCACTTGTGGCTGAAGTTGGGTCCTCTCACTTGTAGGCTGTCGGGTTTTCAAATAAACACATTAACAGAAAGGTTGGTGAATGCGCGCAGATATGTCCCCATGGAGTTTGCACGGAAACCAAGGGCACTGAGGGACATTGATAGGTGGAAGGCAACAGAGTTCAGGCAGTTTTTACTGTATACGGGACCTGTCATGATGAAGGATCTCCTCACCACAGAGGTGTACAAAAACTTCATGCTGCTTTTTGTGGGAATTTTCATCCTGTGCAACAACAGTTTCATTGAAGATTACTGTGATTATGCAAATGAAATGCTAGTTCTGTTTGTCACTCACTTTGGGCAACTGTACGGTCCACAGTTCTTGTCGTATAATGCACACTCCCTCGTACATCTTGCAGATGATGCAAAAAAGCATGGCATTCTTGACAACTTCAGTGCTTTCAAGTATGAGAATCACCTGAACAAACTCAAAAGACTTCTGAGGAAACCAACATGCCCTCTGAGTCAAATAATAAAAAGATTCTCAGAGATGCAAAGAAGCTGCAAAACACCTCAGAAAACCAGGCCACATCTGCTCAAAAAACAGCATGCGAACGGTCCTCTCCCTGCATCCTTTCATGAGGCGACTCAATATAAAGAGTTGAGGAAAAGCCCTTATACTCTTAAACTAGACCAGGCAAACAGTCACGTCTACATCGGCGGCAAAGCTTCTAAGCTCCAGAACATTATTTCATTCAAGGATGAAGTTTATGTTGCTTACAGCACCTTCAACAACCAGGAATCTTTCTTTGACTATCCTCTACCATCCTCTACACTCGGCATCCATTTAGTTGGCGACCTCTCAACAACCGTTGAGTTCTGCAAGTTTGAGGAAATAGAGAACAAAATTTTTCTTGTCCCATATCAACATCATTTTGTTGCAATTCCTCTTTTACATTCAAATTAATTATTTATCAGTGATTTTTGTTACATAGTTTATGCATTTGGATTACATAGTTGAAAATTTTATCAGAGTAATTAAATAATATGGGTTTCAGGCTTAAAAAAAAAAAAAGAAAAAGAAAAAAATGTACCTAATAGTGGAGTTTGAGGGAGAAGGAACAACTGGACCAATTGCCAAGTCATGGTACGCAGACGGCTACTCCTGGTGGCCTCCATACAAAGACCTTGACAGGGTGTTGAAGAGCGTCAGAACCATGGAGGAACCACAGCCAGAGAAAGGGTGGACCCGTCACAGAACCAGAATCCTGCATGAGTCAGGTAAGAGCAAATTATACTGTAAATTAAACATGATCTTGCCCAGCATAACCGTATTTCATTTCATTTTTTGTTCTATACTGTACAATGTGATCTCACATAGCTCTAATAAACAACATGTAAAAGCTCCAAAACTGTATTTCATTTGTCAGCATCTTTTCAAAATGTGGCCAAAAATTGGAAGGCAGCCAGCTACACATCTGACATAAATTCAGAACCTGAAATTGCCAGAAAAAGGATTCCCAAGTAAGTAACAAGACAAAATAAATGTTTTAACACATGGAAATCCAATAATTAAGGTATTTTAGATGAAATCTCTGAGCTTTCTGACCATTCAGCATATTTACGTAGCTTTGACTTTATACAGTGAAGAGCATCCAATTGTACTTTTTCTTTGTTTCTCTAGAAAGAAAACATGCTCTGATCTCATCTACTCATCAGATGATGAGGCACCAGAACCACCACCCCTTAAAAAAAAAAAAACTGCAGGCAAAGAAAGTGTTCCTCCAGCACCTAAACCTCCAGCACTTCCTAAACGCACCAAAAAAAAAGGTAATAGAAAATAACTTACATTTTTTTAATGTTAATGAAATGAATGCTATGAATAACAATACACTTTCCATGTCGACTCAACCAAAGGTAAATATATATATATATATATATATATATATATATATATATATATATATATATATATATATATATATATACGATTCTGCAGAGGGTGTGTGGGGGTAGGGGGGTTAAAATTACGATTTTGACCTGATATTTGGAGCCAAAACACAGGGCGTTTAGAAAGATAGCAGCATCGTTATTTTATTTTTACAGAGAGAGCTTGGTAGTCTATTAGTAAAAATCTGTTGACTTCAGCAATCTTTGCTGCATGTGTCAATGGTGACAGTTCCAAAAAAATGCATCCATGACATTCAATATTATACTATTTTTTTTATTTTCTGAAATTTGGTTGATTTGATGATTGATGAAATAAGTAAGATTAAAAGTGCATAACAGCCAGATTAAAATAAACGAAATGTCATTATTATTAGGTCCTGTTGTGCAAACTGAGGTTTTCCAGAGCAAAGCTGTAAACCATTTAAGCAACTGTAAGTCTTAAGTTTCTCTTTTATCTTATTTAAATTTTTTATCCAAATCTACAATGATTACTCAAAGATACAACTATGTCAGTGGTTCTTCATCCTGTTCCTTGGAACTATGTAATTGTTGAAAAATGCAGCTGCACAAATATATCAAAATGAACATTGCTAATGACCAAATAATCTGTCAACAGTATTTGTCAATCAGCAACAAAGGGAAACGGAAGAGCAACAGCAGACCTGGTGTGAGAGTCTCCCCAGCTTTCAAGGTACATTATTACCGGTAGTTGTATCTGGCTGTTGGGTATGCTCAAATGAAAATGCTTTTTTGAAGTTTTTAAGTTATGGGGTAATGCCCTGTCGCAATTACACATGTTACAAGTGCAGCCTACCCATTCCACCTTTCTCAGCTCCAGTGTGTGTGTCTGAGGCAGAGCATTACGGAGACGGCTGGAGTGTTGATCCACCGAACACACAAGGTACAAGAGCATAATCAGCGATGAGTAAATCAGAAACACATTCACAGAATTTAAATGCAATATAAAACTAAATAACATCATATTTTTGTTCAATCCATAGAGCACACAATTTCTGTCCTGAGAACATCAGGGAACAACCAAGGAAGAACACGGAGTAAGATTACTGCACATAAATTCACTTAAGTAAATTTTACAATTTGACACCCCTTACCCAAATAGAGTCAGTTAACAGATCACAGTTCAGATTGCAATTGAAATGCACTTTAAAATAACTGCAAAATGATTTTTGGACAAATGTAGCCAGATTTAAGGCACTGGGACGACTCAACATAATCCACCCTTGTTAAGATAGATGCTGAAATGAATGTGTCCCGCTGAGTGTGAAGCAGGCCTTAGTGTTATTTTACAAATTTAACAAGTGAATCTTACCTACTCCCCCTTCCTCAGCTCCAGTGGGCGTCTCTCAGGCAGAGCATCATGGAGCCGGCTGGGGTGTTGATCCACCGAACACACAAGGTAAAAGCATTTATTACAATAAGTAGGAGGAAACAAGACAGGCTTGTAAAAAACGGCTGGTAGGGACTACACAAGCTCCCTCCTGGGTTAGTGACATTACTAACCCTAAAAATGACATAAACCCTGACCCCGGGAACACACAGTCCATGTTGAGAATAGGAAGAGTTGTTGTAGTCGAGCACATTTGTGAGTCTGCTCAAGCTGTCGCATTCGTCTTTTCACATGCAATACAGTACGTAACACAAATGCAATAGCATGTCACTCTGTAGGCATCTCTCAACAGTTCCCACACAACCGATTTATAGATTATCATGACAGAATATGCTAATTGAAGAAAGTTAACTCCACATCGGCAACATAAACTCATCAACTGACCATTCAGAAAAGTCCTGTTGCTTTACATGTCACTTCTTTTTGAATCTCTCCATCATTGTCCAACTCCAGTGTTTTATTATTTTCTGATATTTAAATTAACTACACATTTACACATTTTAGTGTGTGTTAACTTATGTTGGAAACAAGCTAATCTTACCTACTCCACCTTCCTCAGCTCAAGTGGGCGTCTCTCAGGCAGAGCATCATGGAGCCGGCTGGGGTGTTGATCCACCGAACACAGGTAAAAGAGCATTAATTACAATAGAAAAGGGAGAAAAAATCTTATTCACAGCACAAAATCTAAACCTGTTCATGATCTTTTCCACTCCATAGAGCACACATTCTCTGTCCTGAGACCCTCAGGTTATTGTGACCACCAAGGAAGATCACAGAGTAAGAAATAATGAAAAATAAATAAAAACAACAAATAACTGACACAGGCTGCGTTTACACTTGGCATTAACATGCTTTCACAGTGATCCGATCACGCAGATTGGATCATATGGCACATTTACATTTGTTCACATTAAGTGGCCACTGTATCTGGATAACTGATTGGATTTCTGAAGTGTTGTAAATTTTTTGTTGGCCATATGACTGTAAAATTAATTTGAAGGAATCTTACACTGGTTCAAACTAAGCTTCTGTACTGTATATGTTTGATTTATGTTGTGTTTGGGACAAAGCTTTTAATGAAGAGCATTTTTTTTTTGTAATTAGGCTCTCTAAGTATATCAAATTTTGGATTTATATTTATCGTCCAATATATCGTTATCGGCTTTCAGATATAAAGAATTAATGGTTATCGGTTTCGGACAAAATTTTCATATCAATGTATCCCTATTTTGGAGAGCAACTACTCCTAGTCACCCCCTGTCATTTCAAAGATTTGTACAATAGAGAGTATGTCAAGTAGAAACGATTTTGGGAGGTGCGTGCGCAGTCAGCAGTGAGGAGCCAGGCAAAAGTATAAAGATTATACTTTTTTCAAATGGATTTGACCGAATCAAGTGACTTCTGCAGCAGACTCAGCTGCAGGGGGTGCCAGGAATAGTCACACTCAAATTTGGAAATATTAGAACTGTACTCAAAAGATGTACTGATTGGAGATTGTTGGTAATGCCAGTGTAATAATGAATAAATTAACCATACTGTTCTTATAAGAAGTGAACAAAAATCAGTTTTATGGTTTTCGGTTTTATATTTTAGTGTGTGTTAACTTGTGTTGGTAACAAGCGAATCTTACCTACTCCACCTTCCTCAGCTCAAGTGGGCGTCTCTCAGGCAGATCATCATGGTGCCGGCTGGAGTGTTGATCCACCGAACACAGGTAAAAAAACATTAATTAGACATGAGGAAATCAAACACATTCACAACATTTAAAGACAATCTAATATATATACACACACACACAAATACATATAATTACATTATCTGTTCAAACAATAGTGCAAACCTTTTCTGTCCTGAGACCTTCAGGGAACCACCAAGGAAGAGAGGAGAGTATGTTTCCTACAAATTATATTTTTACATATATTGTTTTATGCTGTTATGAAAATCATCAGCAGCATTTAAGTTTACCAAAATCCAGTCTTGAGTATTGTACCACGTAAGTCATTTATCGATTTAAATGATCTTCTGTATTGCAGCTAGGGCAATTCTGGAAACACTAGAAAAAATGGACATGAAGATCAACCACCTGACTTCACTTGTCCAGTCTCTAGTGGGAAACAGGCGCATTCTACCGCAGATGCAGAATGACGAAGAGGATGACATCTTTCCAATCGCATCTATTGAAGACCTAGACCGGCTGGAACAAAGTTTAGTTGACAGGGGGTTTATGCAGAGAATGGTAAGAATCAACTGAATTTTCAACCTACAACTACTAATGAAATGTACAGTGCATGTTTACACGCTTGTCAAAAGTCTGAAATTATCAAGATTTTGTAAAAAAAACGAAAAAAAAATTCTGCTGCTCAGAACATGCTACATTTTCAGCATCATTAGTCCAGTGTTACATTATATTCTAATATTCTGTTTTTCTCATTGGTTAATAGCCATTATTATTGGTGCTCTTGTTATTATCAATGTTAAAATAGTTTTTGCTGCTTCATATTTTTGAGGAAACAGTTATCCTGTTTTTAGGATTATTTGATGAACAGTTCATTATTTAATGAACAGAAAATTCAAATGAAAGTTCAAATGAACAAAATGTATTTGAAATAAACGTAATGAAATGTGTTTGTCATTTAACATTGCTGATTAAAATGGTTACTTACCCTAAACTTTTGAATGGTAGTTTATCACAGTTTCCACAAAACTATGAATCAGCACAACTGTTTTCAACATTGATAATAATCAGAAAGGTTTATTGAGCAGCAAATCAGCATATTATAATGATTTCTGAAGGATCAAGTGCTGCTGAAAATTCAGCTTTGCAAAGCAGGAATTGCTTTTCAAAATAGAACATTTGAATCAAGTCAATGAACAGACTTTCAAAAACATTACAAAATAATAATTATTCCAAAATTTTGACGGATACAAATAAAAGTACAGAAGAGGACCTCTATATGCTAAAATATTACTTAAAATGTACCTGTTGAAGGTGAGCAGATTATCCATCAGTGGCGGGCCAACAATGAAGAAGACCGTGTGGAGAATCTGCTTCAAGGTCTTCACCACGAACGTCGCCCGGGAACTGAACTGGTGCGGGAGAGGAGACAAGCGGGGGATAAAGTCATCGAACACCGGCTCACTCTTAATAGGCAAGTTCAAATGTTGTACACATATGCATTAGATTTGATGGCGGGAAGTTAGTCAGTCAGGTAGGTTACAACAAGTACTTGTTAACATGTTCATATGAGGTAATAATCAAACATGTGGTAATACCAACAGCAACGTTCCGTTTGCAAATATAGTTAGCAAATACAATAGCTTGTTAAGAACTTAAATGAGGTTTAAACGTTCAGTTAAATAAGTCTTGGCCAACCACAGAAACGTACACGAAACAACGTGCTCACTATAGTTACCTAACAGGTGATTTCAATCAACATAACGTAATTTCAAAGTTTTTACATAACCGATCACAAACGCAATTAGTATATAAAATAAATGTCAATCTTTCCTCACAACTCGTCAGGACACATTCTCCACGCGTCAGCAACTGCAGTTTTACGTTGACTCACCCAGGAAGAGATTGACGCATCTGAACTCTCTGCATGTTTGATATATTTGACCAATTTATTCAGATAAAAAAATTAAAGTTTATTATTATTATTTTATGCAGCTTCAGCCATGAGGAATCCCGTCCTGTTGTCTCCAACGGAAGCAGAGGCAGAGAAATACATCAAAGATTTCCTACGCTTGGCCCCAGGGAGAGTGTAATTTATGTTGTTCATATTTGTGTATTATGGTGCGTTCACACCGGACGCGAATAGCGCGTCAGGCGCGAGTCATTTCAATGTTAAGTCAATGCAAAGACGCGTTACGCGCGTAACGCGTCTTTGCATTGACTTAACATTGAAATCACTCGCGCCTGACGCGCTATTCGCGTCCGGTGTGTGGGTGCAGTTAGAGTGTATTGTTTTATTTAAATATCCATATATGTTAATATGGCGTTCTGTTAATGTGGCCTTTTATAATTAATTAAAAGTGGTAATGAATATGATTAATTGTAAATATGTTGTCTATTAGTAATAAATGTATTTCTAAAAACGACAGCAAATGCGTGTTTTATTCTAGGTTCAGGGAAGCGTGCATGGTTACTTCACGTGCACTGCACAAAACAACTTGCTATAAGTTAACTAACAGGTGATTATCATATATGATATATCTAACCCAATCAACATAACGTAATTTTAAAGATATAACCGACCACAAACGTCACACAAATAGTATTAAAATATATTTGTTTTATACATACCTCAAGCTAATTTTTCCTCACAACTCGTCAGCACGTCTTCTCCACGCGGCATCAGCAGCACATGGTTTAATGTAGACTCACGCAGGAAGAGTATTGTCCAAAGCCAGGTAAAAGTACATATTTACCGTGTTTGCAAGTACTTTTTAGAAGAAGCAGTCGAGTAACAGAAGAGGACAGCAGATTGTAAGTGCTATGTTTTCTCATTAGATTTTAGCGCGGTTTGCCGTTGCTAGGAAACATTGTTTTGTTTGCAGTGTGGTACACGCCTGCTGAAGTTGTGTTTGTTCTCGTACAGCGTGACCATTTGTAGCGGCTGCGTTTTATGGGAATTTGTTAATGGAAGGAATAATTTATTTTAAACGATGTCTGGTCTACTAGTTAGGGAAAGTTAGGCATTTCTTTGGCCAATCTGCAAAAAAATTTCTTACCAATAGCTTTTTTTACCATGTGTTCCTATAGGTGTCTAGTAACACCTCCCAATTTATCCACGGCCAAATCCTCGGGGAAACGCCTGGAGAGGCCATCAAAGTTGGGGTGCCCAGAGGGCCTGGGTACCCAAAAAAAAATTTTTTTTTTTTTTACCAATATTAGCTTTTGAGATGTCTAACTATGGGTTTTTAGGGGTGCTGAATCTATCCCAGCCATTAGTTTTGAGTAAAAATGACTCCAAATCCATACAAAATCCATAAAAATGTTTAAAACCATTACAAAACAAAACTTCCTAAATCAGTTTAAAATTTACCAAACCTCATCCAACTCCCCTGCATCTCCCTCACTCCTGTTATCATCTGGCTGGTTGATGTTCTGGCAAGAGTTACCATGACAGTTCCCACAAACAGAAATACACTTGACTCCTAGCTGCACCTGAGAGTGTCACAGTCCTCAGCACAGTTGCA
This sequence comes from Phoxinus phoxinus, assembly GCF_949152265.1. Lineage (NCBI taxonomy): Eukaryota > Metazoa > Chordata > Actinopteri > Cypriniformes > Leuciscidae > Phoxinus > Phoxinus phoxinus. The sequence goes on along the minus strand of NC_136878.1, from coordinate 19,522,351 downwards.
GCTGACAAACTTCAGAAGGTGGTCCGGTGCAATGGGACCACCTCTGTTGTAGGGACTGGTGCATAACCTTGTTCTCCTTGTTTCCATCCATACTCAAGGACATCCAGTTATGGACTTTGTCAAGTCAAGTCACCTTTATTTATATAACGCTTTTTACAATACAGATTGTATCAAAGCAGCTTCACAGTGATAATATGAAAATAATACAACAAAGTTTGCTTCTAGAAGAACATTGCGTCATCGTCCACCTTAAGTAAGGTAGATCAATAATATTGTTGAATATTAAATGTCCCCATTAAGCAAGCCAACAGCCAAGGCAACAGTGGCAAATAACCAAAACTCCATCAGTGACAGAATGGAGAAAAAAGCATTGGGAGATCCCAGACTCAGTCGGGGGCCAGTTCTCCTCTGGCCAATCAGTGAACAGTGTATGATTATGATTCAGGCAGCATTACAGGTCAGTTATGACACAAACTAGTGAGCAAAGTCAGATTGGATCAGAACATTTATCCAGTTCCATCTGGTTGGAGGTCGGAGTCATCACGTCGGTATGTAGACGGGTTTGTTGAGGATCAGTGCTGATGGCTGTCGTGTCGATGAGGCCTTCACAGGGCTGATGAGGGATGCTTTGTGGATGGGCCCAGGCGCAGGTCCATCCTCTGATCTGGATACGGCCCGGATTCAGCTGACTTCAGTAAACAGGAGAGAGACTGGTTGACTAGTGTAGCAGACTTTATAGCAGTAGCCTATCTCTGGTCTGGAGATATGCCCGCAGAGAGTGCTGTGCTGCAGCTCCTGTAGTCGGAGGCAGTTTCTCAGGCTTGATGCTCCCGGCTGCGGCCCGGACAGTTGAACAGTTCGCAGCCAGCTTTGATGATGTCACTTTTCTTGGCTCTGATGTCATTGAACACATCCATGGCCCCCTCTGCTTTGTCAGTCTTGCAGAGCTTGGTGAGCAAAGTTGGTTTGCTAAACCCAGAAATTGCTGATACGGTATCGCAGCCAGAGAAGCTGTGTAGGAAGATCAGGTATGTAACAGAACCTCTTCGGGAGGGCCACCCGGATCTTTCCAACATCGTAAGATGTGTCTTTAGCTGTTGTGAGAAAAACCGGGTGGTTTGCCCTATGATGGACCAGCATAACCATAACCTCGGTGTCCTCGGCCCTCACCTCAACAGAGGACTCTATTGCCTCATTTAGTGATGCACACACGATAGAAGTGTCAGCATCATCAGAGCATTGGTGTACACTGATCCTACTTTGTATCAGAACAGTTTTCCCATCCATCTTGGCCTGTATGGCTCTGCCAACCTCCTCTGCCTGATCAGCATTGACTGAGTCCCCGGGAGTGCTGCTGAACCCCGTAGAGAAAGATACCAGAATCTTCCTGTCACGTATGGAATCGAAGGGGTTGACTTCCTCCAACCATCCAACTATGGCGTTAACAACATCATTGTCTTTCTCCATCTGGGCTGTTTACTGAGCTGAAAACTGTTCTGGATACAATGGAAACCAAGCACAAGGTCAAGTCATCAGATCTGCTCCCAAAATCAATGGAGAGAAGCACCTATGGATTACTGTGATCTTTGACAGATACGGTAGCTCCACCAAGGACCATGACCACCTGAGACGTACAAAAAATGCATGCTGTGACATTCAGATTCGTTCAGACTTAAAAAAAACATTGTTCCACGGGAAAAGTTCCTTGACAACAAGCACAACAAGGCCCAGCTCATTCTGCTCCTTCCTGAGACCTTCCAAAGAAGTAGGATCAGTGTACAACAATGCTCTGATGCTGACACTTCTATCGTGTGTGCAGCACTAAATGAATCAATAGAGTCCTCTGTTGAGGTGAGGGCTGAGGACACAGACGTTATGGTTATGCTGGTCCATCATAGGGCAAACCACCCGGTCTTCCTCACAACAGCTAAAGACACATCTTACCATCTTGACTGAAGACACAGGCGTGGAGTCGGCTATCTTGTCTGAAGAAACAGGCATAGACACAGGTGTAGAGGCGGCCATCTTGTCCGAAGACACAGGCGTTGAGGTGCCCATCTTGTCCGAAGACACAGGCGTGGTGTCGGCCGTCTTGCTCGAAGACGAGGGCTCAGGCGTGGCGGGCATGCCGTGAAGAAGCTCTGGAAAGGTGGTCTCGGCAGGACGAGACTCCGGAAGGGTGGTCACGGCTGGACGAGACTCCGGAAGGGTGGTCACGGCTGGACAAGACTCCGGAAGGGTGGTCACGGCAGGACGAGACTCCGGAAGGGTGGTCACGGCTGGACGAGACTCCGGAAGGGTGGTCACGGCTGGACAAGACTCCGGAAGGGTGGTCACGGCAGGACGAGACTCCGGAAGGGTGGTCACGGCTGGACGAGACTCCGGAAGGGTGGTCACGGCTGGACGAGACTCCGGAAGGGTGGTCACGGCTGGACGAGACTCCGGAAGGGTGGTCACGGCTGGACGAGACTCCGGAAGGGTGGTCACAGCTGGACAAAACTCCGGAAGGGTGGTCTTGGCGGGACGAGACTCTGGACTGGCGGCCATGACGGGGCAGATCCGATGAGGCTCTGGTGTGCTCGCGAGCGGTGTGAGTACTAGAGTTGCCAAAGAGGGCATGACATGAACTGGCTCAGGCTTAGGAGATACTGTGAGCTTGCGGGGTTCCTCATCCGCAAAGCCCACAGTAAATGGCGAACCGCTCAATAAAAGGGCAAAGCCCATATATTGCACTAGAGTGTAGTGAGGGGTATCGTCAGGCATGAGGAAATGAAGAAACTTATTAAGTCCATGGCCAAATATGTCCTTTAAGACAGCATCATTAAAGTCCACCCCATGGCAAAGCTCACAAAACTCCTTCACATATTCCTCCATCGGACGGTTACCCTGGCGGAGGCGGAAGAGACAATCTGCTGGATCCATGTTATGGTCAGTTCTTCTGTCACGGTAGTTTGAAGCAGAGGAGGAAGCAGGATCCACGTGCAGCATTACTTTATTAAATAAACTTATAACTACATAAATATAGACTCAGACTCAGGAACAAGACTCAACAGATTTGACCAGAACAAACAACGTTAAGAACTGACAAAGATTGAAACTAGACACAGGGCGTAAATACAGAAGTAGACAAGCTAAACAAGAAAACAAGAGGGCGTGGCTAATAGGAAACACCTGGGGAGACTAATAAACATTAAACATAATGGGGAGCTGCTAAACATGGAACAAGACGGGAACACTGACTAGAATCATGACAAGGAGAGGCTACTAAATCATTTTTATTAATGTAATGTGACTGCACATCCGTATTTCATATTTTCCTAATGTCTTGTACCGTTAAACATGTGGATGAATAATCATATGCAAATGATATGCAGATGAGGATATGCATAGTAAAACTAGGCGTTGTAAGGTTATTCCGGGGAGGAGACGCATGTGTGCACAGTCTTCCGCTGACTGGGATTTATAAAGTGAATTCTGCGCAGGTTCTGGCATACGCACGGTTTTATAAGTCTGAATATTTTTGGCTTTCGGGGTGTACACCAATGCTCTGATGATGCTGACACTTCTATCGTGTGTGCAGCACTAAATGAGGCAATAGAGTCCTCTGTTGAGGTGAGGGCCGAGGACACCGAGGTTATGGTTATGCTGGTCCATCATAGGGCAAACCACCCGGTTTTTCTCACAACAGCTAAAGACACATCTTACGATGTTGGAAAGATCCGGGTGGCCCTCCCGGAGAGGTTCTGTTACATACCTGATCTTCCTACACAGCTTCTCTGGCTGCGATACCGTATCAGCAATTTCTGGGTTTAGCAAACCAACTTTGCTCACCAAGCTCTGCAAGACTGACAAAGCAGAGGGGGACATGGATGTGTTCAATGACATCAGAGCCAAGAAAAGTGACATCATCAAAGCTGGCTGCGAACTGTTCAACTGTCCGGGCCGCAGCCGGGAGCATCAAGCCTGAGAAACTGCCTCCGACTACAGGAGCTGCAGCACAGCACTCTCTGCGGGCATATCTCCAGACCAGAGATAGGCTACTGCTATAAAGTCTGCTACACTAGTCAACTAGTCTCTCCCCTGATTACTGAAGTCAGCCGGATCCGGGCCGTATCCAGATCAGAGGATGGACCTGCGCCTGGGCCCATCCACAAAGCATCCCTCATCAGCCCTGTGAAGGCCTCATCGACACGACAGCCATCAGCACTGATCCTCAACAAACCCGTCTACATACCGACGTGATGACTCCGACCTCCAACCAGATGGAACTGGATAAATGTTCTGATCCAATCTGACTTTGTTCACTAGTTTGTGTCATAACTGACCTGTAATGCTGCCTGAATCATAATCATACACTGTTCACTGATTGGCCAGAGGAGAACTGGCCCCCGACTGAGCCTGGGATCTCCCAATGCTTTTTTCTCCATTCTGTCACTGATGGAGTTTTGGTTATTTGCCACTGTTGCCTTGGCTGTTGGCTTGCTTAATGGGGACATTTAATATTCAACAATATTATTGATCTGCCTTACTTAAGGTGGACGATGACGCAATGTTCTTCTAGAAGCAAACTTTGTTGTATTATTTTCATATTATCACTGTGAAGCTGCTTTGATACAATCTGTATTGTAAAAAGCGTTATATAAATAAAGGTGACTTGACTTGACAAAGTCCATAACTGGATGTCCTTGAGTATGGATGGAAACAAGGAGAACAAGGTTATGCACCAGTCCCTACAACAGAGGTGGTCCCATTGCACCGGACCACCTTCTGAAGTTTGTCAGCTGCAACTGTGCTGAGGACTGTGACACTCTCAGGTGCAGCTAGGAGTCAAGTGTATTTCTGTTTGTGGGAACTGTCATGGTAACTCTTGCCAGAACATCAACCAGCCAGATGATAACAGGAGTGAGGGAGATGCAGGGGAGTTGGATGAGGTTTGGTAAATTTTAAACTGATTTAGGAAGTTTTGTTTTGTAATGGTTTTAAACATTTTTATGGATTTTGTATGGATTTGGAGTCATTTTTACTCAAAACTAATGGCTGGGATAGATTCAGCACCCCTAAAAACCCATAGTTAGACATCTCAAAAGCTAATATTGAAAAAAAAAAAAAATTTTTTTTTTTTTTTTTTTGGTACCCAGGCCCTCTGGGCACCCCAACTTTGATGGCCTCTCCAGGCGTTTCCCCGAGGATTTGGCTGTGGATAAATTGGGAGGTGTTACTAGACACCTATAGGAACACATGGTAAAAAAAGCTATTGGTAAGAAATTTTTTTGCAGATTGGCCAAAGAAATGCTTAACTTTCCCTAACTATACATAAATCAGATGTCTTGGAGATGTATGAACATCTGATGAACATCTTTAAAAGAGCGGATTGCCGACGTTCTAAATTATTTACGTCTTATTTACATAGCCTAGACGTCGTTCTAACAGCTGGCAAGGACGTCTCGGCGACGTAAAGCATATGAGCACACGCCCTAATATAAACGTCTTCCAGATGAAAACGACGACGTCACACAGATGTCTGCGCGACGTGCGTGTGCTATCTAATAAGTACTGTCGCCAGAAGTGGTCCAAAGATGCTCCAGTTCCAGACATGGCGTCTATCTGAGAAGGAACTCAATAAATAAGACACGTGGTGCATATAAAAATTATTAATTTTGAGCTGATTCTCACTTGAATTATGGCATCGGCATGCTCGTCCTCCCAGTGGCGCAACAAGATAAGTGACAGGCATCTGATCCAGAAATAGTGGGTTCGAGTCCTGTGTGGGATGACTTTAGTAAAATTGTGTGGAATATTGTCTCATTTCAATTCCTTTATTATCCTATTCAAGTGTTGTACTAATATTTCTTTCTCTTGGATTAAAAATAAGTATGTTTTTGTTCATTCTGTTTTCATTCTCATCTGAACTTCTGAGCATTTTGAGTTAATTTTCACCTGTACTTCTGAACCAGCTGTTTTTTCATGTATGCTCAATTTCTGCTGTTTTTGCTCTTCTATCGAACTGTACGCACGTGAAGATGCATAGAAATGCAGATATTTTGCTGTGTTAACATCAGCAACCAAAATAAATAACATTCATTCTTATTACTTTTAAGAATCAAATCAATATTTCCCAGCATGCTGTTAGCCAGTCAAAACTGCATAGCATGCTACTAGCCAATCAAAACTTCATTGTGTTTATTTGTTAAAACATCACTTCATTTGTGCAAGGGCAGTTTTAACAATGGCTTTGTTGGAGAAGAAGCCCTAAAAGACAGTAAAGCATCTCAATGATCACTGATAAAACATTATGAGACACTCATGAATAATAATGGGAAAGGTCAGAGTTTATAAAAGATAGTAGTTGGTCAGGCCCAAAGAATCTTTTATTACACACCACAAATCTGCCTATACAGTACATGTTTTTGTGAATTAAGAATCAACTGAACCCCTTCTACTAGTTGCTGGAGTGGTGTCTTTCTTAAATGACAGCAAGCCATGAACTCTGTTACACAGAGGTGTTCACATTATAGCTCCACCAGACATGAAGGCTGTCACATGATGCACGAGAATATAAGTTACTTTCTATTTTACTTACAAAAATAAGTTTGCATTCCTCTGCCTTCACTGAACAAGAGTTCCATAGGTCTTTGTTGGCAATGATTGATCAATACATATGTAAACCCTATTTAGGTTATCATATACAAATATTTATATAAAAAATTTACAACACAAATTGCAACATTTTCCCTGTACAAGAGCAGTGATAAGTCCACATTGAATGAATCACAATTCAACAAATTGTGCAAAATAAGGAAAACAAAAACATTCATCAACAGAACTTAAAGGCATTTGGCAATTTGGCGGGTATTTATATCAAAGATAAAGCTTATGTTCAGTATCAATAGCCATGAAAACAAAACTGTATGACCACTTTTATTTGTACACGGCTAAAATCTCTGACAGATTCATGCTCCACTTCACAACCTGAATTTGTCTTTTAAAGTGCATGCAATAATACCAGTAACTCTGACAGAACTGATTCAATGTAATAAGTCCACATCCTGATAAAACTAATGCCAATTAATTTAGGATACTGAACAATGAATACATTTTTGTTCTTTTTTTTTCTTTCTTCTTTTTCTAAGTAAAAAGAAATAAAGCGTGGGTTCCACAATATGAAATTAATTAAAAGCTCTTAATGTATTCACCATATTTTAAAATCAGACACTGCTTCAAAATCTGCTTCTGCGTAAAGTTTTCATCAACAGTTGTCACATTCTCTGTGATACATACAAAACAGCTAATAGCCACGGTGAAGACGCAGGACACATTCTACAGTCGCAATGTCCTTTGATGACACCAAAGGCATTTCACACTTCATTTCCACCTAACATGATGGGATCGTACTCAACATATCAAAGTGCTTACTTGTACTAAAATATCCTGAATTACTAATTTAATACCAAAAGTGGGACAATGGCATGGAGAAAAGGTCAGTTTGTCTAGATATTTCTTCTTGGTTTATGAGCTCAGTGATGCACCACCAAACCACTTTTGAGTTTGTAGCTGTTTAGTTTCTCCTTTTTAGAAATACAGTGAAGTTCTCACAGCTGATATGAGTTATAAGATATTGATCCAGCATGGTCACTGTTTGGATAATCTTGGTAAATCCAACAATCAGGGACAGTGCAGGCACAATGTGTCCAAAGACATCAGAGTTGAACAGTCCCTTTTACCTCTGTTGGATCATCTGGCCTCATCCTTGAGAAAGTCAAACGAGGCCAAGCTTCCGAATCCTAGCCGCGCACTCTCTGAATCAAACATCTCCAGTTCTCGCTCCTGACGCTCAAATAAATGCTTGATTTTTTCGGTCCGTTCCTTATGAAGTGAGGCCAGCTCTTCTTCAATCTGTGAACATAGGTGTGGGTAGTATTTCAGACAAGATTAATTAATTTCAGACAAGTCAATTAATTAATCAATGAATAATACTATTGATTAGCATTACCAAACATGGACGTTTTTTTATTATTTTAATTTAATACTGTGAAGCTGCTTTGATACAATCTGTATTGTGAAAAGCGCTATACAAATATTCTTGACTTGACTTGACTTGACAAGATTCCTTCCATTTTATTACTACCAAGTTCACAGTTTGACCAGTTATGGCCAAATCTATCCTATCAATTACAGAGGTTAATAAAATAAAATAAAAATAATAAAAAGCAGCTCACCTTCTGTTCCAAGTGAGCCCGGCGCAAAGACGCCTTCTGTTCCAACTTCTGCAACTCACGCTCATGTTGGGCCTCCATCTGTGCCTTGGTTTTGTTCTGGTAGGCATCAAGAAGCTCCATCTCCTGGTGTAGCTGCTGCCTTAAAGCCTGACATTCAGCCTCCTGCTCTTCATCTAAACGTAACTGGGAGAATGATATGCTCCAATTATTATCTAAAACACTGATATTTTCTATAGTCCATATAGAATAAAATCAATATTGCATATGTAAGCAGCAAAATTACACTTAACAGTGTTCATTTGGAAAAATTGTGTAAGTAGAAACTTTGGCTTGCTTGTGGAAATTCAATTTGTAAATCCTATTTTAGCAGTTCCTAGCAGAGCCACTAGAGGGAAACCTCTCAAACGGTTTTAGCCGTTTAATATAAGAGGAATATTAAAAAAGCAAATTTTGACTGCATATGAAAATAGCATTTGTTTATGAAAAATTAAACACTCCATTTAGAGTGTGTTGAGTGTTTCAACAGGTTTTCTCTAATTCCAAAGAGGCAATGTGAAGGGAAAAAATGCATTCCCATTTTAAACACACTCAGTGAAGTCCTGTACTGTTTCAAAGTTGTAAATTAAAAAAAAGATTATTAGAGTACATAATACAATTCTATTTCAGTCTTTCACCTTCAAAATTTTGTATTTAATTAAATGTCTTACATGCTGTTTCTTTGTAATTATTAGTGAAATTTGCTAGTAAACCATTTTTTTTGGCAGTGTATGTTTCAATACATTTATAACCTAGGCCACAAACTGACTCCACATTCTGAGGACAAATTGTGTGGTTTGACATCATTTTCCTCTGCTGCTTGTGTACTTTACCGATTGAGAGGCCATCATCTCATTAATGCTTTGCTCATATTGTTCTGCCAGCTGTGCAAGCTTGCGGGTCTGCTCCTCCTTCAGTGACTTCAGGATGGCTTTATGGTCACTCTTCGGGGAGACTTCCAGCTGATGATTCCTCAGAGCTTTGTACTGCTTGTTTTGCACCTTACATGTATCTTGGAATTGCTTTTTGATCTGCATCTCCAATGTCTATAATGAGATGAGATTAGGCATAATTTTTGATAATGATTTAAGGCAAGGCACGTTTATTTATTTCATACACTATGGTAATTCAAAGTGCTTTGCACAGAAAGGAGTTAAAATAATCACAAAATAAAAGCAAGGGAAATTAAAACAGTTATAAAAGAATTAAAAGAGTAAAAAGATGATAAAAAAATACAATAGGTTTTTCATCCTGTGTTATTGTGTACACTTTCACTGTTTCAAAGAGAGAAAAACATTTAACATTAACCTTTAAATACATTTAAATGCTTTTAATGTTAAATTAGTGACTTGTTCATCCAAAGCTGCTACATATTCTATTTTTATATATTTATATTATGTATTGTTCTACCCACCATTACAAAATGTTTACCTTGAGGTTCCTGGGCTGCTGTCGGCGTTCCAGTGCATGCTTTCTGTGTAGCTCCCTCTGCCGGCGACTGTTGTACTCCTCCTGGTTCTCCAACTCAGTTTGATGCTGGTGGCGCATCAGCTCAAAGCGTAGCCTTTGTAAGGTATGTAGATGCCGCTGTTCCAGCTCTTGGGTGGACTCATCCTGCCTGATCATCAACGCATGCTCCATTTCTTTTTGTGTCTTCTTCTTGTTAAGTTCCTTTTACACAAAGAGCAAGTCATGTATAAATAATATTTCATTAGTTTGTGTGACATCAACAAAAAAAGGATAACGTGTAACAGGTTTCTGATGTGAAACAGCACAAATGCTCTGATCAACACTAAATATCACTATATAAAATCTACACACACACGCCTTTCAAACTTTGTGGTTAGTTTTTTTAAAAGAAATTAATACTTTTATTCAGCAAATATGGATTAAATTGATTGTAAAGACATTTAAAAGTGGCAGCAAATACTTTTACATTGTTACAAAATATGATTGTTCTATTTATCAAAGAATCCTGAAAAAAAAAATTGAGCAATGCAATTCTTTTAAACATTATTAATTAGAAATGTTACTCAAGCACCAATGATTTGTGAAGGATCATTTGACACTGGAGTAATGATGCTGGAAATTCAGCTTTGCCATCACATGAATAAATTACATTTGAAAAAATATTAAATCAGAAAACTGTTCAAATAAATACCACCTTGGTGAGGTGAACATAAGAGACTTTAAAACATTAATCTTAAACTTAAACCAGCTTAAACTTTTTTTTCTTTCTTTTTTTATGTCTATATGAAACCTCAAAATTCACAAGATCAAGAGAATGTGCTTGAGACATTCTTTGTGGTGATTCATATTATGTCTTGCCTCCCGCATTTGCTCTTGTTCAAACTCATGCTTCTTGATAAGGCTTCTTCTTTTTAGAGCACGGCAGCTCCTTTCATAAACCAGTCTTTGCTGGTTCAACAGCTGGGCCTCCTCCTCAGCCTGGGAGCGCTGCATTGTTTCCTTATGCCGTGACAACCGCTCCTGTTTCTCCTCTTTTGGTGTATCAGAGTCTTCATTCATTTCCTAATGTATAGAGAAAAAACAAATATCTTACTGTAATATTTTACTGCAAAATCATGGTACTAGAATATAAGGGCATAAGGGGCAATGGAATTATATACTTGGCTTACACCTATTAAAGGTAATATGAAACAATTAGTCTGACATTGTTCAGGTGACAAAGGAACTAACATTGCCTATGGCAGTGGTTCACAAGCTTTTTAGAGTGGTGTGTACCCCCTGAGGCATTTAACATCCTTCTGTGTACCCCCTCTGTTCCACTTAAACTGCAGTCACACCTTTTCCATTTCACGAGTTCGCACTTACAAATAATCAGACAGAGAAAAGACTATTTGGCGTACTGTCCGAGGGTAGGGCCCCGACCTCGAATTTCGCCCAAACCCAGAGTGCTCCCCTCGTATCCCTGGCTGGGATAGGAATCAGCCAATAGTAATGAGTGGCAAAGCGATGCATGAAAACTGTTTTAATAAAAAAATATATATTAGACCACCACCCAATGTAAGGTTTGTGCCACAGCTGCCCTAAACTAACAGTATTGCTGATTACCGAAATATATATTTATTTATTTTTCTGTAATGGTTAATCCACCAGTATGTGTAAGCTCTTTAGTCACAGTTGGCCAAGTTAAAGTCTGGACTTGAATCCTATATAAACATATTTGGGATTTAGTGGATTCAAAGATAGATCGCATAAAAGTTGAATTAAAAGCAAGTCTTTGGGAACAACTAAACTATTTCAGTCATTACATTAAGTCAATAACAACAGAGACTGTGGAAAAGTACATTAAAACAATGCCAGCAATAATGCAAGCCAAAGGACGCATGTCAGGGTTCATGGTTTTGTGACAGAGCCCTGACACTCCTGTTTTGTCTTGTCTGTGTGCCTTGTTTCATGCATTTTCATGTCATGTTTTGTCTTGTGCTGTGTAGCACGCAGCTTGTGTTTACACTAGCTATGTGCTTTCATGTAGTCATGTTTTGTGTGAACACGTGGCTTGTGAGTGTTTTCATTGGCTGCGTGTTCATGTCTCGTTTGTGTGAGCACTTGGCTTGTGATGTTTTACTGGCCATGTGCTTGTGTTTTTTGTCATGTTTGGTGTGAGCACATGGCTTGTCATGTGTTTCCTTGTGCCATGTGTTCTCCTGTCGATTGTCTAAAGCCCAATTTATACTTCTGCGTCGAACTCACGCCGTAGCTACGTTGTAGGCTGTGTGTAGCGCGCGTACCCTTCGGCGTACCCTGACGTGCACGTCTCCAAAAATTTAACAAAGCGTCAATTCTACGCGGATGCAAGCGCAGTGATTGGTCTGCTAGAACCCCTCCCTCGGGTTTCACATGCTCCCTATGCATGTGTAATTGCGCGTCAACGATATAAATGAAAACCAACGCGTAGTCTATTGCGTAGAGGCTCCGGCGTAGGTCCGACACAGAAGTATAAATCAGCCTTAACCCCGTCCACCTTGTTACCTGATTATTGATTCATTTGCCCCACCTGTCCTCCCTCGTTACCTGCTTTGTTTGCTCTCCCTATTTATTTTCCTTGTGTTTTCAGTCCTGTGCTGGTTCGTCGTCGTATGTACACTGTGTGTTTCTCTGCTGTCAAGTCAAGTCGGCACAAAACAAGATGGCGATCGGCCGTTGGGCAACGTCGGCCAACGGTTTCCCAGTGTGCTCTAATCTGACGCCGTCAGATCTCTGATTGGCTGTGCAGCTTAACCTGAGTGTTCATTGGCGAGTATTTCATGAGCAGAGTGGAATAAAGAAAGTGTGTTTTATTATTATTAAAAGCCCATCAACTCTACACTTGAGTCCTCGCTCCTTTCACCAACCCCACACCTGACAACGCCATTCAAAATATTAAGACTGTTTAGTTATTTCAGTTAGTTATTTGCCTAGTAATAACAAATTTGCCTAACATTTTTAGTTTTAAACAAGTTTTTGACAGATTCCTAAAATATTTGTTTTCTCTTTATGATGACAGGTAGTCTACTAAATTTGTTAAGCACTGTATATATAGGCCTCCTCTCGTGCTGACTGGATGGATCACTTGAACGAGTTGCCCCCTTAAATTGATTTTCCAGTTTATTTTTTTCCTTTATAAATGCCCTTATAAAATAATGTAAAAAAACAAACAAAAAAAAGTTCAATAGAGAAATATGCAATAATGGTAAAAACGAAGTGATTCTTTTAAATATTAAACTAAAAGCACCATTAGGTAGCAGTAAGTCACTATCTTAATTAGTGAGCCATCGAGTCATTCATTCATTCATTCAGTAAAAAAGCAAGTGGCTGTAATTATAATTTATGAATGGGTTCAAAGCCGCAGATTTGTTCACGAAACACCGCTGCGTGTTGCAGTTCTGCTGTGGCTTTTGTTGGAACTATTATTTTGTTGCAAAATAGAGCAAACAATGCTGACAGCAATACTGTGTTTAAAATGTACATAATATAAACATGTACTGTACATACATGTAAAATGTTCGTTCAACTGAAAAAAATTGCATTCTTGTTCAGGTAATATATCAAAATTAAAAACAAGAAATTACACGAGGGTATGTTTTTGTATCTAAAAGAGTTTGAGTCTGTAGTGGCAATTTTAATCTTTATTTCTTATTTTGTTTTCTCAATGATATAATAAATGAATGACGTGTTCTGTATTTTGAGTTTTCCTGTTGTAGCGTTGATACAGCTGTGTGTGAGACAGAGGTGAGAAGATCCCCGGGCTGGGGAGGGGTTAAGGCAACCATGGGGGTTCCTTAGTTCCTTTTGTCTGGGGTGGGTGGTAGAGAATGCTTTGATGAGAACAATATAAAACTACCAGCAAAGCACCTATCTGGGTCTCACTTCTACCTGCAAACTGGTCTGTAAAGGCTGGGGGCTGCTTCTTGCAAGAATAAATATATATTTTTCTTTTAAATACAATTTGAATCTTGACGTCTCTTTTGCCGGGATGCTGCGTTTGTTAAATATTGTTTTTGCCACAACAAGTCTTAAACCAATCTCTATGCATAGTCTTTGTCTATATTTGTTATTCATGCTAGTAAGTGCTAAATGGCAGTAATGTAGCACGATTTGCTAAGGCAGCATTCTCTGCACGCAACCTATCATAGGCACGCTGCATATGATAGGATTTAGTTTTAGTTTTAACCGCAAAAGATTTTAGAATGAAATTAAATGGTAGAATTAAATGAACTGCAAAAAACATCATTTTGTTTGCATACCCCCTCTGTCACCTCACGTACCCCAGTTTGGGAACCACTGGTCTATGGTATACTCATTGGGCTCAGATGAGTGGGGCCCATCCATTAAAAGTTGGGTTTAGGGTTTGTCCTGTGTCCTGTGAATTCATTGACTGTCCTGATCTCACCTCTTTCATTCTTTCTCTGCATAGTCTGTACTGCTTTTTCTGTGTGTCCAAGAAGGTGGTCAGTTCCTTCTTCTGCTGGACCAAGATCTGTTGCTGGATTCTCTTCTCCTCAGCTGCGGAGGCCTTCGTCTTTTGAGAGACAAAATTAATAACATCTGGTTTTGCAACATTAATCATTTACAAATGAATCACGTAGGGCCAAGGGAGGATAAGTATCACAAAAAGCTTCCTGTGGTCAGCTGTGAATTTGTAAACTGACAATACGTTGTCATCATGGTGATTTGCTATATTGAATAAACATAAAGCTATATTGAATATAGTCATTTCATAAAAAAATCTATTTTAAATAATTTATGCAATCCACATATAGTGGCATACAAAAGTCTGAGACCACTAGTGAAAATCCTTTTGCATAATAATTTAATACAGTTTATTTTGATTACAAATTATAACAAAAAATTTAAACTGCATAATATGTTCACCTTTTGTTTTAATCACAGCAGCCTCGAGCTGCTTGAACTCCACAAGTTTGTTGATTTGAGATGATCCAAAGAGATTCTTGAGCTTCAATGGAAGCAAGAACATCTGATCACCTGTACAAAGGAGTTCAAGTGATCAATGTCACAAATGTGCTTATTTGATAATACTGAAAAACTTAAATATTTCCAATTCATTTTTCATCATAACCTTTATTTATTTGTTTACATTTTTCATAATTCTAAAACTTCCAGGTTCAAATGAGATTTTCCATTCCAAATTTTTACTGTGGTCTTCAACTTTTGGACCCCACTGCATGTTCACAGTAGCAACTTACAGAAAAAATGTGACATCTTGTAAACTTTGCATAACCTTCTCCACTATGTGTAAAGTACAGTAGGAGCAAGCACCTCCTTGTCCAGTTGTGCAGCTTGCTTCTTGGCCAGCCGCTCCAGTTCAATGTAAGTGTTATTGGCCTGGGTCTCCACTTCCTTCTGCAGCCGGAGCTTGTGCTCATCCATCTCAGCCTTTAGCCTGTTCTCCAGGGCGATCAGCTGCTTCTGGTGCTGCCGCCGCATGCGCTTATACCCTGACATCTGCTCACGCCGCACAGCTTCCTGCTCATGCTCCTGGATCTGCTCACTGACCTGCAAACACATTGTGTTGGGGGTCAAAGGTCACGTAAGCCAAGCAAGACTATTTTCTCTTTGCACCTTTTAAACCACAAGATGTAAGATATTATCTTAAGATATATATGTTCATTGTTACCAATTTGCATCTTCATTAAGGACCAATTCTGTAAAGTAAGTGACTTTCTAGTCATTTCTGTCATATTATGATTAATTCAGAATTTTCTAAATTGAAAAAATGTATGTAGATGATTATATAACCAATAAAAATTAGTGCATGCATCGTTTTGTTTAATGCTGTGTTTATTTGCTCCATCAGAGCAACTGCGTATATAATGATATGAATTGTTTGATATATTAAACCTTTAAATTTTCCTTTAACGTTTTTTTTCCACCACTAGCATAATGTTATAGAGTGTATCACTCATTAAACTTTTAAAAATCTGAAACGTCCATATACAATTTTGTGCAACAGGAGCTACTGAATACATGAAAAGTTGATGCATAATTTGTAGTATGTTTATCAGTATCAGGATTCTAGGTTAAAAAGAATATGTATGCTTAAGAAAAAGTTAATATATAGTGATTTCACTGTTTAGTGAAATTAGTTAATTTGAAATCATCCTTAGTTTTTTTACAAATATACCATGTAGTTTGTCATTTAGCCTAATTAGAGATCATAAAAACTGCATGCATAAAAAAATAACTAGATAAAATAAAATGATTAAATGTATGTTACACAGCTCATGTTAGCTATAAGTATTTAGGTTCATATCGTTCATATCATCACACGGTGTCTGAGTAAAATATAATGACGTGTCAATAGTGTCACTATATTGAATCAAAATGCCAATATGAAAGCAAATAATTATGTTCTTTTAGTGATCATGTAGCCTACTAACGTCTCTCTCTGTAGGCCTATATAAAACCTTTGACTCAGTTGGCATTCTGGAAAGGAATCTATATAGGCTATATAGGCTATATAATATATATATATATATATATATATATATATATATATATATATATATATATATATATATGGGGGGGGGGGGCACTGTACACAATGTACAGCTCCAGAAAAGAGCTCTAAGTCACAACAGAATTAATATCTTTACAAAAAAAAAAAAAAACGAAGCGGAAAATAAGCCTGCGCTCCGGAGACAGAAAGAAATGGGGGGGGGGGGGGGGGGGGTTGAAAAAGCGCTTATTAACAGGATGTGGTTGCCATGGCTACTGATGTGGGGTTGAGTGGATGACCATGGCAGGCCTGCATTTCTTATGCAAAAACGGCGAGCAGAAGAGGAGAGATAGGCTGCCTACCAAATATGCTGGTGTGATGATGGCAAAGCGTTGGCGGATGCTGCTGCTGCTGCTGCGATGATGGCGAGCACGGCTCTTGTGAAAAGAAGAAGGCCGCAGCTCTGGCCTGATGTCCCTGTCTCCAGCCTCATCCCTCACGCAAGCATGCTTCTGCAGGGGGGGAGGAAAAGACGAAGTGAGTGGGGGTGGGCGCTAACCGAGCGCCCTGCTGCTGATGCTGAGGATGAGGTTGATGCCGCTGCGTCTCCCTGCTTCCCGCAAACAGCCTGCTGCTTCCAGCGCATCCTCTTCACCCTTCATCTGTTACTGGCGTATGTCGTTCACAGGTGCCTGCAAAAGGCACAGCATCGCGATGGATGGCGCGCGAGTCGCTCTGTACGGCGAGAGCGGGAGTCCGTAGCCTCTCTTCAGACTAGCGGCTGCACTTCCTGAGAAGAAAGAGGAGGAGGAGGAGGAGGAGGAGGAGGAAGCATACAGATCCGGTGGGATAGAGTGAGTTACGCACGGTTACGCAATGCCTACCACGGGCAATCAGCGGGAAAGAGTGTGCGCGCGTGCGTGCGTCTTAAACTTTTATCGTTTCTAACTCTACATACTTAAAGGTGCAGTCAGTGTTTGTTTATTTGTGTTTGTTTTTTATTTGTTGCAAATTAAAAGTTGTACGTGTAAGGTAACACTTTAAAATACGGATCCTTCGTTAATGAATAACTACACAGGAACAAATGAGTAACACAATGTTAACAATCTAGTAACTACAGTTAACTAACAAGTAACTCTGATTAACGAATTAGTAATTAATAGCACACAGATTTAAGTGGTAGTTCACTATTAACTAATCAATAACTACTATTTTTTTAATACTTCCCAGAGAACTACTGAATTTTTTACAGATTTAAGTGGTAGTTCACTAATAACTAATCAATACTATTTTTCAATACTTCCCAGAGAAATAATGTGTTACTAGTGTACAAGTGTTACTACATACTTCTATAGGAATTACTAATTATTTGGATCTGTATTCTAAAGTGAAGATCATGTTAACTAACTAGTAATAACTCAAGTGTTACTACATACTTCTATAGGAATACCAAACACAAGTAATTTCAAGCGTATGAGATATTGTTTGTGAACTTTTAAATACTATACTTTTAGAAAATTTCTTTAGAAGTATGCATTAACACTTGAGCCATTACTAGTTAGTTAACATGATCTTCACTTTAGAATACGGATCCAAATAATTAATAATTCCTATAGAAGTATTAACACTTGAGTCATTACTAGTTAGTTAACATGATCTTCACTTTAGAATACGGATCCAAATAATTAATAATTCCTATAGAAGTATGCATTAACACTTGAGTCATTACTAGTTATCATGATTCCATGCTGTAGTTACTAGGGCTGTTTTCGACTAAGGATTTTCATAGTCGAATCTGATTCGTTAGATTTTGCCATAGTCGACTGATAGTCGAACCTTTTTTTTTTTTTTTAGATAGCAGCCAGATTTTTTCCATTTCAAACAAAAGAGCTAAAAAACACATCACACATATATCATAACATTTCATAAACATGAGGAGCAATATGAGAGAGAAATTTGGTGATCGTTGTTTAGGTAGGCTACATTAAACCACGTAAAGCTTTTTAACGCACATGAGAACCGCGTGGAGTCAACTCACAGCCGCTCCGCAGCCCTGCTGAAAATGTGAAGCAGAAACGCTTAATATCAGATAACGTCCATAATAATTGGACTCCGGGTTCGATTTTTTTTACCATTTTCAGTGGTTATGAGGAGCAATATGAGAGGGAAATTTGGTAATCGTTGTTTAGGTACATTAAACCACGTAAAGCTTTTTAACGCACATGAGAACCGTGTGGAGTCAACCCACAGCCGCTCCGCAGCCCTGCTGAAAATGTGAAGCAGATTTTTGAATACATTTTTATTTATTTACATTAGTAAGCTACAGGACATCGTCTTTCAAAACATGACCTGCGCGAAAGCGAAAAAATAAATAAAATTGTACCCAGCCCTTCTGAAAATGCGAATGTGTCTCTGTCCCCAGCACATTTCAAACCAAACTGACGCCCATGTATTCGACTATGAGGTTCATAGTCGAATCAGACCTCTCCGAATCGAATCGTCGAATCCTCGACTATTAGAAGTCAGCCCTAGTAGTTACTAATGAAGAGCCAACCCGAAAGGGTAGAATCATCTAATCATTCACAGGATATATATACACACACATATTTATATATATATATCTACATATGAGCAAAGAGACATACATAAAAACACTTTTGAGAAGTAGGTTAAATAATAAAATAACTGGTATTTGGATGGCTGATGACTCAGTATGTTCCAGTACTCACCATGATGAGTCTAGTTATTCAAAGCCAGTCCAGAGGAATGCCGGAAAATCGGCCACAGGGTAAGTGTTCCAGACAAGTGCATTTATAAAAACAATTCTTAAAAATTATTTAGTTTATGAATAGTTCTCTAAAAGACAGCAGTGCATAGGCTAATTATTGACAGCTTTCCCAAATCATAAGTCTGCTACGCTATTACATATTTATAATTAGTGTACAGTATCTAGCAGTAATGTTAATCTAGTGCTATAATTTTTCCTGCATTAGTTATTAAGTTTTGCATGAATTGTGACTTTTTTTCATTATTTCTCTGGGAAGTATTGAAAAATAGTAGTTATTGATTAGTTATTAGTGAACTACCACTTAAATCTGTAAAAAATTCAGTAGTTCTCTGGGAAATATTAAAAAAATAGTAGTTATTGATTAGTTAATAGTGAACTACCACTTAAGTCTGTGTGCTATTAATTACTAATTCGTTAATCAGAGTTACTTGTTAGTTAACTGTAGTTACTAGATTGTTAACATTGTGTTACTCATTTGTTCCTGTGTAGTTATTCATTAACGAAGGATCCGTATTTTAAAGTGTTACCAAATACACTTACAATGAGTGTCAGTAGGCTATTCTACATGTCCCCCGTTGAGTGTATAATCCACTGTTTCACGCAATCGACCAAATTACTAATCATAATAATATAAAATATAATAAAGAAAGAAATTAAACCAAAAACAATGACCTGCAGCATTTGAGGAAAATTGCCGCGAACACAGGTACGTCATCATAGCGTCACAACAAAATGCCTCCAGCATCAACACACAATAAGAACAAGCTAAAAAAAAAAAACTTAATCCATTTGCGTGCACTTTTAAACACCTAATTCATTAACATGTCAACTTTTTGTCATACATGTTTATTATGAGTTCTTACACAATATAAAGATTTACCTCACCCAATTATCATTATTCTTTACTCTGGTGCAAGTTGCAACAGTGTCAAATTCTACGTAAAACATTTTGAGGTGAGTTTAGCCTATAGGTAATTATGAGAAATACATAAAAGAGACTGGGGAATTTCCTTATTCTCTCAAGTAAAGCATTTCCTGTGTGGTTTTAGAGGTTAAGAGAAATTGTCTTTGATCTTTTTGCCCCACATATAAAATGCAGACCTGCCTGACACTCAAAAGCATGAATTCTGCTGAATTAACACTAGCACCATTCCAGTGACAGGGTTACAAACATTCCAGAGTTGACTGAAGTTGATAAACATTTGAAGGGGCAGAAGGTGCCGCTATGCTGAGACTGAGCTGACACACACCCATGCACATCCAAACCCCAGGATGTTAAATCAACAACAGATACAGGAGAAAGTGACCACAGTCCGCATACAACACTTCCAATGTATCCTCTTTCCCTCCGCACTCTACCTTGTGCATGATTTTTGGTAAGAATTGTGGAAAGTACCAGGTACTGAGCTATTACCTGTGTTTTGCTGAGAAGACACTGATTCCCCCTGTGACACAACTTTACCACATCAGTGCCACACTTATGCTTGAACAGACAGACTTCTTACCAAAGAAATTAGGCCTACATGTATTTGTCTAACCATTTTTTGCATATGTGGCTGTGAGATCAGACTTTATTGGGGGGACTATACAGTATGTTTGTGCAAGTTCTAAACTTTTGGCTCTGGGGTTTCCCTTGTAGTCATAAGGGGTAAAAATAAAGCTTAGCTCAGATAACATCAGATGTGCTTTTCTGTCCACGTAAGGCATTCTGCATGCAATAATGCACAATTGCATCACACAATAGTTGAGTAAAAGTGCAGCAAATCAAAGCACAGCAAAGTTTTCGTCATCTCCTTGTCTGAAGTTAGGCTGAAATTCTAAACTGTGCTTTTGCGTTGAAGGTCGAAAGGTATCAGTGAAAATCTAGTTGAGAAACTACCTTCCTATTACAAGACCACTTCCTGTTGAACCAACAACGGGCACAGAGTTCAGAGCAAGGGTGGAAGAGCGCTGTGCTGGACTGTGGTTATTTTTTTATTATTTTGCTGCTTTTAGCATGGCATTGTCAAACTTAGAGCAATGTTTTCGACTGATGATATGTAAAAATGTTCAAAAAGTGTGATCTCAAAATGCAAGAGTATATTTGCATTAAAAAAAATCTCAATGTAGATAATGAAATGAACTCAGAGATGTTGCCGTGTGGCATTGTGCAACATCAAAATCTTTTTATTTAAGATTTCAGAGGAAACAGTAAAATGAGATTTTTACTTATAAGCTCATTTGACGTAATGACGGTTGAGTAAATAGAGATGATTGCTCAACCTATCCAGACTCTGCATCACATAAGGAGATGCATCAACACAAAACTGGGTGGCAGCTAAAGAAGGAGGGAGCATTACACATAGTACATGTGATAATGAAGACGCAAAAAGAAAAAAAAAATTCTGGGAACTCTTGTTGCCTCAGAAAGCTGGCCGCGTCATTTCCTTCCAATGACAAATGTGTGGTTTCAGTCTTTAAAAACTATTTCAGAGTTATGATCATGACCAGTTTGAAACTTTGTCTGTGAAAGGAGAATGAATTGTCATGTTAGGAACATGGTCTGCCTATCTCAGAGATCACAAGCAAAATCCAGTAAGTATTACTGCCACACTGCACACATAACAAAATACTTACAGTCATACTTAAGAATAGTCAGACATGGAATATTATTAATGCTGTGATTCAATTAATAACCCAATTACAATACACATAAACGAAACACGCATATGTATTGAAGTGTGTTGCATTTGATATAGATTTACATGTACTGACTATATATATGTGCACTCATAAGATCATTATCTGGTCATTCATCTGGACACAGTGAATGTGAATCTAAAGACATGTTTTTGTGAAAGCGTGCACCATAAAATGTGAATTTGTTCTGACTTGAGCTTAGTTGATTTGTTGAACGTGACTTTAATTATTATTCTTTTTTTAATTCAGGAATACTCCTCCCTCTTCTCATCTTGATTGCTGTCGAGTTAGTGCAACCAACAATGTCATGCAAGAATGAAAACTGCAGCCGGCTTCTTCGCAATAGTCTCAAGCTCACTAGGTTTACCAGCAAAGAGATGGCAGAGCTCTTAAGAACATATGTAAGTATTCTCTTTCTATAGTTACAATAATTAACCTTGCAAATGACATTTATGTCAATAATCCTAGTTTGGGTTGTGATTGGTATAAGAAAGAGGAGATGCTCTGACAATACATGCCTAATATGGTCAACAGTTGCTTGGGTGGTTTCCACGTCCAATGAGGTGATTCCTTTCATTGATAAAACTGGTTAGTTTTGAGAGTGGGTGGGAGTCTGTGGGTGTGTGGGAAGTATATATTGTGCATTAAGTGTGGAAATGAGTCTTTCAACAGAATTATTAATTGTCATATGTATTAAAAATAGTAAAAGACACTGAATGCGGGCTAGTTGTCACAGAGTGGGTATTTAAATAGCCTAAATAAATAAATGCAATTCTGCCTAAGCCAGAGGTTTTCAACCAAGGAGCCGTGGCCCAAATAAGACAAACAACAAATTATTAAGATATTTCTCATTTTAATTCACCCCCTGAAAGTTTTTTTGTGAAAGTTAAAAGTTAGGCCTAGTTAAAAGAGGTAGCCTACTTGGAAAAGTGTGATAGATGTGGAAAAAGTCATGTAAACTAATAATGTCTTATAACTCCAAGGGCATTTTTATAATATTTCTTTTTCTTGTTATGCCAAGCTCTAAAATATTTTATTTGTATTTAGAAATGTTGAGGAAAAAAACACTTAAAAAAAATTCCTAATCCTTATCCTGTAAATAAAGTCATGGGTTATTATGTTGTGGTAAGTGGGGTATTGGAATCAAACAGGCTGAGAGCCACTGGTCTAGGCACATGCCTTTAAGTCTTGCCTACAGAAAAACTACTGAACTTGTCCATCATTATTGGCCAGGGGAAAAAAAATGTAATAAAAATGGGGCATGTTGTCACAATAGGAAACTGACATTAAAATGCCTTCATTCTGTTCACTGGATTAGCCAAGAGCATTACCCAAGACAATATTGGAATTTAATATAAAGGATCAAATTTGTAAGGATAAAATAGATTGTTAAAAAAACATACAAAAAAACTTTTGTAAAACTCTATATATCTCTAGTTCTAGTTCTTATAGACTTTTTTCTTCTCTCATTCAGAAAACCAGTCAAGGAGACTCTACAGACCTGATCTGTGATATGCCAATGGACAATGTTCCAGAATCAACAATCTCCGGCCAGACTATATCGGAGCGCATCTTGAGTGTTTACACCCGCCTGAAAGAGTTTCTGCCTCACATGAAGACAGTTATGGAGCAGCAGAAAGACTTCAATCCTCCAACCAACCCTGTGGCAGAGGGGCTTGACATGATGATTACACATGTTCGCCGCACTGCTCTGAGAGTGAACTGTCTCTTACAAATCCTGCAACCAAATATACCCATTCCTGAGCCAGCTGAAAGGCCAACGGGAATTCCCCCAGCACAAAATATTTTCCAGCAGAAGGCCTATGGATGCATTGTCCTGTCTCGGCTTCAGGAGCTCCTTAGCAAAGCAGTTCAAGAACAAAAGTCTCTTAGGGGGGAAATGTGCAGAAAAAGGACAAAAAATGCATTCTGAGACATACAACGATGTTGATGTTTTAATAATAATATTTATTTTTGTTAATCTGTAACCGTTGAAAATATGTCCTGTGGAGTGTTTGTTGTATGTTATATTTATTGATTTTATTTATTTCCGCCCTAAATGCTTTATCCATATATGTAGGCAAAAAAGTTTTTTTTAAAACTTCCATTTGGACTAGAATGGATAACCTTCTTTGGATGTCATGGATGGCCATGGGTCCTTTATTATTTGACAGTAACAAACAAACAAAAATGAAAACAACTTGATTCAGTTATGAAGCATCGGCTGTCACCAGAACTGTATAATATGGCTGGATATGGAGCATTTTACCATTCAGGAAAGAAGGCTCAAAACAATTCTAAGCACTTACTCAGGATTTACTCGTCAGAGACAATTGTTTTGATTATAAAGAAATGTGCAGTGATAAACTGTGATGTCACACGTTAGCCATATTGGCTTTTGTGGTGTGCTATTGTAGCATGACCTGAATAACCTTGTAAATGTATATGTACTTTTTGAGACAGCCTTGAGTTGAGACCATTTTAGAAGTCAGGAAGTACAAGAGACTGATATCAGCCCTTAATGACGCATTCATTTCACCACATCAGAAAGGGGAAAAAACTGACTAGACGTCTCCCCTGTCACAAGGTATAAGTGTGTGTGTTTGTGTCTATGTGAGTGAATCTCAAGCAATTTGCTTGATAGTTTATTTACTTTGGTTATATGTTTCACTCAGCACAGCAATAAATGCTTTCTATAATTTTCATTGTTAAATTATGAATGTAATTATTTTGATACCTATTTATATGAAAACTGTATGTATGTGCATTGTCATGGTGGAAATCACTTTGCATTCATCTTCAATATAAACTAAGCAAAAGGAAACTTCTGTTCTTGTACTTGTACAAATGTCGCAAAGTTGCACACATGGACATTCAGAAATGCTTCCTTTCTATTTAATATATTGCTGACACTTTGAATGACAACAAAATCAAAGCATGAACACTAATATGAATTTCATAATAGTTCATAGTATCATACCAAATAACATGCAAAACAACACAGCCAATAAGAATACACAGCATCTTAATTATTGTTAAATGTTTCATCTTTTTATTCATTTTATGTTGTGAGCGATGGCAGTAAAAAAAAATGCCATTTCAGGCACTTTGCCCTAGTCACACGCTTATGTGGAAATGGAAGTAGGAAGATCCATTATAGGTCAAGTTCTTCATGGCAATGTTTTTAAGGAAAAACAGGAGGGGAGCTTTATCAGCATTTTCCCCCATTTTGTTAAATGTCTGTTAATATTATATTGTCAGTTAATATTGCAACTGGAAAAAGCAAAATGCCTTTTTACATTCACCTCAATTAAATATTTAGAGACATAATCATGCTGAATCAGGGGAGGAGCTTCCCAACACAATACTACTTCAGAAGGTTAGCGATGCAAAAAGTGTCATGGTATGATATGTTGCAGGGTCATGACATTCATGCAGTGACTCTCCTATGGATCCGCCAAACCCATATTCATGAAACGGCCAGATGGTAAAATGGCTGAAAATTGCTGTTCATCTGATTTGGCAGGGTAAGAGTACATTTGTGATGAAGAATGCCTAAAAAAAGTCAATTTTTAGCGCTTTAGCCCCTGTAATTGGTACTTAAGGACATTTATAAATGAGAAATGCAAGTTTTTCAATAAAAATTAAATGGAATTTTTTTTATTGAAAACATGTTTATGCAGGCAAAATGATCTGGGGATCCACCAAACTCTATCATCATACTGCAAGATTATCTCAGTGTTTTCCACTAGGTCATAAAGGTTTTAAACCTTTCTAATGAACACTTGACATTGTACATAATTATCTCTAGTTAAATGGTCCTGGAAACTTCTGTCCTGAAGTTATGCAAAACAAGAGCTGCATTTTGTTCATACAAAACAGTTAAAACAGCCACAGTGTTATGTGTAACATGTGTTATGAGACATTGCATCAAACTTCCTGATGTCTAACAAAGTTGATTTCTGTAGAAACACAGATGGGTTTTTTGTAACAGTGCCACGCTTACTAACAAAGGCAGTGGCACATCTTTTCATGAAACAAGAAAAAAAGGGTACACAAAGACTCACAGAGTCTTTCACAGGTAACTTGTGGTGGGGAATACCCCCTAATCAAATAATATACAATCAAAACAGGTGCTCATGAGAGAACTTCTTTCCTGTCTTGTGTTGGCAACCTCACTTGACACTTTCACACGAAATATGAAAGTGATCATCGCCTTTTTACCGTCAAATACTGAAGAGATCTGAGAAATGCTTTGAATTGTTTCAGTGGGGGAAAAAACAGTGCATTTCAAAAAGTGTTGCAAGATGCCGTTTTATTGTGGTAAATGCAAATTGCACATTCAATACACCGTAAGTGCATGAAGAGGTTTCTTTTTCCGTTTTAAGGTTAACAGGAGAAACATTCATTCATTTCTTTATTCTGATACATTTTTTGCCCTTTCACAGAGTAAATTCTAGTTTCATTTTTGCAACTACAAAAACGCTTTATGCAAAACAAAACTACATTTGCATAATTCATGCACAATTTATAACTGCTAACACAGCTCAACTTGAGCTCTATGTCTCAAAGTTTGTTATTGCTGAAATATACGTGGCTGCTGATATTGATTAAAGGTCTTTGGTATCCACTAGAAGTTACAGAACATCAATGCATGCTGTCATTATTTGTTTTAGAATATTTTGTATTGTTTATAATGTCATTTTGTTGATGAACACTAGAACACTTCTTGCTGCCCTTGCAAGAACAGGCTGAAACATGCTTATTAGTTGTACATAAACCTGAGTATTTCTATATCCACTGACACAAACAAACCTGTTACATTAGCAATATCTGCTGGTTGATAAGAGTAAATGCAGTTCTTTATTTCAGATTATGGATTCAAGTAGTTTTATTTTATTAGTATTATATGCAGATCACACATAAAAAGAGCGCACACAATATTGCTATTGCTATATCACAGTGTTAATAATATGAATGTTCTATTCAGTATTAATACTGAATTGCGTTTGGTTATAAGCATTCAACATTGCATTTTTATAGGAGGGTCTATACAAGTCAAATAAATAAATAAATAAATGCCTGCATAGTATTAATTGTATTGGACCGTAATTGTGTAATATGTGCATGCAAAGCCAGGAGTTTCAGATACCAAGACACTTTCTTTCTTATTGCTTTTTAACTTCTGTAAAATGCTCACTCTGCGCTTCCAATAAATAGTTCATAGAACTAAAGATCTATCCAAACTATTCTAAACCGGCCTCATCTAATAAAGTGCTTATTTTACTAGAAAGTATACATTTAACCAGCAGTATTTAGACAGAATGTTACTTGCACAATACAGTTGTGTCCATGTTTAAGAAGCGAATGTGCATTGTCGTTTCGATTTCAACTCCTTTGAGAATCTGTTGAGCAGGAAACCAGGAAAAAGAGGTGAAGGCAGGTTATAAAAGTAAGGCAAGTCTTATGAGAACAGACCATACAATGTCTTATGTTTACACATGTTGTATGTGATGATGTTTAATGCAAATACAAAGTAGTGTATTTGCTTAAAAGATAATGCCCATATTGTAAATTAGACAATCTGGCTTGTGCATAAAAATATATAAATTTACAAACCTTCAAAAACTGCTCAAATGTTATTCCTTCAAAGAACTCATCTGGTGCCTGGTAAAACACACACAAACACAGATAGATTAGCAAGAGATGTGTTTGTGTTGTGTGGTTAACTATGCCTGTGAGGGCCAAATGACCTCACTTATATGGTAAATATCTTGACATTTAACATTTTTAAAGGCTTATAAATTGGACAAATCATGCTTGTATTTAAATCTAGTGTTTTGTACAGGTTTTGTGATGGTTAAGGGTCAAGTTCCCCTCCTTAAACTGCCACCTTACCGTGGTGGAGGGGTTTGAGTACCCAAAGGATCCTAGGAGCTATGTTGTCCAGGGCTATATGCCTCTGGTAGGGTCTCCCAAGGCAAACAGGTCCTAGGTGATGGGTCAGACTAAGAGCGGTGCACAAACCCTTTATGAAGAAATTAAAAACTAGGACCGTGACTCTGGCGCAGCCGGGGCCCCACCCTGGAGCCAGGCCCGGGATTGGGGCTCGTATGCGAGCGCCTGGTGGCCGGGCCTCCCCCCATGGGGCCCGGTCGAGCTCAGCCCGAAGGAGCAATGTGGGGACGACCTCCCGTGGGCTCATCACCGGCAGGAGGGACCATAAGGGGCCGGAGCAAAGTGGATCGGCAGGCAGTCGAAGGCGGGGGCTTCGACAACCCGATCCCTGGACACGGAAACTAGCTTTAGGGACATGGAACGTCACCTCGCTGGCGGGGAAGGAGCCTGAGATTGTGCGCGAGGTTGAGAGATACAGACTAGAGATAGTCAGGATGACCTCCATGCACAGCTTGGGCTCTGGAACTACACTCCTTGAGAGAGGATGGACTCTTTACCACTCTGGAGTTGCCCCCCAGCTCAGCCGCCATGTGTTGGAGTTCACCCCGGAGAACGAGAGGGTCGTTTCCCTGTGCCTTCGGGTCAGGGATAGGTCTCTCACTGTCGTGTGTGCCTACGGGCCGAACTGCAGTGCAGAGTACCCGGCCCTCTTGGAGTCTCTGGGAGGGGTGCTGGAAAGTGCTCCGACTGGGGACTCCATTGTTCTACTGGGGGACTTCAACGCCCACGTGGGCAGCGACAGTGACACCTGGAGGGGTGTGACTGGGAGGATCTGATCTGAACCAGAGCGGTGTTCTGTTATTGGACTTTTGTGCTAGTTACAGCTTGTCCATAACAAACACCATGTTCAAGCATAAGGGTGTCCATCAGTGCATGTGGCACCAGGACACCCTAGGCCGGAGGTCGATGATTGATTTTGTGGTCGTTTCATCCGACCTCCGGCCGTATGTATTGGACACTCGGGTGAAGAGAGGGGCGGAGCGGTCAACTGAACACCACCTGGTGGTGAGTTGGATTCAATGGTGGTGGAGGAAGCTGAACAGACTCGGCAGACCCAAACGTACTGTGAGGGTCTGCTGGGAACGTTTGGCAGAGTCTCCTGTTAGTGAGATCTTCAACTTCCACCTCCGGCGGAGCTTCGACTGGATCCCGACTGGACCATGTTCTCCACCTCCATTGTCGACGCAGCTGCTCGGAGCTGTGGCCGACGCTGTGGCTGCTCGGAGCTGAATGCCGTCAAGCTGAAGAAGGAGTCCTATCGGGCCTGGCTGGCTTGTGGGACTCCTGAGGCAGCTGACGGGAGAAACAGTGCGGTTTTCGTCCTGGTCGTGGAACACTTGACCATCTCTATACACTCTCCAGGGTGCTGGAGGGTTCATGTGAGTTTGCCCAACCAATCCACATGTGCTTTGTGGATTTGGAGAAGGCATTCGACTGTGTCCCTCGCGGCGTCCTGTGCAGGGTGCTCTGGGAGTATGGGGTCCGGGGCCCTTTGCTAAGGGTTGTCCGCTCCCTGTACGACCGGAGCAAGAGCTTGGTTCGTATTGCCGGCAGTAAGTCAGACTTGTTCCCGGTGCATGTTGGACTCCGGCAGGGCTGCCCTTTGTCACCGGTTCTGTTTATAATTTTTATGGACAGAATTTTTAGGTGCAGTCAGGGGCTGGAGGGTGTCAGGTTTGGGGACCACACGATTTCCTCTCTGCTTTTTGTGGATGATGTTGTCGTGCTGGCCCCATCAGACCAAGACCTTCAGCATGTGCTGGGACGGTTTGCAGCCGAGTGTGAAGCGGCTGGGATGAGAATCAGCACCTCCAAATCCGAGGCCATGGTTCTCAGTCGGAAAAGGGTGGCTTGCCCACTTCAGGTTGGTGGAGAGTTCCTGCCTCAAGTGGAGGAGTTCAAGTATCTTGGGGTCTTGTTTCATGAGTGAGGGAAGGATGGAACGGGAGATTGGCAAACGGATTGGTGCAGCTTCTGCAGTAATGCGGTAGATGTGCCGGTCTGTCATGGTGAAGAAAGAGCTGAGCTGCAAGGCGAAGCTCTCGATTTACCGGTCAATCTACGTTCTTACTCTAACCTATGGTCATGAGCTGTGAGTCATGACCGAAAGGACAAGATCCCGTATACAGGCGGCCGAAATGAGCTTTCTCCGGAGAGTGGCTGGGCAATCCCTTAGAGATAGGGTGAGGAGCTCGGTCACTCGGGAGGAGCTCAGAGTAGAGCCGCTGCTCCTCCACATCGAGAGGGGCCAGCTGAGGTGGCTCGGGCATCTGTTCCGGATGCCTCATGGACGCCTTCCCGGGAAGGTGTTCCGGGCATGTCCCACCGGGAGGAGACCCCGGGGAAGACCTAGGACATGCTGGAGGGATTATGTCTCCCGGCTGGTCTGGGAACGCCTCGGTGTCCCCCCAGAAGACCTGTAAGAAATGTTTGGGGAGAGGGAAGTCTGGGCATCTCTGCTTAGAGTGCTGCCCCCGCGACCCGGCCCCGGATAAGTGGAAGAAGAAGATGATGATGATGATGATAAAGGGTCAAGTTGTGACATTTAAAACATCATTAATCAGATATAAAAACAATAGAAGTCTATGAGATGTTCTTTCTAATATAGTGAAATATTTGAAGTGGGACAAATTCAAAATATTATAACTCACTCGCTCATTCCCTCACTCACTATATATTTTTTATGTTCTTTGATGTCCCCATATGGAAGATTATTGCTGCCTTCACAAGTTCACATGCTATCGGAATTATCATAAATATGAGTTTCCTGGTTAAAAGTTGGACATAAATGCCCTCTCAAGTCGTATTTACCACTGGAAAGCTCTAAGATAATTTTGATACTCAAGTTTCCGAGATGGGAGGGCCACAAACTTTAAACATTGACATTAAAAAGATTTTCCCAATAAATAAAAAAGAATAAACCTGGTGTCCTCCACGATTTCTGTTTCTTCCGACAACAAAGCACTTGAATGCGACGAGTTCATAATCACGACTTCAGACGTGGGAAGTAGGACATTTTCGATAGGACATGAAAGGCAGCATTAATCCTCTATATGGAGACATCAAAGAAAATATAATATAATATAGTGAGTGAGTGAGTGAGTGAGTGAGTGAGTGAGTGAGTGAGTGAGTGAGTGAGTGAGTGAGTGAGTGAGTGAGTGAGTGAGTGAGTGAGTGAGTGAGTGAGTGAGAACGAACAGGGAAACCTACCATCACAACCATCACAAAACAAGTAGGAACAAATTCAGGTTACAACTTGCATTGATATAATATTGATATGTTATCTGATATACTCCACACACTGTTGTTGATCCAGCCTCTAGTTAACATACCATGGGACCTACTGAGATACTGGCAACCTCCAGCATTGCAGCATCTGCAATGCCCTTAGCTGTCTCCATCCCAAGAGCTCCACTACGGGACAGCAACTCCTCGACTACCTATAGAGAGACCACAACACTGCTGATAATCTTTGAAGATAATCATGAACTACACACACACACACACACAGTAAATGCTTTACTCAGATGGATTGAATTACACAAACATGAGTAATTTCTTACATGTCTGTATTCCTCCAGTGTTATTGTTCCATCATTGTCTGTGTCATGCATGTTGAACAGAACTACAGTATCAAGAAAGAGACAGTAATGTTTCACTAGTATTGTGAATTCATAGCTCAGTTCACTGGTACTTTATCTCAGCATGTTCTTACAGCGCAGTTTGGCTCTTCTCATTTCTTCTCTCTGCTCCTCTGTGATATGATGGGTCGGTGCTCTGAAGTACGACATGACAGTAAGGAATTCCTCAAAATCAATTTCTTGCGCAGATCCCACATCATCTTTCTGGAAATTCCTGTGTAGAACAAGCAAGTATAGTAAAATGTTATTGCTCCATATCAGCTTTGTGGAGCCCTGAATGTTAAACTTCACTATTAACCTTCAAGTTTGTGGTTGTCAGATCAATTTGACCGAAAGGACTTGGAAACAATAGAAGACACTATTCTAACAATCTCAAAGCTTGCAAATTGTTTTTTACTTTAAATATTTGTTTTCTAAATTAAATAAATAATGTGTTCAATCTCTCTATCATAATTAGAGATGTAAGTAACAATAAAAAATATCAAAAATCAAACAGAACAAAACAAATTTCTTAAGCCACAAAAGCCACCTTCTCAAATGATGCTAGCCAAATAGTGAATAAACAACCACACAGTGCAAAAATACTTCTTTACTATAAAGGTGTAGTTCCACATCTCTTATGAAAGAAGACATGCCGTTGATATTTGTGAGTTTGAAACTTAAAAAAAAAAAAACTTAAAAAATGTGACCTAGTATTCAAATGCATTATCACATTTGTGAAGCTGTGGGGGATAATATCAAGCCTCAAATAACTATTATCACTACAAATATCAAACATATACACTGTATATAAACAATTACAAACCTTTTATCAAAGAAAGCCTCTATAATCTGGGACCGAATTGGGTTGCTTTCCAAATCTTGGATTGTTTTAAAGTCATCTCTCCTTTAAATGAGAACACAAAACAATTAAGTCTGACACATAAAAGGCCAGCATTATGGTTGGCTGTATAACCAAACTAAACCACCCAAGCAGACCTATTAATCAAGCATAACACTAGTTCTGTCATGACAACTCTCGAAGTGTTTGGCATGGTAATGGATATGACCTTGGCCTTGGCCTTGGCGGAATAGATCTGCTACGCTGCTACTGCTGTAAAAGGTCACACACATGAATTACCCATAGCAGATCTATACAGGTGGAGCTGGGGAAGTTGAAGGTTTCTGTAAGCGCCCTGCAACTGCTACAGCAAATGCTAACCAAGTATTTGAAGGTTGAGCAGCGAGCTCATTAGCTACTGATACAGAATTAACCAATCAGCTGTGCCCTACAGAGAATGATGGGATTGCAAGCAAGCAAATTGAGATCAGCCTGTGCCATCTAGAGTTGCAAACCTTTACATTTTTTCTAATAGTAAGTACCAGCAAACTGGTTTGATTTGATTGATTCTTGAAAGACATTCTGTTGCAACACTCAAGCTGGAAACATTCTGCAGAATCATCTCCCAAACAAAACAACACTTGTAGATTACCGTAATGTTTCCTCGTTCTGACTGAGCTGCTTAAAACGATTGTGGAGGATTCCGATCTGCTCCAGTGAAACTGAGAGAGAATGAAAAGAATGGAGGTGCTCATCAAACAGAGGACTCACTGCACAATGCACTATGTGTGAAGTGAAACACAACTGCTATTAAATGCCTCACAGTGACATTTGTAACTGAATTATGAATGATCATGAGTCATGCAGTAACCTTAAAAAGGATCGGTCAACCAAAAATACAAAATTATGTCATTATTTACTCACCGTCATGTTGCTCCAAACCCTTATGACTTTATTTCTTCTGTAGAACACAGAAGGTGATGTTAGAGACTGACCACCAGTCATTGTTCACTTACATGGAACAAAATGAAACTGAGTGAGGCTTGAGGCTGTCATTCTGCCAAACACCTGTCATGTGGGTTTGGAACAACATGAATGCCTATGATGGGGGTGAATCATCACATTTTTAGGATACACACTGTAGGCATTCTTTATTTTTGTTTCCTTGTGGGTCTGTAGGACAGAGGTATCAACTAAGCATAAATAACCACTTGTGAAACCAGATGCACAATCTGCATGTTGTCATCCTTTGTCTAATTATGAATGCTAATTACCACAGGTCCATATTAGGGTTTTTTTTTTATTCAAAAAAAAGGGCTAAATATTCCAATAAGTACATACGCAGTAGGCTACAATCATGCAGTTTATTACACCACTTCAGTGTGTAAGTTGTGAAAAGAAGACATTTCCGATGTGTCACTACATAAATTCTCACTTTACTTTTCCTGAGTAAATGGTGCTGCGTTTGTCAAATATTACATTACAATAAGTAACGTAATGGGATATGAATGACATTAAACCCTTCGTAATAGTTATACTCACAGCCTGTCTTCTGTGATAGGGTTCGATATTGATGGTTATCCGGCAAAGACTGAAAGCTCCCCATCACGATAGTGATCCTACACCAAGCGTATGAAGTCTGTTCCTCGATCTTCCGGTGGTTTAGGTTTCACTCGTACAGCCGTGTTTGCCTTGCAGAACAAACGCATGCAAATTGCATTGTGCCTTGTGAGAATGAGAACATGTCCCCAGGGTCCTAAAGCCGCATAAACATCCTCCGCAGGAACTACTGTTCGAAGAATTCACGCCTACGATGATAATCCAGTTTGTAAACCTTTATCACACCCCAGCAGATATTAAAATATGATCAAATGTGTCTACACAATGAATGAAGACTGAATTGAACGCCACCTCGGCCACGTTCATTCATTATACATGTAACCGTGACAGCAGCAGTAGCCTACCCACATGGAAAGAACCTATATAAACATATATGTTTTAATATAGGTTTTGATATAGGTTTTTAATATATGTGACATATATAAAATTGGCCGTTTTCCTATATTATATGTACATATATGCACATATATGTACATATATGTATACATATATGTGCATATATATATGTACACATATATGCACATATATGTGTACATGTATGCACATATGTGTACATATATACGTGCATATATGTACCTATATAGGTACATATATGCACGTATATGTGTGCATATATGCACATATAGGTGAACATATACGTGCATATATGCACACATATATACGTGCATATATGTACCTATATAGTACGTATATATGTGTGCATATATGCATGTATATGTTCACCTATATGCACCTATACATTTACCTATATATTAGTAAAATTATTAATGTATATTAAGTGCATATATGCACCTATGTTTACCTATATATTAGTAAAATTATGAAAATCCATAGCTACTAGGCAACATAAATAAAAGCCCAAAATGTAGAAATTTACATTATTTATTTACTTAAAATAGTACAAGAACAAAAATAAGTAAAAAAAACAACAGAAAAAATGTTTTATCTTGTTGATCTTCTCAGCTCCGTGAGCTTCGAATTGATAGATGTGCCCATCTGCCCTCGGCTGGCTGCCGGCCACTTCTTCAATGTAGCATCTAGAAAAGACAAAAATAATAAGACAGTATAATAATAATAATAATATAGTGCTTCATCAGGAACCCAAAGTGCTTACAGTACAGCTGTGATTGGACACATATTTTGGATAAAGGGCTGATCATAATAAAAAATGCGTCATGTAAACACATCAATTGGAAGATTCTGATTGGATTCTGCTAAATCTGAAAGAAACTCAGATTGAAAACATCACCC
This sequence comes from Phoxinus phoxinus, assembly GCF_949152265.1. Taxonomy (NCBI): domain Eukaryota; kingdom Metazoa; phylum Chordata; class Actinopteri; order Cypriniformes; family Leuciscidae; genus Phoxinus; species Phoxinus phoxinus. The sequence goes on along the minus strand of NC_136878.1, from coordinate 19,487,379 downwards.
ACATTTTCCTGCTAGGTTTACTCGAAGAGCAATAGGATATGCATTAAAATCAAGCAAATCATTACCGGAATAGACTAAATAAGGCACAAACAAAGGACAGAGGGGATTAAGGGTGAAGGAGGGGTGAATATGATTATTTATGATTATTTATGAACACTTCAGATGACAACAATATGCCGTGAGGTTATTTGCAACACTATATGTTCTACAAAATATAGGACTACACACCTTACAGCGCAATATCCCAGAAATGTGGCTTTAGAAGAGGAAAGGTAGGATCAAGAAGTGAGCAAGCGATGAATTAGTATTATAGGTGCCAAGCAGATACAGTAACAATACAAGTAGGCTATTGTTAAAGTGGTGAAATTATAAAGTCTTAAAAGTTTTGTTTTCCCTTCTCAACGCATTATGCATTTACTCACCAAATAATGGCTGCCTTTTTAATTTGGTCAAGGGCGACCAGCTGCTCCCCATCTCCTCTGGTTGGCTTCCCACCTTAAAGTAATATTTCAAAATTATTATGAAAGGGGGTAAAATGAAGGTGGAGAAAGCAAGAGTTTTTTTTACATACACACACATCACATTTTCTTGAGGTGCAAGGAAATACAAAAATTCCAAGTAAAAAAGCGATGGTATGCCGGCACACAAACATAATTTATTCCACAGAATATGACTGACATGACAAGGACAGAAAAGATTAGGAACATGTTGTTTTGTACCGTTCAGGTTGATTTTCAGCAAAGTCTCCAAATCAAAGGTGCCCAGCAGCAGATTCCACACCATGGCAGTAGCAGATGTGGCAAGGCTTTCCACTTCTGCCTGGCAACACCCCAGAGCCCTTTATAACTTCAATCTGAAAAATAATTTCACATCACAATATTAATTTATTGGCAACTTTTAGAAAAATGTTCATGTTTCATATTGATTCTTATGTTTAGCTTCCCAATAGTTAATAGGTTTTTTTTATGTATAAATGCAAATGAATAATATGTATAAATGCAGATAAACGATAAAGATATGAAACAAATTAAAGGGATAGTTCACTTTGAAATTAAATGTTGGTATGTTTTAGCTTACCTCAAGGGCATCCAAGATGTAGGTGTCTTTGTTTCCGCAGTAGTTTCAATTTTGATATTTGTCTGTCAGTCATATAATGCAGGTCTATCTATGGTCACCTCCTCAAAGAGCATGCACAGAGAAGTACAAAGTAAACACAGAGTAAACAATTCCCCATCGTAAGTACACATCGATGGCCTAAGACAGGAAACGAGCGGTTTGTGTGAGAAAACGAACAGTATTTATATCGTGTTTAACGTTAACGTTACCTCTTGTAAGTTAGACAACCGTCCAAGTGATCTGAGGGCGCGTCACACACACCAGGAAGCGCGCGCGCCCTCAGATCACTTGGACGGTTGTGTACAAGAGGTAAACACGATATAAATACTGTTCGTTTTCTCACACAGACCGCTTTAATAAAAATTAGGAATAAGATTACTTACGATTGATGATAATGTCTTTCAGAAGGTTAGAAGGCGGCCTTTTCGCCATTCCACCAGCTTCTCAGTTTTTTTCAGTCCTTTCAAGAAAAATTCCGGACACAGTCGATTGCCAAAATACTATGGGATCCTGTATCCTCACCCTCAGTCCATTCAAGTAGGACATAACGGAACTCCAACGCTGATATCGCCATTTTTACTCCCAGCCGCTATCTTTCTTTCGGCGCGAAATAGCCAGGGGGGCAGTGTTCCGAAAGATATTGAAGCCGACCTGGGCGCCGCCATTGGCTAGCGGACCCCCACCTGCTGTTAGCATTCCATTGACTCCCATTCATTTTGGCGTCACTTTGACAGCGAATAACTTTACATCTGAGGCGTTTAAAGACACCGTTTGTCCATTGTTTATTTCTAAAGAAACACGAAAATGTATAAAAGGCTCCATTACCTTGTATCTTACGTTATGGCCCCGTAGAAGCAGTTTTTGTAAAAACAGGCTAACGATTGCGTCATACCCGCGCGACTCTGTCGCACAAGTCGAAAAATTACCGTATGGACAGGCAGAGAAGCTCGCAAGCAATCGGGAGGACGTGGAGGCATAAAGTCAAGGGAGAAGCCCATAGAGAGTGATAAAGTTGCTCCCGTTGCTAGCTCATGGACAGCAAATACCCACGCTCTCCGTCTCTGCGAGATTCGGAAGGGAATGATTCAGATTTCTCTCGGCACAGCTACTAGAAGACCTACAGGTTGCTCACGTCACATCTACGTCGTCAAGCTCAGTTTGAGCCTGCGCAGTTCGCCTTGCGATCAGGAAGTAAGTGCTTCTAATTGACTTCACTGCTCTCCGTTGAAACCTATGGGGTCGCTGTGTCCAGTTTATATACTGTCTATGGAAATAGCGCGCTGGGCCACATGCGGATGACGTCATCAACTGCGCGACGCTGTAGCGCCAATCGGTGGAGAAATGCTGGCCAGTATAAATAAATAACGTTGAGGAAATAAGACGCAATTAAAGAAAAGCAATAGATATGGATCCAGTACGTTACAAAATGTACCTTTGACTTGAAATTGGAAAAAAGGCTTGGTTGACAAAATAAAAAAACCACATTTCCTTCTTTTCCACATAGACTTTCTTCTTCTGTTGTTTATATGGCGGTTGGCAAACCAACTAAAGGTGCATTTCCGCCACCTACTGGGTTGGAGTATGGAGCACTACTTGGTACACTTTAGGAAGATAATTTTTTTTAATATATTTTTATTTTCCACTATCTTAGAAAGAATTGACCTTGTAAATGTTTCAAAATGTGCGGACATCATAGCTTTCCATCTCTTCTCACTTAATTGCCATAATAAAATTCCATAACATGCCAATTACATGTGATACCAATTTCACGTGTTCGCTAAGTTACACAAGTTCTTGCATTTAAAAAAAAAGAAGTTAGTTCTTAGTTATTGCCTTGATAAAAGACATTTTCATATCTTGCCAAAGAGCTACAAAATGACCAGATCCTGCCATGAGCTATATAGGAGACATATCTTTTATGTACATATAGGGCTTATATGTGGATATAAAGAAGCAATACAGGAGACCTATATGGCCTGTATATGCACATATATGCACCTCAATTTTGCCTATACGTGGCATATACGCATATATGCAGCATATATATTATCATATATGTGCATATATGCTGTATATATGCAGCATATATGTGCATTTAAACTGCATATAGGTTTCATATATGTGCATATATGCAGCATATATGTGCATTTAAACTGCATATAGGTTTCATATATGTGCATATATGCAGCATATATGTGCATTTAAACTGCATATAGGTTTCATATATGTGCATATATGCTGTATATGTGCAGCATATATGTACATATAAACTGCATATAGGTTTCATATATGCGCATATATCCTCATATAGGTTTTTTCCATGTGGGTACAGCTCTTTCTGGGAAACAGAATTGAAACACTGCATTTCTGAGAAGACCAAAAGCAACCTTTGACAAATTGGCGAGATTTGTTCTGTCACGTCAAACATTAATTGTTGCACTATAAGTATTTTTGCCCTATATAGCGTCTTCAGCCTTTCCTTGGAAAATAAACACAAGCCCACTGACGATGATATTATTTTTATTGAGCCGCAGGAATTTATGCACAAAAACAAACAAGATAAGCTTGGCAAAGGTTTTTTACATTTATTTTACATTTATTTATTTAAAAGGAGAAGCATTCCGATGTAATTTGCTAATTTATTGACTCTGAATTAAAGAAGTCTTTAACTATCACTTCAAGCATACCTGAAAAGCAGCAGTAGGTGCATTGCTAAATCTATTTATTTGTAATGTATTAATCCACCACACGATGGCAGTAAAGATTAATCAGATGACAATCAACCCATTCAAAATGTTTCCCGTATTTTCTTCACTTTGCAAGCACATGATGTAGTCATGTCATATATGACAATATAATTGGAAATAATGAAGATATGACTTTGAATAAACCAATCAGGCGTAGGCTAAGGAGTAGCCTACTTGTAAGACTTAGATTTTGAGAGAGAAATTGATTTATTGTGATTTATCAAATGTATTTTTTTTTTGTTACGTTTCAGTATAAACTAACAATTCTGAGATCAGCTAATTGTAAAGGCATTTAGTTTTTCTATAAATAAACATCTATTTTTAGACATTATAGACCATTTCTTTTCATTGTTGCACAAGCCTCAATAGGCTTGAAAATAAAGCTGACAGTTTGACCCAATTCAGATCCAAAACTTTGAAGAAACTTCAATTCAGCAGAGGACCACTTGCCTTGACCTAGTTTAGAAGAGCTGTACATTTATGTCCACTTGAGAGAGAGCACACCAACAGCAAAAAAAAAAAAAAAAAAAAAAAAAAAAAAAGGTGGTTGTCTTTTTTTCTGTCTTTAGAGCTACTTTATCAGGTGCACTGGAGTTAAATAAGCCAAGCGCTGGCCATTATGGTCTCGGCTTATCTTTATGTCCATCATTTACATAACATTAATTATGGGCCTTAAATAGCCTGTATTTTTCCATTTTTAAATGTCCGGATAAACCCTATAGTTTTTGGAATAGATCATATAGCTCTAGGAAGAATGCAGTCACATTTCCTGAGGAAAATTTGTCATTGACGTGCTGAATATTTTTGCAGGAAAAAAAACTATATTTTTCACATAACACCTATGACCTGGCAAGTCTAATGTATCATCTTTATTTGTTGAATAATTCTGGTACAATTTTCTGGGGCTTTCATTGTGATATTCCCACAGTGACACTCCACAGAGAAACACTTCTCTTTATAGTTCAGTGCTGAATTTAAAAATGCAAATATTGATTGATTGACTACAAAGAACAAGTTTATCAGAGTTAAATTAAATTACTTCAGTCATGTAAAAAAACACCTTGCTTGAACAACCAATGGAATTACATTGCATAATTGATTATAATGTAATTTAGCTATTATGAAACATCTCAATCGCCATTATGAGCAAAGTATAAATACAATTGTTCACACACTAGTACATTTAGTGTACAAGATATGTGCTGCACAATGATTCATAAAGTATTAAACAATGTAAATGCAAAACATTAATTCAATTTTAGTGCAAGCTGAAAGATTAGTCACAGTGATTTATTTCAATATAACTGGTGATGCAAGATAATGACGAGAATCATATTCTGATGTCACAAATTCAAGTACAAATGCCTTGGTAGATTTGAATCTCATTGCTTTAAAATCACAAGAAACTTTTGGTCATGCATTAGTTCCATATGCATAAGTCAAGTCACCTTTATTTATATAGCGCTTTATACAATACAGGTAGTTTCAAAGCAGCTTCAGAGTAATAAACAAGAAAATAACAATCAATGATTTAAACTTCATCAAATAGAAGATGAAATAAAAATCCTGCTGTAAAGCAACTCTACAGAAGACTCCAGAAGACCTTTATATGAAGCTGTATACCAAAAATAAAAGGTTTTGCCTGTGTACCATGAAAACAGGTCCTTTTCTCTGTTTGCCTTAGTGCTTTCAATAACTTTTCACAATTAAACCATAGCTGTTCCCCCCACATAATATTTTGCCTTATTATATTAACCAACAAACCCACTATCAGTAACAGAATTCACATGTGGTCATATACGTTCCACACAAGTAAAGCACATCTTTAAAGAACAAACATTAATATTAGTTTAGAAAACAAAGGGAATAATTGCAGTGCAATTACCCTGGGTCTGGCTCTCGGCCAACTTCTGATGCACCTCACGCTTCGGCCGCCCGCCCCCACCAGTGGAGAGAGTCACTGTCTGTGTCTCAGTACCCCCAGGACGCCCTCTCATTCAGAGCAGCTGTTGTCTGAGAGCTAGAGGCAGCTCTCTGACACTCTGTCAGACTCTCCTCTTAGAGCCCTTCCTCTGCATGCCAAACAGCCAGTGTGTCCTCACGTTCTCATGATAGTGCTTTCATTAAAAACAAATATCTTCAATTAAATCACCATAAATGTGCACTGAAGGCATGGCATTGTGCGATGACCCCCGCCGTTTGATCTGTCAGCCCATATTAAGAATTTGACATCTAAAAATTGGAATTTTTTTTATTCAAAGCTTTGTTATTATTCGGGAAGGAAAGAGCTGCCTTCTTTCATTGTCAGTTATGTCAACTTTTACCGGATAGGAGTGGACATCATGTCCTTGAGCTTTATAGCAAAGCCGCGGTCCAAAGAAAAGAAATTCATTACACCTCCGAGCAGGCAGCCTACTCCTTTGGTAAACAGCGTAATGTTTCAAAGCTCATGAGAGGGTCTTACTGGTCGGCCAATATATTCCATCATACAATCATATTGGAATCTTGGTCATCTACAAAGCTAACAAAGCTTTCAAATGGGATTAAAACACATCTTACTTCTATAGCACAAATTATAAGTGTAGAAACCTAATTAAAGATAACCATATTTAACACTGTTCATATTTTGAATGATTCTCTGGCTACAAACATTTGATCAAACATAAACTGATTACATTGCAGGCTGTGGTCGATGTGTTTACTTCCCTTGCTGTAAGACGTAACCCCTCTGGTCCTTCTCGCCCTGCTCTCAGCGGGACTCGAACCAGTGTCTAGCAGAGATCAGGGGAGTGAGGTTTACCTGTACAGCTCTCACTAGCTTGCCTCTGTTATACCCCCCTAAACCTCAATCCCACCAGGGTCACGGCACCAATATAACCCCACCGGTTCTACTTGAACCAGCATCTCCGGCATGGAAGGCAGGCACACTGACAAGGACGCAAAAGGCCACAGTCGCTAGTGCGCCTCTTGAGATCAGAGAAGTGAGGTTTACCTGCACAGCTCTCACTAGCTGGCCTTTGTTACACTGGCCCTTTCCAGAAACTTTAAGCAGTCACACAAGCCTCTATTTACATGCATAAGAGTGAGCAGGACATCTCATACTGCAACGCAAACTTTGGTGTTTGACACCAATTCAAGTGTGGTACAGTTTGATTGACAATATCATAATTCCAGCTGAACGTACAGAACAAAACAAATGATGCCCAGTCAACTACAATTATTTAAGACTTGGTTTTATGTCTGCATCCTTTATATCTGGGCACTGATCATAACTGTTGCTCTATTTTATTTTGAGCAAGCATGAAGCCAGCCTTCCCTACCCTGTCCCATTTTACTCTTGAAAACTACCACTTAAAGAATTTATCACGTTTGACTAAAATTTACATTCAGTTACAAAACACTATGCAGGGCATTTAGAAAAGTTTAAGAAAATACTACAGGTACCACTAATGCATTTTTCTTCCCAAAGAAATTCCATGGGAATTGTGAGAGCCGTTATAGGTCAGATCTAAACGAGAGGCTGCCTACGGTGACAGCTTACACCAGATAAATATTTAAATCACACATGGTGGAAAATATAAAAGTAACTGCAGAACTGCAGTTGAGAACAGGACAAGGGAGAAATACATAAAACATAAAAGTTAAAACTCACTCATTATGTATTGGCGAGAACAAGAGGCCATGATATTAGAGCATCTGTGGGACTGGGAAGTGATGCTGATCAGAATGACATCTAACAATTTAGAATGAAAAATGTGTCGAATTTACTGCAGCTAGTAGATTCATTTGAAATGTCCAGTTGAAATGACAATTCTAAAATCTACAAAAGCTCTCAAATGCAAAACAAAAATACACATCATGTGACTGGTGGAATTCATTGTAACCGCAGTGTAAGCTGTTTTACTGTTTTAAAAAATGTATGCTACATTAAAGGTCAAATAAAACCTGAGATAAGAGCATTTCACACATTTTTCAATTAAGTGTAGTTTCAGACAGGAGCTCCTCTGTAAATCCCATTAGCTTTTCAGAAGGGACAAGCATACTCCAAAATTCATACATTTTCAAGAACAGATTGCGCTGTGTTATAAGAGAGGAAGCAAAATTATTAATCAGATCCAATGTTGTGACTGCAGTTAACTGCACAGATGATTATTCATAATGAACTCTGAACAGCTAACTTTATAATAAGCATTGTCTTATTCTGTAAATTGTCAGATAAATGAATTGTAAAAGTAAATATCACAAAACTTTAACCATGTATTTTCATATATTCATATTTTACATTTAATCCTTTTTAGACAGCCAAGTTACAAGTTAAATAATACATTTTTATACAGTAAAAATATATATTTATATAAATATAATTAAAAATGAAATAAAAATGCAAGATATTTGATTTTAAAATGTTATATTAATTTGTCAAGATTTAGTTTCCTTCCTCTCTTTTCCTCAATCTGTGTGCGCAGGCATCAGACAGCTGTGTTAAATGGTAGTCGCCTCTCTAAAATGTTTCCATCCGCTTCACATATTCATGAGTACAAGTTACAACACAAACACATTAAGTTACTTGCAGCGAGCAGAACACTTCCACCTTTCAACCAGAGGAAGTTCGCATTCAGCCCATCCCATTCCGCCAATTAAAGTGTGACATTGTTTCATGGCGGCAACAAGATTAATCGTGCGACAGCTTCTTGAATTAGATATATCGAGGCTCTTGAAATACCCCTTTCAAACTGGTCTTTCCTAGGGATTGCCATATTAATCTCCCCCTCTTTTCATTCTTCGCCGAGGAGCTCATCTGCTCTGTCTCTGCGTGCCATGAATCAAGCATTTGTGACTTGCATACAGAGGAAGGTTCCTCAGGCTGTTCTCTCATAATCCCTGACAAACGCCTGCTTCCCAAAGAAACTCACATTTAGCCTGATTTTTTGGCGGGTTATGACACAGACAGCCGGAGACAAGCAACCTTGTCTTTGTTTTGAGAAGCCAACTGGACTCCGGGGCTAACATTTGACCTTGGGGAATTCATTAGTACACTTAAGGAGATAATAAAAGCATATTGGCCCACTGCTGCAGATCTTTCAGGTAACCAGAGGTTTCTTTTACGACGCCTCTGTGGCAATTGATCCGTCTTTTTGCTGCAGCACTTCCCAAACGGCCTGTTAAGAGAGAAGATGAATGTAACGAGGAAGGTGGATGACAAAGAATGTTGTTCAAACAAACAGTAGTAAAGACTGCCCTGTATTAATATAATCAGAACAATTAATCAGTTCACACGGCCGTAGGGGAGACTGTCCTCTTAGCTTAATTCAAGGTCAAAACCCATAAAATATCAATGAAATGCTCTGTGTTGTTCAATGCATGCATGAAGGGTGTATTAAAGAGGACGCTCATCTACAGCATAACCAGGAAAAATTAAATAGGCCATGTAAAGTTGCTTTTGGTAAAAGTGTAAATGCTTTGACATAGTATAACAATCCAAAGAGCTCAGTCCAGCTTCTTGTGAATAAACCATGAGGTTTGTCCCTTGGGTCACCTTGCAGAAAACAATAATGGTCAGACTGCCTGTATAAACTCATGGTTGAGAAGGATGGGCTGAATCTACTCAGACAATGGCTAGCAAAGTGGATGCTTGAGGACATTAAATTAGCCAAAAGTTTCAAGGCCACATAATAGAATACCGCAGTGCAATTTACCTCCCAACAGATGAGAGTCTGAAGGGCTTCCTTTCTGTCCATTAGGTCAAGGTTTTATGTTGACATTGTCTGTGTATAAGAGCATCTAAAACGGTTCACAATAGCCTATACCTGAAAGAAAGAGGAACAACTGAAAAATGTAGCCAATTACACACATAACCTTGCAATGGGAAAGAACAGAGAAATGGATTGTAACCTTAACTGTGCCAATCCTGTGCTGCATCTCAGGTAGCTTTGTTCACTTTGAGAATAATGCTGTAATTAAAAGAAATATTTTCATATTTATGTTGTGGTATTTATTTTGTGGTAAGCAAAGAATGTAATTATTCAATTTAAGGCTTTGAAATCTATAATCCAAAAACATAAGACTGGGGAGCTAAAGGATGTGCCAGTGTAAATTACATGAAATTCAACGTCAATCCATTCATAAAAATGCCTTAATCCACAAACACATTAATGCACATTTAAAAAAGGAAAAGTCACCTTCTCTGAGGGTGACCTGTGGACACTGACACTGACATAAATGTAACTAGCATTTCATAAAAAACATTTATCAATTTCAGTTGACCTAACCTGTCAACAAAGTCATCCAGAATCCTTTTAAAGGAGGGTAATTGAGTCAGCTTAAAAGGTAAGTGTATTGAGGCATGTGTGGAGGCAGTACATACAGCATTCAATGCTTCCAGCAGTGAGTCACCAATTTCAACGAAATACGTTGTTTTTAAATGGCATGAATTTACAATTAACCCATCTCTGTGCAAGATGTGAATGAGGGTGTGAAATGTTTGGAACCATTACAACAAGATATAAATAGATGATACTAAACTGCATCAGGCCAAACTAAGGCATATTTACGTAATTTAATGTTATTGTGCAACTGCAGAGACCCATGCAAGTAAAACCATTGTATGCCTTGGACTGGAGGTACGGGGTCAAAGGAATTTGAAAAGGACATATTGTCAAGTCAGTTCTACACAATTCCCCAGGGGTGAGCAAAGATATCACCTCACTCACTACATGAGCGGCTTGGGAGAAACTCCCGTCAGATTTTGGAAACCTCAGACAGGAACGAGAGCAGAATGTAAAATAGCTTCCTTACTCTGAGTGGTGAGAATTTTCCATTACACCGGTGAGCCAAAAAAAGAACAAACAAACAGATGCTGCTGAGCTTTTCCAAAAGACTGATGTTCAGTAACTTGCTACATTATTTTTGTATATAGACATATCCTGTCCTGTGGATGAGAAGACTATAAAATCGCAAAGAATTTAAATGGTTTCTACGCACGACTATTGCCTATATATTTCTGCTAAAATCTCAGTGCTACGTCAGCTTATGCATAGTATCATCCCATAGCATATGTGTGTGTGTGTGTGTGTGTGTGTGTGTGTGTGTGTGTGTGTGTGTGTGTGTGTGTGTGTGTGTGTGTGTGTGTGTGTGTGTGTGTGTGTGTGTGTGTGTGTGTGTGTGTGTGTGTGTGTGTGTGTGTGTGTGCGCGCGCGTGTGTGTGTGTGTGTGTGTGTGTGTGTGTGTGTGTGCGGGTGTGTATATATATATATATATATATATATACACACACACACGCTATAGTAAACACATTTCTATTATACTGTATTAAAACTAGGCTTTAGAAGCTTTAAATACCTTTAGCGTAAAGACAGATTGTATCAACATTGCTTAATTTTCTCACAATTTCCATTCACAGTGCTCTCCTGGAAGTTGCAGTGGCCAATTGTATATGCATGCGGAAGAGATCGAGCATTAAAAAAATCTAATTCAACGTTTTTTGGACATGTTTTAGTTTTTATCTGCTTGACCTGTTATTTTATAAATAACAAACTACAGTTTTGATCACTACACAAGCTTCTGCTGCTGGTCTTCTGAGATGTCTGTTATGAACTTGTATCTCTTATGGCCTTTGAGCTTAATGTCACCATAGAGAATACTTTTGACCTTTTGTAGTAAGTAGCAGTTATGAGAAAACTATATTACTCTTTCTCTCTTTTTTTTCTTCTTTGCTCCATTCGCTCCCTATAAATATCTGACATTCCTGCTATGCTTAAAATGTGTATCAAGCTTTTTTGTAAAAACACTAGGAATAATACTGAGATATGAAATTTGTAAATCAATATATTAGGGTTTCATCTAAATTCTGCAGGTAAAGAACCTTGAGAATGACACTTTTTTACTTTTTTGCTTTGAAATGATAATTTACATCTTCAGAGAGATGTGACTAATAGGGTCAAACTGCAGTTGTCCTTTCCTTGTGATATCTCTGCGGCATCCCTCTCTCCTTAGACTCTAGGAAAAAAGCCACTTCCCTTAAATGCTATTAGAGGACAGATACGACCAAATGGAGGGAGGCTGATAGTGATTCAGATCATTCACAATCTTTTGGCCTTGAATGTTTACAGGTCAATTTCTGCCATGCACAACGAATGGTTTGAAGTTTTCTGTTTTTTCATATTATTTAAGAACACACACACACACAAATCCAGTCCTCATATTGTGCCCCAGCAGGTACAGCTCTCATCCAACATTAATTGACCTGAGGGACACTAAGGACTTTTAGGGCATGTATTTCACGCCGTCCTGATAGAACACCAGGGAAACAGGAGGAGAGAATTGCTTTGATGTGATTCATTTGTGGAGGACAGCGTGCCATACATCACCAATGCCACACTGAGTACATGAGTTTTCACTCTATAAACAATATATCGCTTAAGCAGAAGCAGTTTTAATCATCCTCATCTCTTGTGACTTTGTTTATCTTACACATAAATGCTTGATTTATTTCACAAGCTATCAATGCCACATTTTGCAAAACATTACATTTACTATTTAAAATTGAGTAAAATCATTGCATCTACAGTATTTAATTATAAAAATGTTTAAAAGTTTAATTTCCAACCAGAATGCCACAATACATTTAGTAAACAACAAACTGCTAATTTACCAATTGTTGGCAGCACATTCATTTTAGAGGCTTTTTCTATCATTTAACATTAGTGAGTCAATTCAAGTTTGATTCATTGCCAAATCACTAGAAATGTAAAGCATGATACCTGCATGTTTTCAATCAAGCTAAATAAGGTTAGTTTAGTTAGTTAAAGGTTAGTTACGTGTAAATGAGAGAACACTAATGAAGTAAAATGACGATGCCAGCAGTGGGTGGTTACACTAGATGTGTAAAGAGATTAGATGAGGCTGAATCAAAGTCAAGGCCTATCTTATCTGATCAGCTTGATGAGAACTGTACACAGGCGCCACCATTCCAGAGCAACTCTAAATAAATGATGATAACAGCTGAAATGTTCTAATTGCATCATGAGGACATTTACATACTGTGGGGGTCCTGTAGGACCTCAGACCTCATGTGAGCAAAACACAGAGCCGACAGTAAACAAGGACATTCAAGGACAACATCCAAGCTGTGCTAACTGCAATAAAGCAACACTGCTCATAATGATGGCAGAAACAATTTCACCAACCAACACAATCTTCTTATGGTTTACTTGATCTCCAGTAAAGACTACAGGCAGTTAATAGTGAAAACCTCATAGAGAAAGTGCTCTTGAGGTTGAGATTAGTCCAGCCAACAGTGTCATTGTTGAGTATTTAGAATGGAGAGGCTCTGGGGGAGAAATGATTTCAAAGTGTTTTATGCATTTACATATAGAACTTATTTTTGTTGTTCAAAAAAAATTAAACACATAAACGCTGCTTACATATGCACTTGACTTGACTTGACATTGTTTTAAATATTTACTGAAAAAATCAAATAAGAGTGATAGTCAGCAACATTCATGTTCAAATGAGCTTATTTTTTCCTATGCTGTGATTGCAGTGCAAAACAAAGAAAGTTACTGTTGTTTTAGGAATGTCATTAATGTTTGACCTGATTGACCTTTAATAAACATTGGCAAAAAAAATATCCCGAAGATAAGGTGACATGATGAATATGTTTTATTTCAATATGTCAGACTGATTTCATGCTATGACTGATTGGAGACTTATTTGCATTAAGTCATATAGTCCTGTTCTCCTGAGAGGCATAAATATATTTAGCTGAGCACATTATTTGGAAGGTTTATGCATTCACCAGGAATCTTATGCAAAATATATTCTTAAACTCACTTCCTGAGTGATATCTGCATATTTAGGAACATTTAAATGACCTTATTATTCATATTACTGAGATGGGATGAAAAATTATGTGAACAGTTACAGTGTTCATAAAACGGGTTTAATATCGTAAGCTTAGAATTTTAAGGTTCTATCTCCGTTTAGGGTAGTTCTGAGATATTGAGCATCAACGTTTTTACATTCCATCTGGCAAAACTGAGATGGAACATTTTTATTTTATTAATAACTACTAAAAAACTTTTTTTTTTTCTAAAATAACACCACACAGGCATTAATAAACACCTAATGGATCAGATTATGTCAAAAACTCAATTTCGACCAAAAGTGGAGAAAGAACCTTATAATTCTAAGCTCACGATAAGTAATTGTGCATTTATTTCAGTTTTAAGTGTGATCAATTGAGAAAACAACTTTCACACTATAATTATTAAGAGACCCAACTCACCAGACTCAAACCAGAAGAATCGGGTCAAACAATCACAGTGCTTAAATTATTAGAGCATATTTCACATTATCAAGACACGCTGAGCTTCTTTAATGGGTTTGTTTGATATAACTCAAATCATTTCTGGGCTGAAATTAATCATTGTCCTCTACATGACACAATCTAAGTAATAAATCTCAAGCAAATATGCCTTAGTGAAACCGTTTATTAGGAAATTTAATTTAGAGAGTAATACATTACATTTCTGTTGACAAAAGACATTAGAACAGAATAGGAGGTACAATCAGAGACAATCACGTGGCAGATTGTGACATATAATGCCATGACATCATATTTCTCTCTGCATGAAAATTTGAAGGTGATGGGAAAATGTATTTGTTCAGAATATAAAAAATAAGTTTATATGAAAATATACATCACATGTATTACCGTGCAAGTGACAATTAGTCCAGTTTTATCATAAACTATAGACACATTATGCTTAATAGACCCCAAGTTTTTTTCTCTCTTGATAAACTGATTATATTCTGGACACATGAGGATTTCTATAAAAAAAAATAAAAAAAAATGCCAATGAACAGTCATCCGTGTAAATGCCTCTCTAGGCAATTACAGAGGCAATCAATATTCCCAATAGCGTTTGGGACAGTAAACGTTTACAATGCAATACAGGTTGCATTTATGAGGTTTTGAAGTATCTCTCTCTCTCTGCTCTGTTAGTTTAACAGATTACATTTATTTTTTCATGCTGTGAAATATGGTACTGCTTTGTTTTATCAATGATGTTTTTGTCTGATGCAAGCAAAATTGTTAACAAGTCAAAGGCATGAGCAGATATTTTGCCACATCATTTTATAGCACTCAAAAGAAATTGTGCAAGAGCACAAAACATCTGAACAGATTCTACCACTCCAGTTGCCTGATCCAGTTTGCTATAGTACTGGATCGTTTTAGAAAGACTAAAAACGTAGGCTGAAAGATCTAAGGAGATTTCAAAGAGACTATTAATTAAACAATAAAAATGAACACGTCACAGGCAATTAAACCAAATCAATACATGCATCTCTACTAGGAGTGAAGAGGAATACAAGAGCTGTTTATAAAACTTAGAACGTGTTTTTTTTTTTTTTTTTTCAACTTTAGAGACCAGCCAACATCAGTAATCCATTGTGCCCTTGACCAAGGCATGTAACAAGGCAAAATAAAGTGGATTAAAAAAGTGGCTACTAAATGCCAAGTTTCTAAGTTAGAGCCTTAATGTTTGGGCAGGAAAGAAAAAAATGGAGTATAACTTCTCCACCATATTCAAAGGCATGCTAACTGCTTCCAGACTTAATGATGGCAGTTGTCAGATGGACATTTGAGAGACATTGGGAAAGATGCAGGTGCAGTAGAGAGAAACCAGTGCAGAGACAAGCTGTCAAACAGTTCAACACCACAAGCTGAAAGCCTAGACAGGGAGGCACATTCTGAACCAGAATAATGAGCTGCTGCCTGCCCTCAACACATGCAAAACAACCTTCATACAGTACACATAGAAACGATTACTTGTGCAACATTTCTCTTTATTTAAAATCCAAGTGATAATGCATAAGAATACACAAACACACATTTTATTTTAAAATACATAT
The DNA here is from genome assembly GCF_949152265.1 of Phoxinus phoxinus. Lineage (NCBI taxonomy): Eukaryota > Metazoa > Chordata > Actinopteri > Cypriniformes > Leuciscidae > Phoxinus > Phoxinus phoxinus. Next base: position 19,471,600 of record NC_136878.1, on the reverse strand, counting down.
TATATTTTATAGATATTCTAATAATATCTGACTTTCTTGTGCAGTTAAAAGAAAGACACCACTTGTCAAAGGAAAGCGCTAAGAATAGGCCTAATATTTCCTCAATTGAAATCATTCAGAGCTGCAGTTCTGCTCTACTCTATTCGTTTTGCAAGTCACAAAAAATTTATTATAAAATGTATTTAGCCTACAATACTTCATTAAATGATAAAGACCCATACACAGCATAGAGTAGAAACCCTGAATATACACAGACCGACCCTAGAACTTCAGATCAGTACACACTCAATAAGTTACAGACAAATAACACAAATAAAGATAAAAGCTTTTAGGGAAATTGAAAGAGTTTGATTGAAAGTGAGCTTTGGAATCTAAGCGCATTTTAGCGCGCGCATATAGAGTGGGCGAGTGACTTTGGCTGAAGGGACATCATGCACCAGGCGCTCGCGCATTCGTGGATCAGACCTCACCGAGGACACATCTGCGCAGACATTTCTTGGATTTTTGTTTAGCATCTCGAGCTTCCGCAAATAAACTGTAACAGTAATTTCCAGTAGTAAATCAACACGTTATTTGTTGTTCTGTAATGGAGGATCCCTTTTTTTCGTGTGCTTTGTCATTTATTTAAGAACATGCCACATTTTCTCCGATATACCTAATGGACAAAAACGATTAGAATGTTAGAAATCTCGGTGATTGGAATTCTTCAGTATATTCTGATTTGTATAACTCGAGACCGTTTGACTACCTGTAGGATTGCATCAAGCGCGTGAGGGAGGCGGTGATGCCCAGGAGGTAATGCGCATTAGTATAATGTGACACAATTCGGGGTTTTTCTTGCACTCGAACGGAGGTTCCTGTGGACATCGTGTAGATTTATTCCCAGTAAATAAGCTAATGGAGCCACCGTAATCGAAAGGAGAAACGACAGCACGTTGTGTTTGAACAGCCATTGGGATGCTCTACGTTTATCCTTCAAACCCAGTTGAAGATGTGCAGAACAAGGGGGACATTTCCCGCAATATACGCGTACCATACAATCTCCGTCTGAATGGCAATACTTGAATGTTTGAATGTTTCGTGAAATCATATGGCAATAGTTTTTGCACCTGATGCAAAGCAATCCGCAATCGATCGAATGAATTATCATTTCTGCATGAGTGTGCAGAGTGACTAATAGCACCTGGGCCACAATAAGACAGGATGAAGATGAATCAGACAAGCGTTTTGATTGTTGGCTTTGAGCTTCCAGAGAGCGCTCTGTAGTAAAGTTGCAGTGGCCGAACTACAGGTGCTATATGAAGATCAGGATACAAGCGTTGGTTTGTCCTCGCAGAAATGCCCGTGCGTGCTGTGACTTCCAGGTTCATGTACAGGGGACTTTGCTCTATTCCAGATATCCTCTCCTACAGGGCTCCCGTCAGCCTCCCCGAGGATGAAGTGGAGGGTAAGTGATATTTCATTTTAAGTTAAACGGAGACGTTATCTATGGGGACAGTACTTTGTGAATGTTGGTTTCAGCACCACGGAGAGCGCCCTGCGGCAGCCTCTACTGTCCACGTGCTTGTTTTTTTCCTTCACACTACTGATTTATTTTATTTTATTTTATTCATGTAAAGGCTACCACGAATTGTGCATATTTTCATTTAGATTATGCTGGTTTTGAAATGAGCGTATGAACAAACGCCATCACATGGAGTTCAAAGCTTGCAATATGAAGGGTGAAGGTGGGCGTTCATATCTATATACAAATGTCGCAAATGACTGTAGTGTTTCATCACTTGTATGACATTCAGCATTTACAAATAATACAGGATCTTTTGACAAAGTCACATTTAATAAATGACAAATTGCTAATCATTTATGCTCACATTATATAAGATCAATGTAAACTATTTAACAAACCATTCAATTCTGTCCAATCACATTTTGTGTGATTTTATACATATTGTTTCTGTGTACAGCATTCAATTATGTGCATGCATGTGATACACAGACCTGAATGACAGTTCCTGAGAGATAGAGGCATGTCTCTTAATTTTTCCTTAATTAAATAGTGATATGGGGAATTTCTTTAAAGCATTTTCTTTTTGTTTTAGAATATGAACTCAGATACCACATGTAATCTCATGTCTGCTTTAGCAATATTGAAGTCCATAGTGTCCTATTTTTACACCATGTTAGCTGGACAAATATAGTTTGTTTTTACACCAAAGAGTGTTCCCATTATTTAAATGTCAACAGACTATTGCAATGATTTACTTGCAATTTTGCATTTTTTCTATAATATCCACTATGAGGATGTCATGGCAAATGAAAATATGGCTTGTCAAATGAAAATATCTTCAGAATTACATAAAAATGTACTTGTGACTATTATTAATGACTTTTAATTACAGTTCTTAATGTTTTATTTGATTGTCTCCTGATATTTAAAGGACACTCATTCATAGCACTCATTTATCCAATTTTCCCCCCTGTGATTAATTCGGAGGAAGTCAGAAAGTGGTTCAACTTTCCAATCAGGCATACTGATATACTTAATGGTACCATTAATATTAGAATCATGAGGCATTGTATGTTGTGACGTGGCATTGTATCTTGCGCATCTGCAGAGATCCGTGAAGCCTTTAAGGTGTTTGACCGTGATGGGAATGGATTCATCTCCAAACAGGAGCTGGGAGTAGCCATGCGGTCTCTTGGTTACATGCCAAACGAAGTGGAGCTGGAGGTGATCATTCAGAGACTGGACATGGATGGTATATCAGCCCTCACAAACATTTCATGTTTTGGCCACACAAGCTCTGCACATTTCAGCAGATAGCATTCATTCACTAAATTATGTGATATTTTCTGGATCACTATTAACTCGTCTTGTTCTGATTAGATCTATGCACTGTTATGGGAACATTTATCAGAGAGGTATTGCGGAATTGCAAATTCAATATGAACCAACTGCAAGAGCAAAACAATTCAATATTGTAATGCTTATTGTGAATCATTGAACAAAGGCCTGATGTTTCTGATAACGACTCAAAGATTAGAGTCTGGCTGTTCTGCTGGATCAGCGCAAGATTACGATCTCCCACAAGAAAGGGTAACAGTGAAGCTGGTCCGTGTGTTTCGTATCTTTTATTTTGCAGGTGATGGTCAGGTTGACTTTGAAGAGTTCGTAGCACTTCTCGGACCAAAACTGTCTTCAGCTGGTATGCCTGACAGGTTCCACGGAGCCGAGTTTGACTCCATATTCTGGAAGGTGTGGAGGTTTTCTTTGAAATAATCTCAATTATTTCCCCCATATATAGTCACTCTCAATGATTAGTTCTGTCTGGCTTCGGCTTTACTTTGTCCCATTGTTCTGTGACTTCCTGTGATTACAGGTGGGAAAGAAGATTATGATATTCACACTCTACAATTAACTTGCTGACATTCCTTTGGCAGTAATAGCACTGAATTAAAATTAATGTTGAAAGTAATGCTTCAGTCCATTAAAAGGCAATATTCTCTTAAATGTGCTATTTAGTATAACGCATCTGTGCACTAGCCGCTGATCATTTATAGTGGTTATATAATCATGTACAGGAACATTCAGAATTTCAAACATTGTTCCTTTAATGAAAAGGTCACTTTTACTCTTCTTTTTCCTTGTGTCATTAGTGTGATATGCAAAAGCTGACTGTGGATGAGCTGAAGAGACTCCTGTATGACACCTTCTGTGACCATTTGACTATGAAAGACATTGAGAACATTATAATGACAGAGGAGAGTCACTTAAACAGCCCCGAGTGCCAAGTAGATATTGACAGTAAGTATTCATATATTAACAATTCTCAGAAGAAAAAAAAATTGTGACAAACATGATATATTGACCTTGACCTGTTTGCCTCTAGCATATGCGTTCCCTGTGTGTGCCCACGCATCCGTTTCATTATGAAGTGTCTGGGCATTATCATGTCAATCAAAATTGTCTGTCAACTCCATTAAAAACCCACGACACTGAGGCCATCGCTGTAGTGTAGAAAAACGGTCTATTTTTAGCTGAAATATATGCTGTTGGTAGTCCTGGGGAAATAAAGGAGCTCATAAATCTGTTTGAAGCAGGATAGTGGGGAGTGTATCTGCAAATGAACTTGAGTGTATCTGCAATTGAGAACTTGCACACCTCACCTTTGGTAGAAAAATCTATTTTTACTGAATACCAGTAACTGTTACATTTTCATTCCTTTTTGTAATGTTTATACTCATATCTAAATGAGGCAAAAAAAAATCTAAAACCCACTTGAGGACAAAGTTGAGAAATATAATGTTCGCCACAGCAGCCAGATCATTACAGTGTGATTGCGAGTGTGATTACTTTTAACAGCTTAATAAACAGCAAGTTAAAGCATAGGCCTACATTTTAAACACAATATTGGCAGTTTTCTGGTTTGCAAGTTTGTGTAAAGTTTGTATTCGGTTTCTAGCGTTTATTTGTTGAATGAATGATTTAATGACTCACGCACACTAGGATGTCTGAACACATATTAAAAAAAACAGTAGGCGAAAATCACCCGGATGACCTACTTCCACCAAGATTTTGAAGTGCGCATTTAATAAACACTTTACTATCCCGTGAGGCCACTGGAGAGGATTTGTGAATGGCGGTGGAGCGACGCAACATTACTGTGACAACATCGCAGATGTAGTAGGCCCTACGTCCGAATTTCATTCATCCTACCCATATATGGAACATACTTGGTCATGAAAAAAGTTGCAAACCAAATGTAGTAGCTACTATACAGTATGTGATTTCAGACACAGCGACAGATTTATTGATTCACTTATATAGACATTCATTTGTCGCCACCTACTGGTGAAACTATGTAACCTACAGAAACAGGCACTGAAAAGTCTACTTTAAGTGGAGTGATACAAACAGAGAAAAGTCCTAGAGTTGTTGGACAATCAGATTCAAGGACCGATGTTTTATAAATATATATCTGTTGAAAAAAAAAATCCATCTATAATAATCTTTTCTCTTCTATTTTTCTTCAACTTGTCCTCAAAGCAAGTCCCATGCAACAAGTCAAGCACACCTGTGTGCGCAAGAGCTTGATTTGTGCCTTCGCCATTGCATTTATCATCAGCGTCATGCTCATCGCAGCCAATCAGATGCTTCGAAGAGGAATGAAATGAACAGTTCTGCTTCTAAGACAACAAATGACTGATGAAAGGAAACAAGGTAAAAATGCAAAAAAGTCCAAATGTAACTAGTTTCTAATGATCATAGTTTTACAGAAACACCAAAGGCTGCACTTTCATTCTACTATAAACTCAAGGTAAAGACAGACTGTTGTTGGACAGAAAAAAAAAGAAAAAAAAGAATTAGCCCAAAACAACATAGGCCTAGTTTAAAAGTGTCATGGTCATAGTCAAAAGGTCAAATTAGTAATGATCATTGTCCTATAAAATATTACATGTTTTCTTGGCTTATGTTACAAAGTAGACATCTATTATAATGTAGCACATCATACTTCAAATTATATTATATTGTATAGTTGTAATCCACTTTATATTAACACTGTGTCAGAGTCATTATATAACATGACATTATGACATTGACAAAAATATTTCCACAATTTGTAACAACGTTGTGTCAGCGGATCATGTATGGTACATAGTTTTAGATACAGTATTTATTTTACAAACATGGTCCCAAACACCACCGGTTTCACCTTTTGGGATATTTGTTTATACAGAAAGACACATGACAGATGAAATAATATTTGTCTATGTCACCAAGAGTAGTTAGGCTCAGAGCAACTAAAAAAAGAAAATGAATGTAGAAATTTACCAGTAATAAACTGTGAAAATAGAGTGTAAATTTGGTGACAACCCAAAGTGTTACTGATTCTAACCTGTGCAATTGTCTTTTGTTAACTTGCAAAAACAGTATTTCTTCCAGTCTTGACCCTCAGGATTGTTTGTTGTCAGATATTTTATTAATTTGTCTACTGGTTGTGTGAGAAAAAGTATTGTGAAAATGCCTGAATATTACAGACTATTCAGATTCTATGTTTTTGTCGATATCCTGCAATATAACTGTTCTGAGTGTTAATACATATGATTACATATTTGCATGAAATGTTTCCTAGCATTTTGATAACATCAGTGTTGTCAGTAAATTAGTCTGTATCAATATTATCATTATTTTCTTCAACAATGAGTGGTTTTCATTGTTTTGGGGTGTTGTGATCAGTATAATGTTCAATTCCTTATTTATAAGTCACGCCATTAACTTTCTCTCATCATTTACTTGGTATATGGGTAACACTTTACAATAAGGTTTAATTTGTTAATATTGATTAATGCATTAACTAACATGAACTAACAACGGGCAATACATTTATTACAGTATTATTGTTTGTTAATGGTAGTTAATGAAAATACGTTAATAAAAAATGTTTGTTCATTTTAGTTCACTGTGCATTAACTAATGCTAACAAATACAACTTTTAAAAAAAGAATGTATTAGTAAATGTTGAAATTAAAAATGAACTAAGATTACTTAATACTTTTGAAGTATTGGTCATTCTTAGTTCATGTTAAAGGGATAGTTCACCCAAAAATGAAAATTCTGTTATTATTTACTCACCGTCAAGTTGTTACAAACTTGTTACAAACGCATACAAAAAAAGTTGTATGCGTATATATTGAAGAATATGTGTAACCAAACCGGTGGTAGACCCCATTGACTTCCCATATTCTTTAAAATATCTTATTTTGTGTTCAGAAGAAAGAAATGCATACAGGTTTAGAACAACTTGAAGGTGAGTAAATAATGACAGAATTTGATAGAAGTATGAACCCATATTGTAAAGTGTTACCCTAATATGTCTCCACATTGTCCTGGCCAACAAGAAAATTATAGGTTAAGTTTAAAGCTTTCATTTCTTTTAAGTTTATGCATTTATAACTCAAAGGGAATGAACCACCAGTACACATCATTCAAAAGTACTTTTTTGAACCTAATAGCTTTAAGTTTGGTGTGAGTTAATGGTAACAAGCAATATTTGGCTTATGCATACTCTGAAATAAATGTATGCATCCAGCATATCTGTAATTTATGCATTTGTCAGTAATCTCAGTGCCTCAACAGTAAGTTGGATGGTGTTATGTGTGTATTAAGTTTGTCCAAAGTCTATATTTTTGTGCACTTTCCCAGTATTGAATTCACATGTGCTTGTGCTAGATCACAGATGACACTTAATTGATATGAATACGTTTTCTCTGACTGAAAAACAATAATATATGTCTGTCATGAGTAAGCATTTAAATGAATCTGCAACTGCATATGATTACAATTTTCAGAGTATTGCATTAGTTGAACGAGGTTGTAAAGTGAAACATATCATTATACATGTAAGACTTGATTCAGAGAAATGTTACATTACAGAAGGTATTTTTAATGTGTAATCAGCAAACTCAGACATTCTGACTTGCTGCTTTGTTTACACATGAAGGTAATGCTGACATAATGGCACGACCTTTGCGCAAGAAGCAATGACGAAAACCTGTTTCTTTGCAGTTGCATGCATTTGTAATTGTATGATGTTGTATTGTGTAATGTTAAAGTCAGCCTATGTTCTCAAAATATGCAACCTATGCTTTTTGATGACAATTTACTGTGATATACAAATTGAGATACTGATTTCAGGACATCAGAAACATATCATGCTTTCGATTTCCAAAGCTCAAGCATGTGACCTGCTGTGCAAATTGTTTTTTAAACACAATTATAATTTAATATGTTTTTTTCAATCAGAGTAATAAATGGGTAAGACTCCTAGAATTATATGAAATATAGTTTTATTTTTGTATTTTCCCCATATTACTTTAATATAAATTAATCTTATTTCACATGGAAAAATTACAGCACATTTACTTAAATGACATCTATTGCATTTGACTACACAATGGCTGATACACATTGGCAGTTACAAACTAGCTCACATAATTATATTAATGTAGTGATGTAACAGTAATATATACAATGTAAGTAACTTTATATTGCATCAATGTAGCCCTAGAACACCATCTTGAATCTATGATGTGCCAAAAACGTGCTGATGTTACATTTAAATGTACCATGTGAACAACTGAATTAAAACAGTGGTGCTTCTTCTTTGGTCTTTTTCATTACTCAACACGTTCTATATTCTTGCATTTGAGAGCAAAATCAAATTGTGAGTATCAGAGACATTACAGAAATCACACTGTTAGTGCAATGAGTTTAGCTGAATTTATTTGGTCAAATTTCCACACAAATACACTTATAAAATACATGCTTTGCTAGAACGGGTCTGCTATCTTTCTTTCTTTTTGCATGTGCTGTATACAACTGATGCTGGTTACTAAACTACTAGACCAACTACTAGACATGTTTTTTTCAGACGACTAATTTTATCTTTGCTCCAACACGTATCTAATAGGACTTTTCATCACCAGGTCTGTAAATCTAATTCATCGCAGTCAAGCTTAACATTTATCAGTGAAGACAACGGGAGTTTACTAAGTCCATGCAAGCAAACAGTACAAAATGTCCCTGCAACAAGCAATCAGGACTGAATTGAAACCGCTTGCCTCATCTGAATTTCAATCTAAACCACAGAAGGCAGACAAAAACAATAGCGTTCAGCCTGAGAACACTCAACTTCTTGATAAAGCAACCAATTATGTTAACTCCTACCTGAGCGCCTTAACAGACACAAATTACAACTCCATATTATGAAATTAATTGCACTGAATTTTTCCAGAATATATTTATATAAAAAAGCTTTTTCTTTCAGCATGCACTTTAATCTCTATTGATATATAATTCCATACAAATATGTACATTGATTTCACTTAAAAAAAATGATTAAATGGTTTTGTAACAGTTAGAAGCATATTCTTGGAGGGGAAAAAAAGCATTAAAAAAAAGTTTTTTTTTACAAACTCCATTTCAACCCCATTCATTTTGCAGTGTAACTTTCCAACCACCATTTGGTGGTGGGGGATGGAGAGATGGAGGAAGATCTGGAATAGACAGCAGATACGGAGGTATCTCGATGATCTCAGGGCATTCTTCCTCTTCTATCTTTAAAACTCTGAAAATAAAAGGAGTAACAGGTTAAACGGCTGAGCTCAAGAGCATGTGTGTGTATTGGAACCTATATGCAGGTAATTATGCAAATGAAACAGCTGCAGGCATCTCACTTTAATGTGTCAAGGTGACCTCTAAAACAAGATTGTTCATGTATTTTGAATGCTCTGAAGCACACTTGCACCAAAGCAGCTGGAATTCCTCATACATAAAGATAAGCAACATGTTCAATCATAACATAAAACTGGTTTTAAAGTCTCTCTGTATTTACTATAATACTGAACCCCAAAAAACAGATAACATAGGAGTTTATCGCATTTGACAATAATTATTTAATTTTCAAATGAATTATCAGAAATATATATGGAGCAGTGTTCCAGTTCAAATTGGTTCGATTTTTTAGGGAAATTACCGTACATTTTGATAAACGTAGCTACGAATAAAGCGGAACATTCAAATCAGCGTTGGTGCTGCCGCTGACCAGGGAGAGATCAGCTGTCATGTATAGGTATGAAATAGCTTTACAAAAATTATCACAGAAGTGCTGAGATAAAGTTTATAGTTCATAATCAGATATAAACACTTAAGTATACAGTAGCAATCAAAATAGAGTTAAAAAAAAGTCTTTATTTTTTTTGTAATAATTCATTCAAATCCGTTAAATATTTTTTTATAAATATAATTTTATAAATTAAATATATTTAGACTGCAACAACTAACATTTTGTCATCACCGCTACCAAATTACATTATAGCTGACAATTGTGATCTCGGTTTCAAACAAAAGAATTGTGATTTTCAATTTCCAGCTCACTGAGTAAAAACAGCATAATAACCTCATGTGATGAAACGGGTTGTGAGAATGAGGGGGAGATCAACTCATTAATACCCTTTCAATTCTGAACATGTTTAGGCAGCAACATGGTTTTTAAAAAACTCCAATGTCTATGGAAACATCCTCAATTTTTTTTTATAAATGATAAAAACATTATATTTTAACCATTTGAGCCACTGTTTAAAAAAAAAAAAGCATAAGTTAATATTATTACAGTGCTTAGCATAAGTGAACACACCCATGCTAAAGTTGACTGTAAAGAGGAATAAAAGAGAAAAAAACATATTTTGGAAATTTATCTTAATGCCTTAAAGGAGAACTCCGGACAATTTTTAAGTTATTCTTGATCGTTATACCTTTGTGAGTACTGTCAATAGAAAAAAACCCCGAACTGGATTGATGCTTGCAACACGGAGCTGCTACCGCTAATGCCCAGAGCTCCCACTCAGCTAAAGCGGCAGTTATGGGGGCATATTAATAATGAGTGTTTTTGTGCCAATTAACAGACACAAAATGCAAATATAGCTGCAAGCAGCAATCACCGGGGCCAAGCGCAAGCAAGACGACGAGACATGCCAAAGTGGCTGGGAGTGTGAGACCAACTGCAGCTAGGAGCAATTGAAGACATTTAAAGATGAATTTTGGCAAAATGGTTGAAAAATCACAAACAACAACTAAAAATATGATTATCACTTTCGACCAATAGGTGGCGCAATTACGAAACTGATGTGATGTGGTCAGAGTGAAGTGAAAATGACACATACAAAGTTTGGTGTCAATATGTCAAGGCATTGCAGATATAAAGCCTGAATAGTCATTTTGGCATCATGCCTCAAATTTGCATCTGCGGTATACAAAAGCGGTTTTGTCTATCGACACGAAATCCATAACTTTTACTCGGCACGGTCTGGAGATGACACGATCCGATTTTGGTGAAAATCGGATGTTCGGTCTAGGAGGAGTTTGAAAAAGTAGGTTTTAAAAGAAAATAAAGATGGCGGACAGGAAGTTTGACTGACTATGGCAAAATTGGTATCGATGGTTTCAGCATAACCCAAGGAATCTATTGAGATCAGTGTCATTACTATAGGAATTCTATATTCAAAAGTTATTAGCATTTTTGGAAATTTCATTATAACTTTTGACCAAAAGGTGGCACTGTCTCATAATCTTTTGAGTACATTTAGGGCCTTGTACTGATGACCCATACTGAGTTTCGTAACAATACGTTCATGCGTTCATAAAATACAGCATTTTAGCACATAATTCAAAACGGCCGACAGCCAAAATGGCCGATATGGGAAGATTATATATCAGTCAACTCAGTATGACGCCCTGAATCTATCGAGACCACTTTTATGATTTTTGGACAAACCGTTCAGAAGTTATAAGCAAAATAAGCAATTTTTCATATCTCCGGACCAGTAGGTGGCGCTGTGCAGAAACGCAGCATGTAGCCTCAGGTCATGCTTGTGACGACATGTACCAAATTTGGTCTGAATCCGACAAAGCGTTGTGGAGATACAGTCTTACGTCTGTTTTTGCAAGTGCTACGTAAAATGTATTTGCGCGGTATTCGAGAACGGTTATTCGAATCAACTTGATTTCCATACATTTTTGTCGTCATGGTCTGGAGATGATCTGGTTCAATTTTCGTGAAATTCGGAGCAACGGCCTAGGAGGAGTTCGAAAAAGTAGGTTTTTCGGAAAATTCAAAATGGCGGGAAAACTATTATGACGGAAAATGACGTCATAGGGTGCAGTCGAATCGTCATGAGCTCAGGAATCAGAGGAAAAAAGAATTTTTGTGGTTCAAAAGTTATTAGCATAAACATGAGTAAAACTTTGGACAGCTGGTGGCGCTAGAGGGAATGAGTTGGAGAATCCAAATTTGCTATGGTGATAGTTCAGGCTGTCCTCTATCACTGTGCCAATTTTCATAAGTTTCCCGCAAACGGTTCTATAGGTTGCCATAGACGCCCAGTCGGAAGAAAAAGAAAAAAAAGAAGAAGAATAAGAACCGGAACAGATACAATAGGTGCCCGCACCTTCAGTGCTTGGCCCCTAATTAAAATGTCTGTCCAACATGAACAGGGTCCTTACATGACAGCAAGATGGGTTTAGCAACTTAGCCATTGTTTAAAGGGGTCATGACATGGTTTTTTTTATTCCATTATTATGTTCCCTTAGGTGCAAATATAGTATTACTATAGTTTTTTTTACAAAAAACTTTTAAAATGTAGTGATTTATGACCTTTTCCCACCCTGTTTCTCATCCTCTGATTCAAACAGTCTGTTTTGGGGGTGTTTCCCCTTTAAGAGTTCAGTGTTAACGCCCACTGTTATGATTGGCTAACGTCAGTGCCTATGCATCAATTATTAACGCCCCCAGCCAGAACATTTGTGGATTCGGCGCAACTGTTTAATAGCGGGTGATGCATGCGAAGCGATGGCTCTTGCAATGATAAAACCTTATTATGTTTGAGCCGGAATCAGAGGAAAATGAACCATCACCACGACAACGAAGACTGGATCAGCCCGTGTCCACATGGAAAGTGAAACTATTTTGAATTAATAAAAAAAAATTAACCCGAGACACTTGAAAACGGATTATTGTTGCATAATTATCCTATAGCTTAATTTGCTAACAGTTTAACATTATTTAACTAATTCCAATGAAATGATAGGGTGTACCACGGACAAAAATGCATGCACAGGCCATATTTGAAGATGCAGCATTGATAAAGGCAACATTTTTAATTTTCTATCACATGTAGGCCTACTAGAAAGGCGACATATTTTCAAGATTCTCTTATACAAATGTGTTTATATTAGCCATGGTAAAAAGTAAGTTTGCGTCGTCGTTGTTGAGCCCAGAATATTCGGCACAGACTTTTCTTTGAGCAACAGTTTTCTGGCAAAGCCAAGTATCATATTGGGATTTTTTCCTCAAAACAGTCATCCTTAAATGTATAGAACACTGCCGTGACTGGGACGTCCGCAAAAAATAAAGTGCATCCATTTTTTCCCTAACGACTGGATCTTTCAGCGTATTTAAAAAGTAGTTTAAAGTTTTAAATACATTACTTACAGTTTGCGTCGTCGATGTTGAGCCCAGAATAGACGGCACGGACTTATCTTTGAGCAACAGTTTTCTGGCAAAGCTCAAAACAGTCATCCTTCAAATGTATAGAACACACGCTTAAACTAACACTGCCGTGACTGAGACGTCCGCAAAAAATAAAGTGCATCCATTTTTCCCTGACGTCTGGATCTTTTGCAGCGTATTCAAAGATGTTGTTTGTCCACATCCAGGAACAGCACATCTGCGTGGCATCGTAATTTCCCTGTACACAGACCCACTCGCTGGACGTCGACTGAACGCTTGTGAGGCGCGCAGCGGGCGGGCGCGACAATGATACGAAATGAGCGTAGTTGCCTTGCGCTTAAAGCGTAGTTGTCTTGTGCTGGAGGCGGTCATATGCAAACGCCGGTACGTCACTTCGTACCGTGACGTCACTTCTTACCATGGATCCAGAACGAGCTGTATTTAGAGCTTGATTAAATAAATGATTCGTTTATAATGGGGAGGACGTCTTAAGCTATGAAACTTGCAGGACGTTTTAATGGTGAAAAGACCTCTTATATACCAAAAGATCAAGGCAAATTTGGTTTCTCATGTCATGACCCCTTTAAATTCACCTAAATAGTGTTTTAGACGGCTAGCTGTAGTCTCGCGCTGAAGTCCCTGAGAACTCCCGTTGTATTGTAGCCGGGAAAAGGTAAATAGTAGGGGTGTAACAATATATCGTGCCACAATATATCGCAATACAAAAATGCAACAATACGTATCGTGGATAGTGACAATATGTATCGTGGATAGTTCACCCAAAATAGAAATTACTGTATAAGAAAAAAAAATTTTTTCAGAGTTTTAGTGTCAGTACTACATTAAACTACTATATAATGTTGATTATAATGTATAATAATGCAATGGTCAGCTTCAGAATCATGAATATTTTTATTCTGGTGTCACCATTGTCCTTGAATTACAAGCACCAAGTCCAAACCTGTTCATTTAAACCCACAATGTAATATCAAAGTTAGCATTTTAATCAACAGTACATTTTTTGTTAACCTTTTATCATATGTCTTGGGAGTATCGCAATAATATCGTATCGTGAAATGAAGGTATCGTTACACCCCTAGTAAATAGCAGTGTGCAGATGGGAGGAGCGTTGTGTGTGTGAAGAGTGATGATCGGAGTTGCTCACAAATGAAGAAGAAATGGTTCGTAACGTAACTATGGAGAATATAGAAGATTTTGAACACATGGAAGAGGCTTTTGAGTTTGATGGTCGTCCTTATTTATTCAAACCCGAGTATACAGATGAAGAACTAGCCTCACACTCTTTCAACAATACCTTTTCCCGGCTACAACGGGCGTTCCCACGGGACTTCAGCGCGAGACTACAGCTAGCCGTCTAAAACAATATTTAGGTGAATTTAAACAATGGCTAATTTTTAGAGGCAGATTTTTATTTTGAAAGACCAGTTATTTCATGGATGCAGGATACTATGCATCCTGATAATCCAATCTCTAGGTACGGTGAAGGGTATGTGATGATGTGGGGCTATTTTAATTCCAAAGGCCAAGGGAATTTTATCAGGATGCATAGGGGGGTGGAAAAATTAAATTTGTTTAATGTTATTATAGAAGATGTTATATTTAAATACATCTGGAAAAAAAAAACTCCAACAAGAGCCCCTCCAGTGAATCTCAGCCATTTCCAGCCCTGCGTCCGAGGAAGAGAACTTATGGATGCACCGATACCACTTTTTCCAGACCGAGTCCGATACCGATACTTTCATTTTTGGTACTCGCCGATACCGACACCATAACCGATACCTGTATTTTTAATTTTCAATTAATTTTTAATTCATGCATTTGTAATTTTTAAATGTATTGGTAGAGAAACCAAAAGAATATAAATCATATTAGTTGTTTATTAAATTTAAACTTAATTTGATCATCAAATATATATTTAATGCACTGCATATTCATTACTGTATAAATTAAATATAGATGGATCTTTTTGTAAAGTTAAAAAAAGGTAGCCTATTTAGTCTGATCTTCACCTTCAAGACCGAACGCACGGACCCATTTGAATATACCGTCTGTTCACTTGAGATATAACAGACTTTGTTTATCAGGATACTCGCCAATACGGGCATTTTTACATAGTTTTGTGTGAATTCATCCGTACAAGCGCAAGACGTGAAAGACTTCAATTCAGGATTCGCGCGCTGAGACGCTGGTTTACGGGGCGCGCGCTTTGGATGTTTGAAGTTCATGTAACTTCTTGACCTGCACATGTCCTGTAATAATGCAGGCAACCACTCGTCGGTTAAACATAAATAAGGTAACAGTTCATATTTTGCTTGCATATACGATTTAGTTTTAATCCAAATAAAACGTGCTGAGTGAACAATCAGCAATCAAGAGCATTCAACAGAAGTGCGCGCTCTCTCTCTCTCTCTCTCTCTCAATGGTCAGTTATCGTTAATAATAAGCTACATGCCTCGTTTTACTTTCTTTGCCATTGACATCCGACTGAACTACAAACTTTCCACTGACGTCTGATGCACTCGACCAGCTCGCGCGTCTGTGCCGCGGCGCGCTCAGTCCACTGCGCGTTTTTCTCTTATCAGCTCGCGGACCACAGCTATATAGGCGTTACTATATTCTCTTTAATATTTCAATAATAAGATAAATTTACTTCATAAACAGCCTTCTTTTTTATCCCCATTACAATTTCTGTTGTCAGTGATTCTTTGTCTGGACACAAACACTGTACACACGCTGCCTGGTATCGGTTGTTGGTATCGGGGCGTTTTTATGAGTACGAGTACATGAGCTCAGTATCGACCCGATACCCGATACTGGTAGGGCTGAACGATATTCGGTTTTAACATCGACATCGCGATGTGCGAGTGAGCGATAGAAGGGTAGTAGCACAGTAGCACCAGGAGACATTACATGCGCTTCATGAGGCACGCACGCGCGCGGTCTCTTGCTCTCTCTCCCTCTCTCTCCCTCCCTCTCTCTCTGCCGTGCACGCGCTGCGTGGTTTGGAGCACAGTCTCTGTCTCGCGGGCGCGCTTGCTCTAGATTCCGGAGATTTTAACTAATTCGCGGGCATCAGTGAGCCGCTATCAATATGCGGGAGACTCCCGGAACTTCCGGGAGACTTGGGATGTCTGTATTTCTATACTGAAATAATATCGCCATTAGAATTATTGATTTTTCATTAGGCTATTTTTTTGGTGCCCCCTCAGCTCTTGATGCGCGTGGTGGGAGCGGCGACGCTGACAGGTGGTATGGTGTAAAGCTGCTGTTTAAATGTGACCGGCTTTTCTGTTTACAGAAACATGTTCTCTAATCTGTTTAGAAGATTTCATACAAAATATATTAAAGTTTTATATCATTTTGTTTATTTCATATGATTATGATGACCAACACCAACACTGTTTTACTTTGGCACTTTGGCTAAGAAAAGTTGACTTAAAAGATTGTGAACCAAAATGCTTTAGTTGTTTTATAAAAAATATATTTATTTTAAGTTATATTGTTGTAAACCAATCAGGGGGTTGGTGTAAAGCTGCGGTTTTATTTAAAAATGTGTTCTGCTTTTGTGTTTACAGAAATGTTCTAATTTTGGAATAAAATATTAAGTGACCTTTTTGTCACTTGTAATGAAGCTTGCTTATTAGTGAAATTATTAATATCATGGAATGGTAATTATTGTCTTTAGTCTGGAGTTATGGCTCTCAATATCGCAATATATATCGTTGGGGAAAAAAATATCGCAATGTAATTTTTTTCCAATATCGTGCACCCCTAGATACTGGTATCGGTGCATCCCTAAGAGAACTGATCATTTGTCAACATCAAAATCAAAATAAATGAGACATGAGCCCGGATTACCCATCTTAGTGAATGAAACATTAATTGGAAACAATCCAGCCTTTCCAAATCACCATTCTGTCCAGTATCCTGCACCAAGTACCTTCCTGATGTCAAAGCAGCTCGTTTCTTCTCTCTTCTGGAGAGCCATTCATCAATGCTGCGCTTAGTAGATGATCTACCTTGTTCAGGGTCTTCCTTCCGTCGCTTTTCATCTGACAGGAAATTACAACAATGTACTCAGTTTAACAAATAGTGAAAATGTATAAGTGTATGTCAACAGCCTGATCAGCATTAAGCATGCTTTCTCAGTCAACTTTAAAAGATGGCTTAAAGATAATTGATACACCTAAAAGGCATCAGGAGATCACTGTAGCACCTCACCATCAATCTTTTGCTCCAGCATCTGCATGTAGCTCTCAGACATGTGTGAAAAACGACAGTTTGTACCAAATACACACTGTCCTGGAAGGCAGCGAGAGAAACAAGCGCACTATCAGGTTCATAAAAGAAAACATATTCAACTAAAGAAGCAACACATCGGTTTACTCTGTCAAATGTCTTACCTGTAGTAAGAAACTTTCTGCAAGGCTCCTTTCTCCGCAATTCATTCAAAACTGTGGCAACATCTGAAAATAAAAATTGAAAAAAATTAAAAATCGTTCTAAAACCTCCTGCTGTTGTGTATTGTTTTCTGTGAGTGAGTCATTCCTGGTATTCAGAATCAGTGCCTTTTGGCCATCATAAAATGTAGAAATTCAAACTCAGTTTTTAAAAGACAATTTCGTGTATTCATGATAGGGTGATGTAAAACATTTGAAAAATTATTTTGGTCAGGCTTGGGTAAATACATTTAACCATTTATTAAACAAAATAAATTAAATTGAATTGGAAGATCAAAAAATGTCCACCCTGTTCGGGACAAATTAACAACAGTTTCAAAAACTTATGAATAGTAATTTAGTATTATACTAATAGTAAAAACTACTTTTTCCATTTAAAAAGATATCAGTTAATAAGTTATCAGAAAATGTGCATATTGTGTGTGAATTGTACTTCTCACAAACACATAATCTTAGGTTTTCAGATTCAAATGCCTAAAAGGCATTTTTGCATACTTTTTAAAATACTGCATTATTGATACTCCATTATTTGCCTGATTTTACGACATTATTGTTAAAAAGATGCTAAACAGGGTGGACAGTGGACATGTGGTATAAATAATGGATGATTTCCTATGTCTCACATACAAAAAGTTTACATAATTAGTTTAGTTTGAACTGGACTTAGATATGAAACAATGTGTAAAAAATTGCCAAAGAACTTTAAATACACTACTTCAACTTTAAACATAATATAGGCCTATTACTTTCACAACTATGTACATTCTCAGTGTCCACTCTGTTAGGTCTTCTGAGGGGACATTCTGACCTAAAACCAGCCACTGCACCGTGTCTAATAAAAAAAAAGCTATAAGGTTTATCTAATTAATAATTGCATGTTTTTTAAAATTGCTTATTTTAATTACATTTTTATATTTTTTTCCTTAACAGGGTGGACATACTAAGGTTGACCACATCAAATTTGAAAGATAAAATTGGTTTAAAAAAAATACAATTAAAATAAGTCTCACTTTTCCAGGTTGTTTTCCTTCCAAAGAAGTGATGACAGGTTTATGGTATAATAATTGAAAAGAATATATACAATTGGGATACACATGTCTGGGAACATATGGAAAATTGTGATATATGGTGATTCAAAATCCTGTAAAATGTCTCCAATTATTTTTTAAATAATGCTTAGAATTCAAATTATGTTATTTATGACTAAGACAGGTTTAAAGTTGATATTGTTCAACATTTTAAGGCAGTAAGTTTAGACTGCGGCCACAAAAGGCACCGAATCCCAGGAATGCCCCGAGTAACTTACCTCTGAAGTTGTCAAACCAGGCTTTCTTCGCCCGGTGGTGCTGCACGCCGTACAGGTGCTTCTTTCTGTTGTGTTGGTTGTCCTGAAAGCTGCGGTCACAGTAGTCGCAGTAATACCTCTTCCCCATTGTTCTCAATGCAGAAAAGACTGCAAATCAGACCTAAATTAAAATAAATGTTAATTAAGTAAACATAAATATATATATCAATATGAATTTTCGATGTCGTCTTCGATTAAACCAGGATTAAACACATGTTACTTTTGTCAGCCAGTTCAATATGGCGGCAATAATAACATGCTGGCTGCGCAGACTCAGAATTAAGCGACGTATTTAGGGCCCTCTAGCGGACAAACGCCTTCTTCTCATAGCTTCTTCTTCTTCTTCTTCTTCTTCTTCCTCTTCTTCTTCTTCTAATGGTGTTAAATGGCGGTTGGCAAACCAACTTTCGGTGCATTACCGCCACCAACTGAACTGGAGTGTACATACATACATACATAACACTAAATTCTGCAGTCTAATCCTATTTCTTTAATATATTTTATAATAGCAATATATATTTTAGATTGTTCTGCATGCTATTTCAAAAGGCTTTTCATATTAAATGATCATATGTGAAACACCCTTCTTACTTCCTTAATAAGTTTTAACCGTTCTTTTTCACATTCTGTCTGATCACAATAATTCACTGACCCGTTTCATGTTTTCCTATTTTAAACATTGAATTATTTAATCTAGTATCCCCTATTCGAATCAGACAAACGCCTCATTCCACATTTACATTTGATACTGAATTTAGTTTGAAAAGACAACAATTGTTGGTGTTTTTAGTCATCAGCTAATGTGCAGACTATCTTGATTATCTTGATGTGTATGTCTGTGTCTGTCAAAAAAAGCTCCATAAACAGAATAGAAGCATGTAAAAAAAAAAAAAAAATCATAATAGACATAACTACCATACATTTTTAATATTTAGGTCTGTTATTAATGTATTCATAAGATTACTCTGTCTGTGCCATATGATCACAGGACGTGAAATGCACAGCAATAGTTAGTTGCATAATTGATGTTGCATTATATTATTTAACTAATGGAAGAAAAAAGGAAAAGGAAAAAGACTTCCCACCGGTTACAGCTGCGACCAAGAATTGAACAAATACTTATAGTGAATGATGACTTTGGCTGTGGAAAAAAGACGTAAAGAAAGTGAATATTGGTTGTCCCTAACATTCTCCAGAGTAAATATTGACAGTTTTAATTTTGGGTGAACTGTTCCTTTAACTGTAAAATCACTTCACACACTCCTGATCAGCAGGTGGCAGTAGAACTCAAGCTTCGCTATCACACCTTTCATATTAAATATGCAGCTCTGCATCATCGGTACACACTGAAACAGCTCATGTGCTGGTGTGCGGCGGTATAACACGGTGAACGCAACCCACTTTGACTAATCTATTCGTCCATCTTTGGATGTATTTTTAAATGTGGTGTCTCTGACGTCGACTATAACCAGAGACTGAAATCTCCCATCGGAGCACAGACGCTGTTACAGCACACGGGACCGCTGGTGAGTGACACTGGCCCCGATGGCCAAGAACACGCTGTCTTCGCGCTTCAGAAAGGTGGACATTGATGAATTCGACGAGAATAAATTCGTGGACGATCACGATGAGGCTGCAGACCAGCAAGGACCTGATGCGGCGGAAGTCGACAACCTTATCAGGCAATATCCTTTAATATGAGCGCAACGGTTTTGGGGATTGAGACATGAACGTGAGCCCGTGTGACATGAGCGCGCGCCTGAGCCTCGCTCGGTACTGTACTTGGGCATGATGACGTGATGATTGTGCTGCCTTGTTTACAAGATTTTAACATCGCGTTGTTTTGTGTTCTTTTAAGCTGCAACGACACAATTGTGTTAAACGTATAAAATGCAAATAGGTATCAATATCAAGCTTCACAGCTATTTTTAACATTGATATTTGTAAGAAATGTTTCTTAAGCACCAAATCAGCATATTAGAATAATTAGTTTACGTAATATTATAGAGGAAAGTCAACTTTATAGCTGCCAATTAATTTAATCGAAAATGCTGGCTAGCGATTATATGTATATATATATATATATATAATTACTCTTTGAAAAGGCCAATGCAAAAGGCCAATGCAACAAATGTGTCATTTTTAAAAGGTTTTAAAGTTTGTGAAAGCATGTTTTATGCCTGATAACAACTATAAATTCCCAATGGTCAATTGTCAATAAGGAAAGATCCAAACAATACATTACTTTTTTTTGTGAGGGGGATCATTTAATGTAACAGTACATAAAAATTAATAAGTTATTCTAAATGGAATTGTTTTTCCACTGGTCACAAGTCCTTTTCATGAGACTGAGCTATCATAAATTGTACATATTTTATTATGACATTTTAAATACCTTTTATGGAGCTTTAACAGACAGACATTATCTTTTAGAGAGGTAAACTGGAAGTAACAGCTCGGGTCATGTGAATGTTTACAACAGCCATGTAAAAATTAAATTATTTACACTTGAGAGCTCTGTATAAAATATACCAGAAACTCTTTTTAGACCCTTAAACTCAAAATATCCTTTGATTTCAAATGTAACCAATAGGATAAAAATAGTTAATTTGCATTCAACACTTGATGGGTAGTATGTTTTTAGAAGCAGTGAAATGTTTCTCTTCATTTGAAGTGGCTTGTGTTTGAAAATTTAATTAAACTGACCAAATATCAACTTTTATTTTGTATAATATAATGTAGTATTGTATTACCGGTAATTTATTCAGCTGCTGAGAACAAGAGCGGTCTGACATTTCAGATACATCATTATGTCACAGTGTTCCAATTAGGCTAGACTGCGCTCATCATAATAGGCATTTGAAGCAAACAGTCGTCTGCATTGTGTCACTGTATATAAACCTGTCCAGGAGGGTTGTGAATCCACACACTATTGTCACGTTGCCATTTGTTTCCTTGAACTGTATAGGCTGAGGTATACAATGGTGTGATTGTCTCTGTGATCTTCCTGTCTGTTTGTGATCTCCATGGTGCCAGTTTTGCTCACAGGTGAAATGTGCCTGAACATGATCTCCTCAAGTTTTTGGATGAAAAGTTGTTGCCAATAATGTGATAATTCATTCTGCTGTTACTACCCTCTCTGAGCTGTCTAAAGGGTTGGGATTTAGCCCTGGCAGGATGTCAAATGAAATTTGGCTGCCATATCTGAGGCCCGTCACCTCATGACTTCTCCCCTCATTGTGCCACTGCCCTGAGACCTCTTGATTTGCATCAGGCTTCCTCTTCCTCTCTGCTCTACCATGGTACCTGGTTCAGTAAGTTCCTGCTGATGTTATCTTGAGTTGATTTGGTTGAACAGTTGAAACATGTGAGACTGAATCTTTTATGCAGTTTACTCTCACATGCCACAACTAGGAGATTCACTGTTCCAGTGTTTCCCACTTAAAGTCTCAAACCTGTAATAAGCACTCATTAACCTTTTCTATGGACAGTAGAGTATCATGTGAAGGTCCTCTAACGTGAGACTCTCAGGCTAGATGTGCAGCTTTTGAGTGTGATGGTCTGTCTGACTGGTGGGCATCAGTATCTGACTTGTTTCGCAGCACTTCTTCTGTGCAGTGGGGCAGAATGCAAAAAGCTTGATCTTGCTGAACTGCAAGATGTTATTATAAAGCGCTGAGCAGCACTTTGAAAAACAAGAGGTCCCAAAGGAACCTTACATACTCCCTGTTGAGTTTGTTGACGTTTTGAATGAATCCCTGGCAGTACATGCATTTACCACACTCTTGATGCGGGGTAGAAAAGGGGGATTTTATAACCTAAATTCTTTATAAAAATAATATTAACTCAATTTTATACATTAATAAATAAAAACATGTTTTAAATGATACAATATTTCACTACTACGTATTGTGAAACATTACAATTTAATGACTGTTTTCCATTTTAATATTTTTTTAAAATGTAATTTGTTCCTATGATGGAAAAGTTTGATTTCCAGCATCATTACTTCAGTCTTCAGGGTCACATGATCACTGTAACACCTCATAGAAATCATTCTGATATGCTAATTTTCTGCTCAAGAAGGATTTCCCATTATTAACTGTTGAAAAGTTGTGCGGCTTAATTTTTGTGAAAACCATGATACACTTTTTTTAGGATTCTAAAAGAACAGCATTTATTCGAAATATAAATATTTTGTAACATTATAAATGTCTCTAATGTCACTCTTGACCAATATAATGCATTTTTGCTAGATAAAATTATTCATTTCTTTCAAAAAACAATCTTACTGACCCCAAACCTTTGATGGATGGATGTTCCAGAGTGGAGTGTTAGATCTTTTTGAATTCTCATTTATGGTTCTCTGAGACTGGTTATTTTGGGACGTGTACGGTTGTCTTTAAGAAGTTAATGTTAGGGTATCTCTGACAACCTAATTAAAAACATGTGGACAGATCCACCTTGTAAAATCTTTCATGGTGTTTGTCGTGAAAACAAAATAAAGACATTTTAATTAATGTCTTTATTTTGTTTCTGAATAGTTGAGTGAAATGTTAATTTATACTGCAACTAAGAAACGAACAGTCTCATATTTTAATGCTTTAATTGAGAAAAGAAATACGGTGATGGATATACAATTCCAAACTTAGGTGGAATGTCCTCAGCACAGCGTGAGAAAAGTACATCTGGGGACAAAAAGTTCCCAGATTAAGAAAATATTCTGGAACACAAGGGCGCTGAAGACGAGTGCCTTGAGACTCAAGAGTGATCTCTGTTTTGCTTCTATTTTGAGGCTTTCTAATTTTATTATTGAGGTCACAGCATCTAAAATTTGAATAGTTAGATTTAAAAGTTGATATTAATTAATTTCGAGACTGAAATTAAACTAGGGTTAGCCGTGTGTCTATCATATTAATGCACGGTGTCATTCACAGTTGTTGGAGAATGTAGTGGCAAGCGGCTTCAGCGTACCAGACAATCAATCATCCGTGTTCCTGAGAGTTTAGTCCCGTCTAAAAGAATCATTTGTTTTGAGAAATTCCTTAGGGTTCAGCTTGAGGGTGCGTGTATATGTTTGTGACAACTTCATCTGAGAAACCTAGTTCCCCCTAGCCAGCTTATGTAAAATTTAAAGCTTCATTTTTTTATTTACTGTAGGTATGGTTAGAACTAAGGCTATTGATTGTCTTCCTTAACCAGCTCTAATGCACAGGGGACATGATGGCAGCCCTTCATATTGCTCTTAGGAACCCTCCAATCAACAGCAAGAACCCTGCAATAAAGGTACAGACAGTTTTAACAAAACGTCTTTTTACAATGAAGTACATTGAGCACATATTGCACAATTTCTTGAAATACACCATCTTTTCTGTCTTTCATTCCTAGGAAAGAGCTCAGACTGTGGTATTGAAGGTTCTGACATCATTTAGGGGCAGCGATATAGAGCCCGCTGTTAAATCTCTCGACAAGAATGGAGTCGATCTTCTTATGAAGTATATCTACAAAGGCTTTGAGAGGCCCGTAGAAAATAGCAGTGCCATATTGCTGCAGTGGCATGAAAAGGTAAACCCAAGAATTTTGTTCACTCAGTTTGTCCTGTTTAAGTCAGTAGTTCACAATGTAGGTACAAAACCATCAGATATGTAATACACATTTTTAGTGGGCTATATCTAACATGAATAAAACGTGACTTTAATGTGGGGTGCATGTTTTTCCCTCCCTATCTTTTATAACAGGCATTTGCCATTGGAGGACTAGGCTCTATTGTTCGTGTTCTGACAGCCAGGAAGACTGTATGACTACCTGAGCAGACCTGGAAACAATGTCGCTAAGAGACGCAGAGGACATGAGGCAGGTTTGCCTGTTACTTAAAGGAAACAACATAGACCATCGTTTTGAATGCTACTGCCCTGATGAAGAAAGAAAAAAAACTGTAAACGGTAGAGAAACAACAAAGCACTTGTTTCAAACTGAAAAAAATATGCTTGTGTAAAAGTGAAGCAATGTTCATATGTCAATATATCATAAATTATTCTATGATATACTGGCATCAAAAAAAGATTTCAATCCGACATGGGTTTTTTGAGGGAAAAAATGGAAAACAAAACAACCCCGGTGTACGTGCTATGAGTAACATGTGGTGAATAAAGATCAGGTGAGTGTGAGCACCAAAAGCGAGTCAGTACATATGAGGTTGTTGTTTGATTAGTTACATTTAATCAATGTTTTATTTTCATATTTTATTTCACATCTTTTGTCCCATACTCCTTTGTTTTGTTTTTTTGTGCAGAAGTTTAATAATGGAACCAGTGATGTGTACACCAAAGGGGTAGAGTGGGAATCATTGTAAAGTGCCTGCTACAATAAAGTAAATGGATCTCCTTTATGTTGTCGTCTGTGTTTGATTTAGTTTTAGTATATGATTTATGCAGAGTATGAACAGAACTTGCCTCATCGCCCATATAATAAAATGGTAATATTGTACAACAGACGTGTCTAACCTCTTTGACAGTTCTATCGGGATGGTGACCTACAGAAGCAGGAAGGGCAGGGTAATTAAGATAATACATATCAGGAAAAGAAGATAAAGGGGTCTTCAAAGAATTCTGAAGGATGTAATACTGATAACTTCCATCATGCCAAGACTAGAGCCCCAGGGATATCATTCATGGAACAGAGTGCTGTAATCTCACTGCTGGGCGGCACAAGGACCAGGAGCTGTATATTCATCTATAAATGTCAAATGGTTTTTCATGTGTATGGGCTGAATCGAATATTTGGCGAGTTTCACAACACAGTCTTAATTAGGGATGCACTGATATTAAAAATTTGTTACGACCAATAACTGGTCTATTAAATCATATAGTATTGTGTCTAAATAAAATACAAAATGTAAAAATCAGTCATTTAAATGCTACAAGTGAATCACAACATTTATATTGGATTTAAAATTCATATGAATTCTGAGACTTGATAAAGAATTCAAGCGTTAAATTATTAGTGTTTTAAAAATGTTAAGTAAATGAGATGATGGCAAAAAATAATTTAAAAGGAAGAAATTAGCATAAACAAATACTTAAACCAAAAAAATTAAACCTATCATTTAGATTTTTTATCTAAAATATCACGATACCTATTCTTAATCACTTCTGTATCCGTTGTTTTAGTGCACATTTACTCATAGAATGTATTAAGGAACACCAAAAATGAAGCAAAACAGTCATAAACTTTTTAATATTCTTAAATAGCATTCTTAAAAACAAAAAGCTTGCATGTTTTGGTTTCATCACTGTTTTTTTTTCTCTGCATTTAACAACAAACATCAAATATAATTTGGCAACAGATAAGACAAAACAGTTAAGTGATTAAAAACACATGACACAATTGGACAATGCAAGTATGTTCAACTAGCAACTCTAGAACCCCTTAACTTATAAAGAAAGAGTATTCTGACCATTACATCACTTTTGAAAATGTTCCCTCCCACAACAGTAGGAACTGGTAAAAATCACCATTACTACACCTTAGATCTGGCCCCATGTTGACAATAGAAAACAAATGCAGTTGATTTTCTTTCTGTTCCTTCCAATCATGGCTGCTAATGCATTTACAGCATTCATTAAAATGGTGCAAGGGGCATCAACATTTAACAGATCTGCTAAATAACATGCATCTACTACAGAAATGTGGGCAATTGGTAAGAAAACACTTAAATAACAACAAAAAAGGGGTATTGCGTTTTCCCCTAAATCTTAAGTTGGTAGGTTTCTGCTGTGGTACATTTCACATATAAGTGCTTTAAGTCCGTATTCACCCCTGTGCTCTCAGATGAATGGTGTGGTGTGAATACAGCACTATCCCAGGACAGTCTGAGCGAGAACTTACAGAGCTAATTTATAGGATGGTGTGAAGTTAAGATACTTGTTATACACACATACTAACATAAATTAAATAAGGCAAAAACATTCGACAGTTCACCAGTCAAGGTCAGACAACTAATGGAGAGGAAACGGTGACATCCACCATCTGTTTCCCTCTTCATCTCCATCCAGCCCTCCTCCTTTTGGCAAACTAAAACAGTATAATAATTAAAAAATAAAAGCTCGGTGCCTGCAAGACAATAGATTGGGCAGTGGATTCCATGTTAAAGTTGATTCTGTTTGGCAGTGATTTGTTTCGTTAGCAAACTTCTCTCTTTTTACACAAGATAATTATTATTATTATTTTTTTTTTTAAATAAGCGCGTGGAAGCAGCTATGACTTGAAAACGTGCAAAAAAAACTAGACTAAAGTAGAGAGATGACGGTATTTTACGGGATCTTGTGCTCTCCACATGCAAGAATCTTTTGGTCCTATTTGAATGTCCATGATAAAACCTGCAGTTTGGGGGAAGAGTTGGTAAACGTTGAAGAATCCGTCATCATGTGTGCCGTTTTGTACCAGAGATCACAGACGGAGAAAGGGATGAGGAACATAACAAAATGATCAGACATGCCTCTTGCCAACAGCCCAATAAATAACATCAGAATAAAACTTAAATAGTGCAAGTAAAGTGCAAGGCTGTTATTGTAACCGCTATCATCGTAATGATCAAAAATGAACCGAACGAAACACTGATCACATCACTTCTTACTAGACCGATGCAATGCACTTGTCCTTGAGACAGATGGGTCGTGAAGGAGGGATGCTCTTATGCCATGATCCTTGGAATGTCAGCTGACTGCACTTGTGTGAAGTGGCGGGAGGGTGCGCAGTTGAGACAGTGGCATGGTCCATTCACAGATTAGACTAAAGAACACTGCCCCTGTCACATGCAGAGGGTCATCTTTTCACAGATCTGCCACGACAAACAACCCAGACAGACACTTCTCTGCATCACATTGACCTCTTATAGAACTATACATATATTTATATATATATATATATATACACAAATTTGTACTTATATACAGGAGTACGCCTGTACATCTCTGTGACACTATAAAAGAGAACTTGGTTGGCTATTGGTGTCCACTGCACACATGGAATAAGACATTAGGTTATTACATCAGCTATGCAAGTATGGGCTTACCACACTACTGAGGCATGCTAAAAAGAATCTCTTTTGAAGAAACGCTCGATAAAAATGGAGATTCTGGTGTCAACGTAGCGATTAATTAAGGACCAGTTAGCTGATGACCAAAATAACCCAAAAGAGGCACAGCGCGGTGGACCTCCTTCAAAAGGCCAGGCTAAAGTCCACGAAATTTGTGTCGAGACGAGAAACGAACACGTTTTAATGAACGAAAACAAACAAGAAAGGCAAGACAGAGCAAATAAATGCAAACATGCTGCACGCTCCCTACGGAAAAAATTGTGTAAACGTTGCAGAGGCAAAGTGTTGAGAAGGGAAAACAAACTTCCTTCTCCAAAATGTGTTTTGCCAAAGCCTTAGGCTCATCTTTTTGGAAGTATCTCCCTGGAATTACACCAATTGACATAAAAAAAATGTTTCCAAATCTCTTTCTGAAGTCTCCTATGTTATCTTGTGCTCTCGAATCACCTTCAGAAACGGCGATAGCTTCCCTCAACAGGTCTGAACGCCCGTGTGCCTGCGCTCGTACACTCATACGGTACATGCATGTAGTAAATCTCTGTGTTCTTCTGTGTGTTGGGAGCAACGCGTTCGCATCTAGGTGTGTGTAGTTAGTTAAAATCTAGAAATGCATGTGAACTAGACAAACTGTAAATATCTGCCCACAATGATGAGATATTTTCTCTTGAACTATCTAGATCTAAATGAGATTAGGTTAAACAACCAGCTTATTCAGAATAAACTACCTACAACTTGTGTATCCGTGTATGGACATGAGCACGTATGTGAGTGTGTGTGTGCGTGCGTGTGTCTGGAATTTGGCGTGGTGCCACCATGTGGTCAATAATTATCCAACAAGCCATCAGAGAAGAGGTTTTGCACATCCAACATGGCCGCCAGCTCTAGCACATGTTTCTGTAGAAGGCTGCTCTCCACTATCTCCTGTTTCGGCAGCTGGGGGTACGATTCTGGAAAACTCCTCGCTTCCTGTAACGTGCACAGAAACAGCATCCTCATCCAGCTGCTTTGTGAAACCATCTTGAATAAAAAACTGTGTTAAACTGCTGCAGTCTTATAAATGTGATCTCTATTTGCGGTTACACTTATCTGAAAGGGTTTGGCTCTAAAAAAGTTTGGGCATGTTTTCACCTGGTCACTTCATGCGTTTTTACCGATCGAATAGCTATCTGAATGGTTTATAACGGTTCTATTTATACTTGGCCACATAAATGTGTCTCTGGAAAACAGATATAAATCGGATTTAAAAGCGCCTCGAAAGCGTTTCGGAGGGCATTTAAACCTGGTCACGATCTTTTCAGAGAAAACGCATAAAAGTGACCAGGTGTAAACAACAGGCCCTTTGAAATGACATTGACTTGAATTGGTTCTGCTTCCAGAGGACCTGGATTTGTTCATCTATCTTTTTCAGTAATGCGGCTGCAGTTTTCAGTCAGTAGTTCTCAAACTGTGGAGTGTGTAGTTCCACCAGGAGGTTAACAACAATACATAAAATGTATATTTTAAATGATAATTTTTCAGTGTCAATTATGTCTTTTATATATGTTTAATGCAGCTTTGTATGTTTAAGACTTTGGTCATTAAAATGAAAGGTTTGTAATGTTCGCAACACTGCTACTTACTCCCATATTTAATAAAAAGGCAACGTTTCGACCCTACTGGGTCTTCTTCAGGCAAATGATAAGACTTTGGACATCTCATAATTATTATTGTGGGATACAAAGTATTATTATTTATTATATTTATAAAGTATTATTAAAATACCATTATAGTATCTATTAATATTTTGAAGTAGCATTTATTTTTTATATTTTTAGTTTTCATTTTCGCTATTTATAATTTGTTTATTTTTTTTGTAATATTTATTTTTATTTAAATTAAAATTTTAGATTTAGTTTTTTTATTAAATGAAAATTAGAAATGTTGCAAATAACTGAAATAAAATAAGTTTAAGTAGAAAAATGTAAGAAAAAAAACAGGTGATATATATATTTATTGTTTCTTTATTCTTCTTCTATTGGACCTCAACTGAAGTCAATTTCCTTAAGGCAAGCTAGTAGCCTATTAATAAATGTAACCAGTCTGTTTAAAGAATACATTTAAAGACGAGCTGCAATACCTCATATTTAAAAGTATATTTAGTATTTATGTGTTTGAACTGAGCTGCATATTTACACTTTACACTTTATATCCAAAATGGTTTAAAATTTGTGTTTTTTCTTATTGTTGCTTTAATATCAGGTTCGTGAGACAAATATGACTATTATTTCACTGATTATTGATTGACAAATTGTGTTTATTATAGTAACATATATAATATGAATTCAATTCAGTCTCACCCGGAAGAGCTTGTGTAATCGGAGCGTGGTGCAGCAGAACACGAAACGGATCATGAGCAGTCGCAGAAACTCATCGCCATAAAACTGCAGAAAGGCCTGATCTGGAAGACAGTCAACAGGAAAACTATGAAATATATATCTGTCCATTGGTCCAACTAGTCAATGATGTAAACAAATTTATGAAAGCATAAAAAAAAGCACAAAACAAATGACAAGGGATAATGGCACATATTGGCATTACCTATAACTCGGGAACTCGTGATCATCTGGCCAATGTCATGGAAAACCTTCCGCATGAGCTCCTGGGCCTTTTCCCACAATCCATAGCGCATGCTGCTCAGTCCACAGACAGACAGGAAGCCCATGAGGGGGTTGTAGAGGAAGAGAGTAAACAGACTTCCACGCTGAGACTGGTCTACAAGCGAGTAAAACGGAAAACAACAGTATAAAAATACAATAGATAATCAATATAATAACAGACAATCTTACTTAAAGGGGAATAAACTAAATAGAAAAAAAAAAAAAAAAAGCAAAGCAAATATATATTTTTAAAATTCTCTCTCAACAAAATGTCAAAACAAACAAAAAGGAGACCTTGCATGCTCTTCGGATATGCTGTTGGAGAAAGAAGGCATACAAGTGGTTGGCCGAACAGGTTGGAGAAATTCTGTGGAAAGACAGGAAGAAGTCAAACAGTTAGTTTTACATTATTTTTCATTTTTAACAATAAATGTACTCTACTAGCAGTGAATGGTTCATGTGTTATAAATGTACACTAGGGGGCACTCCATTATTGAACAAAGCAGACAACTAAAGAAAATCAGTTGAGGAGGAAAAACCTGAAACAAAAGGTGATCAAATCAATCTATAATAACTCCCTATTCAATGTATCTTACTTCTCGTGTTTATCCTAGTAAATAAGTTAGATTGTCTTACTTATAGAGCAAGCACATGGCTGCTCTTGAATAATGAATGGCCTCATGATGTCACAGAATGCAATGCTGCAATGATGGAACAAATGTAAGCGCATGACAAAGAAAAGGAGACAGAGAGTTGATGTCTCACCTTATAAGCTGTGCTGTTGGATGAGTCCACAATGAGAAACAGAGGTTTCCTGGTGAAGGGGAAAAAGTCTCCTGGGTGGAGGCTGAAAAACACACATTTGTGCATTATATGCGTGTTAAAATAACAATGTCTCAAATGTGTAGTAAGCACATGGTTTCAATGTACAGTAGGCTAGCACAGAATGGGTGTCAATGAAGGCTCACCAGTGCATCTCTTTTTGGGCCTGATTTCTCTTCTGCACCATCTCACCGTTCACCACATCTCGGTTAGTATTGGTCAGGACACCTCCAAAATCATAAGGTCCTGTAAATAAATGTTAAATGTGATGTGAAATAATGATGGGACAGATCGTACTCCTTCTCGTATGCATCCAAATGTAGCATCATGATTATTTTTGCAGTGGGACTAGTTTTCTGAGAGGATCAAATTCTGTTTCTCCATTTCCAACACTGTTCAAAAGTCTGGGTTCAGTTAAAAAAAAAAAACATTTGTATTCAGCAAGGATGCACTAAATTGTGTAAATTAAAACTGACAGTAAAGACATTTATAGTGTTACAAAAATAAATTAATTTCCACAAAAATATTAAGCAGCTCAACTATTTTCAACATTGATACATTATAAGAAATGTTTCTTGATCACCAAATCGGCATATTAGAAAGATTTCTGAAGAATGAAGTAATGGCTGTCACAGGAATAAATTACATTTTAAAATATATAAAAAAGTACAAAACAGTTATTTTAAATAGTAATATTTGACAATATTTACTGTTTTTACTGCATTTTTGATCAAATAAATGCATTATTGTGAGCATAAGAGACTTCTTACTAAAACATAAAACAAAAATCGTATGACACCATGCTTTTGAACATTAGTGTATATCATTTCTGTGGGTGGTATTTCCTAAAAAAAAGAAGTGCTCTACCGTTAGCTGAGCTAAATTACACCTGGTATTCTCGCATGGATATTTCACGCAGAATATACCCAGTTAACGTGTTCAAGATTTAAAAGATTATATATTACTGTGCACAGAAAAGGCTGGTAAGTGATTTGAATTAGTCTGTGCTAATGCAGATGTGTTTTTGAACATGGCAGTATGTGTAAAACACATAATACATGCCATTACACAAGTCTTTGAATCCTAAAATTTAATTGACTTAACAGCATTCAGTTAAAGAGTGCTTAATTTCGTTAGTATTTATGTACATTTTAAGATAACAATATTCCATATCATCCAGTTATGTCAGACAGAACAACAGTGTGCTAAAACACCTCGCCGTACCTTCACACTCAGAGCGTCCATTGGGGAAAACTCCAGTGGCAGAAAGATACACCAGCAGGACACTATTGGCTGGCAGCTCCTAGCAATAAAAGAATCAGTGAAAGAAAAGAAAACTTTCAATGACTAGAACAGATAAATGAATCTATTAAATTGGCTAATTAAATCAGAATACTCACAATACTACAAATGGTAAAGCAGTGTCATAGCAAGCTAAATTATTAAGTTCAGTGGCACGCTAAGTGCTGCACAGCCAGAGCATCTCAGTACACTTAAGACTAATAAAACAATTCAGAATATAACATTTAAACATTCTTAGACTGTGTACATATTTGCGCGCACACACACACACACACACACACACACACACACACACACACACACACACAGCTAATAGCAGGAACTGGTTAAAGAAGCACATGGAAATGCCTTATTTGTCATCATTTATCTAAACAAAACATGAAGCAAGATGGAAAACAGCCTTAAAATAGGGGTGTCTGAGAGTTAAAAATGAACTGCTCCGTAGCAAAAGCGTGCGAGGATCTGAGTCGTGTGTGTGGGTTTTCCTCACACTCTCGAGGTGCTACGCTACAGCAGAGCAGATAGTAACACGCTAACACCCCTGTAGCATGCCATGCTGCAACTCACACTCACACATGAGGTGTCACTCCAGACAACAGAACAGAAACTAGTGCATAGGATAGACAATAACCATAATGCAATTATGCAGGAAATGCCTGAAAAATTCCCTTGAGATCCAGAGCCGTTAAAGGCCCAATAAAAGCATATGACGACTGACGAGCCATGTTAATGTGTTTCCTATTGAAACAGGTTTAGGTGAGGAATAATAAAGGGTTCCTCCTTTTTTAAAGTTTTTGCTGAAAAAAAGACATTATGCAGATTTTAAATATGTACACTACTGTTCAAAAGTTTTGGGTCAATAAGTTTGTTAATGTTTTAGAAATAAGTCTCTTATGCTTACTAAGACTCCACCTATTTATTTTCAAGATAGAGAAAAACTGTAATATTATTACAATTGAATTTAATATAACTGCTGTCTATTTTTATATATTTTAAAGTGTAATTTATGTGATGAAAAGCTGTGTCATATAATCAGTGTCACATGATCCTTCAGAAATCATTTGAATATGTTGATTTGATGCTCAAGAAACATTTCCTATTATCAACAATTATTATAAACAAATAATTTGAGGAAAAATCATACTTTTTTTCAGGATTCCTTAATAAATAACAAATTCAAATAAACACCATTTATTTGAGATGTAATTTCTTGAAACCATGTTAAAGGTGTCTCCTTTCTGAATAAAACATGATTTCTTAAAAAAAAAAAAATTACTGACAACTTTTGAACGGTAGTTTATATTTGCTTTAAGTACAAAT
This sequence comes from Phoxinus phoxinus, assembly GCF_949152265.1. Classification (NCBI taxonomy): domain Eukaryota; kingdom Metazoa; phylum Chordata; class Actinopteri; order Cypriniformes; family Leuciscidae; genus Phoxinus; species Phoxinus phoxinus. The sequence continues at coordinate 19,437,530 of NC_136878.1, read as the reverse complement.
TGTAATTTAAGAGTCTACTGGCATAGCATATATCACATTTGATAGCTTAATCACTATATGTGAAATGTCACTGCTACAAGGTCTCTACGCACATATAGAGTCAAAACAGGACGGAAATGACAGGATGGATTGACAATTAATTGACAGGTGCAAAAAACTGCAATGACATCAGACAAACCTTGAAGGAGGCAGACAGGAAAGTGAAGAGCTGGCTGAAGGTTGGTTTGTAGAGTAGATATTTATGAGGGTTCTCTCTTTTGGCAGGCTTTTCATTGGGCTCCTATAATGAGAGAGATAAACGAGTGAGAGAGGAATAGAGAGACACCGAGAGCAGGTGGAGTGAGATAGAACAGTAAGAGAGATCCTGAAAAAGGTGAAGTACTGAAATAGCGAGGGAGGAAGGGTGAAAATACTCAGAAACACTCAACATAGAGAGTGACAGGGAGAGTGTAAGAGTCTTCTCTTACAAGTGTCCCTGGTTTGGAGCTTTGTGTGGCCAGGTTCACTGGTTCCCTCTCAAGCGCTTGAAGCATACGAAACATATCGATGGTCAGCTCGCTAAACTTCACCTGCAAACCAGATGAAATCCAACCATTGCAAAAACCAGAGTTGTAACCTACACAACAAGTTTGAAGTGTCTAATCATTTACATAAGAAAGCACCACTTGAATTTGACATGTTATATAACTTGCTCAGGTGTTTTGCTGTACTGTACTCCCACCTGACTGTTACAGTTGCCAATGATGAGTGCATCTGCCAAGGTGAGCTGGCCAACCACCATGCCCTGTTCAAGAGGGGGCACACCCCCCTCCTGCAGCCGATTGGATATGACCACCATGGCGTTGTCATCATTTACGATCATAAGAGGATCTGCCTGTGTAGGTAGAAAAATAGTAGATGAAAAAGGCACAACGGTAAAGGAAATATCAATATTTGTCAAACAGTCTTACAGAGTGGACTACATCTGCCCTTTGTAACAGTAAGTCGTGTAAGAAGAGGTATTTATAACATCTGAGTTATTGGGCTTTTTAAAGTGCACAACATTGATACATTTCTACTTTGAATAAAAATTAAACTGATTTACTAATTACTATACACTACTTTTCGGTAAGTTTATAAAATAAAATAAAAATGAACATTGATAATAATAATTACATTTAAAATATAAAGTAGAAAACAGGTTATTTTAATGATGGTTATTAAAAACTGTAATGATTTTTATTTATTTATTTTTAATTGTTGTTGCGACTGTATTTGATCAAATTTACTGCCCCCAAACTTTTGACTGGTAGTGGTCTTACTGTGAATGATTTGGTGTATATTATTCCAGATAAAAAACTGCTTCATATTCTTTCTCCAAGATCATAATTTGCTCAATCTCTGACAAACTTTGCTTTTCTGTTGACATACAAAATATTTTTTATATCATGAAAGGGGGTTGTGAATCGCATTTCATGGTAATTTTAATAGTGCAATTGAGTGGTGCAGGTATGACATCACTTTGTATGCCAAATCGCGGAAATGAGTTAGCACTTCCGGTTCTATCATCCCGAAGTCAATGGTTTTTTTTAATGGGATTTTGGTTAAATGGTGGAAATACGGTCTGTGGTGAACACCAGCTCAAGACACTTTCACGTTTTATTCTGCCAATTTTTTTAAGCTGTTACGTGTCATGAAAAAGGCGGTAGCTAAAAAGTGGCTAAATGGGACTTCAGAGGTTGTCGGGGACATTAAAATGTCCTCACGCCGAACAGGAAAGCTCAGTCCGCTTTTACAGCCTGCTGCTTATAATTGTGCTCTTATAAACTATTCTAATGTTCTGAGAAAATGTTTTTACATAAAAACTAAAAGAGTTGTCAGAAGCTTAGTGATGGTGACGTTGAATTCGTGGGACCGTGGTGTAGTTAGTTTATACCCTACCTTCAGCTTTTTACTCCTGGCGACTGCATTTAGAAATTAAAATTCATAAAAGTTGTGTTCATCTGTGAAAATGTCTCTTGATGGACAAAACGAGTAAGTATTATACAATTTTGTTGATCACTGAGCTTGTTTTTACGATAATCCAAAAGCCTATGGAAAAATCCTATTGAGTTTTTGTCGAGAGAACCAGAGTGATGCTAACTGGAGGTTGGCCTACAAAGTGACGTCATACCTGCACCACTCTATACTCATGACACTTTATGCACATTATAGACTTCTTTCAAAAAAATCTTACCTCCACAAAAGCAGCAACTTCTTGCAGCACCAGGTTCCACTCTAACTGGTCCTCTGTGTTGAAGCGCTGGGTGTAGTCCTCAATCTCCTCAGAAAGCTCCTGCAAAAAAAGACACCACAGATGGTCTCAGAAACACTGATATAGACCATACTGGGTTTTCTTCTCATGAACAGTGAATTGTTGTCAGTATATTAATTAGTACCTTGCAAAAAACAAATATAAAATACAAAAATCCATTCATTTCTATAAATATGTGTATATGAGTAATGGCTGACAGTGTGCAATTTTACAGTGCCAAAATGAATGAGGTGTGAATTTTGTCTTAATTCCAGCAGCATAAATAACTAACAGACTGTCCATGCTGACTGATCCTTTGGCAAGAACCTCTGTTCGACTGAATATCTATAGTGAGCCATGGACTAAAAATCCATTTGGTCTGCCGTCCATGACTTACCTTGACTAGCACTTTAACCAGGTCCATCTTGTTGAGCAACAGACAAACAACGATAAACCGAGCGTAATACCTCAGCTTTTTTACAACCAGCTCAGGCCTGTGCAAAAGAGAAGGGACAAGATTAATGAACTGAAGAGAAGACCATAAAAGACAGAAATGTGGGATATTTACTGCTTACTTGCTCATAAGTCTATTACTTTAAAGAACTTTCCAGAACATAGAAAATAAAAATCAAGAAAAGGGCATCAAGGGCATCAACTTTGCCCATCACAGTTCATTGTAGCATCTTTTCACCTGTCTTCTTTGTTGACTTGGTGGTAATAAGATCGCTGGCGAATGGCCGAATAGAAAGAAAAGGCTTCATTTAGGTAGCTTGTTTCTGAAGTGCGGAGGCTAAAGAAGACAAAATAAAAAAAATGATGTGTAAACAATTCTTGAAGTACACTGTTTGAAACCAGATGAATAAATATCTGTGTTAAAAGGCTCCTTACTAGTAATGGTAGTACAGCTGCCCAATTTTTGAGGCCACTTCACCTATCTGCCACCTCTTGAGACCATACCGGTTGTCCAGGACTTGTCTATTCTCCAGTAACATAAACCCAAATCAGAAGAATCAAGAATCATCTGTCATTAATGCTGACATCATAGTGCAGAGGAACTATCAGAGGGAGGTTTGATCATGAATGTTAAATCTTCAGTCTTTTGTAGTTCTAAACCTACCGGTTTTATTTTTGAGATTTTGGTTAAAAAACCAGTCCTTTCTGTTTCAAAAATAGATCTAGGGCTGACCTGTGCTGCTGCTGAAACTTCCACAGCTTGGTGTATACGTCAAATGTTCGGCCAAAATAGGACTGCCACTGCTTGTGTCCATATTGAGGCAGATCCCTGCAGGAGTGCGAGAGAACAAACAAGAGAAACACAGCCAAATTTACATTCTCCTCATTTATAGATAGTCAAACGTCCATTTAACAGGCTTTAACAGACAGAATAAAAATAAACTATTTATCTAAGTGCTTGTGTTTACATAATCAGTATTTGGAGCTGACAGGTGTAAAACTATTTACAGTTGATTGTAAAGAAAGTGACGAGGTGTAGTAAATGATAGGAAAAGTTCGACATACGTTTTTTTGAGTTATGACAGTTGATAATTATGAGGTCAAAAAAGACATGCATTCATGTATCATTCACATAAAATCAACATGAATTTCAAAAATAGAATTTCTTTTCATTTCAACTTCACAGAAGTGTCTCAAATAAAGACAATATGAAAAAGGAACTGATATCGAAGATATAGTTGTGATAGATAACCATTATGACAATTAAATGACAAATGGCAATTCATTTGATAAAAAGTTATTTGGCAAACAAGTCAAATAGAGACTTCCACAATTAGAGACAATAGTCTTTTGCGAACACAAAATAAAATATTTTTAAGAATGTTAGTAACCAAACAGTTTTGGTGACCATTGTATTCCATTGTATAGACAACAACAAAAAGAATGCTGGGACATTTATTGAAATATCTGGGGTTTTCCCTTTCTTCCATAGATGACAAATTACTATATTAACAGACTTGCAATGGGAATTGCTTTTTACATATGATCAAGGTACTGTGACTCATTGTTTTAATCACTAGTTTCTTTTAAAATAATAAATCAAGGTTGTATTAAACCCAAACCTACGACCTTGATACCCACATATCATTATATAAGGCATTTCTGCCCCTCTGCCTTGACACTCCAATTGCGAGATATCATTTTGGACAACAGCAGATGAGCCTTCCAAATATACAAGTGGTCATGGTTGTCATGCACTTAATTAACATCATCATGAAAATGATGAGAGGACATTGGTGGAGGGGGAGAGCAAAAGCAGAGCTATCAGAGAGTCAGAAAGTGTGAGTGGGTGAGAGTTTGGGCAGGGCTGTGGTGAGTCATAGTGCCGATGATGTGAAGGAATTTGACGAGCTATGGCAATCAACTTGAGAAGTAGGCTAGCACTTTTGCCTCTATTCGCGCTTTCTCTCTTTATTCCCTTCTCGTCCTTTTCCCCCTAAACCTTCCAAAACCACCTCTAGGCCCTATTGTTATCATCAAAGGGTTGCTATGACAACAGAAGCAGGGACTGGGGAAAGAAGGGAGGTTGCGAATGCAGCAGGTAAATTCAAAAGCCCTCATTTACACATGCTCACACATTATAACAGTAGATGATGCATCATTTATAATGAACCTGTAACGGGTCATTCTGGGAAAGGCAGGGGGACAAAAACGAATGTCAAAAAATAAAATATGTCCAGGCATAACCTTGAGTTACACATACACAACAAGCACACACACACATCATGCAAATCAACACCAGCGCACGGACACGCCTCCTTTCATTCATGCAGATTCAATGAAACCCAGCACTGTATTTTGTTCCACAGCTTTCATTCATAACATGCATTCACACATGCTGTAAGGTTATAGAGATGGGTTTTTGAGATTTACGGTTCACCCCGTTGCCCCTGTGGGCTGCGAGAGACAAGGTCAGGAAGGAGATAGGAGCAGTCATTAGGCAGGGCTTTAATTTCACTACATGCACCATTAATTTCCCATCCACTCTGGCAGCATTAATACCCACAAGACAGATTCACTGGGAGAGCACAGCCAGGGATAGACCTGTAAATTAGGGAAGGAGGAGAAAGGAGGGAGATAGGATGGTGTATGTGTGCAGATGGGGTCAGATGTGGTGGAGTTGAGTAACAGAGCAATATTACATCTGTATGGTATGACTAAGGCCTCTGGTACTCCATGCATTACATGTATAAGTGAGATATTATAATAAGTGAGATATTTCAAGACATTATTTATAATTTTGATGATTATGGCTTACAGCTTATGAAAACCCCAAATTCAAAATTAGAATATTGTGAAAAGGTTTTCATAGCTGTAAGCCATAAATAAAGGCTTGAAATATCTTACTTTGCATGTAATGAGTCTATATAATATATTAGTTTCACCTTTTAAGTTGAATTACTGAAATAAATGAAATTTTGCACGATATTCGAATTCTTCGAGTTTTACCTGTAACTGTCCTTTAGTGTTGGTAGACTTTTTGTTTGTTTAAACTAACATTTTGGGAGTGTCAATTCCAGAATATATTCCAGAATAATGGCATAATCAAAACACTGGAGTACCAGAGGCCTTAGTCATACCATACAGATGTAATATTGCTGTTACTCAACTCCACCACATCTGACCCCATCTGCACACATACACCATCCTATCTCCCTCCTTTCTCCTCCTCCCCTAATTTACAGGTCTATCCCTGGCTGTGCTCTCCCAGTGAATCTGTCTTGTGGGTATTAATGCTGCATGTAATTAACTTTTCATGCAATGAGTCTATATAATTTATTAGTTTCACATTTTAAGTTGAATTACTGAAATAAATGAACTTTTGCAAGATATTCTAATATTTCGAGTTTCACCTGGTATTTATATTTAAGACATTATTTATTTATTTTATGAAAATATATATATTTAAAATATTTAAATATAAATATTTATAAAAAATAAATATGTTTATGAAAATGTAATACACTATAGCTACACTATATGGACAAAAGTATTGGGACCCTATAATATTTGAATTCAGGTGTTTCAATCAGACTTTCTATTGCCACAGGCGTATAAAATCAAGCACCTAGGCATGCAGTCTGCATTTTCTTACATTCGCACTTAAGCCGGTGACACACGTAAGGCCGATTATGAAAGTAGTTTGATACTTACGACAGATCATGCCCAAACGTGCTGAGTCAGAGACAATTGCGTGCAATCGGTGTTCACACTCAGTGTTTAAAATCTGCTGCAGTTGTTAGAAACAGTCGGTGTTCACTGTTCAGTTCAGTCTTAATGTTTTAGCTAGTAAGTGTGTCCCCGGCATAAGAAACGCTGCCAGAAGCTGATGTCTGGTTATACATCTTGTTTGCAGCAGCTCATGACAGCAAAAGGATGTTCTACTAAGTACTAAAGACGCTTGCCATGAAGGGGTTGAAAAATTTTGAGGCAGCATAATCATTTTTAAAAAAAGCATAATCATTAAAAGTTGCAATTTTAGTTGAAATTGGGGAAACCACTTGAAACATTTATTGTGTTGTGATATTTCAATTACTTTTGTTTGATTTGTTTATTGCAAACCGCTGAAAGTCTGTAAATTTTGCCAATAAACCTGATTTGCAATGGGGGTTGAATAATTTCGATTACAACTGGGTATATACAGTGGGGAGAACAAATAGTTGATACACTGCCAATTTTGCAGGTTTTCCCACTTACAAAGCACAAAGCAGTCTGTCATTTTTATCATAGGTATTCTTCAACTGTGAGTGACAGAATCTAAAACAAAAATCCAGAAAATCACATTGTATGATTTTTAAGTAATTAATTTGCATTTTATTGCATGACATAAGTATTTGATACATCAGAAAAGCAGAACTTAATATTTGTACAGAAACCTTTGTTTGCAATTACAGAGATCATACGTTTCCTGTAGTTCTTGACCAGGTTTGCACACACTGCAGCAGGGATTTTGGCCCACTCCTCCATACAGACCTTCTCCAGATCCTTCAGGTGTCGGGGCTTTCAGCTCCCTCCAAAAATTTTCTATTGGGTTCAGGTCTGGAGACTGGCTAGGCCACTCCAGGACCTTGAGATGCTTCTTACGGAGCCACTCCTTAGTTGCCCTGGCTGTGTTTCGGGTCGTTGTCATGCTGGAAGACCCAGCCACGACCCATCTTTAATCCTCTTACTGAGGGAAGGAGGTTGTTGGCCAAGATCTCGCGATACATGGCTCCATCCATCCTCCCCTCAATACGGTGCAGTCGTCCTGTCCCTTTTGCAGAAAAGCATCCCCAAAGAATGATGTTTCCACCTCCATGCTTCACGGTTGGGATGGGTTGTACCTACAAACACGGCGAATGGAGTTTAGACCAAAAAGCTCTATTTGTGTCTCATCAGACCACATGACCTTCTCCCATTCCTCCTCTGGATCATCCATATGGTCATTGGCAAACTTCAGGCGGGCCTGGATACGCGCTGGCTTGAGCAGAGGGACCTTGCGTGCGCTGCAGGATTTTAATCCATGATGGCGTAGTGTGTTACTATGGTTTTCTTTGAGACTGTGGTCCCAGCTCTCTTAAGGTCATTGACCAGGTCCTGCCGTGTAGTTCTGGGCTGATCCCTCACCTTCCTCATGATCATTGATGCCCCACGAGGTGAGATCTTGCATGGTGCCCCAGACCGAGGGAGATGGACCATCATCTTGAACTTCTTCCATTTTATAATAATTGCGCCAACAGTTGTTGCCTTCTCACCAAGCTGCTTGCCTATTGTCCTGTAGCCCATCCCAGCCTTGTGCAGGTCTACAATTTTATCCCTGATGTCCTTACACAGCTCTCTGGTATTGGCCATTGTGGAGAGGTTGGAGTCTGTTTGATTGAGTGTTTGGACAGGTGTCTTTTATACAGGTAACAAGTTCAAACTGGTGCAGTTAATACAGGTAATGAGTGGAGAACAGGAGGGCTTCTTAAAGAAAAACAAGCAGGTCTGTGAGAGCCAGAATCCTTACTGGTTGGTAGGTGATCAAATACTTATGTCATGCAATAAAATGCAAATTAATTATTTAAAAATCATACAATGTACATACTTTGTAAGTAGGAAAACCTGCAAAATCGGCAGTGTATCAAATACTTGTTCTCCCCACTGTATACATATTAGTGCTGGGCAAAGATTAATCGCGATTAATCGCATCCAAAATAAAAGTTTGTGCTTACATAATATATGTTTGTGTACTGTGTATAATTATTTTGTATATATAAATACACACATATGCATGTATATATTTAAGAAATATTTGCATATACACTGTATTATTATTTATACACATTATATTATATATAAATATACATATTTTATATATATATATATAGAACACATTTTTCTTAAATATATTCATGCATGTCTGTGTATTTATATATACAAAATAATTATACACAGTACACACACATAACTTTTATTTTGGATGCGATTAATCTTTACCCAGCACTAATATATACACACACACACACACACACACACGTCATATTTATGTAACATTTTTGGATTTTTGAAGCAGTTTGTTACGCGCTGATGAAGAATATAAATATATGGATATAAAAATGTCAACGCCACTATAAAAGTCTCTGTATTGAGTCAAGTTTGTTTAATAAAGAGGTAAGAGATAGTGAGAGCTATCAAGTAGTGGAAGTATTAGGAAATGAGACCAATTAATAATAGCTGTTTCATTACTGAACTCTTCAGGGTGTTGCTAAGCATCAAATGCAGAATTAGGCCACTACTGGTTAGACAGCCTAATTAGTATGGAGAAACAGGGCATTGGGTGTGGCCTCATAACAAGCATCTAATCCTGTATTTGTAGACACAAACTATCATTAAGATGCATAAACATTTTCATTGGTAGTGTGAGCATCATATGAAATCATTCATGCAGATATAATAAGCAATTAAGACCTAAAATGCTACAATTCAATTAATACCAAACACTGTCCTATGAATTTACATTGATGCGCAAGAAACCTACCCCAAGAATATATGAATGTCAGAACATGTGGGCTACTCTATGAACCAACCTTCTGGACTGTAGCAGTCTCAGTCAGTTATGCAATATAAATGTAACAATCGCATCTGGTACATAAGGACAGGGCCTGGATACAGAGATAAGAGTGGAAGGAAAGGAATACAAATTTTGAAGACAAGAAGGAAAGAGAAAAAAAGAATGGGGGGGGGGGAGAAGGCTAAAATAGAGAGAGATAGAGCCCACAGCTACTGACATACTTGTCCTATAAATAGTCTTAGCTAAAAATTACTGATTAACTCAAACGCAACCTACTGGCCACTGAGAAATTGTGATAAACACGGAGTGACGTGATTCATTTTTTTTAAGGGTGTGTGTAATGCAGAGACAAACGCTGGCAGATATGAGGGGGTGGAAGAGGAGCGCTGAAGATTCATTCAGATGTAAAACTGAGATCACTTCACCCAGACACTGGAAAATATAAAGGGCTCTCAGTTCCCTACGGATGAACAGGCAAACCTCAACACATACATAAAGCACAGCACAAATGAGACACTAAAACCTGCTTATTTATAGATTAATCAACCACACCCACAAAATAGACTACATTCATACATGTCAATATACGGTTGTCCTGCTTTAGAGTGCTAAATACGGTTACATTCACACACAGTTCAGTTATAAATGAGAGTGACACCAATTTCTAAAAACAGCACTAACTTCCTTAAGGGGATAGTGAAATGAAAATGAAAATCCTGTCTTCATTTAGCTGTGGCCTTGTATTGGCCAAGTATTGGCAGTGACAAATGTTGTTTTGCAAAGTTTGCTGCTTCAGTTGTTTTGGTGTTGATTCATAGTTTCTAGATTATTGTGCACAGAGTGATCAGATGCATTTTAAATAATTGCAAAAAGTTTCACACACAAAAAAAAAACACAAAAAAAGATGGCCCTGGCACAAAATGACCAGCTAACATCATTTCACTAATCACAGCATAATCACATAGGAAATTGTGAACAAGTATTAGTCAAGAGAAATCACTCTATCATTAGGATTGGATTATAAGAGCAGGCTGGCTGATTGCTATAAAAGGAGAAACGTGCATTCAATCATTGTATTCTTGTATTAGAAATGGTTACCTACAAAAAAAGACAGCCATCATCGCTTTACATCAAAAATGGCCTCACATGCAAGGAAATTGCTGCAAAGAATATCACACTTGATAGAACCATTTACTGGATCATTAAAACTTCAAGGAGAGAGTTTCAACTGCAGTGATGAAGACTTCAAAATGTCCCTGTCAGGACTTGGGTTTGATCTTCCTTCTGTTTTCTTCCTTTGTGTTTGTTTCTGTCTTTTCCACGTGCATTTACGCACAGCTGTTTGTTTCGCAATCAGCGCATCCGCTCGATTGCGCTCACCTGTCTCCCCTTATTGCTTGATTTCTCTGCTATATTTATGCTTCCTTTCCTTTGTTCTCTCCCAGTGTGTTCTGTGCTTCTTGCTGTCCACCTGCCCGTTTTTTTCTTGTCTAGTTGTGTTACTTTCATTTGTTTTGTTTTCTTTTAATCAAAAAAAAAAATTTTGCCCAGTTGTGTTGTGGTTCCCTGTTCCTCTCCAGAATTCACTGTTCTCGGACTGCCCTCTCACTGCTGACCATTTGGACTATTAATGGTGCTGGAATTTCCTGGGTTACTGTTCGCCTCTGTGGACTGCTTTCTGCCGTGAACGCAGGTGTTTCCGATCGTGACAGGTCCCTGTTGGTTCAGTTTGCTCCTAGCCTGACTATGTCTGACATTGGTTCTCGCCTAATGATTCGGATTTGATTCCCCTGGACTCTGACCCCTGCCTGACCGACCATTCTCTTCTCTACTGTTCCGAACTAAGTAGTTTCAATAAAACGAAACTAAGCATTCTTCTGCCTTTGGATCCTCCTTCCTCAGATTGTCACACCACACACTGGCCAAACATGGACCCAGCAGAAGAATCTCCTATCCGATCAGCCATGGAACTTGGTTCCCAACCATGCTGGGCCGTCATGAGTAGGAGCCTGTTAATGCACGTTTCTCCATGGAGTCTCTCGCACCGCGAGTCGCTGAGCTTTAAGACCAGTTTGAAGAATTCACCGTCTCAACCCAGATCTCGCGTCGTCAATGTTAGCCGCCACTGATTCCACTTACGAACCTTGAGTCAACAATCATTCAACTTATGCTGGTTAGCCTAGCAACTGTCGCTCCTTTTTCATTCAATATGAAATGGTGTTTTCACTTCAGCCATGGACCTATGCAAAGGAGAGATCCAAAGTGGCATAGATCATCTCCCTGCTGTCTGGTAGGGCTCGCGACTGGGGTACAGCTTTATATGAGTCCCAGTTTTGATTTCCAACTTTTCAAAGCCAAAACTATAAATGTTTTTGATCGGTCTGTATTTGGAAAAGGAGGCTTTAGGGCTGTTGGCGGCTCTTCGACAAGGCAAGAGATTGGTGGCAGATTGTGCTATTGAATTTAGAACTCGCGCAGCCAGTTAGTGGAATCCCGAGGCGCAGTTCCTGGATGGGCTCATTAATGAAAACAAAGATTAGATGTATGCTCGTGATCCCCCCGAACATCTGGATGATCTCACTGACATTGCCATTCATCTCGATTTCAGAATGGAGTTACATCGTTGGGTTCGGGGTCAGTTTTCCAGGCATCGGGCAGAATTTACATCCCCATTTCATAAACCTAGTACTCTCCTGCCAGCGACTGTCATCATGAATGATACTTCCTTCAAGGGTTCAGCACTCATTGACTCTGGGGCGGAGGGGAATTTTTTCAAAGAAAACTGGGCCCGTGACAGGGGTCTTCCTATACATCCTCCCATCACTGCTCCCTTACTGGACGGTCACCGGCCCGGTGAATGTAGTTAGCTCCAGCAACCACCGTGAGGAGCTAGAGATTTATTTTTATTTATTTAACAAAGTCTCCTGTAGCTCCCTTAGCCATCCCTGGCATTCCCTACATGGTCCCCTCATTAACTGGGCAGATAAGTCTATTTCTAAAGCCCCTTTCACACAGAGATTCCAGAAAATACACGGATAATGTGTCCTGGGATGTGTCACAGGATCGTTTGATTTTGGTTCATTCACACTGCCAGTGATTTTCTGGGATCTGTGAGTGCGTTCACAAACATCCCGGTAAGATCCCGTAAAGACACGTGACGTCAGGATGAGACGTGTAATGTACGCGTCGAAAACATGTACACTAACGCATCATGTACTGTTCCACAAAGCTGGCGAGCGATCTCAGCTCCACGGATACTAAGGAGCTCCCTGGTCTCTGCTTCATTCCAGTTTGCAGACATTTTTTCATTCTTTCTTTGTTGATGACGAACACAAACTTTCTTCTAAGAGCAACATAGTCGTGCGATAGCACGTGCGTCATCACTACAACACACCCCTTACGGCATTGATCCTGGCTTTTGTTCACACAGGGCGCGTTCCGGGACTGATCCGGCAATGTTACTTGGTCCCCAACCCGGGATCGATCCCGTCAATGTTACTAGGCCCCCAACCCGGGATCGATCCCGGCATCAATCCCGGGACGTGTTTGCGTTCACACAGAAGGCACTCTGGCAATTTCGCGGCAATTTCCCGGGATCAACGCACTGTGTGAAAGGGGCTTAATTGAGTCCTTACTATCATACTGTCTAGTTTCTGTGGCAACTTTTTTTTTCGCCCCTTCTTTGTTTCAGGTGGAGGAGATCCTTGTCCCAGGTTCCTGTCATGCATCACGATCTATGGGCGGTCTTTAGAGTGTGTCCCAAGATGCATCTCTTCCTCCACTTCGGCCATATGACTGTGGCATCGATCTCCTCCCAAGCACCAAGCACTTCAAGTCTTTTCTCCTTGTCAGCTCCTGAGCGGGCGGCCATGGAGTCTTCCGGAATCATATGTCCCTCCTAGCTCCAGCAGGTATGGGATTCTTCTTTGTGAAGAAGGATGGCTCTATGCGTTCCTGTATAGATTATCTGGGGCTGAATGACAAAACTGTTAAGTACGGGTACACCCTGCCTCTTATTGTGAAGAATCTCGCCCCCTGCAAAAGTTCGAAGGCTGATTTTTCACAATGTTGGATCTGCAAAACACCATCGTGTTCTGATTGAGGGGGATGAGTGGAAGATGGCCTTTAACACTCCCACGTGGCACTTTGAATATTTGTATTTTTTTAATTTGGCCTGTCCAATGTCCCAGCTGTCTTCCAAGAACTCGTCAATGACATGCTGAGAGATATGATAAATAAAATTTGGTTTTGTGCACCAAGATGATATTTTAATATTCTCTTCTTTCTTCGAGGTGCACATCAGAGGTGTTTTCCAGCGGCTGCTGGAGAATCAGTCGTCTGTCAAGGCGGACAATTGTACTTTCCATGCCCATTCAGTCTCGTTCTTGAGTTCTGTCATTTTAGTGGAGGGGATTCGCATGGACCCTGCGATGATGAGGACCGTCTTTATCTGGCCGGTGCCTGACTCCAGTAAGAGTTTACAACAGTTTAGGGCTGAACGATATTCGATTTTAACATCGACATCGCGATGTGCGAGTGAGCGATAGTCACATCGTCGGAACATGCGATGTGAAGGGTAGTAGCACAGTACAGTAGCACCAGCGGGAGATATTAAATGCGCTTCATGAGGCACGCGCGCGGTCTCTTGCTCTCTCTGCGCGGTTTGGAGCACAGTCTCTGTCTCGCGGGCGCGCTCGCTCTAGATTCCGGAGATTTGAACTAATTCGCGGGCATCAGCCGCTATCAATATGCGGGAGACTCCCGGAACTTCCGGGATGTCTGTATTTCTATACTGAAATAATATCGGCATTAGAATTATTTATTTTTCATTAGGCTATTTTTTTGGTGCTCCCTCAGCTCTTGACGGGAGCGGCGACGCTGACAGGTGGTATGGTGTAAAGCTGCTGTTTAAATGTGTTCGGATTTTCTGTTTACAGAAAAATGTTGTCTAATCTGTTTAGAAGATTTAATACAAAATATAGGCTATTAAAGTTTTATATCATTTTGTTTATTTCATATGATTATGATGACCAACATCAACAGTTTTACTTTGGCACTTTGGCTAAGAAAAGTTGACTTAAAAGAATGTGAACCAAAATGCTTAAGTTGTTTTATAAAAAATATATTTATTTTAAGTTATATTGTTGTAAACCAATCAGGGGGTTGGTGTAAAGCTGCTGTTTTATTTAAAAATGTGTTCTGCTTTTGTGTTTACAGAAATGTTCTAATTTTGGAATAAAATATTAAGTGACCCTTTTTGTCACTTGTAATGAAGCTTGCTTATTAGTGAAATTATTAATATCATGGAATGGCAATTATTGTCTTTAGCCTGGAGTTATGGCTCTCAATATCGCAATATATATCGTTGGGGAAAAAAATATCGCAATGTAATTTTTTTCCAATATCGTGCAGCCCTACAACAGTTCCTGCGTTTCGCCAATTTCTATCAGTGATTCAATAGGAACTTAGGTCAGGCGGCAGCCCCTCTGACTGCCTTGACCTCCACCAAGGTTAAATTTACCTGGACTGTGGTGGCTCAGAGTGCTTTTGATGAACTCAAATGCAGGATTATTTCTGCTTCAATCCTTGTTACACCTGACTCCGCTTGGCAGTTTGTGGGGGAGGTTGATGCATCAGAGGTAGGTGTTGGAGCGGTTATCTCTAAAATATCCCCTCAAGATAATAAATTACATCTGTGTGCTTATTTCTCAAACCGTTTGTCTCCCGCAGAGCGAAATTATGACATCGTCAATCGAGAGCAGCTGGTAGTACAACTGGCTCTGGGGGAGTGGTGTCACTGGTTGGAGGGAATGGCCATTCCTTTCATGGTGTGGAACGACCACAGGAACTTTGAGTACATTCGTTCGGCTAAATGGCTGAATGCCAGACAGGCTCATTGGGCATTGATTTTTGGGCGCTTCGACTTTGTGTTATCTTACAGACCAGGCTCCCAGAATGTTAAGCCTGATGCATTGTCGCGGTGATTCGCTACCTTGGTTGACATGCCTCCTCCTGACACCACTTTGCCTCAGGGCCGTAGTGGGGGCAGTCACTTGGGTAATTGAAGCTTGCGTCAAACAAGCTCAGGCTGGAGTCGAAGTGCCCCAGGGATACCTGGCGGGTCTGCTTTTTGTTCCTGACTCGGTTCCACGCCGCCGTTCTCCAGTAGGGTCATTCTTTCAGACTCATGTGCCACCTGGGAGTGAGAAGGTTGCTAGCTGCCATTCGCCAGCGGTTTTGGAGCCCCACCTTGGCAGAGGACATCCGTCAGTTTGTGGGTGCTTGCTCGGTCTGTGCTCGAGGTTGTGAAATTTTGTGATGATCCTGTGTATTTTCCAGCTTGATGGAGAACCATGTCACAAGGCAAGAGTGATAATGAAGTGGCTTGGAGATCATTACATTGAAATTTTGTATTCGTGGCCCGGCAACTCCCCAGATCTTAATTCCGTAGATAACCTGTGATCCATCCTTAAAAGGCAAGTGGACTAGCATAAATTGTGATAAACTCCAAAGCACTAACAAGGCAAGAATGGATCACCATTAATCAGGATTTGGACCAGAAGCTGATATCCAGCATGCCCGATTAATTGCAGAGTAAATATTGACTCTTTGCATATATTGAATGTTTTTGCCAATAAAAGCTTTTAAAAGGTATGAAATGCTTATTGCTTTCCAGTATACCATAGAAACGTGAAATAATAGTTATACTGAAGCAGCAAACTTAAAACACTGTACTCACTCTCATGTTGAAAGTCTGTGGTTAAAAAAACATGTACTCTCAAAAAAAAAAGAAACATCTTCTTTGTATTCCTCATTAGAAATAAAGTAAGTTACACTTTAATGTAAGGTGTCATTGTAACAGTGTAATTATTTATTTAGGTACTGAGTAATATTAATTAACAACATGCACTTACTAAAGGGTTAGGGTATGTAATGAGGGTTAGTTGCATGTAATTATGCATAATTTACTGTCTTCTAACAGTGGAGTTCCCATCAGTTTTGTTGTCTGAGTATAACCCAAGCGATGTGCTCAATGCTGTCATAAATTTAAAAATCATTTGAAGCTACTGTCGGTTAAAAAAGATTTGGCCATCTCGACAAGACTTGGTTATTAAATAACGTTGTCTCAACTGTGATAAGACATTCCAGTGTTATGTAAGTCACTATATTTGATACTTACATTAGTCAGTGTCACTATATGGTTAAAGGGGTGATTCATGGCTATTACGAGAATAGAAAATTAGCTTTACTTCAGTATTCCATTCACTCCTAAACTGTAGTACAAATATAATTACAGAGCTATAGATCATACTCAAAAACTGGTGAATAAATGAACAAACGGACAAACAAAAGAACAAATAAAAATGAACAAGAAAAAGAAATTAAGCGAAATTAATTGAACGGAAGGATGAAAACAACAGAAAAAAATAAATGAACAATGCATGAGCAAAAGAATAAACAAAAGCAAGAACAAACAAATGAAAGGTATAAAAAGAGGAAAAAAAATGAGAAGGAAAAAATTAAAACAAAAACAAGACAAACAACAAACAAACAAACTAAAAATGAAATCAAAAGATATAAAAAAGCCAAAAAAAGCAAGCGAAAGGAAGAAAGAAAGATTGCGCTGAAAGTAAGTTTACAAAAGGTCACTGCATGATTTGACCCAGACAGCAATCTGGAAGGCAAACAAAACCACAAATAAACAGTAAAATGCTCAGACACAGAGAAGAGACTGACCTTAAGCCGTTGAAAAGCTGTTTGGACTTGTCCAGGAGATAACAGAAGTCAGTGACAGTTTTCCTCTCACAGAGAGGGATGTCATCCTCTGCCCCCACCCCTGTCATGGCAGCTGCTGTAAACAAAACAAACAAACCAAAATAGTGAATTCAACACAGGCTGTCGGCAGAGTTATGCCAAATCGAGTCGTTAGTGCAACCACGTCATTCAAGCAGCCATCAGTGGTGAGGTAAGTTTTATGAATCACAGTTAAACGAGTACCTTTCTGAACTGACATACTGTGGGTATAAGGATCTGCATCTGTGACGTGGGCAGATGTTGAATCAGCTTTGACGAAAACTGACTAATTCCACCTCCAAACCAACTGATACGCTCTGACGAATTAGCATTTTAGTTGGAACAAAAGTTTCACAGAGGAAATTTAAATAATCAATTTATACATCTATGAACTTCATGGGGATGAATAAAACAAGATACATTCAGCTAGAAGTTACTTTTTATTTTTTAAACGTAAAGTGAAACTATACTTTATCTGCTTCAAGAACAGTCATTATTACATCGCTAATGAAAAAAATGTCATGTAGCTTTTAGGTTGTTTTTACAAATAAAATCATCAGAGCTGCGCTGACAACACGTTTCTGTGCGAGTGTGTCCGTACTGTATTTGTGTGCGTTTAAGCGGGAGAAAGAAAGTGTGTGCTTTGCTTTCCATATAATAAAACGCAATATTTGGCAAAAAACATGGAAATAATTTGGCGTTTTTAACCTGTTGTTTACTATATCTATTTGCTTGGTCAGTGTCATTGTGGGTTTTGGTTCTTCTGCTGTTGTAATCTGTAAAGACCTTAAATAACTGAAATCATTTGGCAAAGTGAAATGGAACTGAAATGCAGTCAAGACCTGCCTGGAAATACTTTAGCCGTGGGTTTACCTGAAAATAATTGGACACCTTGGAACCTTCATCAACCAATCAGATTCAAGTACAATCTGTGCCTTTCAGCGTGACCACCAAACCAATGGTGTTATAGCACATTTTTGCGCATGCATGTGAAAAGGATGATGTTTTGTGTGAATATTGGAACACGGGTGAAGTACAAATCCTAGTTTACATAATAGATAATGGTTTTGAATCCAAATACATCGCGAATATGTTTCTGTTTCGCTTTAAATTTATTTGTTTTGGCTTGACGTTTTAGCTACTATATTTTCATGCTGTGCTGAATACTGTTAAATTGAAAGGATTTGTTGTTGAGTGAGGGGAATTAAAATAGCCAATTTTTAGAAATGTTTATGTTTGTAAAATATTTCGCTTTATTTAACATTATTTCTGAATATAATAATAAAATGTGACAAAAGGCCTGTTCACACCAAGGACTATAACTATAAAGATAATGATAAATATAGTTCTAAAAATCGTTTACATCACAGTTATAATGATAACGGCACAGAGAAACAATATCGTTAGATCACTTTCAGACCGATTTTATCCAGCTAATGAACGATAAGAACATTGACAGCCAATCAGAATCCATACTGCTGTAACGAGCTTGAGCATTTAAAGCGGCACACAAGAACACGCTTAGAATAAACAGAACGATATCGTGAATGGGGCTTTAAACGTGACTTATCTGTTTTTTTTTTCTCTGTCAAAAAAAAATGCATTCCTAGTCGTGGAGATGCTTTTTTTCGCTGTGGGGGCAAAAAAAAATTTATGGACACCAATACTGTCACCATACTGTTCACAGCTGCTCATAAAGCCTCAGGAGCTGAAACCCGATTATGGTGAGGAACGTTAAAGCTTTGACACGCTTTAAAGCAGGGCTATGCAGTTTCGGGAATTTCTTCGCTGTATTCTCACTTTTTGCTCGCAGGTTTCTCTATAGAGCTCCCCCTACAGCTTCGGAATAGATATTTGACAACACTGTCGAAAAACTGGTTGGCGACTCTCAGATACCAGAGGCTAGTAGATCAACGACATCAAAGCAGATGGGACATTCTTTAAAACGTCTTCTTCATTCGGGTTCGAACAGCGTGAATGGAGCGCAATAATGACATAATTTTAGCTGATTTTTTTGCCGAAAAGCAATTTGTTACATCGCAAGACCTGATATCACGCGATACTCCCTGACGCTGCGGCCCGCCAGCCCAAAGTTGCTAGGGTGGTTTTTCAGCTCACAGGCGATAGGGGGGTGCGAGACGACCACTATTCAACACAAAAAAATATATATAACCATTCCAATGACTCCAAAGCTGTTCAGTTAAAGGAACACTCCGACTTTTTGGGACTTTAGCCTATTCAACTTATCTCCCAGAGTTAGATAAGTCCATACATACCTTTTTCATCTCCGTGCGTGCTATAAGTCTGTTTGACGCACCCACCGCTAGCCTAGCTTAGCACAAAGACTGGATGTAAATGGTTGCAGCTAGCATACTAATCCAAATAAGTGACACAATAACGCAAACATTTTCCTATTTACATGTTGTGATTTGTATAGTCACAGAGTGTACAAAAAACAAAGTCACATGAGACACAGACATATTTTAACCGTATAAATACTGGGAACTATATTCCCTGAAGTTATCTATATTCCCTGAAGGCGAAGCACTGCTACTTGGGCGGAGTGATAACCGCAGCACCTGAGACGCGCCGTGGTGAGGAGCAGAGAGTTCGTTCAGAGCGCGTCTCAGGTGCTGCGGTTATCACTCCGCCCAAGTAGCAGTGCTTCGCCTTCAGATAATATAGTTCCCAGTATTTATACGGTTAAAATATGTCTGTCTCATGTGACTTTGTTTTTTGTACACTCTGTGACTATACAAATCACAACATGTAAATAGGAAAATGTTTGTGTTATTTTGTCACTTATTTGGATTAGTATGCTAGCTGCAACCATTTACATCCAGTCTTTGTGCTAAGCTAGGCTAGCGGTGGGTGCGTCAAACAGACTTATAGCACGCACGGAGATGAAAAAGGTATGTATGGACTTATCTAACTCTGGGGGATAAGTTGAATAGGCTAAAGTCCCAAAAAGTCGGAGTGTTCCTTTAAGGTAAAAAACCTGCATAGTTCACCTTTAAAGAGACAGGAACTTAAACAGAGTGTTTCAGGCAGAGGGTGAAAAGACGTGCTGCAGCAATTAAAAGTATGAGGAAAAAATTGCTTTTGAAATATCATGCCCAGTTTCACAGACAGGGCTTAAGTATTTAGTCTCAGACTAAAACGAATGTTTGACTGTCTTCAAAGTAACTTGCACTGACATATTTAAAAAAACATGTTAGCGCCATTGTTTGTTTCAAGATGCAAAGGTAAAGTTGTTGTTTTTTTCTAAGGCACATTTTTAAAAACAAAATACTTAAAATGTCCTTATTTAACTAAGGCCTAATCCTGGCTTAATCTAATCTCTGACTGTGAAACCAGGCCAATATAATTTAAATGCATCTTAGCAGACCTCAAAAACAAAATGATGTCCTCGCAAATATAATATGGGCACTTCATGATTTTATTTGCAGGAAGAGCCCACATTAGTAATTTAATAACACTGTTAAATGTATTCATATAAATGACAGTATATCCATTTTTCATACTGTACATTATAGCGGTGTGATGCCTCAATTCACTTGTAGCATTTAAAATGATTTGAAGACCAGTAATGTATAGGAAAGTATGGTCATTTTTTTATTTCATGCTACTTTTAACCATTCGTTTCATTTACTTACCACGGTAAATAAATAAACCACTAAAGGACAGCGGAGGTTTAGGTCGTGCCAAATGCCTGCTACATATGCCATCACCCACTGATCTTTTCTTGCTGAATAATGGGATATCTCAATGGCCATTCCTGTTCAGAAACAAGCTCAAAGCTTTAATGGCCAATAAAGACAGCACATAGTCTACTCTGTGCACTTGGAAAAAGGTCGGCTCTTAACCGAGGGCCAATTAATCTGCATGGTTTCACATAAAACAGTGAGAAAAAGAACAATTCCCGATGCTAAATAAATACTAAAAAACACAATTCAATTTCCATATTTATTAAAGGGATAGTTCACCCAAAAATTTTAATTCTGTCATCATTTAGCCTACCCACCCTCAAGTTGTTCCAAACCTGTATGAATTTCTTTCTTCTGCTGAACACAAAATAAGATATTTTTAAATAATATGGGAAAATACCATGGAATCAATGGGGCCCCATCAACTGTTTGGCTAACAACATTCTTCAAAATATCTACGAGCCATAAAGGTTTATAACAACTTGAGGATAGGTAATTGATGACAGAATTTTCATTTTTGGGTGAACTAGGCTAACACTAAATATTTTTGTGAAAATGGCTTAGCTTGAGTGTTTGTGTGAGACTAGATGGTGTTAAACAAACAACACCACAGATTTCACCTCTGTGGTGACAGGAGATAAAATCGTGTGGCATAGATGTGTCATAGGAAGGACGTGCACCTCTTTCGGCTACACCGAGAGGAACCAGGCGTTTTGTGGATTGGGGGGGGGGGGGGGCAAAGGATGTCAATGGCACAGAGGAAAGTAAGAAAGAGGGAGTGTGACAAATACACGCCAAAGGCTGAATATGCAGTCCTTACTGCTCGGATCAGATGTTAAATCGGACCAGAGTGGGGGAGAGGTCCACAAGAGAATGAACGTTAATAAAAATCCATAATACGCATGTAAAGTGAGCTTTGTGAAATGACTAGACCATTTTTAACTGTTAAGATCCTCAAATTGCCTTGACTCAATGTAGTCAACAATTCAAATTCTCTGATGTTTTTGAATAAAGCATGTCTATATGCATGGGAAGCTCTAACTCCATCACATCTGTGAGAATAAATGGAAAATTGGTATGTTGTAGGCCTGTTCTTACCAATAAGAGCAACTAATGTATGATGTATTATGCTGACATTGGAAGCCACTGCAGGGAAAAACATCATTTATTGCCTGAAACTGTGTACAATGTCAGCTTGTGTGTCTGCGTGTGTGCATGTGGTCAGGCCCAGTGGGTAGTAAGGCAAACACTCAACTGTCAGTCTATGGTGGCTTGAATGGAAAAGACCTGGGCATGTCCATCACCCCTGCTCAGCCTCCAGATGGCTCACCATGGTCCACTTATGGACTGTTTCTGTCCACCTTGTCAAGTGCTGTCAACAAATTCAGATAATATTTTGGGGATATTCCCTCAAAAGAATTTGTCACAATTAAAACAATTGATAACTGAAATATTATCATGCAGCAACACCTCGGTTGTGCATACTCTATTAAACAAATTAAAGAATAACACTGTAATAGAAAAGTTACAATTTGTAAGGCATTCATGTGTTAAGATGCTGAATTTAGTTTAGTGTACAAATGGGGCTGACTCTACACAAGTCGTCAAGGTTTAGCTGGTGGTTACCAAAGGTTACTCTGTTAGCTCCTTCTGTAACTACACCATCTGGCTCTAAAAAGCACTGTGGTCATTCAAAATCAGTGATGTATTATGACAAAAAAAAAAGTTTTTTTTGTAGGCATTTGTTTCATATAGCTATTGCTAATATTTTAATTAATTAGCCTAGCTCAGAAAACTTGCCCAAAATGCTCAGAAGGTCTATGAGCAAACAAATTTAAAATGTGCACACAGATGTCATCTTGTATCTTCCCTGCATTATTCGCCCCATATGTGCATTACATCATTTGAACATGCTTGTAAAGGAAGCACATTCAGCATTTCTGGTTATTTGCAGCAATAGCTCTGCAAACCAAACAGAAATTTGTTCAATGGAAAAGCTGTCTGTCACTCACACTGTTTAACAAGAGGCCATTCATTCAAGTCTGTAGCGATTCTCAATTCAATTCATCCTCTTTTTCAACATGAGAGATAGGCTACTACAGTTGTCATGTGCCAGGAGGAAAACAAGAAAATACAGTAAAATACAGTCAAATTATTTATTCAGGTTTCATATTAAAATGTATTAACAAGTTCTCGTTTACCTTTAAAACTAATTTATGATAAATCATCTCACTCTCTTCTTATTATCTATTGGTGTGATATAAAATTATTTTTAAAAATGTGATAGTATAATAAGAATAAATAAGAAATACAATTCCATGCTATTAAATTAATTTATAACAGAACGGTTGATCTAAATCTGTAATGACTGTAAATGAGTGTGTGATGCGTTTCTTTAAGAAAAAGGGAAAAATAATTCAAAACACTACCGTACAGTTTGGGGTCAGTATTTTTTTGTTTTTTTAAAGAAATGATTACTCTTATTCAGCAAGGGCACAATACATTTACATTTCAAATAAAAGCTGTTCTTTCAAACTTTTTATTCATCAAATAATTTCCACTAAAATAGTAAGCAACGGAACTGTTTTCAACATTGATAATAATAATAAATGTTTCTTGAGAAGCAAATCAGCATATTAGAATGATTTCAAAAGAATCACTAAAGACTGGACTGGAGTAATGGACTGGAGCTGCTGAAAATTCAAGTTTGCCATCGAAAGAATAAATTACATTTAAATTGTACTAATATTTCACAATATTACTGATTTACTGTGTATCTGATTCTGACCAAATAAATGCAGCCTTGGTGAGCATATTAAAAGATTTATTATTTTGTTTTTGAATTTTTCATACTTGAATGTTCACGTCAGTATTAAAACAATCAGATACCATTTTGTCCAGTCTAAATGAAGCATTCTATTGATTAATTTCAAGTAGTATTATCAATGGATCTCTATTCATTATGACAATCTTGACCCACAAATCCAAATATCCATTTAACAAAGCTATTTTAAAAGCTAAATTGGGTTTGTATACCTTCATCTTGGTCATTCATATAACAATACGCAAACAGCAACTGGCACCTACTGAGAATAAGCAAGTACGATATATTAAAATAACGCAGATCAATATTGACACACAGCTTGAAAGATTTCTATTTTCTGGTCGTAACAAGTGGAAATTGAAATGACCAGGATGTACATATATATATAGACACAGAGCTACAGGGTGGAATCAGCCATTACTCTGAGACCAGAAGATGTGTGATCTAATGCTGAAACAAACAACCTGTCCACCAAGACCCTATGGATGTAATCTAGGAATGAATGGAAGATGGGCTTTAGAGAACTGATGATAAGAGCATGTTGAAAGGAGGCATGAATACGAGAGATCTCCTTGACTTGTCTAATGAAGAAAACGCATGCATGCTCTTTCTCTACAGCCAGAAGTGGTAAAAGGCTTCTGCATAGAGATGTGAGCTTGACCCACATATCCTCTCCTTCTATAAAAATGCATGAGCTATGCATCTGCACCAAAAGAACTGCAGGATGAGGCAGTGTGTATGTATGACCTGTATGAATTCAACACGTGCAACTAAAAATCAATGCTAAATCAATATACATATTATCACTTTTTGCAGTCACTGCATCACCGAATGCATTTTATAAGAAGTACTGAAAATGACTTTTATCATGTTAGGTTTACTTTCTACATGATTTATCAACTATTAAAAGACCAGCCTACTTGGATAGACAAAGTCCGATTAAAAACAAACAATACTACAAAAGATCGGTCATTACATGAAATTAAAACTGCAATCACTTACTAAGTTAAAGAGGTCACGCAAACACATATGCTGACTAATGCAGCTACCCTCTGTGCTAAAGCCTACATGACTGCTCATGTTAATGAGATACCGTCACTGTGAAACATCAGGAGTGAAAGGGAGTGATGAATGCATGGTGGACATGGTGGCTAAAGAGCCCATGGCTGTCTAATGGTATTCAGATCCACAAAGGAATGAGGTAAGAAGTACACAGAGAAAAATAGGACAGGCGCCTATATAACTCACTAGCAGGGAGCTGTAATTATGAACCAGCTTGCAATCTTGAAAGTTATTTCTAAGCTAGAATGCAAATGTCCAGTACACAAATTTGATTTGCTGACCAAATTGGTATTTCCTATGATCACACAAAGCCGGGTTTCTCTTACTACTTGTGTGAGAAGAGCAGGAAATGGAAACCCACTGAACATTTTGAGCATGGGCATGAGCATTTTGATCCTTTCCACTCACATTTGCTGTTACAGATCAGCTTTTATGTGCATTGTTTTGTGACACAGAAAGCTTAATGTTTGAAAAACAAATACACAAATTGGGCAGCAGACAGGTGGTTGGTAGACAGGTGGTTCACCACAAATAGTAATGTGCACTAAAAATAAATGGGTCAATTTTGATTCCACAGACTTTAATAAACATCGCGCTCACAATTCTGCTGTAACTTGTATTGAATAACAGCAGTGTTGATATTAACTGTTGAAGTCGTCATGAAACGGAAGTTTCCATTGTATTTTCTTTCCTACTGTGATGTATATCCGAGTGAAACGGCTTCTATGACAAAAAAAAAAGTAGGGTGGGAGTTGTGGGACTTATCCATACCCGATAGGGAATTGATTGGATCATTGGATGGTTGTAGTTTGCTATTGCTGTGATCTGATGTGATTGACAGGTTGCCCTGCCCTCTCACTCCTAAACACGTGAGAAAAGAGATGTCACTACAAGGAGGTAAATTTTGATTCAAGATTATGAGTGTACCTTAATTTAAAAATAATACTAGCAATGGTGTGCAGAGATAAATAATAAATACTGCAAAATTCCATTAAAAATGAAAATTGCCCATTGATTTCATGGTGACTAAAGGCAGACCAAAAAAAAGGGGTTTCTAATGGATTTGTAACGAAATGATCCTTTTAAGATAAACTACACCCATAATTGTCCATAACTAAATAGTAACATACTCGCATACGAGAACCTATAGTAACAGAAGAATAATTATCGTCCACGAGCTCATTCTTCCATAACAAGCCAGTCTGTATGACGTCATTTCAGCTAAGCAACCTGGCGGCTCTTTCACAGATGATGTGTGATAGAGCTGATGCTAAGAGAAAACATGCTTGTCTGCAACAAATGTGCTTTTTATACATGTATATATATATCGGTTCCAGTCAAATGGTCACTTACTCTCGCATAATTATCATAGGACCTCGTTTAACGTCCAATGCATATTTATGACACAGCCCTAATAAGCTCGATAATAATACACAATTCGCGCTTGCTCGTACAGTCAGATTATGCACGCACGGCCGATGCAGCCTGAACGTGAACAATAAACTGAGCAGACAGCGAGCGTTCTGCAAAAACCAAACCCGTGCTGTTGCAGGACAGAATGAACCCGGGCTGCACATACTGTAATTCTTGCGACAACCAATGATTTTTCAACCGTGTTCATTCAATAATAATACAGAGATGCTTATTGGCTCGTGTTCCATTCACAATATCACTCCCAACTTGAATACATGGGTGGTCTAAACGGAACAATAGACAAAGGGTGAGAATCACAACTAAACGTGAAGCGTTTGGCAGCGTGCATCTCTGCGTAACAGTTCATTGACCAGAACGCGGACTGACTGTTTGATCACTGTTGTTTTACATCAATTACCAGTGTGAAGAACAACAACGGTCTTTTCTGTGACACTTCACACCATCACGCATATCTAAATGCATTTACTCAAGAGGACAAAGCCTGTCTCATCTATAATGACTTACCTCTCGCGCGACGGCTGTCTCTCTTAGATCAGAATGCGGTAATACACGACAACTCTGTGTGATTCTGTCATAGACGAAACTGTATGTTGGATCGTGTAATGGCAGAGCGGTGTTAACATGATTTGTGAACGCTCGTGGAAGCAGCGGCGTTTTTTGTCCTCAAAATGACCATCAGAGTTGACAAAACTGTGTCTTTAGCAGATGCTGTGACTGCGGTTTCCTGGCAACCTAAATTATGTTGCGCTGATGACTGAATGGAGTTGACGTGCTGATATTGATGGTTTTTAATATATTATGAACACACATGTTTGGGGATGATATACGTATATCTTTTCTATAAATATACTGGACTTTGGCGAAAAGCTACGGCATAAATTCATATTTTAAGTGATTGTGTCGACTGGCGCTTGGCTATCGTAGTCCTCCAAGACGTGTTAACTTCAGCCGTGTTTTTGTCTTTTACCTAACGCATAAACCGCCGAGCAATATCTGTCAAAAAGTCATTGATTTGAGAGCCAACCTGAACACTGCTGTAGTTTAGATCAGCTATCTTCCGTTTCGGCTCCTCAAGAGCGGCGTCTCCAGGTAAGTTAGCGCGCGCCTGTGAATCTCGCCCGGACACAAATCTAGACATCCAGTGCGGTGGCGCACCGTCGTTTACATCCAGCTCATTCAAATCACCCTCCCAGGGAAGAGCAGGGAGTATCTGCCATTCGGCATCTACTGCAGTCGACTGTTCAGTCTGGCCAGTTGAATCTTCATTGACTGTGTTGTGGCAACCCGCTCAAAGTAACATGCTTGTCAGATCCCCACCGGTCTGTTAGTGACGTTCAATACATTCCATTGGTTAGTTGTGTTGTCAATCAGGCTACAACTTACACATAGAGGCGGGGCTAATGTGGTACTACGGTTGGATTTAAAAGGGACGTGTGCCGCCCAACGGTGTCGTACAGAAGTGTTTTTAAATTTTTCTTTTATGCAAGACATTTTCATGCTTCCATTGATTAGTAGACCACACCAAAAATGTATCTTAACAATAAAGGGGTTTATTTTCAATATTTAATTGGTAAATGGGCTGCTGTTTTCTACAATAATAAAATACAACAAATCTGAGAAAAAGATGATTAAATCAAAACAATTATATTAAATGTACAAAATAAATCACAACCTTCTTTGTCCTGTTGTCTGATCATCGCCTCAACCTTTTTCTACACTTGAAAGCTAAGAAAAAGAACAGTGTCTTTGTCTTAGGAGCAGACTTGATCACAACAGTTGTTTGTGACTTTCCAATCTGTCCTCTTAAAAAACAAAACATTTTGTTTGACCAGGCGAGCTGTTATACCATAAACTTTTGTCATTAAATGGTCAATGGCTGTTAGGTCTATATTTAAAGCCCTGTAAGAAGAGTGGCTTTGAGAATAGAATGAGGATGTCCACTTAATTACGATCACACGCTCACATTAAGAATATACTGACCAAATAATGACCAACTTCAACAGTCAACAGAGTTCATAATCCTGACCATAGTTTACTGTTGTTACTTTGGAGAGCACTTTAATCTTTACAAAAATATTTGTTTAAAAAAAAAATGCAAAAGAAATGAAAGACAATAAAAGAGTGCTTGACAGAACAATGAAAAGGAGAGGTCTGGACCCAGGCGACAATGAAAACTTCAGAGGAAGTAGGGTGTTGTCGTTCGCGGTGGTATGACCCTTTCCGAGTCAGGAACGGCCCGGAACAACTTGGGCTCCCGTGTGTTCACGTCTTTGAAGACCATGATGGAGGCTATGTTACCACAGCGGTAGCAGTAGTTTGGGGCCGACCAGACGGTTACCAGCTTCTCGTCAAACATGAATTTGTAGCCCTCATGAACCAACTGATGTGCACGGCAAATCAGCTTCAAGTTGTTGATGTGAACAAACTTGAATGGAAAGAAAAACAATTTAGGTTCTGCACAAACAGGTTAATTTAATGATTTTTTTTTCTTCTTTTACTAGCATGTCAGACATGTATGAAACAGCCAATAAAAATGAAATTAAATAATATTTAGTTAATTGCTCATTTAACTGTAAAATTAATATTTAGCTCAGTCTATTTTAAAAAAAAGTAAATCCAAGAAAATCCAGAGGCTACCAAACTGAACAGTTACTAGTTTTTGCTTTACTATGAGATAGTTTTGTGAAACTTCACTGCACTAGTAAAGTGTATGGAAATGCCAACAACTACATCTCCATTTCATAACTCTGACAGTGAGTGACAGCCACGCAAAAGAGCAATTTCTTAAAATACTAATTTGCATATTTCAACCTGTAATTGCAGAAAACCGTCTCAGGCTAGTGTTTAGTATACACATAGGGATGAGTGTTAAAAGAACTAAAAACAGACAGTGTATTTAGAGAATGCGCTTACCTCATTGGTAACCTTAGCACCAAACAGCCAGCCAGCACCCCTTGGGCTGATAGCCCAGGTGTCTACGTCCTCTGGATCGGACCAGACAAGATCACAAAATGCTCCCTTGTGAGGGATTTCCTGATTGCGTTCAATGGTGCGTATCTGGTCCAAAGTTTTGATGTCAGGTGAAAGGCCACCATGTACACAAAGGATTTGCTCATCTATCAACTGTGGGAGAAATCAAAACATCACACTAAGTACAACAGAAGGGAAAAACATGTTCAACAGTCTTTAAGACAGTTATAAAGTGCAAAATAGCATTTTACATTTTTTTAAGCATTAAATATATAGTAAACATCTCAAGTAAACATTTTATGTTGATTACTTGCTACACAATTATACATTATAGACATAATGGGTAACATGGTCTAAAACAATTGCAATATATCAAACTAAAAATAAACTGAATCAGAATTAGGCTGTATACTGTACTTGTAGAACCATACATTATGTTGAAGTATGGGGACACAAATAAATATGCTACACGAGATCTATATTTGTAAATTGACTATTACCAACCAACAAAAGATCAAATTATATTATTTATATGCATATGTGTGTATATATATATATATATATATATATATAAATATATATATATATATTATATATATATATATATATATATATATATATGGTGATCTGGTTTAATTAAAAATTGCAGATAATGTATAAAGCACATCATTTACTTCCCAAATGTATTCAGAGGCCGTTTGAAATAAGTGTCAGTGTAAACTTAGGGAAAGACATTTATAAAAAATGCATAGACACAGACAAATATACTTCTTGTATCCTAAGACACAGACAAATATACTTGTAAAATAAGTGTGACAAGGAATTAAGAATGTGTAGTTCCCTTTGCAATTTAAATAATGTTTAAAAAGATTTGATAAACGTATCACCAAAAAATGCTTATGAAATACTTAAAATGGACTACTTGCACAACTACTTCCGCATTTTACTCATTACAATTCTGGTATCCTATCGCACACCTACATATATATTATTATTACGTTTTATGGCTGTCAATTAATTTAAAAACAATTAATGTTGTTCTCTGTGTTAATATGTATTATCTTGAACCTGCTGAAATGTTCCTATAAATATATTTTCTTTCCAACTGTGTATTCTGAATAATTAATTAAAAAAATTCCCCCACTAACATGCAGCAATCCAGTGCTTGTCTTCTGATTAACAGTGTTTTCTCTTACTGATCATATTTCATACCTGTTGAGTTTACAGCTTTAATTGAATTTGACTGATAAATAGGATTGAGTGTGTGTGCTGGAGCTCTTATTCCAGTCTTTTAAAATATTTGAATGAATGTGCGGTACGTGCCGTAAATAAATTTAACAATGTTAAATATTTAATCAATCTTAATCAGTAACACAGCAAGCATAGAGGAGAATGACAGTGAACTACATTAAGAATTTTGGGCATATACGTAAATAACACAGTAAAATGATTGCCAATGAGAAATCACACAAAATAGTGATTAAAATATTTGTATTCATTAGGTCTCACACACACTTCAGCATCACAGTAAATGGTTTATGCTGGGGCCACACCAAAAGATATTTAAAATAAATAAAAAGACGACAAAAAAAAATCCTAGATTTAACAGTTTTGCTCCTATAGTGAAGACACCACACACAAACAGAAAATTTCGACTATTGTGGTATGTTTTACCAGACACGTTGTAAACATTCATGCTTTTGCTGATCCTTTATCTCTGATGTACCCATTAGGGCTGTCACTTTTGAGAAAAATCTAATTCGAACGGATATCAAATACCAGCCTATGTATTCGAATATCTATAACATCAAAGACTGCAATAAGAGAGAGCGGCAGCCCTGGTAAGATCATTTCGTTTCTTTACTTTTAATTAAGATTATTATTATTGTGTGTTAAAGCGTCTGCGACTTACTTTTACTTTGATTTGCGATAGTTTGCACGTTGGCTTGACGCTTGATGAAAAGATCATCTGCGGTGATGAGTGTTGCAGCGCGCCATCATATCTGACTATAACATAGCCTATATAGCCTTTAACACGCTTTCAAAATAAAAAGCAAACGGTCTAATCAGACTGTAAAAAATGCGCTAGACATGGCACTTTAAAAACCAGATAGTTTATTTGAAGTTTGATTACGGATATTTCACGTCATGTTCAAATATCGAATAAAAAGTGACAGCCCTAGTACCCATTTCACTCTGTGCTGTGCCTATGTCAGCTCGCTTTCTGATTGGGTAACGTTTATTTCCACCTGACAATCAACAGAGTACATGTGCGTTTGACCTCGGGGTTCCCCCCACACATCAGGATTTCTGATCCTAAATATTCAACATGCTCAATATTTACGATTCGCGATCAGGGCGGCTCTGACGTTCTTCAGAGCAGGTTCGGTCACTAGTCTTAACACACCTCACACACCACAGGAAAATCTGATAAAATAATCTGTAGAACCATCAAGATAAGCAGGACTTCACTTAGGATTGTCGGAAGGGGAGAAATTGGGCAGAATATCTTGTGGCGTGGCCCCAGCATTAGACGAGCACTGACACCCTGTACTGAAATAATCGCGCATGTTTAACAGACTCTGCTTTCTAAGATCGGCCTGGGTTGGATTAAAACTTCATGTTCCGTTGAGTTTGGAAAATTCTTTACACAGTTATCATAAGAATATCTCTTCTCCTGTCTCTGAAAATGTCCAGATTTTAAAATCTTACGGACACATTTCAGGTGCCATTTAGTCGACTAGGTGACTACACCACATTGAAAATATACATGACTGGAAATAAATGGGTTGTACTATTTCAAAACAGAAGTGTAACGAAGCTCAGTACAAGTAGTGGATTGTATTAATGAAAGGTGCAATTTAGAAAAAAAATTGTCTTAAGTAACCTTTTTTTTTTTTTAAGTAGGTAAAATAAGCTACGGTTATTTAAAGCTTACACATTTTTAAATTACTATGAAGTACAACTACCGGGATCCTTAAGTAAAAACAACATTCAGTTTCTCCATAAGGAAATTGACTTTTAACAATAACAAGACAGAACTACTGTGAAATATGAGGTATTTGCCTCTGCTGAAGCGGTCAGTCCACATTATTTCAGCTGTTTAACCACAGCATTCCTGGTGACAAACTACATTACCCATAATTCTGTACAGATATTACACCAATCAAGAGTCAGGAAAAAAGCAACACACCAAAATGGCTCTTTAGCTCCACCGCTCCACCTACTCCCAAGAAGCACTGCGAATGACGCAATTGCCTCAATCTCTCTACGTACCTTTGTCTTTGTCCGATTTTATCAAAAACTTTTTTTGCTTCAAATCAAAGATAGTGGTGTTGTGATATGCCTCATAGCTGATTGGCTTGGCTCACAGCTTATAACTCTTTAACAAAGACTGAAATTGTATATGTAAAATCTTGACAACACTTACGGCAGCAACAGTCAGCATGTCAAATACTTTAGTGCAGTATCGCCAGGCATTAGCATTTCCATATTTAGTTTGGCACTCATCTATAGACAGAAAAACAGGAAATGAAAACCTAAAATGAATGTACAACAAAATCTCAAAACAATAAGTTAATCATGATGGGTATGCATTTGATTTCTGTAGTCTCACCATAAAAGCCATACACTTGTGTGATCTGCCTGCTCTCGTGATTGCCACGCAACAGTGTGATGCGGTCAGGCCACTTTGCTTTTAGTGCTAGCAAATATGTGAATGTTTCTAAGCTGTAATATCCTCGGTCAACAAAGTCTCCCTAGAGGAAAGAGAACATACCGTTGTCTCTTCAATAAATGCTTTGGGGAAAGTTTACAGTGAGTCATCAAATATGAACTGCAATACAATATGCATCACATCATCTTTAGAGATACAATACCATGAAAATGTAGTTTGTGTCTGGTACTTGGCCCCCAGTTCTGAAGAGTTCACATAGGTCATAAAACTATGGACAAAGAAAAGGTTTAGTTCAGGGGTGCCCAATCCTGTTTCCAGAAATATACCTTCCTGCAAAATTCAGCTCCAACCCTGAACAAACACAACTGAGGCAGCTAATTAAGATAATCAGGAGTAGGCTACTTGATAATTACAGACAGGTGGTTTTTATCAAGATTGGATGTGAACTCTGCAGGTAGGTATTCTCCAAGAACAGGATTGAGCACCTCTGGTTTATGCCAATATGCAGAATGTTGTTATGGCAAAAAAAAAAAAAAACACCATTACAAGACCTGCAACTAACAACATAGATGCATTAATAGGGCCTTCTCGCACCTGTCCATGAATGTCCCCGCATACAGTGACTGGAGTGGATACTGGCTGTACATTTGATTCTTCAAGCAGCAGGTCACATACATAGTCACACAATCTCTGTCAAAAAAAAATAGAAGACAGCAGGTTTAAACGAGCTTGTAAAAAGGAAGGCATCACTTATGATGACAGCAGAAGCAGCGAATTAATGCATCCAAGGTCACGTTCATTTATAAGGAGGTCAAAACTGAGCCTTTTCAGGTCGCATTTTTCAAAATGGCATATTAGTGGCTTGGGTGATACTGTTATGGACCGCATTGCTGCATTAAGGACTAGCCTAATTCAGAAGCCTACAGTAATTGTACGTACAAGAACCCTATTTTAAGAAGGGAGTGGAGAGCGGTTCAGGCAAGAATGAAACTGCTAATAAAGACGCAAATATCATGAAATAAGATTAACTAAGCTATAGATGGGCGTTTCAATTTAGTTCGCTTGATAGCAATAACATAAGTTAGCCACCCTAGGTGTTCACAATAAATAATCGGTTACACAACTTTATATTGATTGACTAACTGCTTTTTTTTTTGGCCGCATAACCTGTTATTTCTGATAATATGTAGAAAATAAATCCCGGAACACAGGCTAACTGACTTAACGTTAGATTCATTCGCAACGACTGCATTGCACTGACACACTATTTTAACGGCCTTTACCACGATCTACATGACTTTAGAAATATACTAACAACTAATATGTTTAACATTCTTAGAAAAAGCAAAAAATACAGATTATAGTCACCTTTAAGTCGTTCTCTGGAAGATATTTGCACTGCCTCGCAATTTCAACATACTTATCCAGGTCCAGCGGCGCCATTTTAAGAACAACAGTCGATGCGATGGAAGAAGCGAAGAGGAAGTCTTTCTACGTCATAGAGGGAGGTAATGATTGAAACGGAATCAGCCAATCAGTACTTCGATACGGTCCTGAGCACCACGGCGCCACTTTCTCTTTTATTCAAGCAATATAATTTTTTTACAAATACAAGTATTATTAAACATTATATATACAATACAAAAAAAGAAAAATAATAAACTATATAAAAAAGAATAGGGTACCAGGGGATAATAACATAAATATCAGAATAAAGGTGCTCCACGGCTCCACTTGCACCCATTCCTTTCGGTGGTTATCACGATTCTCGTAATAGAGTTGGGAAAACATATTGAGCAATAGACAGGGGCGGATGTTTGTCAAAAGTTAAAACTTTTTTTGAGGCATCGATATCCAAGTCCCTTAATCAAAACATTCTCCATTCATTCACCACGAGGTGGCAACAGTTTCATATTAGGTCATCTAACGTTACCATCTACCATATTTTTATGCTTATATAGGAAATATCAGGGTTTCATGTAAATGTCCACAAAGTACAACTCAATAATTAATAACCACTTTATTACCACTGCAGTCACAATACAGTTTATACATGGCTGAACTGAATTTGCAGGAGAAAAACCAGACATCACAATTTGTATAAATAAATAAAAACACTACATAATCATTACAATGAGTCGAACATCTTGATTAGGCTATATGAAGTTATACAAATGCTAATATTTTCTGTACTTTAACACCGCAACTGCTACAGAAATTTGAATGCACTAGGCTAGATAAAGTATTATATAAAGGACAACAACTGCTTGTGGAATTGATTATCAGATCTCTATGCAGATATTACATGCGTGTTCTGTGTCTCGCAACAAGTGCCATTTTTATATTTGAATGTATATACAAATGTTATGTATGCCTATGCATGCATTGTTTTGCTCTTGTGTTCTGGGCATATGAAGCCAGTTTCAGCTATTTGTTATGTTTGTCAGTGCAAAGCAGATGGCATGCCCTATGTAGTCAGGTGTTGGCAGTATGGGATAAAGAACAAAATAAACTAACACAATTGACACCGTGTTAAAAAAAATATTGGGCAGAGTAACTAATGCACTTTTTCTTTTTTTACTTTTTTTTTTACTGAACTGTTCACTTTTATAATTTAACAAAATTAACACATTTACATAATTTGAGGAAAAAAAGGTTTGTGCTTTGAAGCAACTCATTTTCTATACTCTGTCCACCAGAAATATCCACAATTAGCAAAAACCAAGACAAACTCAATTCATTTGATAAAAAACTTAGCAATTTTCATTAACTGCTGGATATTTATAACAAAACATGGGCTTATAAATACACAAAGACAATATAAAGTATAAACTAAAATACAGAATTTAACCTGATATTATTCAAATAAAACAAATAAAAAATAAAAATCCAATTACACCAGTCTGACTTGTTTCTGACATTTGGTGAATAAATTACAATGATATTTCATTAGTTGTCGCTTGAAAAATAAATTCACATTTTAGCGTTACCCAACCCTGGTCCTGGAGTAGACACATTTCCTCTCCATTATCTGATAAACTCATTTCAGGTATTGGAGTTTATACTAATGAACTGACCAGTTGAATCAGGTGTGTTTGATTAGGCAAACTGTTAGTGTAGGTTCTTTTAGGGCAAATTGTAGTGTTTAAACTTGACTGAAATGCATTAATTGGGCCATTGAAGAGAAGTTTTGAGAGGTGAAACGTGTCACCGAGATTTTGTTCGTGCAGATTCCTGAAAAAGAAAAATGTAAATGCCTTCAAAATGATCAAATAAATATATGTAACTAATTTCAACATAATTTTGAACAATATTACACATAGTGGTATATAATGATAACTGATTACAAAGATATAAAGATGACAATTTTAATATTTTTTGTGTTTCCAATGTATTCATTGTGTTGTATGCATTGCATTATGTGGACCCACCACCATCAAGTGTCCATTCTTGGCCCTGTAGACCATGTATTCACTGCTGCTCTTAAAATCCACAAAGCCCTCTTTGCCAGGCTGGATGTCAAACCTCACACTACAAAACAACAATGATTCAGTATATGTATAATGCATGCATTGAAATACAATGCTAACACTTCACAATAAGGTTTCATTAGTTAACATTGGTTAACTTGAAGTAATAATGAACTGCACTTCTACAGCATTTCTTATTTTTTAATGTTAATTTCAACATTTACTAATATTTTATTAAAATCAAAAGTTTTTATTGTTAACATTAGTTAATACACTGTGAACTAACAGGAACAATGAACAGCTGTCTTTTTTTAACTCACATTAACAAAGATTATTAAATACTGTAACAAAACAAATGTATTGCTCATAGTTAGTTCATGTTAGTTAATGCATTAACTAATGGAAACAAACTAAACCTTATTGTAAAGAGTTACCAATACAACAAATAATCTATCTCTGAGAGCAGGACCGAGTATCCAAAGGCAATTCAGGTAAAATAATCTCACCTTCCTTGTACAACTTTGATAAGGCTTTGGTTTTTTGTCACTACAGAGATTTTTGTCAATGCCTCGAATAGATAGCTGCACTGCAAGACCAGGTCCCCCTAAAAATAGAATATTTAACATAATGTATACAAAAATTGTGTTTTCATTTCAATTTGCCACATGACAGTCATTTAAAGCAATTACTCCCTCACAAAGATATTTGTTCACCTACTTTTTGCTTTGTGTCCTCACATGTGACATGGAGAATCAGGAAGTTGTCACTTAAATTGCTGACAGACACCCCTGTAAATAAGCAAATATATATTATGTAAACAAAGTTATTGTATGGTATAATATGGAACTTTACTATTTAGTAATGGTTTGTTACAAGAGTTTAAAAAAAGTTAAAATATAAAAATAAGACTGAAAAATAACCTATTCATTTAAAATGACCTTTTAATAAAACTGGATAATTTCTAGTAGTTATATTTATATTAAAATAAAATAAAAATTATATTATATTTATATTATATAAAAAAATTAAAAATAATATATATTTAAATAAATGCCTCTGAAATCTGAATTGATGGCAAATTTCAACTTAATTATTGGGAATCTGTGCCGAGTAGTGTTGATTATATGTAATCTGGATCATATCATCAGATTAAATTAAATACTTGTAATTAGATTAAAATACTCCTAATCACAATACAGTTACTTTTTTATTGATTACTTAATATTCACAAAATGGCAGTACATTTCAGAATTAATTGGTTCTCACTAATTCTTTTATATCTTTTAAAATGTTCCTTTCTTAAAAGTTTTGTGGAATTGCACACACAGACTGGCCACTTGTCATGCGACTATAATTATGTCATGTTCTTGTTTTCATGTCTTTTATCTAGAAATTTAGTCATGTTTCCTGGTTCCTTGTCAGGTGATTCATTGCCCTCATTTGATCATCCCTGCATCCCTATTCCCATATTATCCATCCTAAACAGTATGTGAGATTAGAATAAACCCAAAGCATAGTATGTTGGGAAAAATATGTCAAAAGTCCAAAAGTATAGGATGATCTACTATCTTCCGGTAGATTTTCGAAGTGTGGATCCGTGCACACTCTAAAGGCTAATATTGTCCACAACCTATTGCGCTTTGGATGAGGATTTGGTTCAGAACTACAAACACAAGTAAAAAGTGTTTAAAAACTACAAAACATAGCAGATGTGCTCAACTGAATGCAAGAGGTTTAAATAAAGGTTTGAGTGACTAATAATCAAAGTTTAACCTGATAAAAATATTTATTTAATATAATCCGTAAATAATTTCATCTGCAATAACAATGTGGATTTTTATAAAAGATCCGTTTGGCCATTAACTTTTAAATGCATCATCATTATGCATTAAAGACACATTATGCAAGAATTGTACTTTAATATAACAGCTTCAAAGTCATTTCGATGGTAAACAAACTCGTAGTGGGGTGAATCATGCCAAAAGCAAAGCTGGTGGGGACGCCGCTGGCAAAACCAGCAATGCAAGTTTGAGAGGTGGTGCCCCGCCAAATCACGACTTGCTTTACGGCACGACGTCACATACATCAACAACATATGAAGCAGCCTCTATGGAAGACACTAGCACACATTTCAGACGTGAATCATGGCAGAGTCGACGAAGAAAACGAAGAAAGTGCGGTCGGAAGAGTCAAGGAAAAGAAAATGAGGAACCGGACAAGAGTCCCACTCCCACTCGGTCAGGCTTTCACTCGTTGACGAGAGCTATAAAGCAGCAAAAGATGCAACAGCGATGTAACTGACATTACCTGGTCAGTTAGACATCTTCGGAGTCTATCTGTGCCTGTTCGATGTCCGAGGCTTCAATCCTACTGAACAGGTACCGGTATACAGGGGGCAGGGGATCAGGCCGGCGTTTGCAGAGACGGCGTGAGTGGTGTTTACGTCAGTAACGTTAAATACAAGTACTCCACAGCGACTCTAGGGATCGTTGTTTGACAAAAACGGAAATCCTGCACATTGTGCCTTTAATATGAGTCTCCGCATGAAAGACCAGCGACTGCAGATCAACGTGCTACTACATTTGTTTCCGATACAGTAGGAAATCAAATGAAATGTGGAGGATTTGAACTGTAGCAAGATGACTGACAGCCCAGTTTACTGTGACAGGATGCGACGGAGAGCAACCGTTAAAGACGCAATTGTATGAAGTGATAGTAGGTCTCAAAGCTTGTCTCCTCTTTTGCTACACACTTAAAAGTATGTACTTTTTCTTCACAAAAAGAGTACATACTTTTAGGGCATAGTATAAGTAGGCGAATTTGGACCCAGCATATGTCTTCTGTTTCCCTAAGGCTTGTTCGACTATAATGCAGCGCAGACCGATCGGTGACTGACTTGAAGCAGTGCATGCCGAATAGAAATGTTGTCCGACTCGAGACAGCGCCAACGCCATGTAACTGTGACGTGTGCCATTAAAGTATCGCGAGAGCGTTTCGAGAGCAGCCGGAAGACTCAGCCTGATGACGACACAGCTGTTTCACGATTGGCCGGATTCACCGCATGACAACAATCACGCGTGTTTCGTGTTTATTTTCACACCTTCACACAAATGCTCACAAATCTGTTTTCTATAACAGTAAAATCTCTTTTCATGTAGTCACGATGTTATAGTGTCATGTTTATGAAAATAAAACTGATTAAAAAAACTTAGACCCCACTTCATTGATAGTATAGGCTTGTTTAACTTTATTCTTGTACAAACAGACGCTGTATTTAGCAGTACATTAAGTATTGAATGAAAATGTCTCTATTTGGGGTGGTGATGGCGCAATGGATAAGACACATGCCTTTGGTGTGAGAGACCCGGGTTCGAATCCACTGTGCGACACCAATGTGTCCCTGAGCAAGACACTTAACCCCTAGTTGCTCCAGAGGCGTGCGACCTCTGATATATAGCAATTGTAAGTCGCTTTGGATAAAAGCGTCAGCTAAATGAATAAATGTATTTGACAAAAATTGAGTTTATTTCACTTCAGCTGTGGTAAAGTATGCAAACACAGCCCAAGCGTCACTACGAGAATGTACGAGAAGCAAGTGTCCGACCTCACGTCTCCGTTTTCAGCTCCTCCCCGCACGCACGCGGCAACTCTCGCCAGTCGGTTACATCCAGCCGATGTCGAACACACCTATAGTCTTATGTGTCCTGTTCTGACTGGTTGCTTCAGGTCATGTGTTTCTCTGTTCTGTTTTCTCATTGGTTCATTGTTTGATTATACACAGGTGTTCCTAGTTAGTCATTAGTCTCTGTGTGCATATATAGCCCTCATGTTTACATTGTTTCCTGTCTAGCTTTGTTCCCTGTAAGTTTAGGTTGTCAAGTCAAATCTAACCAATATTTTTTTACGTTTTGTTTAAATAAAAGACATGAAAACAAGAACATAAAATTAAACAAAAGGCAGATGTGACAAATTACATGCAAAATTGAGAGGCTGCACAGCATATACAAATACAATATTTAATATTTTTATTAGATAGTTTAATTTGGAATTTATTTACTTTTAAATTATTTATTTATTCTAATTTAATTCAATGAAAAAATTTAGCTTTTTAATGTTATAAACAAGTTAGATCAAAAGTAAAACAAAATGAATCAAAAAGTAGTTAATTATATTACAAAATGTGTAATGTAATAGATTACATTAATAATTAAAATTTTCATCATGTAATTTGTATTCAGTAAAAGACTACAATTTGTAATCTTATTTGTACATTTTAAAGTAATCTACCCAGCACTGTTGGACATTAAGATTTACCTTTAAGTGAGCTATAATTCACCCTCTGTTTAATTTTGGCCTCCTCCACCAGATACGCAGCAGCCTGGGTGAAGATTAGCTGTCTGAAACGTGGCCGAAAGCCATTCCTGTCATACTTAATCACTGGAACACTGTACTGTATAGAGAGAGAGAGTTTACAATCAGTTCCCCCTACCTGTGATATAAACATCTGTCTGACTGAAAAAATAAATAGATATAGATCTACTGTACTCATAGTCAAACAAGCTAAGAAATGTGTACATACATGTGTACATATATGTGTAGTTTTACATACCTCAATGCCCTCAGGACAAATCAGCTGCAAGACTTTGACGTTCATGTCCTGTTCACCTGAAGACAATAAACATAGAAAGAGCAAAGTTTTGTAATGTTTACTCATAAGGAATAACTTGATCTTTCCATTTACAATTACAGCAGCAGAAGTATATAAAACAAATAATAAACTCTTACTTATCCTAGTGTCAGCAAAGGGTTGGCATATGCTCTGAGGGTAGTTCTCTTTTCTGCCTTTGAATATGTCACTGGTCAGTCCTTTGATTTGCAGCTGAAAATGAAATGGAACTGTAAAATAATTCCAGCCAGAGAATAAAATATGAAAATAAATGCGAGGTGAAAATGGCAATTTTACCTGCACCTTCCGCTGTGCACTGATCCCTCGAACATACTTCCGTACGAGGAGACGTGTGTGCAACATGTGTAAGAGCACTGAGGCCTATAGATTAATTTATAACAATGTGAAGATTCATTAGTGAAATCATGAACCTCAGCTATAACAATAACTTTGCAGTGTTTCAATGATAACAGGTCCAAAAATATTATGACTACCTCTTGCATTATTGGTGGAGGAGTCAGCCAGGTAGTTTTGTCTATTACTGATTTTGGCAGATACTCTTTGAGTCGAGTGAGGTAGCTCTGTCTGACAAAGGCTAGATATTCAGAGTTGTCCATGCTTGCAGGCTGATTCCTGTTCATGAAGCCCTTGATAAACCTGCAGGATTGGGGAAAAAAATATCTTACAGCTCAAACATCATAAAATTATTATTATATGTGCATTCATTTGATCAAAATAGTCAAATATTTTGAAATATTATGGTTAAAAATATTTGTAAATGTACCCATTTCACTAAATTTTAAAATGTGATTTAATTATGTGATGGCAAAGCTGATTTTTTTTAGCAGCGTTTACTCCTGTGCAGTAATCCTTCAGAAATCATTTTTTGTAACATTTTATGTCTATACTGTCTTTTGATCAAAAAAATGCATCCTTGCTGAATAAAAGTATCCAAAATTGTATTAAAAAAAAATCCTACTGATCCCAAACATGTACATTTACATAAAAGCATATTTAGATCAATAAAACTTTGATTTAATTGTCATTCAGTGCCTGTATAAAAAGCTTTTCCAACATTACTTATGTAAGAGCAGAAGTAACTGACAGGAAGGATCTGACATGATTGTCTCACTTCTTGATGACTTTAACAGCCCAGGCTCTTCTTTCCCTCTCTTTTCTGGCCTGAAGGCCCCGCCAACATGTTTCAATCTTGGTAGCTGTTAAAAATGAATTAAAAGTAATGTTATGTACAGGGCCGTCGCTAGATGGGAGAAAGGTTCTTGTGATTTCAAAAGTGGTTTTCTTAATAACTCTAGTGTTTTAAACAAGAAATGTTCAATACCTGCTTCTCTCTGCCTTTGGTAGTCTTCTTTCACCCTATAGCCTTTGTATTTGGCCTGGATCCTTGTGGCTGTAACAAAAGAGATTTGAGATACTACCCAGTCAGGTCAAAGCTAGAGCATTTCAAGAATCATTACGAGACCTTCAGAGGATCCCAGCCTTCTTTTGTTAGATGTTACTGGTGCCTTACCCAGTTCATGCTTGCAGACCTCAAATGCATCTTCAGTGGCAAAAAGAGTCCTGGGATGGCGAATAAAGATTTTTGTCCTTGAGAAATTAGAGGGAAAAAATATTTTATAACACAT
This sequence comes from Phoxinus phoxinus, assembly GCF_949152265.1. NCBI lineage: Eukaryota > Metazoa > Chordata > Actinopteri > Cypriniformes > Leuciscidae > Phoxinus > Phoxinus phoxinus. Next base: position 19,394,964 of record NC_136878.1, on the reverse strand, counting down.
GGACATGTTTTATAAACATTTTATAGGTAACGGATATTTCCTGGTCCTAGAAGAACAACAGAGTATCATTGCAGTAGTCTGGTACAGTTTGTACCTTCCCATCTTGTACTCGTTTGGTTTGTAGCCAAGGTGTTTGATGAGTTGCTGCACTCCCTCTGCAGGTGTCCCATTCCAGTGTGGCCATGTGTCAGGACATAGAGCCTTATATCTGCAATGATCATGTTTGCAGGTGAGAAAAGGTGAGAACAAGCACCTGATACAAAAGATGTGTGCAAGTTGCATTGTTGGAAACACACACACACAGCGCAAATGCACCTTTTTAGGAAGACTTCGTATCTTCTCCTATAAGCAAACCCAGCACGCCTGACTCTCAGGTGCTCCATTAACCCCAGGTACTTGACTTGATGTCTCACCATGACATCATCAAAGTGATCTGAGGTTAGGCGAGTGAGAGAGAGGTCACGGGCACCGTCTAGTAAAACATTCAGCAGACAAAACCACTAACAAGAGGTGTGAAGTGAAAGGCTCACCTGGCTGCTTGCAGTGGTTGGGTTTCAGGCACCGCACATACCATGGTTCTTTGGTCATGAGGATTTCAGTGAGGCCTGCAAGGCTGCTCTTAAACTGGGTGGCTACCTGTTCACAAAAACAGGTCAACAATGTCTTTTTGATTGCTGTACATTAAAGTGCTGCCACAGCTTAAATAAAGGAAAAGTTGGAAATAGTATCATGAGGGGCTCTCAGGTTTTCAATCAGCTGTTAATTATACTAAAATCGTAGTCAAACAATCTGTACATTTCTTTCTTATGGCCAGAAAATTAACACAAGAAAAACATTTTAAATATATAGATCAGGCTGTTATAATTATTTGTTTTTTAGTTTTCTATTTAAACATCTTTCACTGTACCGTCTCAGGTCTTTTCTTGCCGTCAGGTTCAATAGCATGGAAGCAATGCTGGATAATACTGTTCTTAGACTGTCGCATGACCTTAAACAATAACAAATAACTTTTATCTTTATGACTATTTCATAGTCATTCTTTTTTCAAAGATGATCAATAGATAATACATGCTGTGGGGAAACCTCTTACCTCTTTAATGTTCCTGTACAGAAGATCATTATTTTTGTCAAGAAATCCTGACAAAACAAAAAGATCAAGATAAAAAATAGTTTTTTTTTTTTTTTTTTTTTTTACTTTTTAGTCTTAAAACAGTTTGCACTGAGTATCTTACCAACAACTGAGTAAGTGACTTCTCCAGCATAGTGTAGAAGTCGAAAATCCCCTCGTTCCAAGGTCTTGCGGGTTTTCTGGTCAGCCAATTTGTGCCTGAGATTTAGAGACAATGAATTGGATTAATAAATTAATACAGTACCTTACAATGAATACAATACCTTTGCAGCAGTACAAATTCTACTGTACCATGGCACTTCAATTCTACTTTGCATGTGAAGGTATATCAGCTTTACAAGTTATATTACATGGGAGATACAGATACAAAATTCAACAATTCAAGTCACCTTTATACAGCCCAAAATCATGTTTTACAGAAGTTAATGCTACAATTTTTGTATTTTAGTAGTCCTCCACCCTTCAATAAATGCCCATGAGTCAGTCTAATATTGCCTAGAGAACACCTTGTATACACAACTTGGTCATGTTTTATATTATTATAAAATATATATCAAATTAAAAGGATAGATGCATATTTTCCCACCACGGGAGAAGGTTTTAGCTAAGGCCATTGACTGTAATTTCTATAGCAAGCAATCTACATTCAGGATCTACAAAATTAGCTGTTATTATTTTTTAAGGATTTAATTTAATGCAAGGGTGTCTAATCCTACTCCTGGAAGGCCGCTTTCCTACAGAGTTTGGCTCCAACACCTGCTTGGAAGTTTCTAGTGATCCTGAAGACCTTGATTAGCTACTTCTGTTGTGTTTAATTATGACTAGAGCTAAACTCTGGAAGGTGGTCCTCCAGGAACAGGATTGGACATCTCTGTTTTAATGCCTACAGAAGAGTCATAGAATGAATTATATCATCCAAGTACTATGATAGCATTTAAATACTGGTGTCGAATTGAAAATGTTTACCCACGTGACAAAATGAGGGTGACCGCACATCTTCTCCTCTAGCTTCTCCAGGAATGTAAAATCTGTGGCTTCTCCAGGACGGAGACATTCTTCATCCTTTAATGCGGGATACATGACATAAAGACTGTGACTTAGGGTGTGTTCACACTTTTTGTGTTTGATTCAATTTAAAGAAACTAAGTGTGTGTAAGTGTGAACGCTGCCATCCAAACCCTGGTGCGCACCAAACAAGCTGACCGAGACCCCGTAAAAAAGGTCCAATGAACTCCAGTGCAGTTCGAAACGCAGCTAAAGGGTGCTTTGATACTAGGACTTTTGGTGTGTACGAACCATACCCGAGTCCGCATAAAATGGGTTAGGCCTAGGGTATGGTTCATGTGAACTCCGTTCACGCAATCGTACTAAATTGTTGAAAGTAAACTGCTATTGATGACGTATGATTCGATAAAGCTGTGGCTGCGTTCGAAATCGCATACTCTCGAGTAGGTACTTGTTTTCAATAAGTAATTACTTCACGACCACTAAAAAGGTACGTTGTGTGTATAGTATGAAGGTGTGTGTAGTATGAATGTCCGGACGTACTACATTACTACACCATGCTGTCATTATCATGTGACCTATCAGCATCAGTTACGTCACTTCACTGCCATTCACAAATCCTCTCCCGTGGCCTCATGGGAAAAACTTTTTGAGAAATCAACCAACCAACAAACAAACAATACAATAAATAAAAAACATTTGCTAAAATTTAACTTTGAAAAAAAGACAACAATTATGAATGACTTTTTAAATGTATTTTTCTGAGTCCATCAAGCCCTTCAAAGTTTGTCCTGATAAAAATCGTTGCCTCATGACATTAAACCTTGGACATATGTTACGATAATGTGCACCATGGTGTGTGTATAGTATGCAACTGTGTGTAGTATCAGCATCAGTTACTTCGCTTTACTGCCATTCACAAATCCTCTCTTGTGGCCTCATGGCATAGTAAAGTGTCCACCGTATGCACACTTAAGAATCTCGGCAGAAGTAGTAGGTCATCCCGGAACATTTTGCCTGCTCTTTTATGTGTACTGTGAATTCGGACATACTTCTTTTGTCACATACTATTTTTCACCTATAGTAGGAATGTGATTTCGGATGCAGCCTGTGTGTTTGTGAGTGTTTTTCCTCACTTTCCTGACCCGCGTGACTGATGCACTGCAAGCAGAGAGAATCATTTCATTTCTGCTCGCCTTCAGCAGAAATGGACTCCCGTGTTCTTTAGAACATTTGCAGTACGGCAGATAGACGCAAGTGCCGTTATGTTTTGACACTTTGAAAACAAAACCAAAAGTTCAAAAACCAAAATATAAAAGTAAGGTGAGCAACGCTATGCATTTCCCTGCCTTCAATCGGACCAGACAATTGAACCAAGTGTGAAAGCACCCTTAATCATGTCATGTCAGCTTGAATCCATTCTACGTACCAGTACTGATATGATGCCTCTATGTTTCTCCTCCACCAGGTCACAGATGATCTTATTGTTGAAGAATGGCACTGGCTCCCACTAAAATGTCAACATGGGGGAAAAAAGTTTATCAATGAAAATATGGCAAAGCACAGAAAGTGAGGTAGATCTGTGTAACAAAGCATTTACATAACATTAGTATCTGTAGATATCTGAAAAGGCCTGATTGATTTCAAACTAATGTTGTATGTACTCCACCTCGATTCCCTCCATCTCGTACTCCTCCTGCTCTGATTTGAGGGTGAGCTGGATGAAAAGCTGCTGAAGCTTTTCATTGCAGAAGTTTATACAGAACTGTTCAAAACTGAGGAGCAAATCACCAATAATCATATACATAGTAAACATCAATCCATCAAAATATGTATCTAGTAGGCTACTTTACAAATATAAGACAATTTACATGCAATAGCAATAATGTCACCAGTGCAGCGTGTTTCTACTTTACAGTAATGGCACATTTATTTGTGTCTAGATGTGTCTAGAGGGCTTGTTCTGAAACTATATTGATAAGAAGGTTACTAATTGGTTTTAACTAATTAACCCATTTTAAGAGTTGTCTTGAAGGAAATGTGTAGTGAATGATTGCAATGCTTCAGTGTCACCTGTTCACATCAAACACTTCAAATCCATAGATGTCAAGCAGTCCAATCACCGTCTTTCTGGTTGAATCCTGCATTGATAGAATAAATAGATTGAACACCTAATAAATGTATTGTTATATACCACTATTAAAAGCAGAATTTGTAAACCATGCATACCTTATTTGCCAAAGATTCATTAATCTTATTAACGAGCCATGAGAATGTGCGGCCATAGATGGCTTTGGCTAGTGCATCCCTGGCATACTTTGCATGTTCAGCGGTGAAAGGGCTTAGAACCTGAAAATGATGAATATTACATAATCATGCATTTCCGAAGTACAGAAACATATCATTACTATTCCATCTCTTAAATCACTTTTCAAAATGATATTATTTTAAAATACATGTATTAACCATTTAATACTAATAGTCCAAAACAACTTCATATGGGAATATGAATGTAAAACATACTTTTTATGCAACAGTTAATGTGTCATAAAAATTGCATATAGGCTACCTGTTGCAATTAATAATTTTAACAAGTACAAGCAATATTTCATAAGTATGCTTATGTAAACATACTAGTATTTGGGTCACATTAAATGTTGTATTTACTTGACATAAGAAAAAGATCTAAAGTGGATGAGTACTAGAACATTATACATTATACAATGAATCCTTCAGAAATCCTTCTTTCATCACCTCTTCTGCTTTGGCTTCAATCTTCCTGTGAGTTAATCCCTCCTGTAACATGTTTGAGGGGATGCCCAATAACTGAGAAGAACATGAATAAAGAAGAAATGGGTTGCAACAAAGAAACAAAAGTCAGAGGTCAGTATTGGCATTACAGTATAAACTATCCCATTTTGAATGCATAAATATTCTAAAACTTGATATAAGTGACAGATGAACATACCTTTGACAGCCAGTGCACTTCTGCACTGCTGTTTAATGTGGCATAACCCAGAGCACTGGCCTCAAAGTGAACATTCCCGAGATGAAGGACACTGGCAATGATCGCAAACAGATGCTAAAAGAAGACCAAAGTTATTAAACAATGACCTCTCTTTTTAAAAATCAGCCCTCTACACTCACTTGACCCAGTGACCCACCGGACAAAAACTCATCAAAAAACTCTCACTCTGAGAACATCTTACCTCTATATCTTTTTCACCTAACTTAACAATAGTAAGAGCCTTCTGTACGGTTTTCCAGTCACTCTTGTCATTAATGGAGCTCACTTTGGCACATTCTCCCTGTCCAGAAAATAGATTTTGAACAATTTATGGCTCTGATAAGTCTATGCATCAATAAAAATATAAAAAAGTAAAGTAAGGTCTGCATTTCTTACCTGAATAAGATAGCGGTAGTTCTGACAGTTTCGCTCCAAACCAAGCCAGCGAAGAAGCTCATCCTCCCCTCCCTCAACTAACTGATAGAAGATGTGGAAGTTCCTCTCTCCATGATTTTGGTGGACCACCCTTGACTTTTCCAGTAAGTAGCTTAAGATGTGGCCACCGACAGCTGCTCCCTAAAAGAATAAGCAAGTATTTACATTTGTAAGGAATGCTTTTCCGCTATTCTGCTCCTGTCCGAATCGGACTTTACCCGATGGTCAAACTGTATGTCCATATACTTTCCAAATCGACTCGAGTTGTCATTTTTCAGAGTTTTGGCGTTTCCAAAAGCCTGTAGAGATAAAGCCCTCAGCATTAATACTTCACATTGTGCTACACTTTGAGCATGTACACTGAGAATTTTCCAACGTTTTCAACTGATCAATTTAGACAAAAATTCTGACCTCCAGCACCGGATTGGAAAGAAGGAGCCGATCCCTCACGTTGTCCAGGAGTCTAGTGCTGGGACAGCTTACTGCATAGAACTGCAGGACTTTCTTAGAGGCCTCTGTCTTACCAGCACCACTCTCACCAGAGATGAGGATGAAGTGGTTGTTGGTTTCACTAACCATTGTCCGGTACACGTTATCAGCAAGTGCAAATCTGAGAGGTCAGAAAAACTACATTAAAAACAATGATCTTCAAAGAAGAATATAAGTAAGAAACCATAAGAAAGTAAAGTTTAAGAACAAACAGTAAATGTGTATATATACACTGCCATTCAAAAGTTTGGGGTCGGTAAGATATCTAAATGTTTCTAAAAAAGGTCTCTTATTATCATCAAGGCTGCATTTATTTGATCAAAAATACAGTAAAAACTGTAATATTGTGATATATTATTAAAGTTTGAAACAACTGTTTCAATACATTTTAAAATGCAATTTATTCCTGTGATGGCGAAGCCGAATTTTCAGCAGGCGTTACTTCAGTCACATGATCCTACAGAAATCATTCTAATATGTTGATTTTCTGCTCAAGAAACATTTTTTATTATAATTTGTTTTCAGGATTCTTTGATTAATATTTATTTGTAAAAGAATGAATAATAATTTAAATTATATTTAGAATATTTTTTTTGTAAAAATGTAAAAGTATTTACTGTTACTTTTGATCTATTTAATGTATCCCTGAGGAATAAAAGTATTCATTTGTATATATTGTATATAATGTACTTTTCCAAATGTGCAAATATGCAAACTTACATATGAGGAGGCAGCTCAAAAAAGTTGACACCCATATAAATGTCCATTTGTTTCTTGGTATAGATACCCAAGTCCTTATATGGATTTACTGACACTAGGAGGGTCCCGATGTAGGTCTAAGTAAGAAAAACATATACATTTAAGAAAAAATGTCCAGACCTTTGCCTCAAAAGAGTATTTAGTTATGATCCGAGTTCAATAAAACATGTTAAAAATATGTTTTCAACTTTTAAAAAGTTTGTTCTGGAACAATCTGCCAAAAAAAATATAAACTCACAGGATAAAGAAAGATCATAATTAAATATAACTGTCTCAGCAGTTTCGTATAGGAGGTTTATCTTTGTAAGGTGCCCTTGATAACCTTCTCCATGCTGAATCATCAGCAAAGTGAGTTTCCAGTTCTTGCGACAAGGCAAATGAGATGTATAGAGAACATTTTCACTTAGTAGGATACCTGCTGTGTGCAGTGACCTGTGTTCAGCATGAGAGTCCACATTATTCTCTACCCCATCTCAATAATGAAAGTAACAGTGATACTGGATATTGCATTGCCGGCCTTTATCCCAGTCTATTCTCAGAAGTCACATGATTGGGTGCAGGACTCACATATATAAGGTTCTCGTTGAACCGTTTTCTAAGGTTGTCCATAAATGCGGTCTCACTGGTGTAGGCGTCCAGGAGAACAAAGTCCTGTATGCCCACCCGGTCCCGGGCCGTCAAACACCCCTCCATCTCCTGTAGGATCCGCTGGCAGCGCTCCTCTAAACTCTGTTAATCACAGACAAGAAAAATAAAGGAACAGGTGTCAATCAGCGATTCCAATAAAAGCTGCAAAATAAATTTAAATTGAATAGTAATCTTAAAGTAATAATTGTTAGTGTGGGGGTTTGCTTGACATAGGTTTAAGCTGCCCTTAGTTGAATGTATTTTTTAAGGTCTTGATTGTATTCCTTATAGTCTATTTATTGTGTGTAGTGTGTTGTGTGTAGCTTGCTAGCTGGTTTTCTATGTTTACTTTTATGTTGACTCAACTGACTGCTACAAAAATTCCTATGTACCTGTATAGCTGTACCGGTACAAATGGCAAATAAAACTTTAAACTTAAAAGGTTGATGTGTTTTTACACATATACATTCTTATTTCAAGGAGAAGATTAAACTGCACAATAATAAACCGATTTTTATTTTTTATGTCACAAATATTCATGATTTTTCCTGTTTGACATTAAGGAATTAATTACCATTATGAACTTAAATGTTATTGTTTTCACCTTGTTTTTCAGGCTATAAGTTTACTGTACGTTTGTGCAGCAACAGTATTAGAAGTGGCTTGTTGAAACAAGTGCTTTGGACTTTAAAACTTATCTTTAAAACACTTATTTATTTAATTATTCATATTCAAGATCATTACTAAATAAAATGTAAAAAATCTTAATGGTGATTATTTAACAATAGTCTCTCACAGATGTACACAAATGACCAACATCACTGACATTATTATATCGCTCTACATCCAGTAGGCCAATATATCATTTTGGATGTGGCCTTGAACAAATCCTGTCAACAATAGGCCATGAACCGTCTGAGCCCAGCCTTACTTATCTAATCTAAAATGTTTTTCTGCACAGTCCGTCAAAAGGAACATTCATCAATCAACACTGATAACGGCAGGGTCTACCTTGGTCTTTTGACAAACAGGAAGGATATCTTTTTGTGTGTTGATAAAGTCCTATGTCCTCTAAAAAAGTTATTTAAAAAATAAATCTTAAAAAGAAATAAATTAACTTCAGCACTGCCTTGATTGTTTGTGGCATAGATTCGACAAGGTGCAGGTAACATTTTTGGTCCATATTGCCATTTTACCGACACATCCATGATGCAAATCTCCCATTCCACCACATCCCAAAAGCGCTCTATTGGGTTGAGATCTGGTGACTGTGGAGGCCATTTGAGTGTAGTGAAATCATTGTCATCTTTGAGAAAATAGTTTTGAGATGATTTGAGCTTTGTCATGGCGCGTTATCCTGCTGAAAGTAGCCGCAGAAGATGGGTACACTGTGGTCAGGGATGGACATGGACAGAAATAATCAGGTAGGATGTGGCTTTAAACAATGCTAAATTGCTACTGAGGGGCCCAAAATGTCCCGAGAAAATATCCCCCACACCATTACACCAGCAGCGGCATGAAGAGTTGATACAAGGCAGGATGGATCTTTATGCCAAATTCTGACCCCATCATCTGAATGTCGCAGCAAAATCAAGACTCATCAAACCAGGCAACATTTTTCCAATCTTCTATTATCTCATTTTGGCGAGTCAAATTGTAGCCCGTGCAGTTTCCTGTTCTTAGCTGACAGGAGTGGCACCCGGTGTGTTCTTCTGCTGCCGTAGCCAATCTACTTCAAGGTTCGGCATGTTGTGTATTCAGAGATGCTATTCTGCAGACCATGGTTGTAACGAGTAGTTATTTGAGTTACTGTTCCCTTTCTATCAGTTTGAATTAGTCTGGCCATTCTCTGGCATCAACAAGGCATTTTTGCCCCTAGAACTGCCGCTCACTAGATATTTTCTCTTTTTCTGACCATTCTCTGTAAACCCAAGAGATGGTTGTGCGTGAAAATCCCGGTAGACCAGCAGTTTCTGAAATACTCAGACCAGCCCGTCAGGCAGCAACACTTGCCACAATCTTGCCACGTTCAAAGTCACTTAAATCTCCTTTCTTCCCCATTCTGATGCTCAAATTGAACTTCAGCAGAACACCTTGATCATAGACATGCCTAAATGTCAAGTCACCTTTTTTTATATAGCGCTTTTGACAATACAGATTGTATCAAAGCAGCTTCACAGTGATAACATGAAAATAATACAACAAAGTTTGTTTTAAGAAGAAAATTGCATCATCGTCCACCTTACTTAAGTAAGGCAGATCAATAATATTGTTGAATATTAAATGCCCCCAACTAAGCAAGCCAAAAGCCTAGGCAACCATGGCAAGGAACCAAAACTCCACCAGTTTTTTGTATTTAAATGTGTACAGATTTTTACAGTGTACAAATATTGCAAATATGAACTATATATTCAACGGCTAAATAATTTATGTTTTGTTAAAGAAAAACACTAGCTGATACTACATTTTATTTGTTGCAACAGTGTGATTCTTGATATGACATATATGCCTGAGTCATAGGCTACTCCTAAACTGTTATATAAAAAAACATTAAAATAACTGAGCGAATTTACATAGTTTATTTTCAGAGAGACATATCACAGTCAGCTGTAGTCTAGCTGTACTGTCATGCTCTGCTCAGGATTCACTTCAGGAATATATTTAAATCTACATTCGCGTAATAATTTGCATAAAAATTTGCATAAAAATTTGTTTTGTATTTTGGTTCATATTACAGGCCTATCTTAGACCTCGAACAATATTTTGAAAATGTATTTCAAGAATGCACATTTGAAAGATGGTTAAAAGTAAAAGTGGGAGCCCTTACCTTCAGTGCAGTGATTGTTTCTCTGTGTAATGGGAACTGTGTGATCTTATCCAGTTTTGTAAAGAGCATCTGTGATTATTTCAAGTACAACGGGAAACAATGTCATATCACACTCACCACTTCCACCATGGGAAGTCATTAATAAAAAGTTTGCTAAGGAAACGGGGGTCTGCGTGTATGTGTGTGTCAAAAAACATCTGTCTAAAACAGAAATCGTTATGGATTTATTGTCTTGCATCCTGAAAAGCTCTGCTCAGCATAGGTTTGTCCTATCTTGGTTCCTTTAAACCCGAGGGCAAATCTATTTCTATCAGAGATTACACGGTTCCTCTCCGTTCCTGTCATGGGATGGAATTTGGGCCAAGGTCACAGGCATACAAAAAATAAAAGAACCATTCCTGTCTGGTCCAACTGATGCTTGATTTACCTCTATGAAACAGATGAGACACACACACACACACACACACATCTCTCTCTCTCTCTCTCTCTCTCTCTCTAATATCATAGTTGAAGTCCAGTTGAAACCACAAGATATGCACAGTAAGTTACAAGTTTATTTTTTTTAACTGTCCAGAGAATATTTAAAACAGTTTGTGATAACATTAGTCAAATAAAACTAAAGTTTACACTTTATTGTGATAGTCCACTTAGACATTCTACTAACTAGAAGTTACTTTGAAACTATATGTCAACTAACTCAGAGTATTCGGTAGACTGTTAGGTTGGGGTTAGTGTTAATAGAATAAGTTGACATATACTTGCAAAATTACTTATAGTCAGTACCGGTAGAATGTCTGTTGGGGGAGAATCAAAATAAAATGTTAGCAGATATTAAGCAGACAGTCTAATACTCTAATGACTGGAAGTTGACATAATTGCTAAATGACTTATAGTTAGTAAAATGTCTGAAGTGGTCTATTGAGTGTTATCAAATAAATATAGCTAAGTAAGCTGTCAGTGTTGTACCACAAAAGCAAAAGTGCAGACAGAGACTAATATTCTGAAAGATAAAGCTGGCATCACATTTGAGTCCTGTCTATAAGCTGGCAAAGAGCACTCAAACTAGAGCCAAGAGAGGGGATGCCAAGATGCTGGCAGTCTGTCAGTGTCCCTCTCTCATTACACACAGCATGTTATGTATTGCATCTGTTTAAAAGACTATCATCATTTTAGCTTTAAACTCAGTGTTTTAAACTTTTCTTTCTTGGTACCAATAACCAACTGAAATACTTTTTTTTCCTTTACTATAAAATTACTAGGTTGCAACGTGAATATTTAGATATGCATTATTTATGCATAAATTATACAGTATGATATATCATAATGATTTATTATAATAATATACACATACTAAGCTATAGTGTATATCTACCTGATATTTTCCTCCTGTAATTACACAACTGACCAGGTCTTAAAGTCCCCCTGTGGTGAAAATCAAGTTTCAAATGTTGTTTTATATGTCAATGTGGTGTTTAATATGCTTTGAGAAAAACCATGTGCAAATTCATGTCAACACCATTGCTGTGTATTTTCTCCATAAAACTGCAGTGAACCAAAGACATTCTCAAAAAAAAAAACCGGTTTGAAATCGCTTGTGTTTCTGATGTCACAAACTACATTGTAACCAATCACGTCAACGAGTGGATCTCTGAGCTTGTGTGAGTGAGTGGAGGCGGGGCTAATTATCATATTCATAGAATCACATATACTAAATGAGGAAAGGGTGTAGAGTTACATTCAAGCTATTTTAAGGCATGAGGATTTTTTTTTTCTAGGAAAAAACATATAAATATGGATTTTGGTCATCAAAGGTGAGTTTTAAGGGATACAATTATTGACTACAAGGGGACTTTAGTTGAAAAAAACACAGTTTAATTTCCGTGAGGACTTAGATTTCTACTTTGGTGTCAATGTTATTAGATACATCTTGTTGTATTTCCGAGTGAGTCATTGAGACATTAAAGCTGATTTTGAGGGAGAAGGAAAGTCTATCTGGCTAACTGACCATCATATGAGAGGCCACGCTATTGTCCCAAAACTTTAGTATGTCACAGGATCCCATGCAGTGCTCAGCTCACAATATGGCTTTGAGACTTCGGAAAAAGCTAGGGCTAATCATGGTCACTGACCCACATTCTTCTGTAGTCACTAAAGTCACTAAACAAAAGTCACTAAACAAAGTCTTGACAAATATTTGCAGCTAAAAGTCTTATTTTTGAACCTATTTAGACCATTTACATGGATTTCTCTGTTTCTATTTTTAATATATATAGGCCCTATATATATTAAGTATGAGGGAGAACTCAATTTTACCCCCAAATAATAACATTCTCGCTGTTGTTTGCAGTCACATTTGCATTAAATATTAAAACAAGTCTCAAATGTAAAGAAAAAAAATACAAAGAGGAGCTTATAGAACAAAAATTATCTAGTACTTTTTCTCAGTTTGTGTATTTTTAATTTAGCATTCAAAACAAATATGCTTGTATGATAAAAAAAAAATTGTCACAATCTTGAGACAAACATTTATACTCTTAGAATTAGTATTGTGTCTATTTAGAGTATAAATGTTGGTCTCAAGATTGTGACAAACAAAATTTAGATCATGCAAGCATATTTTTTTTGAATGCTAAATTCAAAACATCTTCTTAGGCCAAAAAAAAAAAGAAAAAGGGCACAGTCAGCTATAAGCATCTGAAATATTCCTGAATTACCTCAGTATCCATTGCTTTTTCCAGATGAATCTTTATTCTCCTGGTATTAGTCCAGTGTTCAGTAGAATAAAGGGCTTTCAGTGTCCAGTTTGCCCAGGCATGATGGAAACTCAGACCAGAAGAAGACACATCTAGAGTGATCCACTTCAGTCCTGATCAATTCTGCTTGCTTTTTCTTTCCAACCGTTCTTCTCTTTCTCTATCTCACGTTTCTATCCATGGTGAAGAGCTCTCGTGACATTATTTCACTTTAAGCACCACTACTAAACTCAGCTCTTGGTCTGCTCCAAGATGCTGAATGATTCATGGAGGGGCAGCAAGAGAAGATCTCATTCAGCACCTCTCCTTAGCGGCCGCTGCCCCACCATGTGTAACACAAGGCTGTGGAAACCTGAGCTAGCGCCCTACTCCCTCCCCTCCTACCTGTCTTCTTCTGCACAAAATTACATCGTTGGAGTCTAGTTACTGATCTTTGATTAGGTGGATCCGTTTTCTGCTAATTACTACCCACTCACCAACACGTGGCCCGTGGCTCATAGCCCATTTGGTGTAAAATTGTCTGTTTTATTTTTTACAAATTGATAGATGTGTAATTACTCAGACTGATGGGACGGTCATTTGAGGTTCTAATGGAACCTGAGTCAGCGGATGTTTACCTCATTACTGTAAAAGTATGTAAGTACAAGACTTACTCAGGTAATGTATGGTTCAGGTGCCCTACTTACTTGATGTATTTTTAGTTTCATGTCTTGAGATATACATTTTTTAGACAGGGCCACTGCCCCTGTCTATGCACTGCCCTGCTTTTGAACCAATTCTTTTCAGTGAAACAGTTGAACAAGTGCACCAAATAAGACTGGAGTGGTTTTAAAACTGTTTGTGTCCTCAAATGTGTCCAACTCAAAAGGCAGTAATATTGTTTAAAACCTAGTCATCATGTCTGCTTCTTCTATGCACCAATGAACCACTCCAACCTGTTAAAGTGTCACATATGATATTTTAAAGGTTCCTAATTTTGTTTTGGAGGTCTCCTACAACAGGTTCACATCACATGCATCAAAGGTCAAAAAACGCTTTCATTTTCTCATAATTTACACTGCACATCACCACATTACTCAATAACTCTCAAACAACTCGTCCAAGGATTTAGTCTCTCTAAATCCATCCTTTCAGAGAGCCTCCTCTGCTCTGATTGGCCAGACGGCCCATTTGGTTATGATTGGCCTTCCACTTAGTGCGGTTACACACGCTTACTTTAGCTCCGGAGGCTTCCTCAGTCCTCAGCGATTGTGCAAAAGTTGCTAACTGTAAAGACAGTAACGATTGCGTCGATTTTACCATATCAATCCGAGCACGAGTCCAATGATGAAACATTGGAAAAACTAGTTATTTAACCCGAACCTCCATCGCGAGAGTGACTTGGATGTTTCCAAGTGATACGCTACTCAGTTTGACGTTCATTATGAGATGTTGCAATTGTAATTCCTCACCATCAGCATTAACAAGTGTATGTCCATCAACTACCGATGTGATTAGCCTAATTTATTGCAGTGCACATGTGGGAACTGTATCATTAACTGTATCAATAACAGCGCATATGTTAGCCGAGCACTAACGTGAACGTGAATTTTTCTGTCCAAGCCCAGCCCGCGTCCGACAGAGCAGTAACCGAACCCGACCCGAGCCCAACAGGCATAAAGATATTTATGTCCGAGCCCGACCCGAGACCGGCAGTTAAAATCCCATTTTTTTCTCATACTAATGACAATTGTACGTTTGTTTGTGTGGAAAAAGCCCGCTTTTTTTTCAACTGTAGGAAGGCAATCAGAAATGTCAACAGGATGAGCGCATCAGCACGCACGGATCAACAAGCGCTCTTAACACAGGCGTGCGCACATTATGCACGTGTTTCATGGTCACGGCTACATAAACAAATGTCTGCACACAGGTAGACGGATGTTATGGTAATATTTGACATGTATTTTAAAGTCGGCATGAAATCTAAATTGACCCTATTTACTTTGTTAGCGGATATTACTAGTCTTGTGGTGAACAATTAATCCGTGCAAGTTAATACACAGAAAAAAATTGTTTTCCGAAGTTATCTTTAATCAAAGTTTGAAAAGTTACTTCCGGGTCTGGAATGGTTATTTTTCTGATGACGTAGGCTTGACGGCTTGGATTGGTTAATCGCTTAACCACTCCCCTCAAACTGTTACTCTGCTATGGGCGAGAGATGGAGAGGAGGAGCGCTAAAGTAAAACGGTCCGGGTATCATTCGTTCATTTGTTTTTGCTTTCACATATAAAAACGGAAAAACGAGAAAACAGCTCCTTTTTCCGTTTTTTCGTTTTTTTAGAAAAACGAAAAAACGAAATTATGACTTGATTTTTGATTTACCCGTTCTTGCACGGAACTCAGAAAAAACACTCGATATTCCGATTTTCCCCTGTGGGTGGTGCTAAATCTGATTGGCAGGAAATGCATTAATTATTTTTCAAATTAAGAGTTTACCCACACTGTATCTGTTAGCCTATAAAATTAATAGTCTATATGCATGCTATTTATTACCCAATCATTTGCCTGAAAAAATCTACTGAAATAGCCTAAATGTAAAACATGGTTATCAGACAAAAGGCAGAATGGAAAGGCCATTCTTAGTGCATTCCTCGCAATATAGGTTTCTTTTGCATTCCCTTGCCAATAGATTTTGTTATCCCTTTATATCTTCTGCATATACTCCTGCTCAGGCCATCCTTAAAAATATTTTGATTTGCCTTAACAGCAAAAAAAAAAAAAAAAATTGTCGGTAGGTAGGTCTATTTTTTTTTTTCAAGATTCAGTGTGAAAAATTAAGTACAACTTTGGTCAAGGTGATTATATGTATGTATGAATGTAAACAAATGTGCATATCGGGACTTCACTGACAGTTTTCTAGAAATGGTGCCAGTTAAAGAGTTTAAAAAAGTAAAAATAAATAAATAGAGATTTTGATTAAAAAAAAATTATAATAATAAAAGTAGCCTAATCATTTCAAACTTTTTATAGATATATTTCTCAGGTCTATGACTGTGAGGCAAGTAGCTTATATTCTGAGTTTCGGTTTAAGAGAGGAGCTCCAGTTTTTCAGCCTTTCTACAAAAGCAAACTTAATGAAGTGGTCAAAATCATGTCTGCCCACTACATTTGTCTCCCGACATTTTCGGAATCATCTTATCTTATTCATGCTTTTCACTTTTCATATAATCAACATAGATGAAATTTAAAAATATATATTATTTTATTAAAACATGAATATGAAACTAAATCGTTTTTAATGACTAGGCTACAACACAGGGTTATATTACTCTACAGTCGTTAAAACGACATATTTTCTTGGCCTTATATGGACCATAGATAGACAGTAAAAGAAAGTGTACACTCTAAAAAATGCTGGGTCAAATATGGACAAACCCAGCCGTTGGGTTAAATTTTTTAATTAAATTTTTAACCCAACGTTTGGGTTTGTCCATATTTGACCCAAAATTGGGTTGAAACAACCCAGCATTTTTTAGAGTGTAGGTGTAGTCATGTACAAAATATGCCTTTATCCATTAAAATGATAGCCAATCATGTCTTTATCACACTTCTACGTTCAAAAAGCTGAAGCAGCCCCCCAATGGACATTCATGTTAAAATATCAAATTCTGTACACACTTATTAATAAAGCATGTATACAGATTAGCAGATGAGCCCAATACGAACATTGTTTTTAATTGCACAATAGCGTTTATAGGCTTAATGTTTCAGCCGCCCTTTTCAAACTGGGCTATAGGTTTGCTATATCGACTATTCCTGAAGCCTGACTCTGCTTTTATCAGTTTGATATGTATCTCCTCCACCCACATAATTATCTCCTACGCCTACTATAAAAAATAAAAAAAGAATGATAAAAATAAAAATAAAAGTTGTATTTGTTATCGCCAAACGCAAGAGCAAAGTCCCTGCCTGTTTCCCTGTTTCCAAACATGTTTCCTGATCATCTAATTGGTCAGGCCAACAGATAGGACCGCCCCCGAGCTAATGCCATTGGCTGGCTTATGTTGCTACATTGAGTAATGTTTTGATAGTATCACACACACAGAGTGTTTGCTATTTCAAATTCTAATTCTGATCGGATTTTTTTCTGAAGCCTGCTCCAATGGCTTCGCTGACGCTGTAGACAAGATTCCAAAGGTAAACTTTCCACAACATCTTATTAATCATTTAGGCTACCTTTTAATAACACGTGGCTTCAAAACATTTCATTTTTAAATTAATAAAAGAATA
The DNA here is from genome assembly GCF_949152265.1 of Phoxinus phoxinus. Lineage (NCBI taxonomy): Eukaryota > Metazoa > Chordata > Actinopteri > Cypriniformes > Leuciscidae > Phoxinus > Phoxinus phoxinus. The sequence goes on along the minus strand of NC_136878.1, from coordinate 19,377,664 downwards.
GCCTATTTAAAACAAAAAGTATGCAGTGAACGTCAATTAGCAAATCAATACATCATGGTGTAAAATGATCCCTGGAATCACAGCATAGCCCTAAAGAAAAGATCGGATATTCCACACAAAGTGCAGTGGCCATGTTAATGTTCCTCCTAGTCCTAATTAGTGTCTCCGACTGCACCTTTGTAGCCTGGCTAACGCCAGACCCAATTCTCGTTGCGCTGCGCAAAGGCAGTATGGGGAAACCCAGGCTAGCACCTTTGACCTATTTATACGTTAGTGGTGCAAGCTGATACAATGGTAAAACAGATGCCCTCTTGTAACTAATCACAACACACTTCAGATAAATAGGAACTAAACTGACCGTGATAGTAGATTCTCAAACATTACATGGTGTTATAATGTTTATAATGTAAACACTGGAGGAAATGTGTATATATATATATATATATATATATATATATATATATATATATATATATATATATATATATATACACACACACACACGCTCAGTATTCCAGTTTCAAGAAATAAGCTTGAGCATAAGCATCACTATGAGTAGATCTTACCTTAGAGTTCAGGCAGTACATGTTTTAAGGAAGACAAAATTCACGTCCTGCTTGGTTTGTTTCAATTGAGAGTCCTGGGAGAGAATGGGACAGTGCCAGCGGTGCAGAGAGGTGTACCGTACTGTATGTGCGTTTGGTGTCCAGATCACAAAAAAAAAAAAAGACAAGGTCCAAGAAGAGTTGAAGTGGGACACTGCTTATTATGGCTGCATCACCTGAATTTATGGACATCCCACTGTGAAACATGCTCTACATGGGCTGTCGTAGTGTCCTATTTTTCTTTTCCTTTCTTTTTTTTTTAGTTTGCGACTGGCCTCATTCCCAAATGCTCAAGGCAGACTACATGGTGTGATCTAAATATACAATACATTGTGATTTTTTTGGTACAATTCAAAATAAGCTATTGAAATCAGCATTGCGTTGTCTAAAAATTACTAACTTTTTGGGCAATACTTGAGGATTGTGTTTAATGCTATTAAATGTTTCTCTCTACTACCTTGTATCTGTCCAAAATTATATCTTAAATTCACATCCTGAGCATTTTGATTTAATATCTTTCAAATCTTAGTTTAAATATCTATCTATCTAACAGGTTTTTGTTTTTTACTTTTTAATTTAAAGCTGAAATATGTGGTCAGTCCATAAAATAACACTCCTTTTGTCTAATATTACTAATGAATGACCACATTCATTAACTGTTTATTGTCCAAATAATGTATTTATTTGCATTATAACAACTGGCATGATGATTACAAGGTCAACCTCATTACAGGGAGTTGTGGCCCATTTGCAACATAACTGCAGCATAAAATGCAACACATTTAACTGTAATGTATAATAATGAATGTCCATATCCCCTCTGTTATACAAAAAAAGAAAAAAAATTTAAAGAATAAATAGCGCAATATTTTTTTCAGAGAGCTGTCCAATCAATCGGATTCGTTCCTGTTGCTTTAAGTAGCATGTTAGTTTTAGAAAAGTGCCTACATCCAAAGAAGCCTAAATGTGCCGAGTATGGTGATGGATGTGAAGTCTCAAGGACATGATGACGTTTCTGGGGGGGAAAAACAGCCAGTCAGATATTCCTTTAAACTACTGCCTTGTAATGATTTTTAAAGGTCCAGTTTTTAGTTACCAGTGCCACTGTATAACTGCAATATACAGTCAACTGTGATTATTCATACCACAAGTGCACAGTGACAGGTATAACAGTAATTCAGCGTCTTTAATAAGTAAAAACTTTTTATTCCTGATCAATATAAATATATACATTTTGTCTCCATGAACTTACTCTGTCAATCACTCTGCCTTTCCTCTGAGCATACGAGCCCCAAAGCAGAAAGACCAGGCCATTGAGGTTCCTGCTGAGCCACAGGACCACAGCATCTGTGAAGAGCTCCCAGCCTTGATCCTCATGAGAGGTAGGTTGTTGAGCCCTCACTGTCAACACAGAATTCAGCAGTAGAACACCTGACGATGGAAAGAACATTTACATTCAACTTAATAAATCAGTTTACAAATTTTGCTATAACTTGTAACAGGCTCATTCACAACTGTTCAGAAGTTTGAAGTCAGTAAGATTTTAATGTTGTTTAAAAAAGGCTGTTATGCACACCCATGCTGCATTTATAAAATCAAAAATAAAATAATTTTAAAATGTGATGGCAAAACGTACTTTTTAAGAAGCCATTACTCCAGTCTTCAGTGTCATGTGATGCTTCAGAATTTTTTCTAATATGCTGATTTGGTGCTGAAGAATTATTTCTTCTTATTATCGATGTTAAAAACAGTTGTAACGTTTTAAATGTCATTACAGTAATTTTTGATCTCTTTAAAGCTGCAGTCCATTTTTTTGTTAAAATTTTATAAGCGAGTATACATCATGAATCCATTTTCCAAACTGTGTTTTTGTCTTATCTAAAATCACTACGGTACACCTATAATTGGTGTTTATTACTATTACTATATGACTATTTTAGTACTTGCGTTACTCGTCATAGACATAAACAGATAGAAGTAGCTCCGGCTACAATGTTATTCCGCAAGACACATGCAGTTCTGTTTATTAACCACTAGAACACCAAAAGGTATGGACTGCAGCTTTAATGCATCTCTGCTGAATAAAAGTATTAAGTATCCTGACCCCAAACTTTTGAACGGTATAGTGTATGTTGATCACCTACCCTGTTTAGCCCATTCTGTGAGGTCTCCATGACCTGGGTGCTGGAAACCAACTATATCTTCTGTCAGCTCCTTAAATATGTTTTCCAAACTGCAATAAGTGAAGCAAGTTAACAAATATGAAAATACAGAATTCTCATTAGAGATTTACAGTAAGAGGCTGTGCACGCAGAACACGTTTTTCCATTCCACTGTCCACTTGCACTGTTGTGCATCCTGTACTTTTAACCACAAAACATGCTCTGTATGAATTGCCTAAGATGTAATTTTGGTCAGATGATAAAAAAATAGGTATTTTTACAGTTCAGTACAATGCTGTACCTAGGAGGAGGAGGTTTAGGCCTCAGCACACTGAAGCCCAAACCATGGGCTTGACCTGGATTGTGATAGGGGTCTTGCCCAAGAATGACCACTTTTACCTGTCAACACAAACACAACCTGTAGTATATTGAATTTTCACTATCAAGCACTTATCTTTTATACCTCTTCTTTTTCATATATTAAGGAACTTACATCTTCAATTGCGCACAAAGTTGTGCAATAAAACACCTGCTCAGGGCTGGGATAGACAGTAAAGCATTTCCTCTCCATTGTAACAAAAGACATTAGCTGGAAAGAAACAGGAACTTTTTTACTTTCTCTTCGTACTGTTATTTTGATAATGTCTCACAATGCGTATCACTTACTTTTGTAAAATAAGGTTTTGTAAATTCAGTCCCAATTTGTCTTCGCCAGCTTTCACCAACAGGTACAGGTACATTTCGTCTGGCCAGTCGTTCCAGTGCGGTGCGTCTGTTCTGCTCTATCTGATGCAGCTGCTCCTCACTCAGCTGCATGTTCTCACCACTAACTTGCTCTCTGCAGGGTGCTGTATCATTCACATGGGGAAAAAACAGGACTAGCACACACTCAGTATAGCACTCTTTATGAAACGACTGTAGACTTGGTCTGCCAAAATATGAAGGCCTAGGAAATGCATAAAAGTTGAATACCGTACATGATTTTTACACTAATTACCTGCACAGTCATTTAAATACAGAGCTTGTTGGACTTTATCAGAATCTTAACCTACCTTTTGACATGCCCAAAGTAAGATAAGTGTATGCACTGTTGGCGTTTTTGTTTTTCAGAGACCCCTTTACAAATACTGCTGCATCACAGTTATGCTGCCATGTCATGCAAATTCAGGTTCGCTCTACCATTTGCAAAACTGAAAGCGAAACTTCAAACCTAAACCGTGTTTCCTAAACCATGACAGTAACTGTTAGCTGAACATAGACATGACAGGTCGCATGATCTTGCACATGTGTTTAAATATGACTAAATGTCAGACCTAGGTATATTACCTGTTTGAATTATTCAAAACATGACAATTTTTTACCAAAAGTGAGATCTCTCTTGGTACAATTTTTTATTTTTTTTTACTTTACCATTGACTCAAGTTAGTTCAACCTTTTTTGACTTGAAGGTCTCCCATTGTACAAGACATATGCTCCATATGCTAAAATATTTCCAGTATTTATACTGTAATTATGTCAAAGCTACCTGTTTTTAATTGATATATTAAATTAACTAATATGGAGTAATTTAATTAATTTATTAGAAGTTATGTATTCCAGAACTGTATGTTCTTCAATAAAAACAATAGTTATTTATAGGAAGTAATATATATATATATATATATATATATATATATATATATATATATATATATATATATATATATATATATATATAATATTGTGCACTCCAGAGCAGACCCTGAAAGTTACCTACGTTTTCGGAAACGAAAGGTTATCTGCTTGTATTCCCCGGTATGTCACTTAACCTGCTTTCTGGAGTACCCCCCATTAGTAAAAAAAATAGTTTTTTTCTTTCTTTCTTTTTTGCAACAGGACGTGGAAGCAAAATGACTAAACATAAAAGATTAACTTTTACAGCCATGTTATCTTTACATGGACAGACTGTTATTTAATTTAATCAGTCTTTTTATTTAATAATCAGCATCAAACAAACAATATATTTCTTATTCACAACGATTATTAAACGAAAAGATTGAAAAAGGATTGCACAACCACCAAATAATTGGCGCTATGCACTATTTAAATATCCATTAAACATAAGAAGTAGAAAGTAGTAGTATATGGTGCGTTTTTTCTTAGCGCCTGTTTCCATGGTGACTCGTCGCTCTGTTGAGAACGTCTTACATAGTTGACTATGACTGAACATAGTTGGCTAAACTTACTCCCGGGCGCATTTTTGGAACCAGCATACCTCAAATAAGTAAGGTTTGGTTTAATCAACCAAGAGCTCAGACTCAGAGTATGTTTGACAGTAAGGTAACCTTGCTTTCTGAAATACTCCCCTGGTACTCTCTAATCTTGCACTGTCATCAGCATCACTCCTCCTTTTACCCTTCTGGAGCTCCTCTGTGGGACTTGTGTGGTGTGCAGGTGCATTCGCACTCACGCCACCAGCCTCGCTCCATTCCCACGGCTCTTAACGTTATATCCAATCATTTTTGCACTAATATCAGAATTTTCGTGTCATTTTTCAAAGCTCTAGACCCAAAACTCACAACTGAGTATGTATTTATATCAAAATGTATTTTTTCAAAACTCTTAACACATTTTCCAATTGCTTTGATACAATGCACATAAACCTAAAATGGAACTCACACATTACATTTGAGATGACTGTCTATTCGTTTCATTACAATGATTTAAATTTCAATTGATACAACTGCTCAAAATGATAAGTAACTGTTGCATTAATTGACACCAGTTACCATGGAACATGACCCAATTACTGTAGACTACATTATCTAAAGTATGAATGTAATATTTCATCATCATTCTTTATCAGACATGGTTTCTATAGTCTCATGTACCACTTTTACAGACCACATTTTCAGATTTGACATTGCTGTATCACTGTAAAAAATTCTAACCTCCCCTACTCAAAATGTTCTAGTGACTGGTCACATTTAAATGTTTAAATTGGCCCAAGTGAAATTCTGCAAATTGATGAAATTAATTTGAGACCAGTAAATAAATTATGTGACCAGTCACTATAAAATTTTGAGTTGGGGAGGTTAGAATCTTTTTACAGTGATGCAATATGTCCCTTGTAATTGCTTTTGTGTTTACTGCCAACTTATGAGTGGTGATTGCTTTCACATTGTGGCTCTCGTATATAGTGAGATGAGTGGTATCACACTCAGCAGCGATAACATGGAGCCAGCTGTGGGAGGTGGAAGACAAGGAAAATGTGGTGGTCAAAGCTAGCCAAGGCAAGGAGGAGATGTCGGAATTGACCGTCCAAGTACCTGGACAACGTGGAGCCAATATCACCATGTGTCTGGCTAAATCTGAAGATTGTGTGGTAGGACGCAGACCTCGTATTGGGTCATATAATGCAGCTTTCCTTGTAGCCTTCCTTGATGAGTTAAATCAGGTCTGTCGAGTTGTAGGGCATATAATAGTCTGGGATAATCTTCAGTTTCACCATGCTTAAATGGCGGAAGCATGTTTTCGGGGCCCATCCTGAATTTATCACCCTATATTTAGGCTCACCCTAGATGTTTAGCTAATGACAACATTCATTGTGATGTGGATGAGAACCTGCGGCCAAATCCTCAAGACGAGGCTGATGGAAACAGAAGTGCAGTGAGGTACGTTTATTTACTGTACTGTAGGTTTTCTTTTTTTGTAGCTACATTTTTCCATTGATTTAATTTGATTATTTCATCAATACATTTCAGATTTTTTTCAATGATTCCGCTGTGTCTGTACTATTATCTCTAGTCCTATTGCAGTAAGTGTAGAACCATAATGAAACCTGCATCACATATTTTGTATAACAATATTTAATGATTGTACAATACGTTGAAATTATGGGTATCTTGTGTGTGGGTGATTTAAGTAATGTTCCTATGATAATTCATGATAAATTATTTATTTGAAGCAATGATTCCGCAAGTGCACGGCTTCTTAAAAAAAATATGAATGTACAATGCAGAGTTTTGAACATCGGACAGCCTGTGTTACAAGTGATGACTGTTTTGAGTTTTGTGTCTATCTATAGTTTCTGAAATTGGTGCCAAAAAAGATTGTAAAAAAAACAACAGTAACCACACTCTGCTTGCCACTTTTAGATTCAATGTATAGCAAATTTGCTCAAAAATAATAATTAATCATAACTTGTTATAATTAATTATGAATATTTGGATCAGTTAATAGAATTAACTCAATATAGTAAAATTTATATTACAATCAATAAACCTGTTTGTACCGTGAACACTCAGTGTTAATTGTTTATTAATTCTAAGAATTTTTTTTTATTTCCGGGGTATGGGAAATGTCTTTCTTACTGTACTAGTATTAGTACTCAGAGCATGTAGTCAAAATCTGCATGATTAGGAACTCCAGTATATGAGCATGAAACATGGACAACTTTACATGTGACATGAACAAGACTTTATTAACTAGACTAAACATTAAACTACTGCTCTAACATACACATACATGCATGCAGTTTACCAAGGAAAAGAGAGCTAAAGCAGAATACAGGAAAGCAAGAAGTTATAGCATTGTTTGAAGTTCACAGCCTTGAGCAAACCATCCGTTTATTTATTTCGAACACGCCCTTAAGGGTAAGAAAGGATACTTAATGTATCAAATAATGAGACTAAGTTTGATACTTGCTTGTCTCGCCCATTTGAATTAAACTGATGCAATTTTTTTGAGACTCCAGTTGATCTTTGTTGATGTTATCTTGATGAGAGAGAACCAGTGGGAGTCAGGATCTTTGGTGAATGGAAAGACAAGGTCGCAGCCTGGCACAAGCTTGGGGGTCCTTAGAAGACTTCTTGTTTATCTTCATCTTCACATCAGGATTTCTCAGAAAACAGAACTATAGGCATGATCTTGTGATCAGTGATTTTTAAAGTGTGAAGATGTCACACCATCTGGAGCAGTGTGAGCCAATGAGAAGTTGTTCCCTTTGAAGGGAATTTTTTTAAGATCCTTTGGTATTAATCCTACATTAATCCGGATACATTTGAAAACGGCATTTTCGTTTGAAAACGCTCTCCGTCCACAGTAGCGTTTTGCGATGTTTCAGTGTGTCTCACCATTCACTGTTGCGTCTAGGTCGCACACTGTCAAACAATGTTTGGTCTAAAACGCAACTGCTCTCATGCATTGACACATGGCAGCAAATGTGAGTACATTTTCTGTCATCTTTGCAGGACTGTGATATGAAGAGTACAATAACGACACAATACCGGTATAAACATGAATATCTATTGGTACAATATGTCACATGACAAAACTTATGTCATCGTTTTTAAATACCTCTGTTTTGACAGTCCACACTACAATGCGAAAAAAGCTTTTGTTTTTATTAATAAAAACGCCGTCTTGGATGGCAAAATGGATTGAAAAAGATGCATTTTCAAATGAAAAAGTATTAGTGTGGACAAGGCCTTTGAGTTCTAGCAGGGCATTTGAATATGTAATTTGATTGGGTGTTTAAGAAAAGAACCTTCAAGATTCTCTGCATCACAGAGTTAGCCAAATGTAATGTAAATTAACAAATGGGGGAAAAAGAGACCAGGCTTGTGCAAAATTCAGAATTTCAGAATTGGCCTCCATTCAATTCATGAATTGGAATTTGAATTGAATTGACTCCGCCCCACAGGAAGTTGAATTTGAATGACAGGAAGTGGAATTAAATTCATGGCAATTCAAAGAAATTCCACACAGTCACACAACAGAAAGAATGTGTTGAATCTCACATACATTCAGTGTTAGGAAGGTTACTTTGGAAATGTAATTGCTTACTGGTATAAGTTACCCATTATAAATGTGGTTTAGATTACTTTATTTTGATTACTTTATCAATGCAAAGCAATTTCCTTTTAATTTGAACTAATTGAATTACACATTTTACCTCAGTAATACAACTAAATACAATTACATAAATTTTGTAATATATAATAACACAATTTCATTATACGTAACTTGTCACTCAACCCTGCATACATTTTGTTCTAAAATATAGATTATCTAATTATTGAAATAAGTTACCCCCTCAATGTTGTTTAATTAGTTTTGTTCCAATGTTATTTTATAGAATATATAATGCAATCATATATATAAAGCTTTATTGTTAAACACTTCACTTAAAATATGTACTGTATATGAAGTTCTTTAAATTTTTATTGAATTGCAATTCTGCTTCCTTTAATTCAAATTTGAATTGTAATTCTAGATCCTGTTTTTGACATCAATTCAAATTCAAGAATTGAATTGGAATTCAGGAGTCATTCTCAATTCAATTCTGAATTGTGCACAAGCCTGATAGAGACCAAACATGCTACACATGTGATTTTGGTTAACCATACTATGCAAGTTTGAAACATTAATCCAAAAGAGTTTAGAGATAATGAATGCATAGGCCAAACCCCATAAAAGGGAAATCATGAGATGGGAAAATTGGATACATGTTCATACATTTCTCAAGTGTGTATATATAGAATATATAGGATTATTAAGGGTTTATTTTTTGCTTCTCAAGAAGAATTGATTGAGAGTCACAACTCTCTGCAAATTCCTTGAGGTTAAATCAGTCTTCATGTGTCCTGTAACCAGAGACCTGGTTCTGCCTGTGTGTTGGCTTTATTAGTTGTAGTTTTGGGGGGATGGGTCACAAACCTTTGTTGGGAGAGTGAGCTTGCTGGATTGGTCGTTAAATATAATGAATCATTTGTGTGTGTCTGATTGGTCCAGATGCTACACAAGTTTGATTTTTTTTATATAATATTTTAGATACTTTTTGTGTCATCCTGCAGCCACCTGGTTGAGAACTATACTGCCTAAGTTGTTTTATTTATTTTCTGTGGTGCTTAAAATAATCTCTGTTATTTTCTTTGCTGTTTGGGCATATTGTAAGTAGAACGAAGAGCCTAGTTGATGAGAACCAATAGATTCCCCTGTTCGTAACATCCCTAACCCCTACTACTGTTTATCTAACAAACTTTTCTAATGACAATGAATACGATTTTCCGAAAGAATCCCACATATTCTCTTGACCTGGATTAGGGCTGGAGTGGCTTGTTGTTTAGGGATGACATGATGCCACATGGGTTCCCTTGTGAAAAAGAAGTGTGCTTAATTGTATTGAAAGCGTACTTTTTTTGTGCTTAATATCATAAAAGTATACTTTTTGAAAAGTGCACTTGCAGATAATATAATATAGTTCAAATGAAATACCACTTAAGTGTACTTAAAGGGAATGCACTTTAATGACAATATTTCTTAACACACTTAAGTGCACTTTTTACAAATGCACTTTGTAATAATGTCTAATTAAGCTTAACTTAAAGTAAGTACACTTTCATCACAATATTTCTTAACACACTTAAGTGCACTTTTTACAAATGCACTTTGTAATAATGTCTAATTAAGCTTAACTTAAAGTAAGTACACTTTCATCACAATATTTCTTAACACACTTAAGTGCACTTTTTACAAATGCACTTTGTAATAATGTCTAATTAAGTTTAACTTAAAGTAAGTACACTTTCATCACAATATTTCTTAACACACTTAAGTGCACTTTTTACAAATGCACTTTGTAATAATGTCTAATTAAGTGTAACTTAAAGTAAGTACACTTTCATCACAATATTTCTTAACACACTTAAGTGCACTTTTTACAAATGCACTTTGTAATAATGTCTAATTAAGTTTAACTTAAAGTAAGTACACTTTCATCACAATATTTCTTAACACACTTAAGTGCACTTTTTACAAATGCACTTTGTAATAATGTCTAATTAAGTGTAACTTAAAGTAAGTACACTTTCATCACAATATTTCTTAACACACTTAAGTGCACTTTTTACAAATGCACTTTGTAACAATGTCTAATTAAGTTTAACTTAAAGTAAGTACACTTTCATCACAATATTTATAAACACACTTAAGTGTACTTTTTACAAATGCACTTTGTTATAATGTCTAATTAAGTTTAACTTAAAGTAAGTACACTTTCATGACAATATTTCTAAACACACGTAAGTGCATGTTTTAAAAAGGCACGTTGTAATAATGTCTAATTAAGTTTTACTTAAACAGTTATTTTGATGTATTGACTAATATACTAAATAAAAGAATAATTTTAATGGAAAATATGAAAAAAATAATTGTTTTTAATTTCAACTCAAGTGTGTTTACTAATTATTTTGTTGATGTATTTTAAATGTGTTTAGTCTATAATATATTGTGTGCATTAATGCACTTGAAATGTATTTTTCCTCTAAACTGCAATACATTTGTTTATACAGTATACTCCAGTACAACTTATTGTTGACATTTTTATCACCAGCTTCTGCTCTATGAACTCAATTAAAAGTGTCAGTTTTCTACATAATATTTGACAATAAAATGTAATTTATGAGAGGAGTTCTTAATGTAATATTAATGTATTGTACTTTACATCTGTGTAGAGAATACTTTTAATATCATTATGTTGATCTAAGTAAATTAAACACATTTAGTTGTGAGCAAAGTTAAACAAATCTAAACAAAATTAAATTGCATTTAAATTCAGTTAAAATACATTTAATTTAAATTAGACTACACTACAAAAATGATTGACTTTTAGTTAGGTGAATGAATCAAGTTTTGTGAACTTACAGAGTCTAACAACACAATGAGTTTGAACAGAAATTAAAAAGCTGAAATATAACCATGCATGAAATATATTAACTGTATTTAATGCGCATGCGCCAGAAATACTACGTCACGATGACGCACTACTTCACTAGAGTTTGAAAAATGCACTGTTATGTTTCTGTAATCGCGATTCGTGAGGAAAGGAAACTGAAGCTGCGCAATCAGGAAGAGAACGCCACGTTTGATTACAGATGAGACGTTATACTGCAATAATGAGTCAAGTAAGTATATCTTGATGCTTTCTTTATTTTAACATTTTCACCGTAACATGGCAGTTGTTATTGCGAGAGTGTAACACATTACATTATTTTCATCGCAGACAGACGCAATAGACTCGGGAGGTGAATTAATCAGTTTTTCAATAATTTATCTATGATTGCATTCTAATAATTTCTTACATCATAATATGTTCGCGTGTGGGTGTGTTCGACGAATTTGGCTGCTGAAAAAATATATAATTTAATTGAACCGACTTTTTAAATCATTTAAACATTACTAAATGACAAATTTGCTAAATACAGATCCAATATTGTAACACTCGAAGACATTTATATACATTTAATACATATAATCAATGTTATAACCACCATAAATATTTAATATATCACTCTAGAAATAATGCTTGTAATGTAGCATTATTTTTTTATTTTTGCATTTGAAGAGTGAGTTGTTCAGTTACTATTTGTTTTGGAATATGTTATTTTTTTGTGCTTATCTGGAGTTACACGTTCATTTTGCAGGATCAGTTCATTTGTGATTGGAGATACAGTGCAAGCGGTGAGGAATCACAGGCCTTTATTGATGAGGTGATGTTAACGTTACATAATTTGTCATGAATTGTTGCACAGACAGCACACCCTGATCAAGCTGAAACACTGCTATCAAGTCACTTACTATCCCTATAGCTTTTAAATACTTTAAATCTTCTCCATTTGTAAGTAATAAATTCCCACCTGTGCATTTACAGATGCCCCTATAATCATCATATATTTTACAGGTATCAAACCAAAGGAAGAGGGCCGCAGAATTGCTGTGTCAACCGTGGTACCAGTAAATACAGGAACATCCTTCATGAAGATTTGCACGGTAAGCTGAAACTTACAAGCCAAGATGAGGAAACGTTTGCATGGGTCTTGGGTATGGAAGTAAAATAATGGCAAATGTTTTTGAAACAAAAAAGCCTGTTGAATTGCACTACTTGAAAAAAAAAAAATGCATTGCATTTAACTATGCTTGCATTTTAATGCATTGTATTTTTAGGGATTGCATTGGGTTGAAATTTAAGCTGTGAATATTTCGATTAAAAACATTTCAAACCCATTTTCATTATTAAAAATCCAATAATCCATATTCACCTTTAATATTTTACTTCAAAAATATTCAAATGGTTTAAAAATACAACCTATAATATTTAACAGGTGATTTTCGGTCAAAAAAATGTTTCCGCTTCGCAAATTCAGTGGTTCGAATTGGACAGTAAATTCAACTTTAACATCCAGGAACTGCTAGCCTGGAAATCCAGACCCAAATCCGAAAGATTAAGGGTCTGGCATTGAGTAATATAAATCACCCAACTCGAGGGGCGGCACCAAGCATGTATTTGAAAATCTCACTGCACGCAATTGGATAATACTAGTACGACCAATCACAACTAAGCCCCATACGCCTAGCTACCAGCGGAGCTAACTGGTAGATTAGACTCTTGCCAGCAATGTCTTTGCCGGCAAAACAGTAAAAACATCCTTCTTGCAAAGGAACGTTTCGAGCACCGTCTTCGGTTCCTCTTTTAGATTAAAGTCTAACTCGTTCATTGTAGCGGCCAAAGCTGTTTCAAACAACTGGTGTTCATCCACAGCCATCTTGCAATGTTACTAATGACGAATAATTTGTATCATTATTTTCGCCACCGACATTTTTTCACAGACGAAAACGAGAGGATAACTAAATAAAAACCAGTTTTAAATGACGACAACTATGACGAAAATGTTTTGACATTTGATTGGGGAATGAATAAACTGCTTCATCAGGGCAGTACTAAATAAAAAGAGAACACAATTTTTTGTTATCCCTCTTATTACTATAATTATTAACATTTTGCAGATACTGCAAGGTGTATAACTTTAAAGCGCAACTGTATATCTATCACTTTCATTCAATTGAGCCAAATATAATAATGGACTGGATCTGTTTTTATAAACAATTGTTTTCCTTCTGTTTTTGTTTTCTTTCTTCAAGGTATTTTTTCTGACTTTCCTGCTTCTCTGGAACATTTCCATTCACATATACTCTGGAGAGCTTCTGGGACATAGACATAAACAGCACTTTCCAACAACTTCAAAACATTTGGTGACAAACGATTTTGGTTTTCTTGTTTTTATGCCGTTGGAGTTCTTCAGATTTTGTTTTGTTTTTTTGTTTTTAGACAAACTTACATTCACTGTAATTGAGTAAGATTTTAGAAGAAACCATTTGGTCCTGTTGGTGCTAGTAAAGGTTTAAGAGCTTTAATATTTTTACTTTAATATTAAGTCTCATTTGCTAACATTAGTTTATACATTAGCCAAAATGAACTAACAATGAAGAATTTATTTACTGTATTTATTCATCTTTGTTAATATTAGGTGTGTGTGTGTGCGTGCGTGTGTGTGTGTGTGTGTATGTGTATGTGTTTTTTTTTATGGGGACCAAATTACCCCAAAAGTAGTAGTACCAGTAAATTACATGGAAACAAAAACAATATTATATATCATACAGAATGTTTTCTGAAAATGTAAAAATGCATAATGTTTTCTGTGATGTTTAGGGTATTTGAGGAAGAAAATGATTGTGCATATAAGCTTCATTGTCCTCCAGACTCTTTCTAAAGGAGTTAAAGTGTTGTAACTGTTTGTGTTTATGTATAGTGTTTCTTTTGATTGTAACTAGGTTATTAAGAGATTTTTTTTTTATTAAAATTTGAAATGTACTAAATTACAACTTTATTATAAAATGTTTTAATTATAAATGTATTTAATTATATAACGAACGATGTACATGTATATTACATTAAAGTATATTTTAGTTCACATTAATTGCGTGTCAGTATATTGTGTAGTGCACTTAAAGTATATTTTAAAGACACTAGAAGCTGTAATGAAAGTAGATATAAAGTTGTATTAAAGTCCCACTTAAGTTGTTCCAAAAAATCACTCTTAATGGCAACTTATTGCATTTTATTTCAACTTAATATGTGATACATTTGAAATTAATTACACTTAATGTGCATTGAGTGCGCCCAAAACAATACATTTAATTCACACTTAAGTGTATTTTTAACTGACATTAAAGTATATTTTAGTTCACATTAATTGCGTGTCAGTATATTGTGTAGTGCACTTAAAGTATATTTTAAAGACACTAGAAGCTGTAATGAAAGTAGATATAAAGTTGTATTAAAGTCCCACTTAAGTTGTTCCAAAAAATCACTCTTAATGGCAACTCATTGCATTTTATTTCAACTTAATATGTGATACATTTGAAATTAATTACACTTAATGTGCATTGAGTGCGCCCAAAACAATACATTTAATTCACACTTAAGTGTATTTTTAACTGACATTAAAGTATATTTTAGTTCACATTAATTGCGTGTCAGTATATTGTGTAGTGCACTTAAAGTATATTTTAAAGACATTAGAAGCAGTAATGAAAGTAGATATAAAGTTGTATTAAAGTCCCACTTAAGTTGTTCCAAAAAATCACTCTTAATGGCAACTTATTGCATTTTATTTCAACTTAATATGTGATACATTTGAAATTAATTACACTTAATGTGCATTGAGTGCGCCCAAAACAATACATTTAATTCACACTTAAGTGTATTTTTAACTGACATTAAAGTATATTTTAGTTCACATTAATTGCGTGTCAGTATATTGTGTAGTGCACTTTAAGTATATTTTAAAGACACTAGAAGCAATTATGAAAGTAGATATAAAGTTGTATTAAAGTCCCACTTAAGTTGTTCCAAAAAATCACTCTTAATGGCAACTTATTGCATTTTATTTCAACTTAATATGTAATAAATTTGAAATTAATTATACTTAATGTGCATTAAGTGCGCCCAAAAGATTGCATTTAATTCACACTTAAGTGTATACTTTTAAAGTATATTATTTGTGTAATAAGTACACTTTATAAAAGTACACTAAAGTGCACTTTTTTTTCACAAGGGTTGTACTATAGAGGACTGTACTTAATTAAGTTCAAGCTCCCTCCCCAAGTTTACCGTCTCTGATGTTATGTTGATGTAATCAGAGTCGCACACTGGTCTAACCTGTTCTATAGCTAAATGCGCTGTTATGGTTTGTATGGTTCCATTATAGCAGAGGGAAATGAGTGGGTTGACAAGATCATCGCAAGTGCCTTACAAACGATGGAAGGACACTGATATCAGGTAATTCATGTGTGTTGTTTTGTGTTTACTTGTAAAAATGTATTTACACTTTTAATTGACTGAGAACTGAAAACCGTAGCCTGGCAATGTCAGACAAAGGATGCAGTCTTAAATGATGTTTAGTTTGTGAAATGAAAAGCCTAGAGCAGCTTCAATCATTTCAAAATATTTAATCAGTTTCAGATTTGCATTGGATTTTATAACCGTACTAAGGCTAAAGTCTGTATTTTTGAAAACGCAGGGTTCATGAGGAGCAGTCTGGGAATAATGAGCCTAGCAATGAAGGAGTTTGCACTATCCCGAAGCAAGCGGATTTGGAGGACAGCAAGACCCGAAGCTCTGGAATGTCAGGTTGGCATCTCTATCCTACATTTGTAGATGAACACACAATTTGAACAATTTCTCTTTGTTCCAGGATTGCGTTGAATGTTTAAAGCCTAAAATGGTGATTAAACCCTGACTCGTGTTTTTTTTTTTTTAGTTTTAGTTTTTTCCCCCCCATTAAAGTAAAAACTATTCACTGAAATCTGTTTGGCACATGGGCTTTTCAGGGGGAAAAATAGATATAATTTGTGTCACAAGCATTGCAGCATCAGGTTATCAGTTAGTTCAAGCTACTTTGTCAACAGAATTTAATTCCTCACAGCTTTTTACTGAATACATACTAGCTCAGAAGAATCATCATTAAGTGAGTATTTACTCTTCACTAGAAACCTTCACTGTGGAGGAGGCAGTTGAGGCTATTGGTTTTGGAATGTTTCAGTGGAAGCTGTCTATGCTAACTGGAGTTGCGTGGGTAAGACATTTTAATTACAATTGATGTTTACTGAACGAATAGCTTTAATTTGTTCAGTTCACTCAGTTTACTTAAAAACTTGTTTGCTGAAAACTCACGAAATTCCTATATTTCCATGCGAAGATGGCTGATGCTATGGAAATGATGCTCCTAAGTATTGCAGCTCCTCAACTGCGCTGTGAATGGAGGCTCTCGAGCTGGAAAGTGGCATTCATAACAACGGTCAGTATATTTACTGTGGTACACTAACATGGTTAAACACCTCCTGGAGTTACATTTGGCTATAGCTTCATGAAAACTGATAGAATAACGTGTAATGAAGAATATGTTCATTTTTAAGGTTAATGCTAGCCATACTCTTAGTATTGTCAAGACTTTTATAGTATTTCATCTTTTGAATCTTGTTATTATTTTGTACGTACCTTGTCAGCTAGTGTTCATTGGAATGATGCTCAGCTCCTCACTTTGGGGAAACATTTCTGACAAGTATGGCCGAAAAGTGGTATGTTTGGTTTAAATCAGTAAATGAATAATGTCAGCAGTCATTCTATATATAACTATAAATATAAAGCAGTCATTATTGCCTCACTGATAACCTCACTGTCTCCATCTTTTAGTGTTTAATACTGTGCATGGTGTGGACATTGTACTATGGGCTTCTCAGTGCTTTTGCACCTGTTTACGGCTGGATCTTAGTCTTGCGAGGCCTCGTGGGATTTGGCCTGGGAGGAGCCCCTCAGTCGTGAGTTTTTACACATAAATGAACAAACAATGAAGTGTGACATGGTTTCAGTGCACACTCAGTCATAAGTCACATTCATAAGTGAGCAACACTTAGATGCAACATTTTGTTTATAGGTAGTTTTATTTATGTATGTTATAGAGATTAAGCTGAATATAGATACTACGTTTTGAAACTGTGACTAGCGCTACATGATTGTACTCTCATTTGCCAATATGTTTTGAGCATTGCTTTTACATCACCTGTTAAAAATACAATTATCTAAACTTCCATATTTCCCTAAG
Organism: Phoxinus phoxinus; assembly: GCF_949152265.1. NCBI lineage: Eukaryota > Metazoa > Chordata > Actinopteri > Cypriniformes > Leuciscidae > Phoxinus > Phoxinus phoxinus. The sequence continues at coordinate 19,359,916 of NC_136878.1, read as the reverse complement.
GGACCATTAAACCTGTGAAGTGTTGCTTTTGCTCACTACTGTGAAGAACCTGACCAGTCTTGTTGATCTAGAATAATCAGCTGTTGGTTTTCTGTGTATTTCTAAAATACAAATTCAAAAGTTTTTTGTTTATTTGATCAAAAATACAGTAAAAAGGAGTAATATTGTGAAATATTATTACAATTTATTCCTGTGATGGCAAAGCTGAAATTTCAGCAGCCAATTCTTCAGTCTTCCGTGTCACATGATCTTTTAGAAAACGTTGTAATATGCTGATTTGTTGCTCAAGAAACATTTCATTATTATCAATGTTGAAAACCGTTGTGCTGCTTAATATTTTGGGGGAAGCCATGATAATGTTTTTCAGAATTCTTTGATGAATAGAAAGTTCAAAAATAATTTGCATAATTGTTATAGTAAACATTGTTTAAACCCTTTCCACTGAAGATATGTAACGCTTATTTGGAGTTTACATAATTGTCTTTAAAATACAGTATGCAGAAAAAGGGACGTTTCTTTTTTGTTTATATAGAGTTTATATATAATTTTACATTTTTTATAATACTTAATTCCCTAATTTAAATGTAATTTTATAATTGTATTATTATTATTTTTAAATCATTCCTTTCCTTACAGTGTGACATTATATACTGAATTCCTCCCAGTGAAAACCAGAGGGATATCCATAATCCTGTTAGGGGTAATTAAGACCACTGTTTATTCAACTATTGCACACATTTTTTTAGTATGAAGTTACTGTGAATTTTACTGCACTCAGTTAGATGGTTAATGCTGTAACTGACTGAGGCATTTTTTTTGTAGATTATTATTAAATATACCTTAACATTTTTTCTCTCATAATTAGAATGACCAAAGTGTGTTCTTATAATGATCTTGATCATTAAAAACATGATTTAATCTGCTGTCCTGATAGGTGTTCTGGGCCGTGGGTGCTGTGTTTGAAGTGTTACTGGCTATGATGATCATGCCCACATTAGGCTGGAAATGGCTTCTAGCTTTCTCCACTTTTCCTCTTGTTATCTTTGCTGCCTCCTGCTGTGTATGTATGGCTGTAACAACATTTTAACTGTTACTAGACACAAGGCTCATGTACAGGTGCCTGAAATTCTTGATACTGTATTAATTCTACACTTTGAATGCTGATTGTGTGCATTTGTCATGTAGTGGTTACCAGAGAGTGCTAGATTTGATGTACTGAGAGGCAGAGAAGACAAGGCCCTGAACACTCTGAAACAAGTAGCAGCGTCCAATGGGAGCTCTATGCCTACAGGAAGACTTATATCTAACACACAGGTATATGGATCCGCCAGTTCTACATCTTTTCTCTACATTGTGGAATGTCTCATTTTGAATGTGTATGTTTATATTGTAAATTACAGTAGCAAAAAGAATTGTGTTTTTGTGTTCTAGACTGATCGTGGGAGTATTAGAGATCTTTTTATTCCAGAATACCGCAAGACGACTCTTCTGATCTGGTTTATCTGGTATGCGTTTTATTTATTTTTTTAAATGTTAAATCCTTCCACATACAGTAAAACTTCTTGTACCTTTGTTTTGTTTAACACAGGTTATGTAGTGCTTTTTCATATTATGGTCTTGTGTTGCTAACCACTGAGCTGTTCCAAGCAGGATCTCCGTGTAGTGGTGAGTGGTTTTTAAGTACTAATTGTGAACAAACTAAACACAGTTTGTGTTTAAGTTAGGCTAGGACCATAAATCTAACCTAAACTAATGTTCTGGTGTCAGTATGTTTTTTTTATGTTTTTGAAAGAAGTCACGTATGCTCACCAAGGATTCATCTATTTGCTCGAAATGCAGTAAAAACAGTAAAATTGTGAAATATGATTACGATATAGCAATAATTTTTTTCTATTTCAATATATTTAATATAAGATGCCAAAGAGGAATTTTCAGCAGTCATTACTCCAGTCTTCAGGGGTCACATGATCCTTCAGAAATCAAACTAATGTGCTGATATAGTGATCAAGAAACATTTCCTATTATTATCAATGTCGAAAACAGTTTGATGCATTTTCATGGATTCTTGAATAGAAAGTTCATAAAAGTCTTTACTGTCACTTTTGACCACTGACCCCAAATTTTTGTAAATTGTCTTTAATATCTTTTTGCTACAACTAGCATGTGAAAACGGTTTTGATTTGATTTGTAATGACTCAATAGATGTCATTTCCTTTACAATTTCATTACATTTTAAACACTTGGGGGGCACATTTAATTAGGTGTGTATTTTGTGAATGTCTAATTCCAGTCACTGACAACTCAAGTATGGAACCTCAGTGCAATTTGGAGTGCAAATATCTGACTTTTCGTGATTATGAGGACCTTCTGTGGACCACCTTTGCAGAGTTTCCAGGTGACGTGGCACCATATGTCATTCTCCCCTCTCAAGTGTTGTTTTTTAGTTAATCAACATAAATGCCAACATTGTAATATGAGCTATACATACAACTAATAGACAACTGTGTGATTTATGTCTTGATGTCAGAATAGGTATTCTGATCTCTGTGTGGATGATTGATCGAATAGGCCGGAGAAAAAGCATGGCACTTTGTTTTTTAGCATTCTCTCTGTGTATTTTGCCACTGTACGTCTGCACACAAAGGTACATTCATCAAATCATCAAAAAAGCTGTACAGACACTGAGAAGTATCCCAAATACACTTTGTATTTAAAATAAAAAAACAGCCTTAATTTTTTCAAGACACTGTAAATTACATGTTTTTTTAGTTTTTTTTTTACTATTTCCAGGACACTTCTCACAGTCTTTATTTTCATTGCTCGAGCCTGTATAACAGCAGGCTGGCAGGTTGCGTATGTTTATACACCTGAGGTAAAGCTTAATTGCAAAGCGGCTTATTGTGCTTAGTCAATCCCAGTAGAATTTTCATTTAAAATGCAGTTTTCTTTTTTTCTTGTTTTGGCCTCCTCAGGTTTTCCCCACCGCAACCAGGGCTATTGGTATTGGTACAAGCAGTGGGATGGCCCGTGTTGGAGCTCTCGTCACACCATTTATTGCTCTGGTAGAGCATTCCTACAGATTCCTAGGAATAAAAGTGTATTGAACATGTATTGATGCATGTTTGTGTCTGTCCCCCCTCAGGTACTTCTGAAAACATCAGTTTACCTGACTCTGTCTGTGTATTTAATATGTTGCTTGCTGGGCACAGTGGCATCCTGGGCTTTGCCAATGGAAACAACCGGGCGGAGCTTAGAGGAATCAACTAAAAACACCACGGAACAAAAACACATGGAAAGGCCGCATGGTTCTGAGACAGCCGAGACTTCCAGCAACACGTCTCCTTAACAGCACATGAAAGCTGAAACTGTTTGATGTCAGGAAAAGTAGTAAAGAAAAACATGTATAACTAGGCCATGCTGGTAAATACTGAATGTTGTGTAAGTGCTTTCTAAATACACTGAAAAATTAATCAGAGATTTTGAGAGAAAATTATAAAGTTGAATGCATGTTTTATGCTCATAGAATGCTAACCAGTGTTTCTGGTCTTTTTTTCTTTTGAAATGGTACATAAACCCGTTTTTGATGCGAAGTACTTGTGTAACTAAAATATCCTATGAAATGGTTTGATAAGTGTAGATTTCTGTCCTTTGATATTTTTCCAATAGACTCTATGCTCACCTGCTGCTTAATACTTTTAGCATAAAGGTGGATCGTATCAATAATGGTTTTCCTGTCTGTGACATTTTCGCAATATCTCATTTTCTCAGTTTCCATACACCAAAAGACTTTAATTGTGACAGACATGAACCATGATTTGCTACTTTCTGTATGACTGAAGGGGGAGAATTTGATTGGACAAAACGTTGTGTAGTGCAGGATGAGTCATCAATATATATATATATATATATATTATTATTATTATTTTTATTTTATTTTATTTTTTAGGATTAGAAAACTAGAACGAGTAGCTAAAAAGCCCACTTTAATTGAAAATTATTTTAAATGTGTATAGCCTATCTGACATCATGACAACATTCCAGTAGAGGCCTTGCTAACAGACATGGACTAAAAGACAAAACTAAATTTTTTATATTATAACCCGATGTTGAATGTGCATTACAAACACACACAGATTCATGTTTGGTTGCTGAACCATTCACATTTCTCTTCGTCATAGGAGGAAGGAAAAATCTAGCGACCAAGCATTACGTTAGTTTTGAGATAGTCTACATCATGAGGGTTCTGGTAGTATGTGGATGATTGGGTGTTGAGTCTGCATAGGATGCACTGTTGTCAGGGAGAAGTGCAAGTCACCTTCACGCGGTTGGCCCAGAAGCCCATATCTAACACAGACGATCACAGAACTACACCAACCACGGACGGCGGTCCCGAAACAAGGTCCATTATGTCTTGTCACTAAATCAACGGTCCAGCCGCGAAGATAGAGCACAGACCGTTGTTTATTGGCATCGTTGGCGTGAATGAGAATTTGCAGAATCGTCGAGGTGGATGACAAAGCCGATGATGGGTTTATCGCTCCGCTAAATAGATTTAATGCGCCTCTGAATGCATTAACCCCGTCACTGGCGGGTGCACAATCAGAACAGGATATCTCGGCGTGTCCTCTTCGGACCGGAGCGCCTGTGAGGTTTTGCTGAACGCTTTGCAGCTCAGCCATGGCTCTGGTGACTCTGCAGCGCTCCCCTACACCCAGCGCCGCATCCTCAGCCAGCACCAACGCGGGGGAGGTGAGTGGAGGCTGACCGGCGGAGGAAATACCGGGGAGGGGATGCATGTGTAAATAGCGCTTGAACAGCTAATGTTCGCCGGGCCTTTTGCTCTGGGTTCAGTTTTCCTTTCTAACGATGTGCAAATGTGATAGTACAAGAAGTCACCGAGTTCAACCTGATAGATGATGAGCGCATGGTGAAGTTTTGACATTAGCGTGGGGGTGTTTTCAGGCAGTATGTATTAGAGCGCGGGCGCGTGATGATGGGGATTAACTTGACTTGCCCAAACAAAATAAATCATGCCAATACTGAATTTTGTTTATGGTAAACAAAAACTGTGTAGTTTAAAATATCTGGTAATTATTTTCCTTAAGTGGCCATAGGCGACATGGTGCAAATATCATTTCAATGTTTATTTACCATTACGTTCACGTAATCTAATTTGTGTTGCAGATTAAAGTGGCAATAAACTTGCCTTGTTTTGGCGTAAAAGGGCAATTCAGCCATACCACAAATATGCTTTAGAACACTTTCTTTCTTAATATTTGATACTTCCTACCAATTGAGCGTTTGCCTCGTTTGTGAACAAATCGTTCATTGAGTCGAATCATTTCCTGCCTGAACGATTCATTCGCGAATCAGACTGAACAAATACGAAATGTAGGCCTAGGCTCATTGAACTGAGATCTTCTCGTTTCGGGCATGCGCAATTAATGAACTAAGAGTAGGCCTAATAGCATTGGACTTTATATAGCGAAAAGTTATGTTACTTTTACCGAATTGTATAAATCTTACAATAAAACATAGAATGTTAACGACTTTGTGTGGGTTTTATTATCAGCACAGATGTGGAGTGGGCTTTAATAATAGGCTACTTTCTTTAAAAGCATGGGGAGAAAAAACATTTTCAGCCAAGAAATGTAAATAGATTAGTTTAATGTGAATGCAAAATATATTAGGTTCTAAATGACTGTGTTGGCTAAATACTGGTTCCCACCTGCCTGCTAGTGCAAAACGTAATAATTAACGCAATTACCCCATGACTTAATAGAACAGCCGAATCGTTTTTTGAATTGGTTATTTGAAACGAACTGTTCGAAAGAACCGAGTCTTCCTCTCACTACTCCCAGTACACTCACTGCAATGATGTCATTGAATAGATACTCTGCCTGGTGACCAATCATGGGACCCAGAATATTGTCATGTCTCCCCCCAGATTTTGCTGTTCAGCTTCTTAGAGACAGCCCACTAATGAACTAGCTTACTACAGCAAAAGCCTACAGTAATGCCCATCATCCATTAGGCTTTCAGTTTTTATTGTGTCTATCACATGTGTTTGTGTTTTACTTAAGAGTAAAACGTTTCTGCAAACTATTTGAAGTCTTCAGTTCAGGGCTTGCATTTCTGGATCCATCCCATCAGACAGGCTTTTAATTGCTTTTTATAGCCTTCCTGTCTGTAAACCATGATGTGAGACATTCAGAATTTGTTGATAATAAATGCAAAGTAATTTAATGTGGTATATTTTCTATCAGGGCCCTTTGCAATTACTCTTCTGCTGTTTTATTTGTCAGGATTTAGGCAGTGACGATGATCGAAAAGCAAACCTAAGGTCAGTGCTGTTTTTATATATCTTATTTAGATGAATCCTTTTTAACTATAACTAATCTTAATTTTGGAGTGTTTTCATAATTGTATGTGTGGCCTATTTCAGCCTGAGTGAAAGTTTCTTCATGGTAAAAGGGGCAGCTCTGTTTTTACAGCAAGGGAGCAGTGCACAAGGGCCCAGAACACCCACCCATCATAAAAATGCAGGTAAACCACAATAAGGTCGTAAGTAACAGAGCAATGTCTTGAACATTTGGGGTTGACCAAATGTTTCTTTGGCCAAATGGGGATATTTGGCATAAATATTTTGCCTCTCTGGTAGTTACTGTCAGTCATTTAACATTTCTATTGTAAAACAGTTGTCAAATATTAAATGTTTAGCTACTTGCATCTTACCTCACACCTTTTTCAAATTGAAGCGTCACGGTGAAGCTGATGTTCGGTTTCTGTGAACAGTAAAAGCTGCCTTCTTAGATTGGCTGTCTCAATCTTGTTAGAAATTGACAAATGTGCTGTTAGACCACTGAGGCAGACCAGCCTTAAAGTGTACTTTACAAACTTGTTGTCATTGTATCAAGAAACAGAGCGGTTCATAATGGAGTGCATGGGCAATTTGGCCAATTTGGGGGGACTTGCCCCCCTCAATGTCTATGATGGTTTCAGCCCTGAACCACAACAGTAAAGGTGGATGTGTGACACATTTCCATTAACAACTTCTTTTAAATTGTGGTGTTATTGTTGATGAATAATGTTGATGATTTCCTATAAGATTATTACTTATCTGAGTTTTTTCTTTTAATTAGTTGTTTTGTTGTTGTTGTTGTTTAAGGTGATCTACCACAGCACCTACAAGTAATGATAAACACCCTCCGTTCTGAGGATAGAATTAAATTAGTAAGTGGCATACACTATATTAGTACAATGTAGGAATGGCTTCTGCTCTTAACGTGTATACACCAATGTACACTGTCTCCATCAACAGGTTGTAAGGTTAGAAAGTGGATGGACAGACCATGTGCGCTACATGATGGTTGTCTACACAAACGGGCGTCAAGACACTGAAGAAAACATACTGCTTGGGATGGATTTCACAGATAAGGACAGGTAAGAACAGTGTTGTGCTAACTAACAGCCTTTATGCATTTACTGCATTACTATTCATAGCCACACCGATTGGTTGACACGAATGTTTGTTTGTTTGTTTGTTGCAGTAAAAGTTGCTCTATTGGGATGACTCTTCCGCTGTGGAGTGATACCAAGATTCACTTGGATGGAGATGGGTAAATATTCTAGTTCTCTAAAGGTTAAAATGCATGTTTTCAATCATCTATGCATGTTTAATTTTTTGTAACCTTTTTTTTTTAGCTAGTCATTTTTAATCTAAATGTTTCTCTGGTGACAAATGCCGGACTTCTCTAATTATTCTGTCCTCATAAAACCCCATCACTACAAGCTCGCATTCAGATCTGCCTCCATCCATTCAACAGCTGATGGATGGAACCAAATCATCCCCCATCCCGCCTTTCTTTTTAAAATAATCCGTCTCACTCAATGTACGTCACAATCAGAAAGAAAAGATCCGTCACTACTTCAGTTTCTTTGTGACTGTATCTGATATCAGTAAGTTGCAGGAGTATGGAAGAAACCTTTTTAGCTTCTTTTTTTGTTTGTAATTTTTTGTTTAATTGATTGCACACACATACCATAACTGAAATAAACTGAATTTGCCAATCAGTCAGCCTGTTTATGTTTGGTCAAATTAAAATCACCCTATATGTTATGTGTACAGAGAATGACCTCTACAGGTTCAGTATGAAATAACATGTTTATGGTCTCAGTGCATGTGATATATAAGGGGTGAGAAAAATAACAAGCTTCTGCTTTATCCCGCTCCTTTTCAGATATATTGCAATTATTGTTTATAACACTATAGATATTGTTTCTCCATTCGGTATGTTGCAACACACTTATTGTATTTTTATATTTACTTTTTTGTTCGAAATAAAGAAAGAAATACCTGGGGCGATTGGCCAAAGCACTATGCAGAGAGAATTTTCCACTGATTTGTGGTGTAAAGTTGTTCCACTGACCAACCTGGGAAAGCAAAATCATCCTGCTGCCTGCTTATGCATTTCTATATAATCACAAATAATGCCATAGCTCATAATTTACATGCCTGAACTCCTCTCTTCTCTTCTCCCAGAGGTTTCAGTGTAAGCACAGCAGGAAGACTGCATGTTTTTAAGCCAGTGTCAGTCCAGGCCATGTGGTACGTTGGCTCGGTTTTTATTTGTTGTTTTATGCAGGAAAGAGATTTCAAAGTTTAATATACAAACTATTACATATCCTCTTATAGTGTGTTTATAACATGTTTGTTTTATTCTTACACACTGCATGAATTGATTATATTTGACTTATTGTATATTGCAGGTCTGCCCTCCAGATGTTGCACAAAGCATGTGAGGTGTCCCGTAGATACAACTATTTCCCTGGAGGGATGGCCCTTACATGGGTTGGCTATTATGAGAGCTGCATCTCTTCAGAGCAAAGCTGTATTAATGAGTGGAATGCCATGACAGATCTAGAGACCACCCGGCCTGACTCCCCAGTCATGTTTTCTGATCAGTGAGTAATATGTCATTGGATAAAATCAAAATTCTATGATAAATCTTCAAAGCTACATAAACGCAACAACAGATTGATAAACTGATTATAAGATTGAATACTCTGAAATCTTTATTAATTAGCATATATTAACATTGCTTTTCATATCATAAACAGGCCAACAGAGAGAGAGAGAACAGAATGTATGATCAAAGCCAAACTCCGAAACATAATGATGTTTCAGGACCTGGAAAATATTACTTCTAAGGAGGTATATGTAATGAGGCTTTTATGCCATGCTTTACATAAATGCATCAGCCATGGAAGGAGCATTAAATTGAATCCTTTCACTTCTGTAGATCCGAAATGAGCTGGAACAACATATGAGTTGCAACCTGAGGGAGTATAAAGAGTTTATTGACAATGAGATGCTGCTTATCCTCGGCCAGATGGACAAGGCTACGCTCATATTTGACCATCTGTACCTGGTAAAGCTTCCTCCAAGATTTCTCTGCCATGCTTAATTCTTGTTTGCTTAAGATTTTTGCTTACCTAAAAAGCAGAGCCTGCATTCACTGATGCATTGCACTACTCTCTTAAACAATTCTGGATTTAAAAAAAAAAAATATAGATTGGTGCACAGATGTTAAGAAAGGCCCACATGCAGCATGCAAACAATACACCGGAGCTTGCAGATAAGATTATCTGTCAAAAACAAAAAGAATGGTTAACTTTTTCTTTTTTACTTAATTTTTAAACAATTATTTCGAAATTTCTTCATTTAAATGCCATGTATTTACACTGAAATCAAAATTGTAGAACACATGTTCAAAACTTGATCGGTCATCGTCGCATCTACTGAAAACAAGAACCCCTTAAGTTTACAACAAAATGATGGTTATCTACAGGAGCTTTAAGACTCTAGAAGCTAATAAAGCTATTGTTGTTGTGCATGTCATTAATTTAAGGGCTCAGAATGGAACGCATCCAACTTGGAGGAGCTTCAAGACTCTGGGTTAGTGCTGATATATATCGACCTACTGTGTGTGTCTATTTAAGATTACAGTATGTGTGTATTTAACACAAATCTGTAGTATACTGTCTAACGTCAGTTTATTTTTATGCAGGGTGGGGTATATCCTCAATGTCACAAGAGAGATTGACAACTTTTTCCCAGGTACCTTCTGTTATTGTAACATCCGTGTTTATGATGATGAGACTACAGATCTGCTGGCGCACTGGAACGAAACCTACAACTTCATAGTTAGAGCCAAGTGAGTTACTTTTCATGGTTAAAAAGATATTGGAAAAGTGTGTTATTGTTCCTGTCATGTGCTGTTTCACTCAATAAAGGACTTGGATGCCTGTGTGTCTTTCATATAGGAAAAACAACTCTAAATGTCTAGTACATTGCAAGATGGGAGTGAGTCGCTCAGCATCCACCGTCATTGCTTATGCTATGAAGGAGTATGGATGGTCACTTGAAAAGGCGCACAGTTTTGTTAAACAGAAAAGGAATATAGCACAACCCAATCCAGCTTTTATGAAACAACTGGCTGAGTACGAGGGGATTTTAGATGCCAGGTAGGAAAAGCCAAGAAACATGTTCTTTTTAACATCATAAGTTCCTGTTTTGCATTTACATTTATATTTATATTTATGAATTTAACATTCACATTTCATTCAGAGCATCTTACCTTTTAATATGTATGTTAGTTGATTATTGAATAATGTGAAAAAGACCAGCTTTAGAATAGCATGAATTTCCATGCTTGTCCAAGCTGGTTTACGATGGTTTGGTGCTGGTGAAGCCAGTCAACCAGCTTGGTCTTTCTGGTCAAAGCTAATTGAACAGCAAAGACTTGTTTGTCAAGTAGCCTGGTGGGGGCACAAACATCCTACACAGTTACTGGTGACCACATAATATTTCAAACATAAAATAAAAGGACCAAAACCTTTAGCTTTTTTTGTTTTGTGAGATTTCTTTGGTTGTGTTTTCTCTTGCCACACTATCAAGAGGTGACTGCTACCTTTGTTTTCTGTCATTGTAGCAAGCAGAGACACAACAAACTCTGGCAACCAGATGGTGATGAGTATTCACTGGAGGCTGCAGCTGCCAGTGATGACCAGACCCCTCAAATTTCGTCGCTGCACCCCGATCAGGCGGAGATGGCTTGGGGCCACGGAGGAGCGAGTGCTTCCTCCTGCTGCGGAGAAGAGCCGACAGACCATCTCAATTATAACTACTACTTCCGGCGACTCTCAGACACTGCTCTGGACAGTGAACCCTCCACGCCAGTTCGAGGTCCTCCGCTTTTAGGCATGGAACGAGTCTTTATTGAGATTGAGGACGTGGAGAGGGATGCGTTGTTGGACGATGAGGGTTTCCCTATGGCTCACTTGGCCCTTCCTGGGGAGGGGACAGCAGCCCAGACCTGCGGCCGACTGGAGCCCTTGGAGGACATGCGCTTGCGGCTGGAGTTCAGCACGGTGGAGGAGGAGGATGAGGAGGAAGCACAAAAGGAGGAGGCAGAGATGGCTGCCTTAGCTCGTGGTGAGGAGACGCAGAGAGAAGACGGGAGCCTGGCTAACTCGAACCGCTTTAACAACGAGAACGCCAACAACAGCAACAGGCTGGCCGGGAAACGCAGCTGCCCTTCTGGCTTTGACGTGAGTATAACGTCTTAGCTGTAGCGGCAGCTCTCCTGGCTTGTATGCAAGCTTATAGCTCAAAGAGCTCTTTTCTGTGAATCCATCCTAAACGCTTTACTTTCTCTAAAGCATCCCGTACTCTTACACCTTTAAAAAACCTAACCATGCATTCTCCCTGCCTGTGTGTATTCATCGGTTTAGGACAGTGCTAGCATTGGAAACCCCTACAAAGTGAAGCCCTCATATCAGTCGTGCCGAGACTGCCTGCGCCTGCCCAGCGGCCGCCGCTGCGAACGTCGCACCCATCGCCTTAACCTACCACGTCATGCTGGCCTTCCCAGTCTCTCCATCAAGGCCCCCGGAGGACACAAATTCAGTCCCGCCTCTGCCAAAAAGGTGCCTCCTCCTGCCCCTCGGCATCACATGAGCAGCGGGCACTGCCAGTGCATTCGTTGCTCCAGTCGGTCCAACTCGGACACTTACCTCAAGCAACCAAGGTGCGAAGACCTTCCTCAGGATTTGCGTTTTTCCTTGGAGACTGAGGACAAAATGGAGGGGGAGGATGGGGGGAGCTTCAGCAGTTCAATGACCGAGCTCACTCTCCTGAGGCTCAGTCTGGGAGGTGAGAGGCCTGTGGCGGAGCTCAGTCAGGGGGCCCACCAGGAGACACAGCTGGTGCACCATAGACTGGAGCAACTGTCCGGTCCTCAGTCAGAACAGATGGACTTGAGTGTAGAGGACACTGCCATGGAGGACATGGAAGTGGATGAGGGGAGCGTTCACAACTTGCCCCCTGGCTCCAGTGAATTCCAGCAAACGCTTGCACCGGGCTCATCCCTGACGCGCAGCTCCAGCAACGACAGTCTTCAGAGAATTCGGAAAGGCCAGCCATGCTTGGTACGCCAGAGAGCCCAAGAGATTGAGACCCGTGTGCGGCTCGCCGGACTGACCGTGTCCTCCCAACTTAAAAGGTCTAATTCGCTGGCCAAGCTAGGTGACTTGGCCATTTCCACAGAGGACCTCACGCTTTCTGCCACAGTCTCAATTGACTATGAGGAGCAAGAGCCTTCACTTGGCTGGGAAACCTCTTGCTCTCCCAAGCTCTCTTTATCTCCAACTCTGTTGCAGAATTTGAAAAGCTGACTCAAAGATGTCAGAACTGCTTTCTCAGTGAATGGGACTGTCAAGTCCCACAGCCATCGAAAGCAACCGTGGAGGCTGAAGCTGCAAGACACCTCATGAGAACAATCAGGCCAGGCTTGGACGTCCTTCCAGCAGCCCTTTACATAACTGCACTGCGTTCTTCATGTGTCTGTCTTCTTTAACTAAGATATATATTAAAGCATGCTCTGGCTTGGACCTTCATTAACGGCTTTGTTGATATCGCATTTCTTTGTCTTGCTAAAGGAAGCCCAACCTGTTACAGTTTTACTATACGTGTGGGCCATCTATAGGTGGCATAATCAAGACCTGGTTAAATTAGCAATGATTTTACTCAAATATTTTTAAATATTTGTTTGATATCCATCGTTTAAAATTGTTTTACATTTTTTAAGCCCATTTTAATGTCCTCTGGCGGGTATTATTACCAACAACAATATCGATTAAATTTTGCCTCCCAGTTTATTCACCAGCAAATTGATGTGCTATTGCAGATAAACCAATTGTGTATTTGAGATGATTCGATGACAAAAAAAGGCAGTTTATCTGATTTAGATAATTGTCACAAACCATAAAAGTGCACATAAATGTAAAAATTAGACTGCCTGTTATTTACTAATGATAATAGACATTTTCAGATGTAGATACTAGGGGTGTAACGATACCTTCATTTCACGATTCGATATATATCACGATACTGAACTCACGATACGATATTATTGCGATACTACCAAGACATATGATAAAAGGTTAACAAAAAATGTACTGTTGATTAAAATGCTAACTTTGATATTACATTGTGGGTTTAAATGAACAGGTTTGGACTTGGTGCTTGTAATTCAAGGACAATGGTGACACCAGAATAAAAATATTCATGATTCTGAAGCTGACCATTGCATTATTATACATTATAATCAACATTATATAGTAGTTTAATGTAGTACACACTAAAACTCTGAAAACATGATTTTTTTCTTATACAGTAATTTCTATTTTGGGTGAACTATCCACGATACATATTGTCACTATCCACGATACGTATTGTTGCATTTTTGTATTGCGATATATTGTGGCACGATATATTGTTACACCCCTAGTAGATACTGATGCATGACCATGATAACATTTTAGCAATGGCTTTATTAAAACATGATCAAAATTTTAGCCCAAAGTAATGAATATTTTAGACTTGCCTTTAAAAGCACCACAAACTTTTGCGAAAAAATTGTCACACCACAAAAGTAATTTCAGACTAAAGTATAGTCTGAAATTTGTAACTGTCATTCCAACCTGATAGTTACTTAAAACCTTAAATTTGCCATTTGCAAAAATGACATCAACAAAGCCATATAATTATTGTCTAATTCCAGAGAAGACTGCAACATGAATGTCGTTGGCTATTTGTCTTACAATTCTCTAATTTGCTTCTCAGCTGGTGTTTATCAGATCAACTACATCTGAAATATGCTACTAGGGCATAGCTCCTGTTATGTAATTTAGCTTAAGCTGTTTGTACAAATTGTAGCCTGTGATGTGCAAAATGGCTTTAGCAGCAACACATTAGTACAATACAGTCTTCAAGTTGATCAGAGGATGTTCAAATGTGTCACTATCGTCCTTTAAAAGGTCCTTTTAAAGTGTCTCCTATACGAAATGACATCATGTCATCTGATAATAACAGTCATGTGCGTTAAGTATTAACAGGTACGAGCTGTGCGTTATCTTATGATATTGTGGCCACAGGGACTTTACTACCATGATGGTGTCTGATATGTGTAAAAGAACATAAAGTTTGATAAGTGCTTCGGGATAACTAGCAAGTTTGCAAGTATTGGTTAAACTTGACCTTAATTATTTTTTCATATATATATATGTAATTTAATAATTAATGTTATTGATCTTTGTTGTCTATTAAGCTTTTTTGTTTTTCACTTTTTTTGTGGAAAAAAATTTAAATATGCAAAGTGGCCTGTGCAATAAGTGTACGCAAGAATTTGAAGAGAATCATTTTTATTTAGTAACTAGTTTTCATTTAGAAGAACGAAAATCAGATGCGAAAGAAAAGCACCTTAAGTGAGTTTTGAGTGAAAGCTTTTTTTCCCATATGGTCCACATGGACTCAGTCACTGCTGTATAAAACTATGTTCTGGCTTTTATTTTAAAATCTGTGAGACCTGTTTCATATTGCTTTTGTAAATTGCCAGTCATTTGGAACTTAATATTGGCTTTTTATTTCATTAAAAAAAAAAAAATCACCCATATTTTAATGAGGACATTCCCATTTCAAACTGTATAGTTTTGGGGAGGCATTTCTGCAAATCAAAATTATTACGATTGCCAAAAAAGATGACCTCCCAAAAAAGTTGTAGTTTTGTTTTCCGCTCATGGCTCATACCTCCTCCCAGCTGCTGCTGATTTGAGTAGACATTTTGTTTCTTCAGACATGCAAGTGCCTTACCTGTTGCCATTTGCAATCAAACGGTTCTTCAGTACAAACCGCTTGTTTCACAGAGGTTTTGTCTTCACCTGGTTGCGGTCTTTATAGAGCAACGTTTATTTGTGGCTTATTTTTGGGCTGTTTGTCTTTTCATTTTGATACTACATTTCATATTTGAATAGAAGAGACCAAAGTCATTTATTTATTGTCATGTTTTGACATGTTTGAACACACTAAGCTAACAATAAAATCAAATGGAGAAACTGTATGATTGCCTTTAGCCCTAACTTAACAGCTCTTAAAAAAGACTGGGAACATACATGTACATCAGATATTGTACTTCATTTTGACCATTTTAAGTTGTGTTGCACTATGTTTTATAATGTAATGTACAGTTAATTATAAAAATAAATTGTTTATTGTCTGCATCAGAAATGGACCAGTATTGCATTTATTTACAGCCTTGAGTTCCTCATAAGGAGAGAGAGACATGTTGATAAATAATAAAAAATAAATGTGCTGCACATAATAATTAACTTCTTAGTGAGGACATTTTCTACAAAATGACAGTAACGTAAATGACATGTTAATGTAGAAAAAGTGTCTGATCTTTGAGTGCCTCGCAGAGGGGAAACTTATTGAATTAGGCAAATGTGATTTTGACATCACAAGACCAGACACTGCAGCCCAGAGACTGAGGCTGGAGTCAGTTAAACAGACTAAAATTAGTGTATTTGGTGCAATCCAAAGACGCATCTGCATCATTGGTGAGGATTTTTCTCCTTCTTTAGGAATACGTGAACACGGTGAGGTTGTCAGTTTTATTTCTATTGCTTAAGTTAAGTTATGTTACATTTGCATTTGCCAGTCAAGTGATTTTTGCTGTATTGTAATCAATCTGGGCAGACAAATATACATAAATGTAAACGTATTTTTTTTAATTACTTGTCTGGGGCAGATTTATTGTCATCTTGAAAAAATCTTTTTACAAAGAAAAAATTAAATATGAAACAAAACTGACTTTTTATGTTTTAAAATTACTCTGTATTCATTAAAGCTTGTTAGACTGTATTTAGTTAATTGTTTTGCATAGATAATAAGCAATATAAGTTAATAAGGAAAGTTACTGAAAGTTGTCATTTGAATAGTAAGTCTCTTAAAAGCTCAAAGACAACCAGTCGAACAACCAGTCTAATTTATTTATCCATCTGCTTTTTAAAGTCCCCCTGTAGTCAATCAGTTTATCCCTTAAAACTCATCTTTGATCACCAAAATGACATATTTAAGCGTTTTTCCTTTTTTCTTGCCTTTAAAGGGATAGTTCACTTTAAAATGAAAATTCTGTCATCATATACTCACCCTCAAGTTGTTTCAAACCTGTATGAATTTCTTTCTTTTGCTGAACTCAAAGGAAGATATTTTGAAAAATGTCAGTAACAAAACAGTTACCAGGTCCCATTGACTTCCATAGTATTTTTTTTCCTACTATGGAAGTCAATGGGACCTTGTAACTGTTTGGTTACTGACATTTTTCAAAATATCTTCCTTTGAGTTCAGCAGAAGAAAGAAATTCATACAGGTTTGAAACAACTTGAGGGTGAGTATATGATGACAGAATTTTCATTTTAAAGTGAACTATCTCTTTAAATAGCTTGTAACTCTACACCCTTGCCTCATTTAATATAGATGCTTCTATGAATATGCAAATTAGCCCCGCCTCCACTCACACCAGCTCAGAGATCCACTCGTTGATGATCACAGGTTGATGTGATTGGTTACAAAGTTTGTGACGTCAGAAACACCAGCGATTTCAAACCGCATTTTTGAGCATATTATAAACATCATATAGACATATAAACAATATTAAAACCTTGATTTTCACCACAGGGGGACTTTAAACACTTGTGGAGACAACAGGAGCTTAAGAAGTAGCAAACTCATTTTATCACAAACAATAGCGGATACACAGAGCAAACAAAATAGCTAATGAGATAATTAATGAGACAACAGGTGAAGGGGATTATAAATCAAACTCACTGGGAAACAAGGTCAAACGAAAACAGAACCAAAACACAGTGAAACATAGCCAAACCAGAACATACAGTAGCCTATAGCTAACTGTATATAACCGTTACAACATGAAACAAGTTATATCCACAACTAATAAATTATTTTTTCTCTTGCATTTTTTCTTTTTTTTGTATGTGAAATTGTGTGTGTTGACATTACTTGAGCATTAAATGTTGTGCTCAACCTGCAAATTCATCCACATACTGTTTTGGGTAGGGCGAATCGCGATGAAGCTAAACGGAGAGAGTCTGGTTTTATGGATGGCCCTTCCCAGCTGCTTGGGCTATTGCAAGCTGAGGCCATCAACCTCAAAATAACCTGCGCAGTGCCTGAGCAATGACACAACCATAATATAAGTTTGCCATTCATTCAGCAGCGCAGCCAGTGAGCGTTTACCTCTACAGCTGACATTCTCAGACAGAGTCAACACAGAGCACTGGACCCTTAAAATACCCCATCATGCTGAGAGACAAAAATGAGATGACATTTCCTGATAATGTAGAGCCATATTTATTCATGTTTATAGACAAATCCTCATACATAAGCTGTGTTGTGTACCGCAAAATATGCTAATGACGAATTTACTTATTTATGCTGTAGCATGACATTATTTTTCAAGTAAAACATGCTTTCTTGAGGTCTGAGGGCAGAGGACAAAGGACCAGCTTAAGCCTTATCATATGCCTATATTGAAGGCTATTTTAGACTATTCTTCCTATGAGACACATTGTGACCCTACAGTAGCTAAGCTGAGCATTATGGGTTACTTCTTACACTCAAACCACTCAGGCTGGGCAATAGAAGTTTCAGAAGGTCAATTTGAGAAAGTTAATAATTTTATATATATATGAGTGTGCGTGCGTGTGTGTGTGCGCGTGTGTGTATACACATTTACTTGAAATTAATTTTAATTGTAATGCATTCAAATAAACTAAACTCACAACTTAGATGGAAACAGGAGTTTTGCTGTCAAGAGCCGTGGGATATGTTTGGAGTCCATGGGTTTTCCCCTTTCATGTCTAATGTGACCTTCGCACCTGGTAACTGATCTACTCTGCCAGTTGCCATTTTGGTTCTGTGACTCAGTGGCTACATTGAGAGTCATTTAATTTTAGGCATTGCAACATTCCTGAAAGGAGTGATGTGAGAGGAACAAGAGATAGCTTGAGATGGGAGGGGGCTCATTATAGATAAAGATATTCAGTCTGTTCATAAACTCATGGGTGGTGATATGTGTTCTTCACAGGGGTGATGGGACAGAAACCGGTCAAGGAGCAAGGAAAAGAAGACGTCCTGACCAGTGCCGTTAGTGACTATGAGATCCTAAACCACAGTGAGGAGGAAGCACATTCCAACAACCCAGAAGAAACAGACCAGAATTTTGTTGACTTGGACACCTCCATACTAGCACCCTGTCCTCAGGAACCAACAAGACCTGATGACAACAACACTGAGCCCTCTTTTAACCAGGGAGGAAAAAAGATCAGTCAGAGTTATGGCACGGATGTTTCACAGAATGCCAGGACACCAAATCCTCAACTGAGCCTGGTAGGAGGTCCATGTGTCTCAGAATTCAAAACAGTCACAAGCGGCACAACCGCCACAGATATATCTACTGCTGCGGACCAGCAACAACCTGACAAAACAGAAGGAATGACTAACAAAACTCACCTCAAGGATACTCCAAACATGTTAGAAGGTTCTTGTCAGGGGGTCTCAACAGATGATGCTGTGAGCGTTGAGAAGAATGAGACACAAACGCTGGTGGACAGACACAATGCGATGTTAGACACAGAGGCAATGACAAAGATGCATGGTAATGTTGAAATAAAGAAGAAATTCTCTTTGGAATCAGAAAATGCTAATTTACTTGAAAGACAGCCATTCCAGGAGATTAGAGTTTCAAAGGGTAAAGATAAAGATGAAGGTCAGACCCTAAGTAGTGCTAAAATTAGAAAACGTTTTGAAAAAGTCTGCAAAGAAAGTGCTGGAACTGTTCAACACAAAGAAAGTCCTGATCCGGACAGATTTGATTATTTGGACAAAGCTGATTCTTTATGTCTGGAGACTGTGACTGCGTGTCCGCCAATCCGCCAATCACATTCAAGTCGCCCGTGGCTCCGGAGTGCAAATAAGCAGGATAATTTACAGAAGGACAAAATTATCAGTCTAGATATGTCAACATGTATTTTAAAAGAAATACCTTATGATGCCTCACAGACACATTTTGCAGCAACACCAAAAGAAAACTTCAGAAAAGACAAAAGAAACCCAACTTTCCATACACCATTTTGGGGAAAAGAAGAGACTGTAGATCCTGCATGGGGTGAAAATGAAGGTAAGGACAAAGTCTTGCATACTCCCTTCGATGAACTTTGTTTATTAAAGTCTAGAAAGACAAAATTCAACTCTAACTCGGAGATTGTTACTGAACTCACAAATGCAGACACAGTTCTAGTTCCGTTAAGGATTGAGGAGGACTCTGAAAAAAACGCATTAAGCACATTCCATTCAGAATTGAACCAAAGCAATACTTTGTTTCACACTGAGAAGAGAAATGATGACAAAGGGGCATTCACTGTCATGGAAAAGCACTCAGCAGTCATGTCATCTGAGAGTTTAACTGAATCCAGTGCTAAAAAAGTCCTTGTTAGCAATGCGCCTCACCCAGCCAAAAAGGGAGTGTGGGGAGCAGATGCACCACGTGTGAAAAGAGACAGTAAATCTGATTATCAAAAAGCTGTTCAGTCGAAATCCATAAAAAACAGGAAAGATTGTGATAGTCATCATAATGGAAGGCACAGTACTTCACCTTTATTTGAATTATCAGGAGAGAAAGGTAAAATTCAAGAAATCCAAATATCTACAGGCTGGAGGTCAAAGAGAATTTTTACAGCGGTAAATGTTTAGATACATTTTTTGTTGACCATTTAAACTGTTTTTCTCACTCAGATTTTGATGGCGGTGACACTGCAAGAGTCACACAGATGGCTTCTTTGAAACGGGAAAAAGAGCCTCTCTATTTCACGGCTGTGATCACACCACCACTTCAGATTCATACATTTCCTGATCAGGAGGCGAGGAAGTCATCTGACATCTCTCATATGTACGTTCCACACACTGAAATACAGAGCATGATCCCTTACGTCTTACCCACAGACGCTCAGACAGAAAAAAAGGCCAAAATCAAAGGACCACCACCACCTGTTCCAAAGAAACCAAAAAATCCCTTTAAAAAAGCTGTTGGCCGCAAGGAATCTGCTTCTCATTCAATAGACGAGCCGAGCGAATATTTGGACCTGCTGGTGAAAAATATCAAAATGGGCAGAAGGCAGGAGGCACTGCAGTCAGCTGATTTTAATGCACATGCATCATGTCTTGATATGTTGCCTTATTATATCGAGTCCCCGTCCTACATGTGCATGTCCATAGAGCCTGAGGCTGCTGATATTCCAAGATATTATTTAGCCCCACACAATGAAATTGTTGCACCTGACTGCGATAACTTGATAGAAACTGTCGATGATAGAGAACTAAACGAAATGGACATGTCTCAGCTGAGACCCTTATTAAAAAAAAGAGCAAAAATAAAGGGCCCACCGCCACCTGTGCCAAAGAAGCCTCAAAATCCATTTGCTAAAACAGACACGGAAAAGATACAAGCAAGCAAAGACTCAGTTTTTGAAAATGTGGAACATCCTTTGAAATATGGTAGACGTGACTCTGAAAGCTACATGATGGACATTGAGGATAAAGAAGACTCTAAACCTACTGCAGTCCCAACCAGATATCCTTACGCCGCCTGTAGAATTCCAAGCAGTGATTCTTCTGCTTCAGAAGAAAATGAAGTGTCCAGATACAGACCTGTCTCCGAACTCATCAGAGACAGCAACAAAATCCAGGAGAAAGTGATACATCACAGCAGGACAAACATAATGGAAGCCAGGCCAGATCTGGCTATGGAAAGCCAGACTCAAAAAGTATCGCAAATGCAGACAGCCTTTCATGTACAAACATCTCCCCAAAAAATCGAAAGAAGATCCTCACCAAAGAAAGGTAAGACAGGTTTTCAAGCTGACTGCATTTCCAGTTTTTATACAGCTAGAAGGGTTATCAAATTTCAGTGAGTATCAGTTTTAGGTAAGACATATGCACAGTTATCCAAAATGTCTTGTCAGGTGAAAATGCTTTATTATAGCATGTATTATTATATATAAACCCAACATGAACATACAAATGATACCATTTATTACAGTACCTGAACATTACTGTAGCATCGCAGTTACACCAATTGTATGATCTAACATAAGACTAACAACAATCCAATAAATGCACTTCTACAAGATGGTTGAGACCATAACCATGATTCTTTGCAACAACATAACCAACCAATAAGAAAACTATACACAGTTACACTGACGTTGTTCAGAATTTTCTTTTCAGTTTTTAAATTAATATTATTAATATGTTTTATCATATTATCAATGGCTCTTTGAACAGCTGGTGACCATCCATCTTCCTCTTGATCACATTCCAGAGGTTTTCAATGGGGTTCAGGTCTGGAGATTGGGCTGTCCATGACAGGGACTTGATAGTGGTCCTCCATCCACACCTTGATTGATTGGCCTGGCTGTGTGTATTGGAGCATGATTGTCCTGTAAGAAAAAACAATCCTTCGAGTTGGGGACATTGTCAGAGCAGAAGGAAGCATGTTTTCTTCCAAGATAACCTTGCACGTGCTTGAGTCACGCGTTATTCAAACAAAAAAAAACAGATCTGCTTGATTCTGATCTTCTCTGATAAGTCGTTTTCAGCTGGTCCTCTAATGTTTAGGCCGAGAACTGGAGAGCCCAGGACAAGCCTACAACCCACAGTCTCTCACACCCACTGTGTAATTTGGTGGAGTACTGGTGATGATCTGGTGGTTCTTCAGTAAGGCTAGAATTGGGGAGATATGTCTTTCTGAATGATGGATAACTCAAGCCACGTACAAGATTATCCTGAAAAATTGCTTTGTTCTGCTCTGACAATGTTCTACAATGCACGGTGTAGAATGGATGAAGGACCACCAGATCAAGACCATGTCATGGCCAGCCCAATCTCCAGACCTGAACCCCATTTTGAAACTTTGTGATGTGATCAAGAGGAAGATGGATGGTCACCAGCTATTAAATAAAGCCAAGCTGCTTGAATTTTTCTCGCCAGGAGTGGCATAAAGCCGCCAAACAGTAATGTGATAGAAGGGAGCATGCCAAGACGCATGAAAGCTGTGATTGGAAATCAGGGTTATTCCACCAAATACTGATTTCTGAACTCTTCCTAAGTTAAAACAATAGTATTGTGTTGTTTAAAAATTAATAAACGTATTCGAGGTCTGAAAACAGTTGTCATTTTCTGTAAATAAATGCTCTAAATGACAATATTTTCATGTGAAATTTGGAAGAAATGTTGTCAGTAGTTTGTAGAATTATCAGAAATGTTAATTTTATTCAAACAGATAGGTCTTCATGTATAATAAATCCAGAGAAACTGCTAATTTCGCAGTGGTCTCTTAATCTTAAACTATAGGATATATATTTGGTCTTTGATATCACAAAGTTTGAAAAGCTCTACACCACACTGAAACAGAAAAATAAGATTTCAAATTAGATTTTAGGGGACACAATGCACTTTGTAACATAATCCAACATGAGCATGACTTCATCCTTTTTCACTCTTAACATAATTACCACTCCTGTAACATTATTAGCTCCGTTTAAGGCGAAGCCCAACGTGTTTAAATACACAAGATGGAAAAGCATGGAATCAATGTAGGGTTTGCAAAGGAGAGATGCTCAAATGTTTTTCCACGCATAAGCAGTGACCTGTCGGCCAGTACGGTACAATTTGTACACCTCTAATTCACACACATAGAATTGATGTCCATGTAGGAGGACATGAGGAGGAGGGGAGGGGAGAGGAGAACAAGGGCGTTTTCTCCCGTTCATTCAGAATAAAGGAGAGGAGGGAAGCTATTGTGGCTAGCCGCAATTCACTGAGACAGTCACCAGCACAAACTGAATCTGTGAGAAAATAAATTAATGCTTTGAATTTGACGCTCTGAGAGACCTAGTACTGATAAAGGTAAGCGTTTTGCGTTTGGTCATATTAATGCAAGGCAGGTCAGTGTTGCACTAGCCTCTACTGGAATGCTAGCTCGATTTTAGCAAGCATCACTGATTTAAAACAAGCTCTGGAAACAGCTCGTACCTAACCGGAAAAAAACTTGCGCTCGTGCATGTGCATTTGCTGCATTTAGCGTCATTTTCTGACATGTGAGACTACATCCAAGCTTTAATGATCATGCATATGGCGAGATAAGCAGAAATAGTGAGATATTAATTGAAAGTTGACCATCATGACCTGTGCCGGGTTGATAGCACGCCTCCACTCCAAAGCGGCACGTCGCATTTCGCCAGCGCATGCAAAATAAAACATGCTCGGCTCAAAACTAGCTGCATTACTGATGCTTTTCCGGCTTTTTTCATTCATTTGTTCGGTTAGCGATTAGCTCTCATTTTCTCACACCAGCAGAAGCCTGCCCATCTATCGATTATGTCATTTTTTTTCATTCTCACTCTTGCACTATAGGCGAATATCTTTTTTCTCTCATCCATATGTTTTATCTCTCACTCTTTATCTTAATTCATCTTTAAGTAGACATTTAATTTTTTCGCCGGTATGCTCATCATCAGCAGCAGCATCATCATCACCACCATCATCATCATCATCATCATCATCAATAACGCAGCTCGGCCATTAGAAAGCAAACACACTCACGCCACCACCATACATCTGACCTATTTCCAAAAGCACATCCATGGCTTTATTGTGATGACCGCATTTTATTCTCCTAAACACAGCTGTTTGGAATCGTCATAATTATTAACATTGTTATTAATGGTAGTTGCTATTATTTAGGAAGGTACCGTCACCAATCAGGCTCATCTCAGCAAGTGCTTCAGATAATAATGCATTTTTAAAAACGACTCATATAACCAGTGATTGTTAATGTTGAATTGTGAATATCAATTAGAAGGCCTATTTCTGTTATACCCTTTATAACACTGGTCAGGAAAAAGCACTAGGAATCTGCCTAACTAGACAGAAATTTTGGGAATCGTTGATGTGTGCATAATTTTTTTTAGCATCTTTGGTGTGTGTAGCATCATAAGAAATGTCTATTTTGGCATTTTATTAGGTTTCATTAGATTATGTTGAATTGCATATTTTATTCTGGATGATAAATAAACAACACATTTATATATGTTCAAGAAAGACATTTTTTACTGATTTAAAAAAAAAAAATTTTACTGACATTTTTCTGATGCATGAACTTTCAGACACTATAAAAAAATTGTCAAGTAAGCTAAAATATGTGCTTCATTTGATTACGTTCAAATTAAATGAAGGAAAAATGTTAGTTTGAGAAGAAATGAGATGAAATAGATCATTATGCTAACAACTCATCACATCCAATTAAATTAAGTCCAATTTAATTAAATATATATATATATATATATTATATATATATATATATATATATATATATATATATAATTAAATTGGACTTAATGTATATATATATATATATATATATATATATATATATATATATATATATATGAAGACTTCAGATGCAAAAGCCTCTAAGTGCCATCTAAAATTTTCTAGAATGATACTTTTTATCAATCTTGTATGTTTATGTTCAGTTATTTCACTTTAATGGCAATGAAAATGACCTATTAATTGTCATTAAAGTGAAATTACTGAATTTATACTAGCTTGATAAAATGCTAATTTTAGAAGAAAATTTCAGATGGCACTTAGAGGCTTTTGCATCTGAAGTCTTCATATATATAATTTATATATGTATATATATATATATATATACACAGTAGTCAACATTTGAAGTGACCTTTCATCAAAGTTATACATTAATTTTGAACAATACCCATTCTTGTCCTAGGACAATTTTGATTAACTTTTTTTATCCACTTCAAATGTTGACTACTGTGTGTGTGTGTGTGTGTGTGTGTGTGTATATATTATATATATATATATATATATATATATATATATATATATATTCAATAATTTAAACAAACTGTCATCAGAGCATGGCATTCTCATAACAAGTTTCTACAAAGAGGCTCAATGAAATGCACACTCACAAAACTGCATTTTCTCCTTGTCTATTATGGAGAATTGCTTATACAGAGTGAAATGGAAAACCGTTTCCCAGTGCTCTCTAGCTGACTGCTATCTAATATGATACACTGTCAGTATTAAGTCTGAAAACAACATTGAACATTTATCTGTCATTATGACTGTGTTATACTGCAAAATATAAACTGTCAGGTTTGTCAGGTAATAGTACAAACTGTCATCTTTCTGTCTCATCATCATTATTATTTTAAATCTAAAAAATCATAATGACAAGTAAGAACAAAACATTTCTCTTGTCTTGTATTTTCAGAAATGATCAGACGAGTGGTACGACAGAGTAAATTCCGTCATGTGTTTGGTCAGGCGGTGAAGAATGACCAGTGCTATGATGACATTAGGGTTTCGCGGGTTACCTGGGACAGTGCCTTCTGTGCAGTAAACCCCAAATTTGTTGCTATTATTGTGGAGGCTAGTGGGGGTGGAGCTTTCCTTGTTCTGCCTCTGCAAAAGGTAAGCCATAACCGCATATGAATTAAATGTCCACTCATCATTTTTCCAATCTTACCGGTAGTTGTTCAGAATTATGCAAGATGAGACATACATTCATGCTCTCTGCCCCTGCTTCGTGTTTTGCAGACGGGTCGTATTGACAAAGCCTACCCCACTGTTTGTGGTCACACGGGCCCTGTGCTGGACATCGACTGGTGCCCGAACAATGATCACGTCATTGCCAGCGGCTCTGAAGATTGCACAGTAATGGTACGCCCAGCTCCTTCACTACATCCTATCATAGAAACCATGCTCAGAATCCAAAAAGTGTAAAACAAAGAGTAATTATTATTATTCAAATATTCCCATTTTTGTTACATAGGTGTGGCAAATCCCTGAGAACGGCCTTACCTCAGCACTTTCTGAGCCAGCCGTGGTGTTGGAGGGTCACTCTAAAAGGGTGGGCATTGTGACGTGGCATCCAACAGCTCGCAATGTTCTGCTAAGTGCGGGTAAGAGATTTTAAAAGCAAGTGCGCCACATAAAAACCTTTGCGTTTATCATCTTGAGGATCAAAAACCTGTGACTGAATGATTAAAAAAAAAACATTTTTGTCTTCTCTTCTCCGTCAGGATGCGATAATCTCATAATCATTTGGAACGTGGGCACAGGAGAAGCTCTGATCAACCTGGAGGACATGCATCCTGACGTGATCTTCAGCGTCTGCTGGAGTCGCAACGGCAGCCTCATTTGTACAGCATGCAAGGATAAGAAAGTGCGCGTTATCGATCCACGCAAGGGGAAGATCACTGCGGTAAGTGAAAACATCTCAAAAGGACTCTTTATTTTCACAGTTCTTAGTGTCTCACTGGCATTGATGATCACAGGAGAAGGATAAGGCCCATGAGGGGGCCCGGCCCATGAGGGCCATCTTTCTGGCTGATGGAAACATCTTCACCACCGGCTTCAGTCGTATGAGTGAGCGGCAGCTGGCCTTATGGAATTCAGTAAGCCAAACAAATGGATTTTCTCTCTGTTTTTGAAAAAGCTAGATTTGTTATGCACTATAATTAAATATTTTGTATGCTCTTTAAGAAAAACATGGAAGAGCCGATATCAGTGCACGAAATGGACACCAGCAATGGAGTGTTGCTTCCCTTCTATGACCCTGACACTAATGTGGTCTACCTGTGTGGAAAGGTGAGCAAGTTTTTATGTGACCCAAGAAGCGCAAGTTCAGCCATATTGTATTAACTCTACAAAATATGAATTGAAACATCTTAGAACAGTTCCTAAACCTATTTGACACCAAGGCCCTTCTTTGTCCAAGACAATAGTCACAGTCCTTCCTATTTGAGCTGATATGTACCTCTGACAATTCTGTTAGATGTAATACCATTATGTCAGTTTAATGTTCGACATCTTTATGTTTTGTGTTTTTTTAATTTTTAAATTAAGATTATGTTAACTACATTTAAATAATTTGGGGCCCCGTAGTTGTGAACCACTGGCTTAACATTAATACTGGGATGTCATAATAATTTTTTTAGTGTGTGTATATATAAAATTGTGAAAAGGACATTTTGGAGAGAAATTTGCAAAACTGTAAGCTTGTTTTCTGGTCCAGGGTGACAGCAGTATCCGTTACTTCGAGATCACAGACGAGGCACCGTATGTGCACTACCTCAACACGTTTTCCAGCAAGGAGCCCCAGAGAGGCATGGGATACATGCCTAAAAGAGGCCTAGACGTCAACAAGTGCGAGATAGCCAGGTATGCGCTGTTTGCACGGGACAGGTATTTATTTTACCCGTTTTTATAAAAAAAAGAAAAAGCAGGCTGAATAGTTTGAGGTGCTGATGGCCACATCAGAACCTGGATATTTTAGAGAAACTGACTTGAAGCCTTCAGCATTGTTGTGATTATGGTTCTCAGTTGTGTGACTTGATTGATGCTTTACTCCTGCTGCTAGTTTGATTTTTCTTCTCCAGTAGGGGGAGGCATTAGCCTGTCATTGACTATAAAATCTAATGGGATGGCAGTGTGGCACTGATCATGCTGTGGCTCATAAAGGTCATTGAAATGTTATTTGACAACTAATTATCACTGTGTGGATCATTAGTTTTAGTTTACTCCTTTATCAAGGTGTATGTTCTGTGTTTATTATTATTATTTTACCTAATTATTATTCTATAGCAATTATTTTATATATCTGGCATAAACTCTCTCTATATATATATGTGTGTGTGTGTGTGTGTTTGTGTGTGTGTGTGTTTGTGTGTGTGTGTGTAATTTTTTACAAAATTTAATTTACTCCTGTGATGGCAAAGCTGAATTTTCAGCATGATTACTCCAGTCATCAGTGTCACATTATCCTTCAGAAATCATAATAATATGCTGATTTGCTTCTCAAGAAACATTTCTTATTATCAATGTTAAAAAACAGTTGAGCTGCTCAATATTTTTGTGGAAAAGATTTTATTATTGGAAAAGACAATATTTTCTGTTTTCTCAGAAAGATTATTTACAAGAAAGTTCAAAAGAACAGCATTTATTTGAAAAAGAAATATTTTGTAACATAAATAAAGTACAAAAAGATTTCTGTGCTGTTAACACCAATAATAACACAATGGCACCAATAACATGTCTGTTGTTTCTCACAGGTTTTATAAACTTCATGAGAGAAAGTGTGAGCCAATTATCATGACCGTCCCTAGAAAGGTACTTTTTACTGTATTGTGTTTGCTATTTATGTAATTATTCCATTAGATTTTGTTATTCCTCAATATAATCTCCAGTATAATTTTTTTTTTTTTAAGTTAAGTGCTACTGGCAAAGCTTAATAAAAAGTGTGATTTAATGGTCATTAATTGATGAAGAAATGAAGATGAAGAAGGGGAGGCACATGATTTCAGTTAACATTAAAGCAGCAAATGTTTTCAGAGAAAACAAAGAGCTTGAATACATGATTCCAAAATACTCATTACGGTATTTCCTGTTTCTTCTGTTCTTGGCAGTCAGACCTCTTCCAGGACGACCTCTATCCGGACACAGCAGGTCCAGACCCGGCGCTAGAGGCTGAGGAGTGGTTTGAAGGCAAGAATGGCGATCCAATCCTGATCTCGCTCAAACACGGTTATGTCCCGGGCAAGAACCGTGACCTCAAAGTAGTCAAGAAAAATCTGCTGGATAACAAGGCAACCAAGAAGGTGGAGGAGCCAGCAACTCCTCAGAAACCTGCCTCTCCTCAGATAACCAGAGTAAGGATGATGCTTCATTGACCTGTTTGCATTTCCCCCCTTATAACTGGTGCTAAAACACTGTTTCTTTTATTCTGCTCCACAGAAGAATGAAGTGAAGTTAGAGGAGCTGTTGCGAGAAGTCAAGTCCCTTAGAGATCTGGTCACGCTGCAGGACAGGAGAATCGCCAAACTGGAAGACCAGGTGGCTAAAGTGGCAATCTAAGACACTGGTGGTGGTCTGAGCCATAGCGTCAGTATGGAGAGAAAGAGAGAGATTCAGGTGGGCAGGGGAGGTCAGTCACTGCCAAAATTTCTCAATTTGACTCGATCATTCCGCTTGGTGTTTCTCACATGGACAACTTCAAGCAACATTCCAAGATGGACTTTTACTTTTTGTCAAGTCTCCCCCAAGCATTCGCATAACAGAAGCAAAATTGTGGCAAAGAGCGGTCACTGGTTTTAACTGATGTTTTACATTTAGTTAAAAATGTTCTTACTTTTTTAGTTATTGTAACATTGTTCCCATGAGTATTCTGATATTTACCAGTATGTTACAGAGTGTCGTTGTATATACAAATCAGTATTTCTCTTTCCTTTTTTTTGTTGTGCTGCCAAATTTGAGGTGATGATGGTCACCTCTCCTTTTATTTCTACTTTTATATGTTTTTCCCAGTTGTAGATAGTGGCTTATTGAAAAACATGAATTTACATGTCATACTATTCACAGTGGGACATAAGCAGAAAAGGCAGTAATGTGTGATTGTAAAGGCCATTGGTACTTCAGAAACTAATCATTGGTGATGATAAGGATATGATTTAAGGCTGGCCCACATGAAAAGATTTTAAAATCGTATCAGATTTTCAAAATGTGAGAGACCACAAACATGACGATAAAAAACTATTATAGATTTAACAGTTTTGTTCCAACAGATTCCATTCACAAAAAAAAAAAAAAAACAGATTCCTGACTGTGAACACGGGAAATCTCTCGCGGTCAAACATGACTTTAGAGTAAACAAACATGGTGGACAAGTCGTGTTATGCTTCTGGTGTGGTGAAGAGATGAGTCCCACTGTAGAGATGAGTCCCACCTTACGTGGGATAACGCCCATCAATTAATATATTTATTTGTTCAGCGCTTTTCACAATACACACAGCTTTACAGAAAGACAGACAGCTATTGAATAGTAATTGAATTGTATATGTAAGCTAACTAAAAAACCACTAAGAACGAGAAATATTTAATTTCACAATCTAGCTTAAGTTACTTACTAGTATGTTAAAAGACATCAATGGTCGCTTTAACGTAGTTCAACCGATTACCCATAAAACGAGCTTTGAACCAATCGGATTTCTTGGGTCCTAGGGTGGGACTCATCTCTATTGTGGGACTCATCTCTTCACCACACCGGCAGCTTGCTTTCTGATTTTGTATCGTTTCGTTCCACGTGACAATCTACAGAGTGCGTACAGTTTGTCTTCGGGATTCCCCCCACACAACAGGATTTCTGGTCGTAAATATTGGATACATGTTGGATATTTACGATTTGAGATCAGTGCGGCCCCGAGCAGATTCAATCACCCTTAACGCACTTCACACCACAGGAAAATCTGAGAAGATAATCTGTTGAACCATCAAGATAATCAGGGGGAGAATTGGGCCCAAAATCGGCCCGATTATCTTGTAGTGTGTGGGTGCTTCTAGTGAAATGTAAGAAATGCTCATAACCATTCAAATTCAACATTTAGGATTTTAAAATCGGTCCATAATTGTCCCTTGTGATGATCATGATCACTGAAGTATTAAGCACATTGTCATCTCCTCCATTGCCTGGCTTTGAGATCATCATAATTGATTATAAAGCATCCAACAACAGGGTTTTTCAAAATATAACACAATCAGTTACAGTATATCCAGAAGCAATAACGTAACGTTGCAGAATGAATGTGAACTTAAACCGAAACTTGTTCAAAATGCATTAATCATGCATAGGTATCATAAATCAAAATCCTACCGCTGTAACTTTATAGTAATTATGAAATTACTGTTGCACCTCAGGAAATCAACCACTTTGAAGTCAGAAACATTGGATGCTCAACACTTGCCATTTGCATGACTTTTTTGTCCACAGAAATAGTATCAACTTATTTTGAATAGGAAATGGCTATTTTTTTTTGCTATCATTATCTATGTCTGCCCCCACTTTTGAATTATTGTCATGTTTCAGAATATTGGGCTGACACATGCTCTGATACATGAACTTGGCTTTACGAGGCAGTGGCTACCTGCGAGCTCTTCTGATGTATATGTACTGTAAATGTATTGGTGCCTCTATGTGTGTTTCTGGTTTTAGACAGACCTCCTCAGTTGACCACTGCTGGAGGACACCATCCATGAATCTGAGCACTTATCTGTGTCCTAAACAGTCTTGTGCATGCATTCCAAACTTCACCTAAAATAAAAAAGGTTGACTCTACAATAAATCCTTTCATTAATAATTCTTCATGAAGTTTGTGGTCATTTTCTTGGTGTTTTGTAGGACTGTTTACAATGATGTTAAACAAAACTTGTTACACGTTACATGTAGTTACTGTAGTGATGATAACTATAAATTATGCATAATTACATGCAACTAACCCTAAACCAAACCCCAATACTAAATACCCTAACCATGTAGTAAGTACATGTAGTTCATTATTATTACACTGTACTTAAATGCATAATTACACTGTAATACGGACACCTTAAAATAAAGTGTAACCAAATATTGTTACGTTTATGAAATGTTCTCATCTTGAAAACTTGATTCTGATCTATTGTCCCATTCATAGATCGTGAAAATGACCTCAAAGGACTTTATTATTATTGTTGTAATATTGTTTCAATGTTCTTGTTGTGTATAGGCTAACAGTTTTGTATTTACTTTTTTTTATTAGTAGAAGATTTAAGATAATATACGCACAGGTAAAATTATTTAGATCAATATTTCATCCCCACATTTGTAGTTTTTTTAATCATTATTGCAAAATAAACCTCTTTGGGGTAATTCAAGATCCCTACATTATCCCAAGATTCCTAGTAAAGGACATTATCTCTAACTTATTGTTCCTGCATGTAAAGACTATTTTCTAAGTCTGTTCTCAGTAAAGTTTATTATAATGAAATAAAGAAAGAATGACATGAAAAAGACATACTACATCCTTCATCCTCCTCAACTCTCTCAAGATTAGCTTAGGTGCTCTTAAAGCAGATGTTTTCATGGTCTTGTATGTCTTGACAAGTCATTAAAAGTCCTAGATGCCTCAAAGGGCTGCCATATTGAAAACTAATTATAAGAGGACTATAAGATAGGATATATGTTCCTGCAGACAAATATTCCAATCATTTTTATTTATTTATACTGAGACAGTACCCTTTAGCCTTTCCATCATTTACATCTCATCTCATTGCTATTCTTTGGTTTTAGGGCAAACTGCAGCCCTATGTATCTCTGCTCTCAACACCCTGTCCATTGTTCCAGCAGTGGCTCACGGCACGTGTGCCCTCTACCCCCCGAATCCCGTGAGCACAGGAAACATAAACCTCTTCCTCAGGGATCTGATAGCTTCTGTTTGAAGACCAAACACAAACCAAAGGTATTTTACAAGAGACCATCAATGTCTGTATTTCACCCTCAAACAGATTTAATAATTAGAAGAATGGGTTTAATCAGGGTTTTTAGATTCAAGAGACTGGATGGATGAAAATAAAAATCTGGAGAATATTCTTTAGAGTCTCCCCCGTTTGTTGAAACTAACTGTTACATCTGGTGGCTTGAAGTTCTCCAGTGCACAGGCAGGAGGAAAATATCTCGGCTCTCCCCCAACCAGCCTTTAACGAGAACAGTGTGTCTGGAACTGGCCCAGTCAGTCTTTCTGGGACAGAGTAGAAGCAGAAGAAAAAAGGAGGAGGAGGGGAGAACAAGAGTTTCTTCCCCCCTCACCAATCCAACTGTTCTTCATCGTGCAGTCTGTAACAACAGACATTCAGCTTGAGAGGAGGAAACAGCAGAAGCGTTCTTCTCCATGTTAGATCATCTCCCGTCGGAATGTTTTAGAACTTCAGCACTTGAAAGTAAGTATGAATTCAGATTTCAACATTAATTTAGTCTGTTTTCTATTTTAGTAATCCCGTCCCTGTCCATGTAACGATAGACAGATGACTTGCCTTTACAGGAATGCACAGCTTTAAAAGAGCCATGTCCAGATGTGGCTAACCAAGTTTAAAACTGTTCTCTAACTGTTTCAAAGATTCTGTGACATAGAATAGTTTCTGAACGCACTCTTCTGTTGACTTTGGCCAGTTGACCCTAAAAGACAGAGATTTACATAAAAGGAAGTTAATGTGACGAGGACAGAACTTTCATACATTTGGAACTGCTTTGAAGCTAGCATTAAAGCACTGACAGAGACTAATATTAATGCTGTGTGTGTGTGTGTGTGTGTGTGTGTGTGTGTGTGTGTGTGTGTGTGTGTGTGTGTGTGTGTGTGTGTGTGTGTGTGTGTGTGTGTTGGAAAATGAGGCACCACATGAGCTTGATACTATTTCCATTGTGCAGCAAATGCCCAGTGATGATTATGGTCGTCAGCTTGAGCACAGATGGCACAGAGCAGAGAGACCTCTGATGAAAGATCTTTGTTTAAAGAAACAAATCGTCATAATTTATTTAGTTGGTTCACCAGCTGTTTTGTGTAACTAACTATATTAGTTATACACTAAAATCACTGTAAAAAGTGATCAGTTGACTTTACTTTAAAAAAAAGTGATGAAACCCGTTGCCTTAAAATTATTAAGTCAAATGAACCATGCATAATTAAAAAAATTAAGTTATGTGTTCACATAACTTCTTTTTTTTCAATTACGCATGCAGTTTATTAACTTAATCTTAAGGCAACAGGTTTCCTCCTTTTTTAAGTTTAAGTCAACTGATCACTTTTTACAGTGTATAGAGTTGTAGAATGTAACATTCTTTATCATAATCAATATACATAATTATGAGCAAACACTAATTAACAGTTAACAATAGTATATTTTTATAAATGAACATTTAACTTACCGTAATGAATCCTTTTAAAATTCTTGTTTATTGTTAGTTCATGATCGGTGCATTACCTACTATTAATAAACCTCATCGTAAAGTGTTAGCAGTGGACATGGCAGTGATGTTCGGCTGCAGTTAACGTATCTGGCTCACAATCCAATGAGGTTTCCATGTGGTGCTTTGAATGCAGACAACTGCAGTGAATGAATGTCACAATGAAGTGAGAACATACCAAAGTTTTTGATTTGAACTATTTGTAGTTTTAGTTAGCGAGTCTAAGTCGATAACATCACAGCTAACAAAAATATGTTTTATGAACAATTTGCTAATGTTCCCATTATGAAAACGTTATTTCTGAATGTTCTCAGTCAGTTTTTTTTTAAATGTATGAATGACATTTTCTCTTGGTGACACAAATGTCAGTGAAATTGTGAAGGGAAAATTAGATGTTATTATTTTGTTATTAAACGTTAAATATATATGAATGCAGTCCATTTACTTTGAACCAAACAATCTATATAGCATTCAAAATTCAGGAACCTTGTCAACAAATGTTAGCCAAAGTTCTGAAAAGATTCTCGGTTAGCTGGGATGTTTAAAAAAGAAAAGTGGTTTAAAATGTAAAATGGAGTAATTAAAATGCCTTTTTAACCACCTCAGGTATTCAGTCACAGGATGGACCACTCAGCTCTCCGATGCCTCATCGGCCTATCCGTCACTCTGCTAACCAGGCACACCGCGAATGGCACTCCAGTCATTTTAAATGACTCTATGGAGGGCAGTGGGCAGTGGGAATCTGAGAGCAAAGACCTGATCCCCACACCTAGCAGTTCCTCCTTCCTCAATGAATCGGTAAAGACCACCTCCATATATGGAGAAAAACATACCAAATCGTTCTTGAATCAGATGGTGGACTTCTTACAAGAGAACCACCTTCCCATAATTGTCATTACCACTTTACTTTTTCTCATCCTCACCATCCTCTGCTCGGCTGCCATCTTGAGTCGCCGACGTAAAGTCAGCACCTACTACCCTTGCGCTTTCCCCTCCAAGATGTACGTGGATGAGCAAGACAAGACTGGAGGAGTGCGCATCTTCAACGAAGTCCCGGAGAAAGCCAACACTAGATCCACTGAGGAGCCGGTGAATTCAGCCAGGCAGCTTCAGGAGGACATCATGCTGGCTACCAAGAACCTCCGAACTCCAGCCAAGACTCCATGGAAAGAGAAGAATGAAACGGCAGAAGATCAAAAATCTGCCGATGGCGAGGAATGTCCTCAGTGCGACAAGAGTCAAGAGAATGGCTGTGGCCTGCTAGAGGACAAGACCACAAATCAGTCTGCCATTGAGGATTCTATGGAAAAGAGCAGCCCCAGCAGGTCCCAGGACAGCGTCCCAGCTTGTGACATGGAAAAGACTGACCCCTCGGACTCTGGGCCCCCTGAAGAGAGCAAACATCTATCTGCGCCAGAGAATTCAGAGATACAAGAGAACACAAACAAACAGGAAGTTGCTACTTCAGACTCACCATTTATCAGTGAAGAGAAAACAGCATTTTAGTGTGGACATTTTTAAAGCCTTAAAGGAAACACTTAGACATAAATACTGACCAAAGTGCATTTCTTGGACACATTGTAAAACTAAAGAATGTAGTATGAAGTTTTATTGATATTATCGGTAGCACTTTATTTCACAGTCCGGTTCCCATGTACATACTATGTACTTATTATAGTAATTGCAATAACTGGGTAATAACTAGGTACTAACCCTGAACCTACCCCTAAACCCAACCTTAACCCATGCTGTTAGCTTATATTACCCAATACTTTTTTAGGCAAGTACACGTAAGCACACGTACTGTAAAATAAAGTGCAACCAAATTATCCGATTTTTTTTCAGGAAAATGTATGGCTTTAACATTGTTTGTGACTGTTTACTTTGATGTACCAGATATATATGTACTCTGCTTAAAATTTGTATTTTAATTTTCTTAAATGTAAATGATATGAACGGATGCCTTTTGGGCAAGACTTTAACATAAAAATGGCATTTTAATCGTTAGTCGTGGTGAATCTCTTTTCGTTTGACGTGTTGATGACTATTCTTGTTTTCTTTACTATTTTTATTAACAAAGACATTTATAAAGACTGGAAGGGTGATGAGCTTAGAGGTGAAGAATGCTATTTTATGTCATTTAATGTTGTCTCTTTTCTAATGTATCACAACACACACACAAAATAAAGCAAGCACATTTGCTACTCCAATTAAGGAGAGGAGCCTCGGTATAGAAAAGCTTTGCTGTGAGCCAGGTTATTGTTTACATATTCTAGCTCTAAATATTTCCTTTCAAGGTCGAGAGGTATTCAGCCACAGCTGCTGAATGCCACAAAGTCCCATGCCACCTTTCTAAGAGTTTAGTCTAAAGATCAGTTAGTCTCAACATGTATTTTATGAAGAACACAATATCCTCAATAGAAATCTTTATGGGACTTGACCAGTTGATTCACACTTAATTATTATTTTTTAAACTATCTAGATTATCTTTCACCCATTTTATTCGCCGTCGGTGTATGAATGAGTGAGTGAATGGGTGAATGTGAGGCAATATTGTAAAGCGCTTTGGTGGCCATTGGGTCTGTGAAAGCGCTATATAAATGCAGTCCATTTACCATCTTGAATGAAGTAATAAATGCCAGCTAATGCAATTACTTCACTCACCACAATCATTGGTGTTTAGATCTACACCTTACAGATCATGAAACAAATATGACATTGAGTTTTACTCAAATTGAAAATACATTTATAAAAGTGAATACATGAGGCAAAAAGAGTACTACTGAGAACTCTGTTCTTATTTTAGACCTAAGCATTGGTGGAAAAACAGCGCCATCTATGGTGATTTTTTTTCCCCACACAGATATTCTGGAATATTTCTATTTTTGAAGCCAGAATGGATTCGTTTAAAGTGGGGAAAAAAAAACATAGTAGCTATGCTGAAACCAATTGTAGTGCAAAATCAGTTCATCACTTTAAATTGTAAATGTGCTTCATTTATTGATCCCATGGGTATGCAGCATTAAATCCAATGCCAACATGCCTGATGTTTACAGATGCTTTATTGATTTAACAAATTAATATTTGAAAGACCATTGAATAAAAGACCAGCAGGATAAGTCACCATCAGAATCACATTTTCATTCCTTCAAACTAAAAGAGAACAAAATTTGTGCGCATTCAGCTAGCAAGTGAAACCACTATTACATCAACATACTGCATCTAAACAAATATGGCCTGGACATAGTAACAGTCTATAGGTCAGTGCTTTTACATTGTGCGTTTAAAAGACTGGCTACAGTGCAAGAGTTGGAGAGCTTTGGTCTAAACTCATAAGGAGGATTTAAAACAGTGATTCTCAACTGGTATTGTTTCTAGACCTAGAGTTTACATTGGGAATCAAATGGTGACCCAAACCCAAACCCTGAGATTTATTAAAATGACCATAATCTGTGTAGACCAAACAATATGTAAAATAAATTTCATTGCATAATGGAAGAAATTAAATGCATTATTCTCTTCCACGTCAATATTTAACTGTGGAACGCATTTTAACACTGGCATTAGGTTTTATTTTCCTGCTGCCCGCGACTCCAGTCAGAACAGACCTGAAACACCAGTTGGTTATGAAGAACCAGTTGAGAACCACTGATTTAGAGGATCAAGTGCACCTCCTAGTTGCGGGACACGGCGATCTTCTCACCCTGTTCACCTTCCTGTTTCAGACGATAGTCTGCCAAAGCTGCTTTAATGGCATCCTCTGCCAGCACTGCAAAGCACAGAGAACCAGGTCAGTAACAGAACAGAAACATACAATTAAGATTTGTATTATACATATAAATGTTAACTGTTAATCTCAACCTGAGCACCAAATACAATGCTAGAAAATATTGTAGAAGCACAGATGAAATCAGAAATCTTACTTGAGCAGTGCAGTTTGACTGGTGGAAGGCGAAGCTCCTTAGCAATCTGAGTGTTTTTTATCATGAGGGCCTCATCAACCTGTACAAATAAAGATCATTTTTAGGTTTGATACCATTATTTAGGACAAAAATGTTCAGTTACAATCAATCAAGCTTTGTTACCATACAGATTGGAAAAAAGGATAAACATTTACTATTTACAATGACTATTTTTGCTTACAGATTTGCCTTTCACCCACTCAGTTGCCAAGGAACTGGAAGCAATAGCAGAGCCACAGCCAAAGGTTTTGAACTTGGCATCCACAATCTTCCCAGCCTCATTCACCTCAATCTAGGTGAGAGAAAAACAGTATACTTCAGAATAAATAACCACTGTGTGAAGGGTGGCATCATCAGTTTCCATCATCAGTATTTGGGACTGAACCACAGACTCTGTAATGAATAGTTTTAAAAAATAAAATAAAAACGTTATCATTTTCTTAATTTTGTGAGAGAGTTCATATGAAAAAAAAAATCAGTAATGAGAAAATTAAATACTGCTATAAAAACTGGATTAAACACAACATACTGTAATCATGATCAATAACTAATTGATTTAGTGTTTACATATGGAGCTAAATGAGTCTCAATAAAGATAAATGCACACACTACATTCACATATGCACACACAGGATTCATACATGCACACACATGATTCATAAATACACACACAGGATACACAAATGCGCACAAAATTCACAAATGCACACACAGAATTTAAAAAGCACAGAAGATTCACAAATGCATACAAAATTCACAAATTCACACAAAATTCATAAATACACACACAATTCAGAAATACAAACAAAATTTACAAATGCACTCAAGATTCAGAAATGCACAGGGCAAGATTCAGACGTGTATTTCTGATGCACACACAAATATATATTGATTTACAAACTGCTTGCGGTCTGTGAACTTCACTGCATTTGTGTGTGAATTTTGAGACTCCCTTGACTTGGCTCGACACACAAATGCCTTTTTTTAAACAGGGAATGATCAGCAACCAATCAGATATCTCCCTTGGTTTAGCCAATCACAAGAACGCACCACGCGTGGGGGATTGTTTACTCATAAGCCAATCACATGAATGCGTTCACACAGCGCGAAATGCATGTGGCGCGGGCGCGGTGGAGTTCTGTCTGTCAGTTGGTTGAGACATAGACATCATATTATAGATAGTCGCCCTATCGACCGCTACTGTATGGGAAGCCAAACAAACCAAAAGTGGGACGAGACAGCGGGGGTTTACAGAGCTCGCGCCGCGCTGACATGTCATCTGCGCGGTTCAATGGTCCGAGCCGCGCGGCCGACTCGTCAGCGCAGCGCGGACGTGTTTCCTAGCGACAACCAATGGGCAGCGCGGCGCGAACAATCCTCACCAGCGCTGCACTGATCAAACAGCGCAGCGCAAACCATACATGCAGATAAATGTACAATAAAGAAACCCCAGCTTCCTTACAAAAAAGTGGTTCTCTGCTGAAGTTTAGGAGTTTTTCCCTACAGAAGACAAAGAAGAAGAAAGACAAGATGCATACATTTATTATGTTTATTATAGCTATTTAATACTGTTAGTAAAGAGTAGTGTTGTGCGTCGATACGTTGAAGAACTGCACATATATAGAGGCTACGGAAAGAGCTGTACAAAGCAGAAACTTCAATGACTTTCAATTTCGTAGTCGTCTTGAGGAGCACGCCAACCTTCTGGAAATTATATCGGACAGTTTACATGTTCAGGTAATGTATGTTAGTAAGTTTTGCATTCAGCCATCATTTGTAGACTTTAAGCTTTTTATGTCTGAATTCCATAATCATTTGTTAATTTTGAATAAAATGTTAAAACTAAAGATCAATTTTATGTTATTGATATTTTGTGATATTGATTTATAGGGTGAATTCAGTGTGATTTGGACACTTTTTGCTATTGAGATTAATTGGAAAAAGTGTCCCTCCCAATCAACCTGAATACACACACACACACACACACACACACACACACACTATATATCGCCTATATATAGTCTAAAACTGTATAATGTTTTAGAATGACCTTTATAGGGCATGTATGAATGTATGATATGTACATATGCATGTATGAATCCTGTGTGTGCATATGTGAATGCAGTGTGTGCATTTATCTTTATTGAGACTCATTTAGCTCCATATTTACAAAGATAATTGGTTATTTGTTGAATATGTGAGTTTTATTGTATAACCGTTTTACATTTTGGATTGTTGATTGTTTTATAAATAAATAATTCATAAATATAACAATTTTCAATATAATAAAATTCAATAATTTATAAATAATTCATCCTGTTTAAATATGCAAGATTCACCTACTTAAATAATTACAAATGACAGTCAATAACCCTACAGTAGTAAACATACCCAGTCACTGGAAAAAAAATATTTAGGATGAACAAAGCAGTCATTCACAAGTTAAGCAAGAGAGGATTACCTGCAGTTTCATCACATCTCCACATGCAGGGGCGCCAACCAACCCCGTGCCCACATTTTTGGCATTTTTATCCAAAGATCCTACATTTCTTGGGTTCTCATAGTGGTCCACAACCTTTAAAACAAAAAATACATTTTAGGGGAGGGGCCAATTAAGTTATTTGGCTCAAAGTCAGTATCATGTGTCAGTGCGTTATACAAGACAAACAATCGACCATATCTCTAATGACCCCCAAATGTATTAACTAGTTAGTTTTGTACTCAGTTTGCCATCAAATTAAAAAGTTGTCATTTGTAAAATAAAAAAGTCTTAGAGGTGATTTCAAAAGATGTGTATAGAGGTCCTGTGCTCGTTCAAAGAAACAAGTAAATCCTTTAATTATTCAGCTTATACAAATGTTATTTGAATCAAGGATGACTTAAAGCATTAAAACGAAACCATGCGAAACATGCCATGTCATATTTTAATGTTGATAGTACAGTGCCAATTACTGTCATCATCATTATCAAGGGATGTCACAACTTCACAGAAAGCCACTTTAACTAACGTTACAACAAAGCAGAACATTTTAGTAGTCGATTGACATGAGTCATGCTAGCTTACCTTTATGTGATACCCAGATTGCATAAAATGTGGAGCTGAAAGCGTTTTGAGAAATATCGGAGACGCGCATTTCTTCACCAGCAAAGCCGCCATGATATTTATAATGACGCACTTGAGAACTCAAATAGCGGATTTATACGCCGTTCAATCTCGTACTTTTCAACCATCGCGAGATATGATACAAGTGGAGCCTGATTTTTATGCACACATATTAGTTTTAAACCTTTATTATTTATATGCCTTTATGCCTTTATATACCTTTATTATTATTATTGCATACCATGTTTTGTTCTTATTTTATACGTTTTTAATATAAATTTGTTGACATTAAAGTTAAAAAGTTTACCCCCATACAGTGAATAAAGATGACAACGACCATATAAGAATGTTAATAGATCGAAACTGATAAACTCAAAAATTGTTGTTTTGTAGAACAATAGAGTATTTTTTTTACTTTTATGCTAATGCATTTGTTGAAACTCTGCAGCTTCCGTGGTGCATTAATTGTGTATTTTAAATAATAATATAATTATTTATATAATATTTATTAATAATAGTAGGACTTGTAGTAGTGTGCTGGTCTCTGCACCAAATGACTTCAGTGCAACGCTTGACTGACAGTGCTGTCAGCCAATCATTGAAAAGGGAGGCGGCGAGGATTTTTCAAACCTCAGGAAATGGGAAAGGCAATGCAA
This sequence comes from Phoxinus phoxinus, assembly GCF_949152265.1. Classification (NCBI taxonomy): domain Eukaryota; kingdom Metazoa; phylum Chordata; class Actinopteri; order Cypriniformes; family Leuciscidae; genus Phoxinus; species Phoxinus phoxinus. The sequence goes on along the minus strand of NC_136878.1, from coordinate 19,317,858 downwards.
CTTCCATTAAAAAAAAACTACCGGTAATTCGAGAGCCGTTTAGCCTCCCAGCTGACAGTCAGCCACCTGTGTCTTCTTCCAGCACACAACAGCACCCAACTTTTTATTCCCTTTGAATGTCTTTTTTGTTTGAGCTCTCTCAGATTCACTTGGAAGTCTGAATATGGTTAGTGTCATTCAATCAGACGCCGCGTGAGCCAGAGCCAGCCGAGAGCTCGAGCGAAGTGTCGGTTAGTCCGAGCAGCATCAGTGTCTGGCTGCGTGTTTCGGACTCTCTTTCACAATGTCGGGCGTGACGCTACAGGTAAGAAACAAATGATATACGTTATGTCACATAGCATTATTGATACGGTTAACGTTACGTTTGAAAAGCGGATAAACTGTTTGAAGATCAAATAAGTCATAAAATGAAGCAGTCAGATCGTTAAAGTTCGTCCAGACGCTCATGTTTACATTAACTTGTGGGTGAGTCCCAATGTTTTTGATTGAGTAACGTTAATGCAACCGAATTACTCACAAGTCACCCACAAGCTTTTTTTTTATTAATAGCGAAACTAGTGTAGCGTTACAAAAAAAAAGTCTGATTTAGAAAACAATTAGATCTGCCTCATTCTATTATGTTGCTTTAAATATGGTTGATTTTGGACAAGGTTAGGCTATGTCCAATTAAATATCACTAAAGATTTTCAGGTTAAACGAGTTTGACAGGACTTGGCTTCCTCGTGTCCTTCACCAGAGGCTTAAATGTAACTTATTTAAAGCTATGTGTGAATGAAAAAAAAGTCACTTTTAAGTCTTTTGTGATTTAAAGTAGCTGAAATGGTTATTTTGTGACGGTGTTAATGACAGCGTCTCTTTGTTTTGAAATGTGCTCTGCCTGTTTTTCCAGCTTTACTGACGTTAGGAAAGTCCCGATGGATGTATTAGACCAACTCTACTGGACAATTTGTTGAATACTTATATTATTAAACTGAATTATGGGCACGACATCATATTGTCTATGCAAATTGATTCGATTTTTGTTTCGGTCCGTTTCTTAATATAAGACAGTCAGAATGTGTGAAACACTGCCATCTATGTGTGTCAAAGTGAAATGCTGTATGAATGGCTTGTTCAGAAAATAGGCATTACCGGTACTATGCAGAAAAATTGAGGTTTCTTCCTTTCATTTAGCTCTTTCCAACCACTGCCGTTTGAAAATATGTAAGTGTCTGCGAGTAGTTATGAGATATGTGTGTTTTCCTTTATGGTGTAACTGCTTACATCAGTAAGTGTTCAGTAAAATATTTTCACCCTATCAATGCGCATAGTAAGTCTACTTTATAATATCACCTTCACACGTAATGGATTATTTGGTTAGTATAGTAAAATTTTATGTTTACTTAACTTGTTTAACAGCATCTCAGATGCTTGCCTTACTTGTGCTGATACGCAGATCTCAATATTATGTTTTATCAAAAAGGCTGCCATAAACGAGCAAGCATGTTGACTTTTTTTATACTGCTTTTTTTCTCGATGTCACTTGAACACCACAGAGCAGCTGTCTGCAGGGTCTGGCTGAAGGTGACCTCATGGACCCTGAGTTTCAGCAGCGTGTAGAGGATGCCATTGCCCTTCTCCGGCAGGAGATCCAGCGGGAACTGAAGATCAAAGAGGCGGCTGAGCGACTGCGACGGGCGGTGACCAACCGCAAGAATGCTGCCGATGTGGACGGTCAGCTTAGAGCCTCCAGCCGCAAACTCGAGCAGCTCCACTGGGAGCTCCAGGAGCTGAATGCACGTGCTATGGCCACACAGAAAGAGACTGTGTCAGGTGAGAGCAGGAGGGTGTGATCGGCCTTTGACGTTATATAGTGAGTTTTGATCATTTATATTTTTTATATATTTAATTTGTTTTAAATGTTGTATGTAGATTATACTGATCGAACGGATCAGGTTTCCACCCTATTTCTGCCCTATTCAGTCTTGTGAAATATTTTTACAATTTGAAATAACTTTTTGAAATGTATTCCTGCAATAGCAAAGCTGAATTTTCAGCAGCCATTACTCCAGTCTCTTCAGTAACACAATATGCTGATTTGGTGTTCAAGAACATTCTTATTATCAATGTTGAAAACAATTGTGCTTCTTAATGTTTGTAAAAACGCAATAAATTTTTTTCAAGGTTCTTGGATGAATAAACTTTTTTTTAAATAGGAATCTTTTGTAACATTATAAATATCTTTACTGTCATGACCAATGGTGTTTTGATCAATTTATTGTGTCCTTGCTGAATAAAAGTGTCAATTTCTTATATAAAAAAAAAAGTACTGAACCCAAACTTTCGAATGGTATTGTAAACTTTAATATATATAAAGTTGTGGCCTTTAAGTTTTTACACCCCTTTGAACAAATTTGTATATCAGGATAAAGGCTAACCAAATTGCATTTCTGTCTTTATAAAGTACAGAACTTTTTGTCTTTGTCTCATTTGCTTTTCATTATATATAATAAATCTATGAAAACTCTTGTTTTCTTAGATGATGCCACCTCTCCAGACCCTTGCCATTGGGAAGAGGTCACATCACCCTTGGGCAGCCGTGTCCGTACTTTGAAAAAGCAGCTTACTATGGAGCTCAAAGTAAAACAAGGAGCTGAGAACATCATCCAGACTTACGCCAACAGTTCTGTCAAGGTGAGATTTCCCCTCATGGCCCCTTTTTATCTCCTGTGCATCTTGGAGATGATTAACTCCCCTTCCACTCCTCTGTGTGTATTTAAATCAGTTTGGGTCGCTGCCAAAATGCTATGAAATATGATAAAATGCACACAAAGGAGGTCCCAAGTCCCCTCCCCCTGCTCCCCATTCTTTAGAGTGAGGGTCTCATGACCTCTAGCTAGCCGTGAGTGTATTTGCCACTTATTCTTTGAGTCTGTGCGTTTCTATCAGACAGGGCTTCAATAATGCTGCGGCGTCTGGCTGAGAACACCGTGTGCTGGCAGCTCTGTGATTTATGTCTGTTGGATTCAGACAGCTTGAGTATCGGGCCTTGATCTCACACACACACACACGCTCAGACACTCACAGTCGCTCACTAAAACATCCTCTCTTTGACTCTGCAATCGAAGAGCTTGCTGGTACTACTGAATCAGTTTCTCCGGTCCTAGGCCTGGCGACAGCAGCAGCCCATGTGACTTTGTGCCGACCAATGCCGAAGCATTCGGGTTTGGGCCAGCCAGGCAGGGCACGGCAGCAGCAGCAGCAGTTAGAGGTGGCTAACTCCTGTGGAAGGAGATCTGTAAACGGAGTGAGAGAGAGAGAGAGAGAGGCTGAAAGAAAAAATGTAAAAAGGGGAGGGAGGAGAAGGAGGAGTGGTGAGCGAGCGAGATGCAAGGACAGTAGAACAATAAGAAGAAAGAATGGTGTTGGCTTCTCGGTTACTGATCCTTGATCTGCTATGTCTGAGGCTCAGTGTCTGCTATACAGGATAAACTGACATGAGCAGTTTTGAGGATGGAGAGAAAAACACATCAGGAGGGTACGTCTGATGGGGGTCAAAGAAGAGCAAGGGGATGTCAACCAGCCATCTGAAAGTTCACAAAACATGACAGATGACCTCTTGAGCTGCATTGAGAGGGGGAGAGCGCTATGGACGGTATGGTTTCATTCTTCATTTACCTCTTAAATGGGTCTTTTCTGCAGGTTTCAGAGAAGGTCACATGTTTCATGTTGCAACATTGTTTACACTGGGGCTGTACGAGGCTGTTTTGGGCATCGCAATCTGTCAGTGTGTCTCTTTCATTTGCATAATGTAGCTGCTGCATTTCAGGATATATAGCTCTGTTGCGCTATTATGACTCTAACGTCTCGGCTCCTAAAGCTCTGGGTCGAAAACTGCACAGTCAGTGTTTGATCTTTGATTATGTTTGGGTGTGGTGTACACCTGGCTGCTTCTCATGATGAGTGAGAGAAGAGTTTAATAAAGACTGCTGCACTTTTGGCCTGCTGGTCTTCATGTGAATTTCTCATTTTGGGGAAGCTTACAACTGTAGTGTGTGGGTTTTTTTTTGTGTGCCTGCTAATAAAGTAATAATGTCATCAAATGGAACGGCAAAAATATGTCTGGTTTCTCAAACACTCCCCTTTTGTTTCTGTGTCAGGCTGGTTGGGATGTTCAAACAAACAGAACAAATGTGTCAAACAGTGTTTTGGGACATATGAATGCTGTTGTGGCTGCATATTATTACAGGGTTCCCACGGTCATGGAAAACATGTTCCCTGTAATTATCAGGACATTTTCGGTCCTGTAAAAGTCATCAATTTCTGTAGTGAATACACATTTTACAGTTATATTCTGCTATAAAGTATTTCATTGGCTAGAAAGGGATATATAATCATTGGCTATAATGTATTTTTGGAAACATTGGTGTTGTAATAATATTAGTAAATAATTAATTTGTATTTCTTTCTTCGTGGTCCCTGACTATTTATGTTGTCGTTTTTTCTCTGACAGTGTCTTTACCATTTGTTATAATGCAGTTGCAAGATTTACCTATTGATCTATTGTTTCTCTTGTCACTCCCCAGGATCGGAAGATGTTGTCCACTGCCCAGCAGATGCTGCAGGATAGCAAGACGAAAATCGAGCTGCTCCGCATGCAAATTGTCAAAGTCACCCAGGCCAGAGAAGGAGAGCGGGAGACCACACAGCCAGAGGGTAAACAAACATTTTCAATCAGTAAAGAATACATGTAGGAAATTAGGATTATTATGGATTTTTCAAGCAAAATATGCTCTCATAGGACATGCCCCTTATACAGCCAAGATGCAGCACTAAAACGGTTTTCAGGATGAACAAAATCGTAGTCTAGGGCAAAGTTTCCCAAAGTGTGTTGCAGGAACTTGCAAGCCAAATTCTCAAAATAATAATCAAAAAGAGAACACGTTGTCAAGGTACAGTGTGTGTTGAGCCAAATCTCTCAAGCATTCAGACAGGCTTCACAGCCTTGATATCAGCAATACAGCAGCATCACCCATCTTATTAGATGAGTTGCTTTGAAAGAATTGGATCTATTTTTCTCTATATATATTATTATAGATTTTTAACTTAAGCTTAAAGGGTTAGTTCACCCAAAAATGAAAATAATGTCATTAATGACTCACCCTCATGACGTTCTAAGCCCGTAAGACCTCCGTTCATCTTCGGAACACAGTTTAAGATATTTTAGATTTAGTCCGAGAGCATTCTGTCCCTCCATTGAAAATGTATATACAGTATACTGTCCATGTCCATAAAGGTAATAAAAACATCATCAAAGTAGTCCATGTGACATCAGTGGGTTAGTTAGAAGTTTTTGAAGCATCGAAAATACTTTTTAATCCAAAAATAACACAAAATAAGACTTTATTCAGCATTGTATTCTCTCCCGGGTCTGTTGTCAATCCTTCACAGTTACGCTGATGGCGTAAGACGCTGATGACGTGTATTTCTGGTGCGCCCGAGCTTCATTTATAGACTGAGGGAAACGGACGCTGTAAAAGTGTCTCATCCGCGACATGCACATTTACGCACCATTAAAAAAAATGATATCCACGCAAACAATGTAGAATAGCTTGAATATAGCGTGCGTCTCCCTCAGACTGTAAACGAAGCTCGGGCGCACCAGATAACACGTCATCAGTGTCTTACGTCAGCAGCGTCACTGCGGAGTCCTGAACGCAGATTCACAACAGACCCGGGAGAGAATACAATGCGGAATAAAGTCTTATTTTGTGTTATTTTTGGACCAAAAAGTATTTTCGATGCTTCAAAAACTTCTAACTAACCCACTGATGTCACATGGACTACTTTGATGATGTTTTTATTACCTTTATGGACATGGACAGTATACTGTATATACATTTTCAATGGAGGGACAGAAAGCTCTCGGACTAAATCTAAAATATCTTAAACTGTGTTCCGAATATGAACGGAGGTCTTACGGGCTTAGAACGACATGAGGGTGAGTCATTAATGACATTATTTTCATTTTTGGGTGAACTAACCCTTTAAATGTCAACTTTGCATTAGGGGTAACCTTTCAGTATTGACTTTGGGTGTGGTTTACCAGATGCATTGGAAGCTAGTGGCATGGCATGACACGACTGAATTCAATGTTTCCCTTTTTAATAGATGCTGTCTACACTGTTGATTATAAAGTGGGTGATATACTTTTGTCATGTTGTGATACTTCTAGTGTTGATTTGGTGTTACTTGGTGCGTAAAACAGACCTAATTAGAATGCATTAACAATATTTTTTTGCTCATGTTTTATATAGAAAGGAATTGGTTAATTTCACTGCACATTTTAAATTAAATACTTGGTTTTTGTGATTAAATACACATTTATTAAGTATCTATTAAACATTTATTATTTTGTGAAATGTTTGAAATTACTTTTGTCAGTGAATTGTAAAACAGTAATGCAAGTTGCTGAATGGTTATTCACTATTATTTCTTATGGAATATATATATATTACATATATATATATATATATACTTTTTTTTTTTGAAAACCGCTGATTTATACACTTGTTTTTGTGCAGGGCGCCCATCTGAAACTATTAGTCCGCTTGAGTTGCGGGTGGAGGAACTCAGGCACCATATGAAGATTGAGGCAGCTGTGGCAGAAGGTGCCAAAAATGTGGTCAAGCAGCTTGGAGTACGCAAAGTGCAGGACCGACGTGCTCTAGCAGAGGTAATTGTATATATTGGACTTGATGTAAAGGCTTTTCAGAAACCAACATGCATGCATGACTCTTTCTGAATGCACTTACGGTACTGTCAGGGAACAACAGACGGTTCCACTGTTAAAGTGATGAAAATTTCCAAAAATGAAAATTCGGTCATTTACTCTCCCTCATGTGGTTCCAAACCTTTATGACTTTCTTCTTCTGTGGAATATAAAAAGAAGATATTTTGTAGATTGTTGTGAACTAAAAACCCATTGGAGCTCAATTGTCTATTTAATTTGTGTCTTTGTTCTATTGTAGTTTGTTTTCCTATATGCTTGTAATTAGTTTCTTTGTTATTTCTTTATTACTATTTACTTCTCTTCAGTATTTATTTTTTATTTTTTTAAACTTAGGCTAGTATTAGTTTTTTTATATTATAAAAGTGACAAGAGTTTCGATGGTTTCAAACATTTTGATATCATAACTATATTTAAAGAAAAAATAACTATATCGTGATATATATATTGTTATCGTGAAATAGAATTACTTGTATTGTGAAATAAGATTTTGCTCATATTGCCCTCCCCTACACTGATTCTTATTAATGCTACTGAAGTTATTCAGTCAAGAGCAGTGAGTGGTTTTCCATTAATGACAGACAGCAGCAATACTGATACAAATGAGTATCATAATATACTGATACGTAATTGAACCGTTTACATTCACTTAAGATATAAACGACTGTGTTTGTGCGTAACCTTGTGTGTATTTGACAGTTTCAGCGCAATAAGACTCGAAAGAGAACTTAGTTCTGTACTTGCGTTGTGTGACAGGCTTTTAGTGTGCATGCACTTCAGGTGTACGCGCTCAGAAAGCTATGTCAGATAGGGATGGGAATCGAGAACTGATTCTTCTTCAGAACCGGTGCCCAGTGAATCAATTCCTTGGAACCGTTAGCATGCCTGCGTATCGATTCCGCGTATCGGTTCCGCTCGTTGCAAATGTGTCATGTGTGTGAAGTTCACACACGCGCTGCGTTGTTTTGATTCAGAACGCGGCAAACATGGCAGAGGCAGAAGTTCGACGCAGAAGTATAATGAGGCCTTTAACGGGACGCAACGTTGCTTTCCGACCAGTCATCGCGTGCTGTCTCACACACATTCACTCGCACACATACATACGCACTCACTCACTCTCATGCGCGCGCACACACACACACACACGCGCGCGCACACACACACACTTGCGCACACACACTCTCTCGCGCTCACTCACTCACTCACACAAACGCACACATGCTCACTCACACACGCGCGCGCACATACACACTCACTCACTAGCGCTCACACACTATCTCGCGCTCACGCACACACTCTCGCTCACTCACTAGCGCACACACACACTCTCTCGCGCTCACTCACTCACACACAAACGCACACATGCTCACTCACACACACACTCACTTTGAGAAGTAGGCTAGCTCACCTATACTTTTAGATTTGTTCTGAGGTTGCTACACATAATTTGTGTATATGTGCTCTGTGCTGTGTCTTCTGATCAGATATTAAAGCGAGTTAATACAAACAAACAAATTTGTACGTATTCTCTCACCCAATGAGAATCGATAAGAGAATCGATAAGGAATCGGATCGATAAGCAATATCGATAATGGAATCGGAATCGTTAAATCCTTATCAATTCCCATCTCTAATGTCAGAACAGTCTGTGAATATAAAAAATTAAACTGGTAAGGCTTTAAAATCCATGCAAATAATAAACTTTTGTGATAAGCGAAAAACTGCAATTTCACATGGGCGTAAACCTACTGCGTTTCTAAACATGATGTGAATGTACATCATGTTGTACTGTATGTTGGGACAGGGGCGTCAGAACTGCATCTGATAGAATGTCCACTAGCATGATACTACGATCTCTTTTTAATTAATGTGCCCCTATAATGCCAGATTCCTAAACGGTAGAAGAAGATTCCTAAACGGTAGATCAAGGATTCGGTCTCTCTAAACTCCTACTTTCCGAGAGCCGACTCTGCTCTGATTAGTCAGATGGATCAGTCTGTTGTGATTGGTTCTGCCTCTGATAGCGTGGTTCAGAAAACCATATCTGAATTTCAACTCCAAAGGCTTTCTCAGTGATACGAACAGTAAACGAAGGCGTTGGGTTTTTCCGTATCAACTTGAGCCTGAATCCTCATCCTTAGGAAGTGCATGTAACGTGTATTTGCTTTCGGAGCGCAGAAAACCGCGTGTTCTTAACATTTCGACAACACAAACAAGCTAATATCCAAAAAAAGCATAACAGGGTCACTTTAAATAATGAGATGAACATTTATGCATGTGAATTAGTAACAGTAATAAACCTGTACATTTTTTTTTTGGAAGTATTTTGATTCCCTCCTGAGAATTGAGCGTGTACCTGCAGTGTTGCTCAGCCATGCATGTTTGACCTTGAAGCAGCAAACCCAGCACATGATTTTTCACTAAGACAGACAAGACAGAGTCTACTGTGAGTGTTAAAATTTGCGCTCTAACGCTGCTCAGAGATAACCTGCTGCTGAAATGGCCTCACTAATCTTTTTTCTTTTCTTTTTTTCGATTTACACTTTGCATTTTGAAGACCAGAAGCATTTACAATCACTTAGCTTGTATTAAAACAGGTTACAATCCTTCCCTGGTCAGTCATAACTAAGGATGCACTGATATGAAAATACGGTACGATGACCGATCATTCTTAGAATGCAGATAAACCTAAATCCAAATTTTGATATAATCTGAGAGCCTGATTACAAAAACAAATGTCTCATGATTAAAAGAGATGTCCAAAGAACTTGAACATATATCAATCATATACACTACAGTAGCCTAGTTTGAACCAGTTTTAATGTTACACTCCTATGGCCAACTTTGTTTATCAAAAAAGAAAAAAAGTATTGCCTCACAAAGAAATAAAATCATGCAAAAATAATGCAAACACGTTTATTACTTGCATATATAAAATCCAAATGCATGTGCCATGGTTAAATAAAATGGAATAGCCTATGCACAAACAATAATTAAATATTTTTAATTAAACCATATTGTTGATAAAAATAATAATATGAGAGTATTAGTATACTCTAACTAATGTATGCAAAAGCACAAGTAAACTTGAATTAAGTTACATAGTCAGAATGTGTAACTCCTGTTGTGGATGCGCTGAAACGCAACTAAATCCAAAGAATTCACAGCATTTTATTTCTATAGTGTTCTCATTATAATGTTTTGTATTATGTAATATGAGTGTCCCTATCATGGTTATTAATGTCATGCATTGCTGTTTGAGCTGCATGCACGTGATGCTTAAGCTAAAGATGATCAGCGGTAAACTGAAGAACTTGGAGAACTGGTATTAACATTAAGTGGCATGGCATCTTAGGCACAGATGCCATTGGCATGTGCCAATAAAACTTGTGATGTGCCGATGAATTGCGTCATGTGCCACTGACACATGTCGCCTTATGTTGTGGCACCTCCAATAACCTAGTGAGTCGTGACGCATGCCGCTGTCTGCCGGAGCATTGTGTAAATGGTGTAACATACACACTCAACGGCAGAACGACGTTTAACTAATGATACGTTGCTTTCAAACACAGGGTTTATTACATCCGGAGTTAATTTTTGCAACAACCATTAGGCTTCTCCATATATTTAATATCTGCCTTGTTGCCCGTTGTTTGTATTTATATTTTTTATTATAAGTTTCTTTTTTTAAACTTATACTATGTATTTAAATGCATATTGTAAATAAATACACAGTTGTTTTGATAACTCAACACATTTTTCTCTATTTGCATAGGATTGACAGTTCATCTGTGTCATTTGGAATTATAAAATCTATTTTTTGGTGGCCACAACTAAAAAAGTGAATTGTTCTAATTAAAGTGGTACTAACTAGCAGGGGTATGTGCCGTCACAAATTGACACTTGCCAATTAAGTATTTCATACTGGTATAATTGTAAACTAGTATTAGAGAAAATGCTCCAAACCATTATAAAGTGACACCTACCAATCCGAAATGCATTATGAAAACTGTCATCAACCATTCAAACGTGTGAAGGACCTTGACACTGGCTCTTCACAATGCAATAATATAGGTATGTAGATACTATATTAAACTGGATGTCTATTATAAGTGCCTACATCATGTCAAATACTTTACAAAACATCACAACAAGGAATGCAAGTTCACACCATAATTTTTTTCAATTTATTTCTTATTACATAATATTACGACCATTATGACGAAATATTAAAACCATATGAGAACCACTAACCACATATTATATTATAGGCCTATCTATATTTAGATCAATATCAGACTCTGATTACTTGTTAACGTCTAACTTACAAACAAATAAATACTCCACCCATGGATCTTCCTCAACTGTCTTAAGTTTTGGTTTATTTTGCGCTGACCAATGTTGCACTTATGTATGATAAACTGACACCTACAGGCGTGCATGCAGCATCATGCAAAAATAAAGGTTTACAGTAATGGATGTGACTGTAAATGTGGTATTCATAATGACACGTGATGTGACTCATAATTTTATGTAGCCTATATAACAGATTTGCATTGCACATGTTGCACTAAACTGCACTTATCCTTCTCTTGAAATATGATTGGAATCACTTTGAAATTAAACCATCATGCCGAACAGCATCTAAGTGTCTCAGCTGAAGGAAATAATCCATTATTTATCGGCTTTAATAAATCCGCCTGAATTTCTTATTGGGACGATAACGATTAAATAATTAAACACTTGTCATACCTTCAAAAAGCCAGTTTTAGAGTTCCTGATATCGGAAATGGAATACTTATTGTCAGTGGCCTTGTTTCACTCTACTGTCATTCATAAATGTAGCTCACATCTGTTAGCTCTGAGCCTCTTTTGTATTTTTGAGCATGTCTTTCTGTGTCCAGGCTCAGGCCCGTTTGCAGGAGTCTTCTCAGAAACTGGACCTTTTACGTTTGTCTCTGGAGCAGCGGCTTGGAGACCTTCCCCATGACCATCCCAAACGAGCTGCCATTAAAGAGGAGCTGACAGTGGGCTCCTCGCCTGTCGTTGGGTTGCATAGAGATCGCCTGCGCTCTGCGTCTTCAGCGTCCTCTTCGCTCTTCAAACCATCCAGCCTGACAGGTATTGACACAGTTGAAAGTTAGCAGGAAGATAAATATAGTTGTGATGCCACGATATGTAAATAAGTGAAAAGTGTCTTTACTTTTAGAGACTGAAGGCCCTGTTGTGCTACTTTCTGTACCATCAAGAGCATATTAAAGGGTTAGTTCACTCAAAAATGAAACTTCTGTCATGAAGTACTCATATAAAGTCGTTATTTTTGTTTGTACAAAAAGTATTCTCGTCGCTTCATAAAATGAAGGTTGCACCACTGTAGTCACATGGACTGTTTTAACAATGTCTTTTCTACCTTTCTGGCCCTTGAAAGTTGCAATGATGTTGCTGGTTCAGAAACCTCTCAGATTTCATCAAAAATATCTTTATTTGTGTTCTGAAGATGAACGAAGGTCTTACGGTTTTGAAACGACATAAGGGTGAGTAATGGATGACAGAAATTACATTTTTGGGTGAACTAACCCAAATGAGTTAACTTGACTAACCCAGTGTCATGTTCCATCACACTTTTGAATGTTTACCCTTTAACCAACTGCATCACAGGAGGGAGAAGGCCCTCCTGATGAATAGTTATCACTGGTGTACGGTTACCCTCCATTTAAGATACCGGTATTTAATTTTGACACTGTCTGTGAATGGTGTGAAAGATCGTCAAGGACCCCTCTGACCTCATCCATGCATTGCTCACTCCTCTCCCTCTCTATAGCACTCCTCGGGAAGTGCTATAGGACATTTGAAAAGGAGAAAAAAAGCTGACAAAAGAGCTTGACAAGGTGTTTTGTAAAGAAATTTATATTTTTATTCAGTAAGGATGCATTAAATTGACAGTGAATATGTTCATAATGTTAAAAATAATTGCTGTTCTTTTTCATTTCTATCCATCAATTCAGCAAAGAATATTGAGTGTGTGTGTGTATGTATGAGTATATATATATATTATATAATATGAACACAACTTCTTAATATTTTTCCACAAAAATATTAAGAAGCTCAGCTGTTTTCAACATTGATAATAAGAAATATTACCTGAGCACGAAATCAGCATATTAAAATAATTTCTGAAGGACCATGTGACACTGAAGACTGGAGTAATGATGCTAAAAATTCAGCTGTTATTACAGGAATAAATTGCATTTTAAAATATATTATAGTAGAAAACAGTCATTCAAAATTATAATATTTCACAATATTGCTGTTACTGTATTATTAACAAAATAAATGGAGCCTTTGTGTGAATAAGAGACTTGTTTAACTGTACTGGTCACTTTGCTCGGTCTGATATGGCTCTTATCCGAACTCTTATTACCCACTTACGCATGATTATATTTGCCATAGGGCTTGTATTTTATTCATATTTGCACTTCTGATTGGTATAATTGTACAAGTATAGAGGCAATGCAAGTTGAATGTATGCTAATCTTTGTTTTTGTGCAGTTTTTTGTTGTTGTTGTCATGTATACGTATGGTTGCTGTATTGTGGAAAACATGCATGCATGTGTTTTCAGGGCGACTGGAGGTCAGGCTGATGGGATGTCAGGACCTGCTGGAGTCAGTTCCAGGCCGTTGTCGGGTAAGTAGGGCTGCACGATTTCGGCCAAAATGATAATCACGATTATTTTGATCAATATTGAGATCACGATTAATTATCACGATTATTTGTTGATTTGTCACATAGGCTAATTATAACTGCTTTTTACATCCATATTGTGCTACATTTCCTGCTAATGTACAAATATGTGCATCAAAATAAAATGGGTCCTCTTATTCACCAAAATTCAGTGCATCTCCAGAATAAATCAAAATAAATAATTTATTAATATTTTAAATTGTATTTATATTTTATATACATTGTATTTATAATAATTATTAGGATAGACTAGAGATATTATCTTCTGTTATAATTATTATTAGGCCTACCTATTATTACATGGCTTGGTTAAATTCTAATGTAGAATGCAGTCTGTTATTTCTTGATAACACACTGTTGCCATGAAAAACAGAGCGTTGTCATGGACACGGAAGCAATACAATCGTTTTTAAATCAATACACTCATTTTTAAATCAATATTTTGTGTCAAATTATTGATTTATTTGGAAGGTAGCCATGTAAGCGGGATCCCGATGTCAGTGAATAAAATTCTGTCATTGTTATTTGAAAAGTCTCTTGTTATTTGAAGTCTCTCGCGCACTATCGCTCACGCGCAGACACACGCGCGCGGTCTCTCTCGCGCACTATTGCTCGCGCCCAGACACACTCGGTCTCTCGCGCACTATTGCTCGCGCGCAGACACACTCCGTCTCATCTCGCCCAGTCCGCTTCGCTTTTGTCCAGTCCGGCAAAACATTCAAGTTTCTACATCTAGAAACTAAGCTGTGCGGTGCAGGGAACAACTCTGATTATTGGCTCGTCATGGAGCCAGCGCTAGATTGGCTTTGCAAAAAACTTTCATATGGAGCGTTCTATGAACAGAATGACGCATTTAAAATATCACACGATCACGCGAATTTGATCGTGGGAAGCCTAAATCGTAATCGTGATTAAAATTCGATTAATTGTGCAGCCCTACGGGTAAGCAACATGTCCTCTGCCCCTGGAAGTCCCTCTGAGTCCAAATCACTAAGGATGAGAACTGGTCTCTCCACCCGCAGCACCAACGGCAAGACCCCCAAGACGGACGAGCTCTCATGTGAGTCTCAGGGGTTGCAGATTGTAATCTAATGGATTTCACTGTAAACTCCGTCTCGCTGTGGAGAGTGACAGAAGGAATCTGTAGTTTCCTACCATGTCCAATGAGTTTAAAATAGTTCAAATTAACAGACTGAATGGCATTTAATAGACATTTGTTCACTTAGTCATTAGAATTCAAATTACTTACATTTTTATGTGACTTTTTAAATTATGTATTTTTTTTTAGTCTTTTTCTCCCCCAGTAAGATGTTTCTTTAATTGTTTTCTTTCTTTTTATGTGTTTTCTCTCAGCTGAGATCAGTGCTGTATTGAAGGTGGATAACAAGATAGTTGGTCGCACACATTGGCGGCCGCTGAGTAAGGAGGCTTGGAATCAGAGCTTTAGCATTGAACTCGAACGGGTCAGTGCCAACAAATTCTACTGCATATTTCATATACATATCTAGTAAATGAATAAGAGTTTTGAATTCAGATAATGAGCTCACCCTTAATGGATATCACAATCTCAAACTCCTGGTCTGAGTGCTTTTACAGCTTGCAATTTATAACTGTCAGTCATCCCAGGCAACACTTGCCACATCTGTTTTATGGGAAGTGCCTGTGAGGGCATTGGCTGAAGGCTTTTCCTCACCTTCATTAACGCAGCTTTTCTCCCAGAGTGCAATCAGCTGCCTCCAGAGTAATCCAAACTAATCCTGCAACATTACTGTAATCTTTTGCTCACCCCTTGGACACAAACACTCAGCCTGAATACTGGCCAAGTCAGCCTGCAGCTCTCTCCAAGCTGATTCAGCTGTTCCGGCGGAAAATGAGAACTTATTTCATTATTTCTGGATTACTGTTGCAGTTTTTCTGTCAAAGGCTGTGCTTCACATCTTTTTTAAGAATGGGGAAGCTTGCTGTACCTGTCTTTGAGGTTTTGATTGTTTTAGAAAAACATAACTTAGTGTCTGACTTCTCATCATGCTCATTTTGATGAATCTGTGGGTGGGTGGGCGGACGGCTCAAACTGCTTTTTTTAATTGTACAATACTTAAAGGGATCGAGTTCCCAAAAATGAAAAATGTCATAATTTACCCACACTCAAGTTGTTCCAAACCTGTGTGAATGTCTTTCTTCTGCTGAACATAAAATAACATATTTTGAAGAATATGGGTAACAAAACAGCTGATGGGTCCCATTGACGTCCGTAGTCCATCAACTAACCAGTTAACCAGTTAACTTAACCAGTTTGGTTACTGACATTTTTCAAAATATCTTTGTTTGTGTTCAGCAGAAGAAATACATTTATACAGGTTTGGAACAACTTGAGGGTGAGTAAATGATGACATAATTTGAGGGTGAAATATCCCTTTAAAAGGCATGTTTCAGTTTTAATCAATTGTAATTGGCATAACGTTTATTTTGCCATGTCAGTGAACATACCCTACTAATACCATTCAAAGGTTTGGGGGTCTATGAGAATTTATTTATTTTTAATTATTCTATTCAGCAAGTATTTATTGAATTGATCAAAAGTGACGGTAGACATTTATACTGTTACAATTCCTATCTCAGATGAATGCTGTTCTTTTAAACTTTCTATTTATCAACAAATCCAAAAAATGTATCAACAAATCTTAAGCAGCATAACTATTTTCATCATTGATAATATAATGAAAATAAATGTTTCCTGGCCACTAAATCATCATATTAGAATGATTTCTGAAGGATCATGTGCCACTAAATACTGGAGTAATGATGCTGAAAATTCAGCTTTGCCATCACAGGAATAAATTACATTTTATGTATAAAAATAGAAAAGTTGTTTTAAATTGTAATATTTCCCAAATTTACTTTTTACTGTTTTTAATAAAATAAATGCAGCCTTGGTGAGCATAAGAGACAGTTATACATATATAAGAGACATAACACTTTTTTTTCAGAATGGTAGTGTAAGTCAATTCGAGGACCATTATGAGGTGTAAAGAGGCGAGAATTACAACTACAGTTGATATCTGAGTGTGTTTTGTTTTTTGTTTTGTTTTTCTCTGCGTCTCATGTGACCTTTGACCCCTGTAGTCTCGGGAGCTGGAGATTGCTGTGTACTGGCGAGACTGGAGGTCCCTGTGTGCCGTGAAGTTCCTGCGTTTAGAAGACTTCCTAGACAACCAGCGACACAGCATGTGTCTTTATCTAGAGCCACAGGGCACACTGTTCGCAGAGGTGAGAGAACCTCACAACACCTTCATCCTAGTGCCAAGTCATGTTAAAACATGGAACCGAGTCTGGTACAGTTTAGAGCTTAATGCATATAGTCAGCTGTTTATTGTGCGGTTTGGTTTCAGGTGAGATTCATTAACCCTGTCATTGAGCGGCATCCTAAACTACAACGACAGAAACGGATTTTCCCAAAAGAAAAAGGTGTGCTTGACCTCACATTTGATCCAGTATTGTCCTCATAGAGGGTCTGGTACTCATAAGTGTTTGTCATAATCTCTCTCATAAGCACTTGAATGCTTTAAAAACATTATGAGTGACATTATGGAGCTATTAACATGACATGTAGAGGCAGTGCTGGGAAGTTCAGCGATTAAGATTGATGTTTCAGAGTAATGCGTCATTATTTGTGTATATTAAATGGCTGATTTAATGCTTTTCTCAGGAAAAAATTTCCTTCGGGCAGCGCAAATGAATATGAACTTTGCCACTTGGGGGCGTCTAATGATGAGCGTGCTGCCCCCCTGCAACAGCACCATCGCCGCCCTGAGCCCCCCGCTGCCCGACTCTGAACCCACGTCCCCTCCATCTGTGTTCACGCCCCCTTCCTCTGGGTGAGACTTGCACAGGTGTCCCTGGGGTTTTGGTCGAGACAGATTTGTTTGAGGAAAATATGTCCATTAATCAGTGTAGAAAGTGATTCTCTTTCTGCGTTGTGGCTGTTTATCACAGAGACTCCGCAGTTGTTAAACTGAATTTCAGCGAGGAGCGTCCGGCCAAGCCCCCGCGCCTCCTCTTGGCAAAGAACCCTACAACGGACGAATCACTTTCTGGGGTAAGTCTTGTAGACAAAGACTTGCTTTTAATTTGTAGTTCTATATTGCTCTGGTCAATTTAAAGTTGTAATTGTGTTTTGGGACGTGTTTCCCAGACTTCTACCAGAGTGAATTCCTCTGAGGATCGGCAAATTCTCAAAGGCAGACCTGTATCCCAGCCTACACCTCAGTAAGTCAATATTTATTTAATTTATTAATGCTATTATTAATCCTCATATCTAAGATTAAGGAAGATTTTGGAAGATCCCTAACCTTAAGTCTTAAATTTCAACATGTAACCCCTCTCACATTATTGTCTCTTTCTCCAATTGCTCACTGTATGTTGTATATATTCTGTTTCACAGGAGGAAAGAAGGGATGCAAATGGAGGACTTCAACTGCATTTCTGTTTTAGGAAGAGGGCACTTTGGAAAGGTAAAACTGCAGATGTCCTTCTGTACTGTAATCAGATGATTCTGGGGGGTGGCGTTGACGCGGTGTCTTATTGTCTTTCATTGAAGGTCCTGCTGGCTGAGTTCAAGAGAACTGGGAAACTATATGCCATCAAAGCTCTGAAGAAAGGGGACGTTGTGACCCGGGATGAAGTGGACAGGTGAGGTTCTGTATCCCTGTGTCGGGAATGTCTTCCTTTGCAAATAGCACCATGAATTGGATATGGTAATTTGTAGTCTTTTGAGATTTATTGTTCAAAGTTCTATACAAATAAATTAAAATTTGTATTTTAAGTAGTATTTTATATTATAGTTGTATATTGTATATATATATAATAATAATTAAAAAATAAAAAGTAAATGAAGCCTAAAAATAGTATTTATTTATTTATTTATTTATTTATTTAATACAATGGCAATCATTCTGGAAACTTCTTTTACACTGTATAAATGGGTCTGTATACATGAAAATATATAGCAGCCTCTTCTATTTTTAGGAAGGGGATGCTTGTAAGGGTATCATTATTTTGTAAGTTCTTGGAATTGAAATGTTTTAAAGCTCTGATTTAGTGGACACCTGAGCTGTATTCGGCTTGTATTATATTTTGAATTCATTTTATTCTTTTTATAGTTTAATGTGTGAAAAGAGGATTTTTGAGACCATCAATGTGTCCCGTCATCCTTTCTTGGTGAACCTATATGGGTGTTTCCAGACACCTGACCATGTGTGCTTTGTGATGGAATATTCACCTGGAGGAGACCTGATGACCCACATCCACAATAACATCTTCTCTGAGCGGCAGGCTAGGTAAACACACACACATACATGTTTTATGGGGACTTTCCTTACACATAATGATTTTTATGCTGCACAAACTGTATATTCTATTCCCTAATTTCAGCCGCCACTCAATGTTCTGCATTTTTACATTTTCATAAATGCATAATTTAGTATGTTTAGCTTCTGCTATATTGCATATTTAGTATGTTTAGATTCTGCTATCACTATCTTTGTGGGGACATTTGGTTACCAGGTAACCAGACACACACACACACACACACACACACACACACACACACACACAGTGTGTTTTATTACAGAGCATTTACATAAGTGCCACACTTGTTCACATGTTCTCGTAGTCAGACGCACACACTGAATATTTTTAGCATTGTTATTTTTAGCAGTGACTCGTTCATCTGTCTGTGACTGTAAACTGAGGGTTTTTCTGGCAGGTTTTATTCTGCATGTGTATTATTGGGCCTGGAGTTTCTGCACCAAAACCGGATTGTCTATAGGTAACTACACTATTACTTCTATTATTACTAAATTCCCATATTATATGCATATATGAAATAATAACGCATGTATGATTTCTCTTTCCTTTTTGTAGGGACCTAAAGCTGGACAATCTGTTAATGGATTCTGATGGCTTTGTGAGAATTGCAGATTTTGGACTTTGCAAAGAAGGTATATTTAAACAATACCATTTGTCCTGTGGAAAAACTTTTTTTGTTCATCTCAAATTACTATTTAAGCAGAGTCACAAGTCTTGCCTCCAATTAGGTATGGGACATGGCGATCGTACGTCAACCTTTTGTGGAACCCCAGAGTTCCTGGCCCCGGAGGTTTTGACGGACAGCACTTACACCCGTGCAGTGGACTGGTGGGGGTTGGGTGTGCTTATCTATGAGATGCTAGTGGGAGAGGTCAGTCCTGGTCCTCAGACTAACAATACAGCATCACTAACTCTTGGCCATGAGTTGTAATGTTGTTTATGTATTTAAAAAAAAAAAAAAAAAAACTTAGTAAAATGAAAGTGAATGAAATTGATTCACCAAGGGCACACTTAATTAATCTAAAGTGAAAGTAAAGACATTTATAATGTTACCAAACATTTCTATTTCAAAGAAATGCTGTTCCTTTGAACTTCTTTTCATCAAAACATCCTAAAAAATGTTTTACAGTTTCTCCCCATAACATTATGTAGTACAACGGTTTTCAACATTGATAATAATAAATAAAAAATCTTGAGCATCAAATCAGCATATTAGAATGATTCCTGAAGGATCTTGTGACGCTGAAGACTGGAGAAATTATGCTGTAAATTCCTCTTTGCATCACAGGAATAAATTACATTGAAAAAATAGAAACTTTTTTTTAAATTGTGATATTTCACAATATTACGGTTTTGATTTCTGATCAAATAAATGCAGCCTTGATGAGAAGAGACTTCTTTCTAAAACATAAAAAAAAAATAACACTTTGAGTGTAGCCTATACTTGTATCCTTTCTATTCCAGTCTCCATTCCCCGGTGATGATGAGGAAGAAGTGTTTGACAGCATAGTGAACGATGAAGTGCGCTACCCCAGGTTTTTGTCCCCTGAGTCGGTCTCTGTGGTCCAAAAGGTAACCGCTCATCCCTCTCATAGAAGAACTGAAATTGAAATTCAGTCTCTGACTCTGTGTCTTTTCTTTGCAGTTGTTGCAGAAGAACCCTGAAAAACGGCTGGGAGCAGGAGACCAAGATGCCAATGAAGTGAAGAAACACAGGTTTTTCCAGGTGACAGTCACTAACAGTTTTGACTTCCTTTAGAGAAGCTTCTTTTTAAACATTCTCTCTAAAACGCTCGTTCCTCTCCACAGGGCATGGACTGGGTAGTCCTGTTGGCCAAAAGAGCCAAACCTCCTTTCCTGCCGTCAATTAAAGCACCAGCAGACGTCAGTAACTTTGACGAGGAGTTCACGCGCCTGAAGCCTGTCCTGACCCCTCCGCAGACTCCGTTCTTCCTCACCGCCGAGCAGCAGGAGTTCTTTGCAGACTTTGACTTCTCTGCTTTGCACTGACTTCCACTCGATTACACTCCGAAGGGGTTGTGACACATCAAATCTCTGCTTTCTTTTCTCTCTGTCTTGTTTATCCAATTATTCTCTCCCTTGAGTTATGCAGTCGAATCAAGTGAAGCTGGCCCCGTGTCACCCTTTAAAAGCTGCTGTACGCTTTTTCTGTGAAACTGGCTGCAAATGTGTACTTAAACTCCAAAGACAGTCCAGACTGGACTTTAAAACCAAGAGGAAACCATGTGATCACCCCCGACCAAAACTTTGCGGCCACCACTGTGAGTAAGCTCAGACCTGCTCCGACCATCCCTGATATTTATACATGCAGTTATAACCGTATATTAATGTTATTTTTGGGATGTTATACTGTTTATCGTGTGCAGATGTTTATTTTTAGCCAGCTGTTAAAATAAAGAGAAGTCTTCCTGTTACGATGAACTATGATGCCAAAATATACTTGCACTGTTTCTGAACCGATAATAATTGTCCGAACGCTGTGCCGTTTTGAAAGATTTCTGATGTAGCGCTGATCCGAGCGATACATCTTAAGCTCCTTAAGTTCCAGGCTGTAACTATGGGACTGTGTGCTCCGTGTTAGATCATGCGAATTCTTCCACGCTCAGTCTATGTGATGTATGTTCATGTTAAACCCTCACATTTTGATCTCTGGTTGTCCCTAATCTGGATTTAGGATTGCTGCCCCAGATAAATGTTGCTTGTTGATTTTGGACCAGTTCTCAACTTTCCGAACCCAGTACTTCCAGACGTCTTGTGACTTTTTGGCTTTAAACGGCGACTTGCTCTATCCTGCCTTTCTATTTATAGTCCTCCTCTGGACAAATGTAGGACTGTTGAATTAGACTAGGCAAATTCTACTCGATGTCTTAGCATGATACGGTTAGCACATTCGCTCACTAAGCTGATATTTAAACAGTCCAACTGTTTGGTCTCTGCATCACGTACTGTATGATAGAAGCTGATTACGTTGTTCCTTATTTAACATGTTTGTCTAAATTGTACTTTTCTACATCAGGCCACCATTGCATCATCAATGTGGTTTACTACTGATAGGTTACACTGTGAACAAAATTACACTAAAATATTTAAATGAAATTTGCCATTTCTATGAGCCACATGAAGGATAATAAAATATCTAAGTAAATGTAACTGAACGGGATGAATGTATTTTCAGAAATAAAATACAATGTGATCATGTTGTTCAGTTTATTGTATATTGACGTTTCAAAATATTACAGAGGAACAAAAAATTGCATAACTTTGATCACAACGGCACAAATCATTCATGAAATCTCAGTAATAGTAATGAGGTAAAAACACTCGAGTGTGATAGTAACATTTTAAAGAAACTGAAATCAAGTAAAAGAAAAAAACTATTATTGCTTTTATGCCTCTATATTATGCAGAGAAATTTCTAACTAATGTTTGTTGAAGAAAACAATTCATTATACTGCATTTATCAACCAAACATATTATTGGACCGGAATCTAACAGTCAAAGGAGTGTCACGTTCACTTACATATTCCTCTCTTTAAGCTGCTGACATGTAATAAGAAATACCCTATTTATATAAAAATAAAGTTTTGCAGGAAAAAAAAGCTGTAATGTTGAACCGTACTGCACTGATTATGTTTGTATTCTAATATGTTAATGTCTCATGTATAGGTTGTCAAGATAAACCAGTACAATTAATGATAAAATCACATTACAAGCATATTGAAATTTCACCACTGATAAGTAAAGTGCTATAGGAAATTATTTCATACGAACTTATCACCCTATCTAAAAATTGATCTTAAATGGGGTCAATTCCCCCTCCAAAAAAAACATATAAAAATGTGTATATACAATATATAACTGACTGTATTTAACAAGTTTAATAATTGCACAAAAATCATTGCTGATGTAAGAATTTATTTGCTTCTGCTATAAAATAAGCTGATAGTCTAGTTAAGTTACTTTTGTCCAACAGCTTGCTAGTACCATGAAAGAGATTATTTGAGCAGAGCCAAGAAAATAATGAATAAGCATATAAAATTGCAACCTAATCTCATATTGCATTTATGGGAAACCACAATACAGCTCCAAAATGCTGTTGTGATTGTGTGCTTTTTGTTCTGCGTTTGCTATTAAAATGTGCAAAATCAGCACAGACCAATCGTCAAAGTAATATCTGGGCAAAGTATTCACAAAACACTTTTATAGAAATGGTCTCCATTCCAACCTATTTGATAACAAGAAGTTCATGCATTTAAGAAAGAATCACTTTCAAAATGGAATGGGTCATTCACAAGGAAGAAGTAGATTAGATGCAGTTTGGAGCAATTTCCACCAAAACATCAAACTTCCATTTCATGGGTTCGTTGTCACGGCAGTCATGACTCTCAGGGAATTAAATGGGATCGTTGCCTTGCTTGAAATACACATGCTCCCAAACCACTGGTTCCCAAGCGCAGAAGAAGCCCCAGAGATTGCGCAGGGTCCCACGGTCAAAAGGGTTTTCGTCTACTCCGCAGTGCTTGAGGTAAGAGATTCTGTGTCGAGACATGAACTCCCATGTGGTGGTATTTAGGGACACCAGGTACAGGTGAGAGCCCAGGAGGAGAAGCACGGTGAGGGATAGGACCGCTACCACCGCTGCTGCTCCCAAGAGCACACCGTTGGTCCTCAACCACAGCTGCCAGGTCGGAGCGTGACTGAAGCCGGACCTGTACAAGATTTAAAGGGGTCCTATTAACTTTTTTTTTTTTACACTTTTAACTTTCTTTAGTGTGTAATGTTGCTGTTTAAGCATGAAAAGAATCTGTGGAGTTACAAAGCTCCACTCTAAAGGGAGTTATTCCCTATATCAGTAAGAACTGTTTCTGAACTCGCTGAAAACCCTTGATTGTAGTCTTGAGTTTTCTTCCAGAACGTACATGTCACAATATTCCTCATTTAAATTATTCCTGCCCAAGGCAAAAAAAAGGGAGGCATGTCCCGATTGAGTTGCGTTCTTGAGTTTTCTTCCAGAACGTACACGTCACAATATTCCTCATTTAAATTATTCCTGCCCAAGGCAAAAAAAAGGGAGGCATGTCCCGATTGAGTTGCGTTATTAAACGGGACAATTCCTAACACACGTTTGAAGCAGTTGACTAATCACAAAACACTGGTCCAGCTGACCAATCAGAGCACATTCAGCTTTTCGGAAGGAGGTTCAAGGTATTTTATTGTCATTCTGTACATGTTGACACATGAGAACGAAACATGTACTCATGAGAACGAAACATGTACTCAGGACCAGCAGCGTAATAAAAAATATAAATAATATACATAAATAAATAAATAAAACATAGGTTAATAGACTAAATTTAGAAATAACTTAAACTAAAAATACCTGAAGAGTAAAACCTATATAATAAATAACTAAGCAGTGCTTTAAAAAAAAGCAGTGCTCAATAGTGCTTAATAGTGACAGGAACTAAACAGTGTTACTGAGAGATTGGGAGATAATAATGCAATAATGTAAAATATGTGATAAATAATGTTGTTGTTTTTTCAACTTTAAGAAGGAAAACCTTTTCTATTAGACCCCAAAAACAAAATAAAGACTGAAAAAGGGCATAATAATACCCTTTAATGGTAAACTCAGAACTGCAAGATGTTCTTTTCTGGATGCTTTAATTTTGATGAAATGGTTTGAGAACACCTTTTGATTTTGAAAAGGTATGGAAACTAATACATTATTTAGGAATATTGTCCATTAGCAGTTCTGGACATCCCATGCATGATATATAAAGGCCAATTCACACCACACCGACAACGCAGACAATCACCAGATTACAGTACACCACTTCTCAGACAGTTTATGACCAAACAAACACCAACAGAGGAAACAAACCGAACCAACAAAACCCAATGAAGTGTCTGTTGCTGTTGGTCTGCGTCTGTCGGCGCAGTGTGAATTGGCCTCAAGTATTACTCACCAGGCCATGTACAGTCCCCACAGTAAGACAACAAGCTGGACAGCCAGATAAAGCACAAACCAGCGGTGGTTTCTCTCCCCGACGCAGTTCTCTATCCAGGGGCAGTGGTGGTCATAGCGCCGCACACAGTGCTGACACGTCTGGCAGTGTTTGGATCTCATGGGTTGCTATGTCAAAGTGTGCATTCATTTTTAGAATGGATTCATTGTTATAAATGAAAAATGTTTTTCTATGCATGAATACATGAGGTTACAAAAACTTCATTTAAATAACATTTTCATGGCTCTGAAACTAAAACAGAATAAAAAATGATCGTAAATAATATTTCGTTTTTGTTGCAGCTTGTCCTTAAACCTTTGAATTAATATTATAAAAAGCTCTTTATTTATGTATACATCACATGTTTAATAAGTGACAGCGCACCTGTACCAGGCAGTGTCCACAGCGCCGCAGCCGTATGGACTTGGTAGTCTGTGGAATCATATCCTGCGTTTCTTCTGCAATACCAAGTGTGAACTGAAATACAGTCAAATGGTGCATTTTTATTGCTGAAAAAATCTGATGACTGTGTAGAGGAGATAAACTTCACTCTGAAGACTGGTAAACTTTATGAGGCCTGTATTTCATTTAACTCAGGGTTTCCTAAACTGGGGTTTGTAAACGCCTGAGGATTCAAAACAGAAATGCAGGGGGCTTGTGAATAGATGCAGCTAATACATCACATATTAAAAAGAAGAAATATCTTATTTGTTTACCTGAATGTCATGTGATCATTAAAGGTACAATATGTACAATCATTTTGTATCAAAATATCCTAAAAACACTTGCACAGTGTTATATTTATTTAATCGCATCTCAAAATAAAAGTTTGTGTTTACATAATATATGTGTGTGTACTGTGCATAATTCTTTTGTATATATAAATACACACACATGCATGTATATATTTAAGAAAAATGTGTTATTTATATATTAAATATTTATATATTTATATCATATATACAGTATATATATATATATATATATATATATATATATATATATATATATATACATACAGTATATACACGCAAATATTTATTGCATGTGTGTGTATTTGTACAAAATAATTACACACACATATACAGTACACACACATATATTATGTAAACACACATTTTAGATGCGATTAATCTCGATTAATCGTTGCCCAGCACTAATTTCTTTCAATTGTGTATTTACATTATCCTAAATGTTTCCAAGAATTTTGTAAATTCAGAGAAAATCACAATTTTAAATAGTGCCCGTCCCATGTCACTTGTTGCCTGTCAATGACGTAATATCCACCTTATCCCTAGTTTCCGCTTGTACTCCCATAGTAACTATGGCGACAGATGTGGACAACTGCGTTATGTTAAGCGGCACGCTGTTGTTGTTTCGTTCAAACATTATGGATCATGGCAAGCAGACTTTGGGACAAAAGGAGAACTAAAACGATGATATCGGTGTGGCGTTTTCGAGATCCCGAGAGCTTTGCGGCAAACTTCGACTTGACAGAGATGCTTCTCTTGCATGTAGTTTATTAGACAGGTGAGCAAATGTACGTAAAACAAATCAATGTTATATGGCTCAACATGATGAAATGTTAGAATATGATCAGTATGTTATTCTTATGTTGATCTAGCTTACCGTTTCATACAGCCAAAAAAACTAACACATAGAACATTACAACTTTCAACACACTCAAATGCTGTTTAGTGTGATAGTGTAACGTTAGACCAAGTGAAACAGCGCTGCGTTACCTCACAAGTTTAATTCGTCAAATAAACTGACCTGTGTGAGCAGTAATTCAGCACTTGCGGGTACATTAGTTCGATGAAAATGTGCTTATTCCTTTATATCCGCGGGACTCGCGTGTGACGCTGATATTTGTCTCTCATTAGCAATCGCGCCCTGCTTCATACCACAGTCGTTTTAAAAAAACATGAATGTTTTTTCACGCATGACAGCAACTCCCATCATTCCGCTTATCACTGCGTCATCAATCTACACCTTTGTTATTGTACAAGGTTAGCGACCCCTAGCGGCAAAAATATATACATATTATAGCTTTAACCGACATATTATTAGATTATTATAATATTAACGTAAAATTGCAGGGGGTACTTCAAGTAAATATTTCAGGTCACATGAGTTTGGATGACCAAAACATTTGAGAATCCCAATATTAGCTGACCTGCAAGTCACAGTCATCAGACAAGACAAAACCAGGATCCATGAGTGAAACCGCAAAGTACAGCAACACAGACACCAGAACCAGCAGCACAAAGAGAACCGGCAGTGTGAGCTCCCCCGTCTCCTCCTGTTTGCGCAGGTCTGTGTGGAAGAGTAGAATAGAGCATAACTGAACATAATAGAGTGGAAAGGAGTTCAGTAGTGAAGTAGAATACAACATAGTGGAGTAGGACAGAGTGAAGGAAATTAGAATAGAGCATTATAGAGAGAAACAGAGTAGAATTGTGCAGAACTGTGGAATCCCATTTACGCCACAAAATCAACACAAAATTGGCACACAAAGTTGAAATTATGACATACCAAAGGGCTGGAACACTACATCAAACATTTGCAGACTTTCAAGTCATTCCAAATACAACAGACATGTGCTTTATTGCTTCAATATGCATGACAAATGAAAACATACTTCTACGGTGCTCTAATCTTGCTTGATATCCTCTGACTGGATGGAATCATAGTCTGAAGCTAAAAAAATTTAGTCTGTGCCCATTATAGGCTACACAATGTGATTTTCAGCGAAATCTGTAAACTCTGATTTCCCAAAACCTGTAGGCTAGCTTTTACTTTCAGCAATTAGCAAAAGTTGTATAAGCCATAAGTAATTCATGAGATAAAAAGTTTAAATTTTGAGCTAAAAAGTTATAGGCTAATTATGAAAAAAGTCTATTTTTATGTAGTAATTATGTATTTTTGTTATACGTGTGACTTAATCTTATAATTATGACTTAGTGTGTGTCATAATTTCAACTTTTTATCTCATAATTACAACTTAATTCCGACATCTTAATCACATCATGAGAGTAGGCTATCTCATAATCGTGATACTTTTACGTCATGCGGTTTCATCTCATAATTTTTACTTTTATATTTATTTATTATATATAAATCTCATAAAATTTGACTTTTTGTCATAGCAGAAAATATAATGTAACAGAGTGTGCTAGAGTATTAGGGATCATGTAAACATACCGGTGTGCAGTAGCATTATGCACATTATACAGTTGCTGTAGGCATAAGGCGGATATACTCACAGAACAATCAGCATCTATTAAGAGCACTTACCTGTGTCGTGGAGGAAGAGAATCAACGTTATAACCCATGTCAAGATGACATGAGCGGTCCTCACCAGGAATCCTGATCCGAACACATTTTTGAACATCCTAGCATACTTCTATATACACCTAAGCATGCATCTGCTGTGTGTTCGTAATGAAATGCATCTTATTCTCAGACTCACAGACCTCTATAGGCAGCTAGCTGTGTTAGCCAGCTCATAAGAAACCCAGTTACATTCCAGCTGTCAAGTGAGCTCCTACGCGTCCTACGCTAAATTCCAGAACAAGAACCATTTGAACCAGAATATTTCACCCTAGCATGGGGTCTGTATGCTGAACATCTAACGCAGCTGGCTATCGCTCTGTAATGCAACAGTAGCGCTGTACTTCATTTAGATACTGTGTTTCTCTCGCTCTAATAAGCTTGTTGATGCCGTTCCGTTCCGCTGCTTAGACGTGAATCGGGTAGATGTCACGTTTCCTATTGGTCAGCTGTGGTCATGTGACGTCTCGGCTTGAAACTGGGATGCAAAGGCAAAGCCGAGGGAAAATAAAACACATTCTCCTAACTGTAAGTTGGATAAGAGTGATTGTATTGCTATAGTAAAGTTGTATCAAACGAAAGGAATTACAAACTAACAAAATATGTATTTTATAATCATTTTATTATCATGAGTAAATTCTACTCTAACCTTTTGAAGAATTTCAGTATACTTTTAAAAGATCTATTCATCAAAATATCCTGGGAAAAAAGTATCATGGCTTCAAAAAATTGCAGAACTGTTTGAAATTGAAATCAGCATATTAGAATGATTTCTGAAGAATCAGGTGACTGAAGACTTGATAGAGAGAAAAAGTATTTCACAAAATTACTGTTTTTTTAATTAAATAAAGACAGATTTTTTTTTTTTTTTTGTATACATCCCTTTGATTTCCTAACTAAATTTGCCTAAACATGATAGGATCCTCAGTTGAAATCTGGAGACACTATGTAGTTTGCACAAGGTTCTTGGCTTCCTTCTCATCAAGTAGAAAAGGGGACTTCAATTTCTTCTGTTCCAGGAAATGTTCCAGACCCTGTAAAACACAGTAGTTAAAATTTATTCATCCTATATTGAGATATACTGAGGGTAAGAAATTAATGAAAGGAGTGAAATTGATGGAGTGTTACAGCTGTCTCTTTTGCTCTCCTGAGAACAGGAACACTACTCTGACATCATTCGCTCTGTTTCACATCATGCTCCATATGTTCACACTGGCTTGTTATCCTTTTTTTCAGTCTGTGCCTCAGGGCAAATCCTGCCTCTTTTTGTACTAACTCTAACATTTTGTAATTGAATGACTTTTGTGCTAAATATGTTAACTTGAGATCCAATAACTGGACTGTTTTATTAGCAACTCTAGTTTAAAGCAAAAGCTCCGTATTGTCACAAAAGTAGCACGTCCAATTTTACCTCGCCAAAGTATGATACAAGTGGAGAGATTTCGCAAATTGCTGGGGGGTCTTCATTCTGTGCCATACTGCAAAAGAAAGAGTAGACCAAGTCAGCCATTGTAAACCACATACCCTGCTGTCCATTTTAGGAACTGCCTCAAAATAGTTCATTTTCCTAGGCATATTCCTTTCAGGTTAAACCAGTTGGAAGGTATTGGATTCATAACGAGAATGGTGTTGATTTTTATTTTTTATTTCTGGAATTATAATACTTCAGGAAATTTACCTTAAAAAGGATAGTTCACCCAAAAATGCACTGTCATCATTTACTCGCACTCAAGTTTCAAACTTGCTGAACACAAAAGATAAAATTGAAGAATGTCCGTAACCAAATAATTGATGTGCCCCATTGACTTCCATAGTATTTCCCCCACACTATGGAAGTCAATGGGGCCCATCAACTGTTTAGTTAACCATATTCTTTAAAATATATTTTGTGTTCAGAAACTTGAGGGTGAGTAAAGGATCACAGAATATAAATTTTTGGGGGAACTATCCCTCTTAAAGGAAAAGGAAAATATTTTGACAAATTATAATATTTACATTAAAGGAATAGTTAACTTAAAAATGACAATTGTGTCATCAGTTACTCACTCTTCTCATGTTGTTCCAAACCCATAACACTTTTGTTCATCATCAAAACACCAATGAAATGTTTTTAATGAAATCTGAAAGATTTTGAAGATTCTGACTCTTCAAAACATCTATAAAGAGATCGTAAAAATATAAATCCATATGAATTGAGTGGTTTAATCCAAGACTTCTGAAGAGACATGTTTGTTCTTGTGCGTCAACCAAGTACGTTTGAGCTTTTTTTCAACATGTTTAAGTAATATATGAATATAACAATCTATGTATAGAATAAAATCCTAAATTCAATATGTTGAATTCACTGAGATCATGTCTCTTCAGAAGGCTTGGATTAAATCACTCGTTTCATATGGATTTCAGAACGTTTTGAAAGGTCATAGTTTTGGGTAAATAGACTTTCAATGGAGTGACAGAAATCTCTTAGATTTCATTAAAAATGATCTTCATTTGTGTTTCAAGATGAACAAAGGTCTTATAGGTTTGGAATGACATGCAACTGAGTAAGTGATGACAGAATTTTCATTTTCGGGTAAACTATCCTTTTAAGTAATTTTGAAGACGCTATCCAAAACAATCTTTGGTAAACGGTGCCTTTTAAGTAAATTACTTAATATTTTCTTATTTTATGAAGGGTATTTTGTGTTATCACCTGTGTTTTGAGAGGATGGGTTTATCTTGTTCATCCAGGAAGCTTGCACCAGCTGCCAGAGCCCAGCGGTAATGTTGCGCTAACAAGGATCGGCGTGCTGTAGTTGGTGTATCCAGAGGAGCCCCATCAGCATTCTTCAGGGGTGAGAATTCCTCCTCTCTCAACACCTCAAAGGCGACAAATTTCCTGCAAGAAGATACTATAATAAGGAAGATGGCAATTTACGAACTTGCCAAAATGAACATTAGCAGTAAACACACTTTGAGAACTGAAAGACGTCAAAGACAAATTTCTCCATTTTGATGCCATTGGGTTTGGTTGGTTTCACCAGGTTTCCCTCTCCATCCACAAATGGCACTTTTTTGATTGCCACATGCTGCTTCAGCTGACACTCAAACTTTCTGCAAGGAAAAAGCATTGAGATAATACGTTGCTAATTCTTTAATAAAATGCTCGTATTCTGAGAGCATGTGCTTTTTGGGATTAACCTCAAAGTTGACTGTGCAAACAGTTACATCTAGGATGTATTAGGATATATTTGGTGTCCCTGTATAATTAATCTTGTACCTGTACATTGACAAAAGTCAAAAAAAGTTCTAGTCTTCTTGATATTGCGTATAACAAAACATTATAATTTATTATTACATGGCTTGGTTAAATTCTAATGTAGAATGCGGTCTATTATTTCTTGATAACACACCGTTGCCATGAAAAACAGAGCATTGCCATGGATACGGTGTTCTTTAGCGGAAGCAATACAATCCTTTTTAAATCAATAAACTCCTTTTAAAATCAATATTTTGTGTCAAATTATTGATTTATTTGGTAGGTAGCCATGTAATAAGCGGGATAATGTAAAGCGATTCGGTTGTTATAGCGAATACAACCCCTTCAGGCTAATTCAAGTCCCGATCAGCCTGTCGGGGTTGTATTTGCTATAACAACCGCCTCGCTATACATTATCCCTTACTTATATTATAGCAAAAAAAGCCATTTATGGACAATGGTTGACTTTACACATAAGAAACACTTTACACATATTGTCGATTACATACTCAGCCACTTTCTTTAAGAAACCTCGTGTAAAAAAGTGGTTGCAGATGTTCCCAGCACTGAACAGAAGCTCTCCTCCTGGGCCTTGCAGCTCTGAGGTCTCTGGTTGGATCTCACTATACTCTATCACCTGATACAGACCGTCCACACGACATACCACTCCAACAGGCTCTGCAGGATAGGCCTTATCCACCACCTGACCAGAAAGAAAGGTAAACATAGCTAACTGGATGCAAAAACAATAAATAAAAAGAAACTAATAATGGTAAAAAGAAAAGAAAAAAAGGTCTAATTCAGGCCTACAAGCAGTATATTTTTACCTTGGCACCACAGTCTGCTCCTTTGTTTACACAAAAGCCAATAAAGACTGGGTCTGCCAGCTTCACCAAGATGTTGTCTACACAGTACACGTGAAGATACTCCACACCCCTTCTTTCCATGTCCTCTAAAATCTTGTTGTCCACTAGTGCACGATAGAGGCCGCCGTTTCCATCTGAAGTGGACAAGAAAAATGTAATTTTATTTAAATGTATTTTTATTTGATTAATTTATGAACTACCAATTACTAATTTTTAAAAAAAAGAATAAATAACATACAAAATTAGTATTCCTTCTGAAGTCAAACTATTTTTTTCTAACCTGGTGCCATTGCTATTTTGCTTTTCTTCTCCAGGATGATCTTTCCATCAAAGCCTACTGCTGGTATCATCCTTTGCTCAAACATGACCACATTGGATGGACATAGACCGAAATATTCATTGTCTTTGAAGAAGTTCTCTGTGGGTCCCAGGGTGAATTCACTGGTCATTATGTACCTAAACACACATAATTTAAAAACAATTAAGACCTACATGTGCTTCTGTTATTTGGAAGTTGTTTATGAATAAATTCATTAAGGTTTATTATTTTATTTATTTATTTTTTCTCCATGTCAATATTTCCCAGACCCAGACTTTCAAATATGAAAACCCGACATTTATAAATAAATACTAATAAATATGAATATTTATTAATAATTTACACCATATTATTCTGTTATACAATATAATTTGCACAATGTGGTGGAAATTACATTTGCTGGTCCGTAAAAATGACCAAAATTACATTCACGGGGCCAAAAGTGTTTATAGAAACACCCAAATGTGAACCGCTACTAAAAGAACCATACCATGGTACTGTGCATTTACAACCATGCTTCACTTTGGCCAGCTCTTGCACCTTCTGGATACGCTCAGCCTGGAGCTGGTACAGGGTTTTCCCACTTGGAAGTCCAACATTGTACATGCCCTTGGGATATGACACTCCAAGCCGAGTGCCCTGACCACCAGCTAACAGCAAAACAGCCACTCTGCCCCGTGAAATCTGCAATAACCCTGAACAAGGAAGTATTTTACATAGTGTGCATTAAATGCCATGCTACTTTTGAACACATTGCATCAGTATTCTACATTATTTTGTACAAAACGAGCTCGTGTACCTTCATCGTCCCACATCTGAAGTGTTTCTTTGTCACTTTTACGCACACTTCCAATGAACTCTGGAGGAACGGGCTCCATCCGCTCGTCTAGCCGACCATCAGCACTTGATTGTCGGCTTGCAGCCGCTGCAGCTGCTCGGCAATGCTCGAGTAACTCTTCGTGCTGAAACTGAGATATCTCCTCCAGAATTGTACCCCTTTCTTCCGCACAAAGTTCACCCCAAAACTGTAAAACATGGCTCTGTCCTGCAGTTTCTAACCTCGCTTTAGCTTCCTCGAATGACAACATTTCTCTACAAGAAGACTACCACATCAATATGACAACAATCGCCCAGGCGAGTCGACTCTCATATGAGTCCGGATCCTGTTTTCACAGCCTGCAACTCGTGACCAGTGAACATTATCGCTAGAGTTGCATATAATAGTTGAAATAACAGAAAACCAGTCAAGGAATATTCAGTTTGGGAACTCCCTTTAGTCACATACTGTGGCTGACTGTGTCTTAAAACCTAGTAGGCTGCCTCTTTACTCGCAGCTCGAATCAGTAAGATATCAAAGTGAATCAGCGCTGCGCTGACTCGGAACGTCCCAGATGCTGTCTAGGTAGGCAGCTCAGCAGGTTTCGAAACACCCAGTATTTACTCTAGAACTGTGGATGAATGACTTCCTCAGAGAGCAAACCGCTGTCATGTGATTAGTCCTATGCTAGTCTGCTGAGTCGCTCTTCTTCTTTTCTATTACTGTGAGGAAGAATCACTTCACATCAGGGATCAGTTCAATGCAAAACTTCTCAGAATTTTCTTTTTTATCTTTCAAATATTACCACATTAACCCTATAAAAAAACTAAATTAACTAAAATTGACTAGAAAAAATGTATTCTCAAAATAAAGTCTCATTTGGAAGAACAAAGTAACCAATATGGTGGAATGCCAACCTCCATTAAAACAGAATCAAGAATAACTTTATTTAACCATTATTGTACAAACATAAATATTTCCGCTATACATTCAGTTTATGCATTTTACAGAGGACAGTTTATTTTCCTTTATTGTCCAGTAAACATTCTTGCATTGATTTGCACATCTCAGCATCAACTAAAACTTCAGAGATGTGTCATCACATCTAGATATGTTTTGCAGTACAGATATTTGGATATTTCATTAGCATGTATGTTTATGATATTCAGGGGACCCCAGCAACAGTACATTTTGATATACACGGCAAAGACTGTGCCTTCACACTCACAGAAGCCGTAACACGGCTACCGAAACAGCCGAACAGTAAGGCAATAG
Organism: Phoxinus phoxinus; assembly: GCF_949152265.1. Classification (NCBI taxonomy): domain Eukaryota; kingdom Metazoa; phylum Chordata; class Actinopteri; order Cypriniformes; family Leuciscidae; genus Phoxinus; species Phoxinus phoxinus. The sequence goes on along the minus strand of NC_136878.1, from coordinate 19,283,103 downwards.
ATTACAGGGAGTCTCAGAGCGGCATTCCTTGATTGTGTTGAACGCCACAAACAAACATAAATCTAAAGCCTTTAGTCTCAGGACTACCACACAAATGGGTCTAGCCCACAAGTTCAGAGCGTCCAAAGATTTCTCCTGTAAATGGTGCAAAATGCAAAACAAACAAAAAATAGAAAGCTGCATTCATTATGAGGCAGGCTCAAATACAGCTTTTAAAGCCCTGTAAAGACTCCACAGTGCAATTTGTGCATATTCAGACAAGACACACATACATGCATTACAAAGAATGAATTGATTCAAAGGGATTTGGGCCAGAGCTGAGTTCAGTTCAACTACCACCGGGACACAGAAGGGTATTTGCTATGTTTTCACTGATCTAAGTCATGTATTGAAGCTTGAAAAAGGCAAACTGTTAGGCCTGCACAAACTCAGTCATACAAGTTATAGATATTTATATGCAGATATCAGTTCCAGGGCTCAATGGAGACGAGACTCAGGAGGCACATCTGCACAGGAGTATTGGAGACCACTAAATTCTCCCTGAGAATCAAATCATTAGAAAAATATTTCAGTCATTAACACCATCTCCCTACTTTCCCCCCAGAGTCTAAAAGCAGCTTTATTTTATTTATAAATAAGGCAACTATATTAATACTAAGGTTTTGTAGAACAACAATGCATTGAACTGGAGGGATTTTGGGCTTCATATGCAATAGCTTTAAGTGCAACTTATTTCTTGTCAATAAAAAAAAAAATGCAGATTTGAAACATTGGGGTGCCTATCCTGACAAATGTCATATCCAAATATACAAGCTATTTGCCGACTGCTGCAGAGTAGTCATTAGCAACTACATTTTTCAAAAGAAATCCTAACTTAAACCTCTTTAGTGTTTTCATTACAAAAACCTAAACTGTTTCCCCCCCAACCTGATACAAACATTAAACATAAATGCTGAAAAATAATATATTTACTTAAACCACAACCACTACAACTACTGAATATCATTCCATTATAAATCCTCCTAAAAATTCAAGTCTGGTTTATTTTTTATTAAAATAAAGTGCTTAAATATGTTCCTTGACTAAAGTGTTATATTTGAAATGTTTGCAAACTAATACTGGTGAGAAGATATATTTACACTGCAGTTGAGCAGATCAGTTATCAGTTAATTATCCAGGATTGTTTTAATGTAAAAACAAATCAAATAGTAGCATTGCTTTCTCTAACTTAAGACCATACAGTGTCTACCTAGACATGGAACTCAACCCACCACATTTAAGCTGGTGCTGAATTCTCAAACCCAGGTCATTTTATGCTCAAACTGACCCAGTGTTGAAACTTTTTTTCTTAACGCTTGATTAGCTGCCAATCACCATTAGGAGTGTGTGCACATGTCTAGTATTCTTAATTTCATGGACTCTTTTTTTTTTTGTAATATATATACCGGTAGTAACTTTCAATGAATGTTGTAAACAACATTTAAAAAAACAACAATGAAAAGCCCTCAACAATATTATTTGGACCATTTGATCAATAAGACATGCATTTCAAATATTAACTTTGTTACACTTGTAACTTTAAAGATGTCAAAACTGGCATGTCAGTTAACGTAATAATACAAGTAATAAATAATGTGAGCCAAATGCAAGCATGTGGGTGATCTTATAAGAAAGTGTGACTGAAAATGGGAGCCTTGCCCTGCCAGCCCTTTATTACACTGCCATCCAGTGGAAGAATGAGTCAGTGATCTGAAGGACTGCATCAGGATTACTAGCATCATATCTGCCAAAGCCTTTAGCACATTCAATTCCAGTTTAAATGAATAAATTAATGGATTAAGTGTTATTTTCTTAGAGAAAAGTTGCATATACTAAATGCTTTAGTAAATCTGGCTCTTTCTTTCCATATTCTTGGTCCCTACTAAAATATAACTATCACAACCTGGTGACCTCACATGACCTCAGGATTGGAATAAGGGAGTGTTGGGATCCAATACAGATGCCATTTTGAGGTGCTCACATTTTTTGTCTTTTTTGCCCTGTTCTAATATATTCCAGTTACTCTTACATTCACAGATCAAATTTAAACGTCAGGTCTTTGACGCCAATGTTTCTTCTTCCCATCATGCAAGCTCTTTCTTGGCCAAGCGTGCTACACTTCCCCTTGAGTGCAAAGCGGCCCTCTTGGACGATCTCTTTCACTGGTACAAAAGAAAAGTTGAGAGGAAAAACGAAAGCCATTAGGATTTAACAGTCTTTGGCTTCCCCTCACCGGGATTGGACGCCAAGGGTGATCTTTAGGTTCTCATAAACCACGTAGCTGATGCTAACAGCAGGGATGACCTTCATAAAGTTGGGCGCCAAGCCTCTATAGAGTCCAAATGCACCCTCTGTCCGTACAATGTGTCTGAAGAGACCGGTCATGGTCATCTGAGGGCTGGCTTCCTGAGAAGCCGCTAACCGATGGAGAACAAGAACAAAACGCAAGTGAAAATAAATCCATTAGACTGTGACAGAGAAACAATAATAGTTTACTTAGTGAATGATAATAGTAGTAAAGAATCAAGCCTTGTAATGATGTATTTGAGAGTAAAGACTTACCTTGACCCTGCATACGTGTCCTCACTAAGGCTAATGGGTAGCTCGCTAACTGTCCACAAGTACTAGACATTGTACCACAGGCTAGCAGCACAAACACACCCGGATTGACACTGTCCGTAGCAAACCTCTGCAGCCACGAGTTCTTTAGTGTCTACAGATAAAAAAATAGAATAACATTTACAATATAAATTAACCATAAAATAATTTTTATATGACATACATTTTAATAAAGAAAATATAAAACATTAAATATAAAATATATATAAACCTTCAGGAGATTAAAAAAACGTATCATTTTTTTAATAAATAAACGAATGCCGCCCAGAGTTGTTTTAGCATTATTTATTGCAACCACAAGTCCTTTAGAGTCTACAGATAAAAAATAATAATAATAATATTTACAATATAAATGAATAATAAAATAATTATAAATACATAACACATAATTTTTATTAAATAAATCATAAAATATATGAAACATTTAGAAGGTAAAAATTAAAAAGAATAAAATAAACAAATGTAGCCCAGTGTTATTTTAATATTATTTATATGCCATTATAGTATTTGTTAAATATTTTGAATAAGCTTTTATTTTTATATTTTCAGATATTTTAAATTGTAGTGCTTCAATTTTATTAGTCATTTATATATGCCATACATTGTTTCAATTAAAGCATAGAAATAAAATGCTTAAACAATTCAGATTTATATCAATTAATGGAACCTTTTGAATAGTTTTAGTTAACAACAACAACACGTAAAAAAAAAAAAATCTATATATTTTTTTTATCACTTACCTCATAAACAGCCAGGTCTATTCCAGCATAAGGGATGATACCCAGCATATTGGGAACATAACCCTTGTAGAAGGCTGTGAGACCCTCCTTCCTAAATATATATTTAGCACAGTCCGCAATACCAGAGTACTGACCAGTCCTTCCCAGGGCAAGACGAGTCTTTAAAACCTTTCAAAACACACAAAAGTGTTTTTGTTAAAACTCCAAGAGATCTGAAAAAAAGCAATACTTTGTTTGGTGTACAAAGACATCACCAGAAGATTCTGAGATGGCAGTTAGTTCTTAAAAAATTGAATTTTTACAATGGTACATTACAGAAACACGGTACAAAGAACGCATGGGAGGTCTAGCATAATAATTATTATCTTAATGACAGAACAAAAAGCTTCTTCTTTTTTCTCTCAAAGCAGTGCTTACATTTTTTTCTTAAATGATTGTTTATGGTCTTACCTCCATGGGGTAGATGCTGCTCTGGGCAATTGCTCCTGCTAGAGACCCAGCAACCAGCCTCTCCAGGATCCCCAACGTCTCCTGATTACTGCCAATCAGCCGCTTAATCTGAAGAACAGGGCAGAAGAGCTTTAGAAATCACACATACAGTATAATAGCTGGGAGCAACATACAAAGTTTTATTCCGTTTTTTGTTCTGGCTAAAGACACCAAGAATGATAACTATAAAGATAACGATTACTATATTAACGCCCACAGCAGCGAACGATATCGTTCTGTTTACCCTAAGCGTGCGACGCACTTTTGTCGTCTGTTGCTTTAAATGCTCGAGGTCTTTAAAGCAGGATGGATTCTGATTGGCTGTCAATGTATTTATCATTCATCAGCTGGGAAAAATCTTTCCAACAATATTTTTTCTCTGTGCAGTTACAAATATAGTTATTCAGACAGCTTTTTAGAACTATATCTTTATAGGTATAGTTATCATCCTTGGTGTGAACAGAGTTGTCAATGTAAACAAATCAACAAAAGAGATGCTTAAACTGTTTGTTTACAAAAACTGTGGTTATCTACATTAACGTTCTATAAATATCCAGGATTTTGTACGTTTCAAATAGCCATGCTAAAACATGTTTCTTGTTTAAACAACAAGCTACCTGCTCATATGCCATGAATTTGATAGCAGACTCCGGTGCAATCTTCAAAACGTTGATACCGTTCCCTCGCCACAGTGACCGGATTCCACCCTCACGGACCATTTTGGCAAATCCTCCGGCGATACCCATGGAGTTGCTGCGGGTCGCGTGAACCTGCCAACACCATTCCAGTGGTGAAACATCTCAATTTGCTCACAAATGGTTTCATTTAAGCATTTTAAGGTACATTTACACCGGACAAGAGGTTCAATGTTCAATGAGTCTTATAAAGTCAACATACTAAAGTATTTAAAGAAGAACTTTAAAATCCAACAAACCAAACTGAAACTAGGCAATGTCTAATGTGCATGGTCATCCACCGAGGCACTCATCCAAGGAACAGAACATCATGTACTTTAGTGACTTTACAGTACACTCAGTAGCAGAGTCCCTACAGTGAAGTCCCTTCATAAAGATCACTGAAGAACACTTCAGTTCATGTACCACCCTAACTGGGGCTTGAAGAAAGCCTAGTATGAGGCAAGATTCATTCATGGGTCATTATTATCGATTTCCAATAATGCTCTTCTTTTGAACTTTGTATTTATCAGACACCTGAAAATATATGTCTCCACAAAAATTAAGCAGCACTACAGCTCAGCATTTATAATAATGAGAAATGTTTCTTGAGCACTAAATCAGCATATTATAATGATTTCTGAAGGCTCATGTGACACTGAAGACTGGAGTAATAATGATGCTGAAAATTCAGCTTTGACATTACAGGATTAAATTACAGTATTCAAAAGAGAAAACAGTTATCTTAGATTGCAATAGTAATGTTTTCACTGTATTTTTGATCAAATAAATATAGCCTTGGTGACCATAAGAGACTATATAATGAATGTACATGAGAGGTGACCACAAGACAAAATAGTGCTTTGCTCTATACAGGTCTCATACCTGCATGAGAACTTTTAGGCGGTCCAGAGGTGCGGTACAGGTACGGGACACAGCACCTGCTCCACCTCCTGCAACCAGGTGTCGCCACAACATGCCCGTTTTCTTCTCCTCGGCTGTAAACTCATCAGGGACTATCATACTTTCCCCTACATCAAATATCTGTACAGAGGAAATGACATCATGTACTGTGAGAACATAATGAATGGACAATCAAACGGTTAGGTGATTTATCATTAGTACTAGAAAAATTTGAATATATACGAAAAGATGAGATATCTGTCTTAAGCCAGGTTCACACTGACCGATTTTGGAGACGATTTGGTCATCTGAGACAAATTTATCAAATCCTAAAAGATTCCTCTAATCCTAGGCTAAAATCTGAAGTCTTACAATCTTAAAATCTGACAGTTAGTTTGACATGTTCACTGACAGCCGATTAATAAAAGTTGCGATGAAAATTTTACATCCAACGAAATTCTGGCAAAGTGAGAAGAGTTGACTCACAGTCCTGCAGTGTGAATTCTACGACAACCGTCAAATTGTCTTTGTTTTTCAAGACAAGCCATGACAAAAAAATTATGTTTTTAACGCGTCTTGACTGTTGTACAGTCTGACATTAATGACAAGCGAGATCTTACAGTGTGACATGGCTTACAGTGAGGATCATGATTGTACAGTCTGACATGCAACAATCGTAAAGGACCATTATAAATCGCACAGTGTGCACCTGGCTTCAATCTTTTTTTTTTTTTAAATTCAATTTTACTCTATTTCTATTTTTTTTTTAAAATGAGTTCTGACATTTTTGTAATATTCATTCATCCATTTTTATTTTCATTAGTTTTAGGGGGCTATATTTTATCAATAAAATAACATACTGAATTTGTGATAACAAAAGAAATGCAGAAATAATTGGCTTTTAATTTTCATATCAAACTGACATTACTCTTTTGTAACACAAGCGACTTATCTGTTCACCTGGGTATAGGTGCTAGAATAATCCATGAGGTGGAATACATCTACCTCTCCTGTGTCAAAGAGGTCTCGTCAGTGACGTCAAAACACTGTTGATCTGTTTAACAGGATCAGACTGGATCACAGTGACGTCCTTTTGTCCCATTCATGAAGTATTTCAGGTGCAAGGAAACAAATTTAACTAAGCAGGCTTAGTAGGACCGAATGACTAAAGTGGAAGAGCATCTCCAGTTTTAATGAGATGTCTGATGTACAATATGTCAGCGATGCAAGTAAAGGCAATTTACACAACAAAGAGACTATAAAAAGTACAAAAACCTCCTAAAAGGAGCAATGAGAGACAGTCGGCGCTGAATGCAAAGCTGGGAACTTTGAAGTACATGGCAGGACGGTGTGGTTGTGTTTTACCGTGGAGTGTTTCCAGTAGAGGATGATTTCAGGAATGTTCTCAGCAGGGTGAAGCAGGTGGTAATCTCTCCACTCATTCCAATCAATCGTCATCGTACCGTTTTTATCCATACTATTCCAATAAAAAGACAAAAAGTGACCAAAACTAAATAATATGTCCATTTCTTGCAAGCACTTTTTTGGCTCTTGGTAGCAGCTGTTGATTTTTTTTAAAAATAAGACCAGCTTGCACTTAGATAAGAAACTACAGACCTGCATTACTTCTACCAAAATTAAGCATATACAGTCAAGCAACTAGAAAATGTAATTATGCACATGCACAAATGTCCCAGCCTTTTTATTTTGAATTCCTTCTTTAATAAGTTTAAGAACGTTTTGTTTTTCTAAAAGTTCTATTATTGCCTTTCAAAAACCCTTAAATATATAAATCATTGGCTTATTCGATATTTCAAAAGCATCAAATATCAAAATATCGGGACAAAACAGCTTCTGAGAGAGAGAGAATATCAAATATGCAACACATGAAATCGCAGAGATGAAAGTAGATGAAATGTAAATGCAGAGCAAGGCAAACATGCAGGGAAAAGACAGCTACTTACTACATTATAGGGGCACATATATTACCCCTCCTTATTCTGATAAGATGAGCAGAGAGAGAGTGGGTGTGGGATCACAAGAAGGAGAGAGTGATAAAGAAACAGCGTACGACCAAAGACACGTACACAGTCACACAGACAGAAAATAAAAAATAACTTTTATTATAGTAAGTGCTTCGTTTAATTTAAAACACCTGTTGCTGTTTTTTTTTAGGGAGGGTTTTTAAATAAGCGTTAAAACCGGTCAAAGAAACATGCTGAAAAATGAGAACCAGGAGATGTGTTGTATAAACTGTGCTGGTTCAGGTTTCTCAGTCACCTCAACACTATACAGATCAGTTAGGCATGAATCATTAGCTGGGTATAAAAGACTTAAGAGAAAGAGGGAGATTGGCAGATAAAAACCAGTTAAACAAATTACCTCTTGAGGATCTTTTCAGCCTGTACCTCAGATATATGAACCCCGAGGTCTCTTAGTGACTGCATGATCTCCTGGGAGTCTATGCGACCTGCAGATTTAAAAGAAAATGTGGTGAAACAATTGTCCATTTTAAAGGGGTCATGAATTGAGAAATCTAATTTTCCTTGATCTTTTGATATATAAGAGGTCATTGCACTATAAAAAAAATATCCTGTAAGTTTTAAAACACAGTTTTTATAAAAACCAAGCTCTCAAAAATGTTTTCATGCCTTAAAATAGCTTGAAAGTAACACCCTTGTGTCATTTAGTATACTCAAATGCTATCCCCGCCTTCACTCACTCACACCAGCTCAGAGATTCACTCGGTCAACTTACTGAGGTAAACGCTCCACAATGGTATCATTCTTTACAACATCGAACACAAAGGCAATTAATATGATTAGCCTTTTGATTGACAACGTTATCAAACAGCTAATAATGTTGTTAAAATGTTACACAAACCAAGCTGTTACACAAGCTGCCTTCTAAAAAAAATCAGTATCCTTAGAAACGCTTTGAACATCATAGAACGTCAGTGGAAAAAGATTACTTTTTATAAAGGATAACCTGCTGGCTTCTCTTGAGACTCCCCAGCTTCAAACAGTCAATGATTATGCTAAAGCCCTCTGAAATCTCTGATTCACTGGATTTTGAAGGAGAAAATACTCCGCAATGGTGTTGAATTTCAATTCAGCAATTCACAGAAACTGGACTCCAGAAAGCAAAACGTGGATTTGCAGTAATCATTTTGTGTCAATATGCTGAATTTAGGGGTAAAATCATATCCTATATATTGTACGATTATATATTGTATTGACAACTCATCAATTAAATAGTGAGTGACCTTATTATATTCTGCATAATAGGATGTTTTTAAATAAACACAGACAAAAACCACACACGTTTTAGGGCTGGACTATATGACAATATATATAACATTGAAATAAGTGATCACCCGGATTTAGACCTACTTATATTATTTTTATATAAAACGTGCACAGTAAAATTTGCTTTATGTATTTCCCCGGCGTCAAAATCAGGCACAAATAAATGTCAGGAAACACGATTCCTGGCTGCATGTCAATATCTTTGGTTGTAGGGAACACTTTTGCCACTCAGTCCAGCCGAGCGGGGCGTTCCGGCGGGAAAGTGACATCAATGCATACCCTCTTATTGTTTGAATACTGGCGAGCCTTGGAGTCAAAAAAGTTGAGATCCTCTGATCTAAACACATTAAGCACCGGAGAACACTGTATTACACAATCTTGTATGTAAAAGTACTGATGCTGCATGACACATGCAGTCTTTCTGTACATTGGTTTGTTTTGCATCAAAAACATCTATAATTCATGGCCTAAAAACTTACCATCGTTCTTTCTGTCAAGACTCTTGAAGACAAGCCTCAGTTTCTTCTCATGGTCCCTCAGGTAGTGCACAAACTCCTCAAAGTCCAACTGGCCATCCAAGTCTTTGTCTCCAGCCTTGACGATTTTCTGAAACACATGCAGAAATCAACATCAAAACCTCAAGATAAAACAAAACATTTTGAGGACAGTGAGCCGGTGTTGTTCGGGGTGTTGAGCTAAGGGGCACTAGGGACAGACATATGGCCTTTGTTTGTTGAAGATAGCATTGAATGGACCATGTTTAACATTCTCATGAGCATCAGCTATGAGATTTGACCTTTAGGACACAAGCTGTCTGAACCATTGAGCAGCAAATAATCGCAGGTAATGGAAGGAGATGGAAAAGAAGAATTAATCATTGACCTGAAGTGTTCTGGAAGGACAGAAACAAAAGAGAATGTGTTTCCAGTTATAATGGCTGATGTTGCTCAGACACCTTATGGGGTGACAAAATAATTGGTCTGTCCACTACATAACTTTTTCAACCACAAGCAGACAAATGAACACCCCACCCAGTGACATCAGCACTTCAGAATGAGCCACTGAAAACTAGAACACGGAGTCAGATCATTTATGTTAATACTTTCTATTATGAGATTAGAGACTAGTGCATAATGATACCTTAGGTAAAAAAAAAAAAAAAGTGTAGAAGTGTCTGAATAAACTAAAATTCCCCTCTACTGTACATAGACTACAAGAACTCATAGCCATACAAGCACACACAGTCCATAAATAGAGTCCTTTTTTCATGAATGAACTGTGCTCATTAAATCTATACCACAGGAGGCCATACTGTTAACTATATATAAGCAAATATGATAACAAAACAACAATTAATCATCATTCAAGAGAAATTGCTGATTAAAATAGCCATGACAGGCAGGTACATGTAACCAGAAGCCATCCAGAATCTGTCATGTCTGACAGTCTAATGTGCATCATTTCAGACCGTCGAGGTCACAGGCCTCCAGCCAAGTCTCAAATAGCCCTGTCAGTGTAAAGTAGCTTAAAGATAGCCATCGTCTTCACACACTCAATCCGGACGCTGCAATGACTCAACTGCAGACAAGTGGGTCATGAGAATGGAAATGAGATTTGGGGGTTATTAGCCTTCTGAAGTTCAGATGTCTGTGACAACGACCATTAATTCTCTAAAAGATTGAATCTGAAGAACCAGAAGGGAAACAGAAAGAAATGCTTCAGATCGCTTTGAGACTATTAAATTATATAATATAAATATTAAAGTTCCTTTAAGTTTACAATATCGATTATTTACATTTTGTGCAAATAAAAGGACATTTGATGTCCAAGCCATTTTGTCATAAACATAAAAGTGAGTTCGAACTCTGTAAAGGACACAGGAAGGGATTCTAAATGCAGTTCAAACCCAAAACCGGAAATCAAATAATCTGGATTAAACTTGATTCATCCCATTACAAATCAAGTCTTTAGATGAATGGAAAGACATACAAGAAAGACACACAGGTCTTGGGCTCATAAGGACTTTTTTGACATTGAAACAAAATTTTCCTCAATTTCTATAAAACACCAAACCCATAGGTTATGTTTTGGTAACGAACCGAAAATCATTACAAATATTTTTCGGTACAGTAATAAAATTACTGATAACTAAAAAACTAAAACTGAAATATAAAAAATATAAATTACTAAACATACAAAATAAAAACTAATTAAAAACATTATAATAGTATATAAATAATACTAAAATAAAACAGTTTGAGACTAGGCAAAACAAAATGTTATTACATCGAGAAACACACTACACATTTTTTAAAAACATAATACAGATAACGTACCTTTCGCCATTTCCTGTAAGAATCGAACTCTTGTGATGGAAGAAATAAACTCAATTTAAAAAGGGACTTCAGCTGTGCCGGTAAACTATCAGACTCAAAATACTCAAATTCTACCCGTTCTGAGATATGGACAGGCACGTAAAGGCACAAACACAACATGTTAAACACCTTAAGAAAAAAACATGAAAACTAAAAACTTAAAGGCAAGGTAAGAAAGATACATATGTACACACAGCTCTTGACTGTTATTGAAGTAACCAGGTCTAATGCAGGTATTTCTTACACATGGGATTAGGGGACGCATAAAACCCGCCCATTTTAAGGCTTGAACTGCAACCTGCAATGTAATTGGCTCAAGTCATATACAGCATCACCTTCTCACAAGGCTTATCGGTGTATCAGTCTTAAAGGTTGACAGCCATGCAACAGCACAATTCTGGAAAATGTACATACTTAAAATAAGGAAAACAGACAGAATTTTATTTGATTAATCATCTAATTTAAAAATTACTTTATGGGAAAAAAACGTGTATATATATCTCATATACACACATATATATCTCACACTTAATTTCAGACCCCATAAATTACCCATTTCAAAACACATTTTAACAACACTCTCCATATACGTGCCAGGGGACACTATCTGTTCAGCAACAACTAATTAGTGAAATTGGTGATCAGAAAACATGAAACTGAGCACTTTACTGAGCGGTTTGTGATTAATCTCGTTGGTCCCTAGAGATAACAGAAAATCCATCTGATAACATGCATCGTAATGGGGTTTAATCCTGTCACTACCACATGATCTTTCACTAATTAATCGGACTCGGACCAGGTGAAATATTTCTGATCATATTTAAAGTTAGTTTTTAATGTTGTTTATATGTCTATGTGTTGTTTTATTAAGCTTTAAAACAAAACATGTGCCAATTGATAAGTTTGCACCATTGCTGAGTATTTTCTTCTTTAAACTGCAGTGAAAAAAAGACGTGGTTTGAAATCGCAGTTGTTCTCTACGTCACAAGCATGTTGTTACCAATCACGTCATCGTGTGGGCAGGCTTTAGCATATCATTAACTGCTCTGAAGCACTCCACACTCAAGAGAAACCAGTTTATCCCAGTATATTTTTCTGTTGATATGAAAAATCAGGTAATTTTAGCAATATAGCTGGTGAATTATGTATATGATGTATATTATGAACTATATGCCTTTCTCCACTGATTTTAAGTTGTTTCAAGTGTTTCTAAGGATGCTGATTGTTAGAACGCAGCTGTCTGACTCTGAGATGGTGAACGGGAACATGGTTTGTGTAACATTAACACATTATTAAAGGAACCGTATGTAAGATTGTGGCCAAAAACTGGTACTGCAATCACTTTCAAATTACCCCCTCTCCCCTAACTCGAGGTTGCCAGATAGGCTGCAGGATCCAGCAGGAACGTAGGCTGCTACAAGGAGCTTCCAGTGGCAAGACTAGAGCAGAGCTGGCAACCCGGATGCCGAAACACTACTGACTTTGTGATTGGTAGATAGGTGGAGCGTGGCGCATCAGGCCAAAACACAACATGACAACATCAACATCAGTTGAGGGCTGCAACTTCACTTTTAAATAACAATATCCTGGCCGGACTACTGTTGTCAGTGATATAAGTATTTGAAATGAACATGATTTCTTAATGTCTCCTGACATATCAGGGACATTTTAGGATTAATTGAAATACATATCTTACTTTAACTGTTTGATAACGTAGTCAAGCCAAATGCTAATTATATCAATTACCGTTATGTGTCCGACATTGTAGAGAGCGATACATTAAATGCATTACCATCGGCTTATAGACGATGTATAATTCACTCATCCACTTCTTCTGAATCAGTTTCTGTTTCATACACGTTAAACATGAATTAGGCAATACCAGTATTTCCACTTGTCATTGTGCAGCATTTACTACAGTAAAGTTAACTGAGTGGATCAGGTATTCTGAACTGGTGTGATTGAGTAGAGTGATTGATGATTGATGAATGATCATTGATGATAGTGATTGATGGATCCTACTAACTAAATGAACTAAATGATCCCTACTAAATGAAGGGTGTAATATGTCATTTTGGTGTTCAAATATGAGTTTTAAGGGATACAATTATGGACTATAGGGGGACATATAGTCAACAGACTTATAAGCAACAGAGGCTGTAACCCACTAAAGATGTGAAACAATAATTAGGGGGAGGACCAAGCAAAATTTACATGCATAGGAGACTTTGCCTAAGTCTAGAAAAGAAAAAGAAAAACAATGAAATGCTGACTATAAGCTGTTTGACTGTTCCTTTAATATAATTACAATAAAAACACAAACAAGTGGTATTTCAGAACTTTTCCTGATACTGTCAGGCATAACCTCTTATTGATAAAAACATTTCAGAGTTCAGATAATGTGCAAATGTCTGTTGGAATATATGAAATTATTTCATTACAATGCTCCTGTTTTCTCAGAACCCTATATGACATGAAGACAATTGGATTAAAATAATTTCTTTTCACTATTTTTCCATATGCAAATGAGGAGATGTGAAATATCATCCATAGCTAGGTTTTGATCAGGTCTGAGCTGAAAAGACTTAGATCAAGAATCATAACGTGAACTACATAAGGGATGCACGGTATATTGGTCACCATATCGTTATCGGCCTGATAAGAACATTTTGCAGATATATTAAAACTGATAAATAATGTATTATTTCCTTTAGCAGAGACACTTCAAATGTGCACTGTTCAACATAATGGTTTTGAATTGTTTTAAATATGATTGGAAAGAAGGAAAATACATTTCACTGCAACATGTGCAGCGCAAGTCTGTCATATCAGCTACATAAAATTATTATGAGAAGTTGAACATTAGAATTGTGTGTTTGGGACGTGGCTTTTAATGATGAGAGTGAGACTTTAGTTTTTGTAATCAGTCTCTCAAAAATTATATAAAAATTTGGATTTAGATTTATCGGCAAATATATCAGTTATCGGCTTTCAAATATAAAAAAATGATTGGTTATCGGTATCGGCCAAGATGTTCATATCAGTGCTTCTCTAAAATAAATTGCAATAATTTTATCTCACTGATCATATAGCAGTTGAATAGTTATCACATTTTTATTTCTCTTTGTAATACCTGCTGGAGATCCTTAGGAGGCGCCACCATAATCAGCACTGTAGTTTTCCTTGTGGATGTGCTCTCTACTTGATCGACTGAATCTGCCTGTGTGCCTCGTTTCTTCTGGCCTTCTTTTAATACAGCATCTTCTACGTTTCGTTCCTTAAGTCCATCAGGTGGCTCTGTGTCACCATGCTCACATGCGGTTACTCCCAGAAACCACTGGGAAAATGACGACCACAGTTCCTTAAGCATCTTCGTGAAGATGCTCCAAGTCTGTTTACTCAGGAGAACTTATGAGTGTGTGTATTTAATCAATCACAACATCCAGCAGAGGTGTGAGTTTTTGTTGTATCTTGGTATTTGTAAGAACACTGTCACACAATTTCCAAAACTCACTGGCATATCCGACAGAATTTCCACAGTAACCCAGTGACCAAGTCAAAACTTTGAAATGCAGTAGATGACCAGTTTCAATAACTGCACCGAAATCACCTCAAACCGCATCTTTCCAAATCAAACTGTCCAGAAAACTTTCCAAAAAAAAGAAGAAGTTATTCGCAGAGTGCAAAACCATGCAGGTTAAAAAAAGAAGAAATCATTCACTCTTCAAGTGACTTCACTCCACAACCTTGACACACTGCACAGTAGCCAAAAACATGAAAAAGACAACTTAACTAAAAGAATCTGAAATCCTCACAATCAATTTAAATATAAAAGCGATTCCATGTTTCAAGTTCGTGTATTCCTTGGTGTCTACAAGCTTCTGCAGGTTGGCTGCATCTATAGCCGGCAAAAAGTGATGCAGTGAAAAAAGCTGCAACCTCACTGCAGCTGTGCCTCATCCAATCAGAGCGCTCCACACTGGCTGCCCCCGTCTGACAATTCACAGGCAGCCAATCAGAGGATGAAATACAGCCATTTAATGGAGTGATCTCTCACACACCCAACAATGAGGAAATTCTGCTGACTCTTTTTTTCTATCATCATCATCAGGATCTCCCCCGTAACGCCTCCATGGTGACTCCAATCACTACTAACACTTTAATCTCACCTATACAAATCTACCTCATTCTCATTTATCAGCTTGTTGAGACCAAATGCTTTTTTTTATGTATCTGGGCATGCACAGCAGGACATTTAAATTTTTAACAAACATCTTCCCTTCTTCATTTTACTTGTAAATGGCAGGATTTCAATACAACTCATTTGAACACAATCTCTTTCTATTGATCAGACCAAAACTGCAGCTGCACCACAATTTATTTCACAGGGAGGTCTAAGATCAATATTCAGATCTCAGGAACCTACCTTTTTTTGTGCAAATTACACTGGGATACAAATGGTATGCATGATTATAATAATTATGTATATGTGTAATATATGGGAATTTATATATATATTTTTCACCCAAATGAAAATTCTGTCATTAATCACTCACCCTCATGTCGTTCCAACCCCGTTTATTTTTTGGGTGAACTAACTTTTTAAATCCAATAAAATGAGCTGAGACAAAGCCTGTCCTCAATAGGCCATTAGAGGAAATGCACAAAAAACAGACTTCAAATGAGGTTCAGGTGAGCGTCAGTGATGTTACTGGTAAATAAATAATTTTCCCAATCACTGTAGTGGTTCCCCTTTTCCTCCAGGGGGCCCTTGCACTCCTAAACTATTAATATGTGACGACAGAGAGATACTAAATTATTCACCCAGACCTTTGAATGTGATGAGAGGTCTGGCTACCAGCTTTTACTGCACTTAATTAAAAATATAAAACAAAACAATACATTGAAAATGAAGGGGAAAAAAGCACAAGAAGACAGAAGTATGAACATAAAACAGAACATAAAATGCACAATTTTTTTTATTTGAATGGAGAGGATTAGCTACTGAAGATCGATATTTGCAGGGTTTCTAGCAGCCTCTATGTAATGATCCACTGAGGGAATGATTTTCTGATGCGGGTGGAACTGAATAGCTCTATGTGGCAGGTTTGACATCGTTCTGTTTGACTTTTAAACAGTTACTGTGCGAGAAACTGAATGAAAATAAAGGTTGTGGAGAAACGTGGAAAAAAGGGTCTACATATACTGCGCCACAACAGAGCTGCTCCATTAACCTATTTTAGCCTAAAGGATTCATTTAAAAACTCTTATTATTAAAGACCTATACCTTCTTATGTTTCTTTAACCACTATCTTTGAATAAAAAAAACTATGAGCCAGGTCCTCTTCTTACATCCGGCTAGTGCTCTATTATTTGCATATATTTTCTCACTGCATCTGCAAATCCAGCACGCAAATTAAGTCAAGAATCCACAAGTGCAATCCACCCATGATCATTAAAGTGCTAGGAAGTTATGTTTGCCCTCCATAATTGAAGCAGCAGATCTCATTCATCTGCAGGAAAGGTTATGAAGAATTATGCAGTAAACTCTTGACCTTCATAATAAAACATGTAATAACAGAGTTACTGGTCTATTTGAGCAGTGCCAACAAATCTAAGCTGGTCCACTAGAGGAACTTTCGGTTTTGTTCAAAGTGCTTTTGTTAGTTGTCAAACAAAAGAATTCTTGATGCGCAAAAAACTGCAGCCAGGCTTTTGTCCAAGACTGCCGCCATCCAAAAAAAAAAAAAGTCTGACCTTAAGGAAACCAAGTCTCACTCAAACCATCAAGCTTTATAAAACACACCCATAGATCAGTCTCAGCAATGTGGAATGCAGAACATGCTTGTCTTCATTATAAGCCAATGAGTAAACCACCTCTGAAACTTCCCCTCAATTAATATTCTGAAAGCCTTAACATTATGCTCTCTGTAAATTATAAATTTAGTCACTTAATCAACCTCCAACCTTCCCCCATCACAGAAGGAGAGACGGGGGAGGAAGAGGGAGAGCTGCCGGGTGGTAAATCATAAACGACAGCAGGGTCCGTCCCGTCTCGTGACTCGGCTACAGAAACAGGACACATTCCAGGTGATCGGTATCCACTGATCGGAATCCCTGATGTACAGGATGCTCCTTTTCCAACATGCTGCTCAGGCTAATTGATATGAAGAAGTTGTATAGCTTAGTGTATTTGAAAGTGAAACGTTTTCTGCCTTCTCTCACGTCACATTGCACAAATTTATGTTGCGTTTTAAAAGATTACAATCACCCAAAGCAGGTTCTGTGTATTCTTACCACTATGTGAAACTTTACCACTCTTGTTTATCCTTATTATGTTGCTCTGTACATTCTCTAAAGACTCTTTTCAATTACGCATTTCCTTCTCCTTTGCACAATTGCACTGTAGCCTAGATTCATATCTAATAAACTTGATAGGGAAAATTACACTGAACTCTGATGAGGAAACATCATGTCTATGGGCATCCTCAATAATGCTTATATATATATATATATATATATATAAAAATAAATATATAAAAAATATATGAAAACAATATAAATTAATACAAATATTTCACAGTGTCTGACAGGTGTTGTTCCAGCTAAATAAGGATAAAGACATCTTTTATTGACTAAAATTAAACTAAATATGGCTCCTTAAATATATTTTGGGTGGACAGAAACCCACACAACTGCCCCAAAACAGAATGCTACAAAAACTGCAATTCATTTCATGACAATAAAGGTATTTTTTGCCTTTTTTCCGCATCAAACACTGAAAACAAGTGTAATCATCTCTAGGAAAAATAGCAATCCTCTTCACACATTGGAGAGAAAGGAAAGGCACGGATGTCTTTTGTGGCACTGTATTAAGCTCATTAAGCTTATAATGTCACTCAGATCTGCTGGTTTAGTGAGCAGCCTAACACGAGAGCTGTGAAAGTAAGGATCTAATGGTCTGGAAGTACACAACTTCTGTTTTGGGGTTTAATAAATAATAATTCATAAATAAAAATGTGTTATATTAAAGGGTTAGTTAGTTCCCCCTTAAGCCATCCTATATGTCTTTCTTCTTTCAGCCATATCCTAGCTCTTCCAAGCTTTATAATGGGAGTGAATGGTGCTAGTTTTTTTGATAATCGCTGGCTTCCAGTAATGGCCGTACGCAAGTCGAATTCCGGCAGAAGAGTGACCTCTGACCCGACGTATGACAAAAGATGTAGGAGGAGCGTAAGCTTAGGTGAGAGTAGACAACTCTTGCGGTTCAAACAAGTAGGGCTGGGTAACAGACTCAAGCTTCTCTTATATTGAAATCCTCAAACATTTCCCTTTGAAAAATTCTAATTTTAGACTTCGGGTCAGAGGTCACTCTTCCGCTGGAACTCGACTTACGTACAGACGTTACTGGAAGCCAGTGATTATAGTTTATAAAGTTGTAAACAAAAATACATCACTTTGCTTCAGAAGGTCTTTATTAACCCCCTGGAGCCATATGGATTACTTTTATGATGGATGGATGCGCTTTTTTGGGTTTGAAAATCTATGGTACCATTCACTCCCATTATAAACCTTGGAAGAGCCAGGACATGTTTTTGGCTGAAAGAAGAAAGTCATAAACACCTATTAAATTAAGTATTTTCATTTTTGGATGAACTAACCTCTTTCCTAAGCCTATCCTCTCAATGTGTGTACTTTGACCAATAAACCCATCATAAAATTCCATCATTAAATTCAATAATTCAATCGTGTTGGATATAAAGGAGATAAAGTCACTCACCATGAGTTCATGTTCAGTGCGATGGACACCCAGCTTTTTCAGTCCGATGGTCAGGTCGTTGACACAGATTCCTCCGTCTCTGTTGACGTCCAGGATCTGGAAGAGCACCTTGAGTCGGTGCTCCTGCTCGGGTCCCCCGCACACCGGGCACGGGCAGTGATGCGGGGAGTCGCAGGACTCGTCATATCCGTGGTCTGAGAGTGATGTTGCGGCCAGTGTGGAGCCCACAGTCCGGACACCACCTCCGGGATCCGAGCCCTGATACTCCTCCGAGCGGCACTGGCAGAAAACTCCGCTGAGCAACGGAGAAACGAAAGAGCCACGCTGATGCATTTCACACGGGCTTGAACTCCAGACAGTGTCACGTAGACAGTCTGTGTGAGCGTACGGGGAGCGTGAGCCTGTAGCTGGTTACCCGGTCGTTTTCAGTCAAGATGCGTGACTGAGATAAGCTTCCAAATACGTCTAAAGAGTTAGGCTATCTATTCCACACGAGCCTCTTTACTTAAACAATCGCGTTGATATGTTTTGGAGTAAGGTTCAAAATTGATCGCTCATTCACTCGCTGTAGCGGCGGCATTCAGGGCTCCGGGTCATAGTGATGATGAGGAGGTGGAAGAATGTCCAAACGATACCCCGGGTTTTAGAATGTCAAAAAGCGCAGACAAATCGGTTTACTCCGGCAATACGTTGCTCTGAATATCTTTCCGGATATAAATCCCTTAGTTTGTGAATTTCTAAAGGTAATCCGGTTTGAATTGGCGGTCTGAATGACAGCTGATGCAACGAGAATGCCGGTAAGGCGGGCGCAGTCTCGTCTTCTTCTTCTTCTTCTTTCTTGTTTTACGGCGGTTGGCATCCCGCTTATTGGTGCATTACCGCCACCTTCTGCTCCGGAGGGTGGATCAGATAATAGGTTTACTATCTATTTTCCTTACACTATTTCCCACTTATACACTAAAATTGTCCCATTCACTCATACCCACACACACATGCACTGTGCATATATGTGTGTGTGGGTATGAGTGAATGGGACAATTCACTCATACCTCACAATCAATTCCTCAATTCATTCCTCAAATTCATAAGGAATTTTTTTGACCCTGGAACCCTACTTTTAAATATTCCAGTGGGCAAATACCTACATTTACCCATTACCGTCATCACTCAGAATCATAATACATCAACAGGCTAGTGATCAAATTCCATAAAAATATTTAAGAGAGACGCCTGCTGGGCAAATCATAGAATGCAGTTTTCTGCTGTTTACATATGGATTTTAATTTCCTTTCGAGTCAATTTCCCAAAGTGCAATGAGCTTTTTATAATGAAACACACCAATAAGTTAATAACAATAGCTTTGTGTCTGAGGATTATTAATACTGCACTGTAAAAAAAACGTTTCTGCCTTAAATTTTTAAGTACAATCAACTTGGATGTTTAAGTAATTTTCAACTTAAATTGCATTAACTTGACTTAAAATTTTTGAATATTGTATAACTTATGAAAACATATAAAAAAATTTTTACAGTGTGTCTTCTAAATAATGAAGGCCGGTTCAGCCACAAGAGTTGAAGGATTGTATTAAATCTGGCAGACTTTAACAAAAGCAAATTGTGATACAACTTGAAAGCCATGGGTTTGATAAACTTCAGAACAACCTGATGCACAAAGGTGCATTTGCATTAAATATCGATGGCAATTATGTAACTGTGAAGAAGTAAACTGACCAGTAACAAAGAGACCACAAGTTTCATTCATGACCAATTCTGTGTATTTGAACAAAGTTAATTTCTGTTTCAGGAATAAAATCTCTCCATTCAGTGTTTGCACATTTGTTGCCTTCCTAGACCGGGAAATAATTTAGCGTGCGACTGAGCAAGGTACACAGAGCTTGACTGTTCCTGTCTCCCACCAAACTTCTGGCTCTCCTAGTCAGAACTGCTAG
Source organism: Phoxinus phoxinus (assembly GCF_949152265.1). Classification (NCBI taxonomy): domain Eukaryota; kingdom Metazoa; phylum Chordata; class Actinopteri; order Cypriniformes; family Leuciscidae; genus Phoxinus; species Phoxinus phoxinus. Next base: position 19,262,228 of record NC_136878.1, on the reverse strand, counting down.
TGTGTCTCCCCTTCTGAAACCCCACATACTTTTCTTTTTTGGCCATGCATGCAGCTTTCTCAGTAAACAATACCTGTAAGAGAGCTATAGAAACAAAAAAAGCTATCTTGTCATTTTTCATTGTTCGGAAAACGTTTCCTCTTAACCTGCAATGACCTTGCAGGTTGTTTTGGATACAGCCATATTTCACAAATCTACAAATCAAGTTCACCACGGTGTCTATGGTGCTGCTGGCCATTCAAAATCTTCATGTAACACCTTACCATTATACCAAGAACCTCAAAATATGGTTTTTAAATAATTATCAATCCATACAACTTTTTTGTTGTTGTTGGTATTGTTGAATCTTCAATTCTGGCTCTCAGGTTGTTTACTAGGGACAATTGTGGAGATGAGAGTGGACTATCATGAGCAGCGCTGTGGCAGCAGTGGAGTCATTCAGGTTCCTGGAACCTGCACCACCATCTCTCAGGATCTAGTGGGACAATCACATTGACACAATGTGAAAAAGGCCCACCAGAGGTTGTACTTGCTTGGCCAGCGGAGGAAGTTCAACCTGCCACAGGAGCTGCCGATGACTGCAGATATTGAGTCTATCCTGTGTCATATCAATCATCACAGACTCGACTCAGCCTGCTAAACTTTTGAACTGTTGCCGTTCAGACGGCGCATTAGCACTAGAACATAGGTGAAGGAATCGTTTCTTCACACATGATATTTACCTGTTGAATAGATAAATGTCTTCGAAGGGCAATACCCTTTCTTTTTTGTGCAATATCCTTGTAAATTAATTTAGTCCCATTAAATGTATTAAATATAATGCAAATAAGTAAATTATCTGTAAATGTTTATTCTTACTAAACTGTCTTTATTCTTATATAGCCTATATATATATATATATATATATATATATATATATATATATATATATATATATATATAGTGTGTGTGTGTGTGTGTGTGTGTCTTGTTATAGCCTTATATGAATAAATTACATTTTACAAAAGGTTTGAAATACAAAATCACATAGGCTAGAAAAAACTGTTTTTAACTTAGCTAACAGCTTAATATTTTATGTATAAATTACTTTCACACTGCCTAGCATATCTAATGCTTTACATTGTATTATGATTATCTCTGTATGCCACTGTCTTTTATGTAAATTTGACAGGTAGGCTACGAGCAATACGTCAAAATGACAATAGCATTAGCAAGTATGAGGCCACGAGATGGCGCTACAGTCATTTTAGAACAAAACCTAAGCAAATCACACAAGCGCGCGAAATCCTCACTATTCACTAGGATAGTGATTCTCCTTGGCAACACGAACGTTTGTTTTCCTCATCCCAAGAACCCGCTAAGGCTTTTATTGGTGAATTATTGTATTATTGATGCATCTACAAAGCTAGCACCATAACCTACATAATGGCAAAGCTAAACAACGCGCCTGAACTCAACATATCGTGCGTTTTGTTGGCTTCACAGTGAAGTCGAAGCACTGTTGCGCTCTTGTGGATGTAACGGGAGTTTCAAACGCTCTCTGTGACCTGAACTGCTGGCTGTATTTAGGGAAATCCACGCGTCCATGGAGGCGGCGCTTATTTGAGTTCACTAAAGAGCCAGAGACTGTTTCAGTCCTGAGCAGTCAGTCAGTCAGTCAGTCAGTCAGTGTTTTGACTCAACGCTAAACAGTTGATTTCGATACGATTTACATCTGGTTAGTAATTATATTATGGGTCGTTCCGTCCAGTGATTTCTGTCCTGGCTTCCATATGAAAACTGCTCATCGACGTAAGTATTCAACTGTCTCTATTCAAATTTTCACTTACGACATGAAACAACAAGCGAATACTTTCGATTAAAGAGAGAAAAGATGATGGTTATTTAGCTTAATATTGTCAGTAGCTCTCAAGGAGCATAACGTTAAGTTACTACATTTTCCTTGATTATGCCAGTGGAGTCCCAAGGATCTTTTCTCCTGGATATAACTTAATGGATTTCTTCAAGGTAACTGACTCTCCAGGGAATGTGTTTGCTTTTCAGCAAAGACTGTAGCCTTCCCACAGTGGTGCTGCCCCTGTATTGGTTTTAAGGTAGGTTATGATGCAGTTTCTAATGTTTACTTGGTCTAATGTCTTTCTAATGTCTAATGATTTTCCACTGTTTTACACCCCAGGTTCCTCTGGACAGCTTCAGTCCTCTCAGAGATGCTGAACCAAAGCACATACATTGAGAAGAACTTCCAGGCACCAGATTAAAATAAACTAATTCCCCTGTATTCGTCTACCTCTGTCTTCAAACATCTAAAGTTCAGTCTTTAAAGAATATGGCGTTTTTAATAAAAAAGAAGAAGTTCAAGTTTCAGATACACTTCACCCTGGAGGAGCTCACGGCTGTGCCGTTTGTGAACGGGATGCTCTTCTGCAAAATCAGACTGTTGGATGGTGGAGACTTTTCCATTGCTTCATCCAGGTAAGATTTGTGATTCTCTCTGACTGTATTGGGCCCAACACAAAAGTTCCCATGGTTTCTGCCAAATAAAACAGTTGCTAGGGCAGTAAAAAACTGTGGTAACTTTTTATCAGACACCACTGTTACTTTACACTCTGTGTACTTCACAACTATGCTTAACATGGTATTCGATGGACGATGATTGGTTGAAAAATGATCTATAGCTTTAGGGTGGTTGGAAGGATATTATTTTTGCGTATTATTATTCTGCTGTTGTCTTTGGTGTAGGTTTCACGAGGAACACTTGTTCAGACCTTGGGTTTTTACTCGGCCCGCCCTGCAGCTCTGAACAATTTTTGAGTCCATTTGAAATGCACTTAGAAGACCACACAGGTTGCTTTGGGGGTCTCTTGAACATGTCTCACATCAAAAGCCAAGACATTTTTTAAGGGTCAGGGTCAAACCACTATGCCATTCTTTACATTGTTTACCCAGGTAAAGGATTTTCTCTTTTGATCATTGCACACAGACAGCCTGAATCACGTCAATTTTCACGATTTCTTTTGCTCGTGACTAATTCTAAACACATTCCTGCACTTTGGCTGTGGTTTAAGATGATAGCACACATATGTCAGTGGTACGGTTGTTTATAAATTGAGGCTTAAGCTCTTAGGTTAAACTCACAGTCGGGCAAGGCTGATCAGACACAGCCTAATTAGAATAATGAGGGTCCATTAGTAAATCTGAGTGAATCAGCAGTCTTATGTGATGACCGGTGGTGTTATTATTCCAGCATGTGAAGGCCATAAAGACTGTTGCATGAATCTTGCACCTGATGTGTTGAATTCATTATTGTTTCTTCACTTTAAAATGTTTTACCCTATTCTGGACTCAAAACAGTTTTGCAGTTATCTGAGATAGGTCAAAATTTCGAGATAATTGGTTTGATAATATTTTTTTTAAACGTATGTTTACATTTATCTAGTATTGAGAATAAAATGGCAGTTTGGTGGTAGACTTGATATGAGATGTATGTTTAGGCTATATTATATTTTTTTATAGATGAAATAAAAAAATATAAAAAAATGATAATTATCATTTAAAAATGTAAAAAATATTTGTATAAATAAAATATTTTATTTAAGTGTACACACACACACACACACACACACACTAAAAGCATTAATATTAGTCTCTGTCAGTGCTTTAATGCTAGTTTCAAAGCAGTTCCAAATATATGAAAGTTCTGTCCTCGTCACATTAACTTCCTTTTATGTAAATCTGTCTTTTAGGGTCAACTGGCCAAAGTCAGCAGCAAGAGTGCGTTCAGAGACTATACTATGTCACAGAATCTTTTAAACAGTTATAGAACAGTTTTAAACTTGGTTAGCCACAACACACACACACACACACACAGACACAGACACAGATAGATATAATATTTTGTATTCAGCAAGGATGCATTAAATTGATCAAAGGTGTCAGTAAAGACTTTAATTTGACATTGTTACAAAATATCTTTATTTTAAATAAATGCTGTTCTTGTGAACTTTCTGTTCATCAAATAATCCACACAAAATGTATAGCGGTTTCCCCTAGAACCACTTTGGCCCTTGAAAAGGCCAAAATCTTGTCAGTCTATTTGAAGTTTTCTTGTGTTGTGAAGTTGTTTTTAGTGGCATATGACTGGGGGTGGTATATTGTGTGGGCGCATTGACTTGCTAGCGGTGCCAGGCACAGTGAGTGCTCTGGTTCTAGTGCACTGAGATGCCCTCTGCATTCATTCTGCACAATGCCTTGTGTATCTAATGTGAGGAGGGAGAAGAGGGTTATGTCATGAATGTCCCAACACCATCATTCCTCAGATGTATTGATAAAGAGATTTGATTGGATAGATAGCAGAAACAGAGTGTGTGGTAATTTCTAGAGAGATAGTGGAAAAAAACTGGATAGAAACTGGAAGTGGAATGCAAGATGGATAGAGGAGTAATGCACGAAGGAGAAAGAGAGTGAGAGAGAGAGAAAGCGAAAAACAGGACAGAGACTTCAGTGATAGTCCAAACAGAGAGCCGTTTGTCTGACTAAGCCACGGTCCTGTTTCCCTCTGCCCTCCTCCCCTCGCTCATTCTTTTCTCTCACTCTCTCACGTTTCTTCATCCCTCTGTCCTCTTTATCAGTGTGGATTGAGTTCATGGAGCGCTTGATTGACACGAGTCAGCTCTCAGACTGATGACGGACCAATAGTAGTACTATCACTGTGGAAGATCTTCCCTCTTTAATATGATCTCAGACTTGTTCTCCAGCTTTTCCACGGTTCAGGTTTGCATTTTAACTGGGAGAAATCAGATCAACGTGATGATAAAAATTCCTGGCGTGGATGATGAGGATGTAGACACAGAAGTCATTAGTTTCCAGAGGTGTCTTGGCTTGCTGAGTGGACAGAGGCCAGTGAAGCTTGAAGGAAGAGAGGGTGCTGATAGGGTTGCTTTCTAATGGTTGGTCTGCATAGAGGCGGGCACATGCAGTTAAAGGTCCCATTGAGACATTTACAGTCATGATATGTGAACTACATCAACTTATGCAAACCGTTATCACTGCTGTAGGCTGGTCATCTTTTTTTTTCTTCTTTTTTGTTTTTGTGCTTCCGGTTTGAGATTATCCAAACCTTAAAAGATTGTGCTGAAAGATTATAGATTGAGTTATAAATCCTTCTTGTTGCAGATTTTCTTAAGGTGTATCATTATTGTGGTAGAGATTATAAAGCAGCAGTTGTGTGTGTGTGTGTGTGTGTGTGTGTGTGTGTGTGGTCTCTCCATTGATGGATAGTTTTTGATGAAATTGCTCTGTAATTGTAATCATTACAAGGGTGCTCATCTCTCTTCCTTCCTGTTCTGTTCCTCTGCCTTCCACAGATGATAAATACTCAAGCTGCCATGTGCCTTTGATTATCACAGGTTTATTTCTGCAGAAGAATTAAGGCCCATTCTCACCAAAGACAATTACTATAATGATAACTATAAAGTCTTAATCATTTTAATTCTGTGTGCTTCTAGGTCATTCAGTCAAGTTTTTTTTATTTATTATTGGCATTGGCCAATAGCTAGGTATCGACACAAATTTCACGATTTAATTAGATTTTGATTCACAAGTTTGCTATTCGATTAGATTCAATTCCGATTCCGGTTCAATTTGATATTGATGATAAGGGTTATGTATCAGGTATTATACATGGCAAATTTTCTCAAGGTAAAAAATAACTATACAGGAAACATTACAATAATACTAAAGGTTAAAATTACCTGATTTGAATAGGTTATTTACATTTAAATTACACATAGGTTTTTATAATAATATAACGTTAATAATATTTTAATGACAATCATATTTATACTTGTTTTTGAAATACAAACATTTAAATGTTGGCTGTTAGGGATGCTCCAATTGATCGGCCGCTGATCGGTATCAGCCGATAATCACATTCTATGACTCGATCGGGATTCACAAACTCACAAACCGATTGCAATTTAATGAGGTAAAACCATAAAAACGTTCTGCCCGACGCGCATGTAAGTTTTATACAGATCAGGCTTTAGTGCCACATTCTGTTTTGTAACTCCGCTAAAAAATAATAGTAAATCACACTTATTTTATTTGAGCAGTTTGTCTCGATTTAAATGAGCCCACACACAACATAACATGATGTGTAGATTTGAAGAAAATCCTTACAGAGTAACATGACATGCTGCTTGGCTACAGTTATTGGACTTCTGGGATCTGATCATGTCGCGAATCGCGATAATGCCGCAGTGTTTTTCAACGTCATTTGAAAGTTCAACCAATGGAAACTGAATTTCGGGTATAGTGGGTAGGGACGTGTTGATACTAATCGGACATTGTTTTACAGCTGGAGCGCGCTTGGATTGGTCTGATCGCTCAGATTGTAAGGTCTTGATTTACCGTGCACCATAGAATAGGAGCGCACATAGGAAACAGCACTGGAAGATCATTAAAAAATAAAACAAACCTTTTTTTTTTTTAAATCAAATGAGAACATTTGTCTTTGATGATACCTTGTTTCTTTTCTTCTTCTTTTTTTAGTTTTTAAAACCAAGCCATTACTTTTAAGTATGCCACTTGAAATCACGTGAAATCATTAAATGCCTTTAGTGTGGGTCAAAAGTGACAGCCAACAGAGAGCTTACATATCACTTATATAAAGCTTGAATGATGGGGGTCGGCCAATCGTTATGTCGATAGTTGGTATCGGCTGCAAAAATCCTGATCGGAGCCTCCCTACTAGTGGCTGTCATAAAAACATGATATGTTTATTCAAACATACATTAAATATTGAACAACAGGTTAAGTAAAAATACAATGAATATGTAATATAGTGCGTATATCTAGCAAAATTATCCTCTCTGTAGTTAATTTTTCTAGCTGACTAATAAGTTTAAGGAGGTAAATGTTATGTGACATTGTTTACAAGTTTTTATCTTCCCGCCATTTAAACACTGATTGAGCGATTACATCATGAGACATACAGATTTCGGTAAGTTTTACTGTATCTTTCAACATACCTTCTGTTTATTTTTTTTATTCTGTGCTGTAATAATTAGTAGGAAAGCAGAAGAGATGATGGATCCTTGATGGATAATGCAAATATTGTGTCAAATATTTTTACATTTCTGAAATTAGCTGTTGAGCAAAATATTTCCTCAATTTACTTGAAAATATGCATTATTCATTATCCATTAAGAAAATTACACAAATTCTGGGCAATTATTATTATTTTTTATTTATGCAAAAAAAACGCGTATTATTCATTGAAGAATCACGGTTTCTACAAAAAATGAAGGCAGCACAACTGTATTAATTAATAAATGTTTCTTGAGCACTTCAACTTTTCCATCAAAGGAATAATTACATTGTAAAATGGAGCATTTAAAACATCGTAAAAAAGAAAACAGTTATTTTAAATTGTAATATTTCACAATATTACAGTTTTTACTGTATTTTTTAAATCAAATAAATGCAGCCTTGGTGAGCGCAAGAGACATCTATCAAAAACATGAACAAATCTTACCGACTCCAAACATTTGAATGGTAGTGTACATATTCTAGTTATATGTACATTAACCTTGTCTATAGGTCTAGGTATTGGCTTTGGCTACTGTATAATCAGCATCATTGACCACTACTTTCTAAATATGTTTTTTTGTGTTATGTTTAATCTTTTGGTGCTGATTGACGTTCTTAAATGAACAAAGAGAAAGCTGAAGAAAGAAAGAGGATCCAGTTTCTCTCTGCTCGGTGTGTGTTATTTGCATCATGGCGGCTTTGACAAATCGAGCAGAACCTCATTCTTTAGATTCCACGGGAAGAGTTACACCCCGATACAGACACACAGATTATGCTAATTGACAATGTGAGATTATGAAAACAAATAATTCTCCTTTTCATTGCCTAGAACCCATTCATGCGTATTCACGTCTGTTTTGTGTTTAGTATCTTAGCAACAGGGTATCAAATGAAACCTCTGAGAATGTGGCACTTTGGGTATACAGCACACACACGAACACACATCCATAATGATCGTATTGCCCATGCACCTTTAAGGAGCATGTTAGCTAAGAAAGGTATAGTGAATGGTTTCCACACCTTTTCTTAGACCATCTGGTTAGCCCTAGACAGAAAATTGATTTAGGCTGTAAGGTGATTTATTATTAGTGTTTATAGCTGACTGATAAGTCTTTCTCTGGCTGCTTTTCTGGCTTTCTCATACTCATTAATGTCAATATTATATTTCTACCATGTATTATACGTCTTATCTGAGAGGCCAGATGCAGTCAATTCATAGGGCATAATGTTAATAAGGTGCTTATCTCTCTCTCTCCCACAATGCTCCACAAAAACAACACATTCTGTCTGCAGTCTAAAGGTTCATGCTCAATAGTTAGTTTCTATTGATTTTTCTCACGTGCTTGTCTAATTTTCTATTTTCACATACATAAAGTGGTCTGTAAGATCTGTATTGGGGTGTCTCATAGTTCAGAAGTTCAATTCTTCTGGTGACTATACACACCATAAGGTTGCTAGTTAAGTTCCTGGCATGTGCTGCCAGCTTGCTTACGAAGCACAAGCGGGCAGAGGAACAAGGGTCTCATCCCGTACAGGTCGCGGTGTTATTGGGCTACAACTACTCAATGAGATTAGCAGCTGAGACTCAGCGGTGCACCTGCTCTCAGCCGGGACAGACTGAGGCTTCTAAACTGCCTCCTGTAAACACTTCATGAAACAGATTGCTGTGAACCAAACAGATGTAGGTAAACAGTTGGGGTGTCTTAACTGGACTTCGCACTGTCTGCCCTCCTTTAGACATCAGCTACTATTTTACAAAGATCCATTAGTCAATGATTAGTGGTGATTGCTGCTATACGTCTAAACACTGGCACGTAACTTAGCTCTTATCTCATCTGCTATTCAATTATATCTGAAATTGTGTTTTTTGTTGAGGAAAAATGTGCTATTACTTTTCAAAGCAATTGGACTTACGATTTACGCTTAGTAGATGATAAAGCTGGTTTAAAAAAAAAAACATTCAACTTGTGGTGTTTACATGCACAACAATACACTGATAACTATCAAAAATCAGCTTATTTTAAAAATGAAAAAAATACCAGCAAGAAATTGTGTACTGTACTGTAAAGCAAAATACAATGGCAGATATCTGTCTTATAGCAATAATCCTTACAATCTCTAACAGAAACATCCCCACTTCTCTTTTCATGTTTTAGGATAATAAGAAAAACGATTGTATTAGTACCACAGGGATATTTTTGATTACAGTAGCAGCACTTAACATTCATGTAGCTCAAACAGTAGAGCATGAAATGAGCAACAACACCATGAGTTTGATTTACAGCGAATGCATGAACGTGATCAAATGTATATATGCAATGCAAGTCGCATTGGATAAAAATGCCAGCCAAATGCATTAATGTATAATGCGTTACTGTTCAATGGTTTGGGAACAGTTACATTTTTGTAAAACAATTTTTTTTTTTAAAGAAGACTCTTATTCTCACCTTGGCTAAATTTTAAAATAAGTAATATTGTGAAATATCATTACATTTTTAAAAGAACTGTTATCTATTTTGATAAATTAAAAATTAAAATGTACGTAATTTATTCTTGAGATGGCAAAGCTAAATTGTTACTCTAGTCTTCAGTGTCACATGATCCTTAAAAATCATTCTAGTACCTGTATATTGATTTGGTGCGCAAGAAACATTTCCAAAAAAAATTTCCCTTGGATTTTTTTGTTGAAAAGAAAGTTCAGAAGAAAATCATATATTTGAAATCGAAGTCTTTAGTAACATTCTAAATGTATTTCATGTCATGTTTTAATAATTTTAATTTGATGAATAAAAATATTACTTTCTTTAAAAAAAAAACGTGCTGACCCCAAATTTTGAATGTCTATACACGCAATAAAATACATACACATATACAATACATAGACTAGAATAAAAAAATAAAAATAAAAACCAAGTTTGGAAATTTGCACTGTCATGGTGCCATAATGAAGTGCAGTAATTCAAATGTATAAAATACTGTATATAAATCCTGCGCTCACAGACTAATGGCATTAGGCAGGAAGGAGTTTCTCTCAGTGGTGCACTGAAACATAAGTCAAGAACTATCTCTCATTTACTCATGGATTCATGAGTCTGTGGGCATATTGTGGGAAAATATGGAAGACAGGGGAAGACTGCTAAAAAGTGAGCACCATCTGGAAGGGAGTTTCACACAGAAGTAGGTTAAATGAAGTCCTGGGGGAACAGAAGGGTGGAGGGACCGAGGGAATGAGAACAAGCTTTTCACAAAACATGACTGGCCCTTTTGCGTCCGTCACAATTAATAGTTTCAGATGGAATTTGTTTGTTTTGCCACAAGCCTTATTTCTCATATTGTATATATTGTCGCAGTATTAGACAGATCTGTTCAAGTTATATGTATTTGAGTTACGTTCTCGCAGCTTTTTCACAGCTGTGTCTTATGCTCCCTGGTTTTGCGTAGTCACAGGTTTCCAGGGGTCAAAGTTCAGTTGCAGGATGTGTTGCAGGGTTTCTCAGACAACATATAGCTAGGAATGTCCACTTGATTGACCTCTCTCCCCTTCACACGTTCCTCTGTCCCTCACAGCACTATATGCAAACACTCCAGTGCAGACGACAGTGTTTCTTGACAGCTTTAATAAACACATCTCCTCCACCTCAAATCTTCAGTCAGCCTTAAAACGTTTCTCAAAAGGAAGTAGACTAAACTGTATTGTCAGCACAAGAAACAGACATTATCTCTGTCCACACCTGTTACAGTTACCGTATTTAAATTACAAGCCTTGATATTGTATAGCCTACTATTATGAAAATCTAGCCACACCAACCAACTGTTTTTTTTGTGTAAACTTTTTTTCAAGCTAAGGGCAAAACTTGTACAATACATACAGTCCCGAACAGCATGAAACATGATATTGTTACCATTCTGGTGATTCTAGTACATTCTTCGTTCATTTCAGCGTCTGACTCTTTATATCAGTGTACTTTATGGCCATTTTGTTGCAGTACAGTGTGGGACTAATACTGTCTGATAGATTTGGGTTATATTAAATGAACATGTACTTTGATACGCTTGCACCATCAAAGCACAACACTAGCATCTGGATACTTCATTACATACACCGAACCTAAATCAAAACCTTTGTTCAGGGAGAACCTACCGCAGAAAGGAGAAAACACCTTAGTTGAATAATGACTGACATTAAGCTGGCTGTAATGTGGCACCAGTATTTTATTATTTCTGGCTTAAAGTACCCATTTGAACATTCAAGAAAAGGAATTACTTAGTGACTTTGCACCCTGCTGCCCTTACATTTTGTTGTAGTCTGTTTAGACTTGTCTTTCTTCTCCCTCCAACAATGTTTTTTTGTGGTTTTGCCTCTGCACGTTAAGAGGCTAGGCTAATCATTGTGCTTTATCTTTTGCTCGCTCTTCAACCCATTCCTGTCCACTTCAGATGCATGTGCTGTCATACACACCGTCTGCACTCTGATTGCAATCTCGGAGCAGTAAATCTGCTGTGCCTCTCAGAATTTCGGAATCTCGGAGAGCTTGTGAGATCAAAGGTCGAATTCTTTTTGAGGCATAAAATTGGCTACTACTCTTGGTGAATTTATCCCAGCGCCCTATATATATATATATATATATATATATATATATAATATATATAATATATATATATATATTATTTCCCCCCTACCATTATGATACATATCTGAGTGAAAAAGTTAATGTATAGCGGGACTTGAAATGACTATTGGATATTGATTGGGTCGATGCCGTTTGCGAGGGAGAGGGAAAGTAAATGTAGCACATGAATTATGCTCACAAATAAATAATTTATAATAATCTGTCAATTTTGATTTCATTTTGACTTTAATCAAGTAGTGCATTAGTAGAGTATGGAATATATTACAATGGCAGAAAGTGGAAATTTATTTAGTCATCAACACCTTGGTCAAATATTATATATGTAATGTGACATCTTTAATTTCCCTAGCCTTTCATGCGAATTCAATGTCATTCATTCAATGTCAAACATCCTTGCATACATAACTCAAAAACAATGTTAGGCTGGTTAACATTCCTCATAACACACACACAGATTTTTAAATTACAGTAATTACTGAAGCGTTTCGCCCATTGGCTACATGGAGAAAATTATTTTTAGAGTATTGGTAAGTTTAGTCTTGCCTGTTTTATAGAGAATGCCTGACAGAAAAGACGAGCAGCTGAGGAAAACACAGCTGGCACTCCTCAATTCCTATAGAATTAAAAACCACTTAACTATATTTAATACTATGCTACTATACATTATTTGTTATATACTTTATATAGCATATCAAAAATAAAACGTTCTAACATTTAATTTAATTTATAAATCATCTCTCTGAGGTCATATACCATTTGACTTGAGTTTACACTCTAAACAGGCTTACATTAACAACCGGCAAAATAATTCTTTGCTTGATCAGTAACAACAACAATGCCTTCTGACTTACAAAAAGCTCCACAATTTCCCAGAACTATTAAGGGTTGCTGGGAATAATCAACCAGTGACAAAGTACAAATGGTTTGTATCTGTCAATCCCAAAGTGTTCTTCTTACCACCCCTTCATTTTCCTACTTGTGTGTTTTTTTTGGGTCTCTCCATCTTTCAGTCTCAGCTATAAGAGAGAGTCAGATCCACGGACACGTGAAGGAAAGAGAAAGAAAGAAGGAAGGGAATGGCAAATTGGCCTTTATAGGGGGATAGCAATGAAATGTGACTAACATCAGGAGACACTGTACATGCCGGTACAAAAATCTGGAGTTGATTTCAAAGAGTTTCAAAGATTTCAGTTTAGTCAGTGTTTTTTTGTGTGTTTTTTTAAGCATTCTGTTTCCATCAATCTTGATGACTTTGTTTTTATATTTGTTTGTTTTCATGTGACCAGAGCTCCCACAGCAGAGGCATTTCATATTGTTTGGCTGCTCGTACAACAGTTATTGGCAGTGTATCATCTTTAAAGAGTGAGCTGGGTTTTCTCATCTATGTTGCTCTGTGTTTCTGGCTCTTCTCTGAGCGTCTGGCCCGTCCTGTGGGTCCTGATCCATTCCAGTGGAATGAGAAATGACTAAAATCACAGAGATCCTGGAGCCTATGAGAGCAATTCTCTCTAGTTTGACCTCCAGACTTCAGCTCACAGCTAAATGTTCAATTGATTACTTATTGATAAGTGTTTAAACATGCCTTTTAAAACCAATTGGTGTCCCTATCTATGTCACCAAACCTTCTCCACATTAACCATTCCAATAACTGTGACCTTCTGAACGCTTTCAATCAGTAATCAATTAAAGTGAGGTTTTGTTGGCAAATGTAGTCCACCTCTTACAGCATTGAAAAGGCTCTGATTTCAAAACCCAGTGATTAGGGCCTCTGTTCCTGTGAATAACACTGCACGGGTGGTTACATGTGTAAAGTGCATGTAGGACTGGTCTCCACTCCAGCCATTCCTGTGCCTCTTATGCAACAGCTAACAATGATAATGTCAAGAGGCCCCCGGCTGGTATTTGCATAGCCTATCAGAGGAAAAGAGCCAGGTTATGATCCAATGTTCAGCGTGTGTGGGTCTTTGTGGCCATTTCTGTGATTGTGTGTCTGGATGTCTGTAGTCATGGCTGCCCCAGGCTAAAGATTTTCCAAGTCGTCTGTTAGTCGTTCATTTAAGCCATTAGTCTATTAGTTGGAAAAACTGTTTGTCCACGTTGTCGGGCAGAAGTGAGCTCTGTGTTTTGCTCACAATGAAGCCGGCCTTGGAGAAGATGCACTCCGATGGCATTGACGTGGAAGTTAAGTTAAACTTGTCGTGCAGAAACTGCGGTACTTAGCTTCCACACTCCGCTTGAACACTTGGATATGCGTCTAATATTAGCGCACATTTATCTAGGTTAACGTTAGAGCGACAGCCACGTAAGTGGCTAACGTTAGGCTACTACTTGCATGTTTTAAACAGAGGTTGACAGTAACAAAGTACATTTACTTAAGTACTGTACTTAAGTACACTTTTGGAGTATCTGTACTTTACTTGAGTATTATTTTTTCTGGAAACTTTAACTTCACTACATTGGAAAGACAAATATCTTACTTTTTACTCCACTACATTTCTGTCAAGGTCCTTGAGTAGAGAGTAGTAACGTCAAGGATGATTTGGCTGCATTTTGGTTGGAAATTAAAGTCTGGTTGACGTCAGAACTCGACTGATGTTGGTTTCTGACGTCAACCGATTTTCAACCACAATACAACGTCTGTCCAACGTTGCAGATTAACGTCAATCTGACATTGGATTCTGACATCAACATGATTTTAATTTTCAATGTTGGGTTTGGTCTTCTAAATGCAAATTTTGTCATTGTTTTGGAGCACATTAGCTTATAGATAACAGTAAGGCTAACATATTCATACTAAAAGCCAAAAAACTGGGAACAGCCATTTGGGTGTCTCGAAACCATTGTGGACGTTATTGAGTGACTTATTCAATCCCACTACAGGAACTGTGTTCTAGAAATACATGTGATATTGATATGAAGGCAGGCATAGATTCAGTGGCACAAGGTACTGTAAATTGGTTATTACATGCAACAATACTAAAACAATGAATTGACATTTACTTTTATACTTAAGTACTTTTAAAAATGAGTACTTCTGTACTTTTACTTAAGTAAAAATCTGTCTTTACAACTTTTACTTGTAACGGAGTAATATTTTACCAGTAGCATCTGTACTTTTACTCAAGTAAGGAAGTTGTGTACTTTGTCCACCCCTGGTTGTAAATAAGTCATGTTTGAGGTTGCACATCACCTTTTTTTGGGGTCATTCTTTACTCTCTCAATATGTTCCCACAATACTTTTTATTTTCTACCCAACATATTACCTCATGGACCAGCCGTGACTACGTGTCTGCCAATTTCTGTGGAGTTTTTTTTTTCTGTAACTAACCGACTAATTCAAATTTAGTAGCCAAAGCGTCATTCTCCCTTCTCATCACCTAATGTTTTGTCGAATATTAGGGGGCAGACAGTGACCAGCGGCAACAGGCACTATGTCACATTTTGTCGGATCAGTGTTACTCCTGTTGGCATTTGGTCTGCGCTCTTGCTTGTTTGTTAGATCGTGGTATGTCTGAGAATTGACGTACTGTAATCTGACGATTGTCCTCGTTGGTCGGCATCTGTCGTTACAGTGAAATCCCAGGTGGTGCATGAGGTGAGAGAAATGTTAACTTAAAAAAAACTTACATCTTTAAACAAAAGCATCAATAAAAATTGTTCCATGTAACTACAAATACATTTTTACCCAATATTTTTGCGGCATGTACCTTGCTTATATGTTCAATAGAGTATTGTGCTGTTAGCTTAGCAACTTGTTCATTAAAGTCACAACGAAATGTAAATTAACTTATTTTTTAATTAAATTTCTATTTTGAATGTAATATTGCAGTGTTTATTGTAAATATATTCATTCATGCACCATTTTTTCAAAGTAATGTGCCCTTGCAATCTTTTAATTGTTCCTGTGTAATAATTAGATTGTCCCAAATTGTGTTTACAAGATATTAAGATGTTATCTTAGAAGGCAGTAGGCAGCTCACTAAGGTTTTGAACTAGAGTCTCCATCATCTTCTCTAATGCTAATTTTAATGAGAGCTGTCAACAGCTTTTCAGCACACATCTATTTTTGGAGGTTAATTGCACTAAATTTAACTATTAATTCACCATAATTATGGAAAACTGCATTTGAATTGTAGTTTTTACTTTGTGTTCAGGTCCAAGGTTTTGCCACTGATTATGTAAAGTCCTATTAGTTTTGCCTTTCACATGGTTAATTAAATTCCTTAGACTCCTGATTTAATTGAGCAACCCTGGTAACAGACTAATCCGTTAATAACTGTGTGTTTTTGAATATGTGTGTTGTCCGATACAATAATGCATACTGTTTTATTGAATTAGCTCTGAGATGTCAGAAGATTAATGAACTGATCAAGTTCAATGCAAAAGTAAGTTCATTAGGTTAGCTGTTTGCATTAATGCATTCACATTTGCTCTCCATAAACGTTCATTAACTGCTTTCCTTTTCACCTTAATTTTATTGGAGTGTTTATCAAATTCAAGCTGGATTTGAGTTCCACCTACGCAGCCACAATAAATTCTCCCTCGGCAGAAAATTTGGCAGAGCAATCTATCTATATGATACAATCTTTGCACCCTCAGGCAGGTCAATTAATTCTCCATTTTTTTTATAACTGAAGGCTTAGACATTAGTTAGAACTTGTTTAAGATCACTTCTTAAACGAGTTTCTTAAGAAGTCTTACCTCTAGTAAGAGTAGATTTGTTTTGATTGTCACTCCTAAATCTCAAACGGTATTGAATGGCATTGAGAGAGAAGTTTGTGTCACTGCCTGGACCTGTGAGATGTCAACATCACAGGAATCTCTAAGGGCTGGATTGCATTGCAAAACCACCATTCTCTTCTTGGCCCCCGTCCCCTGCCACAGGAACTACTCCCTAATCTCAGCATATGAGAGCTCAATACATAATGCAATAAAAAGCAAATCCCTTTGTGTGACTAAATCAGTAGATTGATTCGATCTTGTTTGTGTGGTCCAGGTAAACCCTGCATTTGGGGTACCAAGTGCCCCCATAATGATAGTAAAACCTGATTTTTTTAAACTTGCTATTACTGTTGTCACTGTATTTTTGACCCAACAAAATGTAGCCTTGGTGAGCATAAGAGACTTTCAAAAACATTTTAAAAATCTTACAGATCCCAAAACTTTTGAATGTCAGTGTACACAGAAGCCCTGTTCAGATCCTATTGAAATGGAACTAGTTTTCCAGAAGGAGGTTAGATTTCATAAACAGAGTTTGTGATTCTAATCCCGTCCTAATCAAAAAAGGCAGAAGTGTAGAATTATGGAGAGTTCTTCTGAAAACTGATCCTTGTTGGGTAGCTATGTCTGTGATTGTTGTATATAGTTTTTATTTTTTCTACCCAGTAGTTTTCCTCATTTATTTTGCCCTTTGTCAAAATAAAAGCTAAATCTTCGGAGTAAAATAACAGTTGGTGCTCCAAGTAGTGTTGCCATAGAATCTGACATAAAAATCTAAATCGGTAGGATAGTCCGTTTAAAAATTTTTAGTAGCAGCACCAGATCCTCTCTTTAATCAATTCCTTACCTCAATTTTATACATTATACATTATATATAACATAATTTTTTTTGTTTCTCTGGGTTTCATGATGCAAACCATAATCACATAATTATCCTATAATCACATGACTTTCCGTAACGCCCAAATCCTGACAGTAGACACTCCCACCTTACAGCGTGTTGGCTACAGTGTTCTTTACATGCACTCAAACACATCAATACAATGTTTCTGATCCACATGTTTGTCAGTGCAAACAGTGCAAGTTTGTCCACATGCACTCAGTTTAAAAGGCTGATTTGACTGCTGTCACCAGATTGGATGAGGCTAAACATTAGAATATTATCCACACTCAATCAAAAGTGTTTTATTTCCTCTGCCCTAGTCTTTGCTTAAAACACTCGCAACAACATCAACAATCTTCTTGCTCAGCAGAGTGTTTCTTGTCTTTGCTCTGGAAGAAGATTGATGCTCTTGCTTGAACATCTGGAATGCTGTTATTCTATTTAACGTCAAAGACAATGTCATACCTCACTCTTACGCACAATTAGAGGTTTATACTCCATGAGGGTATGTAGAAATAAAAAAATAAAATAAAAAGATGAATAAGCTGCAAAAGTACCCTTATGAAAGACATGTTACAATATTTACACGCATACACAACAGTTCAAAAGTTTTTGGCCAGTAAATTAATACTTTTAGTTAGGCTAGCTATTCTGCATTACATTGATCAAAAGGGACAGTACACAAATGAATAATGTTACAAAAATAACTGAACTTAAAAAAAAGAAGAAACAAAATCCTGAAGAAAAAATGTATCATGTTTCCAGAAGTATTAAGCAGCTCAATAATAAGAAATGTTTCTTGAGAACCAACTCCGCATAGAATGTGAGTAATGGCTGCTGATAATTCAGCTTTGCCATCACAGGAATACATTAAAAAATATATTTGAATAGAAAACTTATATTAAAGGGGTCATGAAATGGAAATTCAATAATAACATACTGCAAGTTTCAGTCCAAAGTTGTTGGACCACCGGACTTTCGTAATATTTTATGTTGAAATCGACCGGCGGTGTCCTCGCAGAAAATGTTGTTAACTTATCATCTGTATTTGTAATAAACGTTAAGCCAGCATTTAACGATATTAAGAGACCAAGTGTGTTAAATCATTACATGGATTAACAATGTTTTCTTTAAATATTAAAGAAAAATATGAATATATTGTATGAAGAAAGCGTGATCAAGTTGAATACAAATGCAATGCGTATAAGTGTGATTAAGTTTGCCAACCACGTAAATGGTCATTTACTTGCAATTCTGGAAGTTTTTTTTTCTTTACAGAGAGTGAAAGTGAGGATGGAAAATTATCGTTTTTACAAATATTAGAATTTTGAAAAACAAACAACTGTTAAAATCATAAGCTAACCACCAGAAACATAATATAAAGATCTGAAAATGCATTTCATGACTCTATTTTCATGATTCATTACTTTATTTGTAATATTGATGCGGACCAAAGGTGAAAAGGTGTTCACAAAGGTCCAAACAAACTCCCGTTTACAACTGTAAACGGTTTAAGGTGTGAACATGACCCGACCCAATTGTAGAAAGCACTGAAAATGACTTTCCAGTAAACACAATTTTTGCTTTATTTATTTATTTATTTATTTTTTCTGTGGTGATTCAATTGCAACTTTTTTTTCAAGATTTGACTCCTCTACGGGCCTTATTTTGCCCATAGGCCTTGTGTTTGAAAGCGGGGCACTAGATGCTCCACTAAGCTAATGAGCTCTGCAGAGTGATGAAATATAGATATCAGGCACTCCAGTGCCTCGCATCAAAACATGATGGAGAGAACTGTGAATAATTCATTAGATCTGATAATCTTCGTGAGTTTAATACATTTTAACGTGAGTTGGTCATGTTTTAAGATGCAGCACGTGTCCGTTTCCCTCGTGCTGTTTCAAAACAGACCGAATGTTGCACTCAATTTTCAGTGGCAATGAACCCTGCAGCTTATAAAGCAAGTAGTGGGGTCTCATCAACCAACGGGCAGAAACCTTTACACAAGAACAAAAACTAACACGTCAAGGGCCTGTAAAATGTTTTTCACCTCATTACATCTCAAGTCAGGTCCTAACCAGGTGTGACTCGATAAAAAAAGAAGTGAGCAAAGTGATATGTCTTCCTTGTGAAATCTCATTGGTCCATAACACCGTGTCCTAACTACACGCGACACGCGATAAAATGTATATTTTCCTTGTTAATCAGATGCTGTGTCCCAATTCGCCTACTTATACTACACCCTAAAAGTATGTACTCTTTTTGTGAAGAAAAAGTACATACTTTTGAGTGTGTAGCAAAAGAGTAGGCAAGCTTTGGGACATACTAATTCCTCATCTTTAATTGACAGATCTGTCGCGTGCAACCTGTCACCGTAAACTCCCCTGTCAATCATCTTGTCACAGTTAAAATCCTCCATTCAATCTAATTTAATTTCCTACGGTTTCGGAGAGAAATGTAGTAGACATTCATCTGTCGGTCGTGTCTTTCATGAGAAGACTCTCCTCATGTGTTTGCAATTTGAATGTAATGATGCATTTAAAAGTTAATGGCTAAACGTATCTTTATAAAAGTTCACAATGCTGCTGCAGATGCAATATAATGTAGACAACATTGAATAAATACATTTTCGTCAGGTTAAATACTGATAATGAATCACTCAAACCCCTTTATTTAAACCTCTCTACATAACCGCCGGACTCGCGCGTCCTCCATGTCTGTAGTTTGTAGTTCTAACCGAAGCCTCGTCCAACGCGCGATGGGTTGTGGGCAATATTAGCCATTAGAGTGCGCATCGATCTGCACTTCGGACTCTGACCGGAAATAGTAGACCATCCGGGTAACTTTGGAACACTCATTTCAACATACTATGATTTGGGACGTACTAATTCTATTTTCGAATACTATTAAGGACGGATAGTATGCGAATTGGGACGCAGTGAGTTTTTGTCCTAACCAGCCACGACGGCGACATGCAACGATTCTATTTTAGAAACGGTTTCTATTTTCCTGCGACTTCGCGGCTAGAACAACAAACACAAAGTGTGGTAATAATATCAGGTGCTGTTTATGTGCTTTATTTAATGTTATACTACAGGGCCGTTGAATGCTTGAATCTGATTGGTTGACGAACGTTCTGAGGTGTGCAATTATTTTCAGGGAACCGCACGGCTAAAGTAGGTCCGGCAGGTCTTAACCGCATTACAGTTCTATA
The DNA here is from genome assembly GCF_949152265.1 of Phoxinus phoxinus. NCBI lineage: Eukaryota > Metazoa > Chordata > Actinopteri > Cypriniformes > Leuciscidae > Phoxinus > Phoxinus phoxinus. The sequence goes on along the minus strand of NC_136878.1, from coordinate 19,241,692 downwards.
TCACTGCGCGTACTTAACTGTAATAACGGACAATATGATACAATTCATAACAAGAAAAACCATGCAGCCCCATGCGCTTGATCTGCAATTTTCAATGTCTAACTTCACAATTAATGGAAACATGCAGTTTCATTTTAATAAATAACGTATAGTCCTATATATAATCAATAGAAAATTAAACTGAATATTTCAAATTGATAGTCCTGCTGCACAGGTTTTCGTAATTATTGCAGATAATATAACAAATAAATAATTATTGATAGGCTATAGTCTACTGTCACTAATAGAAAAAAAGAATGAACGAATTATTTAAAACGAATTGAATGAATAAATAAATAAATAAATAATAATATTGACCCACATCTCTCTCTCTCTCTCTCTCTCTCTCTCTCTCTCTCTCTCTCTCTCTCTCTCTCTCTCTCTCTCTCTCTCTCTCTCTCTCTCTCTCATAACTGCATTAATAACTGCATAAAGCCGGGGACACACTTGCTGTAAGGCCGGTTATGAATGTAATTTGATACTTGTTATGACTGATCATGCACGCGTTTTCAGCGCGTTCAGTCTGTGTTCACAGCGGTGTTTAAAATCTGCTGCATTCAGAGTCAGAGAATGTCTCTAGTCGTTAAGTGTGTGTCCAGCATTACTCTGCTATCAGCGGCTCAAACCTCCGTTACTAACTCTAAAATGACGTTTTGGAATTAGCAACGGAGCATGGGTTTAGATGCGCAAGGAATTAGTCCCATACATACAGAGCGTTTTAATAACAAAAACTTTACAAACGTCTTGAAATACATCATCTGAACAATATTTCGAGGTGTGGTAACTGTAGTATAAGCGGAATAATTGACTTCAGGCCGTTGAATTATTAGAAAAATAATGCACACCCGAGGTGGAACGGCCACTCCGCTTCGCGTCGTGACCGCATTACCACCTCGGGTGTGCATTATTTTTCTAATAATTCAACGGCCTGTCGTCAATTATTCCTTACTTAAAAGAATGTAATGTGACTTTGAATATAATTTAGTGCTGTAAAAGCAACAATGGATAATTCACCTCAGATCTTGAAATTTGACAAGAACGTTCAAACTGAACAAACAAGTGTATTCTTTGACAAAGATTGTTTTAGTAACTCAGTAGCCTATGTATTTTTTAATAATAGTTTTATGGTGTAATTTGATTATGTAGTACTTATCCATTTTCTTGCGAGTGCCGTTAAGATTACTCTCTGGTGGTGTTAGATTAGACTCCGCCCACACGCTGTTCTAATTGGCTGTGGGTTTTGATTGATTTTGACCCATCTCGCAGTCGCGTCGCGTCTAGTGTGAAAAAATTATTTGTAGCTGGAATCTTATCGCATTGCGTCTGGTTAGTACACGGTGTAAAACGTAAGTTCCAATGGGTTTTTTTCTTCCCTAGCGTGATTGGTTATTTCAGAGAGGCTTGATTTTTTTTTTTTTTTTTTTTTTTTTTTACATGCTGTGATCTCAAGTGATTGACAGGTTGTCCCGCCCTCGCGCCAGTAAACGCGTCATCAGAAGAGATGTCATTGCAGGGATGGGAAGTTATTTTGATTAGAGATAATGTGGGCATTAATTAAAAACAACAACAACAACGTGCACAGATAATTCATTTATAATAAATGCTGCAATATTCCATAAAAAAAAGAAGAATTGGACATTTTTATGTCATGGCGACTTTAAACAGTAGCTTTTCAATGTTCCCTCCAAAAGCTTTTTTTCACCACCCAAAAGAGGCATGCCTAACTCAACCTGAGCTGCTGAGTCTTTAGCCATTTTCAAGAAAGATCTTTTTTGTCAACACTTGACCCATTCATACTAACACTTTCTATTTGTAATAGAAAAAAAAACCTTGCCATGGGTACTGTGCTAGACTAACTGGGACTTGTTACAGCACTTACATATTGTTGCTCTTTTGTTGGTTTAAATGCTTCTATTGTTCTCATCATTTGTAAGTCACTTTGGACAAAAGCATCTGCTAAATGATTAAATGTAAATGTGATCTAGTGTTACACTGTTTACATGTTCGCGTATTCATGTTCAGTGTGGACATGATTGTCACATCGCTCTTAGGCCCTGTTTACACTTGCTATTAATATGCGTTTAGGTCGATCAGATCACAAGTGGACGATGCTAAATACAGGTGTAAGCGGGGTCTAAAACGTTTTGAGCTTGTCCACTTTTAACCACTTCCAAAGATAGTCGAAAACATATTCGGATTGAAAATCCGCATTCTTCCCCTCGTAGAAATCCGGACAGAAGTGGTTTAAAGTGGACAAAATAGACAGATAAAAACACCAGTTGTAAACGGGACTGTCTCCTTCGTCTACTTGTGATCCGATCAACCAAAACACATCTTAATACCAGGTGTAAACAGGGCCTTAGACACGTTTCATCTCATTACCCAGACCTCTGTGCTTCCATATATGGAAAGTGTGTGTGAGCATATCTTCTCAATACATCTATCTTTTGTGCTCAATATAGACCCTTGTGGTGAGCTCACTTGCAAGTGATCACCACACATCCACGTCAAATCCATTGTTCTTTTCAGCAGCCAACATGACCTCAGTGCAATTTAATAACATGTGTATCAGTGAAGTAGGTCATGTTGTTTATTTTCCTTTAGTTTGTTACATTTGTACTCATCCCATATGCCCTGTTATTTTTCTCCTATAGGTGTGTCTCTGTATTTTGTGGATGCATGTGAGTGTACATGTGCATGTGGTTGTATGTTGTGTATGACTCATATTTCCATTCCTCTCACCAGCTTGATTCCCTCCTTCGTCATTCCTGTTCTCCCCAATCCAGATGAGGAATGCATCTGCTGCCTCTCTGATCTCTGTTACAGATTTTACACAGATGTGCTTGTGTGTGAATGTCCTTTTCCATGTAGTTAAAGGAGACATATCAAGGAAAGCAGGATTCTTCTTGCTCTTTTGATATAAAAGTGTTCAATGCATGCTATTAAACTTTCAGAAATACCAGCCAAGTCCAGTTAGAGGGTTTATTGAGCACAGTAGAATTTGATTGCTACAGAGCCCCAAAAGGGACATTTGTTTGCAAAACTTTTGTGTTCCTCCAAGATACTTGGCATTCGCTTTCAAAAAACACAAAAGTTGTGCGAGCGAATGCAAAGTTTCTTTGGGAAATGTAAAAGTTTTGCAAGTCAAGCATTATGAATTATTTTGAACTCTTTTAAGGGCTTTGTAAATTGCCCATGTTGACATAACAAATGTAGGCTATATGTCAGCAATTTAAGGAGAGCCTTTTACATGCAAAGAGGTTATCCAGTCTTAACAGAGATCGCTTACATATCAACATTTATGACTTAAATTTGCAGTAGCAAAAACAGCCGGTTTAATTATTGGGGTCAGAGAGAGGGTAGGAAGACAAAATTATGTCTGTCTTGCTGCCAAAAACTTTCACAAACATTATAATTGGACTTCGGGCACACACAAAATGAAGAAACTGTAGAAGGATCTTTTAACCGTCTCCATTATAAGAGCGCAAAAGTACATATTTTCAAAACCATCTTGCCAGAATTACTAATTGACAAATCATCCTTAAGGGAGCCTTGTGTAATTTTCGGGTTTCAGGTTCACTGTTTCTAAGGATGGAGCTCTAATGTGTTCAAAAACAGCAATTCGGCATTAAAAAATGCAAACCATGTGGCTGTAGACTCTGTAATAGCTGTGAGCTATTTACATTGTTTACATTTACGTGCTCTTCACATGCAGGTGTCTTTGACTTCCTCTGTCGTGTTTCGTCATGTCAACAGTCTGAGCCTGTTTGCACCTGTCTGCATGCTTTGAAGTCTTTTCTGAAGTTTTTACAAGTTTGAATGAGAGGGAGAGAGAGAGAGAGAGGTGTGCGTGTTTGCTCTGTTTCGGTTTGCTTTAAGTTGAATGTCTCTCATTGGCACTCATGAGTTAGCTTTAGTGTAACTATCCCTCATGAGCGGCAGGTGAGTGGCTTGACAGAAGAACAGGGTTCCAGAGTCCAGGTTATGTAAGAATGACTCTTCCTGGAGTGACACGGCACACCTGTGGGAAGGGCCTTATGTAACAGTGGAGACTAACTGTACATTTACTGTGTGTGAGAGAGAGAGAGAGAGAGTTGCAAATTTAGATCAAGCTGAGGAGAGATAAGGGATTTCATTAAAATAACTTTCTCTTGAAGAATTGGCTTACTGTTTCATTACTTTTCAGCTGCATCAAAGTCAAATGGTTTATATATATATATATATAAAATATATTTTTTTATATATACTTGCTAAATAAAAGTATTTAAAAATAAAATAAAAAATTCAACTGACCCCAAGCTCTTAAATGGTAGTGTCCACAAGTGGGACAAAGAATATTTTGTCTGTGCATGTTTGCAGTTATATTTAGTGGTTTATGAATTTTATTATGTGTAATGATTAAAAGTAGCACCCTAAAGCTAAAAGAGTCAAGATTACTGATCAACAGTGTCTTCACATTGTCTTTGCCTTCTCTTTCTTTCTGTTTACTCTGTCAAGGTCAGTTAGCCCACTGGAAAATTGCACAACCGTGCCTTTTTAATACATTAAACTGATTAACACTTTCCCAGCCAGTTAGCTGTAATTTGAACCTTAAGTTTCACAAGCAAAAGTGGTTGAAAATAGCAAATATGTTTTACTGAAGCAGCAATCCTTTTGTATATTATGAATTTGAGGTTAACTTTTTTTCCTCTTTTAATTTCTAAAGAATGTGCAAGTGCTTCTTGCCTGTGCATTAGCACATATGCTAATTCTTAGTTATTCTCAATGTGATGCTATGCAGTTGCTAAGATATTTTGTGTGGTTTCTAGAGCATTGCCATATGCTTGGTCCAATTAAAAAAAGCCCACACACCAAGTCTGTATGATATTAGTCGTCATTGGGTCCCTCCTTCAGTGTAAATCTATTTGTGTTTTGTCTGTATTTATCATACACCGTTGGGAAATTGTTAGTCTAGTTACTTAGAAATGCAAACCTCTCCTCATTCGCACAATTGGAGATATACATTGGTAGTTTGCATGTAAAATCCTCAAAATGTCTCTTGAAAGCCTATAGAATGAGGAGGACATAGAGGAACCGCAAGTGTGTGACATAAAAGAGCATCCTCTGAAATAAAAGCTGTGAAACCAGACCCTTAACACCAGATACCGATGACTGATGATTTCACATCTTCATAACAAGAGCAAACTAACCATTGTTTTGGCATTGAGATGTGAGTCTAGAGAGGACCTATCCTTGTTTATTAAACTCTAATGAGGTCTATGAGGGTTTACAAATTAATGAGCTTGCTATCATTTGATTACAATTATGACTAAGGAGGGTCACATAATTAGATGTCTTGATAGTATGGCAGTTATCAAACAAGAATAGTCTGTTGTTTTTCATTATACCACAGTCTCACATATGCCAGATATTGTGGAGATCAGTCATATATGATATCAGCCATTTTATAAGCGTGTGTGTGTTTGGACAGTCCCGCTGGAGCATCCAAGGGTTCACTGCTTTCCTCAAGGGCACAGCAGTAATAACTCACAGATCGTCCCTCACGTGATTCAAACCTACCAGTTGTGATGTTTAACCACACTTTCACACCATCCCATTATGTTTTAAAGTGCCCCTATTATGGATTTTTGAAAATTACCATTCATGTAGTGTGTAACATAGCTCTAAGTGAATGAAAACATCCTGCAAAGTTTTAAATCTAAAAGTGCACTGTATATAAAGTTATTGTCTTTCAAAAGTAAGAGTCGACTCTGAGTCAATTAAATTAATCGTTTTTCAAACGAGTCATAACACGTTTTGTTGTGATGTCAAGACTAAACATTAGCATATTGCCCGCCCACTTATTGCGCTCGCGGACACCAGGGAAAACTTGAACCCCCTCAAACACTGCAGCTGATTCCTGTAGATACTGGACGGCACGGCATCATGTCGAGGAGACGCTGTGCTCTACAATATGAAGGTAAAGCCAGTTTTTTTCACTGCCCAAGGTCGAGCATGTGAAGAATCAGTGGTTAAAATGAATCTTTACCATGATACCATAGCAGTATAATACTAAACCTTTGCGGTGATCCCTTCATTTTACGGACGGCTGCTTCTCAAATCTTGGGAGTTCAATGTAGGATTTGCAAACCGCTTGCTCTTGAAAGATGGTATTCAAAATACTTAGTTTTGAGTTTCATATTGTGTAGGTCTCCTGCTAAACCTCACATTATCACTGTCTTACTGAAATACTTCTGCTAATCAGCTGTGGGCCACTATTACCTAAAACTGTCTATTAATGCAGATTGTCTGTCGTTCTCACTACTTTGAGTAAAGATTAAGCATGGAGCAAGATTTGTTTTACTAACGTTTATGTTACATCAGTCATTCACGCTATAGAGCTTATTATTATTGATACAGTTTAATAGAAAAAAAAAATCAATAGTGGATCTGTATAGTAAGTTATCCACAGCTAGCTGGGTTGGCTGGGTAATTTCTTTCCTCTTTTTTTTCAAATTTGTCAAAAGTAGTGACAAAAAGAAATTGCTTAAAAATGGAAAAGTACCTACTTTGTCACCTAATTGTGAAATAATGGAAATTTTATCAACTTTGCACGTCACGGATGTAATTAGTTGTTACAGTACCGGTAAATTGAAATGTTTTCATTGTGGCTCAAGTGACTTAGGCATTTATTGCTTGCCAGGTTACTCATACAACAGATTATCTTTCCCATCTGAAGTGTGTTTAGTAACAACGACTTTGTAGTGGAGTGCATGACTGTTAGATCTCTCTTTCTCTCACTCTGTGTGCGGTTTTATAGATCCGTGTAGAACCAGGGTTAGCCTAAGCTCCAATCTGCATTTGTTCAGTGAATCAGGGGCATTCTGAGTCACGCTGAGTAAATATCATCTGAGGATATCTAGGACACCACTTTAACAGTCCATATCTGTGTCTGTTGAGCCCCTTTCACACAGAGATTCCGGAAAATACACGGATAAAGTGACCCGGGATTTGACCCGGGTTCGTTTGAAAATGGTTCATTCACACTGCCAGTGATTTGCCGGAATCAGAGAGCGCGTTCACACACAACCCGGGTATGTCCCGGATAGACGCGTGACGTTATGATGTGACGTATAAGGTACGCGTCGAAAAGACGACGATCATTTTTTTTCGGATTCGGTCGTACACTAACGCATCACGTACCGTTCCACAAAGCTGGCGAACGATCTCAGCTTCGGCGCGGATTGCAAGGAGCTCTCGGGTCTCTGCTTCAGTCCAGTTTGCAGACATCTTTTCGTTCTTTCTTGTATCGATGACGAACACAAACTTTCTTCTAACAGAGTAACAGAGTCGCACGATAACTACGTCATTGCGAAGGCTCGTGCATCATCACTACGACACACCCCTTACGGCATTTGTCCTGGCTTTTGTTCACACAGCGCGCGTTCCGGGTCTGAACACGGCAATGTTACTAGGTCCCCAACCCGGCATCGATCCCGGCATTAAACCCGGGTCGTGTTTGCGTTCACACAGAAGGCGTTCCGGCAATTTGCCGGCAATTTGCCGGGTTCAAAGTGCTGTGTGAATGGGGCTTTGGTTTGTGTATGTGTATGTGAGAGAAAGTGAGTACTGTCATTTAATCATTCAACCTAGTGGCTGATTGTTAGGCCCTATGTCTTTTGCCTTATGTAGAGACACATTGTCTTTCATCCGTCTTCTGTTTTATGTTCACCGGGGTTATGCGCCATCAGAACTGAATTTGAGAATGCCTTTTAAATTCTAGCTCGGTTGCTGAATTAGATTTGAAGCTGTGTTTGTTTATTCATTTACATACATTTTAAACTGGTTTTCTAAAAACCCATTAGGAATTCCTGAGGAAGCCTATGGCCTTCCAGATTGTCCTACAACTTAATGTCATGACCGAATACCGTTATAGTTTTGTCCAGTCATGCTTTGCCACAGTGTTTTCGTGAACTGCCAATAATAGCATGTGTATATGACAATAGACAGAACTTAAAAGAACATGATGTAAAATGTCTTGTAGATTATAACATTCAGCTAATCTGTAAACTCTTCTTGATTTCATCACACCACATTACTGTGTATTACAAAGCTAATTTTTGATCATTCATGCTTTTTCTGTGAGGTTTGTTCTTTCAATACTTAAGGATGAAAATGCAATGTTCTGCTGTCCTCTGATCTTCAGACCGCCATAGTGTCTAGATGTGATCTTTGCGTCATCCTCCAGCTGTGAGCTGACAGGTGCTTGAGTGTTTCAGAGGAACTTGTGAATGTCTGATGTTGCTCAGAGAACAGGAAGGAAACACTTTCTCACTCAACTGAACATAGCCATGGGATGTTACTCAGACTCTGAAAGAACTCCGAGCTAGCGGCTGTAGCTCCAGACATGTGCGTCTGTCATGTGGAGTGAGTTTGGAAGTCTTCCTCAGCTTCACTGTGTATGAGCTAAGAAGTCAGATTAGTTTGGGTTCACAAGTGGGACAGATTTTCGCTGTGATTACTAACAGTTTAGTCTGGGATGCAAGTCTATCATTGTTATCAGACATATCTAGCTGAGTCAAACTGACCTGTAGCCCATCAGCAGTTGGTGTGTGTGTGGTACTGGTAGAGGGCCGGCCCGTTCAGGGTCACACTCGGGTAATGGATGTGCAGTTATCCACTCTCATTTTCCCTGGCACACTGGCGGATATCAGGAACAGATGCCTTGGCAACAAGCCCAGGGTAAATAAAGGACTGGAGGAGGCCATCAAATCTGACTCCAGACACTGTACAATATGAAGGATAACTTAGTCAAAGAGCTTTATCTAGTGAGACAGACACAACAGTGCTTAGTTGTACAGTCCCGATATTGGGGGCCAAATAATGTTGAATTTAGTTGGAATAGCAGAAAATTTAAAATCATGAAAAGAGCTCCACTACTGCGAACAGACTTCCCAGGTCAATCTACAGGAGATCTACTATCTTCTCACTTTTGCAGAGTATAAAAAAAAATAGATAGATAGATAGAAAGTCAAGTCATCTTCATTTATATAGCGCTTTTAACAATGTAGATAGTTTCAAAGCGGCTTTACAGTAATAAACGTATAATTTAAGGTAACAGAGATTGTTTTGGCTTTATAGCGGTTCTTGAATAAAGATATTTTCCAGCTAAAGTTAGTTTTGATTGATTCACTTCCGTCGCAAGGATCATTAGTTATTAAATTAGAGACCGCTAAGACGACACCGTTCTCTCTACACAGACTTTAAACGCAAACCTGTAAGAAACTCTGATGGCGCTCATGTGCGCATTAAGAATTCATTCTATAGTTATGCGCATTTTAATATATGTGCGCAGGTCTGTAATTCCCTACAAACCAAGCCTTAGCCTTAGATAGATAGATGGATTAGATTAAGTATATCTTCTCTGTTTACAGAATATATTAGATATAGTTTATTTGGTTACACTTTACAATAAGGTCTCATTTGTTAATATTAGTTAGTTAATGCATTAAGTAATATGAACTAACAATTAGCAGCCAACCATTTTTTTTGCAGAATATATTAACCTTTGTTAATGTTATTTAATACAAATATTCATGTTTTGTTAGTTCACAGTGCATTAACTAATGTTAATAATAAATACAACATTTGATCTTAAAGATGTATTAGATTAAGAAATGCTGTATAAGTATTGTTTATGTTAGTTTAAGTAAAGTAGTTGTTACATTCATAACATTTTGTAAAAACAAATTAAACCGTACTATAAAATGTTACTGTTTATTTGTTATGTCTGTTACATCTTTTATTCATTTGTATTGTATTTGTGCGTGCATATTCATGTTTACCAACAATATTTAGTCCTAAAAGTAAGATATGGAGAAGTGGCTAAATTATCTTTTGCAAAAGTATTTTTGAGACAAATCTAACTCAAAAATAAAAAAAGGCTCCATAACAACATGTGTAAAGCCTCAGTTGATGTTAAGTGGGTAAAAATCCGAAAATATATCATATCTTAAAAAAGAAAACGTATCTTAAAATATTTCCAAAAGTGTGGTTCCCAGACTGAAACCGATGGATTAAAAAAATAAATTATGGATCCGAATGCAATGCAAATCATCAGTAAAATATTCTGTGTGAATCTATGAATTTTGACAATATTACTATGATAATATTCAAATATTAAATAAAATAATAAATTAATTAAAATAAAGGAACTTAAAGGAACACTCCACTTTTTTTGGAAATAGGCTCATTTTCCAACTCCCCTAGAGTTAAACAGTTGAGTTTTACCGTTTTCGAATCCATTCAGCCGATCTCCGTGTCTGGTGGTAGCACTTTTAGCATAGCTAAGCATAGATCATTGAATCTGATTAGCATCTCTCTCAAAAAAATGACCAAAGAGTTTCTGATTAGCATCTCTCTCAAAAAAATGACCAAAGAGTTTCGATATTTTTCCTATTTAAAACTTGACTCTTCTGTAGTTACATCGTGTACTAAGACCGACAGAAAATGATAAGTTGCGATTTTCTAGGCCAATATCACTAGGAGCTATACTCTCATTCCTTCGTAATAATCAAGGAACTGTGCTGCCGTACCATGGGTGCAATGATATTACAAACTTAGTGCCGGTCACGTTGGAAGTTACCGAGCTGGGGACTATTTTCAGGCGCTGCGTAATATCATTGCGCACTGCTTCTCCTGACACAGAGGGCGGAGCTTCAACAGCTTGTGTCCTTTTACCTCACACAGACATGCACTGAACATTAAAAAAACGTTTAGCCTTTTATGTTCAAACCGAAGTCAGAAAGATGGAGAGACTCAAGAAATGACAACATGTAGACAACATTCCTGAATGGTTAGTTGGTGAATTTATGTAGCTTATGTGAAGTTATCTTCTAGTCATTGATTAGCATATTCTGTCTTGATAATCTATAAATCGTGGTCTGGGGGCGGAGTTTATGTACATTTTAGGGTTAGTGATGTCAATAACCCGGGAGGAATGTTGTGTAGTCCTTAAAAAAGCAATTTCTTTAAAAGAAAATGTCTCCCTTTGCTTTGAACTTTGAGCGTTGTAACTGCAGATGTTGTTTATGCGCACAAAGCAACATTACACACTAACTGAAGTTAGAAAAGTGAAATCATATTCAACCACCCCTTTAATAAATAAAGACCAGCAACAAAATAACACTAGTATCTAACTTTAACTTTTCACTACAAAATTAACACAATATTTATCGTACAAATTTAAAAGAATGTTTTCTGTTAAAAAAATAGAAAAAAACTATGTTTTACTATGCAGCCTTTGGAGAGAGTTTATGGTGGGGATGTAAGAGAGTGGTGCAATGCAAAAGAGCTGCAGGAATGGTGGATGATGAGAAGGAACATAACAGAAAGTGAAAAGGGAACATACTGACCCACTTTCATCAAAGAGGTCTGCAGAGATGAAAGGATGACAATGGTAAAGTTTCCTTTGGCATTTCATACTGTACAGTCTCTTTTACAAGCTCTACTGCTACAGTCTGGCTTCATTTATGACTTAAAGCTCAGCTGGGTTCAAATCTGATTCTTTAACGTTCTCGTTTCCTGTGCAAAGTCCTGTTATTTCACACAGATGGACAGTTGTGGTGAAGAGTGATAAGTAGTAGGCTACCGGTGAATCGATTGCAGAAAACTTTTCAGCATCTGTGTGACCAGACTTTCATAATGATCTCTGACCCTGTGAACTTTCTGAAAGCTCATCCAAACTGACTATGTTGTCCATTTGTTAATCATCATAGAGTTCATTGTGTTATTTGTTTTATCTGTGGTCTCAGTAAGATTCCACTGGCTGGCTTATAAAGACGGACTAAGATTTATAATGATGTTGATAACTCATTCTCGATCTGTCTCTCTACAGGCAGGAGGTTCAGGAGAACTGTGTTCGCTGGCGAAAGAAGTTCTCCTTTGTGTGTAAGATGAGCGCCATTCCTGCCACGGGGGTCCTGGACCCCTGTATTTGCAGAGTGTCTGTGCGTAAGGTAAGTCTCACTCATACACACAGATCTCATCTTAGACCAGTAACACACTCAACAATAACTTTATATAATAATAAAAAAAAAAATAATGGCTCATTTTAATCTGAAGTGATGATTATTTTCAAAGCAGTTTTTTAAAAAACTTTTTTTTTTCGTTTTAAGGTTTATTTAATAGCCAGCATTTTGTGGACCAGATTTACCAACAGCTTGTGCCACCGCTAACCCTCTTTTGCCGTTAAAAAACTATTGTAAGGATTTACTGAAGACATAGCCTACAGTGAAAAATTAGCGCTGAAAAGGCGTGGACACAGTTATTTTTGCGGCTGACCTTATTTCATATGCATTTGTTGGAGTTTCCCTTTCAGACGCAAAATGGGAGGAGAGTATTTAAATGAATCATGCAATGTGATTTACTAAGGTTTGCGCTAGTTAATTTACTGGTATTTGCGCCATTATTTAATTAACCTATTTTGTGCCTGTATTTTTTAGTAGATTTCCCGTGCTTGATTATCAGCGGCTCTGCTTGTTGCGACCCTACGCTAATTGCACTGCTCTTGGTAGATTGTGTTGGTCATTACGGCTGCGTCTGTTCTTTAATGTGTGCGTCGTCAGTAGATCACGTGCAAAACTTACCACTCCCATCTGCGTTTTTTTGGAATTGCGCTCTCACGCTAATTTGCCCAGTTTAGTAAATCTGGCGGATCATGACGGATCCAGTAAGCGCATTTAAACCGCTCAATGCAGTTTACCCCAGTGGAAAATATGTGTTTGTTGGAGGAGTATAACAGTTACAAGGACATTACTTGGGAAATTTAGCAGAGAATGTAGTAAGAAGAAGAAATGACAGTTAACGACAGTTAACAGCGTTAATCCGACCGAACCGGAGCATTTAAGACGTACAGAAAAGATACAAAAACGAAACCGACCGATGAAGTCCTTATTTTTATATATTTCCAGTATGTTACTGCGGTCCCTAAAACCCTTTCCCTTCTCATAGCTCTCTCCATAACGTCGTCAGCAAACCACAAATTATGAGCCATTTTCCCTTTTCTTTTGGCTGTTTGTCATGTAACTGTTTGTTACTGCTGGTTGCCAAGGTAACATAGTCTTAGACCTAAGTTAGCCTGGGTTTGTTTGGTCTAAATTAAGTCAGTCTTTATTTTTGTAAAATAAACAGTCTAACTTGGATTAGACTAGTCTATGAGCAAATTTTAAACTTGTCTAACACTATAGACCGGTCTAAAATAGCTTTGTGAAACCGGCCCCTGGATTAACAATCAGATTGTGGAGCTATTCAGTGAGTTCTGATGTTTGTTTACTCCATACAGTGTATCTGCTGTCTCATGGCTCTTATTACCCTTCACTCCCTTTGCCTCATAGCGTCACCACCAAAGGCAAACATATTACATAACAAATAATCTCTTACCCGCTTTCTCTCTCTCTCTTTTTTTTTTTTACTTCCAGGAACTTAAAGGTGGAAAGACTTTTTCAAAGGTAAGAGCTTTCTCCTCATCACTTTCTCTCTTTTTTTCTTCCTCTCCTTATGATTGTTTCTTCCTCACATACTGTCTCTAAGGGAACATCACAGATTTCTTTCTCACGCTCTGTTCTTTTTTTCTCAGGGTTTAATGTTTATAAACACAAAGCTCTTGTGAGTCACATGCATATACACACAAGTATGCATACTGTATTTAGAGACACTCAGGACACCAGGAAATATAAATGGTGTAATGCAGTGGGAGGTTAGTTTAATAGGGATTCTGTGATCTGGTCTGGACCTGTCATAGACATGTGTTTCCACACCTTGAGAATCTCTAAATCACACAGTTATCAGGCATTGCTTGTACCACCCTACATTAATTGTACAATAAATTCAAGTAATTAGTGATAATAGACTATAGATAAAAGGCTGAACACACACTTTTAGTAATTACAGAAAAGACTGACACAGGCAGGCCATTTCTCTTGTGTCAACAAACAAAGGATGTGAGACGTTCCCTAAACAAAAGCTCTTAGTGTGATTTTTATATATTCAAAAAAACAAACATTTAAGTTAATGTACATTACTGATAAACCGTTTCGAGTCAGAAAAAAACTTTTATTCCACAAGAATGTCTATCATTGATCAAAAGTGACAGTAAAGACATTTATAATGTTACAAAATACTGATAATAAAGAAATGCTTCTTGAGCACCAAATCAGCATATTAGAATAATTTCTGAAGGATTATGTGACTGAAGACTGGAGTAATGATAACACACATTATATATATATATGTGTGTGATTGGGATTGCTGGTTAAGGTCATCATGGCCAAATGACTGCAGAGAAAGACATGTTTGGCACATTTGTGTTTGTAATGAGTTACAGGAGGATGTTTTGTTTGGGAGTGTGCATCCGTGTCCTCTTCTCTTCATTTACTGATCCCTTACATCCTGAACAGGAGCAGTTTGTCAAAAGAGTATGCTGATGCAGCAAAAGTTGGGAATGAGGGAGGTCAAATCTATGGACTGTAACCAGGAATGAGAGTGAAACACAGAAAGGAGTTGGTTGGATATGACCTTTAGGATGAAATAAAGTGAACCTTTGGTATGACAGATTATGATATTTAAATGCTACAGTACATTGACATGAGTTGAAATGAGTTATCATGTAATGAGAGTACATTTAAAATGAGTTATCTTGAATTTGATCAATCACTTAGTAATTGTTAGTCTCAGAAACAGCACAGAAAACCAGCATTGTCTGGAGTAAACCACATTAACCTTTTGAGGACAGCAGTCATTTAAAAAAAAAAAAGAGAAGTGTGCCAGTCAGAGGAAATGTTTTGTGCTAAAGGTAGCAGTGGAACAGCAAATATAGATAAGGAACGGCACATATGCATGCTCAGATCTGTGAGAAGATGGGAAAATACCCTAATGTCTCAGTCTCTCCTGCCTTTTGTAGTTTGCAGTCAATTAGCTTATTAATAGTCAGCGTTTAACATGAAGGTTAATATATGATATTCTTTTCTTATATGTATTAAAATAGTTTCATGGCCAGTAAAAACATATATATATTTTAAAATATTTACAGTAGGTACATTTTCTTCTCACTCACTGTTGGAGGTGTGATAATAAAACATATTCTGTGTGTGTCCTTGCATTAGTCCCTTTATCCCTTGCTGTAATATCACACATCAATGATTTTTAAAGGCCAGCTGGTCACGTGCACCAGTGCTGACTGTGTAGGGTATTCATCCAATAAAGGAAATGGAAAGAATTATATCAGCTACCGTTATATGATTAACCAAGGTTAATAGAATTTTTCGAAGAACATTTTGTTGGGAACAAAGAGTGAGAGAGGGAGATAGCAGAGAAATGTATGAAGAAAGTAACAACCATGCATGCCAGTAGTGTTGGAGAAACCTTTATCGAGTCGGAATCAGAGAGGGATTTCATGCATGACTGACTCTGCCAACTTCACATGCCTGTAGTTATATAAGAGCACTCTTAAGAGTTAACCCTTTCCTTTCTTCCTTCCCTTAACTAGCCTTCATGCTTCTACAGCTTAACAAACTCTTTTTTTTTTTACTCTGAATAAAACGTACCCTTAATAAACAATTCTAGAAGATGAAAAAATTATAAATGGGAAAAACAATGAAGCCATAAATTTATGTCCTGACTCATTCCTAGAGTAATGTTAATAAAGCTAATGGTATAAATATGGGGAAATACGAGTTTAGAGCTTGCTTTTTAAATTTAGAGCTTGCTTTTTTGTATGGCTGATGTACTGGTGGTGATAAAATCTTTATTTTGTCTCTCCAGCTGGGCTTTGCTGACCTCAACTTGGCGGAGTTTGCTGGTTCAGGCTCCACGGTTCGCTGCTGTATACTGGAGGGCTACGACACCAAGAACACTCGGCAGGACAACTCTATACTCAAGGTGAGTGTGTCCCTGTTTGTGTACATGCTTGTGCGTATACTGTAGGCGTGCGTGGGTGCTGGTCGTCTCTTATCTCATTTTAGGAGTGAGATAGACATGTCCCTTTTGTTGGGCCAGCAACATAAGCACTACCTTTTTCATCTTGAAACACCACTACACCAGGACCTCTTTCTCTGCATTATTCTTAGCACCTTCAGATTATTTTAAAAGGAGGCAGAAGCACTGTCCTCACCACAAACTGTCATCTAGAGCCGCTACACTGTGTGGGCGACATGACTGCTCTAACCCTCTCATGAGTCCCTGTAATGACAGACTGACTGACTCACTGTCTCTAAGAAATGTCAGGAGGAAAAATGTAAAGGAAAAAACAACAGATAACATTTAATCATAGATATGTTTGTCATTTTGACTCTCAGATGTTAATCTAGATTTTGTGTGTAGGTTCCCGCAAGCAGTCTGTTTTACTATCAAAATATGTGATGATTTTATATTTAACTCTTTTATATTTTCATATCTCTTCCCAGGTTACCATTGGCATGACGCTTCTCTCTGGAGATCCCTGCTTCAAAACGTGAGTGTGTTGTATAGTGTAGAGTAACTTTGTGTTTCTGAATACTGCATCTAGTCTAGTTCAGTAGTTTTCTTCCAGAGGCCTGTGGCCCTCAGAAAACTTCTCAAGCCTCAAGATGGCTAACAATGATTTCAAATAAGGAAAAACAAGATTTAAAATACACTAAAACAATCACAAAACAAGATGTTTTTTCTTTGAAGAACCAGGGTCTTGGAACACCTGGATGGATTTTAAAAGTGTGATTTCTATAGGCTACCTGGAAAAGTCATGTAAATGCTGTGTCATTTTTGTTAAGAATGTACTTTTTTGTAGTTACGTCAAGCTCTAAAATATTTTATTAGGTAGAAATTGTGAGTAAAAAATATTTATACAAATCCTTTAATCCTTTAAATCCATTAAATCACAAATGACTTACTTACTTATAAATTATTTGGTTAGAAGTGTGGTTCCTGAAGAGCATTCAGCTCTTAAAAGTTTTGGAGTTCTGAAATTGGAGTTCTGTAATGTTGAGAACCACTGGTCTAGTTAAAAGTGCATTTTCTTGATTCATGGTCAGTATAGCACCCCTCCTGTAGGCCATAGAGAGAACACATGCGGCTATTGCTCACTGGTGACGTCTAAAGTTGTCTGTCTCCTCTTCCTCAGGCCTGTGAGCACAGCTAAGACCATTGCCATGGCTGGGCAGGACCCCTCTCTGCAGCTGGACCGCAAGGGAGAGGGCACCGCCGACCACTCTTCTGCACCCCTCGGCGGCGGCACTCGCCGATCAGTCAAAACCAGACCCTCCGTCAACCACTCGGGTATGACCAACACATCTCTTCTGAAATTGTGGAGAACGTTAACAAGTAGATAAAAGCTTTCCATTTGTAATTGTATTCAAAATGCACAGTTTAAATATTTTATTATGATTTTGTAAGGACTATCTTGAAAATGGTATTCTGTTGGTGTTGTATAAATGAACGGGGTCAACCTGAAGCTGTTTGTTCTCAGGAGGCCTTCAGCAGGGATTGGAGGAGAACCTGTCCAGTCCAGATGAAGTGTTCCACACGGGACACTCTCGCAACTCCAGCTTTGCCAGCCAACATAGCAAAATCTCAGGTGGGACTCAGGGTACGATCAAAAGAACATCAGGTACAGATTATAGCTGATTACAGTATAAAAAAACTTCAATCTAAACTTCTATCATTTACATTTAATCATTTAGACTTATAATTGAATAAAATGTTGAGCTTTTTTATAATACAGGACACAAGAGCAGTAATACAGAGACTTTTGTGTTCTAAAAAACATTTTTCGAGAGAATTTTCACTTAAGGAACGTGAGTGTCCTTATTTATTTTTAAATACACTACCGTTCAAAAGTTTGGGGTCTGTACGTTTTTTAAATGTATTTGAAATATGCCTCTTATGCTCCCCAAGGCTTCAAAAACACAGTAATATTGTGAAAAATTATTACAATTTAAAATAACTGTTTTAATATACAATAATAGTAATTTATTTCTGTGATGGCTAAGCTGAACTTTCAGCATCATTACTCCTGTCTTCACTGTCACATGATTCTTCAGAAATCATTCTAATATGCCGATTTGGTGTTTAAGAAACATGTTTATTATTATCAATATTGAAAACAGTTGCTGCTTTTATTTGTGGAAACAGTGATATCTTTTTTTCTGATATATTCTTTGAGGAGTTGAAAAAAATATATAAAAAGATCAGTATTTATTTGAAATAGAAATATTTTATAACATTTGTCTTTATTGTGACTTTTTTTAATCAATTTTATTGCATCCTTGTTGAATTTCTTTTCCAGTTTTTTTCAACTGTAGTGTACTTTTTTTAAATCAAAACTTGAGAGATTGATACATGAAAGTGAAAATGAAATTCTTTATTTTCATCAGTGCATTCAATTGAACCATTTAGAGCCCTTTTTTTTTTTTACTTTGGAGAGTTTTCCTTTTCATTTGTACAATACTGCTTTGACCACTGATTTGCACTGATTTGTGGGATGTGTTTGTCCTTCACTCAGGCTACAGCACAGAGCACTCTCACTCCTCCAGCCTGACAGATCTGTCCCAGCACCGGCGGAACACCTCCACCAGCAGCAGCAACACATCAGGAGGCACGTCTACAACTATCGAGAGCCCCGTAGAGCCGGAGAAAGAGGTGGTCAAACCAGAGAGGCCCCCACGTCCCCCTCGCCCTGCTCTGCCCCCAAACAGGCCCTCAAGGTGGGCGGAGTCACTCAAAGTGCACAAGCAAAAATGGGATATAGCTTAAACACAAAGTATAATGTGACAGAGTATATTCGAAAGAAAAGAAGTATCTATATATCTACACAGGAGAAAGAAGGACTCTGTGGAGAGCCATCCCACATGGGTGGACGACACACGAATCGATGCAGATGATATTGTGGAGAAGATTGTGCAGAGTCAGAACTTTGCGGATGTCAGCAACAATGAAGGTGTGTTGAGAAGCAATTTGGTAGTATTAAATTTTTAGCACCATTAACTCCTCTTTAGCCCATTTATTTACATTCAACACTGATACAATGCTGATACTATAATACTACTCGCTTATGAAGCCTTCACATCTCTGAAGCTCATCATTCTGTCACTCTTTCTCTCACAGACAGCAACTTAACACTGTTTATCAGTAGGGATGGTACCACAGCATTAAGTGGCATCCAGCTTGTCAACAGGTAAATTGGTGCTCTTTTATATGCCTTTTTAACTTGGTGTTATAAATGTAGAAACGTCTAGTAGTAATTGAATTATTCATTTATTGCTTATACTACCATTCAAAAGTTTGGGCTCTGTAAGATTTCTTAATAATGTTTTTGAAAGAAGTCCCTTATGCTCACCAAGGCTGCATTCATTTGTTAAAAAATACAGTAAAAACAGTAATATTGTTAACTATTATTACAATTTAAAATAACTGGTTTCAGCAACATATTTGTACTCAGACAGTTATGCTTCAGTATCATCTTTTGTTCTTTGGCAGGGTGTCTGCGGGCGTTTTTGAACCGGTGGTGATTGAGAGCCATTAGAACTCTGAGGAACTCTCACTCTTTCACAACGCCACATGTTTTTATTTTTAAATGACGGAGAGAGCAAGACAGGGACTGTATGTCAGAGTAGGCAACTAACTTCACAACTTGCTCATCTTGTGGGTCTGACATATTACCGCCGTAACACCCTAATCGTGCATTACAAATGCTGATGAAAATGGTGGTGGGTACGTTTTTTTAAGAATGAATAATCATAAATATTTACAGCGGATTCTGAGAATACAAACTACTTGAAATGCCTTAAGAAGTAAGGCACGATGGGAACTTCAGTCTAACACTGTGAAATACGAGGGCAGTCCAAAGGATTTAGACGGAAATTCAGTTCAATGTTATATTAAAATTTTAATCGATTTTCGATGGGTCATTTAATGTCTTTTATTTCTTTGTGATGCATTTTTAGCCCCTGCTATAAACAAACCATTGAAATCTGCCCTCACATACATTCTAATAATTCAGTAACCAGTCAATTGGCCTGTGGTAAACATTGATTAATATGCCTGAAATCATGTATGGCTGGCCATACAAGTATGTCTGAGGCAGAGAAAACCGTAAGGCCATTCTTCCCATTTAACCATTTTCAGTATCTCGACACTTGTGCTTGTTTGTCAGAGGTGGGCAAGGGTTTGCTTACATATGTTCCAGCTGGACTGGTGAACATAAAATACAGAAATATACTGTACTGCCCCCCTCTCTTTCTCTTTCACTTTCTCTTTCAGTAAAATTCCCAAATTCTAACTCGGCCTGACAGTATTTCTCTTTCACTATTCGATTGTTTCCCCTTTGCTGCTGGTTTCAGCTTCAAATATTTGTGTGACTCAGTGCACACAACACAACAGTACAGCCAAGCCATTTGTGCCATTCTCTCGCTAGGGTTTTTGTCAGCATCAAAATGTTCGAATGACTTGTATCCTAGTGAGATCCTATATTCAGAAGCAAGAGCAAATGATTTGTAGAGTCCTTGTTGTAAGACACAGCTGAATAATTGCATTGTTTTTAGAACTAGATCAGAGACAGTGACTCATAGTCACACGTCTGTCCTTGGCAACTGTGTTTCTGACCGGCACCTGGTGTGCCCTAGGAAACAGTGTACAATAGACATGACAGTTTCTCTGTCATGTACTGCTTGTTTGTCATCTAATTCATGATCTTAATCATGGACATGAATCTTTCTCAGTTGATCTGAGAGCATTGACCACATTAAAAACTGACATTGTGAGTGTTTTTAATACTCATATCGCACACTTTTTTTCTTTCTTTTTTGTCAGTTGAGAGAAAAGTGCAATGTGGGCTCGTTGTTTTGTGAAAGCCCATTTTTGAGTTCGTTCAGGGAATTGGCCCTTAAATATTTCACCTGTCCAGTGGCTTAAAAAATGACGTGCTTAAACAGAATCACTGTTCACATTTAAACGTTTTATGTTTATATTAATACATTTTTATTGTTATTATTCATGCAGTTTTAACGTAACAAATGAGTCTGTGGCGTGTTCCAGCCGCTTCTCTGCAGGATTAGTACTCCTGGAAATGTAAAGTAACACTACCTTTGAAAGGGCAAAATATACGGTAGTTATGCGGCCTGATAAAGCCTAGTGTTCTGGATGTTTCTAATTAGCTAGTATAAAGGGATTCTCTAAAGACACTGAAAAACGTATCTAAATGTTTTTGTTGTTTACTCTTTGTACCTGTTGTCTACTTTATTAGCTATTAAGAACAATAACTCTATTCTGTCATTTCTGGGGGGTTTTCGAACCAGCTGGCTGGTTCAGTTGGAAATTTTTTTGGGGGGGGGGATTTTTTCCCCCCCTCTCAACCTTGATTAAAAATATTTCTATTGTCTGTCTGTGATGGCATGAAATAATGACCATCTGTGATTATTGTTCTCTTTCTTTCTTCTCTCTCTTTCTCTAACGAAGACTTTTATAATGTTGATGTTTTTAGTCATAATTGACTATTCTGTGATCTTGTGTGTGCGTGTGTGCGTGCGTGCGTGTGTGTACTACTTGATCTATTTAAGATGCTGTTGCAGGGAACTGACTGGGGGTCTATATGCAAAAGTTCATGTTGGAAACAAGACAGATAATGTAATTTATTATAAGTTTTACATTTCAGTAATCTGGATCCCTTGTTTTCTTTAAAAATGATGTTGTTCACTTGACACGTGTTCATTCATGTAAATCATTATATTGTATTTTATCAGTTTAAAGAAAATAATTTAAAAGACCAAATGGAACCCAGCAAAATATATGTATGTACACTGAGTGGCACAGGCTCCAGGATACTGAAAACCTTAGATGGTGTGTGTATATATATATATATATATATATATATATATTACACACACACACACACACACACATATGTGTGTTCACTACAACAGCACTTAAATACTGAGGACTAACTAATGTCTAATTCTCCAGAATGTTGATCTGCATTTCTCCTTCACTATCATAAAGGATTTAAGCTATGCACTTACAGAAAGCTTTTCATTAAAACATTCATTTTAATAACAGTTCATTAGAAAATAAATTATATTCTGGAGATTTCTTTAAAAATATATATAACATATAAATGAATTTACCACTAAAGTACTATGGAAATACATTTATTTTTCTGATTGTGACAAATATTTATATTTTAAGATCACACATAAACAATGTGGTGTTTCTCCAAAGTTTTCTTGGTCTTATGTTTGGTTTCATGCATGGAGAGGATACTTTCTAACGATGGACCGGAACTATATTTCTACACTTAAATGTGAATGTTTCTTTCTTTAATGTAACTGTCTGATGAGGTTGTCTACAGTATATGTATTATTTTGGGGAAATAAAGATAATGTTGGATATCATAATACACAATCTTTGTTTGTGTGACTTATTTAACAACATCCAGCTAATTATGAATCATTTACTTGTGAATTGTGTATTTTTTTCATTGCCAACATACAGAATACGTGTCCAAACGGAAAATAAATGTACAGTTTAAAACAGTAGTTTTTATTTGCTATAAATGAAGCTGAAACTTAGTCTCCAAACTGTCCCATTTTGTTTAGTCTTTGAATTAGAATTGATTTACTTGCCCCGCAGTTTCACAGACAAGGCTTAAGCCTTGCCCCAGACTAAAAAGCATATTTGGGCTGTTTTAACTGAAAGCAACTTTCACTCACATCTTAAAATATGTCAGTGCCATTGTTTTGTCTCAATATGCACACCAGTAATGTTTTTTAAAGCATAAATATATAAGCATGTTTATAAAAGATACTTAAATATCCTAATTAAATTAGGGCCTAATCCTGGCTTAATCTAAGCCCTGTCTGTGAAACCGGGCCTTAGTTTACTAACTTTAACTTAGTTTATTTGACACGTAGACATAATAGCCTAAATTATAACAACCCGCTGATGCAGATGATACCAGTTCTGTAATTTAACATATTTTATATATTTTTGTGCTCTTCTATGTTTCCTCTCCTGTAGTTAGTTGATAACGGGTTAGAAAAAAAATAAAAAAAATGAAATAAACAGACTGCTTGAGAGACGTTCGCCTAGCACTGCTTCTGCTTCTAACCAGTAAATATTTGAATAGAGCGCCCTCGTGTGGTGAACAAAATTACCACAGTGAAAACTACATAAAAAAACTACATTTCCTAGCGCGACTTCCGTTGTTAGTCGGAAGTAGATTTCATAAATTTGGGTTGCATACGGAAGTGGCACGTCCATAATGGTAAGATTAACTGAATAGATGTAAAAGTGTTATGTCTTTGTCGTTTTCATTTGAAATATATTAATATTACACTTTATAGGTTGTTGTTTCCGCGTTGTTTCTAGTTGTTTACTGTCTAACTTTCTAGCAACTGGGATAAATAAGCTACAAGTTTCACACTGTAACGTTATAACTTAGTTCGTAGTATGAACACATAATTCACCAATACACAAATAGTTATTTGTTCAACTTCAATATTATATATTTGTTATTTTCTTTATGACCGCTGTTGAATGCATGTGCCCTGCCACAGAGATTCAGTAACGTTAGATTCAGGCATTCAGTAGATACCCTTCATATACGTGTGCAGGGATGACGTCTGAAAGTTCCCTCGAGATTTGGAAACCTATGGGTTTTTATAATGTTTATGTTTTCAATTTATGGTGGAAATACAGTGTGTGGTAAACATAACTTGACAATACTTGAACGCTTGAAACTGTTATGTTTTTTTTTTATTGCCTACATTTCTATTAAGTTACTAAATAAGAACTTTTGGTGTGTGCATTTGTCGTTGTTGATTACAAATCGTTGTTGATTACAAAACGTTCAAGTATAAAAACAAATCTTCAAGTATTGTCAAGTAATATTTACCACAGTGGCAGACTTTATTTTATTTATTAGTCTTTCATGTTTTGACTTCATCCCTTCACCACTCCATTTTTGCAAGATAAACTTATCATTTGTTTCTCTCAGTGTGGAGTATGGAGACCATTAAAAAGCCACAATTGTAAATGTTAATTCCCTTAAAAACAATTATATTTGTTTTATATATTAACATATTGTAAAAGTGAGACTTTATCGTGTAATGTGCACTTATATGTGAGCCAAACCCTAAAAACTTTCTTTTCAGGCAACTGGAGCAGATCAAGCTGTTGGCTTTGGACTTGTTGGCTTTAGTCTGTTACTGTTCACATATTACACTCTTTGGGTCATAGTCTTAGTAAGTGTTTTTTTTCTTCCTTTTTAATAAGACATGCTTTTTTTTCATATGCTACTGAACAAATATTGAAGTGATCAAACATTGATGCAAACTCTTCTGCCCTTGTTCCAGCCTTTCGTAGACAGTGACCATGTGATCCACAGCTATTTTCTTCCACGAGAATATTCAGTCATACTTCCTGGAGTCGCAGCATTAATCCTCTTACTATTTGTTGGTAAGTAAAGCAAGCAATATGTCACCGTTAAAAAAATGAGCAGTATATGGACTTAATAAAAATGTTATTCATTAAATTCAACAGTACAACCATGTTAATTACTTATGCCTCAGTACATGCTGGACAAGAGAGCGAATGAGACTGAACCACTA
Source organism: Phoxinus phoxinus (assembly GCF_949152265.1). Classification (NCBI taxonomy): domain Eukaryota; kingdom Metazoa; phylum Chordata; class Actinopteri; order Cypriniformes; family Leuciscidae; genus Phoxinus; species Phoxinus phoxinus. The sequence continues at coordinate 19,217,042 of NC_136878.1, read as the reverse complement.
AATCTTTACAAGATTGCAAGAAAACGTTTCTCTGTTTAATCTAGTGATCAATTGTACCCTATTTTTTTTCAGGCACCTTCATAGGGGTCGTAACATGGAAGAATCGAAAGCCTAAGAAAATTGATTAAGCCCCCTCATGCTGCTGTGATTTATCTGGTCAGAAGAACGAACTGTGTTGGTTTCACTCATGTACCACTTCCTGTACACAGCCACGTGAAGCTGCTCTCCTGGATTCCTGTCATGTTCATGTGCTTGTAGAGTTCATTGTAGTAGCCAAACGCAGTACTGAACATTTAGTTAAACAGTAGTCTAATTGAGCTTTGTACTTCCCTTCTCCACAACCTTTACTTAAGACCACACTAGTTGTGAGATGTTCAGCTTTGGAGAATTATTTCCATAATCAGGAAGCTAAAGGCAAATAATACATGAGATCATAATTTCGGCACCTAAGACGATGGGGAAGATATGTGTGTACTTTGTATCTGGATGGCATCTAAATGGAATATGGGATTTAAAAAAAATCATGATTAACGTTGAGGATTGTTTCAACTGTTCTCTTATGTTGTAAATAATAAACATATGTATAAGGTAGAGTGCTTGCTTCTAGCAGCAAAATAATTTAGGACAATAATAAAAAAAGAATGAGAAAGATAACTTTCTGTAAAACCATACACAATCCCACATAAAAATAATAAAAATAGGCAACATTTAGTACAATGTCATGTGTTTGTTTTTCTCACCCATTTTATATTTTATTGTATTACTCTATCAAACTATTTTTTCTCACCCATTTTATATTTTATTGTATTACTCTATCAAACTATTTTTTCTCACCCATTTTATATTTTATTGCATTGTTTGATAGATAGATAGATAGATAGATAGATAGATAGATAGATAGATAGATACATGTCCTATATTATCAACTATTCAAAAATTGTATGAGATCGATTTATTTCTCGACAGGTGATGTTACTTTGTATTTTGTGGGCTATTTTAAAACATATACCAATCAATGTTGTACTTTATATATTCATATTCACTATTCACTTTGGTCTATTCTGTGTTTGTCAGTTAGTAGTTGTGGTGCATGTATTCAGTAACTGTGTGTCTGTGCGGCTGTGTTGTGGTGGGATGGGCCGCTGCAGTGATGAGAGACTGATCGAGCGCTAGCAGCGGCTCATCATCCACACACTGGCCGTGGCATGTCACGCGAGGACAGAAACAATGCTCTGATCTTCACGGACGACGACATGTATTAGTTACCCCATAATGAATCGCACTGAGGTACGTACATAATATTTTTATTTATTAGACTATTCTATTCATTTTTATCGAAGTGAATGTAAACTCAAGTTCCTCTGACAGTTCAACAAACCTCTTCCTGGTTTAAAATGTTCTGTTTGTTAAATGTACATCAAAGATGTAAATGTACATTAAATGTACTAGCCATGTCTGATTCACAATTATATATATATATATAAATAAAAAAAACTTTGTTTCGGACTTTGCTTTCTCTTAATTCTGTCCTTCATACGAGGATGATGACAGAGGTATTTTTAAGCCACAAGCAGAGGGAGGAAAAACCTGAAACGACATTGGAAAATTGAATTTCTTCATTCAGAACTGCTGATTACCATTACTGAAAACAAATAAACTTCTGATTCAAAAATTCTCTTGCATTCAGTTGACAGTGGTGAAACCCATTTAGGCACATGACAGTTAGGAGGACAAACCAAACAGGCTGAACTGTGAGGCAAAAATGTCTACAGTGGTTAACAACTATGATTTCCTTGCATGCGAACCAAATACTGGTGTCTTAAAAGAGCAGTGCATTTATTGCAACTAATGGCATGTTAGATTTGTGCTGTGAACTGCTGCAGGGGCTCTTTTGTTTACCCATGATGCTGCATTAAATACTAAAGAAGGATTTCAAATCACTTAGTATTTTCCTGTCTAAGTGTGACCACGCATTAAGACCTCCAAGACACCTGAATAGAAACAGTTTGTTACTTGTTTATCTGTTGTCAGGGAGACAGACATCTTCCCCCCTCCCCAAGCTTCTAGTTCCATCTTTTACCAAAAAATACTGATAAAACGTAAGGGATCAGTCAGTAAACAAACCTTACATCTGTCTGCATGTGGTTTCTACTAGGCTTTGCAAGTTGTTTGTGTGCTGTATTGAACTACATGGCTATTGTATGTTGTAGATGGAGATGTCAGGGCCAAGTGTGAGCCGACACAGTCGCACGGTGAAGAGGAAACGGTGGGGTGGACTGAGGCAGCAATGGAAACTGCTGGGTCTGTTTGAGATCGACCAGCAGCATGAGTTCTACAGTCTCACCTGTATGATGAAGGAAGGGCTGTTTGCCGCTGTGCAGAACACCATTGACAACCCTTTACCTGTGAGTATTCCCATGTTTATGAACCTACACCCCATCCAGTCCCTATTGAATATCACTTTTTCCATTTTTAGGTAAAGATTACAGAGGGGAAAATGCAGTCAGAGCTAGAGTTTTGCCTTGGGGTATTTCTGCCTATTCACAAAGCTATTTTAAAGTTTCTCCAAGAAAATCTAACCTTTTTTATTGGGGGAAGAAATCCCTTTCTTTATTGTTTATTTATTTATTTAATAAACTAATAATTTACTAGTGTTGTTAGCATATCCACCACTCAAACTGTTATGAATAAATGTATATGTGCAGAGATGATTGTAATCAAAACCAAAATACAGTCACGTGGAAATAAGCAATTCAGCTCACATTACATTTGCAGTGTAGACGTGCATATTGAAATAAAATGTGTGAGAGACAAAAGCTTGGCATGATCAAACACCTCCAAGGAGACAGACATGTTCCATTTGACATTAATTAGTGTGCGGGCTAACCTCCGTAGAGAGGAGCATATTTCTCTCCATGGACACTGTGTTTGTGGTGCTGAAAAGGCACCCTCATTACAATGTTTTAGCTTGATTAGAGCTGTTTTTATCCTGGTAATTTGCTCATGAGTAACAGAGCAGGGGGAGTGGAAGAGTAACCAAGTGTTTCGGTAACAAACACCATTGTGCTGTGCACACATTGGGGAGGAGGGGCAGAATTCAAACAATGCAATGTTTCTCACAGTGCTACAGTACCACAAGAGAGGGCAGAAATGTTAAAGCTAAAACCAGTGGCTTCTTGTTAACCATGAATAAGAGACCATGTAGATTGCAGATGGTTAAACGGCATAAGTAAATAATAATCATAAGTATAATATCTAAGCTTTTTAGTGTATTTTAGATGAGCAAGATACTTTTCACGTCTGAACTTGCATGGCTCAAGGCTTGACACATTTGTGATATTTCATATATTAATGTATTTCAATGTTTTCTATCTAACAAATTTCTTATTTAGATAATAAAATATTGAAACGGCAGTTACAGTGACATTCAGTGACTCCTGAAAGGATTACAGAGACTCTGATGCATGCCTTTTCTCAATTCAAGGGTCCAGGACAATGTTTCTGTTTTACTCTCCCAGTTGGCACCCCTGACTACATTTTCAATATTTTAAAACCTAAATACAAAATGAAATTGGATACGTTTTAGTCCTGGATGCTGTCAATAAGATGTTACAGCATGCTAAATACATATTTACATGTCAGGGAACATCAATAAATTATACAGTTTTGTGAACAATAACAAATATAGTCATGGTTAGAGTGTTTTTTAAACCCATTAAAATGGTAATGTATAATTGATGTATGTCAGATAAAATGAACTAACAATGAAAAATACTTAAAACAAAGCATTTTTGTATTCATTTGGTTCATGTTAGTTAATGCATTAACTAATGTTAACAAATAGGGATGGCCCGATACCACTTTTTCCAGGCCGAGTCCGATACCGATACTTTCATTTTTGGTACTCGCCGATACCGATACGGTAACCGATACCTGTATTTTTATTTTCAATTAATTTAATTCATGCATTTGTCATTTTTAAATGTATTGGTAGAGAAACCAAAAGAATGTCAAATCATATTTGTTTATTAAATGTAAACTTAATTTGTTCATCAAATATATTTAATGCACTGCATATTCATTACTGTATAAATTAAATATAGATGGATCTTTTTGTGAAGTTACAAAAAAAGGTAGCCTATTTAGTCAAGAGTTAATCCTTTGTCTGGTTAACATTAAAACACAGCAGCAGATTAATTCAACTGCTGCCCCTTTAAGACCGAACGCACGGACCCCATTTGAATTATACTGTCTACGTTCACTTGACATATAATATACTTTGTTTACTAGGATACTCGCCAAGACGGGCGTTTTTACATAGTTTTGTGTGAATTCATCCGTACAAGCGCAATAGTGAAATAATTCCACTCAGTGTTCGCGCGCTGTCTGAGGCGATGGTTTTCGGGGCGCGCGCTTTGGATGTTTGAAGTTCATGTAACTTCTTGACCTGCAAATGTCTAATGTCGTTAAACATAAATAAGGTAACAGTTCATGTTTTACTTACATATACGAGTATTTACTATACATATACATATAGTTTTAATCCAAATATACGTGCCGAGTGAACGATCAGCAATCCAGAGCATTCAACAGAAGTGCGCGCGCTCTCTCTCTCTCTCTCTCTCTCTGGTCAGTTAATGTTAATAATAAGCTACATGCCTCGTTTTACTTTCTTTGCCATTGATATCTGACTGAACTACAAACTTTCCACTGACGTCTGATGCGCTCGACCAGCTCGCGCTTCGGTGCCGCGGCGCGCTCAATCCACTGCGCGTTTTTCTCTTATCAGCTCGCGCACCACAGCTATAGCCTATAGGCGTTACTATATTTTGTTTAATATTTCACTAATATGATACATTTACTTCATAGACAGCCTTCTTTTTTATCCCCATTATACTTTCTGTTGTCAGTGCTTCTTTGTCTGGACACAAACACTGTACACACGCTGCCTGGTATCGGTTGTTGGTATCGGGGCGTTTTTACGAGTAGGGGAGAGCCGGGACGATTGAAACGCGGGACGGATGAAACATTATGGAAGGCCAAAAGGGCCAAAACGTGTGAAACTTACGCGTTAACACGCATTTACGCGTTAACACGCATTTACGTGTTAACACGCAATTTACGTGTTAACGCGTAAATGCGTGTTAACACGTAAATTGCGTGTTAACGCGTAAATGCATTTTTGGGACATTAGCACCACCTGCTGGTTTGCTGCTCAAACACAGAGAAAGCTTGTAAATACCAGTTTTTAATGTGAAATACATGTTCAACAATGTACTTTTCATCGGTTAAAACTAGGCATACATATAAGTACAGCATATTTTAAATAAGCCTCTAAAAGTCATGCCATTTTCACAAAGTTTTGTTTGGATAATTACACATTTCCTTCAAATAGTATTTTCATGTAGCCTACACTCCTACTGTAGCATATTTCTAAAGCATCTTTTTATAATTTAACTATATGCATTATAGTATATAATAGCCCCTTCTGATAACACATTAAGCCTTGTGAATCTGATTGATATATATCAACACACCCACACACACTACACTTTACACATTATATTACATTAAACATACTGATACCCCAAACAATTACATATCCAATACAAACATGCAGCAAATATTTACTTTTGTATATACCAATTTCTGAACTTAATTGAAATTCTTCACTCAAAAGTGGCCCAAACCAAGTAGCCTACTGAGTACATATGCATGATTATATTTTTGAGAGGAACATTTCTGTATTTAAAATCCTTTTTTTTGTTGATTTCATGTAATATTCAAATTTTGACTTTGAATTTAGGGGGTTAAAAAGCTGTAAGCCATAGCTAATCATCAAAATTATAACAAATAAAGGCTTGAAATATCTCACTTTGCATGTAATGAGTCTAGCCTACTTTATTGAGAAGCACATACATATATATATATATATATATTACTACACACTACACACACACACATGCGTAATAATAGTAATCTAAAGTGAGTGGCTTGAATTAATAAATGAACTCAAACAGAACTTCCGCTTTTAATGTCATTTTACAATGGATATTAAAATGTGAAATGAATATAGGACCAAACGTAATCATATATATGCCTATTCTCGCCTAAATGTTGGATAGATTTGGAGTGCTAATACTCGTGATCTATCTATTCAGTTTCCTGGAAACTGCCATCAGTGTCGTTGGCTCATCGCTCACGATGGCTCATGAGGTAAGCTCAGCGTAGTGCTTGAGTCACTCTATCATGAATAATGCAAATAAAATAAAGGTGTTGTGTCACGATGACACCGCCTGTCGTTACTGTTTGTAATCATTCTCATGACTATTAATTTAGTGATGCACACCTTCGTTTTATTGTATTTATTCATGAGATTGTGAAAAAGCGCTTACCTAATGGTTACGATGAGCCTACGTCACCTGACATCTTCCGTTCGGTGCGCGCCGGTGATGAGCTTCGTATAGAGAGACGGGAATCCATAGCCTAGCCTATACATAATTTTTCCAAATTATATATTACACTTCTTTACAGGTAACTGTGAAAACAAACTAGCTTTCGGTTATAGCCTAATAAAAACTGTTAAACATATTACGGTGGGTTGAATAGGCTATGCCATATATTTTATTTAGCCTACTATGCCTATTTAATTTTGTCATGAGATTGTTGCTTCGCAATTAGCGCGACAGCCTGCCATTATATGCAATACATCAAAAATGCCGTTGCAGTTGGAATCCATAAGAGTTTATGTTGTTTCAGAGTTATGCATTTTCTTCGACTTATTTGGTCATTTAACCCCCTGTGATATGTCTATTAACAGCGAGTTATACTACTAGCTAGCCTATGTCTTAACACATTTAATATTTCCCCACATTTGTATGGTATTTAGCCTACAAGATAATTAAATCATCGATATCAATTATATAAAAAAAAATTATACTTTATACTTTATATTTTTTTTAAGATGGCCCAAATGGAGATAGAACCTTATAATTCTGAGAGCTCTGATTCTGTTTGGAATTATAAGGTTATATCTCCACTTTTACAAATAAAACCCCACATTTCAAAGAATAAATGTATATAACCATTGATTTTAATCAAATAATATATGTTTTGCTATTTTATTAAAAAGTATATTTATATATTATATATCAATCAGATTCACAAGGCTTAATGTGTTATCAGAAGGGGCTATTATATACTATAATGCATATAGTTAAATTATAAAAAGATGCTTTAGAAATATGCTACAGTAGGAGTGTAGGCTACATGAAAATACTATTTGAAGGAAATGTGTAATTATCCAAACAAAACTTTGTGAAAATGGCATGACTTTTAGAGGCTTATTTAAAATATGCTGTACTTATAGCCTATGTATATGCCTAGTTTTAACCGATGAAAAGTACATTGTTGAACATGTATTTCACATTAAAAACTGGTATTTACAAGTTTTTTCTGTGTTTGAGCAGCAAACCAGCAGGTGGTGCTAATGTCCCAAAAATGCATTTACGCGTTAACACGCATTTACGCGTTAACACGCATTTACGCGTTAACACGTAAATTGCGTGTTAACACGTAAATGCGTGTTAACGCGTAAATGCGTGTTAACGCGTAAGTTTCACACGTTTTGGCCCTTTTGGCCTTCGATAGAAACATTGCGATTTTCTTGAAAACCACTCACGTCATGTACGTCATATTTCTTCAGCACGTATAACACGCAATGCCTACCAGACCCGCGAAAACATTTCTTCTTTACGTCATGCCGTTTTGGATTTAAAGCCGGAAAGCTGTTTTTGAGTGCAGTAAGTGAATTATTTCGTGCGGTACTTTTTTTTGACTGACAAGTTGTATTTATTGTTTCATGTGCCATTGTAATGACGGCAGGTGTATTAGTCCTGTAACACACCCTTAAGTGTGCAATATCAAAGTTTTTTAGTTTAAGGGCAAAACAGGTTTAACTGTCGGGATGCGCTGTCGGGACGGATGAAACAGCGCCTCCTGCCAGTTAAACCTGGTCATAGGAAAACCGCTGTTAAGGCTATTCAACTAGTAAACACTCGATATGACTCAAGGAAGAAGTATAAGATAATTAATTGTAAACGGATTTGTCTGTCTTCGTCAAAATAGCCCATTAGAAAGATTACACAAAATGCGCATAGGCTTATCGCCTATGTTTAATGGGTGATAGAACAAAATGGTTAAAATGAGCCTTTAAATTAAAATAAAAGACAAAATATGTTTGTAACAATATGTACACAAGTTACTTGTCAGGTGTTGTTCATAAAAACAAGCATTAGATGAATAGTTGCCGTTTAAACTGTTATGTTTCATCCGTCCCACCCCTGTGTTGCAACCGTCCCGCTCAGGCGGGACGATTGAAACAAAGCACAACTACCGATCAAAGTAAATTTTTACTTAAATCATTCTATATTTGTACCGAATAACACATGATACTAAGAGAACACATATGTGAGTTGTTGATCACACACACACAAAAAATCTATCTGTAACCTTATCGTAGAAAATGACGTTTATCTGAAAAGTGTTTCAACTGTCCCGCCTCTCCTACGAGTACGAGTACATGAGCTCAGTATCGGGCCGATACCCGATACTGGTATCGGTATCGGGCCATCCCTATTAACAAATAAGACCTTATTGTAAAGTGTCGCCCTGTTTTGTAGCGTGGTGCCACTCATAGTCATGTGCTCGATCGCTAACAAACACACACACACAGATGATGTTGCAGAGTCCAGACTCCATTGAATCCAGTCTGCTTATGCAGCACTATGACTCATGAATGTGCTGCCTGTTGTCCAGGGCTTAAAGCATCTCTCACACACTTAAACAACAAAAAGAAAAACATTGCCTGCAAAAGCATGCACTACTACAATATGAATACTTATCATTACTGATCATATATTTTGTTTTTAGGATGAGCTGTGTGAAGATGACTACAAGTTTGAGGTTACTCAAATCCATAAGGTACATGTACATTAATGGATAAAGCGGACACTGCTTACTGTAATTGTAGCATTATTTGCTTTACTGGACAAAATGTGATGTGATGACTAAGCAGGTGTGTAGCATTGGCTTGTTTTGCTTGAATTATGTATGTAACTTCTACCGAATCTCATCTGTTGTATTTGTGACTGTGTGAAGGACTTCAGGATGGAGACGTATGCTGGGCCGGTGTTCGCCAGTCTGCGGCGCTCCCTGGGGATGACCGAGAAGCGATACCAGCAGTCCCTCTCCTCCGAAGGCAGCTACCTGCAATTTATCAGCAATTCCAAGAGCAAGGCAGACTTCTTTCTAACGTGAGTCAGCACAAATGTTTCGCTTGCAGGAGCATAAGCAACAGAGACAGCATAAAGAGGACACAGACTGCTTGTAGAGGAATTAATGGGAGAAATCACATCGATAGAAGCATTGGTGTGTATATACTGTATATAGTGCTGTGGTGAGATCATCATCAATCGCATCTAACATGCTGTTCTTTTGAGCTTTCTATTCATCAAAGAACCCCTGAGAAAGACTGGAGTAATGATGCTGAAAATTCAGCTTTGCTGTTACAGGATTAAATTACATTTTAAAAAGTATTAGAATAGAAAACAGCTCATTTAAATTGTAATGCAATTTCACAAAATAACTGTACTGTATTTTTGACCAAGTAAATGCAGCTTTGGTGAACATACGAGACAGGTCAGTTAAAAAAATAAAATAAAACAAAACTCTCTTGATGACCCTCTCTGTATCTGTAAGTAAACTTTGCAATATCAATGTTTGTTTGATATCAAACTAAATGTCCTTTAACACACATTTCTCTCTCCTCTGTCCAGTAATGACAAGCGGTTCTTCTTAAAGACACAGAGTAAAAGAGAAGTGCGATTTCTCTTGACTAACTTGAGAAACTACATGGAACATCTGCAGAAGTACCCACACTCTCTGCTCGTCAAATTTTTGGGTGAGATGCTGGCAGCTGTTAAATTAACTTTAGCAAATGTTACTGGACAAATATTTTATAGTTCATATGCATTATAAAATGAAATGTGTAATGCATGATGAGACGACTTAAAACCCTAAATTTGTATCTTTATCACGTCCGTTTAAGAAATTGTCATGCTTTATTCTTGAACAGGTGTTCACAGAATCAAAATTGCACATCAGAGGATGGTAATTATTTCGTTTATTAAATATCTTTCATTTCCTGTCAATATTATTTATTATTTTATGGACCCCGAAGGTACATGTTATAAAACTCTATTGGTTTCCTGTGTGCAGAAGTACTTTATTGTGATGCAAAGTGTATTTTACCCTGATGACAGAATCACTGCAAGGTAAGACTTGCTGTGTGTTATAAATGGAAATGGTTTTATCGCTCTGTCCATTATCGGTCATGCAAATATTGAATGTTTCTCATCTCCCCATCACATATGAAACTTTCCATTTGACCTACTGTAATCCACAGCCTTGCACTTATTGCTCATTAAATTGCATTGCCCTTTAGCTGTTACGTTTGGCTTGCACTGATAGTAAGAAGAATGATCTAATCCATCACGCCCACCACCTTCTCCATTACTCCTCCTCCTAGCTTTACATTCATCCTTCTCTCTCAATGTTTAAGGTATGATATAAAGGGCTGTGAGGTGAGCCGGTGGACAGCCCCAGCCCCTGAAGGCAGCCAGATCATTGTTGTTTTAAAAGATCTTAATTTTGAAGGACAGTTCATTCAGTTAGGTAAGGTCAGTTCCTTGTTGGCAAAGGATATGTGCTGTAGACTTCATCTGCACCATTACATTCAATCTTATAGCTCCTTGTTCATATGACAGATCAACAGCGTCCTTGGCTCCTGCGTCAGGTGGAGATCGACACAGCCTTTCTTCAGACACTCAATGTGTTGGACTACAGCCTCCTGCTGGCCCATCAGCCCCTGCACCAGGATGAACTCAGCCAGACTCTCTCTTTCGCAACACTCATCATGCGTACCAAAAAGTGAGCATAGTAAAGTTTAGTATACCGTGCATATAGTCATCCATAAACAACCACAGAGATGTTTTTAAGGAAGGTCTGCTTGTGTATATTCTGTACATATTTCAAATGATACTAGTAAATAATCTAAATAACCTAAATCTAAATTTTATTGTTACTATTTCAGAGAAGTTAATGTACACTATTACTATTCCCATACACAGCCAAGGTGTGACCGTGTTTTGAAAAGTGAGGGTATAGTGAATGGAAACCTTCTAAAAGCTACACTGTGTAGGAATTACTCCCATCTAGCGGTGAAATTGTATATGACTACCAACTGAATATTACTAGACCCTCCCATTCCGAGGGTGTTTTAAATCCTACTGTGGCCGTATTATTTCAAATCTGCCGGCAATCGTAACAAAATTCATTTTTGATATCTGAAAATGTATTTCTGATATCAATATTATTTCAGATATCTAAAATGGCTTTCTTACTAGTAATAATCACATTCATGATATCAGAAATGAACATTGTCACTAGTAATAATCACATTCATGATATCAAAAATGAACATTGTTACTAGTAGCAATTCAATTGTTGATATCAAGAATAGACATTTCAACTAGTGACAATTGAATTCTTGATATCATAAATAAAGGTTTTTACTAGTAAGAATTGTATTTCTGATATGTGAACTAGTAAGAAATCAATTCTTGATATCAACAATTGATTTTGAATGGCAGCCTATAGTGACATTTCACTATTGAAAATACAATTGCAGATATCAAGAATTATAGTTTTTACTAGTTGAAATTAAATTGATATCAAAATTAGCATTTTAACTAGTGAAAATGTAATTGTGGATATCACGAATTAGCATTGTTACTAGTGGAAATGTAATTTCTGATATCAAAAATTGCCATTGTTACTATAGAAATCTAATTCCTGATATCAATAACTATCAATTTAACTAGTGAAAATTTAATTGTATCAAGAATTCATATCCTGGAAATGAATAAAAGTAAAAACGGCTTGCCATACACGCAGATGATATTAGAGATGATATTATGATATTGAAACTTTATATGATTATGTGCAGAATGCTGATGTTTGATTATGCTTCCATTGTTGTCATGGCTTCCGAAACAATATTTCCTTCAAGATGTCTATTTCCTGCTGCCTGGTTCAGTATTTAAGGATAACAGGCTTTTCACTGACTGTGAATGTTCATCTTAACATCTGTTTCCAGATCCTTCTCCAAATGGCCAATAGCAGGCCAATTTAATCTAGAAAAATCATTTCTAGATTAAATGTCATTTTTATAGTAATGTCTCAAAGAAATAACAAAAACTAAATTACTAAACTATAATAGCCATTCCATCATTCATTAAACATCATCTCATATACTGTATATTCTAAACTAATAGTTCAACCAAAAATAATTAAACGGTTTTCATTTACTAATTTTTATGTCTTTTGAAACCTTTATGACTTTGTCTCTTCCATAGAAACCAAAGGACATATGTATTGCAGAATGTCCCATCTGCTTTTCCATACAATGAAAGTGAACAGTGATCATGCAGACTGTCAAGCTTTTCAATGAACAACTTACATTTCAAAGTTATGACATGACTTCAGTATGGGCTACTTTTATGGCTTTTTAGGAGCGTGATGTTTTTGGTCCACATCCACTTACATTGTATGGAGAAGAGCAGCGTGAACAAAGCATCTCTGTTTGTGTTCCAACTGTTCCTTTAAAAGCATGAAAAATTCTGGTGAAAAAATGTGCTACAGAAAAACCAAGAGCTTCAATTTCGAAATAAGCGACAGCCACATATTTTGATCGAATGGTTATCATTGAGTTGGGTAATGTTCTTTGTTCTATTCTGTTCCTCTCTGGCTGGTTGTTAGGTCAGTGAATGCAACATCCAGTCCTACACATGCTGCATCACCCACTGTTCCTGGGGTGGTGGCAGAGGAAGACTCCACACTCCTCTCTGCAGAATTAAATTGTGCAGCAACACAGTGTCACACAACAGAAATGCACAGTGGCAATGGAGGAACGGACAGTACAAGCCTTGAGGGAGACCAAATTGAGCAACCCAGTAGGATGGGAACAGAGTCAGCCGATCTACAAGAGTTCCAGGCCCAGAACCGGAGACTGCTTCCCAACTTCAAGAACCCGCTTCATGTCATTGATGGATCAGAGCATCGTTACTTCATCGGAATTATTGACATCTTCACTGTTTATGGTTTCAAAAAGAGGCTTGAGCATTGGTGGAAAAGACTGAGATACCCACAGCAAGCTTTCTCCACAGTCAGTCCTCCAGCTTACTGTCACAGGCTGTGCCAGTGGGTTCAGGACCATACCAAATAAAATAAGACCGCTTGGAAAACAGAAGGCCGCTTTTAAGTTGACCATTTTGAAGTATCTGTTTATGAATAGCTTTGCTTAAATAAATACGATGCTAATGGAAGTACTTGTTTAAACACTGTACTTCCAGAAAATGCAACTGTTAAAAGTTGTATTCATTTAAAATTGTTAGACGCAAGTAATGGTGCTAGGACTATTGCATAATGCTGAAGATCCATATGGATGAAAACATGAATATGTTTGATGAATGTAATGATGAAATTATGTAACACTGATTACATATATCCCATTCATTGAAGAGTACATTGTTACCACTGATAACCCGCTGCTCAGACAGAAAGGATTTTGAGAGTAAACTTATCAACAGCAGCAGGGTCCCTTATTTTATACTGTCTTTCATTTTCATCATCTGTTATATGAAGCCACATAACTGTGCATTTGAATGCTTTTCTGAAATATTTATGCAGTACAATAAAAGAATGTTTAAGATCTGTGTCGTCTCTTCTTTAAAGTTTTAGTTAGACATCAAACTTTATGCGATTGAAGCCCACCTTGAACAGATTCTGTCTAACAGTAAGATGCTGTAAGTGAGATATGCTTTTGAACTGCACATTTATGGCTTCCAAAGAAACGTTACAGCATGCATCACGACTTAAATACAAATAAATCACGATTCACATTTTTTTGCTCCCCCTCTATTATTTTTTATATAAAAAGAGCAGTTCAACCATATAGGCTCCGGGTTGTATGCTGACATATTTTAATTGAATATAATAATAATAATATAATACAATTTGTGTTAAAAACAAACAGACAAACAGGAGGCTTGGTTTTAGATGGGGTCTAAAAGTCAAATATGTTGTGGGTAAGTTTGATTCATATATTTGACAACAACAAACTTGCAAACTAACATCCCAAAAGGTCATTGGTAAGGTCTGTTTTTTTATTTGTATGGGTCCGATTTGACCTGCACAGACCACAGAAAGAAAGAAAAAGTAATTTTTCATGAAAACCACTTTTTAAATAACTTAATTTAGTTACAATTATTAAAAATACGGTGTTCAAAATAACTAAAATATTAAAGGGGTTAAAGCAGGGTGAGTAGAGGATGGCTGATGTAACCGATGGTAAGATCATTAAACTCCAGGTTGCGCTGTCGATTCAGCCTCATCCTGCACAGTCGATCCCGTTGCAGGGACAACCAACAAGCTGATGTTGCTGAAACGCACACAGTGAAAACGCTGACACTATGGATTTCAATGTCAAGAAACTAGCGTCGGATGCAGGCGTCTTCTTCACTCGTGCTGTTCAGGTATGAAATGACCCAGTGCTTTCTGTTTACTTTACGGGAGTTGCGTTCAGCCATAAGTGACGTGCGTATTCAGCAGGATGGATAAACGCAGCAGCTCGAGTGAATGAATGGACGAACATCGCTCTGTTGGCCTTTATGGACTCTAACGCGAGTATTCAGACACGTCGCTTTCTGGAAATTCTAATTTATCTGTCATTGTTCAAGCGAAGACTCCTTATGTCATTTTACGAGGATCTGTATGTTCCTCGCCATTGTAAGCCGATAGACGCAAGCCAAGCCCCTATCCATTATTAATGGCTGTTCATGTGACAGTCACCAGCTGAATTCTCGCTTACAGCGTATTCACTGTTCACTAGACTAGAGAAGTTAACTGTTTTTATTTTTAAGAGACATGTTTAGAGGTACTTATGTTATAGTTTGTCCTAAAAAAAAAATCAGTCTATAAAAATATAATAGCCTACTCCGTTATAATAACCACACGATCAGTTAACAAAGTTTAAAGAGACAGTTCACCCACAAATTGAAAACATTGTCATAATTTACCCACCCTCATGTTGTTACCCTATGACTTTGTTTGGTTCTTCCACTGAACACAAAATATGTTCTGCTATTGTTCATGCTAGTCGTTTTCCCCCCATAAAATGAAAGAGAACTGTTCAATTGGACGGCTCCAGAAATGAGAAAAAATGCTAGCTATCTTCAGAGTTATTTCTTAATTAAAAACAAAGCTGTTTATCACTCATTTTATGATACTTTAATATATATATATATATTATTATTTGTTTAAGCATTAATATTTAAGTATTTAATTGCTGTAAAGAAAATCTTAAAGGTTTTGGTACAACATCAGAGAGATCATTTTATTTTTAATAGACCTTGTATGCAGAGCACTGAACGATGTCTGGCCAGCTGGTGTGTATGTGTGACTGAATCTGTTTGATGTGGGTGGTTTGGCATAAAAAGTTTTATTTTTTTTATTTTTTTATTCCAATATTTGTAATTTATTTTCTAGGCTGAAACTGTCTGTATGTTTTGACACATGATATTTTCCGTAAAATGGATTTATTATTTCTGAAGGATACACCTTTTTATACAGGTGAAACTCGAAAAATTTGAATATCGTGCAAAAGTTAATTTCAGTAATTCAACTTAAAAGGTGAAACTAATATATTATATAATCTCCTTACATGCAAAGTGAGATATTTCAAGTCTTTATTTGTTATAATTTTGATGATTATGGCTTACAGCTATGAAAACCTTTTCACAATATTCTAATTTTATTTACTTTTCATAAATTTGGGGTTTTCATAGCTGTAAGTCATAATAATCTACAAATAAAGAATATATATAAATAAAGGCTTGAAATATCTCACTTTGCATGTAATGAGTCTATATAATATATTAGTTTCACCTATAATATATTAGTTTCACCAAAGCATAAGTTGAATTACTGAAATAAATAAACTTTTTCACAATATTCTAATTCTTCTTCTTTTTTTCACCTGTGGGTCTATTATCACAAAAAATCAGCATGGAATGTAACTTTGTTAGCGCACATTACTAGTCTTGTCTTATGGTAAACAATTTATCCTCGCAAGTCAACACAAGCACCAAAAAAAAAATCTTTAAAGTAATCTTTAATCAAAATCTGTAAATGTACTTCCAGTCTGGAATAGCCTTCCCTGGCAGTGAGCTGAATGGAACGCTACCTTTCTAGATCCAATTAATTCCCAGTGGGGAAAAAAACAAGCCATGCCCACTATTTTTCTTATTCAGTATTCCGTTTCACTGAAAATACGTCACAATTCTGAAGGAAAGTTGGTTGCAGCTTCCAGTTCACACATACTTTAATACAAAATGCAAGAGTTTTATTTGATTGATAATTAACTGATAACTTGAACCAATATATGTGATGATCCAAAGACATTATCCTACATGTATGAATAGATACAATTAGTCATCGTGAAAATGACATGCATTCAAAGCTGTAGATGTAGACGGAATCCTTCATGCTGAGTCGGAGCGTGTAAATGTGATTTATATGTATTTTTCCCTCTTCCACCTTAGGCCTGAATTTTATGCTCGGTCAGCAGGGGTCTTCCCTGTGTGTGAGTGAAATATCAAACACCAGCATTATATATTTTATTTCACCTTGTCAGAGAAAATCTTTACTGCAGGTCCACTGGTATTCCAGGAGAGCCAGAGAGGTTTTAGCCTCAATATCTGGATATTAAGTGGATATAATCTGCAAAGGCCTAAACAAACCTGTGCCATACAACACTTTTCTGATCCTCTTCCATTTTATTCTTATGTCTCCCCTGAGAAGACACAACAGTAAACAAAAGAAGCACTCAACATGTCTCAACATGCTCAACATGGCAATACTCTGCCGTCCAGGGACCAGATGGAGGGGGTGTCCCCATCCCTATCAGCCAATCACCTTAAGCATCCATGCTTAGCCAGTCACTACTACTGTACCTGTCAGGGATTTATTTGGGAGCAGATCATTATCACTCAAAGCCAGAGTTTTCTCATGGAGTTACTGCAGTCAGAGCCAGTGCACATGAGCTGTAGATTACTGCCTATACTTTAGGCTTGCTCTCAGAGAACAGGTTTTTAGCGATGTATAATTATGTTGGCCTTTTTTTGCCCTGTTATTTTTTTGATAGGAAAAGAAAGTCATAATGCCAGCAAATCATGTAAATATCTGTAAGAGTTCTTATCCTTTTCTTGCTGACAATATTTGGTCTTTGAAGAGTACAAGAATGCTGTTCATTATTTGTTAACAGACTAACATTTGCACGTCTTGTTTAGCATTCTGAAACAAAGTGTTTGAGCGAAAATGATGCATGTTCTTGTAGATGCAAAGAGCTGCTGATATGAACGTCTGACGTTTCGTGTGTTCTTCAGTACACAGAGGAGAAGCTTGGCCAGGCAGAAAAGACTGAGCTAGATGCGCATCTGGAGAACCTGATCGCTCGAGCAGACTGCACCAAAAACTGGACCGAAAAGATCTTCAGACAGACCGAGGTGCTGCTTCAACCCAACCCAAGTAAGAATCTACATGGGCATTTCATATGCCTAAGCCCCCGTATTGCATTTTCTTAAAGAAAATATTTTGTCATTGAATATGGTTTGAAATGTGTGGCCTTAAAATTGTTGGAAAATGTCTCATGTTGTTGACATTTCCCATTAACATGATGAACGGCAACATCTGTTTGTTGGCTTCTGAATCAATTTACTTTAATGCCACCATGTGGTTGATTACACCATGTAGCCTATCTGCAAAAAAAAAAAAAACTTTTCAAATCAAATGTATGTTTAATTCCTGTACAGCCAACCAGTGAAATATAATGCCTGACAACCATCTTAAAACAGCAATGGTTCTCAGGTGTCACCATGTCAGGTGGTATCACGTTATGTGAATGCAATGTTTCACAAGGGTGCTGAGATGGACATCAAACTGGCATAGCGGTTAAATCTGAGCTGTTAATCGTCAGTGTGCTCTTACTTCACTCCAGGTTACTGCAGCGGGACTTTCCCGGTCATAAGTGTACTGGAAGGTACTTTGGATAAAACTGTCTGCTAAATTACTTGTTTCCAAACTACTGTTCAAATGTTTTATATTAATTCATATTTTTATTAAGCGAGGACACATTCAATTTATCAAAGGTGACTGCAAAGACTTCTACATTGTTACCCAAAAATTCAGTTTCAAATAAATGCTGTTCTTTTGAACTTCATATTCTTTAAAACATGTCAGTTTCCACAAAAATATTAGACCGCACAAGTGTTTTTAACATTGATAATAATAAGAAATGTTTCTTTTGCTCAAAATCAGCATATCGGGATGATTTCTCTGGTTGAACATAAATGAGATCATTCAAAAACATTAAACCTCTTACCCACCCCAAACTTTTAAACAGTAGTGTATATCTCTTACATATGAGTCAAAAATGTGTTTTTATGTCGGCAGCAAACAATGGATTAAACAACAAAAATATTTTGTTGATAAACTGATAAGAATGTAAATGTATTGAAATGCAATGTAAGTCGCTTTGGATAAAAGTGTCTGCCAAATGCATAAAAAAAAAAACTGTTATAATTCCTGGATCCTTGATAAGGCCACGGGTTTCAGATGCCGTAGAACTCAACTTTGACTGCACCTTGCAGTATTTAAGTTTTTTAAAGTAATTGCAAGAGGTTCTGATGACCTAGTGATTGTGTACTAGTAAGAACACTAACCTGTTCTTTCTAACTTTCTCCATGCTCCAGTTGACCAAACTGGTAAGTCTTGTCTCTACTCCACATGGCCTGTGCCTTCTCCCAATGAATGATGTTTAGTTTTTTAGACACAACGTATGGATTTCGCTCTTCTCACTATGCCTTTGCTTTGTCATGCTAGTTTTTTTTTAAAGGAGGATGAATCTTATGGTTTTAGCCAGACACAAGCTCAAGCTTGTGCTTTGGTCATCTGAATATCTTAACCAGATCTGGTTATCAAATCTGAATAAACTGACTGAATAAAGCACGATGTCCATCTTACTGATATGATTCTCTGTTTAGGTGCCCGTATTGAAGAGTTCTTCTATGAGAAATTAGACCGAAAGATCCCATCCAGAACCACCAATGCAGAGCTGCTGGGACAGTATATGCAGGATGCTGCAAAGGAATTTGGGCCAGGAACTCCATATGGTTCGTACAACCAACCAGAGAAAAATTAATATAATATATTGAACCCTTTTTCAGTTTTTTTTTTTTTTTTATGATCATTTTGCCTGCATTAATGCCAACTGCATATATTTTGGCACAAGTGTGTACTTTTATTGGAAGTTTACTATTTTACCCCCATTTTTAATAAACCTATTTTACACTAGGCACACAAAATATTTACACTCAGGACCTTACGGCCCCATTAAAACTGCAATTTTTGATCATAGGGCCATTTAACTGTAAAATGATGCAGTCTTTGCTAATAGGCTTTCATTCTGTTGGCAATGATTCAGAATTAAAATATTTTACAATATGGTGCCATTTGATCAGGTTTGGTCTATAAATCAAATACTTGCTTTTTTCCTGTTTTCTGCTTCTGCATATAATAGAGCAAATAGGAGTGTGGTTTGTATTTGTGTAATAAAAAAAATGGTGTGCTTGTAATATCTGAGAAAAAGTACTGTACTGCAATACCCAAATCCCAGAGCTCTGTGTACCAGTGGAGCTTTGCTGGCATTTAACTGGAAAAATTTGGTGTTGCGCATGAACAAAATCTTACTGAAAACTTTTTTTGAGATATCAACATCAAATTTGGAACACAACTTGTTTAGATTAATGGATTTGATTTTCTAGCAGTTTTTGAATTCAACAAGTATTTTTTAATATAAAATAATGTTCATAAATCATTTAGTAAACTTAGCCCTTCTAACTTTTAAATTTTCGTTTCTTTTTTTTATAACTTTTTTTTTTATAAAAAAAGAAAAACTTTATTTTTTTACTTCTGCCAAGGGTCTTCTTTAAAATGAGACCAATCTTAAGTCTGTGCTCCAAAGCTTAAAGGTTATTAAGCCAAAGATTTAAAAAAATACCTGCACTTATAATTACACTGTTGACCCTTCACTTAACCCAAACCATACCACTTATCCTGTCCCTAAGCTTATCTGTATAACATCTTAATAGAAAACAAGTACATTGTAGTTAAGGACACCTAATATGAAGTGTGACCTTGAAAATTATCTGGGTTTTTTTTTTACCTACTAGAAGCCAGTACATATTAATTTAATAAAATAATTTTCTTTTTTTAAATATCTATATTTATTTACTCAATCAGTCTGGGATGCTATGCCTCATGCCTGACCTTGCTTATGGCACGATGTGAGTCAGGATCACTGCTGCCCAAGCTCTCATCTATTTTTTCCCCCTGTTTTCCACTGTTTCGCTTCTGACATGACAAAACATTAATCTATGATTTGTTTGATTCTTGACCAGTGATTGTTATATACTATGCATTTTGAAGTAATCTAGCAATGCATGTCTCCAAGTCAAGTTCATGTTTTCTGCAAGCTATATGTCACTAGATGGCGCACTTGCCCTCTCTAAATAGAGATTGTTGGCATACAGTTTGTCACAGATGCTTTTAGGTTAGAATTTTCTAAGTGATTGTGGATATCTGTGTATGATTCTGTAACCATTTTATATATAACTAGTTACAGAATATATGTATTTTTCTCTCTCAATTATTATTACGAAATCATTAAATTTGTGTAAAAATGTATAGGGGTGTAACGATACCCTCATGTCACGATTCGATACATATCACAATACTGAACTCACAATTGGAGATTATTTTGATATGGTTAGACATATGGTAAAAGGTTAACAAAAAATGTACTGTTGATTAAAATGCTAAATTTTGTATTTTATTGGGGGTGGAAATGAATAGGCGTGGACTTGGTGCTGGTAACCCAATGCACAGGACAACGGGGACACCAGAATAAAAACATTCATGGTTCTGAAGCTGAAAATACAGAATTATTTTAGACTAATATACTTGCACTCTGTCACTGACTAGATATATTTAAAATAATAACTTTTTACTGGTTATATAAGACATTTGCCATCATCAGTACCCACAAATATTGTATTATACATAGTAGTTTAATGTAGTACTAAAACTACTGTATGTAAACTTGAATTTTTTTTGTTTTGTGATTGTTTACCAGGCAGTACTTTGATCACTGTTGGAGATTTTCAGAAGAGGTTAGGTGGAGCAGAGCGGGAATTCTTACATACATCAGCCATCAACTTCCTCGCACCTCTGAGGAACTTTCTAGAGGGTGACTGGAAAACTATTTCTGTAAGTGAAATTCCTAATCTTTGCAATAGATTGCTCACTTCCATCTAGCATGTTGGCTAACATACATTGCCTGATAAAATCTGTTTGTTAAAATCAGATTTTTCATTGGACGCTTATCTCTGTAAAATAGTTCTGGTACTGCTTTTGAATTGAAGAATATCCTGACCCCCAAAGTTAAAATTTTACAGTGAAGTTACATTTTAGTACATAACTTCAAATGCAATAATGAATAACACTCTACAGTTAAATACTTTACATGAGAGAGAGAGAGAGAGAGAGAGAGGAGGGGGGGGGGAGGGGGGGAGAGGGGGAGAGAGAGAGAGAGAGGAACCATCACCTAACCCGCCACTCTTGTCCTATGGACGAGTGTGAATGGCTAAATTGTCGATTTCCACTAATGTAATGCATTAAAAGAAGTGGTCAAGCAGGATGAACATCTGCCCAGATTTCCCCCTGCATGACGCACTCGCCCTGAGTATTACTGGGTATATGCCTCCTCTGGAATGTGTGTATTTAAAGAGATGAGGTTTGCAATAAAATACCTGCTAAGGCATCTGCATGCTAGATCTGGTTTTGTTGTTCTTGTTATTATTGGAAATATGATGTATGCAACCAAATGTATAGAGCATTTAAAAGAGAGTACGGCATGTTGTGTGCTACCAGGACCGGGTGTGTGTATGTCCGTAATAGATACCCCACGGGGCCAACCAACACCAGACCCACATGACATCCTGATCAGACCGGGTCTTCTGTGCCACCCATTTGGCTCAGGCAGAATAGGGATGAATAGAGGGAAGTCGAGAAAAAAAAAAAAAAAAAAAAAAAAGGGGAGGGAAAAATGAATATGAGTAAAGTTATTAGGAAAATAAAAAAGTAAATAGTTCAGATAAAATAAATTAATAGGAAGAGGGAGGGAGGGAGGGGAAAAGGAGATTTTATTAACTGTAACTAATGATTATAAAAATAATAATAACAGGAAACATACTAATAATAATTGTTCCCGCTACCATCCTCCGCCCTGGTGTTTGTGGCTATTTACAATTAGGAAGTGAAGTGGATGAATCTAAACTTGTGACTTGGATCTCAGGTGCAGAGGGTCATGACTGTAAGTAGGTGATGAAGGATGACCAAGGGGAGGTTGAGTTTGAAGTTGATAAATTGTCTATTGATATATAATCTGATAACAGGTTTTTCCAATGAGCGATATGTATTTTTTTCCTTGATTTCCAGTTCATGAGGATTGTTTTCTTGGCGATAGTTAATGCTACTAGCACTGTTTTATTGCATAAAGTGCTTACATTGATTGTAGTAGTATCACCAAGAATACATAAAGAAGGGGTTGCTGGGATGTGACAACCAAAGATGGAAGAGAGTGATTCCGTGACATTTATCCAAAATCGGTTTACTGGAGTGCATTGCCATACAGCATGAACGTATGTGTCTGGGTTGTTTTGCGTGCAGTGAGAGCATAAGTCAGAACCGAACCCCATTATAGATCATTTCTGAATAGTAAAGTGAGATCTGTGAAGTACCTTATATTGTATTAATTGTAGATTACTATTTTTTGTCATGAGGTATATGTTTTTACATATATGAACATTTCTTATTTTATACAAAATATATATTTTACAAGATAATTGCTAAAAAAATTAAAACCATATGTCTAACCAAGTTGCGTTCCAAATTTAAAGTTGATATCACAAAAATTGAGCCCACTAAAGTTTTTTTTTTTAGTATGCTAAATTGTTTACTTTGACAGTTGTGTTAAGAAATAATCATGAAATTGTACTGCCTTTAAGTACACTTAAGTGCCCTTTCATTTTATTAATTTGTCTGCATGGACTGTTAAAAAAAAAAAAAAAAAACTTTTATGATGCGAGGTACAATACAAATACACATTTGATACAGTTAAGGACACGTTCTTTTTCTCAAAGGTCTGTATGTTTTGTTTTCAGAAAGAGAGAAGACTGCTTGAGAACCGGCGCCTTGACCTAGATGTTTGCAAAGCTCGACTCAAGAAAGCAAAGTCAGCAGAGGCCAAGGCTGCTGTAAGGTTTATTTACACTTATTCCATCATCATCACTTACAGTACCTCATGTTCATTTGTATAGCCCCTACCACCCACTTATGAAGCACTTATGAGCTGTCAATATAGGATTCCGATCCCTCAAGGGACAGATCAGGAAGTATGCCATGAATAATCAAGAATATTCATTCTAGCCCACAGCCTAAATATAGCCCATCATGAGGTTGTTAATGACGACTGTAAGCAGGCCCGGTTCTAGAACCAAATCACTGAGGGTGCTTCTGAAAATAGTGAGGGTGCTTACATAAACGTAGGGTCATCCAAACATTTTTAGTCTAGGGGGAGGGTCACCCAAATTTCATATTGTACCGTTTTTTTGTATTCATGAAAATAGAAAAATTTCAAAGTGGCTTGTTTGGTGCATATTTTTCCATGTGGCGCCATGTAGCTCTCTCAGTCTCAGCCCCCCATCGCCAGCAGATGGGTCTGACCCAACAAAAATCGTTTGATACTGCGCGCGCGTACACGCTCAGAAAAAAGAGCATCATGTCAGAACAGAACGCCAATGAAATGTTAACCCGGCAAAGCTTTAAAACACAAGCAAATAATGAACTTTTGTGATTGCGAATAAGTGCAGTGTCCTGTGAGTAACTCTACCGCTGTGAAGTATAGTCACTGACATGAAGCTGACTAGCGCTCAAAGGTTTCACGTTGCCTGCCTAGCAACTAAATATTCTTTTAAAGCTTCAAACCAACAGCAGAAACGCTAGGCATTTTATTTAAAAAATGGTAACACTTTATAATAAGGTTTCATTTTGTTAGCGTAAACTAATTTCCTGAGCTGGACGCACACACGCAAACAAAGTGGGCAATTAAAGAGACATCTTCACCTATGCGTATCACGATCGCGAAAGGACACAACCAATCAAATGCATTAAACATGAAAGCATAATTAAATCATTTCTGATTTGAAAAATTGTGTTAATGGATTTATTTTGTGTATTAGCCTATATGTATGAGCGTGAATCCGTCTGTGTTTCTATTGTCGGCAAAATCTCGTTTACATGTGTGCTATTAATAATTTCATCTGAGGGTGCTTTCACTTTTGTTTGAGGGTGCTTAGCACCCTCAAGCACCCCCGTAGAACCGGGCCTGACTGTAAGTGCAACGTCTAAGTGTGATGAACAATGTGATCAAACACTGAAAGTTGGAGAAGAAAACAAAACAAAAAAACAGACAGTTAAAGGCACATTATGTAAAATGTTTGGATTTAAAATATCCAAAAACCACCATGTTATATATATATATATATATAATCCCAATGATTCTAAGAATGTTTAAATCCAGAGAAATAAGCAGTTTTAACCAGGTCACGAACCATTGAAACACCAAAGTCGCTTTAATATGTTATGTTTTATTAGACAGGTGAGCAACTATTTGGATACATTAATAGACAGAAAACTAATCATTGTTATACAGCTCAACACAATTAGTCTTTTTGTTTAAATCTCGTTCTCTTACGTAGAGTTCTCTCGTACTGCGTCGAAAGAACGCTACGGGAAAGATATTTCTTTGTCGAGATTGAAGCCTAAAATTAATCCTTAATTTTGTAATATTGTAAAACGCTTTTCTGAAGCATACAACCTAGGCGGAGCAATACAGCTCACCCATTGGCTGCTCTGCCAGAAAAGCACAGCCTATGTGAGGCCAGAGACGCTGACCAATGAGGACGCTTCGCGCCCTTCTGCGTCACCTCCCGCCCAAACAGGCGTGGCCTAGGCCTATAAATACGAGCATAGCTGTCTAACACGCCGATTTTCTTAAATTCAACGAAGCTGCACGCATCGCTGGATTGATTCGAGCCGCCACAGCCGTTTGGATACAAGCACCTCAGCAGGACGAGCCCTTACCTGAAGCCGCTGGTCATCGCCGCCTTCAGCCGCCGTTCCCTGCTGCGCTTCTCCGGCGTGGAATATTCTTTACATTATGTGTGTGTGTTTTGTGTGTGTGTTCGCCGTCGCGTCACACAGTTTTTCCACACTAAAAGAGCCGAGCGTCTTTTTCAAGATGTCTCGCACCTCCTGTGGCTCGTGTAGAGCCCCGCTCAGCGACGGGGACCACGTGCTTGTGTTTCCTGCCTGTGAGTATCACGCAGCTTCAGCTCTCGTCGATGGCGGCTGCCATCACTGTGATTTGATGCCTACGGTGACTCTGCGGACTCGCCTGGCGTTCATTTACTGAAGCTGCATCTTTTCCGCCCGCTGTAGTGCCGCGCCGTGAAAAGCGCCGTGCTCAGCGGAGCCCGGAACCTCCCTTCACCACGAGGTGCTCGCCGCTGCTGCCGCTAGCTCCTCCGCCCGCTTCGCTGGACTCTCTGACCGACGGACAAGGGCCGCTGTGTGCCGCCGCGTCCGTCATGGACGAGGAAGATGAAGCCGTGTCTGTGAAGGACGACTGCTGTTCTCTCCTCGCTTCGGGTAGCGAGGGATGGGCGAGCTCCGAGGATCTCCCCTCCCCCGCCGCTCATGAGCGTCGACGGAGAAAGACCAGCATCGATGCGCTTACCGGCTGGATGGCTGCTTTTCTGCAGAGGAACGTACGTTACCGTCCTCACGACCCGCGCCTTTTCTTCCTGAATTCACGAAGAAATCGCGGAGTCCCGGAAAGCCCCGTTTTCAGCCAGGATGCGCATTTCTGCTTCGAGGAAAGCTACAGTGTTAAAATCCCGCCGCGGCCGGATTTCACTAAAATGTCTCGCTCGCACAGTCCCAACATTCGCGACCGTGCCAGTGTATTTTGCAGTCACCAAATCGGCATCAATGCCCGTTTGCCTGCACACAGACGCCGTTTTCACGACGCCCCAGGTAAATCTGAAAATGTATTTACTGGTGTCCCGGCCACGGCCGATGGTGTAATGTGTGTATCCGTAATGCCCACGACCTAGTGCCCATTCGTACACACAAGCACAGCCCTACACAATACAGGGCTTGCACACATAAAATCGACTCATGTCGGTTGTGCTTCACATGTAAGTTAGTGAACGTGCCCGCTTTTCAGTGCCCACAATCACTACATACTGCATGTCCCGTGGTTTCTGTAAAAACGAAACGAATGTACGGTCAGTCGGTTCTGATAGACAGTATTCTCTGTGCTACACGGTGTCCCGGCCACAGCCGATGATGTAATGTGTGTATCCGTAATGCCCACGACCTAGTGCCCATTCGTACACACAAGCACAGCCCTACACAATACAGGGCTTGCACACATAAAATCGACTCATGTCGGTTGTGCTTCACATGTAAGTTAGTGAACGTGCCCGCTTTTCAGTGCCCACAATCACTACACACTGCATGTCCCGTGGTCTCTGTAAAAACGAAACCAATGCACGGTCAGTCAGTTCTAATAGACAGTACTTCCCAGTGCTATAAATGTACCCGCGTTCACGCACCCACATTTATTCTCAAACATGCCGAGCCGTACGGGGCTCGCACCGCGCGCTCTCTCTTTCAGCTGAGAGAGCTGAGAGCGCGCGCGGGCTGCCCGCTCGATTAAGCGCGCCCCCGCATCACGCTGCAATGGCGCCCATGTTACAGCACACGACTGCTCTCGTGTCGCCGCCATTTCGCGACCAGAGCCCGGTTTTTCAACCCGTGCAAGCACAGCCCTGAACAACACAGGGTCTGCACACATAAAATCGGCTCATGCCGATTGTGTTTTACGTGTAGTGAGCGTGCCCACTGCCAAGTGCCCACAACCACTACACACTGCACGTTCCGCGGTTTTCTGTAAAAACGAAACTAACGAACGGTCAGTCAGTACACAAAAACAGTGTCCCCGGTGTTATAAATGTGCCCGCTACCAAGCGCCCACGTTTATTCACAAACATAACGAGCCCCATAGGGCTCGCCCCGCGTGCTCTCTCTCAACTCAGAGAGTCGAGCGCGCGCGGGACACATACTGTGTTAAACATGTCCCCCGCCTCAGACGCCACGGCGTCCATGTTACAGCACACGGTTGCTCTCGTGTCGCCGCCATTTCGCGACCAGAGCCCAGATTACATTCAACCCCTAGTCACACGTGCAGATGCATGGGAAGGACTACCCGGGGTCTCAGAATGGGTGCTAGAGACTATAAAAAGAGGCTATTCGCTACATTTTCATCGACGCCCTCCCCGTTTCACGGGAAAAGTCGAAACCACGGTAAAAACAGAAGTAGCACATCTACTTCGAGCCGAAATAGCGAAGCTATTGAGCAAAGGGGCCATAGAGCCTTTATCTCAAGCTCAGAGCGAAGGGGGCCTGTACAGCAGATATTTCCTGGTACCGAAGAAAGACGGGGGTCTCAGACCCATTTTAGATCTAAGGCGTCTGAACAAAACGCTAACAAAGCGGAAGTTCAGAATGCTCACGACCAGAAGTATCCTCGCGCAAATTCGCCGAGGAGACTGGTTTATGGCAATAGATCTGAAAGACGCGTATTTTCACATACAAATTGCGTCACGTCACAGGCGATTTTTGAGATTCGCCTTCGAGGGCCGGGCATATCAGTACACAGTCCTGCCATTCGGCCTGTCTCTAGCACCTCGTACATTTACAGTGTGCATGGACGCGGCGCTGGCACCCCTGAGACTCCGGGGCGTTCGAATTCTGAACTATTTGGACGATTGGCTAATTCTGGCTCAATCGCCGTCAGAACTCGCTCACCACAAGACACTAATACTCGATCACCTCGAGTGCTTAGGTCTGAGAGTCAATTGGGAGAAAAGTTCACTGTTTCCCAGTCAAAGGATCTCCTTTTTAGGACTGGATCTGAACTCACTGTCTATGACAGCACAGCTGTCATCACAGCGCAGGCGAAATACCCTGCAAATGGCGAAATCCTTCCTCAGCGGCCACATAGTGCCACTCAGGAGATTTCAGAAAATGCTGGGCCTCATGGCCTCAGCCTCAACAGTGCTGCAGTTGGGCCTGCTGCGCATGCGCCCACTACAGTTCTGGTTGAGAGCGCGCGTACCGCGCCGAGCATGGTTACACGGTCGTTATCGCCTCAAGGTCACTCAGGAATGCATTTCAGCCCTGACACCATGGAGAGCGTCAGACTGGTACCGGTCAGGTGTAAGCCTGGGGACTTCCTCGAGCCTGAAGGTGGTGTCCACGGACGCGTCCACCTCAGGCTGGGGAGCACTGCTCGACGGCAGACCGCTCTTTGGCCAGTGGGCAGAGCGAGCCAAACTACCGCACATAAACTGCCTGGAAATGATGGCAGTGGACTTTGCGCTGAGGCGCTTCTGTCCCCGGATAAAAGGACACCACGTCCTGGTCCGCTCGGACAACATGTCGGTAGTAGCCTACATAAACCGCCAGGGTGGCGTGAGATCCCGGAACCTATTCAGGTTAGCGGAACGCATACTGGTGTGGGCCCAGCACAACCTGCGCTCGTTAAGAGCAATGCACGTGCCAGGCCACTTGAACGTAGGCCCGGACAGACTCTCACGGAACAACGTTCCTACGGGAGAGTGGTCCCTACACACACAGACAGTGCGTCTGCTGTGGAAACGTTCGGCAGAGCGGAAATAGACCTGTTTGCAAACCAGGAAAACGCTCACTGCCCAGAATTCTTTTCGAAGAGCGCGAACGCGCTGGCCAGAGTCTGGCCCCGCCGCCCGCTCTATGCTTTTCCTCCTGTCTCACTCCTGCCTCAAGTGCTGGAGCGTATCAAGGAGAGCGGATGCTCAGTACTGCTAGTTGCTCCATTCTGGACGAATCAGACCTGGTTCCCAGCTTTGATGCGACTGAAAAGTACTGCCCCGTGGCCGATTCCAGTGAGGAGAGACCTCCTCTCACAGGCCAAGGGCTCGATTCTGCATCCTCACCCCGAGCTTTGGTCCCTACACGTATGGGCCATAAACGGGTACCCACTAACCTCCCAAGAGGAGTGTTAGACACGATCGAACAAGCTAGGGCTCCGTCTACTAGACGGCTCTACGCTTCCAAATGGTCGGTGTTCTCTGGATGGTGTTCAGATCAAGGTCTGTCACCACTTCAGTGTGGAGAACCGGAGATTCTCTCCTTCTTGCAAGAGCTATTGGATAAGGGAAGAACCCCATCCACGCTCAAAGTCTATGTGGCTGCCATATCAGCGTTCGTTAATCCAACGCTTGGCCGTTCACTAGGCAGGAACGACCTGGTGGTCCGCTTCCTGAGAGGCGCCAGGAGGTTAAACCCTCCAAGGCCTCCTTCAGTCCCCGTTTGGGACCTTTCTACAGTGTTGAACGCTATGAAAGGGGCCCCTTTCGAGCCTATTCACTCAGTTGACATGAAACACCTGTCTCTCAAGACCGTGTTTCTTTTGGCTCTCGCTTCAGTGAAGCGTGTGGGAGACTTGCAAGCGCTCTCAGTGAGAGCTTCTTGTATGGAGTTCGGGCCAAACGACTCTATAGTCGTATTGAAACCGAAGCATGGGTACGTGCCTAAGTCCCTCAACACACCGTTCAGGGCTCAGGTCATCTCCCTGTCGGCCCTGCCGGCCTCAGAGGACGGAAATAGCTCCCTTTGCCCGGTCAGGGCATTAAGAGCTTACGTGTCCCGCTCCGCTGTTTTTCGACAGACGGAGCAGCTCTTTGTTTCGTTCAGCGGGCGCTCCAAGGGACGAGCCGCAACGAAACAGAGTCTGTCTCGATGGGTAGTGGACGCCATTGCGCTAGCCTACGCATCTAGAGGCTTGGAATGCCCTTTGGGCATCAGAGCACATTCCACGAGAGGCATGGCCTCTTCATGGGCTTGGTATAGCGGAATCTCGTTACAAGATATCTGTATGGCGGCAGGCTGGGCCTCCCCGTCTACATTTATTAGGTTCTATAACCTAGAGGTTCCTGCGTTGCAGGCTAAACTGCTCTCGGTCTAGAAGACTATGTGTAAGTGTTCCTGCCCCGCGCTGCGGCCCAGGTCACTTCAATGTTTAAAATGTATAAGTGTTCCTGCCCCGCGCTGCGGCCCAGGTCACTTCAATGTTAATATGTATAAGTGTTCCTGCCCCGCGCTGCGGCCCAGGTCACTTCAATGTTTAAGCATCACTCACTGACAATGTGTCCCATGAGCATGCTATTACCCCTCATATATATCTATATTACATATATATGCTATTATGCCTTAAGAGGCACTACTATAAGGGATGATGCTATTTTAGCCGCTCTCCCTATACTTCTTGGGGTAGGCGCTTGTATACCAGGGCGCGCGCGCCCTTAGGTGTCTGTGTCGATCCAAGAACACGCACGGCGGTTTGCATAGGGTTCCCGTAGCGTTCTTTCGACGCAGTACGAGAGAACTCTACGTAAGAGAACGTACTCGGTTACTAACGTAACCTCGGTTCTCTCTAGGAGAGGGAACGAGTACTGCGTCTCATGGCCGTGCGTGTCCACGCTGCGTCGCTTCATTGACGAAAATCGGCGTGTTAGACAGCTATGCTCGTATTTATAGGCCTAGGCCACGCCTGTTTGGGCGGGAGGTGACGCAGAAGGGCGCGAAGCGTCCTCATTGGTCAGCGTCTCTGGCCTCGCATAGGCTGTGCTTTTCTGGCAGAGCAGCCAATGGGTGAGCTGTATTGCTCCGCCTAGGTTGTATGCTTCAGAAAAGCGTTTTACAATATTACAAAATTAAGGATTAATTTTAGGCTTCAATCTCGACAAAGAAATATCTTTCCCGTAGCGTTCTTTCGACGCAGTACTCGTTCCCTCTCCTAGAGAGAACCGAGGTTACGTTAGTAACCGAGTACGTTTTCTTTTCTTTTTATCGCGAGTAGCCTACCATATTTACCATGCCTGATATCGATCTAGCTCACTGCAGTGTGCAACAATTGTCTCATATAGTAGCCGCCAAGTGAATGCACAGAGAAGCATTATAACAACTTTCAACACGTTTATCTAATATGATAAAACAGCGCTGCGTTTTCCCACATACGCATGACCGGAAGAAGCGAAATCGGTCTGTAGCATAAAAGCGAAATCAAGGCGCCATCAAGATATGCCTTTGTTTTGAATAAACGACCTCTAGTGGCGAAAAATGACATAGTGTGCCTTTAATCACCAAATGGACTGATTCCTATTAATAATCCTAACTCTACAGATAAAAGCGTTGTGGGGAAATTTTGCTCGATCGCGTACCTACCCCGAACCGAAGTGATAAAGTTCTGTATCAAAATTTAAGACAAGTAGTTTGTTTAGGCATGGTTTGCAGGGAATTACAAACCTGCACGTATATATTCAAACACATATAACCAAAGAGTATAGAAGTTACTTCTATACTCTTTGATATAACTATAGAATTAATTTTTGAAGCGCATGTGAACGCCATCAGCGTTTATCACAGGTTCGCGTTTAAAGTCTGTTTAGAGAAAAACGGTGTCGTCTTAGCGGCCCTTTATTTAATAACAAATGATCACTTCTACGGAAGTGAATAAATCAAAACTAACTTTAGCTGGAAAATATCTTTATTCAAGAACCGCTATGAAGCCAAAACAATCTGTTACCTTAGATTATACGTTTATCTCTGTAAAGCTGCTTTGAAACAATCTACATTGTTAAAAGCACTATATAAATTAAACTGACTTAATCTGGAAGCACTTTTGAATTAATTTTTGTGTAAATAAGATTTACATGTTTTAATCATTCACCTTGACTAAATCATTCTGGAAAATGAAAGGATCTTTAAAAAAATAAACTGCCAAACGTGATGCATGATGTGATAAAATATGAGGTTTGGGTAATATACAGTATATTGGTTACAGCAAATTTTAAAGCCAAACAATTATCAAACTTTACAATAATGTCTCATTTGTTAGCATTAGTTAATGCTTTATATACAGTAATAGTGAGACATTAATTTACAGCATGTATTCATTTTTGTTAAGGTTAATAAAATGTAATTGTTCATGTTAGTTCACAGTGCACCAACTACTGTCAGATTTCATTTAGATTTCTAAATGAAGAGAATTACCGTAGTAAATGCTGAAAACAATTAAGATTAATAATACATTTAAAAAATGAATCATTAGGTAACAATTGTTAGTTAATGCAGGTAACTAATGTTAACAAATTAACCCTTATAATTACTGTTACTGTAGGTTATTTTATTCATGAGCCCCTGTTCACCACATATTTTTTAAAAAGTGTCCCCTGAGCTGTGTAATTAGAGTCACCCTGTTGTTAAAGTAGTGCTTCTGGTTTATTCTGTTTACCTCATTAAAAAAGGGTAGTTTACAGGATCAAGAAGATATTCCTTGAGTCTAGCATTATATGGAAACGTCATTATCGAATGACCCTTTCATATGTTCTCCTTTTGCCAATCATATTTACCAGGGGTGCCATTAATTCTGACCATGACTGTATATGTTTACTTTATCTTTTCTTTTTTTGACTTTCACTGATTTAAGAAGGGGCCCTCACTGAGTGTAACTTACTCTGAGGGACGAGTCACCTGCTTTGAGTCATGTTTTCATTGTTTGCTAATATACACATTTAGTATGTGATTTTAGTGATTTTCCTTTTGATTCATATCCTGTTAAAGTTTTAATGGGGTTAGCTAAGGTCAGGATCTGACCGGACTAGGAACCTGGTTGTTTGTTCCTTTTGGGTGTATAAGGGATACAATTATGATTCAGTCATCAGGGTTTTTTTACTTTCCGATGGCCACATATATTTGAATGTGTGCTCTGTGTCGGTTCCTTTCCTTTCCATGCAATCGCTAACACGTCTCTCTGTTGTCATTTGCACAGTGTCAGTGTGAGGGAGTATCCGAGCTTGTGTGTACCCCCCTCCCCCCCCCCCACACACACACACTTTCAAATACTTTACTTCAATGAAAGGTTAGATATTCGTGAATTTTGTTAGATATTCGTGAATTTTGTTAATGGAAGATAAAAAGGATAAACAATGTGAATTTATTTTTACAGTCATCCGTGATCATATTTACCAGGGGTGCCAATAAGTCTGACCGTGTGTGTGTGTGTGCGGGTACTTTTTTTTTTTAAAGAGTTCACAACATTTCTTTAAATTTCAGGAGGTACTAAGGCATAGGATTGGTAAAGGTTGGGAACCCCTGTTATATGGAATGCTGTAGTCTAACTTGTTAAAATATCAAACTCTATTAGTCAGATGAATTGGTGTTTATTCTTTCTATTGGTTTGTATTGGTGAGCATATGCTGTAAATTACATTATATCAATGTATCATCAAAGTATGTATCATTGTATCATTCAACAAGTAAGTAATTGTGCTCAGCATATTGGGAAACTAATAGATTTTGACCTCTATTGCAATACCATATAATATTTACAAGAGCTTGACAAGGCACATGGAGACCAGAGCATGGTGCTCTTCATGATACACAGCAGTGCAAAGGTTACAAAGGAAAAAGGCTTTAGTATACGTCACCATTATTGTTTACAATACATTACTTATGCGAAAGACAAATTAAAATTATTACTATTTATGGGAAGTAATGTGTTGGATACTTAAACACTGTTTTCAGTTGTTTTTACTCATAATTTTGCTTCAGTGCTTCAGATTGAGTAACAATAACAAAATACAAATAAATCGTCACGCTTTATATTTTATAAATGATAAAAAAAATCTGCAGCTGCCCTCCTATCTTCCGTGTTTTTGTGTGTGGCAGAGGTTATAGGCTGTTTTGTCGTGTGTTTTTGTTTTTTGTTTTACTTTAATTTGAAAATAGTGTTGTTTGCTGGGTTAGTTCATGTGGACGCCTGATTCTCTGTAAAACTCTGTTTTCCCCCCTCCACCTGTAGGCTGCGCCTGACTTTCAGGAGACTAGGCCACGCAATTATGTTCTGTCCGCCAGTGCATCTGCGGTAAGAAGGCTGTAGACCCTTAGCATTAGAAGTCCCCCCCCCCCCCCACACACACACACACTCCCTCTGTTTCTTTCTCTCTCTTTCTACATGACCCTTATTTGTATATATTTCCCCACTGATATTTGCACCAAACCTTTTAAATTTAGATTAGCAGGATGTCCATGATGTTTAATGTGGGTGGTATAACACTGTACTGTTGTTTTGGATGAAAAGCATTAGCTAAGGCAATAAATTAATGAATAAATAAGTCTCCCTGATTACACCAAACAGCTTTGAGCTTTCCATCGTCCCATCATCTCTTACTTTTTCATTCCACGCAGTGGGATAGTGAAGATGGTGATTCATATCTGAGTGACAGAGAAAAGGTTGTATGAACTTGAATCTGAAGTGAAGCCTTAAGTTAATCCCCTTTTAGAGTAGTGTACTTCGAGACATGCAATAGTTATTGTCTCGTCAGCACAGCTCAGTGATGGTAGCATCTCCTTTCAAGACTTGTCAAAGATGTTAACGTTTACCCCAGTAACATTGTCTTATTTACGTCTCCCGTCTTACAGTGTTGTGTGTCTGGTGCCTTTCCCTGAGTGACTGATTAATGTTTTGGCAACAGGAGATGCAATACATGTGTATTTAGTTGATTATCCCTAGTAATACATAATAGTGGGTTGCAGTTTGTGTGTGTCCTTTTATATATACATTACAGCCCAAAAGCTTGGACACAGCTACTCACTCTTTACACACATTCTTAAATGTGGGAAGCCATTAACCTGTTAACTGTCCTGTTAGCTGCACAGATACAGATATTATTCAAGAAATTAATCAATTTCTGTATATTTTCCAGTTAGACCTGATCTTAAAGCACTGTTTGACAAGGTATTGGTCAAAATACGAAAACAATAACATAGCAGGGCAGGTAAAAAGCAGAACAGACCCTGGGCCAGTAGAAAAAACCCTTAGCGTTGAGTCCTGAGTTATTAAAGGCACAGCTAAATGTGTAATTTATTACAATGGGTTTATGTGAAGATTGTTTTAAGATAACTAAATGTTAAAAAGTATAGCTTTTAATTCAACTGTAATGTAACTGTAATATAATTAACAGGAAAAAAAACATTTAATAGAGACAATGAGAAAATATTAAAATGTTTTTTTTTTTTTATCGATTGACAGCACTAATATATATATATATAATATATATATTTTGTGTGTGGCAGTGTGTATATATATATACACACACACACAAATATATTTTGGGTTTAAGTATTTAAGAAGCAAATTCTACTCCAAGCATGTCCAAACTTTTGACTGGTCCTGTAATATATTTACATTTGTTGTTTTGAAATCATACTGATGTCATGTTATTGCAAAAGTCAAAACATGAAAATCCCCTGCGATGAACATTTGCAGTGGAATGTGGGGGGAAAATACATTGCTTTTATTCGTTCACTTTTATTTAAAAATGTCTGATTGCATTAGACTGTCTCTTTTTTGATGTTACTTAAATTTAACCTATGAATTTTAGTCAGTATTTTTTTCCCAGTGGGTCTATATTTATAAAGGTCTGTTGTCATCACTGTTTTTCTCTTGTTGTTATGCTGCATTTTCCAGCTCTGGAGTGAGGAAGTTGATAAAGTGAGTATTGGTATCTGAAGAT
Source organism: Phoxinus phoxinus (assembly GCF_949152265.1). Taxonomy (NCBI): domain Eukaryota; kingdom Metazoa; phylum Chordata; class Actinopteri; order Cypriniformes; family Leuciscidae; genus Phoxinus; species Phoxinus phoxinus. The sequence continues at coordinate 19,180,999 of NC_136878.1, read as the reverse complement.
TGTCTGTTTTTAGACATGTATTTGTTCGCATTAGTTCTCAGGGAGCAATAAATCACTGCATATTAATTTATGTAATACATTTTTGTATAATGATAGTCTTCTGCATATATTTCCATCTGTACACAAATCTATACATCTGTATTTCTTTAAGAAGAAAAAAATAGATTTTCTTATACATCTCTATATTCAGCAAAGTCTTAAATCATTATTTATTATAAGATATAGAAATATAAAGCAGTAGCAATAATAATGTGCTCTGTAAAAATGTGAAGAAGATTAAAAATCGGTCAAGGCAACATGATCATGATTTATGATTATGAGTGGATACATTTGTATTTGTTATGCTACCTTTTGCCAAAAGAGAAATTTTTCTTACAGCAGATGCGTAATTCAACCCTCCTCCTCCCTCTAAAACATTGCTGGGTTAGCAAGAAATGTTGCTTTCATCTTTATTGTAAATGGGATTTTAGAATATTTACAATTGATATTACATGAAACATAGAAATTACATTATTCGCCTGACCATCATATATACCTGTAATCAAAGCTCATTTGCTATAAACAATTAAATTTTCTACTAGATGCATGTTTCATGTTCTTCCTAATTGCATTACAATCACCAAGAATTCATGAATGGTGTTAAGTGAAGTAGTGGTGAGCAAGTTAGAGCACATGGCGAGCAGATGTTGTGTCATGCAAGAGATGTGGGTTGTAGTTCAGAAGTGTGCCCTGTGTTGTGTGCTGACTGCGCTCATTCCGTTTCCCATTTCCTGTCCTCTCTCGACTGTCTCTTTCAAAAAGTGGGAAAAAGCGCAAAAATAATATTTTTAAAGATTCATAAAAAGATGAAATTATGTCAAATCAAAAGTGATTGTGAGTACTTTTTTCTATAAAACAAGAAAGAAAGAAAAACTGAACAAGAGGTTAGAACTTTATTGGCTAAAAGAAACAATTAAAAAACAAATCCAAGTTGGCTAGACAGAGTACCGGTAGGTGATGTAAGTGGATAATGTGTCCTGTGATTATTTTATTTTTTTCCTTTTTATGTTTGTTTGTGTGTGTTTGTGGCTCCACCAGGCAGAGCATGAGCTGCGTGTGGCTCAGACTGAGTTTGACAGGCAGGCAGAGGTGACACGCCTCCTGCTGGAGGGCATCAGCAGCACACATGTGAGTATCTGCGCTTCTCTCACTCACACTACTGTTCATTTTAAACACTGCGCAAACAGAATAAATTGCAATGGCAGTGTTAGTTAGTTAGGCAATCGAGAGAGCAGAACAATCCACCATACAGTCACACTTCCATCCATACAACACAAACATAATATTTCCAAATGGCATACATCAGTCATTTCACAATTCTAATATTAGACTATATGTACAGTACACCTAAGATATGTAAGGGATAATGTACATCCAGCCGGTTGTTCTCTCAAAATAAACCCCCGACAGGGTGATGAGAACCCCGACATTTAAGAGATACTGTACGGTATAGTCATGCCAATTATTTCACAGCATTTCACCACATAAATACTAATGGAGATAAGATATATTGATTTCAGATTAAAATGTTTTAAAATCATACTTGTTTGTATCTTATAATCCAACAATGTTACAAAATGGCAGCAGCGGTGTTTGTATGAAACAAGAGAGAGCGAGTCCACGATACTGGATGGCATAATTAAATAACTTTACACAAAATATTGATTTGACAGAGTTTTAATATTTTATTAGCTCACCAAATGCAAAACGTCCATGAAGAAAAAAATGTTCCTAGCAAGCGTATAACGCTGCTGACTTCAATGACCCGGATGAGCCTGCGTTATCTGTTTTCAGAGGTTGTTATCTGGGAATAACATACCGCTGGATGGCACGATTAAACCAATCAGAATCAAGTATTCCACAGAGCCGCGTAATAATACACAATACCTCAATAACTCATTGCACATCTACCCTCAGCCACCCACCAATAATGACGCATTGTTCAATAATTTAATTGATGTTGGAATTAGAGAGAATACCTTTTTCAACTGGATGGTACCCTATATCTCCTACCCGAGGGCATCAGCTCATATTCCTTATAAAGAATATGTTGTCTTGACCTAATTTTAATGGACAAGTTGCCAAACCTTTACAATAGTTTACAATGCCATTTAAAAGTTTGGGGTCTTTAATTAGGACCCAAGCCCTGAAAGGGCGAAGTCCCTATTGTTTTCCTAAGGATTATTATTAATACTTTTATTCAGCAAGGATGCATTAAATTGATCAAAAGTGACAGTAAAGACAAAATGTTACTAAAGATTTACATCAAAGAATACTGAAAAAAAATGTATCGGAGTCTCCACAAAAAATATTAACCACAGCTGTTTTGAACATCGATAATAATACATTTTTCTTGAGCACTAAATCAGCATTTTAGAATGATTTAATATAATTAATTTTATTTACATTTTAAAATATATTCAAATAGTAAATGGTTATTTTAAATAGTAATATTATTACGTTTTTTAACTGTATTTATTATCAAATAATTGCAGCCTTGGTGAGCATAAGAGACAAAAACATTTAAAAAAAAATCTTACCCCAAACTTTTAATGTCTTTCAATTAAGGACATAAGGAAAGAGACTATTTCAAATAGATTTTCTATTGCAGGTGAACCACTTGCGTTGTCTGCATGAATTTGTGGAGGCACAGGCTGCTTATTACATACAGTGTCACAAGCACATGCAGGACCTTCAGAAAGAGCTGAGCAGGTGAGAACTTCAGTTAATCACTGCAAACAACAAACAAACAGTTTGGAAGTTTACTTTAGTTCACATTAGTCTATTCTTGATATGGATAGATGTGACAAAACCAAGTATTGGTAACACAGGGTTTATCCCACACTCCCTTTTTAGCAACTGGTTTCTAGTAAATAAAATCACAAGACTTCTTGAAATCAACTGTTATTTCTGCTTTTTCTTTTCTCTGTTCTCAGTGCAAACGGAGATACGTGAGTAATTTTTTTTCCATCACGCTGAAAAAGGAAGAGAGTTTACAGACTAAATTTAAAGGGATAGTTCTTTCAAAAATGACAATTCTGTCATCATTTACTCACCCTCATGTCATTCCAAACTCATAAGACTGTGGGTAATCTTTTTTAAAATCTGTATTTACCATATGTGATGCACTCTATGTATGTGTTTTAAGAGCGTAAATGAAATCTGATTTTGAATCTGTGCTTTCAGGTTTCCCAATGCCTTTGCTGTGAATGCCTCTACATCAGGGGTGTCGACAGGCCCGTCTCCCCTTTCCACTGCAACTCTTCCTGGGGCTTCTTCACCTAGTCGTCCCCCAAACCCCTCCAATGCCCTTGAGTCCAGCACCCTGAAGATTGAGGAGGTGAAGCCTCCCGCCACTGGCACTCGCAAGGCCAAAGTGCTGTATGACTATGATGCTGCAGATACAAGTGAACTTTCCCTTCTCTCTGATGAGGTAGGGCATGATCGAAATCGGTTTTCCCTCCTTAAGTCAATAACATTCATTATATGTGACCCTGAATCACAAAACCAGTCACAAGTAGCAAGGGTATATTTGTGGCAATAGCCAACAATGCATTGTATGGGTCAATGTACGTTTTTTTTTTTTTTATTCCAAAAATCATTAGGATATTAAGATCATGTTCCATGAAGATATTTTGGTAAATTTCCTACCATAAATATATACAACATTTATTTTTGTAAGTGAATGCAGCACAATTGCGTACATAAATGGACAACTTTAAAGGAGATTTCTCTCAATGTTTCAAATTTTTTTTTTTTGCACCCTTAGATTCCAGATTTTCAAATAGTTGTATCTCGGCCAAATATTATCCTATTCTAACAAACCATACATCAATGGAAAGCAAAAAAATTACCCATGTGACTGGTTTTGTGGTCCAGGGTCACATATCAGTATGAGTGATTTTTAGTAAGTTTAATATGTAATGTAGTGAGTATTTGTTTGAATGGAATCTGTCTAGCCATTTAATTTAATTTTTAATTATAGGCCGCCTGCCTATATAAGTCGGTGCTGAATGCCACATCGTCAGAATCTTTCTCCTTCAGCGCAAAGATCATCTCCTTCCTGCTCGCTGTGGAAGAGCCTTAGTCTCGCGTAGCCAGACCTTCTGATGGCAGAACATCAACCTCAAAGTCAAAGTATCTTTATTTGTCTCACCAAGGAGAAATTTGTTTTGGATGCAAGGAAAAATTGCTACAGAACAATTAAAACAGAGACAAAACACAGATACAGGATTAAAACGGTTAAAAGACAAAAAGTACATGAAACATTAAAGCTACTCAGAGAGCTGTGCAAATTGCAATCCACCTTTTTCTAAAATCTGTTTGTGCAAAAAGTGATATAATATCATGTCCATACATAACATTCAATCACAGATCTACAGTACATTAATAAATTCACGATCGGACGTTCATCGCTGCTGATTTATAAGCTTAATTGAGAGAGGAACAAATGAGCGCTTATACCTGTTGTATTTGCACAGAGGAACCCTGTACCTCTTTCCTGAGTTCGAAAGCTCAAACTCTGAAAACAACACATGAGAGTTATCAGATATAATGGTCTTAGCCTGCCTGATTGTTGTCTGGTCAAAAAGCTCCTGAGGGTTGAGGGGTGCTGGTGTACCCATAATTTTACCTGCCGTCCTGACCAGATTAAAAATCTGAGTTTTTGATTTAACTGTCAAATTTCCAAACCAGCTGGTGATATCATACCGAAGAATGGACTCTATTGTTGCTCTATAAAAGATTAACATAATATTTTTACAGACCCAAGTCTGCGCAAAAAATAGAGGTGCTGATGGGTTCTGGCACAGACATTTGTAACATGTGTACGCCTGTGGTAGATCTGAACTCCCGAACATCCTGATGACGATTTCGAAACTCTTGAAGTGTTTCCAGATAAGTGTGCCATATGCATGACGTTCAGCCTACGGTCCATGGGCGTGACTTCTGAGGCTGAGACTAGAAGAGCCCTAGCAGCAGATTAACAATCGCAGCTGAGAACGGCACTTCTCCCCTGCAGCTATTAGGCTAGATTGATTTAGGAGCTTGAGAGGAGTTAACAGCAGAGCATCTCTGAATGCATCACTCTCCCCATTCCCTGATGCTCTTCTCCTGCAAAGACCAGTTCCCTTGTTTAGTGCGAGTGGTTTGGTCTCTTTTTCAGGGTTCCAAGAAGGACACTATGTCATTGGCAGTATCTGATGTGGAGGAGTGGTCGAACTCCATGGAGGACTGGGATGTAGACTCGTAAGAACGAATGGAAGTAGGAGGGTGTTGAGCCTGTGGTAGATCTGAAAGCAAGCGTCAATGCCTTGAACTTGATGCGAGCAGAAAGTGCAAGAGAGACAAATGCCCCTTTTCCACCAGCAAGAACCAGGTGCTGGTTCAGAGCTAGAGCTATTGCCGGTTCGGAGTTGGTTCTACTGGCGGGTCTTCTAAGAACCGGTTTGTCTTTCCACAGGCTAGAGAGCCACAACAGAGCCAGATCTTACGTCACTGTATACATCTCATGTTGCCCAGCAACGCTAGCGTGGCAGCGGCAAACAAAAACACACCAGGCTTGTTCGAGATGGTTCGGCTTCTCGCAGACCGATCGCCGCATGACATCAAAGCACTGCGAAAGCGATCCAAAAGCACAAGGAGTCGTATGCTCTCCAAACACTACCGGAGCTCTGATCGGTCCGCGCCGCTCCGATGCATCCCGAACAAGCCTTACATCAACAATGGCGGTCGTTGCGTTACTATTGATGCTCATGGCTTTGCGAACCTACATTGGCATCCAAACACAGCGAACGCGTTTGTGCAGCTCGCCGTAACTTGCATAGACGGAGATTACAATCGAGCTGCTATTAGCTCGATTAGCTGCTATTTAAAAAATGGCGGTCACAAGTTTCTGTTCGTCTTGTTGGTCATGGTAACCCCGCCCCCAGCCCCTGACGCAAGCGGTTCTTACTTCCAGCCCAGCAATGTTTTGGTGCTACTTAAGAACCACTTTTACTGGTTCGGAGCTGGTGCTTTGGTGGTCGAAAAACAAAGAACCGATTTGAAACTAGGCTCTGGCTCCGAACCAGCACCAGCTCTGCCTTGGTGGAAAAGGGGTAAAAGGGGTTCTTTGTTTTTCGACCACCAAAGCACCAGCTCCGAACCAGTAAAAGTGGTTCTTAAGTAGCACCAAAACATTGCTGGGCTAGAAGTAAAAACCGCTTGCGTCAGGGGCTGGGGGCGGGGTTACCATGACCAACAAGACGAAAATAAACTTGTGACCGGCATTTTTTAAATAGCTGCTAATCGAGCTGATAGCAGCTCGATTGTATTCTCCGTCTATGCAAGTTACGGCGAGCTGCACAAACGCGTTCGCTGTGTTTGGATGCCAATGTAGGTTCGCAAAGCCATGAGCATGAATAGTAACGCAATATCGCCATTGTTGATGTAAGACTTGTTCGAGATGCATCGGAGCGGCGCGGACCGATCAGAGCTCCGGGAGTGTTTGGAGAGCATACGACTCCTTGTGCTTTTGGATCGCTTTCGCAGTGCTTTGATGTCATGCGGCGATCGGTCTGCGAGAAGCCGAACCATCTCGAACAAGCCTGGTGTGTTTGTGTTTGGCGCTGCCACGCTAGCGTTGCTGGGCAACATGAGATGTATACAGTGACGTAAGATCTGGCTCTGTTGTGGCTCTCTAGCCTGTGGAAAGGCAAACCGGTTCTTAGAAGACCCGTCAGTAGAACCAACTCCGAACCGGCTCTAGCTCTAGCTCTGAACCAGCACCTGGTTCTTGCTGGTGGAAAAGGGGTAAAAGAGAGGTGTGACATGGGCACTTTTGGGATCGTTGAAGACAAGACGTGCTGCAGTGTTCTGAATCATTTGTAGAGGTTTGCTTGCACATTATGGAGGTCCAGCCAAAAGAGCATTGGCGTAATCAAGCCTAGAAATGACCTGTGCTATATTGATATATTTCTTGTATGGTTTAATTTTATAATTTTACAGTTTTTGGAAGTGAAAAACAACCAGCCATCTCATAATTTACAGTGGAAAACAAACAAACATAAATTGACATTCCCTGTGTTTTTTAATGGTTCCTTATTATAAAGGTAAAATGCATTTTAGTACTTTAGTAGGTTGGTATTTTTTACGGTGAAGTTCTGGCAACCTCTTTACCGTACATTTCACAGATTTCTTTTTCTTTTTTCTTTTTTTACAGTGTAAAGGTTGTAATTTTGAACCCTGGCTGTCAGGAATGATCAATCTCTATTGTTCCCTCATGTAAGGCTGGCATACAGTTTCATATGATTCAGCCTCACTGATCCATCTGAACCTGCATGTACGACTATGAAACTCAATCCTCAAAAGACGTCAAAGGGGTGTTTGTTTGCAAATGTTATTTGTTAACACACGTCTGAATGCTTCTGGAGGACTGTGGCCCTTGCAACACAGTCAGCCCTTAGCAAAGTGTCGTCTTGATTTTTCTTTCTCTGTTTCTTTCTGTTCTTCCGTAGCTGATTACAGTGTACACGGTGCCCGGAATGGACCCGGACTGGCTTATTGGAGAGCGAGGCAACCAGAAAGGCAAAGTGCCTGTCACATACTTGGAGCTCCTAAGCTAGACGCCTCATCTTCTCCACAAATGCAAAGTCACACTCAATTATGCATGAACAAATACTCAAGCACTCCTGAACACTGAATTTACCTGGTTTCTTACTATTTAGTTTTTTTTTTTTTTTTTGTAATACCTAGATTTACATCTAGGTCTGTCTTGTTCTGATGTTACTGTGCAGAAATATGTATTATTCTTTTTTAGGCCCTAGTTCTGTGTGTATGTTGTTTAATTTGAACACAATCCTGAATAAGGCATTTCTTAAAATAACTGATTTTATTTGTGACTGCTAGATTTCTATGAAGTCTTTCTTCCCCTCAAAGTGAAGAAAACAATCTGAAAAGCTTTGTGTTTGAGCTGGATGGAAGTTTGTGTGTGTGATCATGTTCTGAAGACACTAAACATCTAGACTTTGCTTCTTTGCATGTCGTCTCACTCATCAAGCTTATATGGTGGTCTTGGTTTGATATCAGCGTGTTTGATTCCGAAAGAGGCATTTATGTGTTTTGTCAATGATTGACAAGATTGTAAAGGTATTAGGTGTGGTTATGATGTACATTGTACAGTATGTGGTTTACTGTGATCTGTTCATATTCGAAAGATTGAATTTATTTACCCTCATTAGTAGTTATTCACATTCACATCTGCTCAGTCAGCACCTTCCCACCTTCGTCTCGGTGTTCTGTGCTTGTTCCAAAAAGCAATGCATATTGAATGGATACAATTTGAATATCTAATAAAGAGAGTTTTACTGGGTCTTGATCTAGATGTTGTTGTTTAATGGGGGTGGTCGTGTGACTCGTGTCCAATACTTAGTGGTCATGCTATTAAAAAATGTCTGGTTTTTAATTTCTCACTCTGTTGGTGTTTGCCAATAATACAGATTTTGCACCGTGAGCCTTCATCATGCTTGTAAATTTACATCACTACTGCACTGACAAGTTGGTGTGGCAGCTGGCAAACAAATTGTAGTGATTGGGAAAGATTTTTTCACTTCAGTCAAGATGAGTCTTGTGTAGAGAAGACATTACAAAATTCCTGTCTAATGAAGGAGCAGGCCTCACATTTAAGGGCAGATTATTCCAAAGTTTAGGTGCTGCAGAAGAGAAGGTTTGACCGCCCTTAGTTTGACTGCGGAAACTTGGGACAGTTAAGAAAAGCCGATTACCAGATCTAAGTTCTTTGGCGAGAGTACGGAATCTGAAGGTCACAAATGTATTTAGGTAGCCTGACTACGTCAGACTTCGTACTTCCGCTCAATTTCATTTCGCTTCTGTAGGCCTACTTAGTCTGAGACATCGACATGTCTCTCAGTTTTCCTCCGGCCTGAAAACAGCCGGCCAATCAATGAACAGAGGGCGGGCTGAGAGCCGTGACGTAGACGCTAAGCGCCTAGTTTGAAATTGGGGAAATCGAAAACGACCGCGGATATGGAGACAAGGGATGCAATTCGCTCTGTTGTGGAGAATATTCCCGGCATTTCCAAACTAAAGGAAGGAACAAGAAGAGTGTTTGGTAAACATTTTGAATGGAGGTGATGTCGATATGTGATATCTAGGTCTCTTTTATCTGTCGAGCTCGAACTGGCACCCTTTTGACAGGTCAGTGTCTCCTTTTTTTTTCCAGTTCGTAAATATTGCCATGTCATGCTGTAATCTTGCAATTAAGTTGCAGCATTTCCGACAGACTCGAAATGAACAAAGAGCTGTGTTTGACAGAACTAATCCTAACTTTGACAGTTGGCTGCAAATATTTTCATGTTTCTCTTTACTGTCAAATAATAGTTTAATAATAGAGGCCCCGATTGTGCCGTGGATGCGTAGATTTACATCACATAATCCACAAAAGTCGTTGACAGCCATGTTCACTCCGGTATTTCTCTCGATGGTTTCGTTTTCGCATTATTTATAATGTGTTTACAGTGGCAGTTCGATGCTGCTGAGCTGGCGCATAACCAAACGTTATGTGATTGGCTTACGGGTAACCAATGATTTTATACTTCAGACGAGCGCCCCCAATTCATAAAAATCATAGGATAAAAATTCATAATACAGAATTAGTTTTCCGCTTCCGCGTGTCCATGCGAACCGGAAATATTTTGACAACTTTCTATCTGTACAGAGGTAAAGGAAAGGGAAGGAGGTCTTCACAGGGGAGAAACTAGTTGACACTTCAGGACTGCGTTGTCGTGTCAAGGCGCACGTGACGTCCTTCATCAGATCTGGATACGGCGGACTGCGATAAACAGAGAGACTAATATTAGTGTAGACGCCATTCTTCTTATGATGTAATGAGTATATCAGGATTTATGGGAAGTGTTACCGGTTCCGGCTGATCTAATATATGCAGCCTAACATTGAATTGTAGAAATGTATAATATTCTACAGTATGTGTATGCTAGTCAAAGAGATGTGTTTTTACTCTAGATTTGAACTGACAGAGTGTGTCTGCTTCCCGGACAATGTTAGGAAGACTGTTCCAAAGTTTTGGTGTTAAATAGGAAAAGGATCTACCGCCAGCAGTCGATTTTGATATTCTATTATCAACTGGCCGGAATTTTGAGATTGCAATAGACGTGAAGGACTATAATGCGTTAAGAGCTCGCTCAAGTACTGCGGAGCTAAACCATTTAGTGCTTTAAAAGTAATCAGCAAAATTTTTAAATGTATACAATGTTTAATAGGGAGCCAATGTAGTGTTGATAGAACCGGGCTAATATGGTCATACTTCATGCTTCTGGTAAGATCCAATATATCGAAATATTCTTAAATTAAGATGCATTTACTGAAGTAGTAAAATGCCATAAGATATTATGTCTTGTTTTCTGGGTAAATAAATCAAAATTAAAACAAGCTAAATTGCCTGCCAATGGAGGAAGAAAAAGAATCTTGTTTCTGTTTGAATTAACATTAAACTAATTTATTTATGTTCTTCCCTCTTTCTGAGAACATATCAGTGACTGGCAGCCCACACCTGAGTCAGTCTTGCAAACCTGTTGGTAGACAGTGGAAATATGGACTGCTGGAGTCTGCTGATGGTCCCGCTGGAGTAGAGGCCTTACCAGCGTCTTTATTGTGGAGCCCGTCCTGGTCCAGCAGCACCACCAGGATCTCCTGCTCAGCTCAATAACAGTCTACAGATTTTTTTTCTTCCAATCTGTTTTATGTACTGTTCATTTAAATGTTTCTCCTGTGATCTCCTTTCTTCTGTCTCTGAAATATCATGTCTAATTAGCTCGATCAGCTCATCCTCTCGGTCTCGTATTCTTTTGGCTGGTGCTGGTCCTGGTTTCTCCTCATCCTGATCCTGGTCATCTGCTGCTGAACTTGGCCCTTGTGTGTCCTTAGGGATGGAGGCCAAACTCCATGACACAGTGTCGAAGTTCCACATCAAAAGGAAACTATGCATTTTTGTTCATTTGAACAATACATTCCAGCAGTTATTTTTAGATTGATACCGTATTTAGACCTGCTACTGTATTATTACTTATCGCTTAATTAACTTTGTCTTTGTGTTAGTGCACTGAATGCATGTCAATGCAAGACATAATCATATATCTGACACCACTAGTGAAAATGTTGGAGTTTTGCAGTTTTCTCATTTAATACAGTACAACCCTTAAAAATTAACATTTGTAATTACTAGCATGACAATTGAAAAATTTGTTCTTAATATTTAATTTGCTCCCCTTTTGTTTAAATAACAGCGGCACTTGAGCTGCATGATCTCCACACGTTTGTGTCAGACCTGATGATTACGTTCTCCAGCATGAATTAAGTTTATTTGAGATGATCAACAGAGCATCTTGGGCTCGAAAACAAGAACATCTGGCTGTGTATACAAAGTCACATTTGGTCATTAGTGACCTAGTGAAGAAGACCATTTTTTTCTATAAGTTCTAAAGGACTGTATGTAGTAAGGTGTGAGAACCGACTCAAATAAGGATAAACAAGCAATCAGATTATAAGTGATGTCAGCCAATTATATGCAAAGGTTACAAAAATAAACCCTAATAAACTGTTAAAAAATAAACTGCTCAAACACCATTTTTCCACTCGTCATCTAATGTAATGGAAGCCCCTGTTGTGATTTATTCAAATATTTGTACAGATAGCGTTCTTGTCTTTCATTTCCCCACTAATTCATTTGCCGGATATAATGCTAAGATAAGCTTCCTCCATCCGTTATGTTGACAATTTTCCGGTTGACAGTTTGTTACAGTGTTCCACAATATCATGCCTTAAACAAAATGGCACTATAGCATTTTTTTTCCAGTACCATACACAGTCAGTGACACGATTAAGTTTGTGAACCCTTTACGCATTTACGCACTGATTTCTCATAAAATGTTGCCAGATTTTAATTTAACTTTTATAGTCAAACAATTAAAAACTATAACAATTATAGTCAAACACAATCTGACATAACTAATCACATGCAAAAAGTACTTTTCACATTTTCATTGAATACATACAGTGCCTAGAATAAGTGAACACACCCATACTAAAGCTGACTAAAGAGAGGAATAAAAAATCATCTTTTGGAAATTGATCTTAATGCCTTAAATAAAAAAAATGAGGAAAACTCCAACCTTTAAGGACATACATTTTCTTTGTGAATTAATAATGTATCGTAAATAAATTAATGTTCTTCCTTAAAATATAGGGGCCATAAGTCAGGACACCCCATGTTAAATTCCAATAGAGGCAGGTAAATGTTTATTTTTAAAGGCCAGTTATATCATGGATCCAGGATATTATGCATCCTGATAAAGTTCCCTTTAGACATTTGAACAAAGCTCTCATGAGACGGCGGTTCAGAATGTTAACTATAAAACAAATCCTCGTGCAGGTTCGCTCAGGGGATTGGTTTTTCACTGTGGATCTGAAAGACGCATACTTTCATATCCAGATAGCCCCTCATCACAGGCAATTCTTGAGATTCGCCTTCGAGGGCCGGGCTTATCAATACACAGTCCTGCCGTTCGGCCGGTCCTTTGCACCCCGTACATTTACGAATTCGAAGTGCATGGACACGGCGCTATCTCCCCTGAGACATCAGGGCGTGCGCGTACTGAATTACCTCGACGACTGGCTGATTTTGGTGCAGTCGCGGGCCAAGCTTCTGATGCACAGGGATTTGATTCTCGGCCATTTGCCATGCCTGGGACTCTAAATCAATTTGGCCAAGAGCAAACTAACACCCAGCCAGAATGTGGTCTTTCTGGGCACGGTTATAGACTCTACAACTATAAACGCGCGTCTCACAGCAGAGCGTGTGCTCTCTATACAACGGCTAACAGTCTCCTTCAAAAGGAGCGCGTTCAAGCGCCGCATGCCAGCTCATGCATGGCAGTCGGGCAGTATGTGCATTACGGTGAATCACAGCTGTTTGCGTACTCTGATTCCCTGGCGGGATCAAAGCTGGTACCAAGAGGGTGTGACCATGGGAGTGGCCTCCAGATGGAAAGTGGTCTTCAGAGATGCCTCCAACCAAGGTTGGGGTGCGTTGCACGAGGGCAAGCCCGCCTCCGGCCTCTGGTCGCTTACACATCAACTGCCTAGAATTGGAAGCAGTTTGTTTGGCCCTGATAGCATTTCTGTCGGACCTGTCCGCACGGACAACACTTCGGTGGTGTCATACATCAATCGCCAGGGCGGTCTCAGGTCTGGTCATCTGTACTCCATGGCGAGAGATCTGCTTAAATGGGCACAACACACCTTGAGCTCTCTGAGAGTAGCGCATATCCCAGGCATTCAGAATATGGGTGCTGACATGCTCTCTTGAGACAACACTCCCCTAGGCGAGTGGTCTCTAAACCCTCAGACGGTTCGTCTGATTTGGAGTGTGTTCGGCGAGGCCAAATTCGATCGTTTTGCCTCAAGAAACAACTCTTACTGCGCAGTGTTCTTTTCGAAGGACAGGGATGCACTGGCCCATGCGTGGCCCAGCTGCCCTCTGTATGCGTTTCCCCCCGTTTCCATGATTCCCCAGGTCATCAAACGGGTGGGGGAGAGCAGATGCCCAATCCTCCTGGTGGCACCTCTCTGGAAAACCAGACCTTGGTTCCCAGAGCTGGTTCAGATGGTGGACGAAGTCCCATGGCCTGTCCCCTTGAGGAAAGATCTCCTCACACAGGCGAACGGGACGATCTGGCACCCCCGTCCTGACTTGTACTACACGTGTGGCTCATCAACGGGTACCCCGGGATCTCCACGAGAAGGTTCTGAACACAATTTCTGAGGCTAGAGCCCCGTCTACCAGGCGCCTCTACGCGGTTAAGTGCTCCGGTGGCTGGCCAATCACTGGGAAGGAATGACTTGGTTGTACGTTTTCTGAAGGGAGCTATGAGGATGAATCCTCCCAAACCTCCCTCTGTACCGCCGTGGGACCTCTCCACGGTCCTCAGGGCCATGAAAGGTCCGCCATTTGAACCGCTTCAGTCGGTTGACCACAAACTGCTTTCGCTAAAGACCGCTCTCCTGTTGGCACTGGCGACTATCAAGCGATTGGGAGATTTGCAGGCGCTCTCCGTGAGCCCCTCCTGTTTGGAGTTTGGTATAGGTGACTCTAAAGTCACTCTGAAACCCAAGCATGGCTGTTTTGGTCCCCGTATGCATGTATTAGACCTGAGGGTTCTGGTCTATTGATAAGCTATTGGGGGTATGAGCTCAGTGGCAGTATTATATATCTGATTTAGACCCGAAGGTGTCTGGTCTTATCAGTATATTACGCATATATATTCATATATATGGTATTCTGGCTTGCTTCATGGACTCAGAGGTCCTGAGTTTCATGTTCAGCCAGTTACTTATGGTGCGGCGTTTTACATGGCGTCTCCACTGCATATAGCTACGCAATACGAAGTGACCGTTCGAAAGGGAACTATTCGGTTACTATCGTAACCTCAGTTCCCTGAGATAGAGAACGAGTATTGCGTTGCCTGCCTCACTGTAGTAACATGGCAAGTTTGTTGCTTCAGTCAATTTAAACCTGCTATAATGGTGAATTCGGGCTTATTTTATAGGCTCTGCCACGCCCCGATGGCGGGCGCCTTACGCCTTTCGCCTTTCGCCATTGGATGTGCAGTTGCTGCAGCACAGCCAATGAGTGAGCCAGTCTCTCACTGTCTAGCTGTGCAGCTGTAATGCGCTTTACATTTTAAGCTTCAATAAATCTGAGGAAATGAGTTTCCCCACAGCGTATAGCTACGCAATACTCGTTCCCTATCTCAGCAACTGCAATTTTAAGTGTTAAAATAGAGAACTCACAAAATTCTATAAATACTGTAAGTTTCTTAGTAGAGAACAAGTGTGTGTGTGTGTGTGCTTTTAATTAAATAATTATTATTTAATTAAATAAATAATTATAAACTTTTCATGACTGATTTGTTCAAACACTGAATACTGAAAAAACGATTACATGAGACATGATAAATTTCAGTAAGTTGTACAATTTCTCTTGTAAGGGTGGATTTCCTGCAGGGGTTCAGGCTGCAAGACTGCCGAATGACTAAAGAAACGTTGTCAGCAAGATGGTAGAAAACTGTACATATCTTGTCTATTAACACCCACTGCCACTTATACCAACGACGGAAATAAGCGCAGTTACAATAGCTTAATATGTGGGAGAGCGTGCTATAGAGACAATATTGTATTTCAATAGGTAGCACTTCAAAGTCAATACCAAATCAAAACTAGTTAGCACATCCTTTGTAATTGAAAAGGTTTAAAGACAAAATATGGTTATGGTTAGACTTAAAATAGTTACTTATACCATTAATTAATTGTACCCAGCATATATGTAAAAGAGAGAGAGACAGACAGACAGAAAAGAGGAGGCAAAGAGAGAGCCCCAAGAAAGGGACCCAGGTGCTCACCCTGTGGTCTGTGTGGGTCCTAATGCCCCAGTGTAGTGACTGGGACACTATACTGTCAAAGAGCACCGTCCTTCGAATGAGACATTAAACGAGGTCTTGACTCTCCATGGTCATTAAAAATCCCAGGATGTCCTTCAAAAAAGAGTAGGGGTGTAACCCCGGCATCCTGGCCAAATTTGCCCCTTGGCCTCTGTCCATCATGGCCTCCTAATCATCCCCATATACTGATTGGCTTCATCACTGTCTCCTCTCCACCAGTAAGCTGGTGTGTGGTGGGCGTTCTGGCGCAATATGGCTGCCGTCGCATCATCCAGGTGGATGCTGCACATTGGTGGTGGTTGAGGAGATTCCCCCCTTCCATATGTGAAGCGCTTTGAGGTCCCAGAAAAAAAACTCTATAAATGTAACAAATTATTATTATTATTACAGAAGAGATCAAGCACTGTAAGCATCTCTGCTCTGAAGCTCTCACTTCAAAGAAATTCTCAGAATTTATTAAGAAAATGGGTAGTCAGGGGTTTGATTCCAATTGGCAACTTGCTACAAACAAAGAATGAATCTGAAAAATTCACAATTTTAGCCTTGACAATATTGTATTGCTTACGGTGATTACAAAAAGAAAGGAAAGGAAATTCTGGGTCGGGGTTCATTTCCCTGGACAAGTGTGACTCAAGTTAAACAGAAACTTTGTGAAACCCCCTTAGAATATGTTGCGTATTTCCATACAGCTTATGAAAATGAATGTTCTGCCAATGATATTAATTCAGCCATTGTGACTGAATCACAAAGACTGTCAAAAGAATGAGAACTGCTTATCAGGGGCTGTGTTTGTTTACATTCCTGATTAGGACACACTGCTTCAATGGTGTGCAGTAAGTTGGAGTCGTTGGCAAGCTCACAATGATCAAACTGTAGGCAAGGTGTCTGCTGCTGTAGATGAGGCTGACACGAATCCACCAGATGATAGAGAGTGTTTTAATTGTGGTCCGCAGGTGCCATTTAGCCCGTAATTGTAAATGCCCACTCAATGTAAAAAAAAAATTATTAAGTGACAGAAATTTCTGGTGTTAAAGGTTGTGTAGGTAAGAATTGTCTAAAGAACTTTTTTTCAAATTGGCTTAAACTGTCTTTATATACCAATACATAATTAAAATGTAAGTACTTTGAAAAAGAGAGTATAAAAATTGAGTGACTATAGTGTATTTAAAGGGTTAGTTCGCCCATTTAAGACATGAGGTTGTATGCAATCCTTACCAGCACTATAGTGCATACACACGGACCCACTCTGTGGTAACCTCCCTGGTCAGAGTTCTGGCTGCTGGAAGTTTTTCAAGAAAGTAGTCCTGGTTAGTTTCCGGGGCCACAAAACTGTGTGTTTCTACGTGAAAAAATTATTTGCGTTTCAAAGCTTGATTAATTTACATCACAAAAAACACGCCATACAAAATTCATACCTCAGTTTTAATCGGCACTATTTTATTTCCATTTCTATCAATCCGCGCGCGCTGCTGTCAACGTCAACAGTGCGCACGTTCCGATCAGCTGTTCAGACACAATCGATCGAATGACAAAGACGCAAAAAGTAGAAAACGAACAATGGTGCCAACTTGTAAATTCCCAGGTTGTGACCACAAGAATGTGCCGGGATCACCGTTCACATTCCATCGTTTTCCTGTTTCGGATATAGACAGCTTTGGCTGGTTGCCATCGGCTACTGCGGGAGCAAAAATATCCAGAATCAAGGATTTTCGTGTGTGCAGTGCTCACTTCAGCGAAGACGATTACATCCCCAACCAAGGAGGAAAAATAAAAATAAACAAATTTTAAAAAGTTTTGCTGTACCAGTAACACGGGTAAGCTCTATTTACTAACTTCATAGTTGTAATGCAGACAGACACTGCGTTAGTCTCCTCGTCAATCAAAAGGTTTTGTATCTGTGGCATGATGAGTTCCCATTCGTGGCAGCAATAGCTTTCAACCTCTGTTGGCATAACTTGACAATTTGAACAAGTGCACCACCATTTGTCGTTCATCCTGGCTCTTGCTACAGCTGTGGGCCCAGCATCAACTTGGACAACTTCATCTCTGTCCTCGCTCTTCCCGTTCTATCTCCATTTGCTGAAGTTCGGCATCGGTATACTCCGGTTCAAAGGTATCCCTTTGGCATTGTGCTAAAATTACTTTCATCATCATCTGTTCCGTCTGACATTGTGCTAAAATTGGTTTCATCATCAGAAGTTTCGTAGTCAGACATGTTGTCAGCGAGTCGCGCTATCAACAGCTGATCGGAACGTGCGCACTGTTGACGTTGACAGCAGCGCGGATTGATAGAAATGGAAATAAAATAGTGCCGATTAAAACTGAGGTATGAATTTTGTACGGCGTGTTTTTTGTGATGTAAATTAATCAAGCTTTGAAACGCAAATAATTTTTTCACGTAGAAACGCACAGTTTTGTGGCCCCGGAAACTAACCAGGACTACTTTCTTGAAAAACTTCCAGCGGCCAGAACTCTGACCAGGGAGGTTACCACAGAGTGGATCCGAGTGCATGCACTATAGTGCTGGTAAGGATTGCATAGAACCTCATGTCTTAAATGGGCGAACTAACCCTTTAATCTTCAAAAAACACTGCTCATTAATTCCATTCGGGACGAAACAAGTGATTGGCTTGCGCGACTGTCACTCTCTGTCGCCATGACTACCGCTGCTATTATTGGCTCTGCCCACATGCGCGCAGTCGCGCACCCGTTTTTAGGTGGGAGTGAATGGAATTAATGAGCTGTGTTTATTGAAGATTAAATACACTAGAGTCACTCAGTTTTTTATACTCTCTATTTCAGAGTACTTGCATTTTAATTATGTATTGGTATATAAAGACAGTTTAAACAAATTTGAATAAAAGTTTTTTTAGACAATTCTGACCTACCCTACCTTTAATGTGGGTTTGAAAGTAGATCAGTGTAGTCAATATGACTAAATAATGTAGAGTTTTCGTCTGAGATACAACAAGAGATCGAAATAAGGTCATTGAAGTCTTATTGAATTCCTTTTGAAGGAAAAGATCTATAATAATATTTTGTATAAGTGAATGGATAAATACAGGTTGATGTAAAGTTACAGACAATGACTGTAAATATATATAAAATATCAAAGCAAAGAATGCAAATAGAAGTGCTGCTTCAGGGTGTAAAATCTCGGTGCTCTTTGGTTGTATGGGATACAGAATCTAATGAATTAAATTAATAACTCCAAGGCACTCGAAATATGTGGAAAAAAAGTTAAAAAGCCTTTATTTAATGAATGGCTCAAAACATTAAAAATGGTGACAGATCCATAATAAATATAAAATATACATATATAAAATATGTTTTTTTGAAAACACATGTCATTTCTGGAAAAGTCTCAAGCTGGCTAGAGTCAAAAGATAGTAGATAAAGTCTGATGTTCCAAGTTTATGAAAATGCAGATTACCAGTCCTGAATACCTCTCAGAGTCTTTCTCTCATTCAAAATCAGCTAAAAGCTGCTATCTGAGCCTGTATCATAAGTGATAAGTTATTTTATAGTAAAGCATAGTGTTTCAGTTGAAAATCATAGACAGATGTTAAAAGAAATCATACTACTGGCAGGTCAGATTTTATCCATTTAGAGGGCAATTTGTATCGAAATGTTTTAAAAGTAAAACTGGATGACTGTAAAGAGGACTTTAAAATAATAATACAGACCTTAAACGACAGAAGTGACATGTTTGACAAATTTATATATACAAATATATCAGTGGGAAGTAGGTACGAGTTACTAAAACATTTGAGATTAATTCATGGTCATTATGGGCGCAAATGTAGATATCCTTGTACATACACAGACTGCCCGTTCACATCATGGAAGAGTCTTATGAGCTATACTTATAAAGCCCATGCAAAAAAAAGCTATAGATAGGAGGACTAGGGACTTTATCAAGCTAAGATATATTAATATTTTGTTTGTACAAATTTTTGTACAAATATTGTACATATTATTACACAATATGTAAAATACATCATACAGCTCAGATAGTCGTGTGTCATATGTAATTTGAAAGGTCTCAATGAGAAGAATAGCCTACAACAAGCACAATTGTTTCGGACGAGTTTTTGTACATGAAGCCTCTCAAGAACCAAATGATAGCCTATATGGATGCTAAATTTATGACGCATTCTAGCTCGTAACTTCATGACACATTCTACGATTGTGGAAAATGGCACATCATTATTTACAGCAGATGCTTATGATTAAAATGACAATCATAATCAGCATAATCCATTACTCAGAACTAATGATATTCCTATATCTTTCTAACACAAAAGGGTCATTCTACGAAAATGGTGGCTTTCCTGTCCCGGCCTCAATCACCAGGAAAAACACTTAAAAGTGTCAGATAATGACACAAAATATATGTTTTTTGTTTTAATTGAAGTGTTTTATTGTTAATAAAACATTTGTAAGACAGTTATATTGCAAACTATTTTTTATATATATTGTAGAACACGGTCAGCACCATGAAATTGGCTTGTCCCTCGGGTCAGGAGTCGTGGTTTAGTGACATATTTTGAGTTAAATAATGTATTTTGCTCCCCCTTTAAATGTCATAATACAAAGGGAAGTAGTATAGTTATTTAGTGGACTACTTAAAAAACTAAAATATAAACTAAATATTATAAATAATTTACAGGGAACACCTGTCCCTCAATTTCATGTCACTGGTGTTACAATAATAATAAAAAACACCACTTTGAAAAAATTCAACATCCTTGCCAACTTCTTCCTAGGTCAAAGGCTCAAGGTAGGCGTGGCTGTTTTGAAAAGCACATTGTGAGTGTGAACTCTCTCTTCACCTCTTAGCAATTTTATAAATAATTTGCTAATTTCATGCGAGGACTTAAGATGTGTCACTGGTGTTCTACAGTTTATAATAAGGGGAAAGGATATTTTATTAATATAATTTTTCAAATTGCATGATTAAGTGATTAATTTACAATTTAAGAAGTGTGGTTTGAGCTACTGTGGCCGCCATCTTAGATATGCCATTTTGTCTGCAGATTTGTCACTGGTGTTATCGTCACTGGTGTTACTGTTGCTGCTGGTAACACCAGTGACATGATGATAACACCAGTGACAATCAATAACATCACTAACTTTTTTCTCAACATAAGGTTTCATAAAAGCCACAACAATTATATTAATAAAGACTTGTTAGCATTTCATTACTGTTTTAATATTGTAAACACATAAAATTGCTATCCTTTTGACAGATATGTCACTGGTGTTACATTGCGTCACTGGTGTTACCGCATGGCATATTGGTTTTCTGGCATCAGAGTTGCAGTTTCATAGAATATGGTTTTTGTATCTACCTAACTGTTGCTGCATTCATTAGTAAGCATTTTAAGGATATGATCATTCAATTTTGAACACTAAACTTCAATTATTTCTAATGTTACAACAAAAAACACAATGGTAGAAATAGAAAAATGTCACACAATAGAACTTTACACATGCCTGTTTAAAGTAAATTATTACTAATTAAGACAATTTCTTAATATTACATTAACTTTTTCTTTATATGATTATGTATGCAAATTAAATAGTCAAATTACATTCTGGGAAGCCTGAATTGTCATCTAAAATATAGGTAACACCAGTGACAAAAAAGCAGCACAAGCATTTTTGAATGTAATGTAGTAAAAATATAAAAATACATTAAGCTGTCATTTAAGTTTATTTATAATGTTAAGAGGTTGACTATTATCTGACTATAGATTTTGGTATAAAAAAAAGAATTAAATTTTTAAAAAGTTGTCTGTTCAAAAAGCCACCATTTTCATAGAATGACCCAAAAATACCACAGATACACATAGCCAAGCAAGGTAGCTTTGACTTGGCCTTTTAGCTCGTATCTTCATGAAACATATCGTGAAAAATAGAACATCTTTATTTACAGCAGGAGCTCATGATTATAAAGAGCCCAAATATAAAAGAGCCTCGATATAACTCATCAATCAAATCTAAAGAAATTCCTCATGGAGTTCTAACCATAGACTGTAAAAAAATAGGTTCTAACAGAAAAAAACACAGATCCACGTAGCCATATAGGCTACTGATGAAGCACTGGCGTTGCGTTTTCACCTTCATGAAGCACTTCATGATCTTAAAAAATGGCACAAAAATATTTACAGCAGACTCTCACGATTAAAAAGAGCCCAAACTCACCATAATCCATCTCTCAGATCTAAAGATATTTTTCGTGGGGTTGCCACTCACGAACAGGCGCACACCTTGTAGATGGAGCTATGATGTCGCGTTTTCACTCATAACTCAATGAAGCATGCATAAATGGTGGAAAATGGAAATTGTGGCACATCATTATTTACGGCAGATTCTTACGATTAAAAAGAGCCCAAACTCACCATAATACATTACTCAGATCTAAAGATATTCATCATGGACTTCTAACACATGAACCTACACAGGCGGACATCCAATGAAGTATGCTTTTGTCAATTGACGTGATGCTTTGGTGTGACATATGAGCTCATCATAACTCCATGAAACATGCATGAATTGTGGAAAGTCGAACATTTTGATGGACAGCAGAGTCTCATGATTACAAAAAGCCCAAACACAACATAATCGATTGCGTTGATCACGAGATATTCCTTACGAAGTGATGCATTTAGCTAAAAAAAAAAAAAACATCTTTCCGGGATGCAATGTGTTTTCCAATGTTCCCGGAACCGTCCGTGTTGGTTCTCAAACGTGGAAAATAACACAAATGATGTATCATCTTAAAGCTTCGAATCTCATCTTTTTAATGAATCTAACCGCTTTGATAAACTCTTCACGAGCGCCGAGTAGTTCCTCTAAACTGGAGTGTACCGCCCGCAGGCGCCACCTAGCTGCGAAAAAAATCATAATCATATTTTTCAAAACTACTGCCTTGATTAACACAAAATAGGTGTAATTTGAAAGCTTAGAGTCTGAAGTTTACAATGAATGTAGCCAATTTGATTAACTCCTAAGTAGTGCTAAGTTATTTGCTGATAAATACATTTTAAAAAATCCTAATCTTTGAAATATTTTTTGAGTCAAAACATCATGCAGCTCATGAAACATTCAGAGATTGTTGAAAATGGCACATCGTTTAATACAACACATTATTACAATAAAAATTTGCCCAAAATGAACAATCTATTGTGTTGATCAAAATATATTTCTCATGGAGGAACCATTTTAAAAATGCACATCAGGGGGCGTCAAGGACTGAACAAAAATGCTTTCTTGGTTCCAAATGCTGTAACTTTTGAGAACTTTATACAATCACCACAAAATTTGATCCAGATGCAGCTCACATGTAGATGGACTTCACCCAAAAATAATTTTCCTCCTACCTTATTTCGTTCCTGAGTTATTCCATGTCAAATAAGAAAGAATAAATTTAATAAAAAATAAAAAACAATATATATTTCGTCTTTTCTCAGCCGCGTCTCAGGACGAGAATGTCCAAATGTAATGTAATGTATATTTTCTAAAACTTTAAAAAGTGTTCTATCAAACGATACCTATCTTCCTGAGTTATTGCATGTCAAAGAGAAAAGATCAATTCATAATGCCAATTCATAATAAAATTATATATATTTGTTTGTCTTTTATCAGCAGGTAAACGTTTTCTATTAAACGATACCTACCTTTTGATTCTTCTTGCTATAGTTTTGGAGTTATGAGTCTTTAGTTTTGTGTGTGTCACTCAGGAAAAAACAGCTTTAAAAATGCACTCTGTTGCAGTGTGTGTGTGCGTGCGTTAGAAAGTTTCTAGGACCAGGCCTTGATTTAAATGTAATTTTCAGATGTATACTGGATTTATTTTATTTTTTTAACAAATAAAATGAAAAAAAGTTTTGGAGGTCAGCTGGACTCCAAGGAGTGATTAAGGGTTAAATTAACCAGTTACCGTAAATCGACAGCCCTAGTTTTTCCAAATAATTCCAGTACAACCAACCGGTATTTGCAGCCATATTTGTGAACCGCTGGGAATTTAATTCAGAAACGCAAGTCTGATGATTGTAATTTTCTTCTATTAAATTCAGATAAGACTGAGATATTACTTATTGGACCAAAAACCTGTACACAGAATCTCTTAAATACAATTTGCATTTAGAAGAATGGACTGTAACTTCATCCTCCTCAGTTAAAAGACCTGGGTGTTTTATTAGACAGAAATTTGTCATATTTAAAATTTTACAAAAATAGCCGCCTTCTACCACAGAAACATTGCTAAGCTATGGAACATGCTATCTGTTGCTATCCGAACATGCTAAACGTTTGTTTATGTATCCATTCATGACCTCTAGGCTATTACTGTAATGCATTACTAGCTGGTTGTCCTGCATCCTCAATAAACAAGCTACACATGCAGCTGCTAGTTCTCACTAGGTCAAGAAAATATGATAATATAACACCAATTTTATCATCTCTACACTGCTACCTATTAAGTTCCGTATCAATTACAAAGTATTTCTACTGACCTATAAGGCCCTAAATGGTTCAGCTCCTGTATATTTAACTGATCTTCTACCGCCTAACAATCCAACACGCTCTTTAAGGTCACAAAACTCTGGGCTTCTGGTAGTAATATCTAAGTCCACTAAAGGAGGGAGGGCGTTTTCACATTTGGCACCTAAACTCTGGAATAGCCTTCCTGATAATGTTCAGGGCTCATGACTCACTTTCCGAGGTTAAACCTGCGAATCTCTTTAGCCAAGCATTCACATAATGCATCTCATAACCTTATACTCCAGTTATATCAGATCAAATGCACACGATTATCTTTGCTTAATGTTATGAACAGCAGCTACGCTAATTATTTTCTATTTGCTTCTCTGTTTTATCTCGGGATGCCCATCCTGAGGTAACGGAGTACGTCAGCTCCAGTTTGGATCAAGCATATTATGAAGACTTCAGTTGCCCCAACACCAGTATGAAGAGACAGCGCCAACTAAACTCCTGCAAGGACTTCAGATGAAGTAAGCTCTGAATCAACATGCACCAATATTTCCTAATCATGTGTTAACAAACATGTATTCATTACTTCATTGAGCTCATTGTTTCTGCCTTAAATTAATACATTGTTTAAATGAATACAGTACATTATTAGCTAAAACTGTGTAATTTCTATATGTACATTTCTGAAATGCATAAATTGGAGACAAGTAAAGCTGCTTTAGAACAATATGTATTGTGAAAAGCGCTATACAAATAAATGTGAATTTAATTTAATTGATGAGTAAATAGCAAACATACACACAGTGAATAGTATGTAGACACAGATGCCACAATGCTCAAGAATAGTCTCTGTCTCTGGGCTGTGTGTCAGGTGAACTGCTGTCTGCCATCCAGCATAATATTTTCATGTGCAGAAGTTCTGTGGTTAGCACACTACCCATGGTGAATTTCTGGCCCAGAGCTTTGAATTAGGATTTCCATGTCTAAGGACTTAATTATCATTACAAGCACCCAGTTTTATTCTATATCTTGGTTTTCACAAGATAAAAAAAAAGTATTTTTTCCAAACAGGTTTTGACCTGTCAAATAGAAAGTATTCTTTTGTTTGATGATGAACATCTTCAAAAAATAAAAGCAGACATGAAGACTGATTCTCTTAACACAAACTCTTTATTCATGCAGAGAGAATCCTGATTCCAGTAATGAAGACATACATAGGGAATCAGGAGCTACTGGAACTGCCCTGACCAACACTAAAGTGAAAGTTTCTAGTCAAGTTTTTGCATTGGTCATATGTATTTAAATTGTTTTAAATTGTTAAAAGTAATGAACTGATGTTTTGAAACAAATTCACAAAGAAACATTTATTTGAATTTAAATACAAAACCAAAAATATATTAATTTGCCACCTGAGGTAAAAGTAATAAACAGGATGGGTTCCAACTTAAAAAAGTTATTTTAAAAATTAACAAATCTGATTTTTAAAATCAAATGACGACAAAATTCTGTTCATGAATAAGTTCATAAATGCACATTCAAAACGTTTTAACATAAAACATGCACATAGTTTAGCTACCAACATTTTAGTGCAATTTGTCTGGCACAACAACAGTTAATTCACTACTGCTTCTTTTGTGGATAGTACATATATGTGTAGTCATGTGTTATTTAATAAAAAAAATTAGCATTATGGATCAGAGCAAACCTCTCAAAATAGAAAATTAATTAAAGTGGTTATACAAAGCCAATGCTAGAGGTAAGTGACTTCCAAGTGACGGTTTCTAACAAACTTGCAACTTTTCTTGTTAAGTTTCACCCTGAGACTAGTGTCAGCTTCTAGCATGATAACTCGATTTAAAGTGATTGACTGCAGCCAATAATCTCTACATAACATAGACTCTTTACCACTTATAACCTCTCTCTCTCTGTCATAGTTGCGGTGCTTCTGTGAGACATTGACCTCTAAAGTCAAAACCTCTGGATCTGAACGAGACTCACACTGATTATTGTATACACGGTAAGAGATCCTTAGATTGATCAAGTAGAGACCCTTTGTGAAGACGTGGAGGACTGTTTGGTTTTCCAGCTTGAAATTTTGGGAGTCATTGCCATCATCGATGATATTCCAATTGATGGGCTGTTCTTCTGAACAAGCATCAGACTGGTTTACAGCTGATTTAAGAGAGAAAACAAGGCAGGACTTTACAAAACACCTCTGTAAATTTGACCCTAGGTCATAAAACATTTTCCAACGGTATTTCTGAAGACATAGACCCTTAATAATGCTTATACTAAAATTACAATGTATTTGTTTAAATTGTTTCTTAAGCTTCATAAGTGGACCGTGTTGAAGAAGCCAATATACAGGATTGCATAGGCTATATTAAGTGATATTACTCAATGGTATAATCAAATAATTGACCAATATTAAACATACGTTCCAGATGTACAGTGTGTCTTATTGGTGGTTCTTCCGTTTTCAAGAAGTTTTCAGCCTCTGAATGGGCACCTGAAAATGCACCCTGAGGAAAAACAGAAGAGCAGCTATGAGTTACATGCAGACAGTTTTCAACATCTACCCTTTTTATTACATCTGAATGATGGCTGTGAACAACAAAACAATGATTTTACTTTATAATCAAAGTCTAGTATATTACCTTAGTAGTTTGTTGGTGAAACTGTAGCCACAGCAAAGTCGCCAGGAACGTTGCGAGCAGCACCGCGGTGGCCAAGCGCAGTCGTGTCTCCTGACGCTTCATGGTTTCACAATGCCGCATCAAAACCGGCATCATCTGTCCCTGCTCCAGACCAGACTCAAACATCTCGACTCGAGGCATGTGCAAGGATAATGCAACCACGTTACTTTGTCAGGCTGTCAGTGGCCCTCTTATATAGTCACGGACAGCACAGACCGCCCTTCTCTTTCCTCCCGTCAGAGAACTCATCGCTCGTCTGCATGCGTGGACGTGTTGGACATCTGGATGCAACTCAAGTTAGTCACAGAGTCAGACTCCCAGAGGAAAAGTGGTTTTCCTCAATGCTTTCTTCTTCACAGTTAGAGACGATGATTATCCGTTGTTTTTGTAATTTCTATGACATTGTCCCATAGGCTATTTCTTATGAAACAGAAGTCCATTTAAAGTCGTGGTCACTAGTTGTTTTATGGGAGAAAAACTATGCGACGATTCATTACAAATTCTCATTCAAAAAGGTGAGAGAATGTGCTTGTAATCAGGTAATTGATCCAACAGGTGTAAGATCAATATGCAAAGTTTATTTAAAAATGATAAATCCAGACAAATCCAGTCCGGGCTCGAAAGCGTGGGGGACGGCGAGCGAACTGCAGCGAATAGCCCCGCTTTACAATATTCAGCACCCATTCTGACACGCCCGGAATCGCTTCCCATGCTTTCGCACACATAGCAAGGGGCAGAATGGCCTCCGGGTTCTGATCGCCGCACTGAGACGGAGGTATCAGCGCGGCGCGCGCGCTCTCGATTTCTGAATAGGGCGGCTCGCTGACAGCGGTATGGGAAGCCAAAGTGTTAATAAACGCCTGGTCGGGCGTCTGATTGCACACGGAGACGTCAAAAGCGTGCGTTTCGACCGCCAAACATAAAAGCGCAAGTTAAGAACGTGCGCTTTGTGACCCAAAACGCGCGTCCTCGACATGTGATCTGCTATTTAAAACGCACGTTTGTAACGTGCGCTTTGGGGTCACCGAAAACGCGCGTTTATAATAACAAAAATGGGCGTCGAAAACGTGTGTTTTGACTAGGACAATACGCACGCTTTTGACGTATAAACAGGCAGTACAAAACGTGTGTGTAGTTTAATTCCAACCAGGCGAAAAGGACGCGTGAAATACGAGTTAAAATCAGTTTGAACGGGTCAGTGTCATTGGCTGCTGAAGGCTTGGGTCTAACCATTTCTGTGGGTTTAGGGGGTTTTAGCTACTGTTCATAGACTACCACCATTTAACATGCCATAGATCAGGTTGAAATAATATATTTAAATTGCAGTTTTATCAACATTTAGATAAAAATAAAATTGCCTTGTTTTTCTTCGCTCATGCCTTTGTCCCTATGTGGTTTAGGTCTCTTGTATTATCATTAAACCCAAGCAAAACAGCATGGAATTATCTATGGCAAATTTTACAGAGGATAATTGGTGAGTTATTATAATCCAATAGTTATCATTCAAGTAAAAAAAAGAGAGAGAAAAAACACAGTTTTTTATTTTCTAATTGTAACTTGGGTAACATTTTACAAAAAGGTTTCATACATTATTTAAGTACATTAGTTCACATGAATTAATAATGAACTGCATTTCTACATGTTAATTTCCAATTTCATTTTAACCTTTACTAATATTTATTAAAATCAAAAGTTGTTGTTAACACTGCGAACTAACAGGGTACTAAAAGGGTACACTTCTCAGATTAGTAAAGTAAAACAAAGTTGTTACATTTACATTTACATTTACATTTAGTCATTTAGCAGACGCTTTTATCCAAAGCGACTTACAACTGAGGACTACAGCAAGCGAGTCATCGTGAAGAGGCAAAAATAACGCAAGAAGTGCTCAAAATACAAAGTTCAGGCATTGCTCAGAGTAGCATAAGCCAAACAAGGGAGGATAAAAGGTTTTTTTTTTTTTTTTTATTATTTTTTTTTATGTCAAGTGCTCACGGAAGAGATGAGTTTTCAGTTGTCTTTTGAATGTAGTCAGGGATTCTGCATTCCGGACGAGGGTAGGGAGATCATTCCACCAGCATGGAACCGTGAATGAGAATGTTCTGGAGAGTGATTTTGTAGCTCTCTGTGATGGTACCACGAGCCGTCGCTCATTGACCGATCGCAGGCTTCTGGTAGGGATGTAGACTCGTAGGAGCGAGTGAAAGTACGAGGGAGCTGAGCCTGTGGTCGTTCTGTAAGCAAGTGTCAATGCCTTGAACTTGATGCGAGCAGCGAGTGGTAGCCAGTGCAGAGAGATGAACAGAGGAGTGACGTGGGCCCTTTTCGGCTCGTTGAAGACAAGACGGGCTGCAGCATTCTGGATCATTTGTAGAGGTTTAGTTGCACATGATGGAAGACCGGCCAGAAGAGCATTGCAGTAATCAAGTCTAGAGATCACCAAGGCCTGGGCGAGAAGTTGTGTTGCCTGCTCAGTTAGGAAGGGCCTGATCTTCCTGATGTTGTGCAGTGCAAACCTGCATGATCGAGCTGTCTTTGTGATGTGGTCTGTGAAGGTCAGATGCTCATCAAATGTTACTCCAAGGTTTCTGACCGACCTTGATGGGGTGATTAAAGTTGAATCTAGCTGGATAGTGAAGTCGTGCTGTAGAGACGAATTGGCAGGGAGGACGAGAAGCTCAGTCTTTGCCAGGTTGAGTTGCAGGTGATGTTCCTTCATCCATGCCGAGATGTCCGCCAGGCAGCTTGAGATACGTGCAGCTACTGTGGGATCATCAGGTTGAAATGAGAGGTAGAGCTGGGTGTCATCAGCATAGCAGTGGTAAGAGAAGCCATGTGCCTGTATGATGGGTCCCAGTGATGTGGTGTAAATGGAGAAGAGGAGCGGTCCAAGAACTGAACCCTGAGGAACCCCTGTAGTCAGTTGATGTGCTTTGGATACCTCACCTCTCCATGCGACCCTGAAGGACCTACCTGTGAGATAGGACTCAAACCAGTGGAGAGGAGTTCCTGTGATGCCCAGTGATGAGAGGGTGGACAGGAGGATCTGATGATTCACAGTGTCGAAGGCAGCAGACAGATCCAGGAGAATGAGAACTGATGATTTGGAGGCAGCTTTTGCGATCCGTAGGGCTTCTGTGACTGACAGCAATGCAGTTTCGGTTGAATGCCCTTTCTTGAAGCCAGATTGGTTTACATCTAGTTGGTTGGTCAGAGAGAGGAAAGATGATACTTGGTTGAAGGCAACTCGTTCAAGTGTTTTCGCAATGAATGGTAGGAGAGAGACAGGTCTGTAATTCTCTAAGAGTGATGTGTTTAATGTGGGTTTCTTAAGCAGTGGAGTTACCCGAGCCTGCTTGAATGCTGTAGGAAAAGTGCCAGTGTGGAGTGATGAGTTGATGATGTGTGTGAGTGCTGGTAGAAGTGTGGGAGAGATGGCTTGTAGAAGGTGTGAGGGGATGGGATCTAGAGGGCAGGTGGTGGGATGACTGGAGAGGAGAAGTTTCGATACCTCTTCCTCGGATAGTGGAGAGAAGGAGGAGAGAAGGTGTTTGGGAGTGGGAGGGGTTGGACTGGGTTCCTGTGTGTGTGGAGCTGAGAACTGACTGCTGACAGTTGTTGTTTTGTTGGTGAAGAAGTTAGCAAAATCATCAGCAGTTAAAGAGGAGGTGGGTGGTGGTGGAGGTGGACAGAGTAGAGAGTTGAATGTCTTGAAAAGTGTTCGTGTGTTAGCGGTGCTGTTGATCTTGTTGTGGAAATAAGAAGATTTTGCAGCATGAACATCAGCAGAAAAGGAAGAGAGCAGAGATTGATACATACTAAGGTCAGTTGTGTCTTTTGATTTGCGCCATTTCCTCTCTGTTGCCCTGAGTTTGGTCCGGTGTTCACGAAGAACCTCAGATAACCAAGGGTTAGAGGGAGTAGTGCGTGCTGGCCTGGAGGAGATAGGGCAGATATTGTCTAAAGAAGAAGTTAGAGTGGAGCATAAAGTATCTGTTGCGGTATTAACATCCAGAGATGAGAATTGTGAGGGTGAGGGGAGAGAAGATGACACCGCAGAGGAAAGATGGGAGGGAGAGAGTGAGCGCAGGTTTCGTCTGAAAGTAACTGGTAGGGGGGTTGGTGGAGCATGGGTAGAGAGTTGTAGATTGACAGTAATGAGGAAATGATCAGAAACATGGAGAGGTTTCACCAAAATGTTATATATATATAAATATATACAGGGTGCGATTTGTGAAAAAAACAGAGGGGGGGATGTTTTGAAAATTTTTATTCTAATAGCTTATCTTTCCCCACATATGAACTGTGATCATGCATAACGAAAAAACATGCAAGAATTAAATCTTATTTAACACAAAACACTTATTTATGAATGGCAAAATTAAATGGCACAACGTAGTGTGAACTTGAACATAAATAGGCTATAGTGTGCCTATGCATCATACTAGGAAAACAGACTGCCTTGATGACGGACTTCCATCGTCTTTTTCTGCTTTCCTGTGGGAGCGTCATCTGCGGCATGTCGTCCCTCTTTTACCCACATTTCTGCGAATCTCTGGGCAGGGAAGTAGGCAACCCCTGGCCCATTTAAGGAGATGAACAGTAGGTTGTTCAGTGTGGAGACGTTTAACCGGTTTCTGTCGTCTGTGAGAATACGGTTCATGGCGCTGAATCCCCTTTCACACTCAGCTGTTGACACTGGGAGTGTGGAGACAGTGATGAGTACTTTGCGCAGATTGTCGCCTGTGATGCCTTGACACTTGAATTGGTGGAATTCCTTGAGGAGTATGGTACTGGTTGCAGCCTCAACAGCGAGAGTCTTCAGAATGGTGAGAAGTTTGTTGTCTCCATATAGAATGCGCTCGTCTTCATCAGATGGCCAATTTGACGGATTTAGAGCGGCTGCATCAGAAATAATTCCGTTGTCATCCAGTCTGCGCTCAATGTTGTCGGCCAGGGAAACGAACAGTCTTTCACGAAAGACCTCTGCCTTCCGATGATTACTGTCACTTGGCTGAGAAACATTCACTCCCTTGAAAGAGTGAAAACTTTCTAATTCCTCCTTCAGGCCTCTTGCGTTCACACCATCTGCTTGCCGCATAGACCTCAGTGTTCTCAGTGCAACATCCACCTCAGCACTGGCACTGACAGCTGTGGCATCTCTCCTCTGCAGAAACAGGGACAAGGCTTGCAGGGTTTCCAGCGCATCTTTTATCAATGCCATCTCCACCAAAAAAAGCCACTGTGTCATTTTACCATGAATGCCCCAACATTTGGCTCTTTCCACGGAAGATCTGGAATTGTCTTCCATCAACACTCCAAAGAGTTTGACCAAGGCTGGATAGCTTTGCCAGAGAGCCGTCACAGACGTGCAGGACGAGGACAGCCAGCGCACATCAAATACTCTTCCTATCCTGCGAGCGTGCATGCCCAGATCGGAAGCTGCAGACTCAAACTCTCTCATATGTTTTGGGCTTTGAGAGAAAAATGAATAAAGAGAGTCAATGAACATCTGAAAATGGCTCGCCTCTGTAATGTGTTTCACAGCATCATGGACCGCAAGTTCTAACTTGTGGCTCATACAGTGAATGACGGTCAGGTTAGGGTTGATCTTCTCACGTAGGAGTGTGGCTGCTCCCTTGTATCGGCCCATCATAGCAGCGGCCCCATCTGTTGCAAAGCCAATAAGCCGGGTGCGCAACATAACTTCAGAGATGCCCTGTGTATAAAGGCTTTGGAGCAGGATGTCACAGATGGCCGATCCAGTGCACGACTGCAGCTCAACAAGTTGAAGGAAGAAGTTGCAGACCTCACCTTCATAGGGAATCCTAATGTAGATAATTAGGCATGTTTTGTTTGACACCGTTGTGCTCTCATCAATGAGAATACTGAACTTATCAGATGAGTTTTTGATAAAGTCCACAAGCTGAGTTCTCATTTTTTCTCCGATAAACATGAGCATATTACGACAAGCCTTGTCAGAATGCAGCATACATCCCAGGTTTACGCCATTCAGTTGTTGCAGTTCCACCAGCTGTGGCTGGATTTTGAATGAGAGGTTGTTTTGGCAGATCATATAGGCTGTACGTATGCAATTCTCAGTTACTTTTAAAGTCTTCTCATTGTGTTTTCTCCACAGAGCTGCACTGTTATCTACTGCCTTTTCAAATGCTGTCTCGCGTCTTCTCTGCAAAATTTCTATGCATTTGATGTGGGACTGACACTTTCCATGTCTGCTTATTTTGTCATTTAATTTTTTTGCAGACTTTGCTTTTATGCCATTAATAAATGCAGAGTCGATGTGAAGCCTCTCTTGTGTATATGGTCCTAAATCTCTAATGTCAGAGCAAGCTGTACACTGAACTGATCCGTCTGTTGTGACAGCAAGCCACTCTCGACCCTCTCTCCATTTAGCAAAGCGTCCCGGCTCAATGCAACCTCCAACAATAGCCTCAGAAACCGAATCATTTACTTGTAAGTCTGGGTTGTATGGTCCTTGTTCATTTGAGTCAACCTGTGACAGTGAGTTCTGCTGACGCTGAGAGTTGCCGTCCATCCTACCTGTAGTAACATTCTCATTTGCAGTTTTAGGATTTTTTTGCGACGGTCCTGTAAAATATGATGATATGCTGCTCTGGACCCTTTTCATTGTTCCCAGCTAGCTAGCTAACGTTAGAGTTTTCGCGCTGAAATATTACTTAAATATTTGTACTTGGCGACATTCTGAAAAGCCGTACATGGATCAAAGCTAATGGACAGGATCAAATAAATTAGCCGCAATGTCATCTATTGTCTCAGAAGGCTAGTGCTGACAGTGGGTGGTCCATTTCGGACTTTATTGTTCTATCGCACTGACAGTTCACATTACACTACTTCTATCAGCCTCTGCTGAACCACGGATTGATTGTAAAGTTAAACCATCACAGACACAGTAGAAACAGTTTTACTGCTGCTGTTAAAGTAATAACGTTAACTTTACATCGCGATGCTGAGCTACAGTGAAATGATAGAAAAGACAGATGCATTATCTCTGTGTTAGCAATTCGTCTCATTCGCGCAAACTGGACGCACGAATGAGGCTAATTTTCAGTGGTGTGACTGGGACAATAACTCTGCTTGTCATCATAGAAACAGATAATCAGATTGATATGTTTATTCCCACTTCAGTAATATGCTGATATGCTGCCTTCCTTTCGACACAGCTCCACTGCCCAGCGGACCTGCAACCGTCTCGCAAGTGTTGATAGGCTATTACTCGTGAGGTGTAACCAATCAGATAGCGCCATGGGCGTGACATTGAGCAAGTCTGCAGAGTGGCGATCACAGAGAGGCTGCGGCAGCTATATCAGAGCCAGCCACAGTAGCGCATTTTAAAATAAAAAAGACTTTAATCAAACCACGGATCCGTGATAAGTTTTGTGATCCGTCTCGCCACTAGTGTAGTAGCACTGATCACTTTGAGGGGGGGATAAATTTATCCCCACCGGGGATAAAAATAATTTAGCAGAGGTAGGGATACTTTGACCAGAAAGGGGGAAATCCCACGCATCCCCCCCCCAAATCGCACCCTGAATATATAATTATTATTTAATTTTTTTTTACAAAACATTTTCAACCCTAAAACTTCAAGAAAATCAATGTTAAATATCTGGACAAGTTCTGGGCCAGATTTTAGGTTGATGTCTCAATAAATGAGCTTTAGGAAAGATTGTATTGTGCGCAGTACAAACATTTTCCACTAGATGACATCCAGACTCCACCGATGAGATCTTCCGACTTCCATGTATGGTTTTTAGTGAACCTTATATTTCCAGACTATTCCAAATATGTATGAAGTAGACATCCTATTCAGAAATAGTTAGGGCAGTATTGTTAATATTTGATTTGAATTCAATCTCTAAAACACATATAAAAATGTATCTATGTATGTGATCTATTTTTTCCCTCACAGACACTGCTACCGCTCGCTCTCCTTGCTTGACAACACACTTACTGACGTCACTCACTTTACGCTGCAATGCTGCATTCTCGTGCATTATTCAATTAACAGTAGATAAGTTCCTCTACATCTCATCAGCAATTTCGATTTTGGCACGCTTTGCAGCAGCTTAGCTGACCACTAAGGAGCGAATGTACAGTGACGTGACAATTGCCAAATTCAAACTGTGCTTTCGTGCTATGGCTGGCGCTGAGCCAAATACGGACCAAATACTCCGGTCAATTTTAACATTGAGCTCATTTTTTTGTAATTTTTTTTGTAAATGTGCACAGCCAATGTGAGTGATTCCTTCAGAGTGAACACGGTGAATTTGACTGCAGTAGATGTGAAAGATATGAATAAAAGTGATGATAATTCAGCCAGCGAACATACCCATATTTACTTCCTGTTTCGAGTTCTCCACTGTTGCCTAGTTACCTATGATCACGCGCGTGAACTCGATAACTCGACTCTGCAGGAAAATGTACAAAAAAAATTAGCTCAATGTTAAAATTGACCGGAGTTCTCTTTTAATCCCGCTTATCATACCATAACACAATTGTTTATTTTAGATTTCAGATATTTAAATACATATAATTTATAGCAAAACAATACATTTATAGTTTGTAAAATACACAATGGTGTCTATGGAAGCAGCAATAAACAATCCTTTCAAATATATTTGCCGACATATTTAATTCATATCAGATATACACAGTGTAAGTCAGTCAACCATAAAGTTTATTCTTCTCCCAGTTCACCGACCACTTACTTTCATTTATTTCGGGAGAAACGGATTAATTCAGGAAGAAACCAACCCTAGAAGAAGCTTGTCGTTTTATTGTTAACTGTTAAATTACTTTACATCGTCAATCTTTTTTCACTTAATTTTTCCTCGCAGCCACACTACTCAGTTGGACACCGCAACATTGTTTAATCCCTTTTCAATGAAAATCTCTAACATTTTTACAAAAGTATCTTTAAAATACAGTGTACTCGACTCGGACTCAAACACAGGACTCGAGACTCGACTCGGACTCGAACTCGGGTAATGGTGACTCGACTTGGACTCGACTCGGACTCTTCTTTGGTGACTCGGACTTGGACTCGGACTCGAACACTGGGACTCGAGACTCGACTCGGACTCGACAGTTGGTGACTCGACTACAACACTGGCTGTAGCTGTGTTTTGTGATTTTTAATTATTTAAAAAGCCATTCATTTATATGACTTTAAAAAAAAAGTATTTTATTGACAAAATATTTTTGCCCCTCACATAAACCCACCTATGGGGCATGTTGTCACATTTCACATTCATTCTTTCGGGGTAAATTAAGAAAAAAAATATGCACTGCATTAATGAAACAAAACCACATAATTGTTCTAGACATGTGGAAAATTAATGTGGGAAAAAATAAATACTCTGAACCCCAAGTAAATTTACACAAACTGAAAAAGTCAAAAAAATGTTAGGTTGTGCCCCTCTCCCATAGGCTATTCCTTTTTCGAATTGCCTAAAAAACCACCTCATGCGAGCTTAACTTTTTGCGATATTTATGGGAGTTTTTGCGAAATTGACGTGTTTCCATTGATAAGTAGGCTATTTTCAATTCGCGCAATCTGAAGGGTAGATATTGAAAACGCGGTCAAAATAGAAGTAACGTAAAGTAAAGTTAACATTAACGTTACCGACAGTTAGTTAGGTGCACCTCCGAAAAGTGAAATGAATGAAATTATGTACAATATTTTGAAGGTGTGCCAGATGGGTGCAGAACCCGAGGAATGCTACCTTGACAGGGATAAGCTCTCAGCTGCTCCATAAGAGCTACAGGGTGTGCAGTGCACATTTCCACCCGAGCCAGTTTAAAAGGACATCAGATGTGTATGTATAATTAAGAATAT
Source organism: Phoxinus phoxinus (assembly GCF_949152265.1). Taxonomy (NCBI): domain Eukaryota; kingdom Metazoa; phylum Chordata; class Actinopteri; order Cypriniformes; family Leuciscidae; genus Phoxinus; species Phoxinus phoxinus. Next base: position 19,144,373 of record NC_136878.1, on the reverse strand, counting down.
ATAGTAATAGTATATAATAATCATAGAATGCTGATATTGAAATGTATTTTATAAACATCAAAGATTTTATTATAAAAACAGCCATGCAGTATTGAACTGGAATGCAGTGCCCACTATGGTTAATGCCCCTAACCCACTGCCACCACCACTGGACATAGAGCACAAGAGAAAACCACCAAAGACACGCCAGGAGTTGCCACCAAAGAAACGTAAGAGTCTATATTATGTTACAGGTTGACTTATTCTCAGCCTTAATGTCTATCAAATAGTATCAACATCTTGTTCTGCTGTTGAATGAGTTAATGTTTTTTAAAGTTACAAATATTGTGTTTTTTGTTTTGTTTTGTTTTTACAGGGAAACAGAGTCACACCACTGGTCCATTTTTTGAGGAACATAGCTTGCCTGGTGATGATGCTGTCGCAGGTCCTTCGTCGCCACCATCATCACCAGATAATAATGCTGTCGCTGGACCTTTATTACCACCACCTATGCAACCAGACATGACAGGCGCTACTAAAAACCATTCTATGAAAATCAGGTCTCTGAAGTCACAGATATGCAAGCTGAAGGTAAAAGTAAGGGACCTCACTCGCCAGAAGACCAGAAAGACGGATGTGATGAATGAACTGAAAAGAGACTGTTACCAGCCAAGTCTTATGCTTTTTTCAGCACTCCGTTACGGATGTGCCAGCGCAAGGCTAATGGTTTCCGTTGGACCGTTCAAGACAAAGCCTTTTTCTTGTCTCTCCTGCATGCCAGTCCTAAGTGTTATCGGCTTCTCTGCAAAGTCTTTTCAATGCCATCTGTCCGCACATTGCAAAAGGTCATTAAGTCTCTTGATTTCAAACCTGGTTTTAATCAAAGCATTCTGTCCACCATAAAGAAGGCAATGGAGACCATGACGCACAGGGACAAGGTATGTGCCATCATCACCGATGAGATGTCCCTCAAACAGGCAGTCCATTATGATGAGCCTGCAGATCGAGTTAAAGGCTTTGAGGATCTTGGAAAAAGTCATCGTAGTCCATTTGTGGCCAAATATGCCTCAGCATTTATGGTAAGAGGCCTTTTCCGAAAGTGGAAGCAACTGTTTGGATATTGCTTCACAAGTGGGCCAATACCACATTCCCGGCTTCAGTCATTGCTGCTTGAGGGAATTTGTGAGCTGAGGAAGGCTGGAATGGCGTGCATATATTAATTTGTGACCAGGGTGCTGGTAATCGTGCAATGCTTGCTCGCCTTGGGGTGACAAAGGAGCATCCATACTTTGAGGTTGATAATATCAAAGTGTTTTGCCTGTGGGACCCACCTCATTTGATAAAAAACATAGCAACAACTGGCACAACCATGGCTTTGCATTGGATGGAGATGAAATCACCTGGGCTATTCTGGAAGATCTATATGCTTACGACAGCAGACAGGAGATCCGATTGTGTTGCCGTCTCACAAAGAAGCATGTTTATCTCCCTCCTTTTGCCTCCATGCGAGTAAAGTTCGCTACACACACAGGTCCTGAGTCACTCAGTTGCTGTAGGAATCAAGACACTGGCACAGATAAAGCAGCTCAAAGCCCAACCACAGAGAAACTACATGGCCGCTGCCAAATTCTGCGAGAACTTTGATGGCCTCTTTGACTGCTTCAACTCCCAGCGCCTCAAGGATTCTCGCAAGCTTAAATCTGCCCTCTCTGATGTATCCGCACATTTCCCATTCTTTGATCAATGTATGGAGTGGCTCCCCCGTCTGATGCTTATTGGTGCTCCCCCCGGAACCAAGCAGCTCCCATGTGTGGAAGGATGGCAACATAACATCTTGTGCCTCAAAATGCTCTGGAGGGATATCCGTGAACGTCATCAGGTGTCTTACCTCTTGACCAATCGGCTGAATCAAGACTGCCTTAAAAATGCATATTCATCCATTAGAGGTATATAACACCAATGTTGTACTCAATATATACTAAATGTAACAGGTGTTATATTAATTTATTAATTTCACACAAAATCTCTCCCTTTGAATATTATCAATTATTTTATATTTACATAATTATTTTGTATTCTGGACATTTATTATTTTAATATTGATTTATTTTATTTGAGATGTCATGTTTTTATAATTACATGGTCATTTTTCAGTTTTGTTAAATATGGTGCGTGGTTCCTTTAAGTCAACAAATGTTCCGGTTCGCGGTAAATGCGACTGAAGAGAGGTGAGTGTGTTGAAGCTCCATTTGGAAAGTTTTATATGAGTTTTGTTTATTGTAATACAACATGTAATTTTGTTCTAAAATGCACTTTAATCTTATTCAAACATGTATGCAGTTTGTTGTGAATGATGTGATCGACTTATAACATGTATTTTCGGAAAGAATTCATTAAGCATGAGTGTGCAAGCTTTGTTGGCTAAAATAGTGCCTTTCACTGACAGGCTTAATTGTGAAACAAGGCCACAGACTTGAGCTTGTTCTCATCTTTATTTTTATTCATGCAGGTATGTTTTCTTTCAAGCTTTTGTTAATATTGTTTTGAGCTTATGTAAAATGCTTTATTGTTTTTATGAAATCTGTTGAACAAACACGATTTGAATATATGAGAAACTTAAATACATGATTATAAAGGTGTTAAAAGTGTAAAATGTGTGCAGTTCGCGGTAAATGCGACTGAAGAGAGAATAAAATCTGTTGGATTTACAACACGTCAATTCATCCACTTCTCCCGAAATACATGAACGTAAGTGTCTGGTGAACTGGGAGAAGAATAGGGTAAAATGTAAAGCTACTTACACAATGTGTATCTGATATGAATAAAACGTGTCTTCTTTTTTTATTATAAAGGATTATTATTGCCGCTTCCATAGACATCAGTGTATATTTTACAACATCAAATTCATTGTTTTGTTTAGTACTTATGTGATTCTTAAATGTCTGAAAACTAAATTTACCATTATGTGATTGAAAACACTGAATAGTTGTGATATATGACAAGCACTGAGCGCGTCCGTCTCTGGCTCAGCGCCAGCCATTGAATTTAGCAGTTGATCACGTGATGCACTGAGCGCTCTAATCCCACCGTGATCGTACGCTCCAGGGAGCAGCCAAGACTGATCACACCGATGTGATCGTACGTGCGAAAGGGTTAAAACGAAATTTATTTTTTTCCATTTTCATATTTTTGAAAAAGCTCCAGGGAGCCACACTCTAGAGCCGCGGGTTGCCGACCCCTGCTTTAGCCAATAAAGCAGATGAGATCATGTCGAACTTAATGGGAAGAGCCAAAGATGTAATCAAGATAGCACTACGCAGCAATCCATCACTGAAGCCTAAAACAAACCCAAGAATTGTCACAGACATACTCAAACAACACTTCAGTGAATTGACATATTCATCTATGCCGCTTGCTGACTTTTATGGCACTTTACCTGTAGCAGGAGAGAATGCAATGGAATATTGGATTCGGCTTAATAAAGCTGTTGATGTTGCTGACGAGGGTTTGAGAAGGCAGGGCAGAAGTATTGAAGATCCTACTCGTGAAGTGACTCAAATGTTTGTTAAACATTGCCCTGACCAATCTTTGTCTGCTATCTTGAGGTTCAAGTCTGCTGATAGGTGGACGGCGGCTGAAATACAAGAACGTCTTGATGAATATCAAGCTGAGAAAAGGGCACAAATGAAGGCGCAGTCTAATCGTTCTGCCTTTGCGAAGACTGTAGCTGCCAATGCCCAATTGTCAAATGTAGATGATGGAACATCTGGAAATGAGCTAAAAGTGTCAATAGGTCGGGGTGAGTTGCCAGTTACACCATCAGGTCAGACAGGTGACAGCTGCACTCAGTCCCTTATCAGTTTGCTTGATCGCGTGCTGAAACAAAGCATGCAAACCCCCTCTGCACCTGTAGATTCATTCAGGCATGGGAATGTGAGCAGGAAGTTTGGCAAAGTGTGCAGAGGCATGGACCACTCTACGGTTGCACATTGTAGAAGAGACGGTTTATGCTTGTTTTGTTTCGAACATGGACACAGGAAAAGAGAGTGCCCGAAGTGGAGTGGTCATGACAGTCTGGAGGCGAACTACTCGCCACGAGGAGCTGGTCCTTTAAACCATTAGACCCACATTTGGAGAGGGGATGTGTGGGATATGATCAAACCCTCATAAGTGATCTGGAGCTGCAGTATGAGACTGCATGCCATACAGCATTTGATGGTACTTGCGTGATATACGCACAAAATATGCAGACAATAAAGGTTTTTGATGAGCTTTTATATACTTCCGTGATTTTAAATGGCCAGTTCCACATGAGAGGAATGCTTGACACTGGATCCATGTCTTGTACCCTCAGTGAGACAGCTGAACAAAAGTTGTTGGCTGAAAATGTTGTCTTGGACAAAAAATCACTGCCTGAGTATATTGTTCTTGTAGGTGTTGGGGGTAGGACTGCACAGCCAAAATGTTTGTACGAAGTTAGTATGAAAGTGTATGGCATCAGCTGTCGAGTTCCAGTTCTCGTTGTTCCAGGACAACATGATGATTTAATTCTTGGCTCTAACTTGATTAAACATGTTGTGAACCGACTGAGGAACACAGATGAGTATTGGGACTTCATATCGCAACGTGCTACACAGTTATCACCGGATGGTGAACACTTTTTGGATGTTATGTCAAATCTCACACGCTGGCGACATAAGATCCCTAGCAAAATCGGGACAGTGAAGCTTCATCATGCTGTCACTCTTGCTGCTAAACAGGAGCATTTAGTGTGGGGAAGACTGCCCAGCAACACTCCATTGTCCCTTGGGAGCATCTTGTTGAACCCACTGCCTCCAAGACTATGCCAAGAAACATCATGGTAGCTCGTGTGATAACATCTATGTGGGGTGATAGGTGGGTACCTATGAAGATAACCAATTTGTCTGACCAACCTGTCACGCTAAGAAATAATCTGAAATTGGCAGATGTTTCACCTTGTCTGGCTGTAGAAGATTTCCAAGTTTTCCAGGGCACTGGAAAGATAAAGGAAGGTAGTTCAGAGATGGAAGCTACTCAAAATTGTGCTGCAGATTTGAGATTGCAAGATGTTGGGTTAAGCGAAATTGACTTTGCAAAGTCACTGAGGCATCCAAAGAGAAACTTGTGCAGTTGTTGGTGAATTACTATGATATGTTCTCCAAGCATCCCTTAGACTGTGGTGAGGCTAAGGAATTTGAACACCGCATCCAACTTACAAATGAGAGGCCATTCCGGTTGCCATATCGGAGGATCCCTCCTGCTCACTACCAGAAGTTGCGTCAGGTGTTAAATTAAATGGAGGAGCAAGAGATAATAAGGAAATCTGTAAGCGAATATGCATCGCCATTGGTACTGGTGTGGAAAAAGGATGGAAGCCTCCGCATTTGTACAGACTTCAGGTGGCTTAATGCGAGAACACTCAAAGATGCCCACCCGCTCCCTCACCAGTCCGATTGCCTTGCTGCTTTATAAGGTAAAAATTACTTCAGCACTTTGGACTTGACTTCTGGATTCTACAAGTTGCCCATGCATGAACAAGACAAAAAATACACAGCCTTCATTACTCCTATGGGGCTACATGAGTATAACCACATGCCACAAGGCTTGTGCAACAGTCTAGCTTCGTTCATGCGGATGATGCTTAGCATTTTTGGAGATATGAACTTTACCAGCTTACTGTGCTATTTGGACGATTTACTTGTGTTTGCGCCCACAGAGCAAGAGGCTTTGAGCAGGCTTGAAATAGTTTTTCAGCAGCTTAGGTTACATCACTTGAAACTGAGTCCTAAAAAGTGTCATTTCTTGCGTGAGTCAGTGAAATTCTTGGGCCATATTATTTCTGGCCATGGTGTCTCTGTGGTCTTCACGAAGGTGGATGTTATATCCAAAATGTCCAAAATGCAACTTATGGAGGAAGATGGTTGCACTCCATCAGCACGAAGAATCAAGTCATTTTTAGGAATGATTTTCTACTATCAACACTTTATTCCTAATTGTTCTTCGATCGCCAAGTCTCTCTTTGCTCTAACTGCAGGTCAAAAGAGAAGGGGGTAAAGTGAGCGGGAGGAAGTCTGTTGGCACGTTCAGGAAGCTGAATCCAAGTGATTGGACTGAGGAATGCGATATTGCTTTCAATAGACTCAAGGAGAGGTTGCTGAACTGTGCTGTGCTTGCACATCCTGATTTCTCTAAGCCTTTGATTCTTTCGATTGATGCGTCTCTGGATGGGTTAGGTGCTATCACAAGTTCCAGCTGGGGAAGAAATTGCTCGGCCAATTGCCTTCGCCAGCAAGACCCTAACCATGTCACAAAAAAAGTACCCTGCGCACAAGCTCGAGTTTTTGGCTTTGAAGTGGAGTGTGTGCGAAAAGTTCAGTCACTGGCTCAAGGGGCACACCTTCACAGTTTGGACTGACAACAATCCACTTACGCATATTATGATGAAGCCGAAACTCGATGCCTGTGAACAGAGGTGGGTTTCAAAATTAGCCCCTTATTCTTTCGACATAAAACATATTGCAGGAGTCAAGAACATTGTGGCCGATGCCTTAAGCAGAGATCCATTTGCCAGATCAATTAGTCATAGGCTCATGAATGAGAGTTACAACCGCTTACTTACCGAAGCTGATGCTGTAGGGGAAGAAGGAATACAGGATGTGTTTCGTCTGAAGGTCGAGTGCCACAAGATTAGTGATCAGGTTGGATGTCGATCAAGCTGTCATGTGATACAGTTGCCGTCAAGACACTGTGCCATGTCCAAGATGAATGGGAAATGGCGACAGTAACACGAGCCGTTCAGATTGTGCAGTTAGTTCAGCAGATTGCAGACACTAGTCATGGTGATCAGCCTCTACCTATGTTCTCTCATGACGAGTTGGAAAAAAGTCAAGAGCTCGACCCTATCATTTCCAAGGTTCTCCCCTTCATGCTACGTAAAAGACGCCCTTCAAGAAGTGAGAGAGAAAAACTCGACTATAGAGCTTTAGCACTTGTCAAGCAATGGGATCACTTAAAAGTGTGTGATGGGATTCTGTACAGGCTGACTAAAGACCCTATAAGCAGACAGAGAAGACATCAGTTTGTTCTGCCTCAAAGCATGGTAGAAAAAGCTCTTCATGGTCTTCACGATTTTGCCGGTCACCAAGGACAGGCTAGAACAGTTCACTTGGTAAGACAGCGCTTCTTCTGGCCCAAGATGGAGCACGAGATCAGAGAATATGTGAAGTGTTGCAGGCGGTGCATTCTGGCAAAAACACCTGAGCCAGCGACTCGAGCTCCACTGGAAAGTATTAAGACTTCTGCACCTATGGAGTTGGTTTGTCTTGACTTTTGGAGTGCGGAAGATAACAAACAGCGTTCAGTGGATGTGCTGGTTCTGACGGATCATTTCACTAAACTTGCACATGCCTTTCCTTGCGTCAATCAGATGGATAAGCAAGTCGCTCGGAAGATATGGGACCATGTGTTCTGTGTGTATGGGTTTTCTGAGCGGATCCATACGGATCAAGGAACAAATTTTGAGAGTGAGCTCATTGCTGAACTGCTAGCACTTTCTGGGGTCTCCAAATCTCGTACAACGGCCTATCATCCTATGGGAAATGGCATTACAGAGCGGTTCAACCGAACATTAGGAAGTATGCTTCGCTCTTTGCCTCTGAGATCTAAGGATAAGTGGCCACAACAAATCCAGACTCTGACCTTCGCTTACAACTCCACAATACATGAGACTACGGGTTACGCACCTTTCCAAATCATGTTTGGCCGTGTCCCTCGATTACCTGTGGACGTAATGTTCAAGCAAGTATCGAAGGATCCAGTGATTGTTGATTATAGCAGCTATGTCGCCACTTTAATGTCTCATCTTCACGAAGCAGCTGAAATTGCTCAAAAACATGCTGTACAAGAACAGAGGAAACAGACCAAGATCTATAACCGCAAGATCAAGGGAGTACACTTGGACAATGGAGATAGAGTGCTCATTGCCAAAGGAGAAAGAGGAAAAAGGAAGTTGGCAGATAGATGTGAACCTACTGTGTACACCATTGTGGATAATGATCCCCAGACACACATATGTGATGTGATCTGGGAAAACCCACCACATGGTAAAATTTGACATATTACAGGTTTTGATACCATATTAAAGTGGTTTTCAACCCCTTTCCAAATCTGTTTTTATTTATTTTATCGTTTGTCTGTAACAAAAGTTATGGTCATCTGAAGTCGGCTGATCGCTGTGATTTTCAGAAACGGAATAACGTTTGATAAAAATAAATAAAAACGTGCGTGCCCTTGTAGTTTACACAGGACTGGCGGGACCTTTCTGGTATGTGGTTTATTTTGATAGGTGAACTGTCTTTGTAGTGTTAAGAGAAGGAGAGCTGTGCGCAATTAAGTTTTTTTGCACCTCCGCTCTGCCATGTTCTTAAAGAGAAAGACAGTCTTTTCAGCTTGCCACTATAAATCACCATTTTTCTGCACTAAACTAGCAATTTTTCCTAAGATATATTCAGAGATGATAGACAAGATGTTATAGAATAATAATTTAATAAAAACCCAATTTTGACAAAAAACTGACATTTGATCTATTTTTAGACCTTACTGAAAACTTACCAGCGCGACATCCGACGGGTTTTCCCAGATCGCATCACATATGCAAACCGGGAACCGTTCAATTCTATGACAGCTGTGTTGCGTTCAGTCCAAAATGGCGAAGCTGCAGCTCTGCGCATGGGTACGTTGTTGCAATGGAACGTTCTATTGAGTTTCGCCTCTTGGTACTTCTATACTCTTTGACGCGTTGGAGCGGTTATCGAGAAAGCGCGAAAATTCTCGATAGGGGGATTATCACGCTTCCGGGTTTCATGGGCGGGATTTTTCCATAGACAGTATATAAGATGGACACAGCGACCCCATAGATTTCAAAGGAGAAAAGTGAAGCCCATTTGAAGCACTCAATTCCTGATCACCAGGCGTACTGCGCAGACTCAAACTGAGCTTGGTCACGTGAGCAACGTGTCTGACAGTTTTTAGTCTTCTTGTAGATGTGCCGAGAGAAATCTGAATCATTCCCTTCCGAATCTCGCAGAGACGGAGAGCGTGAGCATTAGCTGTCCATGAGCTAGCAGCAGGAGCAACTTTATCACTCTCTAAGGGCTTCTCTCTTGACTTTATACCTCCACGTCCGCCCGATTGCCCGTGAGCTTCTCCGCCGGTCTATACGGTAATCTCTCTACAGTGCGACAGAGAGTCTCGTGATTATGACGCAATCGTGGTAGAAAGCTACGATTTTTACAAAAACGGCTTCTACGGGGCTATAACGTAAGGTACAAGGTAATGGAGCCTTTTATACATTGTCGAGTTTCTTCAGAAATAAATAATGGACAAATGAAGTCTTTGGACGCCTCAGATGTAAAGTTATTCGCTGTCAAAGTGACGCCAAAATGAATGGAAGTCAATGGAATGCTAACAGCAGGTGAAGTTCTGGTACAATAGAGGCGCCCGGGGAGGCTTCAGTTTCCGGCGGATGGATTACCCCCTTGGGATTTTTCAACTTGTGCATGTCCACTTCCGGCGCAGTTCAACAATGGCTGAAACGAAGGCTAGATGTCACTGCTCTTTTCCACTTTGTCAATGAAACAAACAACGCCAACCTTATTTAAGTTTCCATGGATTCCCGACTGAACTGAGTCTAAGGAAGAAGTGGATTAAAGCTCTCGAAAAAGAAACCATATCCTTGTCCAAAAAAGAAAAAGTTATTTTGGGTAAATTTACCAGGGATGCAGTAAACTTAGGGTCGTCCATCATGGGTTCGCCAGAGTGATGAGTGATTCACCAGAAGTGGCAGTGCACAAAGATCACTGAATGCGGAAGTACTACGTATCAGCGTGATAATCCCCTATAGTATTCCTTTAAATTCGTAGGCCTACGTTATAGGCAACTGAATGAACTCCAGACGATCCTGAAAAAAAAAAATCCTGAGCATCCTAACAAGAACGTCATCTATTAGGCTAAGTCAACAAACAGTTAAGGCTGTTAGCCCTGAAGTTTATTTTTTTAATATCTCTAATGTCTCATTCACCATGGCATGATGAGAACACACACACACACACACACACACCTTTGAAGATGTCCCGGTCTGTTTCACATTAGGCCTACTTCCAATCTTAGCATCTGTCTTCCCCAGAATTTACATCTATCCAAACACAGCGGAAGTAGGCTAATCTTTAAGTTTTGGAGTAGGTTAGCCCTGTGTGTGTGTGTCTGTGTGTGTGTGTCCAAATAAATGTATACGTTTATTTAATTTTAGTCAGAGCAGTTACAAAACGTGATTTATTCATTCATAATTTCTTAATTAACAACACGTTAAATTCACAAGATGACTCAACTGAAACCATTTTAACTTCAGACTTGACTCATCTCTTTTCCGTCAGTTTTAAAGTATTTGCCACAAGGGGGCAGTACGTACCATTACATCTAGTCCTACGATCAACTAAATCAGTCATTCTCTGCTTTAATTTAGGACCGGTTATAGACATTCTTGTAAAAAAAAAAAAAAAAAAAATACTCAACTTAAGTTTCTTGGTTCCTAGAATATTAGTGCATGGCTGTACATAAACAAACAAAACTAAATACAACTAGTTAACATTGTGTAAATTGTAAATTGTCACATAAATCTCTTGAAATGTTCTGGTAATGTTAGTTAATGGTAAAACAGCAAGGGTTCAATCTTCAGCTGGCTGGCAAGGGTCACGTGACCTCTTATATACTGTCTATGCACGTGACCTGTCAGTGGATGGCTTGTCTGGCAGTCTGTATTTGGCAAGTTTCAGAAACCATTGATTTTTGGCATTTTTTGTGTTTTGTGTTCCTCCCTCTCTAGCTCATTTATCTTGCATCTGTTGATATGATGTTTTTTTGCATGATTGGCGTTGATTTTATCCCAATTAAACCAGTCAAATGGCCGTGATCAGACTGACTTTGCTGGACGCTCAGTCAGCCGCGGCTGAACTGCGAGTACAACACGTTGCCTGTCACTCTCGCTCTAAGGAAATACATTGTTTTCTATTTATGAATCTAATCTCACTAAGCTATTCTTTTGTATGATTGATGTTTTAGAGAATTGTATCCCAATTAAACCAGTCAAATGGCCCTGATCACGACTGGTTGCTACGCTCAATCCAGTCAGCCGCAGAGTAGGCCTATAACGCGTTGCCTGACACTTTCGCGGTAAGGAAATAAATTGTTCCCTTTCGTCCAGGGAACTCCGACGTACGTCGGGTTCCCCTGACGAATTGGGATCACGCTAGGGAGCCTATTACCTTCGAGAACTAAACAAAAAGCCAATGAACATTGGCATGCAACATTTGCATTCCGCGGACCCGCCCGTCAGCGCGGGTATAAAAGCCGGAAGTAAACATTGCATCATCGCCTTTCGCTTCGGAGCCTCAGTTTCCTGTGACTTCAAGCCTTCTGGAGAACAAAAAACATTTACCTGGAGAGCAGATATCGCTGGTGTGACGGCGCGGTGCAGCGATCTTCGCCTTCAGCAGCAAAGGGTTGCAGTTTCCCCCGCCTGTCTGCTGCGTTGGTCCCTCGGCGCTTCGGCGTTCTCTCTCTCTCTCTCTCTCTCTTGTTTTTCTCTCTCTCTCTTTTTCTTTCTAAAAGAGCTGGCGGGTGTTTCGCGTCCTTTTCAGGATGTCGACTCACCCGTGCGTTTCTGGATGTGGTAGACTTCTCCCTCCGGATGATGGCCATCAACACTGTCTCGCATGTTTGGGCTTAAGGCATGCTGAGGCAGCGTTGTTGGATGAGTCATGCTCTCTCTGTGGGAGCATGGCCATCGCGACGCTCCGCTCGAGACTGAGATCCCTGAAATATGGGGGAGTCCCTTCGGAGAATGCTCGATCTAGTTCGTCTGTCGGTTCAGTTCGACAGGCGGCTACTTCGGTCATTCCCGTTGGTGAGCGTATGAGGGTTACAGTGCGGAATGTCTCGTGTGGTGAAACATCCTCGCGAGCTTCCCACTCCTCTAGCAGCTCGCTGCCAGCGGCGCTTCCGGGGGAACTTCCGGGGCCGTCCCGCACGGTTCCGGTTGTTTCCTTTGGAGCGCCCCCGGAGGACCAGATGTCTATCGCGGCATCGGAAGAGGCGCAATCATCTTCGGGTGAGGAGTCAGCGGCTCCACCCCCTTCGGGTGCGGTGGCTGCGGCTGACGCTGATCCCGAGGTGGTTGCCATGCTCGAAAGGGCGGCCGCGAATGTGGGACTCGAGTGGAACCCTCCGCCCGGGCCCTCGCATTCGCGGCTTGATGATTGGCCTGCGGCGGTGCGTGCGGATGCCCCGCGCACCGCTCCAGTGCCCTTCTTCCCTGAAGTGCATGAGGAGTTGAGGAAGTCCTGGTCGGCGCCTCTGGCGTACCGGCGGGGGCCTCCTCGCCCCTCCCTCTTCACCACCCTTGACGGCGGGGCGGCGCACGGGTACGAGGGAATCCCCCCAGTGGAGCGGTCTATCGGGATGCAACTGTGTCCGAAGACCGCTTCCACCTGGCGGGGTGCCCCTTCACTCCCCTCCCGCGCCTGTAGGTTCTCCTCGGGTCTAACCGGGGAGGCCTATAAGGCGTGTGGAGACGCCGCCTCCGCCCTGCATGCCATGGCTCTGCTTCAGGTCCACCAGGCCAAAGCACTCCATGACCTGCAGGGGGGTGGTCCCGACCCAGCCTTGCTGCAGGAGCTGCGTGCGGCGACCAACTTCGCTCTACGGGCGACGAAGGTTACCGCACGTTCGCTGGGTCGGGCGATGTCCACACTTGTGGTCCAGGAGCGCCACCTATGGCTCACCCTTGCGGATATGCGGGAAGCCGAGAGGAACAAACTTCTCGACTTCCCCGTGTCCCAAGGGGGCCTCTTCGGCGAGGCGGTGGATAACTTGGCCCAAGAGTTTTCCGCCGCCCAGAAGCAGTCGGAAGCTATGCGGCATGTCCTGCACAGGAGGAAGGCCGCTGCTGGCCCAACTCCTGTTGCTGCACAGCCTCCGGCCGCTCGTCGCCGAGGTCGTCCTCCTGCGGCCGCTCCCCCTCCAGGCCAGCAGCCTCAGCCTGGGGGACGGAGGTCGGGCCGTAAGAGGGCGGCCCAGCCCGCTCCGACGCCACCTGCACCTTCCAGGAAGAGGAGAGGTGGACGTCGTTCCTGATGCGGGCGACCTGGATCAGGATGTTGCTGCTCTGCGGGAGGCGGTCCCTATTCGCCTCCTTCCCCCGGGGGAGGGCCGGGTGGAGAATCCTTGTTTTGTTTTTGTTCCGCCACTGACACAGTCAGTGGTACCCACTTTTTCAATAAAAGAGCAGTTTCCGAAACATCCTTTTCCAGGTCATCCACGGCCGAGACTGTCGGGCACGCAGTCTCCCCCGTGCGAGAGGGTCGCAGCGGCGGCGCGTGTCGTTTCAGTGCGACACGGCCCCCGCTCCCCTCTCCCCAGCCTGCGGGTAGCGGCCTCGCGGAACCCTCCGCGTCGCCCCGGCCTGCGGTTGGCCACGGAGGCGCAGAGACGGGGTTACGAGGAGTCAGGGCCTCGTTCCTCGTCTCTCCCCCTCCCCTCGCCACGGGGCGGCCCGCAGCAGAGGGTACACGAAGAACCCTCTCTGCCGTCTGCCCCCCGGAGTGGACAGGTAGGTGTCAGTACCTGCGCCCAGACCCCGCTCGCGGTCGCCATGTCGTCGCTGGAGCCGGGTCCCTGTCCCCCGCCCTGCTGCCCCTCCGCGGGTACGCCGGTGGTTCGGGTGGGTCTACTCGCTCGGTTCCTGGAGGCCTGGCTAGCGCTTCCAGCTCCGTCCCGGTGGATCCTCCGCACCATTCGGCTCGGCTACGCAATTCAGTTTGCTCGCCGGCCTCCCAGGTACAGGGGCATTTTCTTCACCCGTGTGCGGTCAGAGGATGCCCCTGTCCTGCGGAAAGAGATCGATGTCCTGCTGGCGAAGGACGCGATCGAGCCGGTCCCTCCTGCCGAGATGAGGTCCGGGTTTTACAGCCCCTACTTCATTGTACCCAAGAAAAGCGGTGGGTTACGACCGATCCTGGACCTGCGTTCCTTGAATCGGGCCCTGCACAAACTCCCCTTCAAGATGCTCACGCAGAAGCGCATTTTCGAATGCATCCGTCCCCGGGATTGGTTTGCAGCAATCGACCTGAAGGACGCTTACTTTCACGTCTCGATACTTCCTCGACACAGACCGTTCCTGCGGTTTGCGTTCGAGGGTCGAGCGTATCAGTACAGAGTCCTACCCTTCGGGCTGGCCCTGTCCCCCCGTGTCTTCACGAAAGTCGCGGAGGCGGCCATTGCTCCCATGAGAGAGCAAGGCGTTCGCATCCTCAATTACCTCGACGACTGGCTCGTTATAGCTCACTCTCGGGATGTTCTGTGCGAACACAGGGACATGGTGCTCCGGCATCTCAGTCAGTTGGGTCTTCAGGTCAACTGGGACAAGAGCAAACTCTGCCCCACGCAGATGATCTCTTATCTCGGTATGGAGCTGGACTCGGTCGCCCAGACTGCGCGCCTCACAGAGGAGCGCGTCCAGTCAGTGCTCACCTGCCTCAGGTCTTTTCGAGGCAGGACAGCGGTTCCACTGAAACAATTTCAGAGGCTCCTGGGGCATATGGCGGCCGCAGCGGCGATTACACCGCTCGGCCTATTACATATGAGACCGCTACAGCGCTGGCTTCACGATCGAGTCCCCAGGTGGGCGTGGCAGAGAGGCACGTTCCGGGTCCAAGTGACCCCGCACTGCCGCCAAACCTTCTCCCCGTGGTCGGACCCTGCGTTCCTTCGGGCTGGAGTGCCCTTGATCCAGGTTTCCAGGCATGCTGTGGTTTTCACAGATGCCTCTGCCACGGGGTGGGGGGCCACGTACAAAGGGCATGCAGTCTCGGGTCTGTGGACGGGGCCCCAGCTGCATTGGCACATCAACTGCCTGGAGTTGCAAGCAGTACGTCTAGCTTTGTGTCGCCTCGTAGGGGTTCTCAGACACAAGCACGTACTGGTCCGTACGGACAACACTGCGACCGTTGCGTACATCAACCGTCAAGGTGGTCTACGCTCCCGTCGTATGTCGCGACTCGCCTCCCACCTCCTCCTATGGAGTCAGAAGCATCTGAGGTCGCTTCATGCCGCTTACGTGCCGGGGGCTCTCAACCGTGTGGCCGACGAGCTTTCACGGTTCACCCCCCTGCCCGGAGAATGGCGACTCCATCCCCAGGCGGTTCAGCTGATTTGGAGTGTCTTCGGAGCGGCGCAGGTCGACCTGTTCGCCTCTCCGGACACGACCCATTGCCAGTGGTTTTACTCCCTGTCCGAGGGGACCCTCGGCACGGACGCCCTGGCTCTCAGCTGGCCCCGGGGCCTACGCAAATATGCGTTCCCCCCAGTGAGCCTTCTTGCGCAGACACTGTGCAAGGTCAGGGAGGAAGAGCAGCAGGTCTTGCTAGTGGCGCCGTACTGGCCCACCAGGACTTGGTTCCCAGAACTTATGCTCCTCTCGACAGCCCCTCCTTGGCCGATTCCTCTGAGGAAGGATCTACTTTCTCAGAGACGGGGCACTCTACGGCACCCGCGTCCAGACCTCTGGAAACTCCATGTCTGGTCCCTGGACGGGACGCGGAGGTTCTGAGTGGTCTGCCACAGGCAGTGGTAGACACTATCGCTTCCGCTAGAGCCCCCTCTACGAGGCGCCTTTATGCGTTGAAGTGGAACCTGTTCGTCGCTTGGTGCTCCTCCCGTCAGGAGGACCCCCGAACTTGCCCGATCGGCGTTGTGCTTTCTTTCCTGCAAGATGGGTTGGAGCGTAGGCTGTCCCCTTCAACCCTCAAAGTGTATGTCGCTGCCATTGCGGCGCATCACGATGCAGTTGACGATAAGTCGGTGGGAAAGCACGACCTGGTCATCAGATTCCTGGAGGGTGCTAGGAGGTTGAACCCTCCTCGCCCTGTACACTCTGTACCCCCTTGGGACTTGACTCTGGTACTGAGAGCTCTCCAGAGTCCTCCCTTTGAGCCTTTGCTGACAGTAGAGCTTGATATCCTGTCTATTAAGACAGCGCTCCTGTTAGCATTGGCTTCTTTTAAAAGGGTCGGGGATCTGCAAGCATTTTCGGTCGACGAATCGTGCCTAGAGTTCGGGCCGGGCCTGTCCCATGTAACACTGAGACCCCGCCCCGGATATGTGCCCAAGGTTCCTACCACTCCGTTTAGAGATCAGGTAGTGAACCTGCAAGCGCTGCCCCAGGAGGAGGCAGACCCAGCCCTAGCTTTTCTCTGTCCCGTCCGCTCCTTGCGGTGTTACGTTGACAGAACGCAAAGCTTCAGGACCTCAGACCAGCTCCTTGTCTGTTACGGAGGCCGGCAGAAGGGGAAGGCCGTCTCCAAGCAGAGGTTAGCCCACTGGATAGTGGATGCCATCACCCGAGCCTATGAGGCTCAGGGTGAGCCTTGTCCCCCCAGGTTGCGCGCTCACTCAACTAGAGGGGTTGCCGCTTCCTGGGCGTTGGCTCAAGGCGCCTCGCTGACAGACAATTGTAGAGCTGGGGGCTGGGCGACACCTAACACGTTTGCTAGGTTCTATAACCTCCGTGTGGAACCGGTTTCCTCCCGGGTTCTGGCTTCGTCCAGTGGGTCGAGGGAATAGGTTGTGTCGGCTTGCTGCGCCACTCTGTAATCAGATAAGTGCGTCTCTTCCGCTCCGCTGGCCCCTAAGTGGTAACCTCGTTGAGCTCCTCCATCACCCCCCCGGCGCCCGGCGTAGCGGACCGCCCGGCGCCAGGTTTGCTCCTCTAGCTAGAGTCGTAGCAGACTGGGTGTTCAGTGGTCTTGTGTACCGGTTTTTGCCACGTGCAGTCCAGCCGTGTCTTCCCCGACGGGCTCGCGCCGTCGTCCTTGTTGTATGCGCTCCCAATTCCAATGGTTGGGACCATCTCAGGGACTCCATATGTTCACTATGTGAATTCATATGAGTATTCCAGGCCAGTTCAGGCATCCTGGTTTCCGTAGTGTGCCTCCCCCCCCCCGGGGGTTGAGGCACGCTTCCCAGTGTTATCCAATGTCCTCTGTGTGGGTCTTGCGGAACAGCAGTGGATTCCTAGCAGCCCCCGAAATTCATTGAAACTGCTGTAGGGCGGCTTAGCTGGGCACTGGAAGGGGCCAGCACCATGGCGTTTTCTTAGGGATCCCAATTCGTCAGGGGAACCCGACGTACGTCGGAGTTCCCTGGACGAAAGGGAACGTCTCGGTTACGTATGTAACCCTCGTTCCCTGAGTACAGGGAACGGAGACGTACGTCCCTTTGCCATGTGGCTGCACCTTCGCAGGGGTCCGTTACTTCGGCTCCTCAGCGAAAAGCGATGATGCAATGTTTACTTCCGGCTTTTATACCCGCGCTGACGGGCGGGTCCGCGGAATGCAAATGTTGCATGCCAATGTTCATTGGCTTTTTGTTTAGTTCTCGAAGGTAATAGGCTCCCTAGCGTGATCCCAATTCGTCAGGGGAACCCGACGTACGTCTCCGTTCCCTGTACTCAGGGAACGAGGGTTACATACGTAACCGAGACGTTTTCTTATTACGAATATAATCTCATGCATCTTTTATTTAGTATGATTGATGTTTTAGATAATTTTATCCCAATTAAACCAGTCAAATGCTTAATGCAGTGCATACTTTTTTCTTGATTTACCCTGAAAGAATGGAAGTGAAATGTGATAACATGCCCCATAGGTGGGGTAGTACATTGTAACATGAGGGGCACATTGTAACATCACCATATGACAGCTTAAAATGCTATCTGCTCAATCTGAAGTCAAACCAAAATATTTTCTCAATAAAATACAATTATTAACCTTTTCATATAAAATGTTGGCATTTTTTAATAATTAAAAAGAAACTAATTTTTGAGTTTGACAACAAACACACCGGAAAACACAGCTATATAGCATAGTTCAAAACAAATTAATAATTAATAATTTCTGAACATTGACTCTCAGTCTTTATTTACATGTTTCTCATGTTTTCTCAATATAATTTATAAAAGTATAGAATATAATAGCATGTTACAACATGCCCCAGCTACACAACTGGGATTTAAACCCTGTCTTCTACTGGTTAGTGAAGCATTAAATAACTATCTCAACTGTTAAATAACAGATTGGAGATTAAAATAATATCAGATTTGTCTAATTTTACATAAACACAAAAAATAGAGATGAAAAATTTACATAAGTAAGAAATGTACTTTTACTAGTTAAATAATTGTTCAGTGATATCTTACAAAGATTTCTGAATTTTGGCGCATTGTTTTATCTATATAGTGTTGATATGGCAACTAGTAAATACACCAAGTTTCGTCACGCAGGCATGTGTGGAAGTATTTAAAGTGTGTGTTACGTTGTGCCCCGCGCTCCCCTACCTAAGCACTAAATAAATAACTCAGACACAGACTGTTCTTATTTTGTATCTTATTCTTAATTACACTGAAATGTTTTTTTGTCATACAGATGTTTTTAATGAAAGTTTTAATATCATTTAGTCTTTAGTGATTATAAGCTGCTGCTCTCTATAATTTTCAAAAAAAAAAAAAAAAAAAAAAAAAAGCGTAGTCTGGTCAGAATAGGCAAAAAAGCTTAAAGCTCAGATGACATGGCATTTTGTTTGTGATATTACATTGTCTATTTGTGACATTCACATAGCTATTCATTAAACATCTAACACAAACAGCTTCTTTCTTGAGTACATGTTTGGTGATTGTTGAAGTGCTTAATGTACAGTGAATGGCTTACAATACAACAGAGGCATGCAGAGGGAGCTACAGCATATGGCTTTATTTATAATTCATAGTTTAAATAAAAATATTACAAATTGCATATAAATAGAATATTGTTTACATATTTGAGAACAGTAAAAAAAACGTAGTCAATTGAAATCACTCTGTGTGAACAATTGTCTTGTTAGTATAAACAGAAGTATAAGGGCTTATCTAAAGAAAACAAAACTCAGGAATACAAAGAAAACCTTAAAACAAAGAATAGCTGGCTTGGGTCATGTGAAGACAAAAAAGTAAGCGTCATCATACATGGTATTTCTCTGACTGAAAACAATAATTGGGTTGCTTCACTTGCTGAGAGAGAAAAAAAACATTCCACTGTCTAATGAAAACAGCTGTTGTTCAGTTTTATATTTGCTAGACTGGATTAATGTGCCTGGTAATTTATGTGAAAAAATATCCCCACTACCACCCCTAGTCATCAACCACCCCCATCAGAAAACATTACCATGACATTCATGAACAAATACGTTGCTTACAGCAAAATATGGCACAATATCTATAAAAAAAATTGGCCTATTAAATAGTTTGTTATTAAAATTAAAAAGCCCATATTTACAGAATAAAGTGTTGCTTCATTGCCTTATCTTTTGTATGACACGCTGAGCACATTTATATCAATGTTCCTGGTATGAGATTTTTACATTCAGCTGTCGATGAATTAAATATTGCATGATTATATTTATAGACTTTCAGGGTAAAATACCCACTTGCTCAGAATTAGCTTACTACTGTTTGGTAAAGCAATGTTTGTTGTAGGCAGCTACAGCATATTTTATGCAGCCTACGTAATACATGAGAATCTTCAAAGTCAGTGCTCAGCATATCATGCCACATATTTTTCATCTTGACTCATAAAAAAACTGAAACACAACAAACTTAACTTATATATCGGTTGAGAGGAAAATGTGTCATGCTTCTGAGAAGATCATGAGATGTGATCTTCATATTTCGAAAGGAAGAAGAAAAAACACCAAGAAAGTATCATAACCCCCACGCAATCCTGGTTAATGTCAACAAGCATTTCCTAGTACGACAGCTGGAAAATCTCAGGTGTTCTAGCAGCTGATCTTGAGACTGCGTCATACCGAAATGTCACAATTGAAGTTAACAAGAATATAAGAACAGTTGCCACTGTAAAAATTGGACATGGTCCATGGATATAACCAATCATTTATGCAATATGTATTGCTACTGGTAGACTCCACAGTCTACCAGTCGTCTGCCCATTTTACGATAGTGATAAAGGTGGAGAAGGGTTGCGGATCATAGTTCACCAAATCACTTGGAAATACTCTCACTGATAACTGGTTTGTTGATTGCATGTACATCAGAAGGAAAGTGTTGAGCTTTGCATCCGGAGACGTGTTGACATTCACCACCTGAGTGTCATGTGCAGCTGAAAATATCTCCGGTTTCTCACCATAATTGATATCCACTAGAAGTTTGAGTTCTACTGTAGACTCGCTATTCTTCTGCTTTAGAACGAAGTTCGCCTGTATGTAGACCAGGTAAACACCTTTCTCTCGTATGACCATCCACGTTTTGTTATGGTTCAGAATGCTATCATTCTGATTCCTGTGCTTCTCCCACTCATCATCCCAAACCAAACGATTATCAGTGTGATTGCAAGCTTGAAAAAAAGCGGGAGGGGGGGAACGAAGATAAAGATAAACATGTCATGTAGCAAACATTCTCATTATGGAATCAGAAAGGTTTATGTAATTTTAGCTACAATGTGTAACTTTAATATAGCCTAACTAATGTTTCAACAAGAAATGTGATGTTTAGGCCTATGTGAAACCATTTCCTTTATACATAAAGACATGTTTTTACATAAATATGTTTTAAACAAATGTTAATAATCACCTTTTAGAAGCCATTTTTCTCGCGAGACTTGATGTCTGAACATACTTTCAATTGCGGAGACTGTCAGCAAGAAAAGCAAATGAAAGAAAAACATAGGTTAGATTACCACATTTGAACGAATCCTGACTAAAAACAACAGCAATAATTGTTGCATGAATGACTAAACGTTCAATTGACAGCTGAACATGAAAATGCGCAGAAGCAGACCACAAAATGCATTTCCACACCAACACACAGCGAGACAGCTCGGAGTCGGATCCCCACCCAAACAGCAGACTACCACAAACACACACGCGCGAACAAAGAGCAAAGCTGTCTGTTACACACATTGTATACACACTGTCATACATTGTTCAACTATAATAAATTGGAATGGAGATTCTTCAAACAGTGGCTGAGCTTTCCAAACATTTATGCTATTTAGTTTTCTTTTTTATAATATGCTACAGCTTTTTCAATTTGCTACAACTTTTTTCATTTGCTTTATTTTATTGATAACAAAACGCAGCAAATCATAATCAATTGTGTTTAAATTGTTTAGAAAATTATCAGTTTTCATGTAGCCTAAACAAATTGTTAGGTGCTCTGTGCTGGTTATTATTGGTAATTAAAGGGATAGTTCACTTTAAAATGAAAATTATGTCATCAAAAAACAAAACTGAAAAAGACAAAAATGTCCAAAAGGATGCACAAGGGTTAAAAAAACAAAAACAATAACTGGCACCCAGGTTAAAGGGATAGTTCACTTTAAAATGAAAATGATGTCATCATATAATCACCCTCAAGTTGTTTCAAACCTGAATGAATTTCTTCCTTCTGCTGAACACAAAGGAAGATATTTTGAAGAATGTCAGTAACCAAACAGTTAACTGTTCCCATTGACTGCCATAGGAAAAAAAAAAAATACTATGGAAGTCAATGGGAACAGTTAACTGTCTGGTTACCGACATTCTTCAAAATATCTTCCTTTGTGTTCAGCAGAAGGAAGAAATTCATTCAGGTTCGAAACAACTTGAGGGTGATTATATGATGACATAATTTTCATTTCAAGTGAACTATCCCTTTAACCTGGGTGCCAGTTGTTGTTGTTTTTTTACCCTTGTGCATCCTTTTGGAAACTTTTGACTTTTTCAGTTTTGTTGTTTTGACCCCTTTGCCTGTGGTAATGCTAAATGCAATATTTGTTAAGAGGCTTTCATTCTGTTGGCAAGGCTTCACAATTAAATTTTTTACTATTTTTTTACCAGATGGTGCCATTTTTTCCAGTTTGGCCTATAGAGCAATAACGTGCTTTATTCCTGTTTTCTGCTTCTGGATATTATAGAGCCAATTGGGTAAATTATGCAACTAATTGTGTGGGTGTGTTGTTATGGATGTCAGGTTGGTATGTGTGTTTTAAAAAATATATGTGTGTGTGTGTTTGTAATATTTGAGAGAGACAAACTCAACTGCAAATAACAAATGCAATCACTGTGTGCATCAGTGGAGATTTGCTGGCATCTAATGGGGAAAATCTGTTGCTGTGCCCAAACAAAATCTTACTGAAAGCTAATTTTTTGAGGTATCAATAAATTGATGCACAAGGGTTAAAACTCAGTCAAAACAAAGGAGATTCGTAGTCCTACATTTGTTTGACTCAAAACTTTTAATATGATAGTGTGCTTCAAATGCGTTAGTAGCGACAACATTTAGATGAAGAAATATTTAAACATAGCTACTGTTAGCCAAAGGGCAACCAGATCTTAACTTTCGATATAAAATAAGAATTTACGTAGCTTATACACATTTTTATATTTAACAGTCTTAAAGAAGAAGAAGAAGAAAAAAGATGACTTGAAAGATTAGTCTTAGCAGTTTTATGCAACCGGACCCAGATTTACACATTACAAATGATTTCATAAAATCTTAAGTGTTTAGCCTTCATTCAAAGTTATTCACCACTAACTTTGCTAGTGGTACCAAATAATCATTGGCAATGCCATCCTCAATAGAGGAATGGTAAATGGACTGCATTTATATAGCGCTTTCACAGACCAAAGCGCTTTACAAGTTGCCACACACAATCACCCATTCATACACCGAATGGGCGGTGTCAGCCATGCTAGGCGCCATCCAGCTCGTCGGGAGAAGCTGGGGTTAGGCGTCTTGCTCATGGACACCTCGACACTTGGTCAGGTGGAACCGGGGGTTGAACCACCAACTTTCCGGTTTGTAGACAACCTACATGAACCCCTGAGCCACTGCCGCCGTTTTTTTTTTTAGGAAGGAAAAAAACTTAATAAAATAGGCTATTAGGATAAACTTACCATTCACGATGCTAATTCTTTGGTATCCAGACACCTGTTGAAGTTACAGTAAGACATGTCACTCACTGTCATGCATATTTCAAGAGTAGCCTAGATTGCACAAAGCAGTCATTTACAAACACGCCCTCTGCAACTCGACCCATGAATTACTGTCCACATCAAATTCTGGAGAAAACAAGGAAGTGTTTCAGCCAACGAGACATTATGTAAGTGAACTGAAGATCGGATAATCTTTTTCTCTTTTTTCATAAATACATAGCCTATTTTTAAAACATGCTTGCTGGAATGATAAATTCAGTAGCTACAAACATTCGTCGAGTTATTCTTCAAAATGTTAAAAATAATCTTGAACAACGCGTCTATTTATTGGTCAAAAATATATATGAAATTCTAAGGCAGTAGATCCCGTTATATTTACCTTCGACATGAAGACATACGTCAAGCACGATGCGATTAAAATGAGCACCAAAGCTATCGATGTCCATATAATATGCGCTCTAGCTGCGCGCGCTGTACCCATGCCTGCTCCTCAAAATGCAGAAATAACTGCAGTTTCACACTAGAAATGCCTCTTGTAGTCCCGGATGAAGTTGACGACTGTAATGAGATGCCAATCTCCCACGCGTTCAACCGAGCGCTATTAACTCCACATCACCTGTGGGTGAGATGAGGGTGGATGTGATCATGGTGACAGTAAACGCATAGCTTTCACTTTGTAAACAATGTACAAAATGTCTTCTTGTAGTAATCTAGGCCAACATCTTTTTCATTTTATTAGCGCTCTTTGTAATTTCATTCTTTAATAAATTGTCTTGCATAGTATTGCTAGTCTGGAGCGTTGTAAAAAAAAAAAGAAGAAGAAAAAAAGAAAAGAATGCTACGCAAATAAGGAACACTGAAGGAGGCAGGTAAAAATCACTTGTACAAACCTGTATGGAACTCAAAATTAGATATTTTGAAGAATATCTATTCCATTAAATGACAATGAATAGAGATATTGAGTCTCAAAAGGATGCAACAATCACTGTAAATATAACACAGCCTATTAAATGCAACATAGCCTATTTGAAGTCCTACGGATAATGCCTTTTTTAAAGATTTTGTGACACCTAAAAGCAATTGAAATATTGGTCCTATCTCAGCACATTCAGAGATGCAGCGATGTCTGGTGTGTGAACAAACTCAGTTTAACCTAATTTGTTGAATCAGTTTTTTGTGTGTGAAATGTTTCATCCATTCACAAAACTAATCCATATGAATTCACGTTTCTCAAATTCAACTCATTGAATGATCCGGTCACAGCTGGAGGATATTTTCAGTGAATAAAAACTTCAGTTTAAACTATTCCCCATCATATGGCTTCAGAGGACCAATAACAAAACACACAACAACAACCACTGACCATGTCTTCTCCATTTGTGTTCTGCAGAATAAAGTGTGACATACAGGTTTGGAATGACATTAAGTTTAGAATTTTTGGGTGAGCTATCCCTTTAAGAGCACATGTAGACCACAAGACCACCCATTTGGTATTTTCCCTCAATGTTGCCTGGAAGTCATAAGATATATATCAATCACTCAAACAAGGTCACCACATGAATATACAAGTGCTCCCATTGGGTGTGGGTGTTAGCAGAAGCATCAGCAAAAGGCACTGTGCATGTTTAAGTTTTGCTAGGCGCTTTAGGGACATGCAACCTTGTGAGCATCTCACTGTTGATTCAGACACCGATTATGTTTTCCGGTCATATATATTTTTTTTTTATATGACTCATTTTATCGGTTACTCTATTTACAGCACTCACAAGTTACATTTCCAAAAGAGGGCAGTTTCCCAGATGATATCAAAGTTAGTAAAAGAAAATGCCCGCAAGCGTCTTCCATTCCGAAGGCCTATGGCTCTATGCCACAATGACATCAAATTCCACTCGTCACCACTCTATTGGCTAAGCGCTGTTGATTTCCGGCATCATTTACTCAGATTGATTTAAATGTCTCTGATTTTTGATGTGAAATAATGATTCACATTTATGTTTTGTCATTACTGATTACTGACCCTAGAGAAGTAACAGACTTGTTATTTGTTTAAAAAGAACAATCTGAGGATGATGATCTTTATTTTTTACTGGGAATGATAAAGCTCAAAAATTGAAGGAGGGAGGTTGTGTTGGCTTTGCATTATACATATTTTTTTTGTGGAAAATTAACCAAACAGTAGCTTATACAAGGTAAGACATCAATGACACGCATACAGAAAAGTGAAAAACAAAAACAAAACAAAAACAAAGAGAAAACAGCTAAATATAGATATCGAGTGGTATGCAGGTTAGTAAGTAATGAGATATTTTAGTGATATAGATAGAGGCCATTTAAGACAATAGTAAAAGAGTTGTAGTGGAAGTAGAAAATATACTAATAATAATAACAATAATAATAGTACTAGAAGTAGTGGTAGTAGTAACAATAATAATATTCATGATAATAATAGGATTAGCATTGGTCATTTATAATAATAGTATTAGTAATAATACATTTACAGTCAATACAATTATAGATACACTATTCTCTAGGTCTGGGAGCCGCTCGACAACTGCCAGTGAGCACAACCAACAGACCCTTCCGACATAGACACCTCCCTCAGATTCACCGATCCACCAGAACAGGCCCCTCCAAACCAAGCTCACCTGGTTGTGACCTGACAGAACAAATTGTCATGTTTGGTTGACCCCCTTTTTTTCTTCTCTTTTTTTTCCTCTGTGGCTTGGACTGTTGTATAACTGTATGAGCTGGAGGTTTGTAGTCATTGAACATTTATTGTTACAGATTTCCTTCCAGAGGATTTGATCATGGGTATTATAATTTTTGCATCATTATTTAATATAATTTGATGTAGTTTGGATATTAATTTGTTGGAGTTAGTGATTTTCATTATTATGTTCCATTAACTGAGAGAGGATGAAGTGGGTTATTGATTATGTTGATCTTGGATTATACATCTGGACCACCATTTCTACCAACTGAACTCAAGTTTCTAAATGTTCTCATAAATAGGGATTGAGGGATGATCTTGACAAGAACCTCAACATATCTCTTTGTGTCATGGCAAATGTATTTCTAGGAAGGCAAGAGAGACACACGAAAGACTCTCACTACAACTACTAGTTTCCACTTCAAGTGCTCTCCATTAGCTAAATGGAAAAATGCAGTGGTAACTGGGACGGGAGATAAGTGAAAATCAGTCGTGTTTTGAATCACTCCCACAACGAATCTGCTTTGAGTTCACAATATCGCAAATATAATCAACACTATCATCATATTCCTGTATGACACTTCAATCTCTGTTTTATACAAGGGAGCAGGTGACAAATGTAGGGGTGGAGTAATGTGCACATAGCACCCCTTTTTATGGTTTCAAAGGCTATAATTTCTCCATTAAACCTGGTTTCTGTGAAAAATTACTAACAATAATGACGTCTGAGATTAAGAACACGATAAAAGTTAAGTGTAAAATCAATTTGTAACTCACAGCATTACATTGCAATAGTCAAAGATGACATCTCTTTTTGCTCATGTCCTCTCTTAGGTAGATTGCACGTTGCTAGCAGCTTGGTTGCACTAAAGTGATTTGCTGAAATCAAAACGCTGACGATGAAAGGTGAGCACTAGTCAATGAGCCGTGCTGTTTGCATGTTATTCTCACCCACTGCCCAAAACCCACTGAGTTTTTTTTTGCTTGGTCTTAAACCAGGTTACAATAATGTCAAATATTTTTCCTTAATTTTTTTTAAATTAATGGCAAAAGTAAAAAAAAAGAAAGTAAAATAAGAGGAAGATGGCAAAGATTGAATCACATTTTCACCTTTTTATCTCCAAGAGGAGATAAAAAGAGGATGCTTTTTATTTACATCTAAAATCTTCTCTAAAGTACTTAGTGTGACTTTAAAACAGTGATTCAGAGTCTGTGATATTTGTTAGTAAGCGTGACCCCTTATGGATACCCAGAAGGTGTAGGCGATTGCAGGAATACTCCCCAAGCTATCTACCCCTGACCTTTGAGAAGTGTGCAAATTTAAAGATGAGAACATTTATGTGGGTGGGGGGCTTTTTGTAGTTATTCTCCACTGGATTGTTTTCATCTTTAGGATTACATGAAAACAAATTGTTCACCTCAGTTCTTACAATCAACAACAGCCAGAGGAAACATCTCGATATGGAGATTGTGTCGTCCAGTTCTTGTGATCCCACATTCACTCTGTATGGTAAACTATCAAAGACGTTTGCAATATCACTCAATGACACCTTGTCACCTCGGGGCAACCGTTACTAGGCTTAGGGCTGCACGATTAATCACAATTTCCATGTAATCGCACTTAGACCGATTTGGCTTATCACGGCAAAGGCTGTGATTATTTTTTATGCGCAGCTTGTCATTGATGTACGGCTCTGTAAACGCGGCTCATCTGAAAGCACTGTGAGTTTGAGTCACTTGCATTTGAAAAAGCAACACGCGTCAAACATCTTTCCAAACATGAGAAGCATTTACGAACCTCTTGTCCTACAAAAGACAACATTTAATAACATGCTTTTACTCCAAACTCACTTCATAACGACAGTTGAGCATCATTCTGTGAGATGATGTGGCTACTTACACAGAATAAGACAGTTGTGTGTTTATTAGTCATGTATAAATCAAAGTGTTTCAATCTTTTGTTTATTCAGGTATAGCGATTTCCAGGAATGGCGTGTGTTATTGTACGTCTGCGGCGGGCTCTGGCATTCATGTGAAGCCGCATTTACTACCGATCAGCCGCACTGACAAGCTGCGCACAAAATAATTGCTGCCTTTGCCAAATCACGTGTGGTTTCATTGTGCAGCCCTAGATTAGATCATGTAGAAAATATTTATATTACATTTTTGTAATGTTAGGGAATCTAGGAGTTGTCTGTGAGCTTTGAAGGGTGTGGATTACTGCATGGGCCAGACCCTTCAGGCACGTCTCAGATATTTAATACAGACATTAAAGAATACATGAAAAGAACATTTCAGCAATCACACTGGTAACTTCTAACTAAGTAAAATCTCATACGCTTAGAGAAGTCATCAACTCATTTGATATTTAGAAGGACAAATATTGATTACTACCTTGATTATAATCACTCATTAGATATACATTGAAGCAGTAGAGGATTCCAGAATCCACTACCTTCAGCTTCTAAAGAGAAACATTCTTTTGTGAGATTCATCACCAAACATTTTGCTCAAAAGACATGGACAAGATCATACAAGAACATAAGAGATCATCTTGGCTTGGAAAACGTCACACATCAGCATTATTGCTCAACAAAACACTTTATAGTTGCCTCATGTAGCTTCATGTGCCATGTAATTGAGGAGGTCTGTAAATATTTGAAATGTGTAATAAAATACAACATATCTGTCCTCAGGCACTCACTCAATTTAACATACCATCACGATTCTGACACGGATGATGGCATCAGAAACACGTGGTCCGTAGATGAAAGGGATGATTATACTGAACAGAAAAAAAGAAACTGGTCTGAGCAATATGGTTTACTGTACATGTAAAAAAGGAGTCGTGTTTTAACCTTTGATATTTGTGGTCTCACTAAAAGAACATGGCAAACTGAAGTAAACATAACTATACAGTATACATAAGTATGCACTTGCTGCTAAATTGTAACATATTTAGAGATGACTTTGGCATGTATCCTACACTACATAATAATGATGTTATATCAGATTAAAGTTATATCAGGTTAAAATAATATCGGATTGATGTTATTAACGTTAAATACTTATGCTTATGCATTTTGACAAATGTATGGCATTTAGTTTATTTATATAAATAAACAATGAATAACTATGAATATTAAACAGAATTCTAGTCAAAGAAATTTTTTAATGACACAATATAATTAGACACATTGTTTACTTGTATTTTTAGTTGAAGGAATGTCATTATAGCAACAGACTATGAATTCAGATTAAATGAGTTTAGACTTTAGGTTATGATGAATAATGTTGGAAATGTACACCTGATTCATGGAATCATTACATAACTCAATTAGTTATTATGACTATTAATAAATAATAAAACAACAACAACAACAACAACATGCCCTTTGGCCAAATCTTTGGAGTGTTTAACCTTAAAGTCAACTTTAACTTTTAATTTTCAAAATATATATTTTTTTACTGTACAAATTTAAATGTCTTACTGTGTCAAATTCCCATATTAACAAATAAACAAAAAATGTTAAGCATCCAACTTAAAATAGATTTACAGTGCCTCAAACACAACTAAATATCTTTCAAAGATCTGATGACACTGCCCTGACAAAATAGACTGAATCCAGGGATTGGGACATAGCCACAAAAGTTTACAATTTTTATTTAAATTTCATTAAGTTGAAGCTGGTGAATTTCACAAGTGCTTTTTGTGCCCAGGGCGAATCAGATGGTCGGGAAACAGACTGGTGCGGTTCGGGGGCTGGAACTAGTGCATGACATACAACGATATAATAATAATAAATTAATAATAATAATAATAATGAAAGCACAAATTATAGTAAAACTTTTATTGAAATCTTTCACAGAGCTAGTTGTGAATGTGGTGCACCATGCATACTGCACAATGCATACAATGTAAGATTAAGACACCGGTACGACGTTAGTCTCTGCGCGCACAAGTATGCTAGACACAGAAACAAAAGTCGTTGCCACAGTACCAATACGATAGCAGCCTCCTCAAAACAACCATTCTGTACATCTAATATTTACATAGTTTTGAATCAACGCATCTTGGGAAAAGACAGCTTCAGGACTGTGGAAGTGGGGAAGTGTGTGTGTGTGTGTGGGTTTGGGGTCATTTGAGATGCAGACAGATGAACTATTGCTCCTTTCTTCAAGTTCAGGCCCTCTCCTACAGAGAACGTCCTTGTGCATACACACCCTTTTATGTCTTTTGCTGACTGACACTAACCTAACATCCCACACACGCAAACACGTGCACTTATTCGTTCAATGAACCATTGGATCAACTTGTTTTAGCCTGTGCTACTAAAATGGCAGTGATTGATTACCGTCTATTATTGCTCATCTTCCCCTCCTCTGTGACACACAAACTGACCCCAAGCCATCGATCTGAGAGAGAGGTTCGTCCAAATAAATTAAACTAAACTGTTAAACTCTCCCAACCAGACATATTGATGTGTCAAGTGCACACAACAAGGCATGGCACCTTTCAACAGGTGGCAGGTGATAAGTCACAAGGGAAAAGCGGATTCCAGAGAAATTGCTGAAAATAAATAAAACAGTTAAAATTCCATACATTGTGAAACAGTCCGTTAAATCCTCTTCGTCGTTGTAAAACTGTGACAAGAATTAGCCAGACTCTCTCCGTCTGAGACTGACACACACAGATCCTCTTTGGCCTGATAAAAACAAATAATCAATTCTCGTATTTCGCTTCGGCAAGAAAGCATCTGCATCACTGCAAATGAATGCAGAAGTCATTCGGTATTATGTATTTCCATTGGATAATACACAAGCCTGGTCTGCATGTCAGGTCCAATGTAATGGTGCCCCCTAAAGTCATGCACATGTAATAGCATGTAAGGTATCCTTGTGCTGAAGCAACACTTAAATAGTGTGGTTTATACACAACACAAATGATATGCATCCTGAGTTTGTTGAAAGCGAAAGTCTTCTCTGTGTATTTAAAACATCCACAGGATTTACAAAGGGAACGAGGGAATGGAAGTGGGAACGAAGGAATGGAAGTATGTAAATGTGCATTTTATTGATCTAACCAGACATGCTTCAGTGTCTAGTATTCTGTTAGCGAATTAGTCTCTGCATCTCTCCCCTCTCTTCAAAGCAAGACAACATATTTCACCTCTGAGTTGGGCCAAGGTCCTCAAGGCAGGATGTTTAACTTGGCTTCAGTCAGATCTACTGCTCATGTTCTTTATTTACTAATGTCTCTTCTTGTTTTGGAGTGCTTGTGTGAGTGTTTGCATTATGTCAGATGAGAAAAACAATGTCATTTTATTCATCTGCATAAAAAAAAATCTAAAATTGAGGGTCCACATATCCATAGGTCCACAATCTGGCCAGTCGATCCAGCGCTGGTGTAGCGGCCCAGTTTCTGCGTAAAAACAGTAAGATCTGTTACACCTTATACAAACTACCAGAACCGGTTAAAGCAAGCTGTCCGTTGCCCACGTCACTAACTTCATCCTCTAAAAGCCCTGATACATCTGCATTCGGAATGCTGTCGTGATAGCTGCTAAAGCTAATGTTGTCCTCCTTCAGCTCGATGGTCCAGAACGGGGCGTTCAGCTTGCGGTTCTGGTATTCCCTGTAAGTGTACACGCCACCCACCACCGCCATGAGAGCTAGCACAACTATGATGATGACGGCCAAGATGATGATGTTGAACTGGTTCCATGGGACTGGAGTCACTGTGGTGGTGGTGTTGGGGGTGGAGCTGCTCAGCAGGCTGCTGGAGGAGGTGGTGAGTTGTGCTGTAGCATTGGGGCTGGAGGTCATGGTGGTGTAGTGCAACCAGTGGGTAGTGGTTGAAGGAGTAGTGTGGACGACTATGGACAAGGCAAGAGAAAGAGAAGGAAAGTTTGAGAAAATATGCATCTAATGTAATACCACATATCGAGAAAACAAAAGTTAAGTATTTATACTCTTTCTGGTGGTGTGGCGGACAGAGCAGTGTTTCCTGCGCCACTCAATATAAGTTGTGAATGTGAGTTTTCAGTCTTGTACTGAATGTAATGAGATAAAAGGGTGGTGTACTGTAAAATAAAGGCAAGAAAACACATCTTTATAAAACACGTCTTAGTGGGCTGCATAAAAAAGAAAAGAAAAGAAAGCACATTTCAAGTATAGTCTTATTCACAAATAAATGTCTCTCTCAGTTCTTTTAATGAATCATTAAAAAATACTTGTGTCCGAAAAATTCACTACTGAACTTTTGACTCACTCACCAAACTGGAAGTTATCATTACTTTCATCTAGAAATTTCACGTACTTACTTAATTCTGTCATTCTAAAAAAATACTTTTAAAAATTAAAGGATACAAAAAAGTCGAATCCATATGAATTGGGCGGTTTAATCCAAATCTTGTGATGTGATCGCTTTATATGATCAAACGCATCACATTTGGTAAACATGGAAGTTCATGCACATTTGAGCTTCCACTAAAATATGAATAATTATTTAAATATAGAATAAAAGTCATTACATAAAAAGCTTGTAACATATACCTATCTATCTATCTATCTATCTATCTATCTATCTATCTATCTATTATATATATATATATATATATATATATATATATATATATCACACTACCTAAAGCATGCACAATTAATTATACATCTAAAATCGTTTTGATAAACATTTGAGACATTACTGTTAAATTGTTCCATCTTTCACTTGTGCATTTTTAAAATATGAAACCAAAAACCGTACTTTCTGACTTGTAACATTCCAGACTAAAAGGTAACATCACTGCCAGTGAACACTAAGAAAATTGCAATATATGTTATAAATAAAAGATCAAGAGAACAAAAAAAAGAGAATAAAGGAGGGTGAGCGCAGCAAGACAGTCCCATGTGAAACGTGTAATGTAGAGAACAGATGCTGCACACTGGAAGAAGATTCACAGGCAAGAGCGATTCCATCTGTTCAGTAGTACTTCAGCCAACATGTTAGTTTTATTATTTATGCACTATTATAGTATTTATTAATATGTAGAATTTGCTTTTATTTGTACATGTTTTATTTTTTCATGTAATTTTTTTATATTTATATATATTTCTATATAGCTTTATTTTATTTTTAAGTTTTATTTTTTGTCATTTTAGTACTTCAACTACCGGTACTACTATACTTATTTCAGTTAGTTAACCAAGATAAGATTTTAATTAGTTTAATTAGATTTAATTCGTTTTTCACAATATTTATAATATTAAATCACCAAAACTGGAAAGTTTTCATTTAGTTAACAATAACAACACTGCCATTATGGGAGATGCTATTTCAAAGGTTTTTCAACCATTGTTGGAAAGCCAACATTTCCACATGGAGTTCCATTACAGTACCGTTATCAGCAGTGAGTGGCAACATGGTCGATATGTATCAGCAAAACATCTGGATAAGGAGCTCAGACCAGCCAAAAAAGGAGGATTTATTATTGTTGGCTGAGTGGAAAGATTGACGAAAAGAGAGTGTGGATTTGGCTGACCTACTGAAGTGATAAATCACTCTTTTCTTCATACATCCACCCTGCGGTGGTCCTCGTTTACTGTTTGGCAGCCCGAGTCCGAGGAATGTATGATATGTCCTCTTTACAGTACACCACTGATCAGGCGCGCACAGACGGATGTTGTGAGTCAGAACGCTGATCTGGGATTAGTCATTTTACAACGCATCTTTTCCCCTCTCTGAAAACCACAGTCACTTAACATGCAAGCTCTTTTCAATCACCCTGTGAAAAAGGTGATTAAAAATATTAATATCTCAAGTTCAGTTCTTTCCTGTTCACACAATATATACTGTAACATCAAGGTCTTCATGATGCATGATATATTCAATACACTGCAATACGGTACGCAACTGAAACCGCACAAAAACGCATGAGAAAGTGTGTCCGAGAAAGTTTCTTCATTACACAGTCATGTAGAAGTGGCTCTAACTATTGCACTGACAAATGATAGTTTTACAGTTACAGCTTCATCTTTCATTGAATTGTTGAAAATGAAATGAATGAACACACACAAAAGAATTGTAAGTACAGCTGCAATTTTGCCAACAAAAAAAGCAAAAATCATTCCATTATTATAACTTACGAGTTTTTACGCATATTAGCCCAAAAGTATAGTGTTTGGCTCTCACCTGTACGGGTGCAGTTCCTGGTGAGCGCGTCCCCCGTGAAGCCCTCTGCGCAGCGCTCGCAGTGCGGGCCCGTAGTGTTGTTGATGCAGCTCAGGCAGTGGCCCGTGTCCGGGTGACAGATCCGAGGGGACAGGCGGGGGTCTCCGTTCCCGCTGCAGTTACAGGGAAGGCAGATGCTGTCGGCGTTGTAGAAGCCATCACTACACTGCTCACAGTTGGGACCCTGGTACTCCGGCTTGCACTGGGTACAGAATGGCTGGCCGTTTGAGTCTAAACACATGTGTACACAAAGAAAGGTTAGGGTGAATTAGAGGAACCAGACACACCTGCTGGTTAAAAAAAAAAATATATATATATATATATATATATATATATTTTTTTTTTTCAAGTATACAAGACATTTTTACTGAAATTGCCAAAGGACTTCTGCTATATATATATATATATAAAAAAGACATTTAGAGACACAGGGAGTTCATTTGACCACCAGATGGCAGAATCTAATAAGGATGCAGAAGGCAGTATGAAGAGAAACTGAGGTCTTTGTTTATATTAGCCTATATTGAGTTGTCAGATGAACTTATCAACCTCCAATCATTCTGTAAAAGTGTAATCTACATTTGACTGCAGACCAAGCTATCATCTAACTGGCAAGATCCGGGCTTTGAAAAGGTCCGATGACTTAAGTTTAAGTGAAATGATGTGAAGACACCCTTCCCCATGCAAAAGTACTGCCTAAAGTCTTCAACAGCACATCTGCAACTAAAAGAAAGTAGTACACACACAAACTGTACAGTAAATAAAAACATTCACTTTGAAACCTGCTTTTACAGGATGGCACGTACTGTAGATAAACATCTTTCTTTTTGTTTGATCACACAACTATGATGAAAATATATATATAATATAAATGTGTTCACAAGATAATATGATTATTGCATAATTGTTTTTATTTTCCATTTCTAACGAACCTAACAAAAACGATCATGAACTTGCAGCTGTTCTATAATGTCACATAAAGGGTGGAAACTGAAAGTATATAGTGTGTATAGTGTGACTGCCGCTGCAATTAAACCGTTTGCAACCAAAAGAGACATCATAAAATCAGCATGATGATTATATGACTTCTGGGAAAGTACTGAGGAACTACTGATAAATGTATACTATATGTGTATTCTAAAGTACTTGAATGCCAACGGTGAGACAGATTATTCTCAAGAGCAATATCACATCGTGAGACACTTCAGTGTCTGACACTAAACAAATTGTGCTCATTTGAAGCGATTACTTTTTGGGAAGAAATAAATAGGAGAGATGAACCAGAAGATTTAATGAGAACAACAGCCTCAACCAAACATGCTTTTCTCTCTCTTTCTTTTGGCAAAACTAATTGGCGGGCCCAGACAGAATCTGTAAACCTTTTTTGCATTTTCTGCACTGATCTGGGGAGCACTTAGATACATTTTCAAAATAATAAAGTAACTAAATAAAGTAATAGGGTATACATAACAGGGTATACAATGCCATTCAAAAGTTTGGGGTCAATTATATTTTTTAGTGTTTTTGAAATAAGTCTCTAATGCTCAACAAGGTTGTATTAATTCGATCAAAAATACAGAAAAACAGTAATATTGTATATCGTCTTAAGTGGCACATGATCCTTCAGTAATCATTCTAATATGATGTGATTTAGTGCTCAAGAAACATTATTATTATCAATGTTGAAAACAGTATACAAATATTTTATATATTTTATTTTTACCCCCCAGCATTTTCTTTTGCTATATTTTATAACAGCATAAATGTTTTTACTGACACCTTTGATCAATATACAGTAATGCATCCTTACAGAACAAAATTATCAATTTCTTCAAAAGAAAACTGTACTGGCCCTTGTAGTGTAATGTACATTTTGAATGACAGGATAGCCTAACAGAAAGGACATCAACAAATACAAAAGTAACCAAATGCGTCCATCCTATTATAAAACACACACAAACACACAAAATTATAATAAAAACAAAACAAAAACACTGTGATTGTCCCAGAATTTCAAAACTAGAAGAAATAATCAATTTTATACCCTGGCCCAATGAAGGGGAGGTAAAATAAAAGGAATATGAGAGAGAAGAACTAAGGAGTAGGAAGAAAGAAGAAAGCAAAAACCATGTTGAGCCACACATAAAGAGCGAGCTAGAAGCAATAAGACTGTATGCAGTACATGCTGTGAATCAAATATATCTAGCAGAGAGGCAGTTTTTACATTACATATGGAGAAGGGCAGTGAATCAGGGGGCGCTATGAGCCTAAATCCTATCATCATTTGCCCAGACTCAGCACCTGCATACAGTCGACAGCAGGATATAAAACCCAAACCTCCGGGCAGTGATGTACACCCAGGGACTACTACACTAGAAGGACCAATTTTCCACATTTCTCAAGCATGAGGGCAATAACCATCATGGTAAGATAATGACACAAAGGACGGAGAGAGACTGAGGCAGAAAACAACCCATTTAGATATACATCATCAAGACAGTAAAACAGCCCCGTAGGGACAAAGAGCTTAAGCTCCGCTGAGCTCTTTCAACTTAAAACTATCATCCCAATACAGAATTAAAAACATTCACACAAGAGAATGAAAGAACAAAGAGAAAAGAAACTGACTACTTGAGCTGTTGGTGACCAGACTGAAATCAATGTATAAACACACACGCACACACACACACACACACGCGCACGCACACACACACACACACACACACGCTTCTTTTGTTTGGTCTCTCACCTTTATGTATTTTATTCCAAAAACCTTTTTTTTTTCACTTCTTTCGGCACCAGCAAAAACTTGACAAAAAGTTCAAAACTACTCCGCACAGCATACAGTATGTCCCAACATGTTACAGCATACAAAGATTTCCGGTGACACAAGATATACTTCCTCATGGTGATGTGACTCGTGACAATAATGCCTAAGATGAGGCTAGCCAATGTTTAACCATCTCATAATTACATCGCCAGCAGCAGCTTCTTTAGTGTGGTGGTGACTTTTACCTAGTAGTTTTTCTCTCTCATCATCTGTCTATCTTAAGGGGCAGACAGAAAACATCAGTGACAAATAACAGACTTTATCACAGACTGCAGAATCAAAGCTGAAGCTCTGGTAGAACAAAGCTGGCGACTTCATCAAAATGATAGCAACTGACAAGCAGATAACAAGCCAACCAGTGCTAGGTCATTTCCAATGCAAATTCAGCCAGCGTATGTAAATGAAACATGCATTTCACTAAGGAACTCTAGCATTAGCAAGGAGAGCAGAGAAAATCTGTGCCACTTGTAAAGAAAAAAGAAATTTCAGTTGGGAATTATTGAATTAATATCTAAACTACACGCAAATGCCACTTAAACTCTGCCACGACTGTATATCTTTTAATTTCTGCATTAAAATAAGTAAGATGTTTACAATAGCTGGGAAAGCTTGACAAATACATATAATATACACACACACATATACATACATTCAAAAGTTTGTGGTCAGTAAGATTTTTTTTCTTCTGTTTTTGAAAAGTTTCTTATGCTCACCAAGGCTGCATTTATTTGATAAAAAATTACAGTAATATTGTGAAATATTATTACAATTTAAAATAACTGGAGTCTATTTGAATATATTTTAAAATGTCATTTATTTCTGTGATCAAAGCTGAAGTTTCAACATCATTACTCCAAAAGAATTGCTCAAGAAACATTTCTTATTATCAATGTTGAAAACAGTTGTGCTGCTTAATATTTTTGTGGACTAATTATTATGGACTAAAAATTATGGAAACCATAAAAAAAATAATCAGGATTAAAAGAACAGCATTTATTTAAAAAATAAATATTTTTTAACAATATAAAAGTAATTACGATAATTTTAATCAATTTAATGTGTCTTTGTGTTTTTTAA
Source organism: Phoxinus phoxinus (assembly GCF_949152265.1). Classification (NCBI taxonomy): domain Eukaryota; kingdom Metazoa; phylum Chordata; class Actinopteri; order Cypriniformes; family Leuciscidae; genus Phoxinus; species Phoxinus phoxinus. The sequence goes on along the minus strand of NC_136878.1, from coordinate 19,106,453 downwards.
TTAATACTTTTATTCAGCAAACTACCTACATACATACATACTGTACATACAGAACATTCAACAAAATATATAGAACACTAAAAGCTATTATTTTTTAGATATTCAAGAATATGTTTAGAGAGCCATGAATAGATGTATGTTTCTTTTTAACTGACATACATAAATAATTGATAGAATATTTTTTTCATTTAATGTTCAGCTGCATCTACTTTATAAAGCCCTTACTAACTCCAGTCAGATCATATAAGGTCTTTACAAATAATGACTGACAGCTGGTTTGGAACAGACATTGACAATGGCTTTTAAATATTTATGAGACCTTCTGTAGAAGAAACCAGTGAGAACGATCTAATGAAACCAAGGGGCACAATATGGTTAAATATACAGTATTGAAAGATGAAGACTTGCAAGATCCCTGAGCTGTCAAAAGAGAGTTTAATAATTTCATATTTTAAAAACATCCACCTAGTTCATCAAACAATAAGCACTACACGACTACATGAATTTATAATGAAATATGTGAGAGCTTTACTTGGGTCTCTCAACAAATCGTGTGTGTGTGTGTGTGTGTCTGTTTTTGGAGACATCATGGGTTTTAAATAAAGTACAACAGAAAGTGTCAAGGCTATTTCATGGTAACAATAGGAGATACTAATAATGACTTGTTCGCCGTTCAGGACAATTGATTTCAATAATTCACTGAGACAGCATACATTTGTTAATTCAGACAGTGCTGTAAGCACAAACAAAGAATTATTGAAGCAAAGCAAATCATTTACAGAGATGAAATAGCTGACTTCAGAGTGTTTGCTCTAAAAGGACTGATTTCAGAAAAGCAACTTCAAAAGCACTTTCTTTTTCCTGATGCAGAGATCCTAACCGTAATAAAAAAGCTAACTCTTACACTCTCGCTAATACTCTTATTAAACAGATATAAACATAAAACAGATATTTCAGACAGGGGTCAATACAGCATTCCAGCGGTACTACAATACACAATAGCTGCTGTACTGATATCACTGCATCCACTGATGACAACTATTATCCACATTTTACATTTCATGAACTACATAATATAATTTGTCTCTTAAGTCCCTTTTATTATGAATATGTTAGCCTAAAATTTATAAGCCAGTGTGCTCAAAGACAACGACAAAATTCACATAGATAAAAGCGTTCAAAACTTAGTCTCTCACTTCCGCCAATATGGAGCAATGATTTTGATGACATCACTCTACACTTCAGCTTTTCTGTCCAATCAAATGCTCTCTAGAATCTGAAGCGTCCCGCCCCCTACACTATAAATAGACGCTGAAGCTGCGGCTGAAATCGGTCACTTGTTCACATACGGTAATAGCCGAACTATTTTCTATAATGGTGAATGGCACATAGTGCACTATATAAGGGACAGGGAACGATTCAATTCAGACATTGTAAATATGCTTTCCATTGGGGTGAATGAAGTCTGGTTTCGCTTTAGTGTCACGCGAACCACAGCAGCCGCACACAGTCTGCTCTGCTCCAGAGACCTAGCTAAGAGCGGATCATATACGAGTCGGCACAGACCACAAAACATTTTAAAAATTATACTAAGACAACAAACAGTTGTGCTAATAATGCACATGCAAAGAGAAAACATTTTTAATTTCATCTCTTTCTGAAGATGATGTAAATTCCGTCCAAGCACTGAACTTTATATTTTGTTAGTTGAATTTTCTATTGTGGACTGCCTTAAACAAGAAACACGGTACTTTTAATACTATGTGTAACTGGTCTGTTGTCTGCGTTGTGTATTTAGAACAGGACAGGACGGCATTCGCAGTTTCGCTGATCTTTTATTTCCTGATGCACAAACAATATAATCAGCCTCTTATTGAGAGTTGCCCTCGGTTACCCTCTCCACAGCATAATCAATGCAAAGAGGAATTAATCACGTAGAACAATAAAACACACGTAACAGAAAACATACCTGATGCACAAACAATATAATCAGCCTCTTATTGAGAGTTGCCCTCGGTTACCCTATAAAACAAATGTGATATAGCCTACTCTTATCACATGTGCTCTCATTTCACTTTTAGGCCCAGATGCAAAAATATAACTCAAACAAGATGAAATGACAAAAATAACCACACAGATAGGTAAAATAATATTATATACATAAATTAGAGCGAAAATATAGACATAAAAGCAATAATAAAAATTAGGATTAATTTAGATTATTAGGAGCACAAAATAGCCTCACCTCATGACGTCACATTAATTAAAGGGGAAAGGCACTCATTCACTTAGGCAGTCATCAGGTATATGTAAATGAACAATTTTGTGTGAATTATACTTAATGCATATATTTAACAGTACATTTTCTGTACCTGTTACATATGCGACACCATGGGAATGAAAAAAACTAATATATTTACATAAACGCTCAACATCAGTGTTAGCTGTGATGAGATCTAAGCAAAGAGCTTCTGGCTGTGAGTGCTGAGGGATGCATCCAGACTGTAGATGCCCATGGACACAATGAGAGGAAGAGGTGAAAAAGAGTCCCTGAGCACCAGCCGGACTGTGACTAAAACTTGACTACATAAATCGAACAGGAGTTATGTTATGAGCTGTCTGCTGTTTCCTCTCTAACTAATACTGAATATTGGGTTGTTTGGTTTCATGTGTCACTTTAAATCTTTGAAACTGTGATATCACACCAACTCAGAGCTCAAATATGTAGTGTTAATGACATTTATGCTAAGGGCACTTGGATAAGGAACCATAGCTACTGGCATTGATCCACAACACTTAAATCTTTAAAGGGCTGTAAAAGGCCAAGACACAGGTTAAAAGGTTTATCCTTTATTTGGTTTATGGCATTGGCACTCAGGGGGTACATACAGTAGCAGTTTCTTATTTAAAAACATAGCTACAGTAGGGCAGGAAGTGTGCAAATGATTACAACAACTGCTTAATATACCTGCAAACAACCTAGTTTGGTGCTCACAATTGATTCCTTTTTTGTATCTTTGTGCGCTTGAACAGACACATACATACAAAATTATGTCAAATATACTAGTATCGCTAAGTATTCTCGTAAACACATGTCTTAAGTGAACGTAAAGAGTTGAGAAAGAATTAGCATGTGTATCATTCTATTGGATCTGTGCAATCGGTCTTAAACTGACAGCAACCAACAAATACTGGCCGTCATTCATTCATGTCAAAGGAGTGGTATAATGCCCCTTTTCAAAATATGTAAAATAAATCTCTGTTGTCCCCAGAGTGTGTATGTGAAGTTTTAGCTCAAAATACCCCACAGATAAATTTGTACAGAATGTTAAAGTTGTCCTTTTTTAAGGGTCAGTAAAAACGCAACGTTTCGTATGTGTCCCTTTAAATGCAAATTAACTGCTGCTCCCTACACAGAGGGCGGAGCTTGTGTGTGTGTGTGACGCTGAAAATCGCGCTTTAATTAGAAACCTTGACGTTCATTAGACTACAGAGATAAGCACAAGACTGTTTGAAAGCAGCTGCTTATCAGTGAGTACTGAATTTAATCTATTGGAACCGCAGCCCACCCGTGCCTATTGATTCCCGACCCGCACCGCAAATGACCACGTAAATATTATTTCACCCGTTACATCAAATATTAGCACTTCACCCGTCAGGTACCCGCCTGCGTGCAGGACTCTGCCTAGAGCTACATCAGTATTTCGTGATTCTAAACCTTGAACCACCTTCAATCACAGCGGCAGAGATAATGCCGCCCATGGTGCAGTGCAGGATGTAAACTAATGATCTAAGCCATGTGCTCTGCTCTTGTGTGGAGTGACCTTTACAGCAGCACATGTGTGAATTAATCACTTCCATCCTTCTGTTGGTGCTTTGAAATTATGGTAGATTTCCATTGTTTAGGTAAAAACAATGAAAGTTGATTGTTTTAGTAAAACACAGTTTCCCCATTAAGCTCTATAGAGATGTCCAGTGGGTCTGCAGTGCAATCTAGAGGCCGGCAGACAATACATTCAGCTCTGCAGGGAGCTTTGTTAATAAAAGTGTGGCCTTGATGGGTAAATGGGGAATTCATTTAAAACTGGTGTGCTCCCCTCTACCTCATCAGGCAGAAGAAAATAAGGTCTGTCTGCTAATCAGCTGCTGTCCTGACTGTGCTGGTTATTAGCATCCATTACCATAATCACTAATCCTCAAAACCTGTGGTTCCATTTAAGTGTGGGCGGCTTTTTGGATGCAGGCATGATGAAGAACACTCCCTTCTTTCTTCTACACACACATTTCTTATTAAATACTATGACAGGAAGCCATACTTTTCGAATCAGGATTTAATCCACTCTAAATATCCATTAGAAAAGTTTTGGCAGACTATGTATAATCTCAAAATGCTGTTCATGAGTTGCTCCTCCAAATCAACAGTGGAAAAACAGAAGAAAAAAGAAAAAGATGGATATATACACACCAAAAACTAAGACAAAAGGGTTTAAACAGCAGTACTTCTTTTTAATGGAATAAGATCACTGGTATTTATGCAAATATGAATCTGTACACCATCATTTTCTAAAATTCAAATACACTGCTCTAAGTGCGAGTAAAAATATTTTTTAAAGAAATTAATAACTGTCATTCAGCAATGAGGATCAAAAGTGACAGACTTTTGCATTTTTATAATTAATATGATATAATATATATATATATATATATATATATATATATATATATACCATCATTAATAATATTATATAAACATTTAAAAACAATTATATAAAAAATAAATAAATAAAATGCCTATTTCAAATAAATGCAGCTCTTTTAAATGTTATATTCATCAAATAATCCTGAAAAAAAAGTATCACGGTTTCCACAAAAACAGCACAACGGTTTTATAATAAGAAATGTATCTTGAGCACTAAATAAGCATATTAAAGGGTTAGTTCACCCAACAATTTTAATTATCCCATAATTGACTCACCCTCAAGCCATCCTAGGTGAATATGACTTTCTTCTTTCAGCCATATCCTAGCTCTTCCAAGCTTTACAATGGGGGTGAATGGTGCTAGATTTTTTGATAATCGCTGGCTTCCAGTAACGGCCTAAGTAAGAGTGACCTCTGAGCCGACGTATGACAAAAGATGTAGGAGGAGCGTAAGCTTAGGTGAGAGTAGACAACTCTTGCGGTTCAAACAAATAGGGCTGGGCAACATACTCAAGCTTCTCTTATATCGAAATCCTCAAACATTTCTCTTTAAAAAAAAATCTTGTTTTAGACTATTAATTTGTGGCGTTTTATTTTGCTCTAACCTCTGCGCTTCCATGTTCATCAATACATCATGCGTCGGGTCAGTCACTCGACTTGCGTACAGACGTTACTGGAAGCCGGGCGTTACTTCTTACAAAAACACATCGCTTCGCTTCAGATGGTCTTTATTACACCCCCTGGAGCCATATGGATTACTTTTATGATGGATGGATGCACTTTTTTGGGCTTCAAAAACAAGGTACAATTCACTCCCATTATAAAGCTTGGAAGAGCTAGGATATGTTTTAATATAACTCTGATTGTGTTCGACTGAAAGAAGAAAGCCATATACACCTAGGATGGCTTGAGGGTGAGTAAATTATGGGATTTTTTTGGGGTGTGAACTAACCCTTTAAAATTATTTCTAAAGGATCATGCGACACCAAAGACTGGACTGCTAAAAAATCAGCTTTGCCATTACAGGAATAAATTACAATTACAATTAAAATATGTTAATATATATATATATATATATATATTTTTTTTTTTTAATGAGGGTAAAGTTACTGGGTCTCATTTATGAAACACGAGCAGAACGAATTTTTGTGTAAATCGTGTGTAAAGTGGTTCTGGCGTAAATTTTCGGATTCATTAAAATGTTCGTATTTTCCAAATGTTAGTTGGTATGAAAGAAATCTACACCTGCTCCCAGCCACGTGTAAATAGTGAGTTTAACATCCAAACGTTTTGCTCATTAATAACGCTGCATTTTAATTCACCTTAATCGGGTACATATTTACACAGCATTTTGAAAAAATATTATATATAGTAATTACATACGTTTTTTCTTTTTACTTTTATTATGAGAGCCAGTCTCTGGAACACTTCATTTAATGAATTGCTTTCAATAGGGCTGGGCTATATTTTTTCGAAGTGAACTAATTCGTTTTTTTGCAGTCAAGCTTCATGTCGAACCCTTTTCTTTTCACTACTGGGACTGTTCGATTAACAGATGAAACTCCATTAACTGCATCTGTAATATGCTGCCAAACTTCCTTTTTTTAGGACCTGATACGCCACTTGAAAATAAAATGTGGCGTTTTGAATGAACTTCTGATAATAAAATATTATCTGATAATGAGACATTTTTCTTTTTCATTCGCTTTTGAGAAGACATGTTGAAATCCTTCGTTTGGTGTCATAATATGATGCCCATATATATAGTTGTCAGTTGGATTTAATGGGTGGGATTTATGGTAATTGAGAATGAGCGTGCACGCGCGTCCCATTTACGACTGATTGGAATTCATTAACACACACATACATTTCACTATCACATCTGACGTTTACGAAATATTTGTGAATCAGGAGAAGAGTTTTCGGGAAGGTCTCTTTACGCGCAAATCACTCACATATTTACTCGTATATTTACGAATGTTTCATGAATGAGACCCACTGAGTGTATCTTTAAAAATGTGAGGCAAAAAGATTGTGACTGTAAAATTGAGTAATTCTTCTGGTGGATGTTATAAGGTTATTTCTCTGTTACTCAAAACAGCAGCTGCACTGTGTGGTTACATTTGTGATGTACCTTACTGTAATATCTGGGAACACTGAACACACACCTGCCCTTTTGCTGGTCTATGTGGTATCCTATCTTACATCAGCTTGCACGGCTACAAGAACATTGCTGCTGTCAGCAAACATAGAAAACCATCCACAGATCAGCAAAACAATATCACGCAATTCATCACAAACCGAATAAAATCAGCCTACAGAGATGGAGCACTGTGGGACTCACAATAACACTGTCTGAATAAGACACAAGAAACACCCCCCTACTTTCTCACCTTTACAGTATATTTCATAAACATATCCTGTGAGGGCGTTGTTCAGAGTGGAGGCCCAGAGAAGAGAGAAAAAAAGTTTCCAGTTTCACTTTCACTTAAAATAAATCTATCTTCACTTAAAAGTCTCAGTCCACCCACCCGGAAATTCAGGCTGCAGGCGGTTGGCCAGAATGATGCAAGACACATAATCCAAAACAGATGAGAGGGGGTACTCCACATTTCCCAGACGTAGAGATCTCCTCAGAATTTCCTACAGCTGTGGCCAATAGGAGCTCAATAATAAAGTTAGCAGGCTACGCTAATGTGGGCTACGCTAGCCTGACGTGTGTGAGAGGAGGACTCACCCAGCTTACAGCTGCCCGTGGAGGTGACGCTGGAGCAGGGGCAGGGGATGCAGGGGTCCGTGACGGGAGACCTGGGCCTTCTGTAGAAATTATACCTGCAGTTCTCGCAACTGGGTCCTTCGGTGTTGCCTTGGCAGTTCACACAGATGCCTGAGAGAACAGGGGGAGGGAGAGAGGGTTGAGTAAACAGACCCACAGCTGTGACTGACAGGACTTTGGTCCAGTGAGGTGGACGAGAGGGGAACAGAGTTCAATAACGCTAAACAGGGTAGACATAACAAACCTGAAGTTTAAAGACCAATGCGAAGGAAAAAAAAAAAGAAATGGAGAGATTGAGCAAACGTATTTCAAGGGAGCGTGCATGAAAACAAGAAGGAACTTCCTTAGACCCTGCCAGAGCACGTGCAAATCTAACGACAAAATGCTAACAGGGGGTTGTGAAAACAAATAAATGTATTACAATTTAAATAAGATCTTTTTGTGTGTGCCAATAAAATTCAAGTGAGCTCTTCAGGTTGAGTGATTTGAACTGCTTTTATTATGTTGATTTGAAATGTTAAAATCCAAGTGAAAACAGAACACTTTAACAAGTAATTGCATAATTCACAGAGGAAGTACGAGAAAGAGAAAGAAAAAAAAAACACTGTATGCAACACACACACACACACACACACACACACACACACACACACACACATAAAGATGAATGTCACTGTATTAGATAAAATATCAAACCAAAAATATAGTAGGAAATATAATACTAATAAAAGTAAAACATTTCAAAAGGTCCTAATTTATAAAACAAAAGATGATGTGCTGTTCAAAATGAAAACAAATGCATTTGGACACTGCTATCTTCTTTTATGTTCCACAGAAGAAAATAAGACCAAATTTAGAAGAAAATGAGGGTCAGTAAACAATGATTAAGATAAATGAAGAATGCCAATGCCTCTTGATCAGATTTTTTGTTTTCTAATTCAAAGACATTCGAACATTTTTAATTGCGGCATCAATGTCCAAATACGTTTTGGGACCGCTGCAGTGCTCAGTGAGCAATTATCTCAGACAGAGAAAGATTAATGACACAATTGAACCAAGAAACGGTCACAGCTGATGAGAAATTGCATAGCACATGAGTAACCTGCATCACTAGTAATCAGCTGACTAAGTTTCTTTACAGACTCATCAACACAAACATTTACGCTTTTTTGATCATCTGAATGATAAATGCTGCATTTGTGTCTGGAATGTAATGACTATCTGAATTAACTTTATAACATTTGATCCGACACACCAATATCACAAACAGTCATACAACAATGTGATTTATTTCTCTTCTGGGTTGTTTGTCTTATCTTTCACTGACTGTGCAGGCAAAGAAAAATAGTTTTTCACAAATACACTGCTTAACTACTGAAGATTTTTATATTTTTTGAAGAAAATGTGAGTGGTACTTCCGTGCAAAACTCAATCAACACAATGCCTACAGCTAGTGTTTTAATAATAATAATTTATTACATTTATATAGCGCTTTTCTCGACACTCAAAGCGCTATACATAGAGGGGGAATCTCCTCAGCACCACCAATGTGCAGCATCCACCTGGATGATCCACCTGTTTTCTGAATGGTTGCTAGGACATTGCTAGGTGGTTGCTAGATGGTCACTTACTGGCCGGGGAAAAATAGCATACACACAAGTTTCTTTTGTCTCAAGATGCAAGTCTATGGTGGTATGTTTTTTTTCTTTTGTTAATTGCTCATCTGATTGAAATGTATTAGTACACCTCTTCAAGATTTAAAGTATCATTCCTGTCTGCAGCACAAACATGCCGTTCACCACTTCTTTACAATATAATCCCTGTCTTAATAATGTATTAAATAATTTAATTTATTTAATGAAATATGACCAGGCATGGAACATATGTAACAAGACATTATTTGGTGTATATTATTGTAATCTGTTTCTCACCAGAGGAAGATTCTCCCAGCTAACCCAGATATGGTTTTTCCCAAGGTTGTTCTTCCTCTTTGGCTAAACATGTTATGGATCCCCCACCCCCATCCCCCACCCCCCACCCAAAGTAATTTTTCTTTAAATCTACTTTGAAAGTATATGTTTTGTTAAAAGCATTGTACACACAACTGACTGGACTTCAGCAAGCACCTCTTATAAGAGTATAAACATAAATACACAAAAAATAATGTGATAAATACGTTGCATTAAAAAATAAGTCATTAAAGGGCATATTGCAGGTTAGAAGACCCAACGAGTAAATGTATAGAAAAATAATGTAGGAACTAGATTTTCTTTTTAAAAAAACGTATAAATACGCTATAGTGGCTTCTGGAGTCGTTTTTGTGAGGAAAATTGTACTTCCGCATCTGAAAATGGGCGTGGTGGGCGTGACGTAGCATGAGGGAGAGCGGTCGATTCGGGTTTTTATACACAAAGTTATTTGAATTAATCTTGCTGCCTATCAAAACTGCCTTAAAAAACATAGGATAAAACATTGGATAAATTACAATAACATGAATCAATTGCTGACTTTAAGATTATGTCCATCAATTGACAAACCAAGAGCATGAAAAGTCTTCAGGGATGAAAGCAGAAACATTCTTTGAGTGCAAGACAAAGTGAACACTAGAGAGATCCAACTCATGGCCAAAAGCACAAAGATCAAAGAGGCTGTGTGTGCGTTAGGGCTGTCAACTTTAGTCGTTTAGTCGACTAATCGGTCGATGCCGTCTTGGTCGACTGACATTCTCATTGGTCGACCAGTTGCATTTTTTTTTTTTTTTTTTTTTTTTTTTCACCAGGAAAGAAATTTTCATTGATTTACTCTTTGATATTTATTCCTTTTATAAACAGTTATAAATTACTGTATTCTAAATATAATTAGCCTATGTTTTATCCCCAACTTTAAATGCTTTAATTTAGGCTATTTTATTTTGTAACAGCGCCACACAGTTTAGCGCACCACGTAGAACACTCGTGAACCGCACCTGTGGCTGGCTGCACTGCTGCTTCACGCTCCGTAAGGAATATAGGTAGTTTTGCTGTATTCATTCAGTTAGAACACTACTTGTTTTGGCTTTAGTCGACAAAATGTCAAAGAAATCTAAATCTTTTGTCTGGCTGCATTTTACAAAAAAAGACGACAAGACTGTGGAGTGCAAGCTATGCGGCCTAAAGCTAACTTACCATAGCTCAACGACCAATATGACCTATCACCTAAAAGCGGTAAGCGAGATATACATGTGTCAGATAGCTGAGCTTGTTTTTTTAATGTCTAAAAGTTTATATATTTTATTGGTAATGTACTAGGCCCATCCCCAGGCCATGCCACAGGCGTCAGGAAGCACACAGACGCAACTAGAGTTTGTCCATCCTCTGTCGGCGAAGAGAAAGGAGGACATCACTAAGGGGATTGTGCATTACATAGCCCAAGATATGAGGCCAGTCAACACGGTGGAAGGAGAGGGCTTTAAGAACATGTTTAAAATCGTCGAGCCAAGATATACCGTGCCAGCACGGGAGACTGTGATGCGTGCGCTGCGTTCGCGGTTTGATGGACTTAAAGTAAATGTAGACCAGTTACTCCAATCATCCGAGGCTGTAAGCCTCACAACTGATTTGTGGTCTTCGCTTAGAGTGGAGGCATACATGACAGTTACGGCCCATTTTATCGATGCGGACTGGAAAATGAATAGCGTAGTGTTAGAAACAAAGCAGATGGATGAAGCGCACACGGGAGAAAATCTCGCGGCGCGACTCACTCAAGTCGCGGACGCTTACCACATTCCATCAGAGAAGCGGGTGTCAGTGGTAACGGACAACGCTGCCAACATGGTCCTCTCGGTGGAATTCCTGAAGAGATCCGGTCAGTGGCCAGATGTGGAGTTGGTTAGGTGTGCAGGCCACACCCTGCAGCTGTGCGTAAATGCTGCCTTAAAAGAAGACCCGGTGTCGCGCACGGTGGCTGCGGCGCGCCGTCTTGTTGGGCACTTCAAAAAGGGACACAAAGCAAAAACGGGTCTCAAAGAGAAACAGGTGCAGCAAAAAGTTCCTGAGCACGAACTCATCCAGGATGTGGCCACCCGGTGGAACTCCACCTGCTTTATGTTGGAGCGACTGTTGGAGCAGCGCTGGCCCATCACCGCCGTTTTATCGGACCCCAATTACACTAAGAGGAGTGACAGCAGCACTTTGGACATGACAACAGAGCAGTGGAATATGGCTGATGACATCACAGACGTTCTTAAGCCCTTTATTACACTGACCGAGCTGTTGTCGGAGGAGACTAACACATCCCTGTCTGCGGCCTTCCCAATGCTTGAGAATCTAAAAAAATGTCATCTTGTCGTCACAGATAACGATAGTCCAACAAAGAAGAAGATGAAACTGAAGCTTGTGCAGGAAATAGATAGTCGATGGAAACTCAAAGACCGAGTTGTGATGACAAGCAGCCTGTACATTTTAACTGCAGTACTGGACCCGCGCTTCAAACAGCTACCTTTTCTTAATGATGAGAAACGGGATGAGGCCTATTCTGAAGTCGTAAAACTTGCACAAAGGCTGAGCCTCTCAGGAGACAGCGCAGAGCAGACAGTGGATGATGAGGACCCGTTGGCAAAAAAACAGAAAACGGCAAAAGAGAAGGAGATAGCAATGCTTCTTTGTGGACATGGTGCAGAGGATGACCCTGATGAGCCAAGCGCACAAAGATCCTCTTGCGACGAAATGAAAGATTATCTTCTGGACAGAAGTAAAGTGGACACTGCTGGGCCACTTGCGTGGTGGAAAAATAATGAGGAGCGATATCCACGACTTGCTCGGGCAGCCAAACGCCTGCTCTGCATCCCTGCAACCTCCACTCCTGCAGAGCGCATATTTTCCAAAGCAGGATTTATTGTTAACAAGTCGAGGAGCTGTCTTTTACCCAAGAATGTGGACATGTTAGTGTTTTTGGCCCACAACATAAAAAAGGTGGACTAGGCCTTCAGATCTGTAAGTAGCCTTAACGGCTTTATTATGCTGACTCAATAGATTGCGTTTTCTTATGTTTTTGTTTTTATTTGTACACTTGACGCGTTTGAAAATAGCCTAAATAATGTAACAAAACGAAAATAAACCTATAGGCCTTCCTATACAGCCTATTATTATTAGGATTGTTTTTTAAGGCTATTTGGGTTTTTTGTGTGTTTGTTTTAAAACGACTAGATCGGCTGGACAAAAGTTAACCAATAGCTTTAAAAGTAAAGAAGAATATACATCCTGTATAAACGAGAGCTTTTGTTAGGATTTTTCATTATTTGGCAGGTTTAGCAGTTATATTTTTTGTAGTGTGTGGTGTGGTCAGGTGCGCGATTGTGACGGTCACTATAGACCTAGGACAGAGCTCCTCACTTGGCAGTTTTAAAAAATCACTTAATTTTCAAATAATTGTATTATTATTATTATAGTTTTATGTATTATGTTTTTTTTTGTTTTTTTTTATAAATGCTATATGACAATTGTTTAATAAATGTTCAATCAATCAAAATGCAAAACATGGCGTCTTTTTTCTTTTCTTTTTTTTTTAGTCGACTGATCGTTGCACAGGACAGGATTTTGGTCGACTAAGCATTTCTTTGGTTGACTACAGCCCTAGTGTGCGTGTTTGAAAAGATGGGCTGCTGTCAGACCCACTCGACTATGCGTGTGTAAGTTTGTTTTTCCACTGGGTCTCCAGGGCTAAAAAAGTAAAGCTGGAGGAGGATCATTAGTGCTCAGCCTCAAACGCTTTTCCCTGTGTTGAAGACGAATGTGTGTCCACAGATGAAGCCTTTTGCAAACACTCCCCCTGGTCCAGCTTGAACCTCTTCTCTCATCTCATAACGGGAGACTGACACAGGGGTCAGAGGGAAGCAAGATCAGTGAATCAGGAGAGCAATCAATGATGATGTATTTACATGACCATAAGGCAGTAGACAAAACAAGTATTTACAGTTGTGGCCAAAAGTTTACATGTGCTTTGCAAAATGCTAATTATTTGAACAAAATAATGCATATTTTTGCTATTGCTATTTAATACTGTCCGGAATAAGATATTTTACATAACAGATGTTTACATATAGCGCATAAAAAAAACCCCAGCTGAATTTGTTCAAAAGTTTACATACGCTTGATTCTTAATACTGTGTGTGTCATTGATCCATGACTGTTTTTTTTTTTTTTTTTTTGTGATGGTTGTTCCCTTTATGGTCTCTTGTTTGTCCTGAACAGTTAAACTGCCAACTGTTCTTCAAAATAAATCCTGCAGGTCCCGCAAATTCTTAGTTTTTTTTAGCGTCGTTAGCATATGAACCCTTTCCAGCAGTAAAGCAGGGACTTAAACAACTTTTACAAAACAAAAAAGAGTCATGGTCCATCCAGGTAATGACACAGTTTTCAAAATCAAGCATATGTTAACTTTTGAAAGGGGTAATTTTTATTGTAGATTCATTAATTCATTCATTATTTATCATTCATTATTCGTATTATTATGATTCATTATTAGTATTCGTAGATTCATCCTGCGAAGGCCCAGCTCAAAAAATCGAAAGTGAGACAACAGTAAGTTTAGAAACTGACATGATGTAACTCTTTTTAAATAGGCCATTAGTTTGTTGTGAGTATTTTCAGTGGTTACATTATGTTGTTTTGTAGTTTTTGCAGAGGTCAACAGAGACAAACGGGGAAAGAGCACTGGAGGACAGAAATGGTGGAGCTCAATGTAAGATGAGGAAGATGTTGATGTGGGTTCACACAGAAGCTACAGTGAGGACCAGAATCCATCATCTAATGTGTTAATTAATGCCTTTGTTTGACATCTTTAATGTTTTCTGTAGAAATTGTTGTTTTCCAACTGTTTTATGTTTTAGATATTATTTACTATTTTTCCCTAATAAAAGACAATCAATCAATTATTGGTTACACTACATTATTTTCCTATCTGCCCATCTGGCCTGCAACCAATCAAATCACTCACCTGTAAGGGTTTTGGGAAGGATATATTTTAAATGTAACCAATAAAGTCACTTTGCTGCAAGGGCTTTGTGCGGGATAAATTTCAAGTTTACCAAGGAACTAACTTTTGATTTAAGTCTGTTTGCTCAGTGCCCCAATAGCTGTCTGGTTGGGGGGTGGGTTTAGCCCTTAAAGTCCCACTCCGATCATATTTTGAGCTATTTTTAAACATTCCCAGTGGTCTTCAAATTATGATTATGCCATTTTTAGCCAAAATCTCAAAACCTGTGCTGTTTTCTGGGACTTCGCTTCAGCAGAGCGGCAGTAGCTCATTAGCAATTCGCCTCTGCGTTGTGGGCGGAGCCGTTGGCACGGAGACGACCCTCCCTCTCCCCGTTGCTGAGAGCTCTGATCACCGATCATTATTTCACTCCGAGACGTCGCGGTAAAAAACAGCTCGATTTCGCCTCGATATTTCATCCCTCCCACAGTGATCAATAAGGACATATTTAGTATCAGTGGATTGCTCGGAATTTTGGGATTATTATGATGCTAATGTCACCGCTCTATCTGAAAAACTGACTGACTCTCTCACGAGTGATGGGCTTGACACACGAGGGGACAAATGACTGCGACAGGCGAAACTCGACGGTGAAAGTGACTTATTGTTACAGCATGTGTTCCAATTTCAGCGCCACTATCGGAGCTCTGTTCACAATGGCTTGTGTGTGTGTATCTGACCCTGCTGCTGAGTAAAATTAAACACAAAACACAACTTCAAAAAAGCCCCTGTAAAACGCATTACATTACATTATAATCTACATCGCTTTAACACAGATGAAGTTAAGTTAACAGAGAGTTAACTTTTTCTAACTAACTAGCCCCGCCCAGTGGAGTTACTACGTCACAACTCCAGTCTATTTTAGATGGCATTTTAGCGTCTGCTACTGATTCACAGTCATTTGAATGTAGAAATACTCAGAAATACAACTTTGAGCTTATTTTTCTCAAGATATGTTCTCTAACATCAGAAAAATGCCACAAGAACATATTAACACCTAGAACAACATGATTTTCATCGGAGTGGGTCTTTAAAGCACGCAGTCAATCCATCTTTAAAATAAATGATCAAAGCCGATGGTAGAGTGGCACAAAGGTGTGAATGTCATCCTGAATTTTTTAATTTTTAAGAGGATTACTTGTCATGGCAACAAATGGCGGTTGCACGGAAGAATACCACAGTAACATACATCCGAATTAGTACATTTTCTGCAGTATACGGACCTGTGGGATTCCCCATATCTGGTCAGTAATACTCCTGGATTTGTCAGAAAATCTGTGGTGTATACAGGCATATACTGGTCCGTATACACCTTTTCATGCAGTGATTTGTGATTCATACTACACTGGTTACAGTGTATATAAAGACAATACAATAGAAAGACTGTTCTCTTGAGTGTTGTCTGTTTATTGTATTTGTATTATTTTGTGCTATCCTGTCGGTTTCAACTCATCAAATTCAATTCAGTCTGAAAACTGTCAACTCGCTGAAATATAATTTATTTGGGAATTGCAGCGCTGTAACTGAATAGCGGGGCATGATACACTGGTGGAAGAACTTCAAGTTCAGTTGGTTCTGCAAGACTTAAAACTGTGTAGTGATAGCTTATAGATCAGCAGCTAAGAGTCTACAATGTGAGTCCACAAATCACCATTATGACAGTGGCGAGGAATTTACTGAACTGGGAAGAGGAATAATGAGGCACATTAACGAGTGTGAGTGCCTACGAATGCAAAAGTGAAATGATGAAGACAGGTGCGAGAAAATCAAACACGCATAGCCTGTAAATGAGTAAAAGGCCAAAGAGAGACTTACTGTGAAGCTGAAAATTTCTTCTGCAAATTTAAAATGTTTTGGACAAAAAAAGTGAATGCATGCATGGACTGATCATGTGAAAAAAAAGAAAAAAAAAGCACTTCGAACAGGTCAGGAAAGGAAATTTGAAACATGGAGAAAAAGCAACGCACATGTGAAATGATCCAGGTGTAGTTAGTTGGCTGATGGTGAAATCTTGCTGGGAAAGACTAAGTCAAAACTATTACAAATCATTTTCGGTAACTGAAATAAAGCTGAAATATAATAAACTATAAATGTGACCTGTGCTGGCAAAATGAGTCGCAATGAGCAAATTTCCAAAAATGAGTTATTTTCTCTATTAAAACATTCTCTATTAAAAAAAACTTCAAAATGACATATGATTTGTTGGAATCAGACAAAAAAGTTTTCTGAAGGTTCCAAAACAAAATCGCCTAGCAACCATACCTTTAAAAAATCCCCGGTAACAACACCAAATTTGGCACACACCAAGTCAAAACCCATATCTATAGGAAAAATAAACTAATTAAAACTTTTCTTTCTCCATGATACCACAATTATTTGATTAACATTAATGAAACAGACAGCCTATATATTAAAGGACAAGTTCGGTATTTTACACTTAAAGCCCTGTTTTCAGATTGTTTCTGATGAAATAGAACGGGTAAGATTGAAATTTGGACACATGCTGCTGGCCCGATAATTTTCGGTTTCTGTGGTAGCACCCCCCCACCTCCACAATGGCTGCATAGGTGCACTGGAACAATCCTTCCTAAAACACATTAAACTTTCGTTTACAAAGACGTGAAACTCACTGAGTGGTCAGGGGTTTTCACTGATATGCTCACACAAAAATCGCTGTAAAAGATGCTTTCCAACAGGTTTTATCGTAGTTTTTGTCTAACTCTATTGACTTGTATTGAATGTGCTGTGAAGTAGTGTTACAAAAACTATGATAAAACCTGTTGGAAAGCATCTTTTGCAGCGATTTTTGTTTGAGCATATCAGTGAAAACCAAAAATTCTCGGGCCAGCAGCATGTGTCCAAATTTCAATCTTAACCGTTCTATTTCATCAGAAACAATCTGAAAACAGGGCTTTAAGTGTAAAATACCGAACTTGTCCTTTAAGACCTAATGTACCGCAAGGATCTGATATAATGATACACATCAGATGTTTTCCCCCGAAAGTCAACCAAACGTTTACTTAAGTCATAACAGATAATGTTTGCATGAATACTCGCCAAGAAAGATATTTTGAAGTATTGTAATTCAGTGTAGGCTATATGCGTTTAATGGGATCACGCGCTGTCTGAGAGGTGTCTTTGTCCGCACACATCGGATCTGTCAGTCACTCAAATAAGATAGTTTTGTTTACATCAGCATGAGATTGAAAATCACATTTCATTGGCTCAGACTCATGCCATCGTCAATTCACTATGAATATTCACAAAGTTGGAATGCTGCGCTTTAAAACAATACCAAGCTCGTGCTGAGGGGAAGCGCCAGTTGTCGAGAAGCGAGCAGAGAAAAATTACATTTTTCAAAGACAAAGGAAAGGTACTCCTCTCAGAAAACATACAAATACAGATACTTTTAAATGTTTAGTTGCTATCTGGAGCATTGGGATGGCTAGACGAGGGCTTAATGAACTCATTTTTATGGAAACCTCAAATTGTTTTGCCTGTAGCTCGTAATTAGCGTGCCGTGTAACCATTCCGACTCCTTTTTTGCCAGCATGGGTCACAAATATTAGATTACAAATTCAAACTTGTCTTGTTAGCCTTTTGTTATACTATGTACAGTATATACCCCTGCGTTTCAGTTGTCTTTTGTCAGTCATTGTTCTTTACTTGTGTTATAAAGCTGTTGGAAAGCTACTGTTTGGATTATCTTATTGTTGCCTTCATATTTGTTTGAGTTTATGGAACAAACTGCAGCAACTATCCTCGCCTCTCCTCTTCCCTGCGCTAACAAAGCGGGGTTAGCAGCTTTTTCCCGGGGTTATGAAACCCTGCTTTGGTGCCAAAAGTGTACAATGTGAATCAAAGCAGTGTTAGAATGTTACGGATACATGCTTAGCCAATCACATGCCTCATATTCACATGCTTTTTACAGTCACAGATCCGGCAGGAAATGACTGAGGTGCCCTTGAGCAAAGCACCTAACCCCAATTGCTCCCCGGGCACCGCAGCAAATGGCTGCCCACTGCTCCTAATGTGTGTGCAATAACTTTGATGGGTTAAATGCAGAGGACAAATTCCAAGAATGGTATACCATCCTTGGCCTTAACATCACTTCACTTCAAAACGTCCATTAAGTATAAACTTGATAGTAGAGTATGCAATATACAAGGATACATGGGTTCAGGAAAGTACAGTTTAAAAATCAGTTTATGAATACCCAGAATTAAGCAATGTGAAACATGAAGCAAGATAACCCAAGATTCCATTTAATCAGGGTTTACAATGAACCAGGGTTAGGGCTGTAAACGATTAATAGCGATTAATCGAATCCAAAATAAAAGTTTGTTTACATAATATATGTGTGTGTATTGTGTATAATTATTTAGTATACATAAATACACACACATGCATGTATATATTTAAGAAAAATGTGTTATTTATATATAAAATATTTCTATTTATATATAATATCATATAAAAATATAGATGCAGTATATAAATGCAAATATTTCTAAAATATATACATGCATGTGTGTGTATTTATATACAAAATAATTATACACAATACACACATACATTATGTAAACACAAACTTTTATTTTGGATTCGATTAATCGCGATTAATCGTTTACAGCCCTAACCAGGGTTATCTATTTTAAGTGAGAAAAGCCCTAAAATAATAATAAAAAAATAAATCAATAGTAGAGGTGGGCAAAATAACTGGAGTAGTCAGAAAGCAGGGCACAATCACTCCTCATGTCTAACTGGGATTATCTGAGGATATCAGAGGTGTAATACTGCATTATTGCAGTGGAGTGAGTGAGTGAATGAATGACAACCACATCAATACAATGAATAGCATGACTGACTATGCCGAAAGCAATGTCTGGTATCTGTCAGGAGTTATTAAACAATAAAGCACACGAGACAGGAGTAGATAACTTCATCCATTATGTTTACTCATTCAAAATAGCAGGCCACAATTAGGGCTGCTCGATTATGGGGAAAAAATCATAATCACGATTATTTTGGTCAGTATTTAAATCACGATTATGTAACACGATTATTTCACATGACTTTGGGAACGTGTTGCATTTATTAAAAAGACACCTTTCAACAATTCTTAAAAAAAAATAGACATTTTAATATTACTTCAATAAGTATTTTAATAATTCCCGCAGGTCTACCACTTATAATGCGGGAAATTCTCCCGTAAACATTGATTCACTTTAGCAAGTAGATTGTATGAGTAGCCAAAATTAATTCACAGAGATTGTAAAATCAAATCAACCCCTTTAAAACTTTCTCCAAGAAGCAACTTCACAAACCGTGAGTGTTCAGTGGTGCTGCGTCTTCTCTCTCTCTGTCTCTCAAAATAGGTTGGACAAGGCAAGTGTCGAAACTACACTCTCGTGTTTATCCACTATTAGTACAAGCATGTTGTAGCGGACTGCGTCACACAAAAGATGAAGCGTTAGTTTTACTTCAGAGAATCACTGTAAGAGCTAAATAAACAGTTTAAAGGTCCTTGCACACTGAGTCCGAAATTCGCATCCGAAATTTTCACACGTTAAAAAATAAATACGACCTCATGTTTTGTCAATCACGCTTAAAGGGTTAGTTCGCCCATTTAAGACATGAAGTTGTATGCAATCCTTACCAGCACTATAGTGCATACACACTGACCCACTCTGTGGTCACCTCCCTGGTCAGAGTTCTGGCCGCTGGAAGTTTTTCAAGAAAGTAGTCCTGGTTAGTTTCCGGGGCCTCAAAACTGTGCGTTTTTACGTGAAAAAATTATTTGCGTTTCAAAGCTTGATTAATTTACATCACAAAAGACACTCCAGACAAAATTCATACCTCAGTTTTAATCGGCACTATTTTCTTTCCATTTCTATCAATCCGCGCTGCTGTCAACGTCAACAGTGCCCACGTTCCGATCAGCTGTTCCATAGCGTTTACACAATCGAACGACGTAAAAAGTAGAAAATTAACAATGGTGCGAACTTGTAAATTCCCAGGTTGTGACCACAAAAATGTGCCGGGATCACCGTTCAGATTCCATCGTTTTCCTGTTTCGGATATAGCTATGAGACAGCTTTGGCTGGTTGCCATCGGCTACTCTGCGGGAGCTAAAATATCCAGAATCAAGGATTTTCATGTGTGCAGTGCTCACTTCAGCGACGATTAGTGTTTTTTGTGATGTAAATTAATCAAGCTTTGAAACACAAATAATTTTTTCACATAAAAACGCACAGTTTTGAGGCCCCGGAAACTAACCAGGACTACTTTCTTGAAAAACTTCCAGCAGCCAGAACTCTGACCAGGGAGGTTACCACAGAGTGGGTCAGTGTGTATGCACTATAGTGCTGGTAAGGATTGCATACAACTTCATGTCTTAAATGGGCGAACTAACCCTTTAAGGTCCTTGCACACTGAGTCCGAAATTTTCGATGTGTTTTTTCGTATTTGTAATTCGGTGGCTCTAAATTGTCAAAACACCGTTCAAAATGCTTGCTACGTATGCGAAAAACGTAGAAAATCAAACCAGATCCGTTTTTTTTTAATGACGGATGAAAGTTTCGGAGGCAGTGTGTAAGCGTGACTGACATAACATCAGGTCGTATTTATTTTTTAACGTGCGAAAATTTCTGACATGGACCTTTTCAGAGAGTGCTTAATAAACTGGTTAACTTTATATCTGTAAAACGACTCGATGAGCTGTCATAAAGTGTGCGCTCTCACTTTCATTTCTGCCGTGATCAGTAACATTAGGCCTGTCGCTCCGGAGACTGTAAGCTGGATCACGAACAGTTGTACTGATCCATCCTCGAGTAACAACGAGTAACAACAAAGAGAGTAAATAAAGACTGCAATGATCATTCTTACATCCAACAACAAAACACCTCAATCGCTTTAGAAGACATTCTTGTCTACAGCTGCTCCGGCGTGAAACAATGGCGGAGTGTGTCCAGCTCACTCAGGGCGGGTCTACGCTCAAACTGCAATCCCCCGAATCAATCAACAGTCGTGGGAGGGGCTTGTGCAAAAGTACGTCACACTTCCCCGAATCCGAGAACGGCTTGTTCTGAGACCGTGCTTATGATTTATGGGGATTTAAAAAAAAAAGCACTGGGTGGATTTTTATCATTATAGGGTGGTTGTGTACACACACTGCCAACACACATTTATGTTCAAACGCCATGTAAAGGTGAATTTTGCATAATAGGTGCCCTTTAAGTAACATAGTGATTTAACCAACCAGGCTTTTGAACATCATGTTTAGGTCTAGTGGTACATTCTATGTCTTTCCATCACTAAAAATGTATGTACCCACACGTCTTTTGGAAACAGTGAGAGGATCAGTAAGGGGTTCTATACATTCACTTTATCCCCCTCCTGTAAACAAGGCAGGCAAGTGCTTGCACTAACAGTCATGTCAATTGGCGGGTGCACAGGAGTAGATGGCAAAATAGACAGCCTTGTGTGCATTTGCCTGCCAAAGACAAGCTGAAAGGGTGAAGTACCAGTTGCAGCATGTGTAGTGGCATGGTACACCTGCAAGAGTTCGGTAATAAATTAGGTAATAATAATAATAAATAATTATTAACTCGGTTACCAAAGATTTCCATGGCCAACGTTGCTGGATGGCCATTTGGACAATGTGTTTGAGCACAGGGTCTCTACAGCACTATTAGCTGCAGGGTAGTAAAGAGAAGAACGATGGTGAATGATGAATATTCATTCCTTCCAGAAATGCAACGAAAGCAGCAAACATAAACTGAGCAATGTTATCAAAAACAAAACTCGATGGATTGCCATGGTGGCTGAAGACTGATGACAGAAACAAAACCACAGAATCTGTAGTGACAGTGTGGGTAAAGGAGACCTTAGACCATTTGCTGTAATAATCTGTTAATGTTCTGGAAAACCTGCAATCGGATGCAGCAATTTCATACAGAGACCAGCACAGATTGAAAAGCAGCAGGTGCAATCAGCCGTGAGCCTCGGAAAATTAAGTTGTTCTTAACAGACCGTTCCAGACACATCTTATAGTAAGGCATCAACTCAACGTCCAGTCCACTGTGTGAAGGAGGCTAACCATTAGAAAGATGTGTGCGAAGTTTGGTTAGGACAAGAAGCATCAACATCAGCTGACAGAGAATTACAGGAGGCAGATGGAAAAGCAACAAACTCCTCATCAACATGAGCTGGAGCAACAGCAATATCTGCAGGAGAAGCAGGTAAGGGCAAATGTGACATTTAATCAGCCGTGAACTTCGGAAAACAAAGTTGTCCATAGCAGACACTTTCCTCCCCATGAGTTGTGTCATTCCACAACACAGCAGGAACTTGGTGGTCATGTAGGGAAACATTAACCATTTACCACCAGCACCAGTAACTTCTGGTAATTCAATTTCACACGTGTTTGATTGCGCTGATCTGCACAGAACGTAATGTCCAGTCTTTTTACACTTCCTGCATTTTGCAGCTTTATAGGGATTGTTCAACCAATAATGAAAATAACCCAATGATTTACTCACCCTCAAGCCATTCTAGGTGTATATGACATTCTTCTTTCAGACTAATACAATCGGAGTTATATTCAAAAATGTCCTGGCTCTTTCAAGCTTTATAATGGCAGTGAATTGCCGTTTCAGTTTTGAAGTCCATATGTGCATCTATCCATGATAAAAGTGCTTTCTTACACAAAAGAAGCGATGCGTTTGTGTAAGACAAATATCCCTCGACTAAGAGAACTAGCTTTCCCTGATGACAAAAATCTGTTTTGGAAGCTGGGTTGAAAAAGGTTTAGATTGAATGGGCCATCACTGTTGTTTCAAACTAGACTGAATAATTGCACTGACTAGGCAGCCATTTACAGACCTGAACAGTTTGCTTGAAAGCTTTGTGAGAAATGAACAGGCCCAAACCAAAACGCACAAAGCCCAGGCTTGACAGTTTAACTTTAAATAGCTGCACCTCAAATCTATAAAATCTTTCAACATATAACAAACAGCATTTGTAACAATTTTAAAAGTCTTGTATTTAATTTAACTTCAGTAGCAGAACTGAAGGAGCTAAAAACAACAACAATATTTAATCAAAATCTTAATTAAAAATAGAAAATCCAGTTTACAAGGAAAAATAAGTAGTTTACAATATTTATGTGTAAGAGATTGTCTATTTACAGATGCCATATTTACTAAAACAGACTTCCCCACTAGTTTCCAGTCAACAGAAATTTCATTTCTGAAAATTTAAATCTCTGTTTTGGATATGTAAAATGAATTCACCGAAATATTGAAAATGCCTTATCTGGGAAAACTGGCAAGAAACAGGATTATTTTAGGTCTAAGAAGTGTCACAAGAAGAAATGCTCGAGCCAAGAATTGCGTGCAGTTACAGAATATATGCATCCATGGAGCTTAGTCCTCTACAACTGCTCAAATTGTGCTGAACTAATGTAACAATATCTGTTCGTCTCACAGCAAGGACAAACATATGAGAAGCGAGCTTCACCGGCAATGGTTGGGACAGTTTGACTCCTGCTGTGGTATCTGACGTAATGGGAGAAAGGTAATGGAAGCTCTCTGTGCTTGTCTGTGTATGTACATTATTGGCTTTTAGGAAGCAGAGTGCATGCTGACAGGAACATTAAACACCGCTGGATTGCCACAAATGGACACTAGGGAAAAAATGCACAGACAGCTACAGGGACAATGCATCAAATGTCAAATGAGATCTAAAATCTAAAAGTATTTGATATCAGGCTTCTGTTCCAAATTGTCATTATAATAACATGTTTCTACTTAACCAAAGGCTGATTTTGCCGGTAAGACTAAAACCTGAAAACTATCAGGCTGTTAAAATGGCCACTGAACAATACAAAATCTGACAGAAAATCAACTGATGAAAAAAAAAAAGAAGAATGAATCAATCAATAAATACATTAGCAAGAATACACTTGACGCAAACAGCAACCTTCAAACTTTTTCAACAGCCTTTGCCACAAAAGAAATAAGGACAGAAACAAATTCTGAATTTGATATAACGGCTCTAACTTTCAGACACGTCTTTCTTAAAGGGATAGGTCATCCAAAAAAATACAATTTTGTCATAATTTACTAGCATTTACTACCTCGAGTTGTTCCCTAAGGTTTGGAATGACAAGGTGAATAAATGATGACAAAATATTCATTTTTATAGGAAAAGCCCTTTAAAAATGCATCCAAACCAAACAACTTGTATGATGTCTGATTATGTGAGTGGTATTAAAATCAAAATCAAAACAGAGGATAAAGAAAGACTGATCTGTGGGTCTCCAGATCCAACGAGTGTGACATGGTCATAAGGAATGACATTTCATGATGTGGAGTCCAAACATGATGCTTGTTCACTGTTGTGTTGAAGCACTGACACAATTCATGTGAAAGATACTTTCATCTATTATAGCACTGAATAATGAATACTTGCTGTACTGACCAGTTTTGGAGATAAAAAGCCGCTGTGAAATTAAATATGTGAACATTTGTGATATGTGGATACTCTGTGCAGCACAAAACACAATAGGCTACAATGCTGCTTAGCTAATCAACGCAACACTCTAATAAACAAAAACACAGTATGCACAGAGCATACACATACTCATGAACAAAGAATTTTCTCACCTCATCTGCCATCTTGAAAGTACAGTATTTGTCCCCTGAGGTTTTGCATTCTGGGACTGCCTCCTTCTCAAAGTATACAATACTGCCTGAAAATTGGGCTAGAATTAGGCACCTTTAAGGGATAGTTCACCCAAAAATTTCAATTCTATCATCATTTATTCACCCTCAATTTGTTACAAACCTGTATGGGTTTCTTTCTTCTATTGAACACAAAAGAAGATATTTTGAAGAATGTTGATATCCAAGCAGTTGACGGTAAACAGACTTTCATAGTAGGAAAAGAATACTATGGAAGTCAATGGCTACTGTCAACTGTCTGTTTAACAACATTCTTCAACATATTTTGTGTTCAACAGAAGAAAAACTCATAGAGGTTTGGGACAACTTAAGGGTGAGTAAATTAAGACAATTCTCATTTTTGGTTGAACTATCCCTTTAAGACAGGGCTTTTTTAATTTGGAGTTAGGGGGGCCCTGCTTTAGGCAGCATAACTAGAGAGTGTGATGGGAGAGACCGAGTATGGGCTAAAGCTCTGCAGTGCTGTCAGTGCATATGCAGCAGGAAGTGCTCATGTGCAGTTGTTGAGTTATAGTGATGACATGGCTCCTGCGCATCAGCATCAATACCAGTCTTTGGTTACTGCACTGGACTGTGGGGGCGGCTGAGGTGACGACTGAGGAGGCGTAAGATATAATAACTACTTAATGCAAACAATTCTTAGGACACAACAATTATAATGGAACAGAAGGCTTGTAATATTGTTGCATTGCTTGTTTTCCATGTATAATTGATTAAAAAACTGAATAACAGATTTTTCATATGCTTCAAATTGGAACTATCATTTTCAATCAACTGACAAAAAACAAGGTAAACCTGAACCACCTTCAATTGAAAACTGATAATAATAATAACAATAATATAATTTTACAGTAAAATTACAATACTAATATTTAATACATATTAATATATTTAATAATATAATATATATCATCAGTTACTTAGCTTTCGAATGTTAAACCAGAGGTGCGCAAAATCACACGAGCCAACTCACCACATATAATATTATATTTCAGCATAAACATACATTGCTAGACAGGTACTGAACATAATCTAGCTAACATTTATAATTCATTTACAGCTGAAATATTGCATGTACACATCACAGTCAAAGTATTGTCTGCTTGTACGTGACAGATGTTTTGAAAAACAAACAAACTGTTATTTAATTGTATTTCATCATAAACATACATAGCTAGACAGGTACTGAACATAATCTAGCTAACATTTATAACTATTTTTCGGCCAAAGTATTTATGATAATGTACTTTCAATACCATTCAAAAAAAGAATGTCAAAATATCTGTTGTTTGTTGTTCATAAATACCAGTGCTGACGTTGTAAAAAGAGGATGTTGTCATGTCCCAATGTGTAGTAGCTAAGCCAGGGTCCTTTCTGTCCTTACTAGTGCCCAAATTAGTGTACATGATATACTGATTCACGATCTAGGGAGCTGATTGAGATGCACCAACTCAGTTCATGGAGCTCTCATAATGAGCTGATGATCTGAACCAGGTGTGTTAAAGGTGGGATCAGTAGTTTTTGAAAAACACTTTTGGTAATGTTGATATTTGAAATCACCAAAACAAACACGCCCCTACCCCAAAAGGATCTCGCCCCTAATTTGATAGCTCCACCCCACACTTACGTACGCAACCGTAACCCAGGCAACGACTATGGCGGAATCTGCTGTACCTGCCGACCAAGGGTATGATGTCATCAATAAGGGAAAGCAATGTGTTACTATGGTAATCCATGTCGAATGTGTTTTGGTAGTAATGTGTGTTTTAACGCGTCAATGGTTCAGCTCCGTTTCACGTGGAAGACGACGCTCAACAACACCCATCCCAAAAACACAAAGTTATCATGATCAACTCAACTTTTTATCTGCCATCTCTCTTTCTGTAATCGTTCGACTAATGTCTGTGTGTAGCGCTCTCTCCTCCCCATCATTAGTAGACACGTCCCTTACTGCTGATTGGTTACAAGTGTGTTTTGGTACTTGGTCTGACACAGTTTTTAAAGGGGTGGTAAAGTATGATTTCACTTTTCCAACTTTAGTTAGTGTGTAATGTTGCTGTTTGAGCATAAACAACATCTGCAAAGTTACAACGCTCAAAGTTCAAAGCAAAGGGAGATATTTGCTTTTAAAGAAATCGTTTTTTTAAGGACTACAACAAACGGCTGGTAGGGACTACACAACATTCCTCCGGGTTTAGTGACATCAGCAAGTCTAAAATGT
The DNA here is from genome assembly GCF_949152265.1 of Phoxinus phoxinus. Taxonomy (NCBI): domain Eukaryota; kingdom Metazoa; phylum Chordata; class Actinopteri; order Cypriniformes; family Leuciscidae; genus Phoxinus; species Phoxinus phoxinus. The sequence goes on along the minus strand of NC_136878.1, from coordinate 19,078,998 downwards.
ACATAAACCCCGCCCCCGGGAACACGCAGTTGAGGGAACAAGTCAAATATTTGTATTTGTAATATTTGTATAGTATTTTGTCACAGAAGTGAGTCAGCTCAAACTTTAGCATCCATCTTTTCACATGCAATCGAAAGTCACTCTGTGTGCATCTCACAACAGTTCCTATACGAGCGATTTAGATTACCATGACAGAATATGCTAATTGAAGATAGTTAACGCCACATCAGCAACATAAATTCATCAACTAACCTTTCAGAGACGTCCTGTTGCATTCTACATGTTGTCTCTCCATCTTTGTCTGACTCCGTTTTGACATTAAAGACAGAACAGTTTCTGTCATTTTAGGCCTTGTCCACACGAACACGGGTATTTTTATAACCGTGACTTTTTTTACGCGGTTCGCCTGTTCGTCCACACGGAAACGCAGTATCAGGTCACTGAAACCGAACATTTTTGAAAACCCCTGCCAGGGTGAGGATTTTCAGAAACGCCGGTTGCAGTGTTGTCGTGTAGACAGTAAAACCGGAGTTTTTGCCTTGCGACGTCAAAGTGCGCGCCGTTATCCGCTGTGTTTGACGTCAGATTGTGCGTCGCTGACGGCTTCTGATTGGCCAACGTGGCTTTACGGTTAGGGTTATATCGCCGACTGCTGGTGTGGAATGCTCTTGACGGCGCTTGATAGCGTGTTTTTGCGTTTTCATGTAGACGGAGATTTTTTCAAAAACGCAGGAGGAAAAACTCCGGTTATAAAAATACCCGTGTCCGTGTGGACATGGCCTTAGTGTGTCTGCATGAGGTAATAGCAGCTGCTAACACACACATGAGCTCTTGAAACCCCGCCCTCTGCAGCAGCTCATTTGCATTTAAAGGGCCAGACACAAAACGGTGCGTTTTTGCAAATCCTCAAAAACATGCTATATAAAAATATCTGTGGGGTATTTTGTGCTAAAACTTCACATACACACATCTGGGGACATCAGAAATTTATTTTACATCTTGTGAAAATGGAATTTTACCACCCCTTTAAGTGTTTTTCAAAAACTACTGATCCCATCTTTAACTAAAGAAGACATACAAAATGTGCAAAGTGAATGGTCCCCAAAAGTGGAGTTCAGAACTACTGCGTTTATAAACCATTCAGCTTTTATTTTCAGCTCTTAAAGCTTTTGCAGACCTTAAAGCTTCTTTGTTTTCAATAGATTTATAAATGTTTCTCATTACAAATCTGCAAAAATGGTAAGTCATATTGCATATAACAAATTACTCAAATTCACAACGCTTGTAGAGATGGAGTTCATGTGGATTAGCATTTACTGTGAACCGAGATGCTCGGAGACACTGGCTCATGAGCTTCTCGCATGTAAAAGAACACAATGCCGCATTTCACTCCGAAACAAGCAGTGTCAGACTAAGTAAATCGCAGAATTTGCGATTTGATAATCACACCAACTGGCAAGTAACATTGTTTCATATACTAGTCAATGACTGTTTGGATCACAATTTTCAATTGTGGACCCTGGCTGAGATGCTAAGAGTGTCCCACACACAGCCGTTAGCTGGCACTGATAGCTTTTGCAATGCTGTTTGAAGCAAGCCATGCATGAAATAAACATATTTGAGAACAGATATTTTGCTGTTTGTTAAGTAATTGTTTAAGACGATTTCGCAATTCATGTGGGTTATACCTGCCGCAATTCACGTGGGCCATAACTTCTGAACAAAGGTAGATTGACAGCACATAATCTGATCTGATCATCATCTGTTTTCAGACAATCTTCAAATGTCCGATTGCGCAGAAAATTACTTTACTTTAATGTATAATGTTTTTCGATTTCCGAGTACAATTTTGTTGGAGAGTTTCAAATTGACCTGTGTTGGATTCAATACAATTCCCCAAAAATCACACTATGAAAAACATCTATGAAAAGAATCAGGTACAAACAGTAAACTTGTAATATCATTGCTTTTCACACATCACAAAAACAATTAAAATAAATAGAACTTATGATGTATAAAAATGTTTTAACCACAATTTTTTTTAAACTGTTACCTTTGGGACATTTGCCACGACATTTTATCTTACAATAATATCTTAGTTTAAACCTAAAGTATATACCTTTCCATATTTGGCGTCTCATTTTCTATAAAAATGACAGAGCAATAGATAGATAGCAATAGATTCTCCATTTGTGATGCATCGTTGTACTATAATGTACACCCAGATTCCCTCTGTATGTTTGTATGTGTTTGTTAGAGGTTGAATTCAAATAAAATATGACCATACTGCACAAACTACTTCTGAATAGGATGTCTGCTTTCACATCACTCAAACCATAATGGAGCCTAGATGTCATCTAGTGGAAAATGTTGGTACTGTGCCCAAATAAAATATTACTGATAGCTCATTTTTTGAGTAAAATTTGGAAAACAACTTGTTCAGTTTTACGGCTTAAAATGTATATTTTGTATAAAATATAACAAAATATATTTTGACATTTTCATAAACTAAAACTTGAATAACTATTTTTAAAATTTCACTTTTATATATCTATTTACTTCTGCAATAAAGAAGTGTCTCCTTTAAAAGAAACAAGACTTAAGTTTGTGGTCCAAAGTATTCAGCATTTATAATAATTTAGGTTGCAAATGTAATTTTCAGGTCTATGCTCAAAAAGCGGAACTAACTTAACAGGTTAATAGTTAACAAGTTAACAACACAACAACTTGAAACCAATTTTTTTTTTTCATTTTGGGTCTGTACAGTTACCTTGGAACATAAAATTATGCAGGTCAAATTGACCCGCGAACATCAAAATCGTAAAAAAGAAAAAATGTACAACACTGATGTGTTGTAATGCTGTGTGACATTCCACAACACATCAGTGTATCCTCACTTTGCATTCATGTTTGTTACCCTAAATGTGGAAAAGTCACAAAAATTCAAAAAGAAAAAAAGATAGACTGAAAAGTTGCCTTTAAACGTAAACATATCCGGGTAAAATTGACCAACGAATTACAAAACCATAATAGAAATTGTGTGTGTACATTTCAAAACACAGAGTATCCTCACTTTACATGCATGTTCATGATGGTAAATGAGAAAAAGTCACAAAATGTCAGGAAAAAGAAAATTGTAGGTTAACCAGAATTTCCGACAACTCAAAAATCAAAATGGGTCAAATTGATACAAGGGTTCAATCAGCTGAAACCATTGATTAGCCGATACATTTTACTAGTTCAAACCCGGCAAGAGGCGATGTATGAACTATTACAATTAATCTTGCACTTAATCTCAATTTGCTCCATGGGTTTGGGGGTTTATCGCTGTAATAAATGTACTTGGAGGAAAGCGCCATCTAAATGACTAATTAAATAATTAACATGAATGTTCTAGAGACTGAGGTTCAGCAAGAGGTTATTTTACTACTTCTGTTGTGTGCATGTGGTGGCTCACCTGACTGTGGGTGGCAGTAGCTGCTATGATTATTGCATCGGCAAGGTTGGCACCCCGTGCTGCTGAAGTTCGAGAAGCCTGGCCGGCAGTCGTCACACTTGTCCCCATGCACTCCCATCTTGCAGATGCACATGCCTGAACTGCCAGAAAAGTAAAGATAAACATTTTTGGAGTTGAGTTATAAAGGCACAAAATGAAAGACCAATTGTTCTTACAGGACAGAACAGAATCCTTCAAAAGCCAGACATAGAGAGGTTAAAACCTCTGTCCACATCAAACACCAGGTTTTCTCTGAACTGCCAGAATTGCTGCTCCTTCCCATCCATCACATTTTAACAGAACCACACCATAAAAGCTGAAGCAACATCTATTTGAGATAATGCTGTAAACTAGAGGTGTAATCATACATTGATATGCATTGATGTTTGATAGAAATCCAATTAATCAATTATAGTATTATTCAGGCATGCATAATATAAAATGACCAAGGTTTGGACCAAACAAATACATTGCATTGGATTTAGCAGCAGGTAGGAAACACCATGGTTTGTGTTTCAGTTTCTTTCCTGCCCTGGGTTACATAAAAAAATATTACACACAGGTAAATTAGTCATTAGTGGTTTTGCGTGTAATGAAATCTCCTTGAACTACAGTACTTGGCAGAGAAACAGAGTGGGGTAAATATGCTCTACATGAGAAATTAAAGTGTAACAATAGCAGAGTGCTTAAAATGAAAAGGAACAGAAACTGCAGAAATGAGAAAACTTCTGATTATACTATTACACACTTCAGTCTTTTTGAAGAGCAAATGAGAAACGCAGAAGGATGATTTCTTCTGGGAGAGGCTTGTGAAATCTATGAGACATATCTGCAATTATTTAAACACGCACGCACGCACGCACGCACGCACGCAACGCACGCACACACACACACACACACACAACACACTACTGCTCCAACACTTGTTTCAATAGGATACAGAATATTTAAATAATTCAGCCAAACCTATAAGCCTGTGTTTCATGAAATATATTTTTTTGGAAACATTTTACTTGCTCATTTATTTATGTGATGGGGCAAGTAAATAAAAGTAAATAAAAATAAATAAGGATTGCTCACAGACAACAGTAGTATGAGTTTTAATTAGAGCATCATGAAGTGTTATGTCTGTACATAATGAAGCATGATGTAAGCACGTTGTGAAGTTGATGTAGAAGCACAGAAGACCGCACTGACATCACGCGTCGCAATGTGCTGACCCACTGGGGTCTTATGGGTTTACGTCGTATTTGTTTTTGCATGGTTTTTGAAGTGGTCAACTTTGAGAACTAATCTTTGTTTGTGTTTCCACAGAAGAAAGAAAGTCATATAGATCTGAGGAATTTTGCAATTTCTTAATGGAATATTCCTTATAAGTCTAACTCACCAGTCTAACCTACACACAAATCCACACACACACACGCCTAAAATCTTGCCTCTTCACACCACGTATGCATTGTTTGCTGAAACATACAAATGCAGTCATTCGTAAAAAAAACCTTTAACATGGACATTTAAGAATGAAAACCCTTGAGTGTGATTAAGCAAGCATCATTCACTGTGCCAAGGAAGAGCATCTCAAAGACCTTTCAGTCTGTTTGAGCTATAAGCTGACACCATGATCCTCCACAGCTCAAGTCAATAACTTTGATGTTTGGCCTCAGTCACGTCTAGAGAGAACTGAGCTATGATTGTATCCCATCCACCGTCTATGAAGTGTACACACACACAGAGAGAGAGAGAGAGAGAGAGAGAGAGAGAGAGAGAAGAGAGAGAGAGAGAGAGAGAGAGGAGAGAGAGAGAGAGAGAGAGAGAGAGAGAGAGAGAGAGAGAGAGAGAAGAGAGAGAGAGAGAGAGAGAGAGAGGGAGAGAGAGAGAGAGAGAGAGATTATTAAAGAATAACACAAGCCCTTTTAACAAGTAGGCCTATCAATAATTATGTATTTGTTATATTATCTGCAATAATAAAACTTACGAAAACCTGTGCAGCAGGACTATCAAATGATTTATAAATTGATTGATTATACTGATTATAGTGATGCTTCTGGCATGGGCTGGTTTATGTCCTGTTAATTTCAATGGATTTAATCTAAAAGTGAGGAATCTAAATGAGGAGAGCAATGTGTCAACTTCTCTTTCAGTAAATGCGTTAGGGGTAGGAGCATCTGCTCTGCTTGGCCAAAAAATGGAAACCCACTTGGAAGCAGTCATTATTTCTGCAATGAATTAGTGCACACTTATGTTTTAGGCCTTTTAAAGCTACACAAATGAGATGTTCCTACTGATCCACAAAAGAAAACATTAAAAATGCAGAATCCCATAATCCAGAACTACACTTGTCGCAAACCTTAAGCTCTAAAAAACTTGTGAGAATAACACTAGCTGACTTTGCCCTGAGGGTGTACGAATGTGGAGGTTTCCATGGCAACAACACCTCAGATCATAAGTACCCCACTGAGATTAAACTGAAAGTCTATTACAGTATAATTACAAGGGCAACAATCTCACACAAAAGACAAGCATTAAATATGCTGTGGAAGCAAATTTACAACCTTTCGTAAATCATGCAGCCTTTGCACTTGTCAAGATTAATTAATGAATCGTTTTAGCAATTTGTAGAAATGCTGATGGCACAGCATGGTTTATACCCACCAGCAGTGACATTATTTGTAAATGGTGATATGGTCACACTATTATTGTGTATAGTAATACTCATGTCGGGTTATTTAGCTCTTTGCTGTTTTAAACGAAATCCATTTGTGCAAGGCTAGTTAGTTAGTAGCTGGCATTAATGCACACTATCTAGGGAACTCTGGCAGTCACTGCTTTTGTACTTGGCTACTTCCTTCCGGACTATTTAAGGGCAGAGCGGTTTGAGGCCTGGGTGGTTTGGAACCTCTAATGTATAACCCAGTTTTATTGCGGTAGTGGGTTATGCTGATCTCAGAATTATATGGTCAGACCCAAAGGTTTTCAGAGCAGTTAAACAACCTTCTGAAAGCTCTTGCCGTCCTATGCTTCAATGGTGCTAAAGCAGACTGTCATGTTCAGTTGAGGAACACAGAGTCCAGTTCATCCTTGTCAGGCATGCCATGTAGGAAAAAACCTTTTAAGCCTTACTGAGTATGTTTTCATGGCAGCCTCTAAATTTTTGTTATTTTCATAAATCTACATTTTTATTCAAAGTGGCTTACAGTGTAATTAATGTACACTACATTTCAAAAGTTTGGGGTCAATAAGAATTTTTTTTGTGTGTGAAAGGAATTAAATGGATTAAAAATGACTTTTACATTGTCACAAAGAACATCTTAAGCAGCACAATCATTTTCAACATTGATAATGTCGTTTTTTTAAAGTTTTTTTAACCAAATGAACATATTAGAATGATTTCTGAAGGATCATGTAACACTGAAGACTGAAGACAGGAGGCATGCCTGCTGACATTTTATCTTTGCCATCACGGTAATAAATTAAAATTTAAAATATACAGTAAAATATTCACAATATTACTGTTACAGTATAATTACAATATTATATTTTTGATCAAATAAATGCAGCCTTTGTGGTCAGAGACTTCTTTCAAAAACAATAAAAATTTGTATGACCCCAAACTTTTGAACAGTAGTGTGTACATTCATTATGACTATTGGTGTGTGGGATTCAAGTCTATGATGTTGGCATTGACAAAACCAGCTGAACAAGAACTATTCAAAGAAAGAAAAAGAGACAGGCAATTAAAAACTAAAATAAATGAATGAATATAAAATGGAGTGCAAATGCATTACCACCACAAAACTCCTAATAGCAGCACCTGCTGCAGATGTCATGGATTTCAGTCTTTCTGTCTCTCTCTCTCACACACTCTGTTATTTTCAGTTAAATAGGCACACTTCCCCAGGGTCATTACAGGCAGCCCATAAATGAGCTGGTGCCATATTTTGGTATCTCCTGGTCTACATCCACTCAAATTCAAACACTCAAACTATTTCTATCCATTTAAAAATGATAAAATTGTAAAGCAAATGGTTCACTATATTACTTCGATTCGGTTATTGAATGTGGTCTCTTTCTTTACTATCATTGTAGCACTGAATACCGATGTCACCATCCTGCCACAATCTCTTCCAAAAATAGTTTGAGTTCTTGAGAATAATAACCCAGAGAAACAGAAAGTTAGTAACCGTGCAATGACGGACAACAGTGAGGAATGATGTGCATCTGTAACGTGTATCCGTTTTAATTTTCACTGTGTTCTGTTCCTGTTTTGTTAGTTCTCCAGTTAGTTTCACTGGTCGTTAATCAGTTCCCACACCTGTTCCGTTTTATACTTGATTACACTCCCCATGTGTAAGCCCTGTGTTTTGTTCAGGTCCGTTAATGTGGTTTGTTGTCATGTTATTCTCCTGCAATCTCCTTCGTCGTGCATGTCCAATACAACCAATGTGACCGAATATGGGACCCAGATTGTATTTATTTTTTAGGGATACCAGTGGAGTCCATTATGATAAAATAGCATAAGATTTAAAAATGCCTGTTTACACAGTGAAAAAGCTGATTGGGTGGAGGGCAGTGGGAGGGCTGACTGAACAAAGCCACACTGTGCTTGGAGCAGAGCTGGAGACTGTTAATAACCCCTTCAGCCTACAGACCAGAGCTGGTGAGAGTGAACACAGAGAGCTAACGAGGAGAAAGACCAAAAAGAAGAAAATTACAGAAAGGAGGTGATTAGTAAGAGTATATAATCGATTGATAAACATACTAAATCATGCTTTTAATTACTATCTAAAAATGCAAAGAAGTTTCTGTGAGGGTTATAGGATTAGTGTTGGGGCGCATTGTCTATGGAGCTTTGCCAGACCTTAACTCAGTTACAACAGAGTGGTCTGGGTTTTCCCAGGCTAGTATAAAAGCATTAATTTCTTTATACACACCATAGTGAAATTCTTTTTTGTATTTCATACTAAGTACAATCCATTAACATATTTACTGACATAATGCCTGAGACTTACTGATATAAATATTATAATATAACTTTATTTGGAGTACTACTTATTCCACAATGCACATTTCTTAATATAAAGCCAAAAATGTGTTTTATTATTAATACAGATAGTATGATCTTTTTATAATATCAGTCTTTAAAAATGCAAGATATTTAAAGTGTACCTTAAGTATACTTGCAACAGTTCCACTTTAGCATAATCAAATATACTTGAGTATATCTTTAGTTGAACTTCAGCACTATTTTCGGATAACTAAAGTGCATTAAGTACAAAATTAGTTGTTTCAATTTAGCAGACTTTAAGTATATCAATTTAGTAAACCATTAAGTACATAATATGTAAATGTATTTGTTGTATACTTAGCATTAAATTATTGTATTTCAAATACATTTTGGTATATTTCTTTTTCACTAGGGACACAAAAATTGCAAGTTGACTTGACAGGATCACAGTAGTGACAATGTAAAAATTTCTTCTTGAAGAACTTTGTATTGAAATTTCCATTTTAATATTCGCCCTCACCTGGAGGCACGCTCAATGAGGAGACCTTTATTTGAATGTTTAATTTAGGTGAGATTAAAGTCTGCTCTGCATTAATGCCACAGTGGTCAACTCCTTGAGGTTCATGCTGATTCGAGGGGTGGCAGCTCTTCATAAAGCGGAGCAGGACAGTACGTGAATGAGCTGGATCTGATCCAATTTATCTGTGCAAACCCCACAGACGGGATTAGCGCTTACACTCCCCTTACAGTTCTCTAATGCCTGGCGAGACATCAGAGCAACTTCAATCCTGTCACATCGAGGAACCATCAAGACTTGAGCAGTTAAACACTTCTGCTCCCACCCATAGCCATGTTAAGTCTGATTTCTACAAAAGTGAACCGACGAAGCATTTAACCGTGTCTGATGAGCAATTCTTTTTCCTCCCTATCAAAAATAAACCCTTCCATTGCGCAGATCTTATTTTTCCTTTGGCAAGCATTACGGTTTTGCCTGGCTTTTGATTAGGCCACGCAGCAGGCTAAACTAATCCTCCTCACAGGCAAGAGATATCAGAAGCCAAGTCATTTCAACTTATCCAAATAAAAACAGAAATGGAAAAGGGCGAATGGAAAAAGGAAAGTAGTAATCCCATGCTCTATAGTAAAGAGTGTTCTAAGGGTGTGTTATAGCTTTGTTTAGTTAAGCTCACACTGCTGGGTGTTAGTGTCTTCACACTTCTGGTCTGATGGGAATGAAATCCTCCGTAACAAGATTAGTGAGAAGCATAACAGGGCTCTACCACCAATGTGTGTGGAAGTGGTAGACTGATATGGTCGCTACATAATTCCCATACATTCCATTTTGTTTTAATATACATTGCAGCCTCTTGCGATAACGATATATCTCACGATATATAAATTATAATAAAACCATTTCAGAACAGGTTATACAGACCCTAAGGAAAGCCAAACAACTTCTAAATGTGTTTTTTTTTTAAAGAAAGAAAGAAACAGTGTATGTAGTTTTGAGAACATTTATTGTGCAAAACTGTAATTATACAACATGTTGCAGATAAATAAAATTCAAGTACACTAGACTTTAAGTAGCCCTAATGTTTATATTATGGTTAGAAGCTTATGAAACCCCAAATTCAAAATCATAATGCTGTAAGCCATTATCATCAAAATGATAAAAAAATAAAGGCTTGTAATATCTCACTTTGCGTGTAAGGAGTATATATAATATATTAGTTTCACCTGTTACTTTTGCATGATATTCAAATTTTTCGAGTGTCTCCTGTTATACGTCAACTAAAGAAAATACTTCAAGTATAAAAGTTTATTTACAGTAGTACCATGCCATAGACAGTAAAAAGTGCAGAACAGTGCAGAAGGCACTCGAAATCAAATGTAGTTTTAGTTTGGCTATTTTTTTAAAGGACACAAAAGATGCAAAGAGCAGAAAAACTGATGTCTTCTCAGTTAAAAAGCAACAACAACAAATCTTAAAATCGGGCACACACAGAGATTTTGTGTTTACACCACTATTTTGTGAATACGCACTGGTATTCAGTGACATGTTTCGTTTTGAGGTGGTAGAACAGATTAGTCGTGTGTGTTACCGAACTGTTGCCCCACACACTCTGTATAGTTTGCTGCTGCTCGTCTGACGGCTTAAATCCGAACCAAGTCCAAATAATGGATGTTGCACCGATCTTTTTCACCAGCTCCTCCGTTTCGCTTTCAGCCATGTTTACTATGATGACGTTGATGAATATGATGCGTTTCAGCCGGTTGCAGCTCGTGGCTCTAAATTTCGCGGGTAGATTGCGTCATCAACATGCATTATCGCGATAGAATTATGCAATAGAATTAAAATCTCTATCGTAGGCCAATTTTGTATCGTTTATATTGCATATCGTTTATATCGCCCATTACTAATGTTGCTGTAGCTATACACGATTTAGCGTCAACATTTCTCGCTCGTTTTGACAACTAACCTATGCCACTCCAACACCATACATCCGTCAAAATAGCCGGAGAAACTTTACTGTATTTATGGATTTAACAAGACACACGCGGCAAGTGAGGCATGTATGTAATTTCCCATGAAAACCATCCCATCAGGTCTAAAATACTGTAAACAGTTATAGCAGGCTTATACCATAGTGAATCAGGGTAAGACAAAAACATGTTTTGGCAGAAGGATCGGTGATATAATTTATTTAAATGTTGCTAATTTGAACAAAAAGTTACATAGTGTACCTTTTAAGTGAATATTCTAAAAAATAAAGTGTTTTTAATTTTTGTGCTATTTTGTGTACCTCTCAACTAGTTTTATGTACACTACTAGTAAAACGTTAGCAGCCCGGCCTATATATTGGTCTATAATTAGTGTGTGGAGATTCTTTGAAATATTTGCAGGGGAAGCTTTAATTTTCCCTAAAAATTCATGCTGCATTATCTATTGAAATACAGGGTGTAAATGTATATATGACATTTCCTAGTGGGCAGGTCCACTCGTAGTATTAACACCACATGTATATATAGCATAAATAAGCATTTAAGCTGGCGATTTAGGCAACATTCTTTAGAACAGCACTAGGTGTAGCCCCCACAGCTCTCAGACTACAGGTAACGTGCTTATCGCACATTCACAGTAGTTTTATGCCCCACACATTCACAGCAGATGATGACCCACTCAAAGGTCTGCACACCCCTCTCATTAGCTAGGCTATCTTTCCATCCACCTATTTTTATGTGCATTTTCATCATTCACATAAAGAAATGCCATGGAATGGATGGAAACGCCAAAATGCACATAACTTCTAAAAATGAGGTAAGAAAACATGCAGATAAACTACGAATAAATTCCTCGATGCGAATCAAAAAAGACATGTGGCTTTGGGGTGGGAAGGCATAACTGGACCAACCAGCAGACTGATCTCGTTGCACAGCATCTGAAATGCTGTTTTGGTTGTTTCTGAAACGCCTGAGCAAAGACTGTCGTCAAAGTGGTTCAGTAGAATTACCTCCCAGAACTCTTACTCGACTGCATTCCCAAACAGCAGGCATCCGCCTCCGAAAGCGTTTCGTCTGTGCGCTCTGAAACGCAATACATTTGATATATTATGAAATTATTACATACAATGGCTTCTCCTACTGCAGCAAGTTCCATTTTCTTGGTGATATTTAGGGTGTATTCACACCAGGAAAGTCCACTAGGTCACTTGCTTTGGTCCAGACCAAATACAATGTTGATTTTTGATTGTTTAGTGTGGTTCACTTTCACACTGCCCTTTTTGCAAGTGAACCAACATTTGTAAACAAAACCACACGTGTGCTAAGGTCATCCATTGACCTTGCGGACGGTTGTTTGGTCCGCACCAGAGTGCGAATGCTGTGTTCACACCTGCCCAAAAGATCCACACCAAGGGGGGGAAACAAACTCGAGTTTGATTCAATCGAACCAAACAAGACAGGTGTGAATTCCCCCTTAGTTTATCAGGAAGTGAGTGACATTTTGTTTTCTTCGGCTCACTGGATGGAAACTGTGCTTTATTTGCAAATGTTTTATGCCATATTCCAATTTTGCATATAAGTTAAATTCGCAACTTTGGATGGAAACATAGCTACTGAAAACACATTGTGTCCTAGAAGGTACCTTTTTCCAAGCAGGTCCCTGTGCCAAATTCTGCCAATACTTATGCCACCTGGAGGTGTAAAGATATTCAAAACCAATGCAGATAGTTTAGAGAAAAGTGTGATTTAAGCTCACGTTTCCATGGTTTTCCCCTAAACATTTTATATAATAGATATTTCAAAATACAGTGAAATAGAACACCAAGCATTAAATGCTTAATTAATTAATTATGGGGAAATTATATGATATGGGTTGTGATGAGTCAGCACAGGTTATTTCACCATTCTCCGGACACTGCCCTTTTTGCACTAACTGAAAGCCTGATTCATTTAGTCAAGTCCTGACCAGAACTGTTATTTCACAGACTGGTCTCAGATCAGCAACAAAACCAATATCAACAACAGAGCATGCTCATATAGTTAGCCAGCTTTAGGCCGTGTGTCCACCAAATCGTTTTTTTCAAGTGTTTTCAATGGGAGCGCCGCGTTTTTAAAACGCCATGAGCGTACGAGGCGCTGAGCGTCTTTTTCACGCTGAAGCGCTGAGCGTTTTTTACTGGTCGCCGAGAGTTGAAGAATTTTCAACTTTGGGTAAAACGCAGCGCTCATCACTGTCACTTTTCACCCAACCGTCCAATCACAGTGGAGGAGGGGCGGGACTAATACCACACCGACCAAAGAATATTCTGTATCATAGCAACGAAGCGTCTCAACTGGAAAAAAAAACTGCGAAGCCACACTGTTTTCAGCTGGCTAAAAACGCTTTGGTGGACACACGGCCTTAGGGTTTTCAAAATGATTGACAGACCAGCAGGAACTGTGTCAATATCATTTGAATAATTAAATAGTTCAATCTTATTTCATGCACCCACAAGATCAAATATTGGTCTGCATATGAGATGTGAGGGAACAGAAAGCCTCAAGCACCCCATCATATTAGTACCGCTGATTTCACACCAGCGTCAATTTCACTGGCTTTGGCACAACAATATCACTGTTTAATCAGTCCAACACCTCAAACAGTTACATTTTTATATACACAAAAAATATGGTTCTTTAAAAGGTACTTTACAAGTAGTAACGGTTCTATTTAGAACCGTAGCGTCCTGAAGAACCCTTTTTATGCTGAAATGGTTCTTTGTGTTAGAGTTTAGGGTTCTTTACTCCCGCCTTTTTGTTTTTCAAATCTGTATCTGTCAAAGCCTACTCATTACTGATTTTCTGGAGCTCAGCTGTACAATATATACAGAGATTATCAACATACTCTCAACAGGTAAATGATTTCTTTCTTAAAATGTCTATAAATTATAACTTTAAAAATAGTAACTGGTTTCCTACCAATCATGTATTTTTCTCTTTTGTTTAACTGAACATGTAGCCTAAGTGTGAGCAGCTCTGTTCACTTAAAGATAGGCTACTCATTATCTCTTCTCCACAAAGTAGGTAGGCTAACAGAGATATGGAATTATTACATTATGCCTAATCATGCCCAATTACAAAAAAAAATATTAAAGCTATCCCATGACTTTATAGACCTTATGCGCCAGAGAAACAAGGGCGCAGCCATCTTTAGAATATTGTCTTTGAACTTCCGTTTTGCGGTCGCTCTGTGTATTTCAATGGGATCGCTGTCCAGGAGTAACTAGCTTTTAAAGTGGATTTACTTAATGTAAAGTTATCATGAGGATTGTAATGTTAGAAGCAGATGTCTTAACAAATGTCAGTAGACCGGGGCGATTTTAAAACGAGCCGTTCATTCATAAATACACAAGATCGCTGTGAATTTTTTTTAACACGTTAAAGGGCTCATACTGTCCATTAAAATATATATATATATATATATTAATAAATAATATTAATAATAGAAGTATTAATAATATGAAGATACAAATTTTGATGAAAATATATGGTTGAAAAGGTTATTTATATCACCATTAAGTAAGGAATAATTGATGACATGTCGTTGAATTATTAGAAATATAATGCACACCCGAGGTGGTAATGCAGTCACAAGGCGAAGCGGTCAAGCGGAGCATTATTTTTCTAATAATTCAACGGCCCGGAGTCAATTATTCCGCTCATACTACAGTTACCACACCTAGAAACATTGTTCAGATGATGTATTTCAAAACGCTCTTTTATGTTTGACTAATTTCTTACGCATCTAAACGTAATTTTAGAGTTAGTAACGGAGGTTTGAGCCACTGATAGCAGACACACATAACGACTAGCTGACACATTCTAAGACGGGCTGTTTCAATCGACTGCAGCAGATTTTAAACACCAACTGTGAACACAAACTGAACGCGCTGAACACGCGTTTAGGCATGATCTGGCATTAGTATCAAATTACATTCATAACTGGCCTTACAGTAAGTCTGTCCCCGTCTTTATGCAATTATTAGAGAGAGAGAGAGAGAGAGAGAGAGAGAGAGAGAGAGAGAGAGAGAGAGAGAGAGATTATAAATGAAAAACAAAGCCCTTTAAACAAGTAGGCCTATCAATAATATTTATTTGTTATATTATCTGCAACAATTGCGAAAACACGTGCAGCAGGACTATGAAATTATTTGTACATTCTGTGTTTATTTTCTATTCATTATAGGACTATATAGCCTACTATATTTATTAAAATTAAACTGCATGTTTCCATTGATTGTTAAGTTAGACATTGAAAATTGCAGATCAAGCGCATGGGGCTGCATGTTTTTTTATTGTTATAAATTGTATCCTATTTTCCGTTAACAGTCAACTACGCGAAGTGATATGTAACTAATGCGGTCAAAAATCTGCCTGGAACTACTTTAGCCGTGTGTTTCCCTGAAAATAATTGTACACCTTATAACGTTGTAAACCAATCAGATTCAAGCACTCAATGGCCCTGTAGTATAAGGTCTTATATAGCACTTTCAACGCATGGTTCTTTATGGAACTTTATAAAAGGGTTCTATTTAGGACCAAGAAGGGTGCTGCTATTGTTACAAGCCAAAGAACCCTAATTTGGTACTGTTTAGAACCATTTTTTTAAAGAGTGTAGCTAGAGGTCACAACAAATCTCCTAAATGTAAGGTCTGTCTTATGTCAGCGTGTAGTGAGGAGGACACAAACTGACTTCTCTGTAATTAAATAAATACATGCTCTCCATGTAATCAGTAATTAACTTGCTCCATTTACAAGGAGTTAAACAACGTGCTGCTCTTGGTGTTAAAGCTCTTGAATGTCTGGCTGTTTCATAAATTGATTTTCTAAAAGGCGCGATTCAAATGAGGGCTCAATGAAAGGTAGAACTCTTATATCTACAATAATGCGAAATAGAATTGAGGAAAATGTCAAGAAACAAATATAATGGGTTTAATTATGAATAAATGTCATGCATTATGATTCATTCTTCTGGAACTCTCTCGACAATTACTGAGGCATAATAGTGCAACGTCCCACCAGGGCCACGGACGTCTTGCCTCGATCAGATCCTCTGAAGGAATGCACACTGAGTCCTCTGATTGGATGACAATCCCTGGAAGGTCATGTCTTGACCAGTCTTTTCTCTTTGTCCTCTGGCATGAATAAAGCCTTTTCAGATTATATCAAACAGGGCTTGTTCAATCTTTCACAGCCGTGGCTGTGCCCAGGGAACAGAGAGCTGCCGTGGGCAAGAGGCCAGGCTGTAGGACGAGGGGCTGGAGCTGCAATCATACAGACAACTTCACACCATTACCTCTCCATGGCTCATGAATAGAGCCTTTAAACCCCACTGCAGACTGAACCAATTATTTTGGCATTATAACAACAAATATTCACCCTGGAAACAATAACTCCCATATAGCATTTTTTTGCCATATTTTAAATATCCGAATTAAATATTTTTTTTGTAAACAGCGAAGTGGAAATATATTTTGTCAAATTGAAAATATTTTTGCAAAAACATTCAAATGCCAAAATATATTTCAAAATGTACTTCAAGGGGCAAATACATTTTAATCTCATTTAAATACAAGATTAATCTTAAAATACCAGCCAGCAGTCATATCACCCTGTAGCCCAAGACTGGTTGCCCACTGAAGCTAAGCAGGGCTGAGCCTGGTTAGTACTTGGATGGGAGACCTTCTGGGAAAAACCCGGTTGCTGCTGGTAGAGGTGTTAGTGAGGCCAGCAGGGGGCGCTCACCCTGTGGTCTGTGTTGGTCCTAACGCCCCAGTGTTAGGACCCAGTGTCAAAGAGCACCGTCCTTCGGATGAGACGTTAAACCGATGTCCTGACTCTCTGTGGTCACAAAAAATCCCAGTCTTCGAAAGAGTAGGGGTATAACCCCGACATCCTGACCAAATTTGCTCAGTGGCCTCTGTCCATCATGGCCTAATCATCCCCATATATATATATATACTAATTGGCTTCATCACTGTCTCCTCTCCACCAGTAAGCTGGTGTGTGGTGGGCGTTCTGGCGCAATATGGCTGCCGTGACGTCGCATCATCTAGGTGGATGCTGCACATTGGTGGTGGTTGAGGAGATTCCCCCTTCTATGTAAAGCGCTTTGAGTGTCGAGAAAAGCGCTATATAAATGTAATGAATTATTATTATTATTAATACATTTTAATGCAAAATGCAAGGTGAATGCAAAACGTGAATATAACATACATACATACATACATACATACATACATACAAACATATATTTGTGTATGCAATATATTTAAAATATATCTAAAAGTACATATATTATTTTTGCTTTATGGGTTAATGTGCAAAAATACCCTTGATGTCTGTTAGAAAAAGTATGAAGAACAGAGAGAGAAATATCTACTGAAAGAGATTTACTCACTACATTTATTCTCTGCATCTTTTCAGGAACAACAGAGATGATAGGAAAAAACAGAGGTTCAACCTCTAACAGCAGGAACAGAAGAACAAAGTGTTCCTGGGTATAATGCCTCACTTCTGTTCCAGCAGAGAGCACCTGCATCTCAGTCAGTGTTCCCACAGAATCAACAAGAATAATGCAGTCCATCCAATCCATGCTCTATCTCTTATGTTTCCACCTGGTATACCATGCATGCTGTTCTCACTTCGCCTGAGAAACAGCCACACATACCAAGATTGTATCAAAAGTGCACATTATGTTTTGTCACAAAATTGTGTGTCTAACATATAAGACCACAACAAATAGAAAGTGTGAGTCTTAGATTGGTCAGAATGTCAATTCTTTCAAAGTAAACAAAGGGGTGAGAGGAGACATGCAGAAACCTTGAAAGGACTTCACAGATATAAAGACAGGAATCTAAGGAGATGATGAAGCTGCCATTCCAAAAACAATTATGAATAGTGCAGTGGAATTCCAGATTTAATCTCTTTACTGGACATATTCCTCTTCATTTCCTTCGGTTGTTACCGGGATTTCACCAAGTAGGACGTATTCCTGGATCAACATCCTTTTTGGTCCTGGAATAACATTCCTACTATCAAATTTCCCAGTTAGGATCAGAGTTAAGGTTATATATGATTATTTAATAACCTTCTTCTTAATCTAATATTTCCTTGATGGTCTAGGAAATAATAGTTGGGGTTAGGACTATGTTAGTTAGTCAGGACCAATCAAAAGATGATATGCCCTACTTGGTAAACCAATGGTGGCTAAAATTTTAAATAAATAAAGGAGCAAGGAACAAAACAACAATCATAATATGGCAGCAAAGAGTACAATATGAAATCTAATAAAGATTGTGAGGTGCTTTCCAGGTACTGGAGATGTATCAATTAAATACAAATTTCTATACATTTCAATTGATTGATTATTAACATTATCGAATCATTCTGGAAATACCCTATTTGTTGCATGTATGTTAACAAGTTTATGGGCAATTCATACTGATCAAAAATGTAATGCACCGTTTAAAACAAAATACACTTACAGCAGTTAGTTCTACATTAAATAAAAATGTATATTAGAAGGTATAATCAAATTAATTCTGAAATGCCCAAACCCTGCTACAAGTACTCTATAAGTATATAAATATATTTCAGAATTGTGCAATTCAATATTTTTGTGCATATGTGTTTTATTGTGTTGTATTCAAAGACTTGATTACGCTCCAAAAGAAAATTGTTCGGGTGTGTAGAAGGACCAGCACTAGATCCTGCCAGGAGACAGACGGTATCATATAGCTTTTAATGGCCATTCTCCTCCTCATTTTTCTGTTTGCTCTCCCCTCTTTTCCAATAAACAAGATGCTGTTGGAGCATGACTAGCCAATGCTGCAGAAGAATGGGGACAGATTGCTGAAGGGGCATTATGTGGGAGGGATTTATCAGTCTTCTCTACTGTGCCAGTCTTTGTGTTCAGAGCTCCATTAAACCCTCTTTGACTGCCTCTGCTATCCACAAGCCAAGCCTTCAGATGCTACAGCAGATGATTAAATCTAAATTATTCCATTTTATGCAGATATAATCCCTATAATCATGATTGTCAGATTATTTGTGCTAGGAATCAAAAGTCTATAAATGAGATCAAAGCAAATAGATTTAGTCACAGCTACTTAAATAAACACAGATAAAAAAGGTACACCAGACAGTGCACTGAAGATTTAAGTCAAGGTGTTTTAAGAGAGGTTTGTCTTTTTGTCAGTCGCTGGCCATGAAAACCAGGCCATGATGATCCACTTTAAACGCCACGGTTTCATTGCCTGCTAAAATGGCCCCTGGAAACCACAGAAACCATCAAAGGTGATTTTGCAGGCCATGGAGCCAGATAAATGATGCAGTTCAAGGATGTGGCTCATAGGACGAGATGGAGGACACTTCATACAAGCTCTCAGATGTGTCCAGGTCAATCACTGTGCTGTCATACTCAAGCTTGATGGATAAGTATCATATGGCAGGGAGTGATTTGATCTGTGGATACTTCATAAACACTCAAGGCACTGTAGTGATAAACCATTATATTTTTGATTTTTTTTTTTAATCCCTTGAACTATCCCTTAAAACTTAGCAATATCTTTTTTGACATCTTATCTTTTTATACATCGCTCCATACATTGAGGGGTATTTATACATTTTATATAATGAACATATTTCACGCGTTTCTTTTTTGTGCTTTTACACATTTTACATGATTGTGTGTACATGATGGCACGTGTGTGTAAGAGGGCCAGCTCTCTTCAAACCATATCATTTAGTCTACCAACACGTGCAACAGCTCATAAACAAACAAATGTTCTCACGATGACACACTTTATGTCACTTAAACCGCAGCAGAACAGAAAAATGCCAACACATGACATCACTGTAAATGACCCACAAGGCTTGCATCCAAAACCTGTCACAATATTTTCATAATCCCTGGCGGCAGACACATTAGTATCTTTAAGCAGACCAATTTTTCCAAGCTCAGACTATACGTGTTGAAAAATATCTTATGACTAAGCTCCAAAACGTTTACTCTAAATACACTCTGTGAAATGCATGTCTGAATATAGTGTTTAAGCAGACAGAAGACATATGCACTGCTATCTGGCAGACAGTTGCAGCACTGTGGGCCGTGGTTAAACCACTACGGACTATTAAGCCTGCACTATGGTCGTTTGTTTTTATTCCCACGTCACCCCTTCAAAATTCATAATCAATGTACTCCACCACAATGAAGTTGACACTGCCCAATAAACACTGTTGACACTCTCAACAAAGAGAGGCTTCTAGCAAGACAATTACTGGCCAAATCTTAAGTAAAGTTAACACAAATTTTGCTCGCTTGTCACAAAAATAAAATAAAAAAATATAAATGAAGGAGGGGAAAAAAGTAAACCAGACATGACCACTAGATTATATACACTGAGTGTTATTTATTAATTAATTTGACACAATAAGAAAACTACAATATCATTCAAAAGTTTGGGATTGGTAAATTTTTTCTATTTTCTCTTCTCACCAAGGCGGACTTTATTTGATCAAAATACAGTCAAAACTGCATTATTGTGAAATATTAACATTTAAAAAATACCTGTTTTTGCTCCAGTCTTCATTGTCACAAATCATTCTAATATGCTGATTTGGTGCTCAGTTCAAGAGACATTTCCTATTGTTATCCAGGTTTAAAACAGTGGCTGCTTAATATTTATATGTCCCATTCAGGATTCTTGGATTCTTTGATAGAAAGTTCAAAAGCATTTATTAAAACTATTTTTTGTAACCTGGCTTTACTGTCACTTTTGATAAATGCGATTCATCCTTTCTTAATAAAAGTATAATTTATTTATTTATAAATCTTACTGACCCCAAACTTTTGAACAGTAGTATATCTTGCATCTGTTTTATTAGGAACAACTTTAATCATTTTAAAAGGAGACTTTATTACCGTATTTATTGAGTGTCTTGTAATGGCTATAAGGCTGAGGCAAAGCGGTCTCTCTATCCCACAATCCACTTCTGCATCAACCCCAGTACTTGATCTTTGCTGTCACAGATAATCCCTACCCAATTACCTCCAGTCTAGTGCGTCTACATCTGCCCTGCTTCCGGCACAAAATAAGTGCACTCTCATTGGGCTTTACAGAGTCTGATTGATTTATCACAGATTAATGCATCTCTAACGTGAACCCCAGGTAACTGATCCGCACAAACCTCCATCTCATTCTCTGCTTTTTCTGCAGTGCCTAAAGCCCAAGGCTGGAGAGACAGAAAAAAAAAATGATGTGGAATGTTGTGTTGATTTGCTGGGGAACAGCAGGGAGGGCTGATTAGCATATTTGTCCTCAGTGTAAAAGTCTACTTATAACCTGTGTACCGGTACTTCAATATTCGTCAAATCAGCAGTTACAAGCTACAAATATGACATTGATTATGTGACTTTTGGACAGATGTTCAGGCTTCCATTGAAGCACCAGGTATACATTTGGATCATCTCAAATCATGCTAAACATAATCATCACACACAAACTTGTGAAGTTAAAGGCACAGCACGCTGCAAGTGGTCGCTTATTCAAAACAATAACAAAGGCGCAGCTTGATGGCGTGGTGAATGAGCGTGGAATCATGGGAGTTGTTGTCTTCACCTCCACAGCGATGGAAAGCAATCCAACAGGACTCCGGCAGAAATCATGTTCAAGGATGAGCTAATGTTTTAAAGTTTTATCAACATCACTGTGGTTTGAAGCAGGGCGGGGCCGAGAGCCGTGGGAGCAGAACGAGGCCGGCGGAGCAAATGCTAAAAAGAGACACTTGCGCGGCACACGGGTTTCGAGTCTCATGCAGGAGCACTGGTGCTTTTATTACGCTTACTGTATATGCCACAGTCGGACGCTGCCTCTCCTTTTGTTTTGTTGTTTATGGTTATTTTGACAATTACATGTGAAGTTACATTTAATGTTTGCCGGTTCCCGCCTCCTACTTCCCTGAGTTTGAATTTTGTTACAGTTACGTTTGAAACTCATTTAATTTAATTTTAATGAAATAGTCTCAAGTACTCAATTACTACTCATACAGGTCAGTTTATTTGACGAATTAAAAATGTGTGGTAAAGCCGCACTGTTTTACTTGGTTGAAACAATTATACTAAAAATACATTTGAGTGTGTTGAAAGTTATGTTATTACTCTACTTTTTGCACATTGCAGTAAGCTAGATCAGTATTAGAATATCATATTAATAAAAGCTGGATGATTTGTTGTTGCTAAATGGCATGCAATTAACTTTAACATATTTATAGTAGAGAAAACGCTTGACAAGATTGCATTGTCTCGGAGGCATGTTATTCGCAGTATAAGAGGTTCAAACAATAAGACTAAACGTGTTAACAATGATTCATTTTATGTTTATAAAGGTATCCAAACAGTTGTTCACCTGTCTAATAAAGCATAATATATTAAAGCGGCTTTGGTGTTTCCATGGTTTCTACGCAAGTAAAACATATAAATCAATCGATTTAATTGTACCTTTCACTCAAATACATTTGACAATACATTTTATTATTATTATTTTATTCAAATAAAAAAAGGCAAAAAAGTTACACTACTTGACATTTGAACCCCACCACAACTGTTATGGAAAAAATTAAAGGGGACATCATGAAAATCTAACTTTTTGTGACCAAATCATATGCATGCATAAATTCTAAAAGTGCACATAAAAAGTTGGTGTGCTCAATTGAGTCCAATAAGAAAACATGTGCATAAACTACGATGGAAAAATGTATGTGACTGCGTGATGGGACGGCATAACTGGACAAAACAGCAAACCAATCTCGTTGCACAGCATCTGAAATGCTGTTTTGCAAAGTGTGAAACAATTGGTAAGTCATAAGAAGGGGAACAGGATGTGGTGTTGTTCGAAAGGAAACTTTTCAAGTTGTCACTCGAGAAGTGACACCATACTATCAGGGAACAGAGTCTTGACCTCTTCTATAAATACCAGAGCAACACTGGATGCACAGAGTCACAAAAACTCACCACAGCACTGCCTCACATTCTTTCTTATTTTCAGCTTTCACCACACACACACATACAGAAGCAACAACAGCAATTAAGTGAAAAAACAACCAAAATTTGAGTTTTACATGATCATTTTCCACCCTATTTCTGACACCTAACATTTTTTTTGCTAGAGTAATAAGCTAGAGTTTTCTCCAGTTCTGCTCGCAGGTTTGCTGTTGTGTCAAGAATTGTTTTTAACTTTCCAATCCTTCAATAACAGCATCTTTGCAAAGCCTGTGGTAAACTCAACAGGTTCAAAAAACAATCTATGCTAAAATGAATCACACAAACGATCAAGGTCAGACTGGAATGTTTGATTAGGGTCCTTTAAATATAAACTTCAGCTTTTCTAAATTTGGGAAAGTTATTTTAATCTCAAAGATCAATGACATTTTTATTCTTTGTAAACAAAAACAAAAAAGTAAAAGATTACCCACAGTTTCAATTTAAATGTCCAATACGGAATATTAATTGTATTAATAAATCATCATTATGTTGAAGGCAAGCCTAAAAGGGCAAGTGGAAATCAGAAAAGAAGACTAATAGCCATAGTAATTTCTACTAAAAAGCCCTCTGAACAGCCTTCCTACATTGAGACTATTAGATGTGTAATCCTGTTTATGGCTAATCAGTCATACTTTAGCATCCATCAGCTTGATGTGCAGCTCGGGGACTAGCTGCTGTTTTGTGCATTGCAGCATTTCTAAGATGATGTTTTATTGTCTCTTAACCTAACAACATTGTGCCACATAGTTGACTCTTAAATACCCTTATTAAAATGTATTTTTGAACCCATGTGCGGTGTCTTGGTTTGCTACTCAGCTCTACTGAGAAATAAACTAAAATAAAATATGCTTCCTTTTTCACATAAACACACTAAGATACACTGACTCATATGACATTGAAAAAGGAACTGCATTTCCATGAAACCACGACTTAGCATAATTAGCTGCACTTTGGTCTGTCACACAATAGATCATATCTCATGTGGGTTCAGTCCTACCAGCCACATGATTATGATTCAGATTCAAAAGCAGATGTAAAGCCTGATTGCCCAGTGGACATTACATTTTATGAAGGGGGGGAGGGGGTTTCCAACTCTGAACAAAAACTTCTGCTAACTGAATAAATATAGTAAATGCAATGTTTGAGTGCTTTATATGCCAGCCAGCCAGATTCTTCCCATCTAAGTTAGCAGTTCTTGACCACAATAACCTCTGGTCCACAATGCAGTTTATGTCGACAGTTTGAAATCTGCATTAATGATTTTCTAAATTAAGACAGGGCAGATGTGACTTAGTGTTATGACTTTAGCCCACTAGGGTGGCCGAGATGATTGACATGTGAGCTAAGAGTGAGTGGGGCTCCTGTAATTGGCTTCTTATTTTCAAAAGAAACATTTCTATTGAGGTTAGGAAGTGAAGGCGAAGACTAACCCGGAATTCAGGAACATGTAGGCAGAGTATGAGGTGTGGATTACCCACAGTGATGTTTTCAAATGTAGTGTGTGAGATGTGTGCGTATGTGTGTGTGTAGAAAAATGTGAAGTGGGCCTTACATAAAATGAGCCTATTTATCAAAAAAAAGAAAAAAAAGAAAGAAGCACAGAGGGAGAATGACTGAAGACTTTCTGTCTTCTGACGGTTTGATTTCCCTACAAATGAATCCATGGAAACAGACGAGTTGCTGTAATATTCTGTTGTTTGAGGAAACAAGCAATAAATCTGGGCGAGTTAACACAAATGTCTGGCAAAAGATGGCAGTACCGGTAATTGTCACACTCGGATTTTGGCATTACATCCAGATGGGACAGCAGTGTGTTAATGAAAAAATTACAAGCACATCTCATTTATCCTCATTTCTGGGTTAATATTTTTGATATATCAGTCATTAATTTAATCGCTGAATCCTTTAAGTTACATATAATATAGCCTATATAAATAATGCTACATCATAATCTTTCACCTTTATTGTAAAGGACCACCACAGTATATTCAAACCACACACACACTACACTTTCTTCATAACTATAGCATGTATATAGGGCATAATGGTTTTATACTGAACAAAAAAATAAATAATTTAGTATAATTTATTAGCCGTTTTCCTTGTGGGGCCCGACCAAATGTACCCACAATGTCAACAATTTTGTGAGGATATTTGGTCTTCAAAATGTAGGTAAAAAAAAAAAAAGCACACACACAATGGCAGAAATTATATTATGCAACGAGCTTGTCATGATTAAGGGGAGATCACCTAAAGTATTACTGAATTGTCTCAAAAGACACTAAACGTAAATTGTTAAGTTTCACTTACTCGCAGTGAATGGTCGTAGTGTGGGTGCATAAGAATAATAACTATCAGGACCGAATTAAGGCTTTCTACATGAACAGTAGTAAACACAACAACAAAAAACATTAATTTTCAGGTTTTCAGGAAGATTTCATGGAAACGCACGCACACACACACACAAGAAATGCATTCATTCACTCAAACATGCAGACTTCTCCCCACAGGATACCCACAGGCAAACATGGCAGTGTGTGTGCATGTGGGTCATGGGCGGTTGATTCTGTCCACTGTCTGGACATCTGTCTAAGCACAGAGACGTGTCATGCCCAGCCAAACACTAGCATCAGACATTTGCTTTGAGTCCCATTTCACCCCTTTGTGTTTAGTGAAATATCCAGGAGGATCTTATTCGCATTCACAGTTCATTGCACATAGGCCTACAGTATGTGTAAGTTTGGTTACACTCTTCAGATATCAC
This sequence comes from Phoxinus phoxinus, assembly GCF_949152265.1. NCBI lineage: Eukaryota > Metazoa > Chordata > Actinopteri > Cypriniformes > Leuciscidae > Phoxinus > Phoxinus phoxinus. The sequence goes on along the minus strand of NC_136878.1, from coordinate 19,053,149 downwards.
CCAAGAACAGAATTAACTGATAAATCAGGTAAGTGCATTAAAAAAAAATTTGTACTAAATTAAAGGGTTTCTGATTTATATAAAAGGGCTTTGGATGATGACAATATGTTGATACTGTTAATAGTTGAACCAAATACACATACATTAATAAATAAATTGTATTAGCATTACATAACAAAACATCAAACCAAGTGGAAATTATTTTTCTTCTTTCTTTCTTTCTTTCTTTCTTTCTTTCTTTCTTTCTTTCTTTCTTTCTTTCTTTCTTTCTTTCTTTCTTTCTTTCTTTCTTTCTTTCTTTCTTTCTTTCTTTCTATAGCACAGTTTAATACAACTCACGTTGCCCAAAGTGCATCACAATCACAAACTAAAAAACACAAAAAGATAGCAGAAATAAACATAACCACATCACATAAACACACATAGACAATAACCCATTTAAGAAAGCTCTCCATTTAAATCTGTTGTTTTAACATAGCTTTGAACATGTGTAAAGATTTGGCAGATCGAATTGATTGAGGGATGTCATTCCACAATTTAGGGCCTGCTCGAGAAAAGGCGCTGTCACCTATGTTTATATTTTGTCCTGGTAGTGCAAAGCAGCTGTTGATTTTCTGATCTCAAGGATCTAGCAGGGGTGTAAATTGCCACCAAACCGGACAAATACACAGGAGCTAAATTGTGCAAGGCCTTAAAAAACAAGTACGAGGATCTTATAAATAATTCTAAATCGTGCTGGTAGCCACTTTAATGAAATTAATAATGGAGTCACAGATTCATATTTCTTTGCCGACTTTATCATTTTTGCTGCAGCATTTTGGATTTTCTGTAAACGCTTAAGTGCTCGAGCATCAACTCCATAGTAAAGAGAATTACAATAATCCATTTGAGAAAAGACAATGGCCGTAATTGCTTTCTCAAAATCTGAACTAGATAGAAATGGTTTAGTCTTAGCTAACAGACGTAGATTAAGAAAACAAGATCTCACCAAAGAACTAATTTGACTGTCCAACTTTAAACCACTATCCAGAACAAATCCCACATTTTTCACACTAGATTTTACAAAACCAGTCAAAGAAGTTGCATTCAAGCACTGAAGCACATCATGTTTTTTAGGGCCAAACACAATAACCTCGGTTTTATTTTCGTTAAGTTTCAAAAAATTTGCAGCCATCCAGTCCTTAACATTGTGTAAGCATGCTAATAAGGTGTCAAGTGAATTAGAATTAAACTCTCTCACGGGCAAATAAATCTGCGCATCATCAGCGTAGCAGTGGAATGACACTCTATGTTTCTGAATAGTCCCCAAAGGTAGCATATAAAGGGGAAAAAATTATTTTCTTAGAAGAAACATAGGCCTAGCACAAACACACATCTGAAGTAAAAAAAAAAAAAAAAAAAGTCTATAAAAGTTTGTATTTCAATTGTTAAAAAAATTCATACAAAAGAATTGTGGACATTTCGGTGATCAGGTTTAGTGGAACATAGTTAAAGTCTTCATCTACTAAAAATCACCTTGACAACAGTTATTTACAAGTTATAACAAAACATCTCAAAAAAGTAAAGTTAGTTCTAAGAAATGGTCTAGACATTTGTGTATAGATTCATACACTTTTAGTTTATTTTTTGTATTTAATTTAAATTTAAATTAGAGAAGCAGACAGTGTAGCATGTTTTAAACCCTACTGCATGTTTGAGTGTAAATCAAACAGTAACAGGCCTCTGCATAAGGTGTCCCAGCCACACATTAACACGCTTTTGAAGGTGTTTTGAAGCCTTCCAGAGTAGACCAACATTAATGCTGCTTTCACATGCTATCGGAATTATCCTAGTTAAAAATTGGACATGAATGTCCTCTTAAGTCATATTTTACCACTGGGAAGCTTTGGATATTCTTAATACCCAAGTTCCCATTGAGGGATAATATGCACTACGATGATTGATCTTTCTCTCTGTCTCTCCTACTACCTCTTTGACACGTACTAAAGCGGAACACAAACACTCCATTACAATTGCCTTGTATGGTCTCTGATGTCTGGCTTCAGGTAAGCTGTATACATAGCAGACCGAGGAAGTCTTTCTGAATGCCAGAGGTGATATTGAGCAGGGCTCATCTCATTTACTCACTCCATGCTTAGATGGGACTTAATTGTGCATGTCATTTATATAAATCAGTCTATCATTTTTTTAATAGACTTAAACTGAACACTGAATTCTGCTATGTTCTGCTAACGTCTGGTTAGTGCGTTACTTGTAATGTGTAATGATGATTTATGAATCTGTTCCTGAATTTGCTTACACAAAAATCTGATGGGTAAGTGAATGTGTATGTGTGTTGTTGTTGACTTCCTATTTTTTCTCATTGATATTTACAGAAACAGCCAAGTAGAAGCAATGTTGGTCAAGGTATACTCTCCAATCAATGAAGAGTGAACCTTAGATACTAATTCAGTGGTTGTAAACATGGACAGCATAGAATTATAAGGGAAGAAAGGGCTTGAAGGCTTTTGTTGTTGCAGTACCACCAAGAGCCTGCCAGTTTTGGCCCAAGGGCCGAAGGGTCGTCGGCATTGGAAAGACACTAACATGAGCCACAGAGACTACACTGGAATACTTTTCAGTGAAGCAAAATTGCTAACAAGAAGTGACACACCAGAGTTTTACTGTTACTAAACTTTAGGTTTTTTTTTTGCTTTGAATCCTGTTTTTCCTTTTACAACTGCAGCAGCAGGCTAAATTGTGGTAAAGCAGGCCAGACAAAAAAAGCTAAAAAAAATTCCACAACAGACCTAGATTATATTTAAAAGAACAGAGTGAAGAAAAAAATTCAATTGAAAAATTGAAGTCTGCAGAGAAGACTGTTGAAAACGATTGAACAACAACCATTTTCAGTCTGGAGACATTTTGCAGACAACACAGCTTTACAGCTGTCAAAGTGACCGAATTATAGGGAGGTTTTCTTTACTTTCTTAATCTGTCTGGCAAACAGCATACCGCAGCACCTTCAGATAACAGAATTTCCTCTGTCTGTGCTCCATATAGGCTACATCTAATTATAGTGTGTGTCAGTACTTTATCAGTGGAGTTTAATAGAATGATTTGAGGCTCACTTTAAATACTTGCGGTTAAAAATGTTCCTTATAACCTAATGGCAGCAGTGTGTGTCAGAAAGTGGAGCGCTATCAAGAAGCAACAACATAATATAAGTGGTCTCTAGAAAACTGGCTGATTAGAGACCAGTTTCGTGGTTTCTCTTACAATGGTGGAAATCACAAACTGAGAAGAGGACATCGGTCCAGAGTCGGAGTGAGAGGCAGTAAAGCATGAGCTCTGGTTCAATCAGCATTCCCCAAACACTCCGGGGCAGCCAAGAATGTGAAAACTACCAATTTCCACAGGATCATACTTCCACAACCAAATCAGGGTGAGCAGTTTTTCTTTATTTTGTTTCAGCTTGCCTTTGGTCTTACAGCTCAGGAAATGGCTTGAGGTTTGGACCATGACCAGAGCAGAGCTCTCTAAAGCTATACGGCCTTCAGTCATTGCAACAGAACAAATGACCAACGCAGAAAAATGATACACTACATATAGATGGAAATTTGTATTCAGCCACGGCTGTCCGATCAATTTTTCCAAATCATGACCAAATTAATTATTAATAATAATAATTAGGGCTGGTTTGACAATATCAATTTCTTATTTTTTTAACTGCAATCAATTCTTAAAAGATCAATATTTTAGTATATGCTGTTTTGTGTCGTAACACCTGCCATCCAATTATCATAATAAGCTTTGTGCTTTTTAACTTTTGATATGAAACAAGTCTTAGCTCTTAAATTCTGTCAATTTTATAACAATGCACATAAATCGATCATCATCTCTTCCTCTTTACTCCTAGTTATAACTCTTTACTCCTAGGTATGAAATAAACATGCATGGACATTTAAGATTCCAGTGTTGAAATGTATTATGCCTCATGTAAAGGCTCAATCAGTGTTCCCACTGTGGAAAGATGTCAATAAAACGAATTGTAAGTTGTAATGTTATATTTAACAGAAAGTCATTCAATGTCCATAGCTTGTTAGTCAACTAAAAAAATAATTCTAGGGTAGAGCTTTTTGCTAAATATATGCATTGGCTTGCCATGATCGAAGGTAATACTGGTTATACCAGTTGTGAGGGAAAACACCGGTATGACATTTTTTTTTATACCAGTTTAAAGGGGGAATATTATGTGTAATACGTACTTGACATAAACAATCTATAGCCTAGATACAATACCTTCCCTGCACATTTTATAGCTATTTAGTTGAGAGAAATGTTGACATGTACTGTACCTGATAAATCCAAATGAACCTATGTTGAATCAAATTGAGTAAAGATAGGAAGTGGCATGTTTACACTAAGAGCAACATTTCCAGGAGCTACTGGTTAATAATACACTGTTAGCAGAGTCTGCAAAATGGAAAGCTTCAACTAGACTAGCTTCTTTGTCAAATGGTAACATCTAGACTTAGGGGTGTGCCACAAATCTTGGGCTTCCGCTCCCTCACAAACCATGAGATGTGGCCCTGTCCATAAGTAGTGACGTTGTGCTCAAACAATGCAAACGTTAAACCAGTCAAACCATGATACAAACAAGAGGAACGCAATTCTAGAATGGAGCACTGTTCTTTAATCTTTCTTTTGCTTCACAGGAAAGCAGTTGGACTGACAAAGGCCGTCTTCACACTGCCTCTCAGTCATGTCAATCAACACTGCTCTCATTTTCGAAATCAAAAAAAAAAAAAAAAATGTGTGATGCATTGATTGTTTCCTGCTTCTGTAAATACATTTAGGCCGCAAACTGTGTACATGATGCTTTTATGCGGCTTCTATGCAGACCAGAATAGTTCTACATAATAAAACTGGCTTTTAATGCTGGCTTTTAATGCCCCCTTACCATGCAGCTGCAAGGGTGTCTTGTATGCCTGTGTCTGTAGCATGAAAGCCTACAGCATGAAATATATATCTATAGCACCCTGGGCTAATGACCTGTCACTCTTATAGATGTCATGATCTGTGATTAAGTGTGGCAATGTACTACCCACCATGGTCTCATTAATCACTATGTATGACACAAACATTCACACACACCGTAATCATGCTAACTAATTAGCAAGAGCTGCATAGTCTAATTTCTAAATATCAATAAATGACTTGCATACAGAATACAAACTAAACATCTATATGCAATTTTCTTGAATGTCTTAATTTAGACAGCATGTTTCTTACCCTAAAAAGCATATATGCTACTCAAACACGATGAGTACAGCAGGACTTTATGAATGACAGATAGTGTACTGTAATGGAAGCTATCTCCAGCCAGTGTTCTGAGAGAGAGAGTGAATGCTGTGAATTATGATGCCTTTCTCCATGTCAGGGGGAACAGAGGGGGGCTGCAGTCTTTTGAGTCCACTCCAAATCAAACACAAGCGGATGGCTGACTCTCGCACGACTGCGGCTATTCCGTTTCCATCGGCAGCCGTCTGCTGTGGGAAAGCTATAATTACTCAGCGTGTGGAGTCACTAACTTTACCCTTGCACACTCATGTCTGCTTTGCACACACAGATCTTTCTACACAGAGAGACACTGTCAACATGCTAGTACACTGCATGCACACATACAGATACCCGAGAAGACATTAAGCAGTAGCCGTGTTTCCATTACCCTTCAAATTGTGCGAATTGAAAATACGCTTAATGGAAACACGTAATTTTCACAAAAACTCCCATTCATCGCAAAAAAGTTTTTACGCTCGCATGAGGAGGTTTTTCAGGCAATTCAAAAAATAAATATTTACATATTTTCGGACAGACTACGAGACAGAGTTCTTTATTAAAATCATAAAAGACAAAAGAATTACAGGAATACTGGATTCTAAACCTCAAAGAAATGCCACACCAAGAATGTTGGTGACCAGACAGTTGATGGACCCCATTGACTTCCATAGTATCTTTTTTTCCTACTATGGAAGTCAATGGGGTCCATCAACTGTCTGGTCACCAACATTCTTCAAAATATCTTATTTTGTGTTCAACAGAAGAAAGAAACTCATACAGGTTTGAAACAAGTTGAGGGTGAGTAAATGATGACAGAATTTCAATTTTTGGGTGAACTATCCCTTTAATAATAATGGCTAGTGTGGCGGCTGCAATATATAAACCTACCAACATTCGTTGCCATGATTTTTGGAATGACTTCTCGCGAGAGGGAAAAATTACGGTTCAGTCGCATAACATTGGGTAATGGAAACGGCGTCATTTCGCAATAGTTTTTTATCGACATTTAGACAAAATAGCAAAAGTTTTGCGCAAATCTGTAATGGAAACGCGCCTAGTGTTTGACTTATTAAAGACGAGCATAAAATAAGAACAGCCAACATAAATTAACCATGGATGCTTTGATATTCTTTTGATTTTTACATACAGTACATTCAATTTCTATTAAATAGGCAATATTGTATAAGATATATTTTACTTGATATTACCAGTACCTTCTTGTTCATTGTTTGATTGTTATAACAACATCATGATAGAGATGGATAGACCTTTTTTTTCATATACATAAATAGACTTTCATATACATAAATAAAACAGACTTACTTGATATTATAATAGTATTAATCTAAATATTATGTTACCCTGTCCTGTTGGTTATATAATGAGATTAATTGTAATGTTGTGAATTGGGTGTCACATTTTTAAGAATATATGGTGGCTTACTATGTCAATATTAGCTTTCTGTATTCCTGCAGTGTGATACGGACAACAGGTGCAGAAAATGACTCAGGTGCAGAAAATGACTCAATGACAAGATATGACACGCAGACAGGATACATGCAGGAGAATGTACTCGGGGGAGGTTACGCAGAGACTGATATCATCAAGAGGCTCACTGGGAAAAACCACAAACGGTTGACAGTGTGTTACGGTGATACAATAAGTGACATGATTGCAGCAGTTTGGCAGGAAGCTGACAAAGTCGAAGGGAGCGGAAAATCTAGCAGCAACTCTACTGCAGTGCAGAGAGCGATCTCGTCAGTCGCCATGCCTGCTAACTGCATTCATGCAGATGTCAAATTAAGGTCAAACATGAGCCATACAGTAAATACAGCTTTAGACTATGAGCCAGAATCAGACAGTCACAGGAAATGAAACCTGAAATACTACTAGAAAACAAAGACACATAACTGCTTAACATCACGCAGGTGCTGCAACTTCAGTAAGTTTTTCCAAAGTGCTGTACTTTCATATTGCATGTGACATTTAAAGAACAAATTCTAAGGCTGGGAACACACAGTCCTGATTCAAATCCTAAATTCTGCTGTAGAGCGCGTGTTGAGGAAGTTTTCTATTAATTCATCATGATATCCATAGTACTGAATCAAACATGGGTGATGTGATTGGCGTAAGAAGAGCAGATACTCACCTATTGCAGAGTCGGCTTACGGCTCCAATGGAGTCACAGTCACAGGCCTGGCAGCCACTAGTACCGTTGGTGAAATACCCATTCTCACATTCATCACAAAGTTGACCTGTGTATCCAGATATGCACACACACTGACCTGTGACAGAGTCGCAGGTATTCGGGTCCTCTGAACCCTCAGCACTACAGTTGCACTGAGGTCCTGTGTGCAAAAGAGGAGAGAAGAGAGATTGGAAACAATGTTGTCAACGTAAAAAAAAAAAAAAAAAAGATTTTAAAGGGATAGTTCCAAACTTTATAATGGGAGTGAATGGGTGTATGTCTTTGGATGTTCATAAAAGCGCATCCATCCATGATTAAAGTGCTCCACGCGGCTCTGGGGGGCTAATATAGGCCTTCGGAAGTGAAGCGATGCATTCGTGTAAGAAAAATATCCATATTTAAAACTTCAAATAACTAGCTACCGGCAGACGGCCGTACGCAAGTCGACATATGGCAAAAGAGTAACACTGTATGACATAGGGTGTAGGAGTAGCGTAAGCTTTGTCGCCTTTCGCGGATCAAACAAACAGGGCTGATCAACCGCGTTCATCATTAATCTTTCATCGTAAATCGATGCGTATGGCAGTCTGCCGGAAGCTAGTTATTTTAGTCGATAAAGTTTTAAATATGGATATTTTTCTTAAACGAACGCATCACTTCACTTTAGAACGCCTTTTTAACCTGCCAGAGCCGCATGGAGCACTTTAATCATGGATGATTAAATGATTATTATACCGGCAGGCAGCCTTATAATTGTGAATGCACTCCGCTATATTTTAACACATCTCCGGCGAACGGCTTCTTCGCGCAAAAGAAAAACTATTCATGAAGCGCAGTGAAATGCAGCGACCTATGTGGCGTTTCCTGATAGATCGAGGTTGCTCCTTAAAGGTATAGCGGAGGATTTTCTTCTTCCGGGTGGGTAGTGTATACTATTGGTCCACCTAAGTGTCAATCATTCTGGTGATATGTTTACGTAAGGCCGTTCACACGCTGGCGTGCGCTAAAAGCACATGTTGGGCTTCCCACTGATGCCGCAGTCGCGAAGATTCTACTAGACAGGTAAAGTTTGTCATGCTATTTGGAGAAATCCATTTAAAATCACTGCTAGTAGGCGTTCCCTCTCGGTCGGGAGCAAATAGAAATTGGAGAGGGCGGGTCTTTTCTAAAAGTAGGAAAGATCCTCCGCAATACCTTTAACTTCATTTTCTACGTGCAATTCACACAAGCTCTAAGCACGTGCGAGAGGCTGAGCTATTATTGTCGTGAAAAAATACATAGAGGACACTGACAACCCGCTGACAGACAGGACCGAGCAGGTGACACTTAATATGAAAAAGTCTCAACTTTCAAATTTGGTCAGTGAAAGAAAATGAAACAATATAAGCCTACCGTTTTGTGGCCCAGTCTTTGTGCGTCACAACAGATTGCCTCAGTTTAAGCTGCTCGTGAACCGATCATCTATTAGTTAATTTATAGCATTAAATAAACATGAATGAACATCAGAAGGACTGTTGCTTTAACCGCGTAAAGACGTCAGTAGCCTACACACCGTTTTTCAAGTTCAAATCCACCGACGTTAATCTTCTAACTCTCCTGACTGCTTTGTCTGACAAAAATGGTGGATTATGATTATGGTCAGATCGCCTGTCAATAAAAACTCCCTGCAAAGGGTGAATTGACGCTAATTTAAAAGTGAAAGTAAAATGCACATTGCCGCACCAGCTTTTTATAAGTGATGTAAAAAACTTTTATTTTTTAACATTTTATAACATTCAATAATGCTTAACAGTATGACTTTCCGCGAGAGATTCAATCAGTAAGTGGTCGTAGTAAAGCACAATCTCATTTGGCCTTCTACACATTGAGAGATTTTTTTTTCATCGGAACATGGCACAAAAAAGTGTGAATGTATTCAAAGCTGCAGGTTGCCACTTTCCAGTGCCGTCACAGCAGGGGAACAGCACAAGGGCAGAAACTATGATGCTGAAATCTCTCTAAAAGAAACTGTATGAGCGAAACTAAAACATTACGATTCAAGCAGCTAATGGAAATTATATGGAAAGTACACGTTTCATAGCCAGTGGGGCGACTGTACCTCCAGAGGTGCACTGAACCTGTGGGCTCTGAGAACATGTTGAAATACACCAGCTTCATGAAAACAGCCTGTACTTGGCTAGGCTACTGCCTTCAAGGAATGTTTTGTAGGATTTAGAGAGGACTTGAGCCTGGCCCGTCCTGTTATCAGTTCTCGCAGTACAAACTGTTCCCGCCAGTGCACGTCAACACCTCAGTAAACAGTTTTTTGTTATAAAAAAACTCAAAGGGCTCTAGCACCTACAGCAACAGTAACCTTACACATCTAATATGATCAGCAATATTACAGAGGTCACAGAGAAGCCGTCAGCAAAATTATTTGCTCACAGAAGTAAAAAAAAACTGAGCAGAACAAAGAGATCTCATTATTAAAGCACACTTCGCCTGGCTGTGCTGCAATATTAGCGTGCTATGTAGCAACCCAGAGCTTTTCTGATGAGAAACTATATCGCATACATGCAGTGTTCAAATATAGTGCTTCTGATTTTTTTAGTTTTTTCTGTGTAAAAAGGGAGCAGGTGCTTTCTCCCAGAAGAAAAGCACAGTAGCTGTAATAATTTGCGATGATGATAGTTTCAGTGAGATGTGTGATGAAAAAGGCAGAGTAAGGAAAGAATGATGGATAAAATATTAATTTTAGGATCTCTTTGCACTGTGTCTACCTGACAAAATGCCAAAGGCAATCCCTGGATCACTAAAAAATATAAAGAACCACATTTTGATGGGTTGAAAAATAACACTGTTCCAAGGGAACATCTGGTGAGAACTAAATTCAGAAAATACTCCTTTTCTTCTAACTGTCTAACATATTGCATGCATAAATCCAAAGGGGACCTTTCCTGCAGTGTGTCATTGTTTTACAGTGACCTCCCAAAGGACCGGCGAGAGTAAAAAAGTGAAAATACACACACATATACACATGTGCACTGATGCAGTGAGATAAATGGAGCGCTGTGATATATTTAGGAGAAGCTCTGAGCGTGTGCAGTTCCCCATAGCTGACTGGGGGCAATCTGATCTGAATCAGAGGTGACCTTGCAGATTACACAATAGGAGAGCTCTGCCAGACAAAGTATAAAAAAAGAATTTTTTTTTTACTTGTCTCTTAATGGAACAATTACAAGTATCCATCTTATCTGTCTTGTATCGTCTTACAAGACTCACTCCTAGCCTACTTCCCACAGTCCCACGAGAGCAGGCATCATTTAATAGAAATACAGTCAGATACACTACCGGACTTTAAGTTTGAGGTTAGTATGATTTTTCATATAAATGTAAGGATGAATTAAGGTGACAGTAAAAACTTTGTTAAAAATCATTTATATTTCAAATAGCCTAAATGATAAAAAAAATTATAATAATAATAAATGTTTCTTGAGCACCAACTCATCATATGAGAATGATTTCTGAAGGATCATGTGACACTGAAGACTAGATAAATAAATTCAATTTTAATATTGAACAATTATTGTTTTATTGTATTTTTGATCTAAATAAATGTAGCCCTGGTGATCAAAAGAGACTGATTTCAAAAACATTTTAACTTTTTAAACTTTTGATAGTTTTGTTAGTGTGACTTAGTTTAGTGAATGTGATAGTCTTTATGGACGCAAGGACGGAAGTCCTTTTTACACAATTATAAACATGCTGAGACATGAGTGTTTGTGGAAGGGCATTGGCAAGGTGATCCCCCTTATTGAGTATCAATAGAGAATGCAAGAAAATGAAGTCAGCTCAAGACACCTGACAATGAGGTATCGCCTTTCTTTACACACACATGTAAAGGTCACAGCTTTGTTCTGTTTGAATAAGAATTAAAGCTTTCATTTAACGGCTACATATCTTACAGGGTTGAGCGCATTGACCTAAATTCACCTTTGTCACATTCTTGGAAATTCCTGCTCCAAATCTGTTTCGTTTTTTTACTCATCCCGCACAATAAAATATTGAGTAGGTTCAAATGTCTGCATGAGGGTCTCACTGTTGCAATGCGAATAGACATCAAGTTAACATCTTTAAAGCCATAATGGCAGACTGTAGGTCGGCTCCAGACTGTAAAATGAAGGTTGTCAGTGAAAGGATAAGACTCGTGAATAAAGATGGTCGGTGAATGAAGCTATCAGCTGTGCTAATTAACACATTGCGTTTACACATAAAGATTAGAAAAAAGGAGGGGAAAGTGTGATACATACCATGCACAGAAATATATCTATATCAAATGCACATTCAGTTCTATCTGAAACAGATAAACATGAATCTGGCAAGGTTTTATTACATTGGGATACTGTACAAATTGTGGATGTTCGGAAATGAAATGCAGAGTGAGTGGTAGATCTGCACGATTCACACCCATGTGATCATTCGAGCTGCCACTGATCCAGAGAGAGATGTTGTCGACATGTATAGGTATAAAAGCTTCAATAACTAAGTTTTTTCAACCACACAGTATAATTATTTGTGAGGTACAAAGTAAACATTCAAATCATCACTCATGAACTGGGATAAAATTGTATAGATAGCCTATATAAACACTGATGTCTACAGTAGCGATCAAAACAGAGTAAATCACCTTTTGGAAGTAACTTGATGCTTCAAATAAAGATTGTATCAATTACATCATTACACAAGTAGGTGGTGACAAGTGACTGTTAAAAAATGTATTTGTCATTGAATCATTCATTCAAGAGATTTGTTCAAAACCCCTGATTCATGAGTGAGTCATTGAATCGCTCATTCAAACGGTTTCATTTTAAAATAATTAATGCAATGTTGTTTTAAATAGACTGCATAAATTAACATTTTGTCAGAACCTCTAGTAAATGACATGTTATTTAGTTTAGTTGTCCATTTAGAATTGGGGGAGAATCGTGGTCTCTTAAAAAAACAACAACTAACTATCCAGAAAGAAATGTTTCCAGAATCGAGCGGCTCTAGTGATTGGGGCTAAAAGGTTAATCAGGGCTCGCAAAATCGCCCGCCCGACGTCCTGAGGCTATTGCGTTTTCCAGTCGGGCTACCAAAATGCATAACCGGCCTGCCCGATGGGCTATCTGAAATAGTGTTCGCTTCAGTCTTGTTATAATCGGTTATAATCAGATTCAGCGCGTTCTTCGTCTTCAGTCCAGAGTGGCGCCGAACAGAGCGCACGTCAGAAACCGAGGACAGGGTGTGTGTGTGTGTGTGTGTGTGTGTGTATGTTCTTCTGAGCCTCATTGGTCTGTCACTGCTCGTCAATGTCAGAATATTAGAGATACCAATCAAATCAAAGAAGCCTAGTTGGGATTTATGTTCACAGACGCTACTGAGCGCGAATTTGAGCAGAGCGACTCGACGCTTCAGTTTACGGTCATAAGATAAATATTTCATATTTGACACTTTTTTTAGGTCATAAATGTTAAACGAATGACAAAAATAATCAGGCAAACTAATAATACTTTTGTCTAATTTTGCCATTTTGACCTGAAAATAGGCCTTAGTTTACTAGTTTACTTAGGCTAGTTAATTAGTTTACTGTCATTGTGAGGGTACGAGAAACATTAATAAAGCCGTTTTAATCTTGTTAGGCACAAGATTAATAACGAATGTGTACATGTTAAGAATTAATATAGTACAATTTGTAGCCTTCAGTAAATTTAAAAAGTTCGGCTTTAGGAGGGGAAGAGACGGGGCATGATGAGGAGACTGAGAGAAAAAGAATGAGTGATGGAAAGAAGTGAGAGCAGGTATTGATAAATAATCTACTGCCCGCTGACATGGTTTTAAAGCTATTTCTTATCCTTTTTTAGAACTTCAAACGTCTTGAAATGCACATATCAGATAAATAAAATTTTTAACCCCCTAACAACCTTAAATTTAGGACCTATTTGATTATAAAGCCCTGTATACGGCCCTGTATTAAGATCAATAGGCTAATGAATGTGTACATATTGCGAATTAATTTAATAAACTTATAGGCTACCTAGCTTTCAGTAAATGAACGTGTCTGAGAAAATGATTCATAAATCAGCTGACCCCAAGTTTACTTTCTTCACTGACAGACAAAAATTAAAATCAGTCAAAGCTCAGCTTTAGGACGGAAAGAGACCGAGCAAGATAACAACAAAGAGAAAAAGAGTGTGATGCTTATGAGGAGAGAAAAATAATCAGCTGTGTGACATGGTTTTAAAGGTAGGGTAGGTAGGATTTATATAAAAACTTTTTACCAAATTTGATTAAACTTTCTATATATATCAATGCATAATTAAAATGTAAGTACTCTGATAAAAAGAGTATAAAAATCGAGTGACTCTAGACCGTTTAATCTTCATTAAACACAGCTCATTATTTCCATTCGGGACGAATCACAGGATTGGCTTGCGCGACTGTCACTCTCCGTCGCCATGACTACCGCCGTTATTACTGGCTCTGCCCACGTGCGCGCAGTCGCGCACCCGTTTTTAGGTGGGAGTGAATGGAATTAATGAGCTGTGTTTAATGAAGATTAAACGGTCTAGAGTCACTCGATTTTTATACTCTTTTTATCAGAGTACTTACATTTTAATTATGCATTGGTATAAAAACAGTTTAAACAAATTTGAATAAAAGCTTTTTTAGACAATTCTGACCTACCCTACCTTTAAAGCTATTGTCATTGTCATCCAATTTTTGGCCTTCAAAACATCTTAAAATGCACATATGTAGATCAGAGAAATCAATTTTCTCGGGCCCCAGAGAAAATGATTGGCGATTGGCTCCTGAACCCCCCTAACTAGCCTACCCAACATTTGGGACCTCAGTGATGATAAAACCCTGCCATCTGCATGTTAATCAAACTAGTTAATTGTAAGCGTTAGACCCTAAACCAGTGTTACCTTTTATTTTATTTTTTTATCATACCCTCATTGGGGGCTGAGCCACAGACACAGACTGATTCATGTTCCATACTGGTCACACACATTTCAGTTCAGAGATCCAGATGTATATTTGTATTGATGATTCTAATTTGATTATTTTATATCCAATTGTTGATATTTGTGTTTTGAAAAAGTTTTTGATTCATGTTTTGACTCCTAACCAATTTTCTACATTAAAAATTGTCTTTTTATTTGGGCTAGTAAAATTCTAATTCGGGCTACCAAAATCTGAAGAGTGCCTGCCCGAAGGGCTTAGCTTGGGAAAACCCAGAGCACTTCCGGCAAATTTAGATTTGCTCTGCAAGTGGGTCTGGCAAAGAGCCCATTGAAACCCATTTCCAATCCGTTCAAATCGCGGCACCAATCAGAAAAGTTGGGGCGGGCTTTACACGATGACGACAGAGCAGCGACGGTGACGCAGATTTTGTACATTACAGAGATGGATGCCGCCGTGGAACATCACTCGTTCGAATGAGCTATCGCGTCTATTTCAAGCGATTTAAAATGGTCATTTACAAAAACGGCAAAAGTCGTCAGAAGCCATTGCTACATCTTCCTGAAAAACACAAACAGAGAATTGCTGAGAGTCTCAGATGTTTCTCCGTCGCTCTGATTGGTTTTAGATCTATCCAATTGCGCCCAGAGCCATTTGAGCGACGTCCGTTGGTGACGCCCCTGTGGAAATGAATTGTCTATGGAGCTTAGCCAGACCCTAACTTAGTTACAACTGAGAGTGGTCTGGGTTTTCCCAGGCTACGAAGGGCTACCAGCGATTTTGAAATTTTGCGAGCCCTGTTAATGCATGCTCAACCACATTTAAAAATAACATAAACCTAACCTACTGTACACTAAACCCAACACTAAACTTAACTGAGTATTAACAAAAGCAAAAGTGAGATAAAAACACATTTGTTCAAGCAAAGCATACCATTTTAGTGTGCATCCACAAGTCTCTGAACTTCTTGAAGCACTGTAGTATAAGTGCTTTCAGGTCATTACAGTATTGTACAAGGAACTGCACAAAAATATAGATAATCTGCCCCCGTAATCATAATTTGTGTGAAAATGAATCAAATTGGTCGAATCTAATGTTCATTTCAGCTGGAAACTCTAGTAAACTGTATGTATACAGTATACGTTTTTGGACCTTTGTCATCAGGTGCATAGTTTCCAAACAGGTATCCCTTGTTTGTGATGAGCAAGGATGTCACACATCATCGTAACATGTTTGGGCAAATGCTGAATGCAAATGCAAATGATTAGATTCAGTAGCTTTGTCGTTATTATGTAAGACATTTACAGGACACTTATATAACCGTATAGCCTGACACAGGCCCGTTCAACGACATACTGACCCTCAGGGCTGAGCAGCATGGTGTCATGGGTAATGGGGCCGCTGTCACCCTGCATTGCCACCCACATGACAAATCGTGTGGTACCGCTGAGAGAAGCAAAA